>NC_143392.1:43467880-44788713 GCF_980474605.1 Leiobunum rupestre
ATATAATATATATATATATAATAATATATATTTATATATATATATATTTTATTTTTTTTTAATAGACGATACTTAAGTCTTAATAATCGATATTAAAAAATAATATTGATAATAATTTTAAATCTTTATACAGCGAAAGCTGCAATTTTTATTTTTATTACATCAATTCATGATTTAATCATACTTGGGTGGCCTAATAATATATGATCTGCCTTTCGTTTAAGTCGTAACATTACAAGAAGTCAATTTCCCTCGATACTATAAATTCCTCTTCAATTATTTTCTATGGTATTGAATGCCAGCGAGCACACAGCTAGAGGCGTAAACATGGAATTGATTGATCCACCATGTTAATTCTCTCTTTATACGTGGTAGTTTTTTGCTAAGTAGACAAAAAAATTAACATTCCTATTTCGACATTCTTGTCGCGCGAGGGAAATGGGAAATTTGAAAAAATTGGGCGTATTTCAAAATATCAAGGAACATTTGGCGAATAGACGATGTTAATTTTGACTGGTTTGAATAAAATCTGGGATTTATTTTTTGTAATTATTAGAAAAAAGAAATTTAAATGCGATATTATAAAGCAATTTCTGTATTAATTACAAATGATTTTTTACTTAATAGCTCTTTTTATAAAGTAACGTGGCCTTCTTCAGACTTTTCACTTGTTATTAATAATTTTCACACTCAAGACTCAGCACTATACGGAAGCTAACAACCTTAAGTACTACTGTCAACTTCAACGAGAAATGTAATATAATTGCATTACTTAACGAAAGTTAGTTGACAGTAGATAAAAAACTTTGACTGCATATTGTCATAGTGTAACAATTTTTGGGATGGAAGGCTTTAAACTCGCGCCTGTGCAGTTCGTTACCAACTCCGCCGCAAAATGCTAAAATAAAATTGTCCGATTCGATTTCAACGAGTGCACCTCGTTTTTCGCACTTTACAGAAGAAATATCCATTTTGGTATGGGTAATTTTGTTGAAATTTCTTTATTTTTACCTATTTAAATATTTTTAGATCAAAATTATCATAAATTTAATTGAAATACATCTTAAGCATTTAAGCTTCTGCTTTCGTAGAAACAATGAGCGCGTAAAATTCTAATTGTTCATACATTCTAGGGTCACTGACTCTACATAAAACCTTCTAGAAAACCAATTATTTATTGTACTATAACACCGCTTACTGGAGGTTAATTGGTTAAATTTAATTTAAAAGTGATTATAAGTTTAATTTTGTATGTTTGAGATAACCGCTTCATATAGAGCAGAATGTAATGCCATCTTTAATTTTCCACAGTATTTATAACCAACTGATTTTTGCATAGAGATAAAATCAAGGGGCTAACCACTCTTAGAAAGTCTGTACACCAGACTACGCTTAGATTAGCACTGCCAAAGGCAGGGACTTCAAAGATTACGCGTAGTCCCATTAGTACAGTCAAAGGTACGGCTCTGTACACCGATTACGCGGAGTGATCAGCCCCTCGGATAAAATATCAGCTGTTGAGTGAGACCAGCATTTTGACCACTATTTAGATGTACCTAGTATTAATTTCTATAATTCAGTTACTGTGCTGCGGCTATTAAATTAGTTAAAAGTGATATTTTTCAAAAGTAATTAATTAATTAATAGGTTCTGAAGAATCACTGTGTTAGATATATAAAAAAATGTAAAGCTTTAGGGTTGGTTTCAAGTAAGACTTTTACTAAAATGACATCAAAAATATATTCTAGGCCACAGAAGGTTTGTTAGAAGGTCCATTCATTGTATAACTTTGTCATCGCAGTTGAGAATTTTGCTTCAAATTCAAATGAAATGGTTAAATTTTAAACTTTTTATTTTCCATGTATAAAATTGTGTTTTGGGTAATGCATGTAAATCATTTAAAAAAAATAATTACTGAGATGAACTATAGTAAATATAGAGTTAATTTTTATGGCTCTTAATTATTTACAAGGACTTGGTTGAATCTACTATATCTTTTGTACCAAGCGGGTGAAAATTTACTACTCTTTAATGAACCGAAGTTATCGAAATAGCGCTCAGAATCGGAGGGCGTTTTCCTTATGAAAATGATGAGAAAATCGAGTCAACTAAAAGCTAATTTCCATTATCGTCTTTTGACGAGTTAAATTGCACTTGGGAATTGTGGGTATAGCTATTTCTATGCATAAAAAATGGTTTCATTAAAACAAAAACATTTTTTTTCGGCCTAGAAGCGCGCACAATTTCAAATTCGAAGTCTAAATGTAACTTCATAAGGAAAACGCCTCTAACATGGGGAGTAAAGCAGTCAGATAACTTCGGTTCATTTACTTTTGGCTAAGCCAAATGATAGATAAATGACAAAACATACAAACCTAGTTATCTTAAGAAACTAGTAGTCCCTTGCTTCGCAAGCTAGGTCAATTAGGTACGCTTAAATATTTAATTTAATCAAACCAAAGAAGTTTAAAGGTAGATTTAAGGGAGGGGGCTAAGTTGGGATCTGTAAATGATCAGATATTTTAGATTTAGAGATTTTTTGGCGAATAATTTAAAAAATAAAGTATATTTTACTTTACTTCATAAATGTTTGAAAATAATTGTAGTAATTTTTCGTCACCTTTTCGTAAATTGATGTACATATTTATCAGATGGAAATGTATATATTTTAAAACCCTTTCCTTAAATTTGAGCCTTGAAACACTAAAAGTAAATTGATAAAATATTGCATTTAACTTCGGTGTGTTGGCAATATTTTGGTTGAGACTAATCTATTTAAAACAAAAAATCTAATATCCTTCAGCATATGGAGATTTCAAATCCAACATTTTTGGTATAAGAGATATTTTTCTAAAATTTAATTAGGAAGGGAACGAGTGTTTCGCAATTTAATTTTTATGAAATTTATCAAAAATCCAAAAGTATCAACAAATGCAAACAATTCATTGAAAATTGATAATCTTTCACATAAAAGAAAAGAAAACGTTTAACATTATAGGTTGAAGCTACGGATTGCTATTAAAATACAAAAACTTCCAATTTAAAAAACTATTCTTTAATAAAACCAATTAATTTGTAACACGTATTTCAAAATTAAATATTATAAAAAATATGAAACATAAACGATATATAAATTACTTAAACGTGCTAGACGTTTAAAATTAGTTTTGTAACTTCATATAACTTCAACAGATAACTTAATTTAAATCTAGTTCTGTTACATAATTTATAAACTTGTGGACAAAAATACCCTTTGCGTATAACGTTTAAAATTCCTTAACCGTTTAATTATAAACAATTTTAATTTAATACATAATAAACCCATGATAGTTATGTTATTAAAAGCATTAAGAGTTAAATACTTCAATAGACGCTTCAATAAAACATCTTCAAGGAAAACCTTTCACCGGGTATTATATATGATGCTTTTTTTGACATTAGCAAAAATACGGAGGTCTATTTACACGTGAAATACATTATTTTGGTTTAGATCTAAGATTTAAAGAAAAATCATATAAATTTAAATTTAGAGCTATAAAAGCTTAAATTCCGCCCATCCCAAATTATACTTGAATTTTACTAAAACAATCACTTTAACTGCACCTATAAGCCTTTTCAGAAAGCTAAAAATATTACAGTACTGTACTTTTGTGAAAAATAAGCGTTTTATAATTCCTAACCAAACCAATATATATCGAAAAAATTCAAATTTTAATATTTATAGCACCTGGCTGTGGTTGTGTCAGAATTACCGTAAACTGTTCGATTTAAAAATTCCAAATTAATGCCATACCGTCTATAGCCAAAACCAATAATATACAATGTAATATATTGTTGTTAAAACGTAATGATGGATACATTTCAAAATAATAAATTATTGATGCGGAAATATTCTCCTGTTATTTTTGTATATTTTATTTTATGGAAGTGTAAACTGAGATTTGAGGAATTTAAATCCACGTGTACGGTTTGAAATGGATGTAATAGAAGCCCGATATAAATTGACTGAAACGCGTAGCAGCGTAACAGCCACGACGAATAGACATTTGAACAAAATTACCGTTGATGTAACCATTTAAGGGTCATCATGGGTAACAGATTGGGTGACGGAACACGGGACTAATTATCTCACGTGCTAGACACACGAGTACCCACCCCGAACGACAATGGACGAAATAGCAACCAGCAAACTTGACTTGATCCCAGCTCGCGACTAAACTGCCTGGTGACACTTTGTGTCGCGGACGCCACATGGTCATCATCAAGCGCGCAGGGGCGTAGTGAAGCGATTGCTCGTGAAACCGCCTTATTACCAGAGGGAGTATAGCGGATAAACCAACAGACGGGGGACCCGTATGGTCTTTTAAGGCTGTTACGTATATATTTGGACGTTCGATCGATTTTGCCGAAATATCATCGCAACATGCCTGCCAGATGCGAATCGTTGCTCAATCGAAACCCCCTTTTGGACGTACACTCTTACTTTTCGGCGACACAGCCCCCCAGTGGGGTACACCAGGGAGTCGCCTGTTACGCGTTATACAGATGTGGGGACAGCGCAACACATTGAACACGGCACCAATGGGACCGCTGCTAATATTTCGCCAGCTGAATTTTGGCACCCCTCTCTCTCTCTCTCTCACCTCTTGTCAACAATGCGCCCAGGAACCCCCGATCCCTATAACGGTAGAATTTGGGGGATTCAACCCTCGGTTTTTTATTGATAAGCAGGGCCAAGGTTCGGAACTTTGAGACCTAGCTAGAACGAAACGGGTGTTGTATCTGCTTCGGCTCTGATGGCGTATCCAGGTACTTAACCCAGATTGTGGACTATTTAGGCCAATATCGTCTTGTAATATATAAAAAAATTGCGTATTGGTTCCATACAACGTATACCCCTATCTGATTTAATATAGTTGACTCTTTTTCTGAGAATCAAGCTACTGACCCATTTCAGTTACGTAAGGGATACAGGAAATATAGTCAGAAATAACTTATGATGAATTCATGTGTATTTGATGTGGGTCATGGCTGCACGCCGGAAATGCGTAAGAGCATTCGAATTCAGCAATAGTATTAATTATTAATTTATTTATTTGAATTTAGTTTAATTCCATTTAATTTCGTATTCATTTTTTCAATAAATGCTATTTATTTAAAAGGGAACGGCCAAGCTTTTCCAAATAAGGCCTTATTTCCGTATCAATAGATTAACAAGACGTTCAATATACTAACACGTACCTTTTTTGTCTTGAAAAAATAGCTTTTGCCCCAAAAAGTTGAAACGAAAAATAACGCCATGTGTTTGGGTTTGAATTTTCGCCGCCATCTTAGGGGCTGCCGCCAGCGCCCCTAACCCCGTATGAGCGATTTGCTTTTAAAATCGCGCAATTTAGGCTTAGGTCTCTTAAAACTGGAACGAGCCGCGCGTGCGAAACATATTTTTCGCGTCTTCAGCAGCGCGCGCTTTTACGTTGTTTTTCTGTCTCACCGACTTCTCACCGGGTGTCGCGGCGGACCTGCGCTTTTCGATTTCCCGAAATTTCTTTAATTTATTAAAAATTAACCACTCAATATTTTTTTACGCGGTTTTCGCCATAAATTTTAGTTTTTAATGGGCTATAGGGCTATTTAACTGGTTAAAGCTTGACCATTCCCCTCTAAAGAAATATTTGCAATTAATTTGCGCTGATTTTCCAAACAATGTATTTATTTATAGTCAAGGGAGATTAACGATGTTGAGAGAGGGGAAGGTAAAGCGTCATCGGCGTGTGCGTCAGTTTCAAGGAACCAATGAGATTTGTTTCAGGGGAAGAACATTTGGTGGATTGGGATCAACGCTAAAATTCGACTCCATTTTCTCATTCTCTCTCAACTAGAAATAAATGCATTCATGTTTTAATCATTTATCTGCTTTAAGTTCATGAAACGCTTAATCTGCACCATAAAACATATAGTTCGGAATTGTAGACATTCTCACTAACGTAAGAATAAAAAAATACATTATTGGTTTAGGTGAACTTAGCACAAGTCTATCATTTAACATAAGTTGAATATGCTACATTGTTACGCTTAAGCCGTTGGTGGAATGACCACACATTTTTGGTGGATATTGAACTAACAAGGAGAGTACCCGAGGTGTTTATTGCCGATTTTGTTCAAAGTCGGCCGTAATGTAGACCTATATGAGATATGAAATTTCCCAAAAGGAGACGTTGCACTACCCGTTCGATTTGCCATGGCAACCGAAAATGTTTTTGATCACTTAAGACAAAAATTAGATTTTTTCCTTATTTAACCCAAAAATTGTTGCAATGTTACCCCAAAAATGTTCTAATTTACCCAAACTTGGTGACATTTTCCTAAATAAGGTCCAAATTACCCATTTCGTGATTTAAAAATTTATTTTTTTAAATTTTCGTAGCAATGCTAAAAATCGCTCAATATAGGCATTTTCCCCAAGTAGAAGTAACTAATAGTTTTTGTTAAGATTCATATAAAGAGAGCAAAATCTGCATAAGGACAAGTATTCGTGTTGAAGTGTTGAATTTTACATTCCAAAGAAGGCGTGTTCCATTTTAAATGATCGTAAAGCGAGAGAGTATTGGCGTGAATCCGATAGTGGATAAGTTAGGCCCGAATTATATAGATACTATTGATTAGCCATATATAATTATAAATTAATCTGTTCGAGAGATATGGAGCCGAGAGGGAACTTAAACGGTCGTCCATAATGGGATTAAACTCCGGCTGATCGGCAAATATATTGGCGAGGTTAAGCAAACGTCCTACGTTAATGATTTGACAGCTTCGCCGAGTTAGCTTGACGGTGCGTCGCGTAAACGTAGACGCCGCCGTTCGTAACACGCGCTGCTTAAAGTCAATTTCGACGAATGACTGATCTACCCAAAACAAATGGTCAGGAAGAGAATTGAATACGGTACTCAATTCAATATTTTAATTATTATTTAAACGGGGTAGCGTTTGTTTCGTATAGCCAGAATCATAAGTAACATATTACCAATAAGTATGACCATCTGCTAAAATTATCACCGAATTCATTTTGAGTTATTGCGCATTCAAGGTCCAAGGCCTAGTGTATAAATATGTTCAATGCATAATATCCTACTACCAAGGACGATAATATACTAGTCAGTTCAGTTGCAAGTCCAACTCGGAACTGAGTGAGAGTGTCAGTGCATTTCTTATACGTTATCATCAAGGAGCAAAACACACAAGGAGAACGCAGCTAGCTTTTAAACACGCTAACGTAGTGTTGTGTACAAATTTCATTGGACGAACCTTTACACTGAACGTTTTAAAGAAAGGGGGAAGACAATTTCCGAATTTTCCCCTTCCGCCGGCAGCAGGCGCAAAAGCGTCTATCCAATGAAAAATGTACACAAGAAAATCCACGACTTTAGACGAGTTGCATTCTCCATGTGTTGCTGTGTTTGTTACTCCTATGGTTTCAGAAAGGCCCGTGCACATGAAATTTCTTCAATTTATATCTGTAATTTTAGTTAGACCATTCTGTCCATTAGGCTATCTCGTATTTGGACCACTTTACCTAGCCAAAGGCAGGGTTTCAAAAGTCAAACACCACAAAAAATAATTATAACAAACTTGGATTGTAATTTACTATTTTTTGTTTTTTTTTAAGATGTTTAACTCTCAGAATTTAAGAAAATGAAAGGCGATGAGTCATATTTTATTAATTAATTAAATTATCGAAAACATATCGTATATCGTCGTTAAAATGTGACTATGCAACGGTGTCGAAAAATGGTTCGGTAAGAAAATTAGCATTAAAACCATGGGAAGTGTCATACTAATTTTGTTACTTTACTTATGGTAGCATTTATGTTATTTCCGCATGAACGCTATGTTGAGCGATTTCACGCGAAACCTTATTGTAGTAAATAATCATCGTATTATTAATGATGCGAGGTTCTCACGCGTTGTTTCAACGAAAAGTCGGGGAAAGTCATTTGCGTTAGATGCCATTGACTTTAGGTGTTCGCTTTCTACGGCATGTGTTCAAATTCGCAGACTTTGCCGAAACAATTTTCCCAACAGACTTCTTTGGCTTGAGGAGTGACGTTTCTCCAGCCAAGTCCAACGACCATACAATCATAACAATAATGTCTGCCCACCCCGGATTTTACTAAGTCCCGAGACATCTAGGAGATCATAGGGCTTATTTCACCAAACTTTAAGCAGCTCATTTTCAAGAAAAATTAAATTCCAGTCAATGTTCATTTACATTTGCACGAAATAAGCTTATGTCCGTCGATGCACAGTTACATTTGCACGAAATAATCTTCTGTCCGTCGACGCACAGTTACATTTGCACGAAATAAGCTTATGTCCGTCGACGCACAGTTACATTTGCACGAAATAAGCTTATGTCCGTCGATGCACAGTTACATTTGCACGAAATAAAATTATGTCCGTCGATGCACTGTTGCATTTGCACGAAATAAGCTTATGTCCGTCGATGCACAGTTACATTTGCACGAAATAAGCTTATGTCCGTCGATGCACTGTTGCATTTGCACGAAATAAGGTAATGTCAATCGATGCTCAAATGCATTTGCATGAAAAAAAAGCTAATGTCCATCGATAGGCAATTGCATTTGCACGATGTACGTAAAAACCCATCGATAATAAATTGAATTTGCACGAAAGAAGATAATGCCCACCGGTATGTAATTGTTTTTTGCCCGAAAAAAGGTAATGTTCATCGATAAGCAATTGCAATTGCACGATGTACGCAAAAATCCGTCGATGCTAAATTGAATTTGCACGAAAGAAGGTAATTTCCATCGATTGTCAGTTGCATCTGCCGGAAAGAAGCTACAATGTCACTTACCGTTTTTGCAACTTGAGAAGTAAAACTGGAAGTTTATGAAACTGTTGAAAGTCTCGACTTAATAACGTACTTTACTTAAGTGTCTACAAGCGGAAAATTGTACTTTTCGTAAAATTGCGTAGTTGGTCTTTGAAGTTGTTTGAACGTTGAAAGACATTCAGTCTCGCCCAACATGTTCGTACATTTCAACACAAAGTCGAGGACTGTAAAGAACGATAGATGATAGGAGGGGCCAGGGGTCATCGGCTGAAGCCCGTCGACCTCCAGGGCCGTACGTAGCGAGAAAGCTCCCCAAAATAGAAAGAGAGCGCGGTGGGCCACCGTGTCCGTTCGGAAGGTTCCTTGGAAGGTGATATGTCGATGACCCTCGCCAGAGGGGAGAGTTGTAAAGACGAAAGTTCCTTTTATCAAATTCTAGCACGTATAAGAATTCCTCGTGGTCTTAATACCCTGGTTTCCGGTCATTTGGACTTTCTCTTTTTAGCACCTTGTGTCCGGTGAATAATTAGGCTGATTGGCTTCCGATTTACTCTGGCCCTTTTAGATTTGTTTAAGAAAGAGCCCCCTTATTATCCCGGACTATAATTATCGACGGTTCCGCGAAGCTGATGCTTGGATGGGAGCACTCCGTTGGGGGCATATTATTGACTTTCAAATCAGCAGAGCTGTAATTAATTATTCTAATAACTTCGCTGCAGTTTGGCGCCTGATGCCAAAACGTTCTCCTATACTATATATATATAGAGATGGAGATACGACTCGTATTGGGAGCGCAACGACGGCTGTTGGGATAGAACCTTCTGTTCAATCCTTTAATTTGCTATAGTTAGTTTGCCCTTGACGTGATCGTCTTATAAGGCTTTGCCCTTCTACTTTGGTAGCTAAATTCTTCTTGAAACCAGTAGCGGCGCCAGCAATAGGCCGGGGTAGGCCTGGGCCTACTTGAAATTTGGGTAGGGGCCTCCAAAAGTCGTCTTTAGGGGCCTCCAAAATTTAATATATGGGCCTCCAAATTATTTCATATAAAAAATTCTGTAATTTGTTTGCGAAATAATTTATTTATTTATTAATTTTCCAATATTCAACGCGAGTGATTGGCTTAACGCCACTGCTGTTTTTATTCCTTTCAAAGGTACGAGTAACTTTTCTTTGACAGTAGTTTATTTTTTAGATTTAATTTTTCGCGAGCGCTACTATATCGAAATTGTATCTCTAATTTTATCTTTACAAATTAATGGTTCTTAAACTTACTTAACTTAGTGTACCTACGTACATTCATTTTCGTAAAGTTGTAAGTTCTGATGTAAGGGATGTACATGCGAAAGTAAATTGATAGACTGGAATACAGTGGTATAAATAAGTAAATAACCACTCATTATTGTTAAGTGTTATCGGTACACACTATAATTTTGGTGGGGCTTCCAAATGGTTGGCCTACCTCCCCAAAAATCCTGGCGCCGCTACTGCTTGAAACCTAGCGATTTTAATAGGTTTTTATCATTTTATTTATCAAAGGCTATGTGGAGAAGATTTTAAGCGTCGCATCCAATTCTGAAACGCATAAAATCAGCCCGGTATCTTTTTTATTCCCCTCTTTGGACGGGGAAATTTAAACGCTGATGTCAACGGATGGTCTGGACATTGTCATTATCTCTAACCAAGAACGCATAGAGGTACTAAGAACTATGAAAGACTTTTATTTTGGGCGAAAAACTAGATTACTCCATAATTAAAAGGGATAATATAGCTAATATATATATATATATATATAACGAAACTAGTCGTCGTTTTTCTAATAAAAAACTTTTATTGTACACTAAGTGGTTTAAATCTTATTTCCTCATTATTTAATTTTTTAATTTTTTTAATTCATTTTAATAAATTTTAAAATATTTAATATAGCTAAACCCTAAACAAATTTGAAGAAATTAAAAAACTTACTAATAACTCGTACCGATAGGTCTTCGAGCAAACAAATTCTCCACTACACTCCCCTTTTCGGCTTTCCGTTGATACGCAACGAGTTTTGAAATTTTTTATGTTTAGGCTTAGTTTCTCTTTTAGATATAAGTCGCCAGCCAGATTTCCCGCACGGTACTGATGAGTTCCAAATAGAACGAAACCGGTCAACCGTCGGAAATTCTTGCTATTTTATTTAGTTTTTATGTAGTTTATTACTCGAAGATCTATTTGATCCGAGATTCGCGTTTTTTGTTTGCTCGAAGACCTATTGGTAGTTTGGTACGAGTTATTAGTAATTTTTTTAATTTCTTCAAATTTGTTTAGGATTTAGCTATATTATCCCTTTTAATTATGGACTAATCTACTTTTTCGCGTATTTTATCATCCTTCGCACAGTACATAGGTGGTTTCTTCTAACTTAAATTTTGGGCGCCATGAAGTTATACTTTGCAGTTTGCCGATGGTTTAAGCCTAATTTGGGCCTTGGTGTAATGGATTTTTACACACAGAGAGAATCGTCGACTGCTTAGACTGCAGCATGTTATGTTCCAAGTTCGCGTTCTTGCTCTAACCAAAAATAGATACATTCTTGATTTTATACACGATTTGTATAATTGTATTCTGTATTAATAACTATTAATTTTAAAAGTAATGCTTTTTTAATAACATTAAGGAGTTACAATCTTCAGGTCGTTTTTTAAATATCTGTAATATCAAAATATCATATCAGTATGCGAAATATATTAAAACAACATATTTTGTCTATGAAAGTACTATGATAAATATTATTGGTGTTTATTTTTAAAACTGAAGTGAGTTATTTTCAAACTGAAGTGAGTTATTTTCAAACTGAAGTGAGTTATTTTCAAACTGAAGTGAGTTATTTTCAAACTGAAGTGAGTTATTTTCAAACTTAAGTGAGTAATTTTCAAACTTAAGTGAGTTATTTTCAAACGCACGCCAGAGAAATGCAGGTACGAACATTTGTTTGGAAAATAAATTTTCCTGTTACTCATAAGCCACAAATTTATATCAAATAAATTCATAACCAAATATATTTTTCATAATTTTCATATTATAGCTCTTTAAGGAACAAAATGATGAATTAAAATTTAAATATTATTACGGTTTAATTTTTTTCGAAATTTAAATATTATTGCTCTTTATAGAACAAAATAATTTTTTCATAATATAAATATTATTATAATATATAGAACAAAATGATTATTTCAAATATTGAATATTATTGCTTTTTAAGAAACAAAATAATTATGTCCAAATTTAAATACTATAATTTATAGAGCAAAATATTTATGTCCAAAATTAAATATTATAATTTATAGAGCAAAATATTTATGTCCAAATTTAAATATTATAATTTATAGAGCAAAATATTTCTTTCAAAATTTAAATATTTTAATTTATAGAGCAAAATATTTATGTCCAAATTTAAATAGTTTAATTTATAGAGCAAAATATATTTAAATTAAATTTAAATATTTTAATTTTAGAATAATTATTTTCGAACTTAAATATTTTTCAGTTAAATTATATTACCGTGTAATAATATCAAATTATACATACCATTTTTAAAATAGTAAATAATTTTTGAGAGTGCAAAAAAACCTCTTTCCAAGGGGGGGGGCGGAAGGGGGAACACACGCCCTCCGAAATAATTCAGTGTCGGCTTCTAAATTTCCCTGTCTAGGAAGAGAGAGAGAGAGAGTCTCGGCAACGATATATAAATATTCCAGGTGGTCTAATTTTTTTTTATATTTATGTATATATCGCGCGCGTGCCAGTCGCGTGGTGCCTTTGACAATGTCGAAGTGAGAGGCTCTCGGAAAACAGCTGGGAACAGCCCCCCCTCACTCGGTACCCCCCCCCCCCTCCCCTGCCACAGCTAAAGAGGCAGGTGTCTCTCTCGTCGTAACTTACAGCCGTCCGTCGCAACTCCGAACGAAACCAAAGTAGCGGGCGCGTGAGTCGCGAAATTTGTTTAAACGTCTAACCAGTGTCGATATTATTTACTCTATAACGAATTTGAATCGTAGTCTCCTCCCTCCCCACTCCTAAAGGGAAGGGGGGCGCTTTCCGTGACGTCACGCGTATACGGCGGATACAAAATAGGAGGAGGTCTTTCGTTTGGCGGGCGGGTTTTTGGGAGGGTGATCTAATTGTTCCGTCACCCCGGCGCGGTAGGGGGGAAGGGGAGGAGGGAGAATTTTGGCACGGAAACTTTTCGCGTCGTAGTTTTCGGTTTACGCTATACACGTTACACTTCAGTATAACGCGGTCTCCGAAGTGCAGAAGGACCGATTTGGGCTCGCGACCGTTCGAGCTCTGAACACGTTGGATTAACTTTCAGGTTTACGTTTGGTGATCGGATTGAAACTACGGAGATGAATTTGAACGAATCGATTTAAGGAAATCGTGCGGGGAGTTTTTTGAAAATCGCGTTCTGGTTGACTATTTTTGCTAATTATGACTGCATCCGTTAACGGTGTTTTCTATCATCATAATCATCATAGAATCGCGATTCCCACTTACCATCACCATCAACACCATCATCCTAATATGAGGGCTTATGGTGAGCTAGCGTTTATTTTATTTTTTTTAATTTTAAATGTTTTTTTTTCTTGGTCTTTTTTATATTACATCCACTATGAGAGCTTGTGGTTATTTTCAATTTTAAGTGATTTGTTTCAATTTATATTAACTTTAATAAGTTTGTAATTTTTATTTCGAGTATAATGCAGTATGTTTTTTTAATAAAAAACGGTATAAAAATAGCTTATTTATTTAAAAGAATGGTTCAATTAATTTGATTGAATTTTAAACGTAATATTTAAATATCGGTAGTGTAGAGGTGGGTATAAAAACGGTCTTTAATATTATTTACTAAAATTTACTTGCTAACCAAAAATTATTTATAAATGTTAAACTTTAGATCCATGGTAATTTTACAATTTATTTAAAAATAATATTTATGTATTTAAATTAATAATTGATTCTTTAAAACTATTATCACCTAATTTTATTAAAAATACACTTCACATTAAAAACAATGTGGACAATTTTGGCATTACACTGGTAATATATTTATAATTATGACATTTTTGTATTGAAACGTTTACTTAAAATTTGCATATCGGCTAAGTATTTGAAACAAGTACTAATTTTTGTTGTAATAATATTTAAATTAAAATTTATAGAGACCAAGTAAAACAATAAAACTAAAATGATTTTCTAGTAAAATAAAATTATAATACTTTAAACCGTATATCATATTGCAGTTCACCTAATAATTAACCATAAATTTAACTCAATTTATACCAATCAGAATTAAATAAATTAAAGAAAACGTTATTTAGAAACCAGGTGACCTTCGCCCCCCCCCCCTTCGGCTTCCTTTATCGGAACATTTGTCATCTGGAAGCTGGGTAATAATAAAGGAGGGAGGCAGAAGGATTACAGAAGCCTGATAGCACCCAGGCCTGCTATTTCCATCTCTCGAGATATTTACGTACTATTGGGGCAGGAAACGAGGGGAGGTGGTACAGTCTGTACACCCCGCTTGCAGGGAGAGTGTAAGGTTACGCGGAGTCTGTTCCATAGAGGGTCTTCGATCAATGAGTTTGGCAGCTGTGGCCCGGTTGATCCCGTGGCCCCCTCTTCCTTATCCGCATCAGCCGCTCTCTATTATGGCCACCCCCCCCCCCCCCCGCAACCATTCTCAGCATCCCTTTGCTCTTGAGCCTCCCACGATCCCAGAAAACGTTTTGGCGGCTCGACCCTCTATTGACTCCGGTTCAGGGTATATTTTAAATTTGTACCCGTTGCCCAAATCGAAGTGGTTATGACCCCCGATTCTTTGACATTTTGTATTGTTTCTCTCGAAACCAGGTTGTGTTCGTCCTTAGCTATTTCCTATTTTAGCATCTGTTTTGGAGATTTCACGATTTCGTATTGAACGTAACCGAAATGTGTTGGGGTATTTATACTGTCTAGAATTCCGAATTCAAATCATCTATGCTTTGAATGTTTGAAATATTACACGAGAAATGATTTACAGTCGAATATGTTTAAAATAGTTTTTAGTTAAAAAAGGAGTTCAAATCATATAAAACGTCCAAATGTGATGGTGTCCACGAAAACGGATAACAAGTGATCAAATATGCTATGTACTTTTTAAAAGTGATCGTAGCATCAAAAACATCAATGTGTGGTTATTTTTGATGTTCTATCGACAAAATTTGCCTGGTTAAAGGGATAATAAAATTGCGTATTTAATAATAATATTAATAATAATAATCAGCTAGGCCTAAGTCATCAAACGGCCGGGTTACAATGCGTAGGAGGGTGGTAGCAAGCCCTACATGCCACGCGAGCCAACAGCTCCCTACACTAACTATTACCGTTAACCTCAACAAGTTTTTATGGAAGGGGAAACCGAAGAACTCGGGGTAAATCCCCTTAAACCAGTGGGGAACTTGCAAACTCAACGCAAAAGGAGCTGTTCCGAGTTTTTACCCAGAACTACAAGTTTGGATTGAACCCGGCTCCTCTTGCTGCGAGGCGAAAGTGCTAACCACTCCGCCACCCCAACTAAATTCATCGGGTTTAACAGAAGATAATTTACCTGTTCGAGGACGATTTTTTGATTTTTTAAAACACATTCTGCTTCTTGGAAAATTGATTTTGAAAAATCTAGATGCCTAATTGAAAATTTGGAATCCGATCTAAATTTTTTATTTCAAACATTAAAATTGTGGAGGTTTCGATCAATTTTCTGAAAATAACGAGACATATACACGGTTTAATTAATATTACATTAATATATTAACTTAAATTAGGGTTTTTTGGTTTATTTAAATAGATTTATTTAATTTGAATTTGATTTTTTGATTTACTCGTGTAGGGGGAAGCTAAACTAAAAATCTAAATTAATAATTAAATTTAATTTCTACTTGTAATAGAATTTGTTCTGAATGGGCAGAAACTTGAAAAATACATTGAATATGATTTAAATCAAATAATTTCTAAACAAAATGATTAATTCTTAAATCATTTGCTTTAAAAAATTAAAAATCATTAGATTTAATAATAAAAATAATTTGATTTAAAAATTAAAAATCATTAGATTTAATAATAAAAATAATTGGATTTAATAATTAAAAATTATTAGATTTAATAATAGAAATCATTTAATTTTTAAATAAACGATTTTTAATTTTTAAATAAAGGATTTTTAATTTTTAAATCAAATTATTTTTAATTTTTAAATCAAATTATTTTTAATTTTTAAATCAAATTATTTTTAATTTTTAAATCAAATAATTTTTAATTTTTAAATCTAATGATTTTTAATTATTTAAAGCAAATATATTGATTTAAATCGTTTCTGGATACATCTGCAATGGTTTATTCCACAGTGAAATCGATTGAATTGAAGTATGCGCCACAATAAATATCGGAATGTACGCGGATATAGTCTGACGTGTTTTCTGGTGTCTGGGTGCTCTGGGTAGCGTAGCTCCAGGAACGGAACACTTCTGGGCGCGACAAGAGCGACACCTGTGGAATATCACTCGAGAAGCATCACTCGAGCTCGTGGAAAGACCCTATCCAGACGCCCACCGAATTTTATTGCTCCCTCTCTCACTCCGACTATCTGGGTATCCTCCGTAAAATCAACCCCGAAACTTGACAACCTCAAGTTTCTAGCACTTCAATATATAAACCAGAATGTTTAATACGTTAGAACGCGGCCCGTACCCTATCCCCGCCTTCGACGGCGTCCCACCCACTACCTCCGACCGAGACTATAGGTCCTTTTGAATTATGGAAAGCGGGTTACTCGCGACTCAAAGACCCACTTAGCCTTAAAAATCCCCGCCGCTTGACGCGCGCGTGTGGCGCGTTTTGAAAGAAAAATTTATTTTCCAACCCAAAAAATTGAACAAAGCCTGGCGAGTGTATAATTAGGCGACCGGCCACGTGTCTCGCGCACTTGTTTGCGCTTGAAATAATAATATCCAAAAAGAATGTTATAAAAGTTACCGCTCAGACCGCGGGCTGAAAAAAGTTATTTTTTCAATTTTCAGGAGGTTAGGAGCCACGCCACTCTAGGTTTGTTTATTAGTTGTTATTGAGTGCGGTTACTCGCGCCTGGTTTCGTTTTTTAGTCCGCCATTCCCTCGCCAGGGGGCGTGCCGCGTGGTGTTCTGTTTTCCATTAAAACGTGTATGGCGGAAAAAAGCGCGCATTTGGGCGTTTGCCTTTCATATTGGTCCTGTTACGGAGGGCAATATTATGCATATGGATTCGATTAGAAGATATACAATGTTAATGCGGGGAATACGCTCCACAGATGTCTCACTTCTAGCTAATTCCCCTCCCCACTACCGTCTCGAACTCTAGCCATATTTAGTGTTTTTCCCGAATTTGGTTAGCAATCTGTTGTTGGTTATACCGTAAGTAACATAATAACTATAAGTATGACACTTCCTATTGCTTTAATGCTAATTTTCTAACCGAACCTTATTTCGGCACTGATACTCTTTTCAAGCTGTGACTTGGACTCGCGTCTTACCGTTTTGGATGACTACTTTTTGATAAAAATTTGAGCCTAATATCGGAGAGCACGTTCTGGAGTCGCGAGGGGCTTTGGCTTTGTTTCGAAGCCCGCGTGCGAATCGCGCGTGATAAAAAACATGAGCTCGTGGCGCCGAGAAAAACGTTTTTTAATTTTTCACATTTTAGCCTAATATTCCGCCTATCTATCGGAAACCAGATATTTCGGCTTAGCGGAAGTCTCGCGTATTTTAGACACTAGAGGGCTCTGTGCTGAGAAAACATCTAGATTACGCAATAACTATGAAAATCAGTTTGGTTGTAAATCTCGTTAATTGTCATACTTATTTTTATTATGTTACTTATGGTTATACTTAAGTTAATAACAATGTTTCACATAAGTGTGTAAATTTTCTATACTCCGTGTTAAACGATTAATGATCGCCATTTTTACAATGACCGCACATTTTTGGCGGCCTGATTATTTGTTTTTAAGTTTTGGTCGTTAGAGGCGCTAACATACTTTTTGAAAAATTTAAACTTAACCTGTTATATACGTGTAAATAGTTACCTTTAAAATATTTTGTTTTATACAAAATGGATTACTTAGTACAAAATCACTTTTGTGCAAATTAATTATAAACGTCTTCATCGTTTGGATAAGATCAAAGTGTAGTATCGTTTCCTATCAACTGTTATTCTCCACATTCAGTACTAAAATTGGTTTGATCTGTACGACTCATACTCGCTCGGCACATAGCTATGTCGGAGATTCAACTATATATTCAAGCACGTTTTATGCAAATCCCGAACACTCTAGATAAAAATCATTTTAGAAATCTTGAAATTAGTTCCAAAATCAGACTAAAGAACCAAAAATCAACACTAAAATCAAAGAGTATAAAAACTACGTAACCTAGAGATATAATGACGGTCGAAAGCAGTAAAGGAAGTTGTAGCAACCGGGGGGGAAGGCCCTCAGTGAATTTGCACTTCAAATTTCGGTACCGCTGCGCCACTAAGGCAGTATTTAGTACAATAAATAATAAAACCGGAGAAAAATGGCAGTTACGGTGTTGCGGAGGTGCTAAATTTGGCATTTTGGATATTTAATTGTCTAATATCTGTCAATTCAAAAAAGTGACAGTAATTGGTTACTGTTTCGTGATTTTTTTAGTTAGAATTTGTGGATTCGTTGTTTCGGTGTTTATTTTCAAAAAGTGAAGAATAAGGCGTTTGTTCTCTAACGTTGCCAAGTCCTAAAGGTAACCAATTCCTTAAGGAATTTTCAAGAATGTTGAACTAAATCAAAATGATTGCCACTTAAAACTGCCGTAGTGGCGCTGCGGTACCGAAATTTGAAGTGCAAATTCACTGAGTGCCTTCCCCCCCGGTTGCTACAACTTCCTTTACTGCTTTCGACCGTCATTATATCTCTAGGTTACGTAGTTTTTATACTCTTTGCTAAAATCGTGCTCTGAAATTTCAAAATCAGTTTTTGATTTCTGAAATAACTTTAAGATTCGAAAACCGGTACGCAAAATTTGCAAATGACGGACCCCTCATGGGATAATTATACCATATCTCAACATACGGTTTTGTTTCGCTTGTTTCGGGATTTTGGATTAGGGTAAGAAGAGTAACGCTATGACGTCATTTTACTCCGATTCTGTGCTGGTGAATAGTTCGTTTTTCCAACATGGCTTCCTGTGGCCTTTTTTGCAGGTAAATTCTGACTAGCAGACGACTAAAATCCGATTTACTCTCTTTACACCTCCTTTTCAGAAGGAGTAAAAAGAATAGCCCTAATACTCCGGAACACGCGAATAGTTTATGGGGCGGAGTAATTCTCATCCCCGGAACAGGCGAATAAAACGCTTTAGGGTAAAAAGAGTACACTTTTAGTCCGAGAACGGGCGAAAAGAAACCACCTTTTGTCATTCTCCGTAAGTAGAAATAAATACATTCTGGGTAAAATTCGTGACGCAGACTTGAGGCCAGAATGCGTTCGACCCGCGTGGTAAGCCTGTAGCCAGGGAATAACCAAGAAGTAATATTTCCGAGAGCCAGGACCTGCAAGTCACTGTAGTGCTTGTTAAAATAATGGAAATTTTTCACCTTTACGGCAGCAACAAGCATTCCCCATGGCGATGATGGCGTTGCAATCGTATGGGCCCCATTTCCCATGAATGCAAAATATTTCCTCTTTGGCCCCCAATTTGAGTTAGCCGCCCGGGCCTGCATGGCGTTCCCTTTTAACCAGGTAGCTTTTTTGACATATTAAGGTTTGACACAAACACGACATTCTGTTTACAGGTTAAAAGTTTCCATAATTCCACAAGCACTATATAAACAATACCTTGCGGGTCCTTACTCTCGAAAGTTTATTTAAGCGCCTATTAGCACTGTTTGAAAATATCCGGAACACTTTTATTTCAAAGTTTAAATAACTTAATTATTGTGGTTTTATCGGACTTTATAAAATAGTTGAAGGTTATATTTTTTTCATTCGCGTATATAAATAAGATCAGTTTTATAATGAAATGTGGGTGAGCCAATTGTTTCTATTGTCGTTCTATCCCTTATTATGCGGGGGATATGTTTGAATGGGCCGCGCCAGTCGAAAGAACCCAGCGATAGGGGCCGATGGAAATTGCCTATAGCGGAGCAAGCACCAAAGCGGGCATGCGGGGGTCAGGAAGGACTTTGTTTTCTCGGTTAATATTTGAATACTATTATCTTAGATTGAGAAAGGTTCCAATGGGGGTGCCAATTTCACCCGCTAGTCGGCCACAGCCCTTTAAATGAATTACTAATCATTTTTAGGCTGCAGTCCTAGTTTCAGAATATTTCATTTATAATAGGTAATAATATAAAATGCGCCATTTGACTTGTTCAACTTGTTTTAATGTTTCCTTTCACTTCACTGCCTACGTCACGCGCCGGAAATTTGCAACCGCGCATGCGCGCCGACAAAATGTTTTTTTTTAACTATTGAGTCTATTGACTAGTGATTTATAGAGCAAGTTATTATTTATGCCAATGTAGATTCAATGTATATATTACATGAAATTTCTAATTATTAACTGTTAACTTCGATACCAACAGTCACCGATTACTATATATATACTGTAGAAGCTAAGATATAATTAAATTGTTAGTAAAACAAAACAATAATCCTTTAAATCACCAAGTCACTGTCTACAGTTTTACCGCTGAAAACGCCCGAAATAACTCCGAAAATGAGAATCAGAATCGTAAGAATCTTATCGTTCTGAATACGAGCGCCCTCTTACTTGACAGAAAGACAACATTTTCCCCTCACAACCCCTCCTATTTTATAGAATCACCTATTTGTTCATCCTGGAGGTCAAAGTTTGCCGCGCTGTTCTCGCGTTGTGGAAACCTAAATCAGAATTATTTTAAAGCAGGAGTTCAAATTTAACTATTTAGAAAACTATTTGTATTTTCTTTAAAAATATTATTTATCACCTCTGTTAAATTATTTGGAATCCGTGGATTTGCAAATTGGTCTGAAAAACTGGGAATTTTATAAATTAATATACAGGTCACCAAAACGTCAGGGAATTTGAAAATGGGTGTAAACTGCAGTCAGGGAATTTTAATTACTATAAAGGTCAGGGGAAAAGTCAGGGAATTTAATTTTGGTTTCAAATTGAAAACGTTGACAAAAATGTAGGATAAAAATGCCTGAGTTTGCCATAATATAAAACCAGTAAAATCCCTGGAAATTTGAATTTGAAAAATTCTGTGGCAACCCGGTAGTGAAATGCTGTTTATGCGTAAATCAACTATAAATTCACGACATTTGCCAATTTTGCACATGGGATTTTGAATCTCAAATTTATTTCAGAAATTGAAAGCTTATTTCGAAATTTTGGTACTGATTTTAGCCCAGATTTCGGTATTTTCAAGTTGATTTCAAAATTTCTGAACTCATTTTTCTCTAGAGTGTACCGGATTTGACCGAATGTCAGATCCTTCGGTGAAAGCGGTTTGTTTATGAGCGCGTGTAGTAAAAAAAACCTTTTTCCCCGAAATGGGGCGCAGATTTCAACTGACTCCTGCAAAACAACACATTTTGTACTTATTTTCTGGCACAATAATATTTGTGTATCGTAACTTAATCCGCTTTTCGTTGATGCGTAATGACACGTACGTCGAATGCAATATGCGAAGCGTAGATTAACAGTGTCATGTGTGACCAAATATCGTTCGAGCGCAGCCTGGATAATGGCGTGACCTATATATATATTGACGAAACCCTCATGTTTTCAATACGGGGGTAGCGGCACTTTGATGTTAATTTCAACATCAACCGCCTGCGGCTGGGGTACCCAACTCGGTATAGTTTTCCCAAAAGGGTACCTGTATCCCCTCAGGTTGTGTAATATTGCACCTTTTTGTAGAATATTTTAAACTTATTTTACGGAATTTGACATTTTTTTCAATTTTTACGTATTGGTGTAGTTGGGTGACGTTCATAATTGAGGGGGTTCAAGTTGTGCCAGTGTCACAGGGGCGGGCTCAAGTGGTGGCGTTAGGACAAGGGCGGGCTCAAGTGGTGGCGTTAGGACAAGGGCGGGCTCAAGTGGTGGCGTTAGGACAAGGGCGGGCTCAAGTGGTGGCGTTAGGACAAGGGCGGGCTCAAGTGGTGGCGTTAGGACAAGGGCGGGCTCAAGTGGTGGCGTTAGGACAAGGGCGGGCTCAAGTGGTGGCGTTAGGACAAGGGCGGGCTCAAGTGGTGGCGTTAGGACAAGGGCGGGCTCAAGTGGTGGCGTTAGGACAAGGGCGGGCTCAAGTGGTGGCGTTAGGACAAGGGCGGGCTCAAGTGGTGGCGTTAGGACAAGGGCGTGCTCAAGTGGTGGCGTTAGGACAAGGGCGGGCTCAAGTGGTGGCGTTAGGACAAGGGCGGGCTCAAGTGGTGGCGTTAGGACAAGGGCGGGCTCAAGTGGTGGCGTTAGGACAAGGGCGGGCTCAAGTGGTGGCGTTAGGACAAGGGCGGGCTCAAGTGGTGGCGTTAGGACAAGGGCGGGCTCAAGTGGTGGCGTTAGGACAAGGGCGGGCTCAAGTGGTGGCGTTAGGACAAGGGCGGGCTCAAGTGGTGGCGTTAGGACAAGGGCGGGCTCAAGTGGTGGCGTTAGGACAAGGGCGGGCTCAAGTGGTGGCGTTAGGACAAGGGCGGGCTCAAGTGGTGGCGTTAGGACAAGGGCGGGCTCAAGTGGTGGCGTTAGGACAAGGGCGGGCTCAAGTGGTGGCGTTAGGACAAGGGCGGGCTCAAGTGGTGGCGTTAGGACAAGGGCGGGCTCAAGTGGTGGCGTTAGGACAAGGGCGGGCTCAAGTGGTGGCGTTAGGACAAGGGCGGGCTCAAGTGGTGACGTTAGGATAAGGACGGGTTCAAGTGGTGACGTTATGATAAGGACGGGTTCAAGTGGTGACGTTAGGATAAGGACGGGTTCAAGTGGTGACGTTATGATAAGGACGGGTTCAAGTGGTGACGTTATGATAAGGACGGGTTCAAGTGGTGACGTTATGATAAGGACGGGTTCAAGTGGTGACGTTATGATAAGGACGGGTTCAAGTTATGACATCATATAGAAAAAAGTTTCTTCACTAAAGGTCGTATAAAAGGTAGAATCAAGCAAAACTTTGCAATACCGAAAATTGTTTCCCTTTTCGGAAATTTTAAAAATGCTAGAAAAACGATCTAGCGATTTGTAACATGTTGTACGTGGTGTTTATTGTTCGTAAAATTTGTGCAACGTAGAAGCAGTTAATGACGTGTGCCATATGTATGAATATTATTATTATTATATTCTGTTGTACACTAAATAGCGGTTCCACTTGAGAGATAGCGTTGCTAATAATAGCGCGTACTATGAAAGTAGGTGCGAGGAGAATTCAGTGTACAAAATTTCCACCCGTTCTTGATCCCAGCTGCTCTGATAACTTCGAATAATTAAATTGTATCCAGTTTTAGTGAACAAATAAGCTTGTCGAAATGTTATCAATAGTATTTGTATGATTTTCATTCGCTACAAAAAGACTTACTTATAGATCAATATTATAGGCTTATGACAGTAACATCAGTGTGACTAGAATATCATCTATAGAATGAAAATGAAACGAATTGAAATAAAGAAATTTTACTTAATTCGTTTACGTCAAATTTACTAGTTTAGATTCCCCAATTTATTTCCATGAATACTTAAATAAAAAATTCCGTAAAAATTCAAACTAGCATATCTATAAAAGTAAATTTTCTAGAAAAATATCAAATAAAACGCATCCTAATCTGCCTCTAAACATTTTATCGCACGTTTTACATACATTCTTTGTAAGCCTATAGAAAAAAAATTATATATTAATCTGTTTCTTTAAAAAAAGGTTATAAAACCTAAAACAAAAGGAAAAGTGGGAACCCTAAAAAACATTGTTTGCGTATTGAAGTCTGCAGCTCAGGGGGAGAGAACAACCCGCCCCCATCTGAGACCTTTTTATATATATTCCGGGCAGGAGGGGCTGAAGCGACCCTCGCCCCCCTATTTTTATCTCTGGTTCCCAGGCTCAGAATGAATGGCTAGTGCTTGCCCCCTCTCATCTAAGTCTTTAATTTCAGCCGATAAATAAGGACTACAGCCTCTGGCTATAGAGTATAAGATCACCCCCCCCCCCCGCACTCCTAAGACTGCACTGCGCGCGTCGGGTCAAATAGCCCTATAGTGTATGCTTCGCTTTAAAGCGAAAAGCTCGTATCTCTATTTTAAGTGAAAAAAGGAACGATTTACGAAATATCGTTATTGGTGCTTTGTGGTTTTGTAAAAAGGTTTCGATAACTGTTTCCATAAAATAAAAGTTTAAAATGTTCTTTCTTCGCGTCAAGAACTTAAGCTTATTAGTACTTTATTGGCACGCGCGTTTCGCACGTGGACTTCAAATTACTTCAATAGCTAGTGACGTATAAAAAACATTTACACGTGACCTGCCGTATTTTAAAGAAACACCCATTTAATCTAGTAAATTTAAATTAAATAATTAATATTGCGAATTATAAATAATAATTGACGTAAATTGTAGCTCCGAATTCTGGCTGGGAATATACGTATAGCGCATTTAGTTATTTTAATAATTAAAATTTCTAATCCAATAATTGATCAATCATAGATTGTCCCCCCCCCATTGAATTTCACTAATGTATTTATAATATACTTTATAGTAATGTACTTAAAATCTAATATATAACAAATATATTAGATTTATAGCTTCAAAATAATTTATTTTTTATCAAAAATTGTAATGTTCAAAGCTTAAATAATTTATCAAAAATATTAATATTCAAAGCTTAAATAATTTATCAAAAATATTTATATTCAAAGCTTAAATAATTGATCAAAAATAGTAATATTCAAAGCTTAAATAATTTATCAAAAATAGTAATATTCAAAGCTTAAATAATTGATCAAAAATATTAATATTCAAAGCTTAAATGATTTATCAAAAATAGTATAGTAATAGTTTCAAAATAATATATTTCCCAAAAAAATGACACATTTCTGCAAAATAAATTATTTTGAGATACGTGTCTTTTGCATTGCGGCACTCCGAACCGCTTCCAAAGAGATTATATGTAACGGGGAAGCTCGGACGACTACGAGCTAATGTAAACAGTGATGGCCTCTTTACATAATAACCCGCAAACTAAACCCCTCTCTCTATTTTCGACTACGCTGTCGGTTGAGGGTAGGCCTCATTCCGAAGCTCAAGAGCAATCGGAGAAGAGAGGTACTAAGGTCTACGGCTCATTCGACAATTCTGCCAAGCCGTGGCTGTTTGTTAAGTCTACGCCGTAGAATTAACCATATGCCCCTCTTTGAGTAGCGCTTTCAAGTAAGGGTCTCTCTTAATAGAGAGAGAGGAGCGCGATTCTGAATCCTTTCGCCGACGCGGCCGTCGAAATTCTCAGTCAGTTTCCGACCGTCGTTCGGAGAGGTTGTTCGGCTCTCGGGGACTCCAAGCGGTCGATACACGAACTAAGTCCGCCGTTTTCGCACGCGGTTTCGGTTTAGTTCCCGCGCAGATCGAGTTCCGCGTATTTATAATTACGACTCTTTTCCTATTAAATAATCACCTTCTTCTTAATTGTATTTCTTGGGTAAGTTATCAACGGCTAAATGTTGTATGTGTATTTCGAGTAAATTTCGGTATTATTTGGTAAGATTTTATTATCGGTGTGTTTTTGAAAATTATAATTATTGTTCGACTTTACACGATTACGCGAGGGTAGTCGACATCGCAGCTGGTTGAGTATGTTTTGACCTGGCAATAATTTGTATTGAAGTCGCACCTGCTTCTACGTCTAACTCGCCCGTACGTGCGTTACGCGTATCGCGAATGACAAGGTAGAAATGGCTTTTGCTAAATGGAAAAATAAAACCCCGATGAAGTGAAATTCAATTTAGACTTTGTTTTAATTAAGCTCGTATCGGCGTTGTTTTAAAAGTGTTAATTTAAAAAAAACTGTTTTAAATAACATTTATTTTATTAGACTAGATTTAAATTTTCTATTTCTGGGCAGTTGTACTAGTTCAAACCCTTAAAGTGTTTATTGGTGCTCTGTACTTAACAACGCTCGAAACTGCTCTGTACTTGCAAATACCCCAAAGAGGGCAGCTATGCTCTGTTCTGACGTTGTTTAAAGACAGGGGATATCTGTACCTGCGAACCCCCGAAGAGCGCGACTCAAACGTACTAGTGAACCCCCGAATATTTTTAAACCCTTGATCTCTAATGATATGATGGGTTTTGGTCCCCGAACAGGGTATTTTTGCCTTGTTCAGATCCCCGAACATGGAGCTTATGCTCTGTACAGAACCCCGAACAGGACGCTTTTGCCCTGTTCTGATCCTAGAACCAAAGAATATAAAGCCCCAGGAATGGAAGGATTGATATTATTGGCCGCGTGTTTTGGTTGCGGTAGAAACTTCCGGCAAAGCAAATCAGATCAGATTAACCGGAAATGGTTAACGCAACCCGGTCTCTCTTTAAAAACGAGAGGCGCAAAAGTTCCACTAGACGGAGCTACACCTTCCATACCTGGGGCTTTACATTCTTTGCTAGAACAGGGCGCTTTTGCTCTGTTAACGGTAAAAGTATTGTAGGGAGCTGTTGGCTGGCGTGCCACTACCGAGGCCACTACCCTCCTACGCATTGTAACCCGGCCACCTGAATTAATGGCTTTAAAAGTCGCTTGATGACTTTGGCCTAAGGTGGAGCCTTGGGTATTAGCCTAGCTGATTATTATCCCCGAACAGGACGATTTGGCCTTGTTCTTATCCCCGAACAGGGTGCTTATGCTCTGAACAGATCCCCGAACAGGACGCTTTTGTCTTGATCTTATTCATGTACTCCGTTACGCTCTGTTCGGATCCTAGAACTGGGGACGGATTTTTTCGGTACTTACTGACCATTTTCTAAGCGCAGGGGCGTCACTAAGGTTGGTGTCTACCGAAGTGGTAACTCATGGCCCGAACATATTTACATAAAGAAATGTGTGAAAAAATAAATTTACTATGATAAAAGAGGACACTTCGTACTGTTCGCGGCACAGTACTTACAGAAAGTGGGAGATCATTTTCACCCCATTTTTTTGCCAAAAGATGAATAATTAATTTAAAACACCATTTTCGCTTAAATTTGGTACAACGCAACGCTTTATTTAACCAAATTTTATTCTGAATTCTTATCGATATCAACAAAATCGTTCATTTTCCCTTAAAAAAAATCCACTTTAATTTTGAAAGCATTCTGACGACCTGTATTCTTAACTTCCAAAGCGGGCGTATTGCGGGGAAAACAAGCATCAGGGGAGAGAGAAGGGGGGAGGGGTGCGGGAGGATGAATCCTGGCTACGCGCTGTTAGTTACTTATAATCGGTAAACGTCCCCGAAATTCCTAAAGGTCCCTCGTGACTATTAGACCCCCCTCCGAAAGGAACGGGTCTGGGGCGGGAGGGGGCTTTAAGGAATTTCGGGGCGGGCAGGCTCCAGCGAGCCTTTTAAAAGCGAGCGGAGGGATCTGTGGGAGCGAAATCGGCGTATGTTCGGTGGGCGATATCGGCGGCGCGCGGGGAAGGCTGGCCGCGCCGTAAGAGAACCTCGTATATTGGACGCGTATACTCTGGTCCGGGAGTCGTACATGGGAAAAGTTCCCCGCGACTGGTACTAGTTGATAAGACTGTAGTTTGCTTTGGTAGTGTTTCTAGTTTGGGTGCTTCCTAGCCCCGTCTCAGACTCGGGCGCCAGAGAGCGACCCAGGGAAACATCGACGCTCATCCTTTTAAACTTTGCGCTTCCGGTTTGGCGCGCGCCGTTCGTTCGTCCTTAAATCGGGCCCGTTGGAAGAGCCTTCGTAGACGCTGCTTAGTGACGTTGTCTCCTATAGACTGTCTTCTATAGGGAACTGCGGGTTTAATCGATAGACGCCGGCTTAGCCATAAATACAAACCCTATCTGCGCTAGCACACACTTAGCGCTTTCCGCGTACGCTACTAACACCTATTCCCCTCTCAGCCCATTCCAAGCCTATCTCTTAAAAAACAGTATTCAATACATTCTCCCCCCCCCTCCTCATCCTATAGTTCCCATAAATTTTGTTTTTATTAAGTTTCGATCGCCTTAAATTGTCACTCGGATTTGTCTTCAAATTTTACGTATATTTGAGTCAGAGGCGTCAAATATTTGTGTTCTTTGACATCCAATATATCGCGCATTTGTATAGAAAATGTTTTAGGATTAAAATTGGAAAAATTTATTTTATATAAATAAACACTTTAAATTGAAATTTAAAATATTAATTTTGGAAAATAGGACTATTTTTATTGCTTTAAAAGCCGACTACATATTTATTCGGTTTACTCTGTTTATCACTGGTAGTTGGCTGCTTGCATAGCATATGTGTCTTGCACCGAGCCAACTTCCAGTGAAAGACAGAGTAAACCGAATAACTATGTAGTCGGCCTTTAATAGGAAAAATTCATATTTGCTTTCTATAAAATATTTAAAAATTTAATTTAAAAAAAGAGATTATCATTTATGTAAATAATTCAGTCATATTTATGTGTATTATGTAACTTATAAATAATTCAGTTATATTTATGTGTATTATCAAGAATCTATTTATTTATACTCAGGGAGAATGAATATGTCGAGATTATTTTTAGCGTTTCTCCAATTCCACCCGTTGGGCCCCCGGTATGCTCCTCCGGTTTAATAAAATCAAATAATACTGCAATCTCATTGGTTCTTAAAAATTACGTTTTTCGACGCGATTAACGCTGCAGCGAGGACGCAAAAAATAAGACCGCCTCCTTTTTCCCTCCCCCCCCTTAGCGTGACGGGGTTAGGGGCTCAACGTGTCCGTCGATAGTCTCGACATATTCATTCTCCCTGAGTATAAATAAATACATTCTTGGTATTATGTTACTTATAAATATCTAAAAAAAAAATAATATTTTTCTAATTTTTTAACGAAATAATAACACTGTTATCTTAATTTCAATAAATATTAGAGAGGTTAAGCCCGCACCCGAAAACGTGTAGCCCGAACTTGTAGGAATGTAGACGTACAGTCTGCACATCCTACAAGTTTCACCTACACATTTTCAGGTTATTTTCTAAGGCTCGCTTAACCTCTCTAGTGTTTTCTTTAATGCTGTAAAAAAGCGCGTTAATCTAATCTAATATCTCAATTTTGCAAATAAACGGAGTTAGTATATTTTCGCATTGAGGCGTATCGCATTCCTGGTATATATTTTTTCTCCAATTCCGTAGGTGAAGGCGGCTTTTAATAACTACCTGTCCTTCTTTTCGGGGCTCTTGTTTGTGGCAGAGGGCGGCGACTTCGGCTGCCAAAAACACGACCAGGCTGCGGACCCCTTTGGCCCATAGCGGGCCTCCGTTGCAGTATGCTCCGTCGAACCAAACCCGAATTGGCCGGCCCCTGTAAGGCTCTCTTCCGCGCTCGCTAAGCCTTGTCAAATGCACCGGATTTCATTCCTTTTTATTCCCGTTTCGAAAAAAAAATGTTTCTGCGGTGTCAGAACCTTTTGGTTGCTCGCTAGAAATCAAGAGGGGGGGATTCTTTTCTTTGCCGGGTTTTTTGGGGTCTGTTGCCCCTCTGTACCCGCATGCTAGCCCCCTCCCCGCACCATTTCCAATTATATTTTAATCAAATTAAGTCAATACTATGCTTCCCATAGTAGCGTTGTCGTTCTATTTGAGTTACATTCACTTTCTTTTCTTTATGGAATAGTTTGAACTTTGGAAGATGATTATGTGGGTTCAATTTAACGATGCACGAACTGTTGTAATTGGTCCATAAGGTTTTTTTTAACTACTGGACGTTTGGGGTTTGGTCTATTATTACAAATCGGTTTTATTTGAACTTCGGGATGGCCTCACAAACGTTCAGTGGTTCGATTTAAAGGCTGTTAAGTTACACTAAATTGCGCGGCTGGCTCCAATTGAAACGTTTTTAGGCGTGGGAATAAATACTACCAAAACAACATCGAACGCTATTTTCAGAGGTGTTTTATGTAAACAAACTGGGGGAAATCGGCATATAAGAAATAGCGAAAAATATTAATTTTTTAAATGAATTTCGAACTGATGGCGCCATCTGTTAAAGCTTCGGGAATTTCAAAATTGACCTCTAATGGAAGGACCTTCCTCCTCAACAAGTGTGAATCGGTCAATAGATTAACCGGTTAAAATTAACTACGAGAAAGATTTTATTAGCATTACTTATTTTTAACGCTTATCAGAACCTAATTAATGTCATTTAAAAGATACCTATCGCACGCGTTTATTTTCAAAAATATCCAAAAATATTAAGTGGTTAATTTTTAATAAAATAAAGAAATTTCGGGAAATTGAAAATCGCGCGTCCGCCGCGACATCTGGTGAGAGATCGATGAGACAGAATAACGACATAAAAGCGCGCGCTGCTGAAGACGTGAAAGATTTGTTTTGCACGCGCGGCGCGTTCCAGTTATACGAGACCAAAGCCTAAATTGCGCGATTTAAAAAAAATTAAAAGTTAGGATAGTTCGCAAATCGCTCACTAAGGTGCTGCTGGTGCTGGCGATACACCTTAAGATGGCGGCGAAAATTCAAACCCAAATACTTGGCGTTATTTTGCGTTTCAAATTTTTAGGCCAAAAACAATTTTTTCAAGACAAAATAAGGTACGTGTAAGTATATTGAATGTCTTGTTGATCTTTTGATACGGAAATAAGGTCATATTTGGAAAAGCTTGGGCCGTTCCCCTTTAATAATGAAACATATTACTTCGAAAAATCGGGGTTATTTTTAAAATGTACAGCGCAAATTATTCCGTTTGACGATGTAAAATGTAGAACTTAAACTGCTTATCGATATTTACTTATTTATAAACCATTTTCACACGATGTAATAGTTTTAAAATAACGTTTGCTTTCTGAAACGTATTTTATAAACGCAGCTGGATCCTTCTAAGCTGCATGTTTCAAGCGAATAACATTAATCCGGATATGGTCATTTAAAGGAACACAGAATCGTTTGAATAATTCTGGCCTAATTTCAGGTGGCTCCACCTCTTTCGTCACGTGATTCAAGTGTTCGTAATCGCTTCGCAAAACGCGTAGTTATGTTGCTAAAATCCACAAATTTCCAAACGATTCTAAGGCATTTTAATTAGAAATTTAAATCAACTAGTTTTTAATGTTTCTATAAAATAAAATTAACAAAAACAAAAATAAATTTAAAATGTTCCTCTTACGTCACAAGACAGAGCTTTATTAGAATAATCGTAGCTCACCAGAAAATCTGAAATTCTTCTAGCGACTCTATCACGCGCTTTTCGACTGTGACGTAAAAGAAACATTCAAACAAGAAGGCCACGTTACTTTATAAAAAGAACTATCCCATGACACCTACATTATAAATTAAAAAGTAAATTCGCTGATTTAAGCATGTAGATGGCGCTGGGTACGAGTGTCAGTTCGTATTTAGAGAATAAAAGGGCTCTTTGTTTGGCTGGCAAGATTTGCTTATGTCTTGAAAAGAGTCTCTCTTTTAGTTCCATTGTGTCGGGGTAGAGGGCGCTGAGGGCGGTCGTCGCCAGCTGACGATTGTTTTCATTCCGTAACAGCGTGACTCTTCGCGTCATTAAAAGTTTCCCTAATTAGGTAACGGTGTTTCCTCATTTAATACGCTGTACCGTGCCGCGTTGACTTTCACCCCTGCCAAAGACAAGCCGCTAATAACGCCCCTGGTGGTCTACGAACGAACAATGTACGGGAAAGCAAAAAATATATAATTTATCAACGCTTCCACCTATTTTCAAGCGATTTATTAAAAAGTAAATAGATAAATTACCGTACAGCTGAAATAGATATTAAATTAAATATCCTCACGTTTAGGCTTAATTTATCGACGGGGTTTTAAATTATAAAGTAATTGTAGACAGTTTTTATATAAAACTAATTTAGTTTTTAACGCATTTAATACTTACTTGAAACGGAGGATGGCGTTTCGAAATGTGAGCGGGGTGCAAATTTTCAATATAGTACCTATGGTAATTTTTAGAGACTAAAATTTTTCAAATGATTCCAGGCAGGTATATTTGAATATTATTTAAAAAAAATTATTTTTTATACTTAAGGAGAATGTGTTGAGACGATTTTGAACGTTTATCTCGCAACCCACCTCATGATCTGCCAGTATGCCCCTCCCCTTAAACGTCAATCAAACCAACCCGATATCTCATTGGCTCCCTAAAACCTAACTCTTGAGCACACGCCAGTATCCGTTTTACGATAGAAAAACTAGACCATATTTTGTAGATTGGAATTCAGTTACGATGCGATTACCCACTTCCGGTACGTGACCTCCGAAAAATCGGCCTCCGTCGGTTGCTGTAAGGCGGTTACCCTCGTGACTACGGACTGGACGTAAGGATATTTTTTTAAGTAGTCAGCCTGACTAGTGAGCCTCCTACCTTTAATTATTTTAGTAGTCACTGACTAGTGGGGTAAAAAGGGGGGTATAAAAACAAGAAGTACAGCCAACATTTTGCTTTAAGCGTCAGAATTAAAATAGCAGTTTATTCTCACTTGAGTTACATGTTATTTTTTTTAAATAAAATGGGATAAATGAATGATGAATTTATGATACGCCGTATTCGCCATTATTTATGAATATGTAGGTAAATTTTTAACTAGTCAAATTGACTAGTGAGCCCCCAGATTTTGATTAATTTTAGTAGTCAGAACATTTATTTTAGTAGTTTAATGCCGTGACTGCCCCCCTTAGTCTGGCCCTGCTAAAGCTTTTGTAAACACCCGCTGTTAGTTGTTAAATGAAATAGATAGCTAATATTTCTTCTTTTTATTAAAAAATATTATAAATAAATACAATCTTTCAAATATCAAAAGTATAATGGTTAATTTAAAAACAATACCAAAGATAAGAAACCTGCTGTTGAACTAAAGTTCTTGCAAGAGTTCTTGCCGACTTGACGCATCCCAGACACGTTCAGTAGACATATTAGTGTCATTTCCCGGTCAAAAGTCCCAAGTTCTTCTTGATGAGTATCCGTCTGCTGCACACGCGATAAAACAAAATCTCCGCGCTTGGTTTCTCGCAGCTGAGGCCAAAAACCTTTCCAGGATGAGAAGAGCTTATAACTTCGGCCGGAAGATGGCTCTGATGTCAATTCAAATCTGCCGTTCGCACTCGAGTCTACAATATAATTATTGGTTGGTTAATCGTAATATTCAAACTGAGCTTTCAAAAAGTATTGGAACTAATTTGGAAGGGTAAAATATGATACAATAAACGGGTCGTGGCTTACTGCTTTACGCTGTAAATTCTTCATAGGTATAGCATTGAACAGCGTAAATCTATGACCCCCACTTCATTTTCAACGTCACTAATTGTCGAAATCGGTAATTGTGTCTATAATTACTAGAGAAAGTTTAACTTGAATTGAGAAAAGCATTTTTGGTTGCCATGGCAAAACGAAAGGCCATTGAAACTTTACCCTTTAGGAGCTTTCAAGGTACATGAAGGTCTGTCTACTCATGGGCCAAGTAATGATAAATCATGGTCTACTTAACCCCTGAGTTTGAAAAAAATCGGGGGAAAACACTTCGGGATGTCCCCTTGTTAGTGTGAAGTCCACGAAAAATGTGTGGTCATTCTAAAAATTGCTCTCAGTAAAAATGTATCTTTGGGCACACACACTTATGCACAAATGTTTTTGTGTCAAAATTCGTTAGATCTTGAGTGGAAGAATTTGATACGGTGGTTATGCGGCCGTCTGAAGGGAAAAATTCGGTAATTGTCTCTAGGAAAAGTTCAGCGTAAAGGTTCGTCCAATGAAATTTGTACACACTCACTATTACCGAGCATCCCTAACACGACCGACCCAAGAAAAAAAATCGATTGCTCAACGACCAACCAATATCATATAACATCGGTTAGCTGTATGTTTAATAAAATATTCTATTTCCAACGAAGTCGAAATTAATAATTTAAAAAATACAAAAATAAAGCCAATTTCGGTATATTTACTATAATAAGCCTTTCTATAAAGTCATTACGCTTGCCGAACTTGTTTTTATGTATCGCTTTCGTCACGAGATACGTAGGAGTTCAGTTCAGGTTTTATGGTTAGATCTTTAAAAACAGGGCAACTCATCGAATTTTAATTTATGTCTGGTTCAACTTGTTAAAATGTTCCACGCGCTTTTTAATATTTTAGCGTAAAAAGCTCGTGCATTTTTTTATTTCAGGGAGCACGCGCCAAATCGCTCGAGCCCGTTTACGCTAAAATATCAAGACGCGCGTGGAACTTTTTAACAAGTTGAATAAGACATAAATGGAGTTTATGCTAGCGTCTATTGGCTATCATAGTGAAACGTCACTTCTGCGTCACGAGTGACGCGCCCGATACATCTAAACAATTTCAATTTCAATTTATTTATTTATTTACCATAATTTTAGTATACAAGAAGGCCATTGTTACTTTATAGAAAGGCCTATTTCAGGAGTGAGTTAAAATAACGATTTTTTAGTATCAAGGCATTGGCGCCCCCCAAAAACATTCGAGTGCCCCCGAGTTTTGTCGGCTGGTTACGGGCTCGCGGACAACGTCGAATAGTCGGAAATTGAAGAGAAGATTTCGCAAACTTTAAAACGAGGGCGTGAAATGCGAACGGGAGCCTTCTCGAAAACAGCCGTTGTAGCGTCGCTTTTACTTCTGATCCCCCATCCCGCATCGGATCCAGCGGCGTATGAGAGCGGAGCCTGCATTTGACATGTGCCCGAGAGACTCCCAGCGTAGGGTGGCTTTCATCCCAAGGGGGTAGGCCGGGCACGCCCGAACCGGGGCGCTGACAGACGCACCTGACCCTCGAGCCAACACCCCAGACCCACCCTCCGCGCGCGCGCTACTACCATCATCCCGAACTATACGGAGCAGCCTATTTTAAGGAGCCACTCTCCGTTTAACCAGGAAAACGAGTCTTAAAGACTACGTACCTTACGTGGAACCCGCTGTCGGGTTCGTATCGGCAGACTTTTCCATTCCCGTGGCCTTCGGCGAGTAGTGTCGGGTAAGGCGGGTAATCTTTTCATTAAGATTTGGCTTTATAAATCCGGTATTCTTCGGCGACGTTTGAGTGAATGCCGTTGCTTTAACGTGTCTGTCAACTTGATTTGTCATCGCGCGCGATTATGGGAGGGCGTGATTCGGCCCTCGTCTTTTAAATAGGAGCGGGAAAGTAGTTACGAATAATTTAATGCGACGTTATTCTATAGAATATATCTTTAAATAGAACGAAAATTTTAAAGGAGGACAAATTGAAAATTCTCTCCCTTTATTTATTGTGTACCCTTTTTGGGGTTAAATCCGTTCCTAATCTGCAGCCAAACAACCACTTCGACGGTCGCGCCGTTTTCAAAAGCGTTTCAAAAGCTTTTCAAAATGAAGCTAACCACCTAAATTTAGCTGATAATATAAGGAAATATTTTACGAAAATATATAGAGAGTTATATTATTAAATAATGTAAATTTTGTCTTTCCAACATATATTAATAAAATAATATAATATAATAATATAATAAATAAATAATATATAATAAAAATAAATAACATAATAAATAAATATATAATATAAAATAATATACTATAATAAATAAATAATATACTATAATAAATAAATAATATACTATAATAAATAAATAATATACTATAATAAATAAATAATATACTATAATAAATAAATAATATACTATAATAAATAAATAATATACTACAATAAATAAATAATATAAAAAATAAATAAATAAATAATATAATAAATAAAAATATCTGTTGAAACCTTGAACAAATTCGCGCCGTGTTTTCTTTACACAGCGAGTAGTAAACTCATGGAATGCCCTCCCTTCCCTAATTAAGATTAAATCCTCTAGTTCTGCCTTTAGAGTCGGCTTGACAAGTTTTACGGGTGGTAAATATCTTTCTTGTATATAGTTGTATAAAACGAAAAAAAAGTATTTATATTTTACTTTTCCATCCATCGCCATTCCTTTGTCATTGCTGTTATTTCATTTTTATTTTTGTGTAACTTTCATGGTATTTTATATTATCTCCATTCCCTACTAAAGCAGGGCGCAATCAGTGTAAACTTTCTTTTCCTGTTTAATAAACTTTATTATTATATTATAAATAAAATAATAGATTTCAAAGGCGAGAAGCAACCCAATTCTTGAAATTGCATTATGGACCACCTAACGGTCAACGCGTGAAGTTCACAAACTGCCGGATATTCGTTTACTAAGCAGACGATTTGCAATTGTTGATTTTATAAAATGTCTTTACGCTTGCCTAACTTGTTGCAATGTTGCCCTGGGATAGTTCAGCCAATGCCTAAGAATGAGTTCATAAACTCTTTAGTGGGAGAGAAAACGGATCCACAGCTGAAGCGGGGAGGCAACATTTCAACAAGATGGCCAAGGTTATTTTATAAAAAGAACTATTCTAAAACAAAGTGCCTGTTAAAGTAGTCAAAAATCCTGCAGATTATGATAGGTGACTCTAGATAAACTGAAAAAGATAATTAAAACTGCAAATCATGCTTAGATTACATTGTTTACGTATATTATATTTGGCTGGTAATATTTCCAAATTCGCTTTCTAAAGTCGGGTCCATTAGTTTATTTGTCTAAACTGTAATTTAACCTGGATCTTGCACCGCAACGTTAGTTAGACGTTCCAGTCGAAACGTCGACCGCTTAAACTCGCTATTCGCGATAAATATAATCGTTTTGCGACGTTCAAATAGCAATTAAGAGAATCCGTAATTAGGTAATAAATGGTAATAGCGTGCTGCATTTATCGGGGGTAATTTCCATCTTTTGTTAATCCCTTGAAGCCTCGAAAGAGGGAAATTACCAACCTTTAAAAGAAACTAGGAAAAAAGGCCGTTTCTGTATTAAGCCTATATTGATTTGCGCCCAAAGCTCTTTTGCCTTATTCTTATATATATACACACACGACTCCCGCATTTTTTCCCGATCTTCATTCCAATTTAAGCCGCCTGATGGCGCAACGAAAAACGCTTTATTTTCTACTCTCCTTTTTTTTTAACTAAAATAGCGTAGACAGTCACCCGCTAGTTTAGTCATAAGCGTAGCGACGGGGTGAAGTCGGGACGTTTTTCTCCCAGCTGCGACCGTTCGCTATAACGAAGCGCGGGAGAAATCGGGTTGCCATGGTTACCAAATTAAGGGAGGGGAATGGAGAACTCCGCGTAACTCTTTGGATGGAAGTGGGAGGGTGGCGAGGGGGGAGGGTAAAAGCTGGCGCGCGGGGTGTCGGCGCGTGGCACGTGCTCGTAACACGTGCGAAGCCCGCCGCCACCTGGAACTCTGGAAACTCCGGCGAAATTGTAGTAGAGCCGCCGGAGACGCGGCGCAGCTGTGACCGCGCCGCGTAACACGCCGCCGGAGACCAAGGAGGATGCGAACTATCCTAACCCTCGTCTCAGGGGGGGGGGAATGAAGGGGAAGGCTACCTCGCTTTTTGAGGGTACCATGCCTTCCCCCAATGTAGATCCCGCTCTTTCTACAGGGTGTCTTTGATTGCAAGGACTTTAAAAAATAATTATTGAATTTCAACGGTATAGGCTCACGTGTTATTTTTCGTGATAAATTTTAGTTCTGAAATTGTACGCTTACATTTTGAATTATATTCTTAAATTTTTTCACGAACAATGGGCTTCTTGTACCTTTAAAGGCCTAGGTTTTTTTCTGCCTGTCACCCTTTAAATTAACTTAGTGGAGTACAAATACCCTGGTGGTAGGCCAACCGCTGAACATGTTGGCCTAATTTGAAGGGTGACAGGCAGAAGAAAACCTAGGCCTTTAATTTAGAATGTGCTTATAGTCGTAGTCGATAATTCAAAATAACGGTCAAAAATGCCGCCGATAAGTTTTGTAAAATATTTTCGGCGGCGTAATCGTATGGAGATACAGGCCGGAAGGCAGGCAAGGTTGCCAGATTTCGATAGATCGAAAACGGCCAACTCTCTCAAATGTTTTCGTTTTCAAAACGAAAATTTTGCGGCGTAGCTATCGACTAAGACTATTTATCTTAAAGGCCTAGGTTTTCTTCAGCCTTTCACCCTTTAAATTTACTTTCCTTCCAAACAAATACCCTGGTGGTAGGCCAACGTGTTCTGCTGTTGGTCTACCACCAGGGTATTTGTTTGGAAGGAAAGTAAATTTAAAGGGTGACAGGCAGAAGAAAACCTAGGCCTTTAAAAACTTGTAAGAGGTTAACGGTAATAGTTAGTGTAAGAAGCTGTTGGCTCGCGTGGCATGAAGGGCTTGCCATCACCCTCCTACGCAATGTAACCCGGCTACCTGTTTAAAGGAATTATAAGTCGCTGGATGACTTGGGCCTAAGGTGGTGCCTTGGGTATTAGCCTAGCTAAATAAAATAATAATTATTATTATCTTATTATTAATGCAAGATATCATCAAACGGTCAAAAATAATTTAGGCCCGAAAATTACAGTTTCAAGAGTTTCCTCTAGAATGCGTATAATATTTAGTCCCAAATAGGACTAAACCAAATAGGCTGAAACCGGTCTACCGTTGGAATTTCTGGCTAATTTATTTAATTTACTTTAGTTTTCACTCGAAGATCTATTTGGTCCGAGTTTCGCGTCTTTTTGTTTGCTCGAAGACCTATAATAATTGGTACGAGCTATTAGTAAGTTTTTAAATTTCTTCTAATTTGTTTAAGGTTTAGCTTTATTATCCCTTTTCATAATGGATTTATCTACTTATTCATTTTTTCATCCTAATATTTAAGTAATTATATATAGGTACAATACTAATATTTGAAACCCCCTGTACAGTCCAAGGCAACCGACTCAGTCAGCTGGCGGTATTGTATGAATACTCCTTGTCGATCTCATCCTCTACCGATCCCCGGTTTCGCGGAAGAAAGTTTGGTAACAGTGACTGAGAGGGGGAAGGGACTAAATCGGTCTAAAGCCACTATTAATAGTTTGCGCGCCCAGAAGTTGCCCGTTGCGCCCTGCGTGCGTTGGCTCTCCCGCGCTTTGTATCGGAGGAAGCTAAAACCTGACTAAATTTGTTCTTTTTTCCTAAATGTTTGGGGTAAATTATTGAATATTTAAATAGGGTAAAAAAGTAAACTTTGATATATTATTTTATTTCAGGGATGCTATTATTGTATCACGATTTTCAAAATGGCCTTAAATGTCGTGGAAATTTTAAATTAGCCAAATAGATTAAGGAATATTAAGCAGGTAGGCACTGAAACGATGGAAAATTAGGTGCCATTTTCCCGTGATTCATCTAAAATTGTGTTTACATTCCACTGGCATTGACTGTTGTTTTTTCACGCTGTCGTAGGTTATCATAGATTCAAAGGATGATAAAATTAGCGAATAAGTAGATTAGTCCATTATGAATAGGGATAATAAAGCTAAACCCTAAACAAATTGGTAGATATTTAAAAACTTACAAATAGCTCGTACCGATAGGTCTTCGAGGAAACCAAAAACGCGAAACTCGGACCAAATAGATCTTAGAGTGAAAAACTAAATTAAAATAAAATAAAATAGCCAGAAATTCCAACGGTAGACCGGTTTTGTACCGTGCCGGAAATCTGGCTCGCGACTATAACACCGAAAAGAGAAACTAAGCCTAAACATTAAAAATTTCAAAACGAGTTGCATAGCAACGGAAAGCCGAATAGGGGGAAAGTGGTGGAGAATAGTACATACGAAATGGACTGCAATGCAAATGATGATAAATTAGCTAATTTTGTCATCCTTTGCATTGCAGTCTCGTAGATTCACGTTTACTTCAAATAACTCAGACCACAGATATATATATATATTATATTTATGCTCTGTTACGACACAGCATCTCAAAACATAAATTATGTCTTAGTTACGTTCGAAATTTCATTGCAATCGGTTCACTTTAACGATGCCTACCACGATGACAAATAAGAAAACTTCGCCATCCGTCAGAACAGTCTTATATTTATCGACAAAATTTACGTCAAAATCCCCAAGTCTGATTGTTTTCACGAGTAGAATTTATATACAGGGTGGAAGCTTCAGCCGTGGTCCAGCCTCGGTACTTCTCCTAGTACACCAGAGTGCTGCGGGTCGAACACTTCTACAGGCGCTGGTATTCCACCAATAGACCAATGGGATAATTATAAGCGCATCTTTATCTATTCGCCCGATAAAGCATTTGGAAGATGCGCTTCTAATTCTCCCATAGGTCTATTTTTAGACTACGAAAAGTACCGAGAGTGGACCACGGCTGAGGCTTCCAATTATCCCATTGGTCTATGTTTGGCCTACCAGCGCCTGTAGAAGTGTTCGCCCCACAGTACTCTGGTGTACTAGGAGAAGTACCGGAGTTGGACCGCGACTGAGGCTTCCATCCTGTATATGTCTACAATAAATTTAACTCATTCGCAGCGATGAGTTTCCCAAATATAATCAAATTATATTTAACTATCGATTAAACCGTGGAGAATTTCACACCTGTTTCCATCGAATTAATTCTCTTTTTAAGCTCAAATTTTATGTTTTCGTCGTTATTATTACTCAATAATAACGACGAAACCATAACAGAATACATTTATCGTATATAAAAGAACTCCAATTAACACAGCGCTTTTAAAAAACACTATTTCGATGCAAACACTTCAACCTAAAGGATAAACAATAACAATGTTTATATGCAAATAAATTGGAGTTACATAAAATAGGAGAGGCAGCGAGGGTGGTCGGGAGATCTTTAATCTCAAATTGAAGAAGGTTTTATTACCCTGGGACCGTGAGTAAATGTTTGGGGTGGATAAGAGGTAGAGGGGGTCCTACATGATAGAAAGGAGGGAGGAGCAAATAAACCCCTTAAGTGGATTTGAAGTAGGCGGGGGGGCGAAATGGGCCCCGTGAGAAAATGACCATTCGGCCATCGATCTCGGACCAAAACTACCAAACCGAGTAAAAAGAAGAAAAAAACACGATAAAATAAGCGAAAAAAGTTGGAAAAATTCGCCAAATCCACACGGCGCAGCGCGAGAAGTTCGGGAGAACGAAAATAGCGTATATTCTTGTGTCAGGGGGAACCTATTGCTAACATCAATTTATAATTACAATCCAGCTGGATTCAGTCACACACGCTTTCCCCGCGTCACACTCGATACCCAGCCGTTCGGAGAAACTCTACCTCGTCTTGCTCGCGCATACGTTACGACGTTTCGTCAAGCCGACAGCGATGTCCTTTAAAAAGGAAACCTAGTTGATATTCAGTAAACGAATTCAAATATTTTTCATTTTATGGGGTTATCGTTTCGCTTTTCAAAATATTTACCTTTTAGATTTAGATTTCTATTTTCGTGTTTTTATTATTTTGGGTTGGCCTGTTGTTCAAATTTATTATTATCGTTCGGAGAATACGCTTTAACTCTATTTCCAATCTCCTTGGTTTTGGGCTTTACCCTGGGCTTCGGTGCGCGACGTGTGGAACACTTTTAAAGGCGCTTGACCTATTTTTTGTCTAGTTTTATTTGACATTTTTATTACTGTAAAACGGTTTACTTTTGAAATATTTTAGATTAAATGAAAAAGTTAATGATTATATAGTTTCAGAGGGTCCGGCTCTTGAAAATGTTCGAAATAGTTAATGATATAGCAATAACCTTTTTCAAAAACTTAAATTAATGAAATTTCAAATTATGTAGACAACTATAATTAAACGTATACTATAGTCAGTCGTACGGCGGTCAATTTAAAAAAATGGGAAATAAAACACTTAATTAAATTTACCTTAAATTTAAATTTACCTTAAATTTTAAGTCGATTATAATTGGTATTAAACGAATACTGGTAAGTGATATCCTTAATAAAATAATTGATATTTTAATAATACATTTTACGAAACAACAGTAATTGAGATATTTAATTTAATAATAAACATCCATTAAATTATTAATAATAAAATTAATAAATTAATTATAATAAAATATAAGTTGTCTATATAATAATTCATTTTAGGAAATACCTGTAATTGATATCTTTAATTAAATAATTCCTCATATAAAATAATATTAATAAGTCATCAAGCGACTTTTGAAGCCATTAATTCAGGTAGCCGGGTTACAGTGCGTAGGATGGTGATGGCAAGCCCTTCATGCCACGCGAGCCAACAGCTCCCTACACTCACTATTACCGTTAACCTTAACAAGTTTTTATGGAAGGGGAAACCGAAGAGCTTGAGGGAAAACCCCTTTACCAGTGGGGAGGGAACTTGCAAACTCAACGCCGAAGGAGTTGGTCCGAGTGTTAACCCAGTGCCACAAGCTGGCATCGGACTCGGCTCCTCTTGCTGCGAGGCGTAAGTGCTAACCACTCCGCCACCCCACATAATAATTATTTATAGGAAATACCAGTATAAAATAGATTAATTATTAATTAATTGATATCTTTAATTAAATAATAGATATTTATTAAATTATTATTTATATAAAATAAAATTTGTTGATATCTTAGTTAAATAATATTTATCCATATAATAATTCCTTATAGAAAATACCAGTATTTGATATCTTTAATAAAATAATATTAATTAAATAATAATATATATATATAAAATAATTCCTTATATAAAATACCAGTATTTGATATCATTAATAAAATAATATTAATTAAATAATAGATATATATGAAATAATTCCTTATATAAAATACCAGTATTTGATATCATTAATAAAATAATATTAATTAAATAATAGATATTTATATTAAATAATTCCTTATATAAAATAAAATTAATTTCTTAATTAAATAACAGATCAATTGTTTTCGTATTTCCTATAAGGAATTATTATATGGATATCTTTAATGAAATATAAGATATCCATATAATAATTCCTTATAGGAAACAACAGATTTAACGATCTAGATTAGGATTTACAAAAAGCAGACGATTTTTTTGCGCCATTACAAACGGTGGAATTTTCCGAGTTTCGGTTTATCAATTTTTTCTCTCCCTTTTTTCAGCCGCCAAAGCGCGCTCAAAATCAGGGAAGGCCCTGTCTGTGAAGGGGGGGGGGTGCGGATACTGCCCAGAGTACTTTTGTAAAACCATTCGCGATCTAGGATGCGGGGAAAAACTTTTACTGATTTCTGTGAGCGCGAAGTCTGTTCATCTTAAGTTTGAAATACTCGCGGACTGCTGGGCGAAATCTATCGGTAATTCTTCTGTTTCTTCGCATTCGGGATCAGATAAAATGACCGGCGGTACCGTATCGTTCGTTTAGTAATTACCCGCGAATTCCAACCTGCCGGTTTTCTAAAATAAAAAGAACACGCGGGGATTGGGGCGGAGGAGCCAAAAACGGCTTCGAATTTTTCTCTACGGGGGGCGCCTATTCCACCCGCGCGCGCCTGAGGCTCCTCCGCTTTTTCTTTATACATTGTCCAGATTTCGGGAGGCATTTTTCTACGTCATGGTTTGTATACGTATCCCTCCGCCGTCTCGCTATAAAAATGGTTTAATCCAACGAAGCAAATCTTTCGGCTGCGCTCTGATGGAAATAACGCGTGGTTTCTGTTAAGCCGTAATTGCCGCAACCTTATCTTAAGGCCGACAAAAATGCGGATATTTCAGACTTGCTTTTTACATATTTTTAATTTTCAGAAGGTTGTTTACGAAACGCGTACGTGGAAACATTTATATTAAAAATAATAATGTATTCAATTGAACAGATAAATATTTCAGTATTCGTACGGAAAATGGATAAGCCGAATTGGGAGGAAAAGTCAGGAATAAGTCAATGATTTAAGTAATATCGTTAAGTCAGGTATTTAAATAAAATCGTCAAAAGTCAGTGATTTAAGTAATATCGTCCAAAGTCAGGGATAAGTCAGTGATTTAAGTAATATCGTCCAAAGTCAGGGATAAGTCAGTGATTTAAGTAATATCGTCAAAAGTCGGGGATGTAAATAATATCGTCCAAAGTCGGGGATGTAAATAATATCGTCCAAAGTCGGGGATGTAAATAATATCGTCCAAAGTCGGGGATGTAAATAATATCGTCCAAAGTCGGGGATGTAAATAATATCGTCCAAAGTCGGGGATGTAAATAATATCGTCCAAAGTCGGGGATGTAAATAATATCGTCCAAAGTCGGGGTTGTAAATAATATCGTCCAAAGTCGGGGTTGTAAATAATATCGTCCAAAGTCGGGGATGTAAATAATATCGTCCAAAGTCGGGGATGTAAATAATATCGTCCAAAGTCGGGGATGTAAATAATATCGTCCAAAGTCGGGGATGTAAATAATATCGTCCAAAGTCGGGGATGTAAATAATATCGTCCAAAGTCGGGGATGTAAATAATATCGTCCAAAGTCGGGGATGTAAATAATATCGTCCAAAGTCGGGGATGTAAATAATATCGTCCAAAGTCGGGGATGTAAATAATATCGTCCAAAGTCGGGGATGTAAATAATATCGTCCAAAGTCGGGGATGTAAATAATGTCGTCCAAAGTCAGGGATGTAAATAATATCGTCCAAAGTCAGGGATGTAAATAATATCGTCCAAAGTCAGGGATGTAAATAATATCGTCCAAAGTCAGGGATGTAAATAATATCGTCAAAAGGCGGGGATTTAAACAATATCGTCAAAAGGCGGGGATTTAAACAATATCGTCAAAAGGCGGGGATTTAAACAATATCGTCAAAAGGCGGGGATTTAAACAATATCGTCAAAAGGCGGGGATTTAAACAATATCGTCAAAAGGCGGGGATTTAAACAATATCGTCAAAAGGCGGGGATTTAAACAATATCGTCAAAAGGCGGGGATTTAAACAATATCGTCAAAAGGCGGGGATTTAATTAATATCGTCAAAAGTCGGGGATTTAATTAATATCGTCAAAAGTCGGGGATTTAATTAATATCGTCAAAAGTCGGGGATTTAATTAATATCGTCAAAAGTCGGGGATTTAATTAATATCGTCAAAAGTCGGGGATTTAATTAATATCGTCAAAAGTCGGGGATTTAATTAATATCGTCAAAAGTCGGGGATTTAATTAATATCGTCAAAAGTCGGGGATTTAAATAATTTTGTAAAAAGTCGGATTTTATTAGTCAACCAACTTTGCTTCGTAGAGTATTTTCCCAATAGTTGGCGAAAATTGAAGCCTCGTCTCTTATAATAAAGTTTGTGATATTTAAAAAAAAGTAATTTTATTTGGTTATTTTAGCTATTAAAACATGAAAATTATCAGAAATATTACCAAAAAGGTCAGGGATATTGCCAAATTGGTTAGAGATATCTTGGATAAGTCAGGGATTTACTACTTCGGTCCTAAACGACCATATTATCAGAAGTATATAATATGCTAATATTAAAGAAGGATAGAATCAATTTTCAATAGGTACGAATTTCCACTCAAACTCAATATTTACGGTGTGTAAAATGTCAAAATCACACTCTGTAGGGGTATTTTATTGTTTATAAATAAATTGTTTTATAAAATCACTACATAATGTATTTCTTCCGAAATGTGTTTTGAAAAATCAGAAGGCGCTTGCGAAGGTAATATACTTCTGGTTTATTTTAAAGTCATAATTTTATACGTTTTTACATAGACGTGTTTCAGTGACCTAAACTTTCAAATTATTCATAAAAACAATTAATTTAAATGAAAACTTCGTCATTTCGTGTATTTAGCGCGAACAAATATTATTGTAGTTTTTTATCTTAAATATATAAGAAGGTATTTTATAACTTTTTACGGTGTTTTGATGAAACAGAATAGCGGAAACACTGTATATATTAGTTCAGGCTGTAAGTCAATTTTAATTTGTCCCGTAATTTTATTGATCTCCAGTATCGTTTGTTGGGACACCTGTATAGGAGACCAGATCCATCCTCTTTGGCTTTTATAGGCGAAATCTGAACAAACCAATTCTGCCCTTTTTAAAAATCCCCGGGCAAGAAAAGCTGTCTAAAGAATGTAAGGTTAGCTTTGTTTTTTGGTTGAATCAGTGGTTGATTCCGTTTGTCTTGGGCCCAGCTGCGCCAAGAATTAGCTTCGATCGGAGAATCCGAGAATCACTCCGGATGATCAAACTTTGGCGTTCCTACCCCGCGTTCTTTTTATTTCTAGTTATTTGAAACTAATGATATCTCGATACTCCGATACTTGAGCTACACTGGCGCTTTAAATTATACCCTACACTAGATATATATTTATATTTCTTCACAATACATGTTTTAATATTTTGCAAATTTATGGATCATTGTTCTATGATTAGATTTGAAGTGGTATCATTTTACAGGCATCGGAATAATACCAAAAGTATATAAAATATCTTACGAACAAATATAAAAGTGAAAAATATAACTTGCAATGGAAGTGCTTTCCTGCCAATCGGGTGAAGCATATAGTACTCAAAATTAACACGCTTAAAAAAATATACTGCTTAGGGATACTCGCTTATTATTTATAGGTGGGGTGGATTAGTGGTTAGTACTCTCACCTCGCGGGAGTAGGAACCGGGTTCGATCCCAGCTTGTGGCAATGGATGAAAGCTCGGAACCCCTCCTTCCGCGTTGAGTTTGAAAGTTCTCCACCGGCTGGCTAAATGGGTTTTCAAGCGAACCCGTCGGTATCCCCTTCAGAAGTCGGTAAACTGAGGTTCCTTTGACGACATGGTTTTAGAAAGACAGTATAATAACGAATTTTCAGCAGCACTATTGATCCTTCAAGCAAATAAGGGTAGGGAAATGAATACTTATCGCGCAAAGAAATATATGATTTGCTTCTGTGACTACCTTTCCATTGAACTGGTTAGAATATCATTGAACGGTATTCATTGGCGAAATGAAATCCACTGTCAAATGCAAATGCGACATTTTTATCAATTTTCTTTCGGCTCACTACGCGTTTGGATCTATAGTTTCAGGTTTGAAATTGTATATTTATTTCTGTGTTTGATGCTGTTTCTCACAAATCGATAAGTCAAGTCCGATCAGCTTAGCCGAAAATAAAATGTTATCTTCCAAAGTTCCAATTACAATCTGACGATTTATCTAAATTGAAATAGGATCACCTTCTTTTAGATCAAAGAAGAACCTTTTTATGTACTGAGAATGTCAGGTCCTCTCTCAAAAGGAAAAGCTGCATTTTCCGAATTTCAATTCAGAAAGGAATTCCACTTTTGTAAAATAGTTTTTATTTTTTAAATTTAAAAAAAAATTAAAAACGTACGACTAGTTTCGCTTTCCCGTTCGGGAGCATCATTACAAACAAGTTGGCAAGCCAAAATATACCTCTCCTCGGAAGAGTTTTTAATTTTCAGTGAAGCGTAACTGTATCCGTGGCTCTGCGGTAGAACGCTCACCTGTCGTGCAGGAGTGCTCGGGTTTGAATCCCGGCCGATTAAAAAATTATACTACACCCAATGACAAATAGAGGGTGCTTTTGGAAAAACCTTTTCCCTGATTCTAAGAAACTGGGTACGCAGTGATTACCCTTTGCCCCGAATATGCGAACGCGTTCGCAGGCCTGACAGACAGACCCACAGACATACAGACACGGTGGTTGTATAACCGATCCTAGGGTACAAAGTCCCCTCGGAGAGGTAAAAACTGTATTAACCCAAAGTGGAATTTCTTTAATTGAAATATATGTATAAGTGCCTTATCAACTTTTGATTTTCCGAATTGTTTATAGGAACTTTTCGACGTGTATATTTAATTACGAAAAGGAAATGTTCAATATGACTTACAATTTAGTTATTGAAACTTTAATTGAATATTAGTTTAATAGTTGAATGGATTATAAATAGCTAAATAGTTTGTAGATTCTTAAAGATTGAACATTTAAAGTAAAAACCTTTTAAAAGAAATCCCAAACTGGTTCAATTTGAATTGGGAATTTGGTACAACTCGCTTCTGTAACTGGTTAAGTTCTCAGTAAACCTAAATACGTTTTCGGCTTAAACAGTTTAAGGGAACATGTGCTGCTTAAAGGGAACGTGTGCTGCTTAAAGGGAACGTGTGCTGCTTAAAGGGAACGTGTGCTGCTTAAAGGGAACGTGTGCTGCTTAAAGGGAACGTGTGCTGCTTAAAGGGAACGTGTGCTGCTTAAAGGGAACGTGTGCTGCTTAAAGGGAACGTGTGCTGCTTAAAGGGAACGTGTGCTGCTTAAAGGGAACGTGTGCTGCTTAAAGGGAACGTGTGCTGCTTAAAGGGAACGTGTGCTGCTTAAAGGGAACGTGTGCTGCTTAAAGGGAACGTGTGCTGCTTAAAGGGAACGTGTGCTGCTTAAAGGGAACGTGTTCTGCTTAAAGGGAACGTGTTCTGCTTAAAGGGAACGTGTTCTGCTTAAAGGGAACGTGTTCTGCTTAAAGGGAACGTGTTCTGCTTAAAGGGAACGTGTGTTGCATCTAAAATCATCTGCTAACACGCGAAAACGACTTGTTTTACACTTAAATAGGGCCAGTTACCCCTTAGTTCTGTTAAAATATTTTGTCAGAAATACGAAATTAAATGACCCACCAAAAATAAGCCTCAAGGGTGACAAAAAATATCCTCAAAAATTCCGCGAGAAACCATTAATTTTTTCCTTCTTGCGTGTATTCTTCTCATTGCTAGGAAAAATAAAATGATGTTCGTATAGTAATTAGTGCAAATCTCCCACAAATTGCTCGCCTATAACCATCTTTAACCAATCGAATAAAATTGCAATTAGGCTTAATGAAATTCCGAATACAACAGTGGCCTGTGGTAACATCGGCGTGTTCCAAATCACCCAGCCAGACTATTCTTAGCAGTTTTTATTTTTCTTCATTTGCCCTAAAACCGAACTGGGCTTGTTTTTTGTTTCTTTGGGGGGAAGGTGAGGTGGGGGGGGATATTCAGCTGGAATGAGGCAAATGGGATGTATAGTTAATATCGTGGCCGCTCTCCCAGATGGGTCCACTCCCAAACCTCCACTCGCTCCCCGCGTTTGTAAACAATCCTGATAAGCCCCGCTTTCCTCTTCCTCATCCCCAAATTTTTCCTCCATCCAACCTTCACCCGATACCATCGACAAAGGTCTAGGTCTGGTACGGTTTGTGGGTCGCATTCGTAGGCTAGAAGTAGCGGTTGAAGTGGTCCTTGGCGAAACGCCTGGAGGCTTCGTTGAGACGTCTTTGTACCTTCAAAAGGCTCTCTTCCTTTTTTCCGCTACGAAGAGTTTGAGTGTTTTTACAAGTTTATATATATTTCCAGACCGGGTTTACTATTTTCATTCCAATATACGGCTATAGATGGCGCCTCCTCCCTTCGCTTACTCAAATATGCAAATTAACCGATTCGACGTTCTCTCTATATATCTTTTCCGACTATTTTCTTACGATTTTAATTTTATTGTTTGAAGTTTTATTGTATTATTACCAACTTTTATTTTCTTAAGACTTAATTATATCGAAGTTTACTCGGAAAGTTCTTGGTTCGATTTTTTTTGCGATTATTTTAAAAATTCATTTTATTATTAAATTGTAAGTGATAGAAAAATATTTGTGTCCAAAGACTAAGACACGGGGTGCAAATTTCTTCTCCGGAGACCAGGTCAATGTCCTATTTCTTCATGTGAGCGTAGGTTATCTGTGCTAAAATTCAAGGCTTGAGAATTCTGAGATAAATTAAAAACTATTCAGGGCTGCCACTAGCCAGGGAAATCAGACCAAAATCAATAAATTTTAAAATAGGTCTAAGACATTAAAAAAATTGGAATACGTCAAGTAATTTAAATTTATACTTTTACGTCTGTGATGAATTCTGTGATTATTATTTAGTTCCTTAAAGGCCTAGGTTTTCTTCTGCAGTGGCGGCACCAGGAATTGTCGCGAGGGTAGGCAAACCAAATAAATGGGCCCCCGACCCGGGATAACCCCCTTATCTCAACGAAATGCTTCAATAAAATAAAGTAGTGATGTACATGACGAACAAAAAAGTTCTAACAACAGTAAAACGAGTCCAAATATAACAGAACTGGTTTTATTTACTAGGAGATACCTCCAAAATTTTTAAATACATTATCGACATTTGTTTCATTGTTATTTATAAATACTTTTTTCACTTGGGACAATTTTGAGACCCTTTCTAGATCAATTTGGGGCCCCTTATAGGGTGATTTTGGGGCCCCTCAAAATTTTAAGGTAGGCAGTGGCCTACCTGGCCTACCCCCTAGCGCCGCCACTGTTCTTCTGCCTGTTTTCCTTTAAGTTTACTTCCCGCCGCACAAATATCCTGGTGGTAGGCCAACGTGTTCTGCGGTTGGCCTACCACCAGGATATTTGCGTGGCGGGAAGAAAACTTAAAGGAAAACAGGCAGAAGAAAACCTAGGCCTTTAACCCTTTCGATCAATTTTAAACGTTGTAATTTCAACGTTTCAAAAAATGTTTTTCAGTTATCACTGTTATACTAAAATATAAGTTGAAAAAAAGGCATTAACTTTTGATAAATATAAAGTGAAAAATTATCTAATTTCAACCTTATAAAACACAGAGGAAAGTCTTTGAAAATGAAAATTTTTACAAAATAGTAATAACGTTATTTTGGTCTTACATAATATAGGAAGTTTAATCTATCTTTCAATTTCCACGCAGTACGATATAATCTTTCACTGTAAATTCGGTCAAGATGTCAGCCACGGCTCAAAGGCAGAGCGTCAGGTTTGAAAGGGGGACAACGCTAGCCTCCGCTATACAAATAATAGCATCACGTGAAAGCCACGTTATGAATTTATCAAACCTTATATTTTATTCAAAACCGATTTACCAGGTTTAAATGAGTTCGCGTATACCGGCTGATCGAAAATTCGCAGTAAGAGAAAATGATACTTTTCATTCTAAATATATACATATGCTTTCTATAATTTATTTCGTACGGTGTAAGTAGCTTTCGGATGACGTCAGAGCCCCGAACCACACCCAGCCTTCGAGCCTAGTCCGCCATCTTGACCAAATATATATTGGAAGGCGATTCCAACAAGGCAGTTACACGAGATCCAGACTTATTTATTCATGGCTAAATTTGATAGGAAATGCTATACCCGTATACGGGTAAGCGCTAAATTGCACGCGGGAAATTGTATCCTTATCTTCAAACAGACTTTACCCCCGTTCCCCGCTTCGTGAGCTATTGTTGTGAGGTCGGAATGAAATATACGAAACATCGGTTAAACGGTGTGTGCGAGAAGTAGAAGATATAGCAGATGGTATCCTTCCAAAGGAACTTGGACCATATGTTTCCGACTAAAATGGAAAGGGGGGTAGAACAAACACCCCCCCGACAAATCAACCTTACCGGGGGGGGGGGGGCATATATTACGAGTAGTTGTACCTTCAATGTAGGAGCCAACTTTACGTCACTTGTATTCGAAGGCGGTTATAATTATTAACAGTACACTCGAAGCAAAAATATGTCAACTCTCATATTGAAATTGTTGTTTCAAATTCAATTTTATAAATTCTGTCCGTAATATCGACCTTAAATTGGTTTTTGTTTTTCGCAACAAAGTGTGACACCCTAATTTTTATCATTATTAATTTAACTAAAACATAATAAATATTATTATTATTCTAAAACATAATAAATATTATTATTATTCTAAAACATAATAAATATTATTATTATTCTAAAACATAATAAATATTATTATTATTCTAAAACATAATAAATATTATTATTATTCTAAAACATAATAAATATTATTATTATTCTAAAACATAATAAATATTATTATTATTCTAAAACATAATAAATATTATTATTATACTAAAGCATAATAAATATTATTATTATACTAAAACATAATAAATATTATTATAATACTAAAACATAATAAATATTATTATAATACTAAAACATAATAAATATTATTATTATACTAAAACATAATAAATATTATTATTATACTAAAACATAATAAATATTATTATAATACTAAAACATAATAAATATTATTATAATACTAAAACATAATAAATATGAAATGAAATTAAATGATTATGATTTACTAAAACATAATAAATATGATTATACTAAAACATATTAAATATTATGATTATACTAAAACATAATAAATATTATTTTTATAACAAAATATGACAAATATTATTATTGTTGTTATAAAATATATTAAATATTGTTATTATTATTGTTGTTATAAAATATATTAAATATTGTTATTATTATTGTTGTTATAAAATATATTAAATATTGTTATTACTATTATTATTGTTATAAAATATATTAAATATTGTTATTACTATTATTATTGTTATAAAATAAATTAAATATGGAAATTTTACATCTTTTGATTTTCACCTATTAGTCAATTTCCAAAGCAATAAAACTAAAAATCAAATGTTATCTTTATCATTTCTGAGTTAAATCTTTTGCGCACCGAGGTGCAGCGGTGAAAGGGTAATTTTTTTCCCGTCCCCACGTTAGTAATAATTTCTACAACCCCCTCCCTTCTTAGTATAATTAGCGTTGTGATAAAGATACAGCAGGTTGGTGGCGGGGGCTGCTTTGGCGCCTATATCCTAATTAATTCGTATTGAATTTCGCCCCCCCTGTCGTTGGACGTGGGAATTAAATCGATCTATTTTACACATTTGGGAACTTTTTAACGGAAACCCGGCTGTTTGCAATTTAGAAACAGCTTTGAACGTATCGATTATTTTTGCAAATAATTAGTCCAACCCGCGTGCGTTATTTTCCATCTGGACGAATTTCTCCTAATTAACGCCCTAATAATGGGCTTATTGGGATATAATTATTCTCAATTGCTTTTGTTTCATATTAATTAGTACACTTCCTGGTGGTTCATTTCTCACCGTCGCCGGATCAATTTGAATCTTAACTATTCTTAATTTAGATTTAGATATACAGGGTGATTTAGAAGGTTATGCCAAAATTTGAAGGGGTTGTAGGGGGTGAGTTGAGAAGTATGCCTGTTTTTTCCCCATTTTCCTACGATGAGTTAAAAGAGCGCCAGAGAGCTTCCATATGTGGCCTACTAGCCCCTGGAGGTAGGCTGCAACAAGGGCAAAACCAAGCAGCGGGGAAACGCGAACATTAAGGTTTGGGTTCGTGTGATAGGTAAAAAAGGACTTTGTGTTAGGTTCACCAAAGTACATGTTAACCAAAAATGTTTTTCACAACTTAAAAACTGATTTTCTCTATGAAAATTAACATGGGAAAATCGAAGATTTCAATATTTTTCAAAAAATTAAAAAAGGTTCATCAATTAGATACATAATTCAGATCATGGCTAAATCTGGTACATTTGGACCAATATACGTCAATTTTGGTAAATATGAGAAAATATACATATATTGGGTAAATACGAGTAATCAGTTTTTAAGTTGTGAAAAACTTTTTGGTTACATAAAGGTCTACTTACCACTTGAGTTTGAACCAAATCGGAGATAACCACCTCGGGTAGTCTCCTTGTTAGTGTGAATGTCTACAAGTCCGTTTAATGGCATTTACGGTTTTGCCGTCACGTTTGCAAACGGAGGGTCAACGAAGTAAGCATTGTATAACTACCATTTGTACAGTATTCTTCGGGCTTTTTAGTGTTTTGTTTATTTTCAAATTGCGCGCCTGGTGTGAAGGCCCCCGCTATATACACCAAAAACTTGTAAACCTTTATTTCGACCCCTTGCTGTCAACAATTACAATGTCCTTGAAAACAGTGTGCATGTCGCTTTCAATAGAGGGCCATACAAAAGGAATTCGGAGAAAGCAAGCTGCTATGGTAATGAATTTGGACCACAAACTATTCTTTGAACTTCCAATGAACTAATGAACTCCAAAAAGTTAAACGTACTAAATATATGCCAAAAACATCGAAACGTATATTTGGGTTTACTGATGTATAACTGGGTAGTAAGTCACAGGGGCAGGGCGATGTTAGGATTTTGTTTTTAATTTCAGAAGTTCTTGAGATGGCTCCACTAGTACGTTTTCGCTACAATTTAGGAACTATTGGCGCCATCTCTCGATTGAAAGAAGCTAAAAAATCCGAGTTTTTTCTTACCCCTGTAAAGCAAACTCTGCGTCGAACGAACTGTAAACCGACCTATTTTCGTATCGTAAATTTTTCTAAACTTACTAAATACGATTAACTAAACCCAAAACATATTTTAGTATTAAAAATTTGAAAACATCACTGGTTCTAGTACACGCTAGAGATGACGTATAGTTTCGCAACCGAAATGGTCAGTTGATAAACAAATTAGTTTGCGACCCTCCCAAACACGAACATCTGTCCTCATTGACCTCTAGGGTTGGGTCAGGTCTCCGAGACCCCTGGGGTAGATGAGCTTCGCTCTCTCCGCGCGTGTCGGTTGATTTGAACCGTCCACTTTAGCGCGATGACGTCAGTCTGATTACTCTTTAGGGGACAAGAACCAGATGTTTCATTTCACTTGAGCCAATATTATTCGCCAAGTTCCCCAACGACGCGCGTTCTTTACTTGGCGTTTTTATTATTAGTCGCTCGTGATAAAAACCGACATAAAATTACCAAGTTGTTATTAAAACATTACAACCGTATAGCGATATAATATTTATTTTTTGGACCGGCTGATTTCAAAATTCACAATCATGACGCGAGGCGAAATTCTCGAATGCTCTACGCAAAATGGCCCGGGAACAATTGTGATATTGATATTTAAAAAAATCGAAATATTTTCTATATTTTTCTAGAAATAAGTTATTACAGCGATTGAATAGAACAACCGTCAAATCAGTTAAAATTCTGTTACTCGGAATTTTCGCCCAGAAAAGTCGAAATTTGGTGTTGGCATGATTAAAAGGAATTTTGCTATTTTCATAGCCATAAAAGTCGGAATTTTGTTATTTTCATAGCCATAAAAAACGGAATTTCGCTATGTTCATGATCAGAAAAGTTGGAATTTTGAATGTTCATGATCAGAAAAGTTGGAATTTTGAATTTTCATGATCAGAAAAGTCGGAATTTTGAATTTTCATGATCAGAAAAGTTGGAATTTTGAATGTTCATGATCAGAAAAGTTGGAATTTTGAATTTTCATGATCAGAAAAGTCGGAATTTTGAATTTTCATGATCAGAAAAGTCGGAATTTGGTTATTTTCATAGTCGGAATTTTGCTATGTTCATAATCAGAAAAGTTGGAATTTTGAATTTTCCGACCAGACATTTCGGAATTCTTAGATTTTCTAACGAGAATAGGCGAGATGTCTTGTATTTTCTAGGTGATTAGCTATGCTTATATGCAAGAATTCTTAACTTCGGAAGAAACAAGAAATGCAAGATTTATCCAGTCTCTTCAATAACGTTATAAGTGAACTCCGCTCATTTAGCGCTGTAGAAAATTTACTTCCTAATCGGTAGAAGCAACGTGGCATCGAGGGCGTTCAATCCGGGAGATATAAAGGAGGTAATAGTGAAAATGACGAGACCTAGGTGGCGCTAAGAACCCGTTGGCTGTTTATGTAATAAAAGCAGCTGCGGACACCTGCAGCAAACATCGTTTTCCGCCCTTTTCAATCCCCTGGTATCTTCGGGAGATGAGTAGCGGCTTGGTCCCTGCGCCCAAATTCCGGAGGGGGACAGATCGAGCCTCCGATCGTTTTTTAGCCAAAATAGATTCCCAATCCCCCTTACTCGTTCGTATTCTGCCTTTTTTGCGTGGGCCATCGCACCGATGAGTCTTAAGAGAAGATTTTGGGTGGGGGGACGGACATTCTTTCTGCTGGGCGGAATAATTTGAACGGTAAAGAGAGGGTGGCCACACGCCACCGCTCCCCAATATCACACTCGCACCTGCCATTCTTTTCTGCTCGTCGAGCAGGTGATTTCGCCCCTCCCTTTATTCTAGCCCCCCCTTTATTCTATCCCCCCCCTACTGCAAATCTGTGTGTCCCCGCCGCTGTAGCATTCCACACGCGAATTTTTTAAACTATCCTTTATACCTCGTTCTATTCGGGTTTTGCCCAGGAGGGGGGAGAAGAGAATTGGAATCTATTTATAATTCCAAGATCATATAAGCGTGGATTTGCGCAATAGTTCAGTTATTTTAAGTTACTTGTAAAACCAGAAGTATATTATATATTTATTGCAGGTATAAGTATCTAAAGTAAAAATAATGCATATATATTTAACGAATTATAAACCATATATCCTTATCTATTAGACCATATGTAACATAATTACTCATAAGTATGCCTCTGTATAATATTTCCATTGAAAAAAATTTAATGAGACCTTGTTTCACGCGGAACATACATTGAGCGGATGCAAAAATGCAAAAATACTTATAATCCTTGCGCTATTGAAAAGGTTACCATGGAAATGAAATCACGCGATCGCGAGGCACGAGCTAAACTTGACTTAATGAACAAGGTTTCATTAACGAAAATGCTTTTATGGCATACTTATGAGTGATATATTACATATGATTAGACTAAAAAGTAACTAATAATACGTATTGCGCCACGATATATTTCTCACCTAAAACGTGTTTTGAAAAACCAGCGGTTGCCTGCGTGGGTACACGTATCAAGCGAATAACAATAGCAGATACACTTCTGATGCCATGAATTCAGGTGGCCGGGCTAAATCGCGTATAGAGTGATGGAAAGCCCTTCATGCCACGCGACCCAACAGCTCCCTACACTTACTATTACCGTTAATCCCAAAGTATTATGGAACGAGATAAGCCCTTTAATCAGTGGTTAGAGAACTTGCAAACTCAACGCGGAAATAATATTTCAGAGTTTTCACCCAGAGCCACAAGCTCAACCTGTCCAAATGTCCACAGTACAATAATGTAAATAACGTTTTATCGTTGGGTACAGATTTGAGCAACGACTCGACGCCGGTGACCGGCGGAGTGACCGGAGTGACCATCGGAGCCATCAGAATGCCAGATTCCGCGGAGGCTGCTCTCAAAAACCAATCGAGTAACGCCTCCTCAACGACCGCCACCGCAGCCACTTCGCTCTCGGCTGGACCACCTCTCATACACAACAATAATCATCACAAAATCAACTCTCTATCTGGTAAGTCTTCACTCCACGACATAATCTTTGTATTAAGAGGCCACGACGGATAAAAAATCTCCTTCCGTTTTGCGCCACCTATACACTCTTTTTCGGGGTCTTTTCGACCCGCTAGTCGGCCATTACCTGGAACCACCGGTGGGGGCTCTAGGCTCGGGTCTTTGGTCCCGGGATATGGAGAATGGGGGTTAAGGGGGTAAACTCAACATGGACGCGCCCAGCAAAATTCCAAAAAAAAGAGTCTAAACTGGTATTCCAATTTGCAAACATGGAACTAACTACTCGTAGCTCTTTTTCGCGGTTTTTTTAACAGCCCCAAATTTTACCCCCTCTTCTAGTTTAGAGATACAGCTGTGTGCCCGCTCGTCGTCTGTTTAAACTTCTCATCCATCATGGTTATTACGAAAGAAACGTACACATTAACCCGACATATATTACAAAATATTAAAGGGCAACGCAAGTGACCATGCAGGGGGGTAAATTATCTTATAGATAAAAAGAACGACTGCGCATGCGCTATCTGCCATAGCCTTTCCCTCTGTAAAAAAAGCAGAACCATATTTGCCGAATTTATTTTGTATAAATGCGCCTCTCGCGGTTTTTACGCAAAATCCACGCATTCTTTAGTCGCGAAAATGGCCGAGGAAAGTGAAGTCTCCGTGCTTACCGACAAATCGGATCCTAAACTTCTACAAAATAAATGTAATAAAAAAAGATAAATATTCTGTCTGGGTATAATGATAGGGAAATTGTCAAGAGAGACGGGATATAGGAGTGTGTGTGGTGTTGAATTTTCTTAATCCAATGTGAGGCTAGCGGCAGAGATTTACCGCGTCCAAGGCCTAATGTTTCAACTTCCATTATTAAAAATATTCAATTCACAAATAATTTTATTCCAAAACATTGTTAAATCGAAAATATCAAAGTCCAACTCTCGGAAACTAACCCAGTTCTTTTCTCCGTAATAAATAAATTAACCTAGGCCTAAATTCCTGGATTCGTTGATTGCGAGCTAACTCAGCGATGAAAATCGAAAAATTCGCGAATGAGAGCGAAATTGAGCCACGTGGCTACACCAAGGATAATAAGGCTTTCGCGTTGTATAAAATCATCCTTGGAAAACCTACTTACGGCTTGTTGAAGAAAACATAGTTCCCCCCTGCATGACCACTTGCGTTGCCCTTTAAATTAAGTTAACATTAAAGGGAATATAACCTCGGGTATTTGGTGTGGAACACCGTTTGCGGCTCTGGCCGCTCTTGCCTTTGGCTTTAAAAATGTTTGGCGCCACTGTACAGGGAAATCTGAAAAATTGAAGGTGTCTTCCATAAATATTGCTTTGCAGGTTATATCATAGACTAAGGAAGGTTTCACTTACGTTGTTAGTCTATGGTTATATTCCCTTTAATAACGAAAAAGGGTCACTCATTTGAACCATTTGTAACACTGATAACTGATAAAAGCTTATGGTTCCCACTATTCTGTAGATTCCGCGGTGGTTTGAGCATGCGCCAAAACTGGTCCCAGGATATGGCAGAGTGGGGGTGAAAAGGGGAAGGAAAAAATATGGCAGCGCAGAGTAAAAGAGAAAAACAAAGAGTGTATTACCTTCTTAATTATTTGATATAATATACTAATATATAAACAGAAAATATGAAATTTAATAAAATAAAAGTTTAAATAGAAGGCGCGTCATAGTATATAGGCTTTATTAAATGGTGTCACCGGCATTTGAAAAATATGGGTCAAAATTCAGAAGCATATATGACCAATCACATTATGGTATTTTGCTAGGGGTATTTCAGAATTTAGTAAAATTCGAACAATTTCTGTCACCAGGTTTAACAAAAGCTATTAGTGATTGGCGCTAGTTACGTTAAAAACAGATTATGCTTTTATTTAGTTAATACTATAATTATTAATATTAATTCCACTGGAGTTCGTTAGATGGCGTGACGATACACTGATATTTCCACCATTATAAGAAACAGAAATAAGCATTGAGTTGGGAATATTAATCTAGAGGTCCAATAAAAATGTCGGATTTCAGTATTTCGCGAAACAAGTTTTTAAAAAATAAGAATACTGCCGTCTGCTCCCAAATGACGAGAAAACTTTATCATTCTACCCGTGGCGCCGTCTATCTCTCAATGGTTCGTTCAAATAGGACGCGTTTTCCGACAAAAAGATTTTTTTTCAAAAATAATGGATGGCGCCACGGGTCAAATGATAACGTTTTATAGTCATTTTAGAGGAGACGGCACATTCGTAATTTTCAAAAACTTGTTTCGCGGGGAGCAGATTTGATTGGATCTCTAGATTAATATTCCCAACTCAATGGAAATAAGTGTGCGGCTGTGCGCGCTTACCCGTCCGTTAAAAAACCTTGTCTATAGTCTTTGGTCGCATTGAAATCACTTGGTAAGAATGGAAGGACGAATCCTCGTAATAGAATAAAAGACGGGTTCGCGTGACGCGACCCTTTTTTCCAAACTGCCGACAGATTCGTCAATCATTCGGACGACAAATTCAATGTAGGATTACCCATGAAACCTTTCGATATTTCGCAGGTGTTTTTTCGTCAACCGCGTTTTTTCCTCCCCACCCTTTGTGCCATTTTATTAGGAAAGCCACGCCCTATTACGTATAAACCATCGCTTAAAACTTAATACAGGGTGAATCAATTTTCACGAATTACAAAAAAAAATACCTAAAAAGAGGAAATTTGCAATTTTCAGTTTGTTTAAAGGAAGAGAATATTTTTAAAAAATACAGGAAAAATGTTTGACACTATAGATGATAGATTGCGAAATTTTGTAGCGGATTATAATTTTCGTAACGAAAAATATGGGAAAAATTACTCATTTTTCCAGATGTTGATTCAACGGTTTAAAAACGTGTTTAACAACAAAAAATGTAGAATTTATTTCCTAACTGAATTTGCAACAAATAAACGTTTTTGTAACTTTTGGACCAAGGAGTATGGAAATTATGTATATTGTCAAATTTCACAGTTTAATTACTTTCACTGTTATTTGACCCTTTAATTAACAAATTTGACCCTTTAATTAATTACGTTGACCCCTAAATTATTTAGACTGACCCTTTAATTAAGTTGACCCATTAATTTTGGAGTTTCATCCTTTAATTAATGAATTTTCCCCTTTAATTAATTAATTTTATCCTTTAATTAATGCATTTTATTGTTTAATTAATTTATTTCACCCTTTAATTAATGCAATTTATTGTTTAATTAATATATTAAGTTTTATTATGAAATTTGTTGATTTAATGGTTTTGAGATAAAACCAACCGTACTAACAAAAATTGAGATCTTGTAAATTCGCGGGTTATTTTCCAAGTCTATTTTGAAGCCCTTCAAACTTGTATTTTCTCAACGATGTAGAGGGTATATTTATTTCCATTCTCATCGTAATAATAATAAAGCTACTAGTCTTTTTTTAAAACATTCCACACGCCGTTGTTTCAAAGGGGGGGGGACAAACGAATTTAATAGACTAAGAATCGATTACGATATTATTGGAGATCTGCGTCACCTGTGACGGTTCTCGCATCGTCCAACTCTGGTGACGCGCCTTTTAAAGGTTCAAAAATATCCATTTCGAACTTTTATTACGCGCACTCGGAAAGATTGTGGCTCAAATCCGGAAAACAGGGTTTACCAAACGTTTTGCAACGGCTGCAAAGGGGTGGTACTGCGGACGCGAAAAACGGGAGTTTGAAGGCAGTGGAGAAAATACCATCGTAGACACCTGGAAAAACACAACGCGATTCGCACGGACTTATAAATAATGTTACCGAAGGTTAGAGAGTATCATCCCTGACCTGATAGTGGAATGAATGGAACGTAATCGAGTACATTCTCTAGACGAAAAGGGAGCAAATCGGATTATCAGGTACAATGGAGATTTCGCAATTAAAGGTATACGATGACAAGGTGCCGAGTTTCCCGTAGTTAACGAAATAAAATACGTTTTTCAGAGATGTTTCCAAAACGACTAGTTTATTTCTATGCAATTTGATTTGCAAACGTTAGATTGATCCAATTTGATAATAATTAGGGGTCTATTTTGTTTTTTTTTAAGTAAATTAAATCCATACATAAAAAATAATTTAGATTATATATTAAAAATAACCGTAGCTGACTCGTAGGTGTGGCTTATGTCTGTTGCCTTGGTAACGCGTATTCAGTGATTTCAGTCTCACGTGACACGACGTCATCCATGCTTTTTCGAATAGTCTTAGTCGATAATTCAAAATAACGGTCATAAACGCCGCCGATCAGTTTAGTAAAATATTTTCGGTATGGAGATACAGGCCGAAAGGCAGGCAAGGCTGCCAGATTTCGTTAGACCGAAAACGGCCAACTCTCTCAAATATTTTCGTTTTCAAAACGAACATTTTGCGACGTAGCTATCGACTAATTACTCTATAGGTCGGCCATGTTATTATTTACGATTATTTCGCAGGAAGATATAGCATTTTTTCTCGTGGAGTCGTGATCTGTGACGTCAATTTAATGTAATGGCGGTCGTTTCAAGGCGGGGCTTAGCTACGACGTATGCCAATGACACTACGAGCAAGCACCCGGGTAAAGAAATTAGATATATTTTGTATTCACTGTCGAAAGCATTTCAAACAAAACTATCGCGTCACCTACATGTTTCGTTATTTCATCAGAAATTATCCTACATTTTCCAAAAAATATCTAATATGCAATTTTATAAATCGACTACAAATTTTCTATTTGTACCTATACAGGGTTGTGCAAAAATTTGAAGGAGTTGTAGGGGGTGAGCTGAGAATTATGCCGTTTTTTCCCCATTTTCCTACGATGAGTTAGAAGAGCTCCAGAGAGCTTCAAAGTGTGGCCTACTAGCCCCGGCAAGTAGGCTGCAAAAAGCGCAAAACCAAACAGCAGGGAAACGCGAACATTAAGGTTTGGGTTCGTGTGATAGGTAAAAAAGAACTTTGTAAACAAATCGAGGTAACCAGCGTAAAAAAAGTAAATTTAAACAGTATTTGAAGTCCCTGCTTCAACTCACTCCCTACAACTTTTTAAATTTTTGCGTAACCTTTTGAAACACCCTGTATATTTTGTGGTCACCTTGTTATAATTGTAATAATCTTAATAAAATTGAGTAATTGCCGAAAATGCCGCCGGTTAAATGGAAACAGTCGAATATCGGAAGTAAAACTAAAAGAAGCAATCTCAGAGTAACGGTGTCCGACGAATCAGACGTTCTTGATGAACAAGTACACAAAATGTAGAAACTTTTACCTCCACGTAGTAGGCTGACTGCATGGCACACGTGTATTGCAGTAAGCCTACTTCCAGTAAAAGACAGAGTAAACCGAAGAGTTAGGTAGTCGGCCTTTAACGCAAACTTATATCGGGTAGGGTCGGACCGGACTGGTCCCGATTTCTTTCAACCAAAAAAAACCCGACCCGACCCGGTCCCGATTTCTTTCAACCAAAAAAAAACCTGACCCGACCCGGTCCCGATTTCTTTCAACCAAAAAAAAAACCGACCCGACTCGGTCCCGATTTCTTTCAACCAAAAAAAACCGACCCGACCCGGTCCCGATTTCTTTCAACCAAAAAAAACCCCGACCCGACCCGGTCCCGATTTCTTTCAACCAAAAAAAACCCCGACCCGACCCGGTCCCGATTTCTTTCAACCCGACCTGTCTCTAGTTGAAACTTTCAGATGTTGTGCAGAGAGATCGAGCAGACAGCTTTCATATATTAAATTTAAAAATCGGTCGGTAAATAGCGATACTTTTGACCAAAATTAAACTACGCACGAAGCCTATAATTAGATTCTTTGCGAATTAGTGAAAGTTTATATCTACTACAATTAGTGGCGTGATCTATCGGTTAAAATCGTAAAATTTATATAAATGAATTCGCGGCACCATTTAGATAAAGTCACGTAATTAATTTCAAAAATTTTCATTGCCCTCCGCTTAAGGTTACCGATAGATGTCTCCACTCTCAACCGGGAAAAGAACGCCGTAAGTTTGAACTGAAATTCCGGTTCATCCCCCTCCCCCCCGCTCAACCCCTTCTGACACAGTGGACGCTTTTTTAGCAGCGTGTATACGCATAGGCTTAGGACCTAATCATGTCCTAGAGGCTAGATGAAATCTTTTACTAGCCTATGGCGCCGGTAAATTTGTTATGTTATTTCAGGGGTTTGTGGGGGGGGGCAGACAAGTTCGTAGTTTGAGACAACAAGAGGTCAGACGGGGTTGAATAAATGTCCCGGATCAGTGAACTTAATTCGCCACGGATAAATCGGAGGAAGCTGCTGTATGTGCTGCGAGGATTAATTCTGAATTATGTCCGGTGGTCCGGAAGACCCATCGTCGATGATAAAACGACCCTGCCCCCCCCCCCCCCTGCTAGAGGCGATGTTTGTACGGGGCCCTAACCCCCCTGCCCCTGACAAAACTTCTCAACTTCCTACCTATATTTCTCCGCAGCGGAAATCAGCCGGCGGACAGATCAAACGTTATTTTTCACCCGGGGAAGGGGGCATATTTCCTTTCGCGGAAGGGTTAAAATGTTTTCCTTACGCCCGGATGATACCTACGTAGAAAAGAAGACATCTCCACGAGCCCATTTCCCCCGCCCTTGATCCTGTCGAATTAATTTTCATTTTCTCCTAAAAATACTTCCTTTACCTCTTTTCCTTTGATGGTTTCGGAGTATAAAATAAACTAATAGATCGGAAACATCAGCCAAAAAATTTCATTCTTCAAATTGCACCGCCCGACAGCGCTCCTACCGAGAGAAACGCGACTCTTTTCTACCCATATACAAAGAGAAAAATCTGGGGTCTCAAGTATAGTACCTCGATTGCTCAATAGATGTCGTGGTAAATTACTAAATTGCAATTCGCGACTGAAATATCTCGCTACGCCCCCTAGACAGGCAGTGGCTAAAGCAGACGCTATGAGTTTTTCCTCATCGTTAATCGTAAATTTTAGTTAATAAATAATGATACTTGCATTTTAATATAATTTTGGCATCATTTGCTTATATTTATGAAAAAACATTCTTATGTCTTTGTAATTGGTCTGTAGCAGACGCTAGATCATAGGCGCAACCTCGGAGAAGCTAGCGCCGTTACGCCACCTAGACTCGTTTCGGTCACGAATAAACATTTTTACACTTCTTTATTAAACTGATTCAAATACATTATTGTTAACCAACTATTTTTTAAAGAGTTAAGAGTAGTTTTCTTCGCCTGTTAAACTGAGAAATTTGCTGCAACGATAGAGGGCGATACTTTACAGGTTTCCTTTGGAGCCGCCGCTTAAAATTAACGAAAATTCTGCTAAACAAATCACTGCGTAAATTTATGGAGAAATTGCTATCGTAATATTAGCGGACTGTAGATTCGTTGGAGTGCGAAATGGGGATTTGAAATGAAGGCGCAATTACGCTGCCTCCGTGTGTTGGTGTGATCAGCTTGAAGGGCTCGTGGAAGAGAGAGAGAATTGAGAGGAGAGGAGTAGAGTACAACCTCAGTACTGTCTTTCTCGCTGCGTTGGATCAGCTGCTCCTATTCTGTCGCGCACTAGACAATTTAAACAACATTTTTCGCGTCTTGTTTTCTACGCCATCTCTTTATCCACCTGCGTCGGACAGTTTTTTTTACGAGTCTCGCGTTAGGCGATTGAATTATAGAATAAAAAACGTAAAGAACGGAATTATATTTTTCATTTTGAGTCTTATGAGTTTCGTAACGGATTTGTGGTCAGAAAAATATGCGATTTTGGGGTCAATTTTACGCTGGGTGTTGGTCGAATTGTTTATTATTTCGCTCAATTTTCCGTCGTGTGCGAAATCGAAACCATCTTGAAACTGAGGTGAAACTTCAGAAATAGGTAAGCAAAAAATTACTTCTGGTGTCAGAGTCGGATGCAATAGATCGATTAAAATTTTTAAGGGGCAAAGACGACTTTAAAGGGGTAATATTCATCCGAGGTAACGTGGCGAGGGCGTTATTTGTTACTAGATGGCGCTCTGATAGCAGCATGACGTTATAATTTTGATTTTCAACGATTGGTTGAAAGTTTTCAGTTTTTAGTGGAGAACGGTTTTGTCGAGATTTAAAATACAAAATTCTCTTCCCTGATTGGATAGTTTAAAATCGGATTATAGTGCCATCTATGGCGGAGAGTGTTAACTTCTGTTAAAATTAATTGTTAATTTAAATTACAAAAATTATATATTTTTAATAAGAATTTAAAGTACTATAATTTAGTAATAAATTAATAACTTTTTAAAAAAGTTTATTTTTCATAAACTTTATAGTGTCGCCATCTACCTCAAACATTATTAAATAGGAAGGTACCTCGGGTGGATTTCGCCCCTTTTTGAATATTTCCCTGTAGGCAATATGTGAATGCGTCTATTCCTTGTTCCTTTTGCAGTTTAGGGTCAATTTCGATCGTTATTTTTTGCTGATGGAGCAAGTTGGCAGTGAGTGTTGTAGAGTGAGAATAGTTTCCACCTTTCAAAGTACCCTTTGATTTCGACTTTAATAAATAATATTAATATTATTTATTAATAATAATAATAATATAGATATTAACTACTATTATCGCAAATATTAATTAATTAATGTTAATATGATAATACTCCATAAAATTTAATGAACTTATTCAGTTGTTCATAGAATAAAAAATCACTTTTAAAGGTTTTGTTGTTTACTAAGACAATTTCACTAAATACACTAAGTCTAAGACACTAAGACACTAAAACGACCTAGACACCAAAACGTCCGGCACCAAAACGACCTAAATCCCCCTCACTCGTGCCAATGGGGAAAATTTTACCATGATGGCTACGGATCGTTTCAACGTTAATAAATACATTCTTGATAATAATAATCAGGACTCCATACTTCTACTTGGAATGTTTATCCTGCCGTATCGCGTATGGTAAGATAACTCTGACGGCTTTGGCCCCGCCTACGAGATAAAAATCCCCTCTGCGCGCGCTCCCCTCTCACGTAGTTGTTTGTTAAGTTAACATAGTTGTGTCAAAAAAACCGTCAGCCACATCGAGACGAAAATCTGCGGCGATAAGCATTCCAAGTAGAGGTATGGATTCCTGTAATAAATCACAAAAATAATATGCACATTATAAATTTCCGTGTTTTTTAATTTTGATTCTAATTTTTGTTTCCTCAGGTTTAAACGGTAGCCATTCGCCCCATTCGTCGACTTCGTCGGTCGGTTGCGGCACGCCGTCCTTGCCAACTCCTCCACCAGTCTCCGCGACGTCATCCGGGCACGTCACTTCCGCCAATTCCACCTCTTCCTCCTCCACTTCCGGGGTCGTGACGAATAACGGGTCGGCGCCCGCTCTGCTCAACCCGGAACAGCTGGGAAACAGTGTCCGCCAACTCAGCAAACTCAAGAGGTTTCTGGCCACGTTGCAACAGTTCGGCGGAGACATTTCCCCCGAGGTCGGAGAGAGGGTGCACGCTCTCATCCTAGGACTGGTGGTGAGTTTTTATCGTATTTATTTCAACTTAGCGAGATTGACGATTTTTAGTAATACCTCTTGTTGAGGACAGGTTAACGGTAATAGTTAGTGTAGGGGGCTGTTGGCTCACGTGACATGAAGGCCTTACCACCACCCTCCTACCCGGTCACCTGAATTAATGGCTTTAAAAGTCGCTTGATGACTTAGGCCTAAGGTGGTGCCTCCGGTGATTAGCCTAGCTGATTATTATTATTATTATTATCATCCTCGAACAGTAAGTTCCTTCCCCCTAAACCAGTGGCGTAGCGTCCGATTTTGGGCCCGCCTGCAACCGAAGACGACAGGCCCCCTAAAGTGCGACTTAAATCCGGTATGACTTTCGGTATTTAAAAATTACACTGTAATGGCGTTACCTTTATGAAATGCGTATCAGTCTCTGATAATATTTAGTTAATTTATAAATACACGTTGGATGCGTCAAGTTGTTAAGAAATCCTTATTATTTCCGCACTTACTGTGAGAATTCCAACCTTCTGGTTCTGTTTTTAAAATAGATTTCTTGCTTGAATTCTTTAAGTTCCCTTGAGAGCCCGCCAAAACGATTAGACTTCCAGCTTAATAATAATAATAATAATCAGCTAGGCTAATACCCAAGGCACCAACTTCCATTACATGAATAGTTTTGGGAACTTTCAACGTGAAATTTAAACTGAAAAATTAGTATTTGAAAGGTTTTCAGTAAAGGTCACAAATGTTATTAATAGTTCTTTCTATAAATTATTTACGCTTATCCAACTTGTTAAAAGTAGAAGTATAACATGTTGCTCTTACGTCACAAGACTTGGTGGCTTTGGCAGAATTATCTTCGCACGCGCGATTTGCGCGAGCGTTAGAAAATATGAAGCTCCTCGTGATTCGAGCGCGCGCTCGTAGTGTTGGAAAAGGTAAATATAGTGACGTAAGAGCTACATTAAAACAAGAAGGCCATGTTACTTTATAGAAATAAATATTAAGGGGAGGAGCTGTTTTTGACCTAAGATCATTTTATTAAGAGACTAAAGAGGTCAGTATATTTCCCCCACCAGGAGCAGACTACGTAAGGGACGAACGGGTAGATATAAGCTAACGAGATCAAAAGTCAAGCAAGTCCAAAACTTTTTATTTGAGAAAAACGAGGTTTTCAGTTTTAAATCTACAATTTAATCTAAATATTAAAATGCACGAAAAAAAGTTTCATAAGACTTGAAAAAAATTAAGTAATGTGAAAACACTGTATTACTAAAAGTATTTCAAAAGTAACGTATATCGATTTGCTTGACCCTAAGGGTTCGAAAAAACCCGGGTCTTTTCCAAAAAGCCCAACCCAGTGGGTTTTAGTGGATTTTTTCATTTGGATGGGTTTTTTATTTTATTATACAATTTCCAAATTTGTATTAGACGATATGTAAAAGTATACAGATACTGCCAAGCTGAACCAAAGGACTGGTACAAGTACAAAGTTATAAGTTCCAAGTTAACGAGCCAGTTAACTTTGTAAAGGTTTTCTCACCTTACAATTCAGTCTAAGATATATATTAAAGTGGTCTTTCATTTAAAACCCGAGATTTTAAAGTGGGTTGTTTCTGGGGTGGGTTTTTTGGGGGCGCCGTCATAGGCGGGGGTGCCGAAACGGGATCCGGATGACGGAACCAATCACTTTTGACCGCAAGACTTCGCAATGAGATCTCGCACCACCATAAAAACTTGCTGGGGCCGCTGCTGCCTGTGACCCTTGCGTATCAATGGTTCAATGGGAAGATAGTACCAACTCTGATTTTATTTTTCTCCATTCCGTCAAAGGAAGGTCAAATGACATCAAGTGAACGCCCCTTATATAGCGCAACATATAAGGAGTATCGAACGATAGACCAACAGCTGCCGTACCTGCTTGGATGCGTTTTAATAACGTTCGTCGAATTAATAATCGTCTTCTCGTAGAAAAGTGCAAACAGGCGTCCCATAATTTCTACAAATGCGCACTTCACGTTTTGCTTTCCATTTTTCGTTCAAATATCACTACGATGGGGGGGGGGTCCAAATTGGGTACAGACACGCGTTTGTAATTAATCAAATGAGGAAGGCCCCCCCTCCCCCTGGTGGTAAAGGGGGCTGGCTAAAAATGACGATTGATAGATTCCACGAAAGAGAAATTTTCATTTTGAAAGGTTCTTTTTGTTATAGATCGTTTTCTATTTCTTTATTTTTCTTTATAAAACTAAAGATGGGTATAAACTCTGTTAGGCTTATTTGGAAATGCCCCCTCCCCCCTTACGGAGCACACTCGTTTTTTCTCATGGATTCTACCTATAGCCTTGGCGAGCTTTTTAAAACGGCATTGAAACAAGATTACAACAGACTGAATAATAGATTCACTTCCTGAAACCTAATACGAGGCTTAAGGATCATTGGGTCAGAAATGTATATACTGGTGCTACAAGCGATCAAACAGCCTACTGCACCAGTGGTCTTTCATCAGAATGCCCTACTCCAGCATCCACAAGCCCGGATATGTGACAAATCCAGCATGGGTAGTAGAACCCTACTACTGATGGGCTCACCCTCGACGCGAGCCACTCATCCCGACAAAAGGCGCAGCAATGGGGCGACCAGCCAGTGGCGTAGCTGATGGTCCGTAGGGCCCGTGGTGCGGGGGGCGCTCGAGCTTCAAGGGGCCTCGAGCTTGGGGGGGGGGGGGAGGGGTTGCTAACCATAAAAAATTAAAGGGGGGCCTCATAGAGATTTTTGCGGGGGGCCTCTGAATTCTCAGCTACGCCACTGCGACCAGCTTCCACTTGGCGCACAGCTGTGGGATAGAGAGTGGATGCTATAGCAACTCCAGCCGACACCCTACCTACGTAGGTAGGGAGCCACACCCATCAGAAAGAGCTCCTAAAGGGGAATGACGGGCACACAGCGGCCCAAGTAACCCGGCACAGCTGGCACCGGAGATCCCGGTGGGCCCCAAAAGGCCGGTAAACAGGACCACTGCGCCTCATACGGAGACCCGCCGCCCAACAGCAGGCTACCCGATCCTCCGAGGTGACCAGTTTTCCTAGACCCTCTCCTGAGTCGAAACCCAGTTTCAAGCCCAAACCTGACCGAAGTCGGAGGTGGAGATAGGGCAATTTGATCAGAGCTAACATCTTCCAGTGCACCACCCCCCTTATGGGTTGCAAGAGCCAGACCCCGACTCCCCGGTAAAGCCACCAGTTATTGCACACTCTTACCCGTTAAGGGCAAGGCTTAGGGGTTAAAGTTCTCTTTCTGGTTGTTTTTATGTATACCCTAATATATATAGCATTATTATTAAGTACTTATGTTATTAGATGGCACCACGATTAAAAAAATGGGATGGTTATCTCATAACTAGCGTATCAGCGTCACCAAATCTGTAGGGTAAAAAATAACTATTAACGTTAAGGGGGAAGATTACAATGGCCATAGTCTACTTTCGCGCTATTTCAAGCTGAACTCTTTTAATTTTGTATTTTAACTTATCAAATTAATATTTATGTGTAGAACAGCCTCTTATTTAGTGATTTAAATAATTTTGACAATTTTAAATTTTAAAGTAATTAAGTTATTACGTTTTAATTCGGACCTCCGGAGCTAAACAAGTTGGGCAAGCGCCCAAGCTACCCTTTAGTTAGGACCTTATATCTTGTTAACTATTAATATTATAATTATCAAAATTATTTTAGGCGCTAGAGGAAGGTTCAGCCTAATAAGAAAAATATAATTCAATTGTGTAATTGTTAAAACAGAAACGTTCAGCTTGAACGAAAAAGAGGCTTTTACTGTAATCTTCCCCCTTAAAGGGAGTACATTATAAATCTAAAATTCTACTTACGTAACTAGCACTAGTGAAAGCTGGTGTATGAAAAGAAATATTAGGTGTGCTGATAAAAATACTTTAAGGTCATTGGAGCCCGTGACCGAAATATTTTGGCTGTAATTTCCCAAGCACTTTCACGTTCTCACTCGCGTAATTATTTTCTCGACATGACGTTATACGTCATTGTGATAGTTTCGCTGTATTCTTCCTCGTAAGGGCTAAGCGAAAAATGAGGCAAATAAAAAAAAGCATCCGCCTCTTTCGCTCGTTGTTTACTTTGGGCTCGCCACCGAGAGGCGGCGCGCTAGATATAGGAAGAACGTGACGGATTCTGGGAGTCTGGATGCTTTCGCCATCTGTTGGCGAAAATGCGAAGCGAAGAAGAGCGGAATAAGAATAATGATTGCGTATATGGCTAAGCGAGGAAAAGTTTTTGAGGTGATCGGCTCTTACGGCAGCGCCATCCAGCGTCCGGAGGGGAATGACACACGTGCTACTCTTCCCAGCGCGCCTACAGCCATCCGCCCGAAAGGAAACAAGCTTTTGTCTCCTTGTTTTTCTTACAGTTCCTTTTAAAAATAAAGAAAAAACTTATTGAAAACGTCATCCCCCTTTATAATGTTAGAGGCCAGAAAACAGTTCAAACCTTCAGAGCTGCGGGTTATCTTGAGTTTTATCATAAAGTTCTAAACTCTAGTTATTAAACCAAAAATCCATCGAAAACCATGTATTTCTGCTGATAGAAATTAAGTTAAAATTGATTTTATAATCAATATTTTTCAAAAGAAATTATACTACATTAATTTATACCTTGTTTGTAATTTTCCTATAAGACTTTCTAGAATCTTATTTATTACCACGAGTTTTCTGAGCATTTCTCTAAAGGAAAGCAAAGTAGGGGTAGTTATTTGGAAAAACATTTGTATACCATATTACTGAATTTGGAAAACATATTTTGTGATTCCCATTGATTTCTAAGAACGATTTGTGATTTCCAGTGAGATCAAAGAACGTTTCTGTGATTCCCATTGATTTCTAAGAATGTTTTAGGATTTCCAGCTTTTTCTCAGTTAATTCGGAGCAACTGTTTTTGTCCTTTCAAGTGATTTCCATAAATATTTTATTGATTTACAGAGCATTCTAAGAAATCAATGAAAATCATAATACTATTTATGGTAATTACTTGAAATCACAAGAAAAATTGTTAGTAATCTTCAGTGATTTTTTCTGGTCCGGGCATTTCCTTGCGGTTTTTATACAGTATCAGTGGCGTAGCTAGGGGGGGGGGTGAAGGTGGTCCGCCCCGGGGCCCACCCGTTTGGGCGTGATTTGGGGGTGACACCCGACCATGAAAAAATAAAAACTTAACACAAACTAGAGAGTATCCACCCCGGGTGTCACCCCATGCTATGATATCCGCCCCGGGTGTCACTCACGCTATCTACGCCACTGTACAGTATTATAATATAAGCAAATACACTTTCGCTGATTCCACGAGCCAAATTTAACAAATGTCTAACATTTCCTTAGTTACGTTACTTAATGCGTTATTTAATAAAGTTCTACGATGCATTCCAGAGCTCAAACTTGAGCATCGAAGAATTCCACATGAAGATCCAAGAAGTGACCAACTACCCGATGCGTCCGTTCGTCATTCCGCTCTTGAAGTCCCATTTGCCGCTGTTGCAAGCGGAAGTAGGCCATTTCGCGCGCATGGCCAAGCAGACTCCGCAGCAGTACGTCCGCCAGCACGAACAGGCCCTGTTGGACCTGAACCAGCACATTCACCACAGCAATAACGGGACCACCAGCTTCTCGGCACCAGCCGTCAACTCGACCTCTGACCTTCCTTCTAGCGCCACCGAAAGACGGGACAGCTTCGACACCTTCGCCGATTCCAAGGACATCGGACCTTCGCTCAAGAGAAGATGCGTCTCGGACAGGTTGGTTGAAAATTATCATTCATTGCTTCATTCAAACAATCTGACTTGATAGTGAGCCCGGACTAGCGACGCGCAAACATAGAGCGAGCGCTAAGCGATGGGCCGAGACTTCTTTTAACAAATAGACTACACTAAGTTTCGTCCACTTTTGACCGCTGCTACTGGCCAAACTATAGGAGCTAGGGGAAAATGGCAATGGACAATTTTGCTCCTTTGATCAAGCCCAACAACATGTTTCAATTTGAAAAAAATCGGTTGAAAGCCAAATCCCATCGAAGAAGTGCGATGTCCTTTTGGCTTTTTTACTCAGTTTTTCTTTTCTACTTGTAAATTTTTGCTTTTTCACTGGTAGTTTTTCTTTTCACCTCGTAATTTTTATTTTTGCCTCGTAATTTTTTTATTTTCAATCGTATTTTTCTTTCTGTTCGCAATTTTATTTCTTCTCTCAATATTTTTTCCCCCTCTCAATTTTTTCTTTTTACTCGCTAAATTTTCTTTTTCTTCACAATTTTATTTATCCTCTCAATTTTTTCTTTTTATTCGAAAAATTATTTTCCCTCAATTTTTCTTTTTCCTCGCCATTTTATTTTTCCGCAATTTTTCTTTTTCCTCGCCATTTTATTTATCCTCTAAATTTTTCTTTTTCCTCGCCATTTCATTTATCCTCAAAAGTTATCCTTTTTCCTCTCCATTTCATTTACCCTCTCCATTTTTATATTTCCTCGCCATTTTATTTATCCTCTCAATTTTTATTTTTCCTCGCCATTTTATTTTTACTCGCAAATTTTTCTTTTTCCACGCAATTTTATTTCTCTTCTTATTTTTTTTATCTCCTCGCAAATTTTCCACTTTACTCAAGCGCTCCGTTATAATTAGTCATCTCATCATAGTGGATTTTCGATTGCTAGTAGTTCTTTGGTTTTGTTTTATATGACCGAAGATAATATGACTTTGAAAATAAATGATGGTGATTTTCCCCGTTGATTTCAGCCGATCCAAAGAAAACGGATACAGCGAGAACAGTTCCGACGGGCACCCGCCCCCGAAACGCCACCAAGGAATCACCAGCCCCAACGGAGTCATGCCAGGCGGTAGCGCTGCTGGCGGAAATTCGCGGATTCCGTCGGCCGGAAATCACATCCCTCCTGTCGGATTCAACTTGCGATTCGACGACAACTCCTTCTACCGGGAACGAGAGCGCTACGAGAGATACGACAGATTTGAAAGTGAGTTTTTGACATTAAAGGGGAACGGCCAAGCTTTAACCAGTTAGATAGCCCTATAGCCCATTAAAAACTAAAATTTATGGCGAAAACCGCATCAAAAAATATTGAGTGGTTAATTTTTAATAAAATAAAGAAATTTCGGGAAATCGAAAAGCACGCGTCCGCCGCGACACCTGGTGAGAAGTCAGTGATACGGAAGAACAACGTAAAAGCGCGCGCTGCTGAAGACGCAAAAAAATTGTTTTGCACGCGCGGCGCGTTCCAGTTATAAAAGACCTAAGCCTAAATTGCGCGATTTTTAAAGTTAGGATAGTTCGCAAATCGCTCATACGGGGTTAGGGGCGCTGGCGGCAGCCCCTAAGATGGCGGCGAAAATTCAAACCCAAACACATGGCGTTATTTTTCGTTTCAACTTTTTGGGCCAAAAGCAATTTTTTCAAGACGAAAAAAAGGTACGTGTTAGTATATTGAACGTCTTGTTAATCTTTTGATACGGAAATAAGGCCGTATTTGGAAAAGCTTGGTCTTTCCCCTTTAAGGCTGGTTTTCACTAGGGCAAAACGCCACAACAGTGACAGTCGACGCAAACATATTGCATTAGGTTTATCGGGAATTTTTCGCGTCGACGTTCACAGTCGTGGCGTTTTTGCCCTAGTGAAAACTAGCTTTACTTTTTGGTTGACACTAACTAACTCACGCTACTACAGGGACGTTACACCGAGATTTTACGGATGATCGAGAAATGGAAGACGAATGGAAAAATATTCACACGGTAAAATTAACATCAATTAACATATCAATTAACATTAGGGTTGGAGCTTTAAGGTTTATTTTAATAAAAATAAAATTAATTTATTGAAATAAATCAGATTTATTTTATTAAAATAAATTTATGGATACTTTACTATATAATCTAAATTGAACTGAAATCGTAATTAATTTTTATTACTATATTTAATTTGATATTTGTTCAAAATAGCCGCTAGATTGTTACTCCACCACTATTCCGAGGTGTTTATTGCCGATTTTGTTCAAAGTCGGGCGTAATGTATATGATAGACATATGAGATATGAAATTTCCCAAAAGGAGACGTTGCACTACCCATTCAATTCGCCATGGCAACCGAAAGTGTTTTTTTTTGTTACTCGACTCGAATAAGATAAAATTTTCCATTAATCAAGTACTCGATTACTCGACTCGACTTCAATATTAATCGACTCGAATACTCGATGAAAAAAAACCGACTCGATTGCCTAAAACCAATTTTTGGGTAAAATAAGGCAATTGAGATTTTTTTGTTTTAAGTGATCAAAACCATTTTCGGTTGCCATGGTAAATCGAATGGGTAGTGCAACGTCTCCATTACGGCCGACTTTGAAAAAAATCCCCTTGTGAGTCCAGGCTAGGAAGTGTATAAATACTTTTACAAATGTAATAGTCAGGCGCGTCTGCTTAAAGGACCTCTAGCTCAGACACGCTACTAGCGGCGAAAGTTTCTTCTTACATCCCCATTGTCTTAGAATCTATTTTTTCAATTTTTATTCAAACATTAATAAGTGATTTAAATAAAAACTTGAAAAAGAACTCGATTGAAATTAGCCAGCCCGGATAGATTTCGCTTTTGGTTTAACGTGGATTTAAAGTCGTTTTTCTTTGACCGATAGATGTTGAGTTGTATTTTGGGGATGGTGGAAAAGACGAAGAGGGCCTTGGCCATCCTGCAACACCGCAGCCAGAGCGAAAGGCAAGAAATGGCCTTCTGGAACAGCGCCATCGGCCGGAGGCACTTGCTGACCACGCCGCCCTCCCAACTGGACGCCGTGGATCGGGGCGCGGACTTCGACGTCAAAAAGCGAGACTTGATAGCTCACTACAAAACCGCCGAGGATCGCGTTTCCGAAGTCAGAAGGCGAGCTGGTAATTTGATATTTTTGTCACTTTTTCGCGCGTTTCGACCGTTAGGGTCGCGTTTAAAATCACTACCATAACGGTTATTAGTTTTTCTGACTTCCCCAGAAGAAGCGGTCAACGAGGTCAAGCGGCAAGCTGTGGCCGAACTCCAAAAAGCTGTCTCTGCTGCCGAGACCAAGGCCAGCGAACTGGTGGCGACCGAACGGGCCAAGATGGAACGCCTTCTAGGTGAGGCCAGGAGGCAAGCTGCCGAGGAAGCCATGGCCACCATCAACCAGCAAGACGAGACGACAGAGGTCAGTAGAAACGAGGTATTTTTCCATTTAAACAACCTCGGATTGGATATAGGGGCGCTATCAACCTATTATGACGTCAGTGTAGCGTAACATTATGGCGCCATGGCATCATTTCCACTTCATACAGTTCGATGGGAATCTATCAACTTTCCCAATATTTTCCAATACTTATTACCTTTGCTCTTACACTAGAAACCAATGTTACCATAAGCTTATGATATTAGTATCGAACTACAATGTTACCATAACCTTATGATATTAGTTTCGAACTACAATGTTACCATAAGCTTATGATATTAGTATCGAACTACAATGTACCATAAGCTTAGGATATTAGTATCGAACTACAATGTTACCATAAGCTTATGATATTAGTATCGAACTACAATGTTACCATAAGCTTATGATATTAGTATCGAACTACAATGTTACCATAAGCTTATGATATTAGTATCGAAATACAATGTTACCATAAGCTTATGATATTAGTATCGAACTACAATGTTACCATAATCTTATGATATTAGTATCGAACTACAATGTTACCATAAGCTTATGATATTAGTATCGAACTACAATGTTACCATAAGCTTATGATATTAGTATCGAACTACAATGTTACCATAAGCTTATGATATTAGTATCGAACTACAATGTTACCATAAGCTTATGATATTAGTATCGAACTACAATGTTACCATAAGCTTATGATATTAGTATCGAACTACAATGTTACCATAAGCTTATGATATTAGTATCGAACTACAATGTTACCATAAGCTTATGATATTAGTATCGAACTACAATGTTACCATAAGCTTATGATATTAGTATCGAACTACAATGTTACCATAAGCTTATGATATTAGTATCGAACTACAATGTTACCATAAGCTTATGATATTAGTATCGAACTAAGTGGTTTTTGATTACCGTGAGACGTCATAAGGTAACTCCGCCTATATCTAATCTGAAAAAGACTAGTCTAATTAACATTGCCGACTGTTTATAAGTATTCCAATCTAACCGAGCTAAAAAAAACCTTTAAAATATAGAGCTGTTGGAATTGTGGCCGCAAGGCGAACGAAACGTGTAGTGGCTGTAACGTGGCGCGGTACTGCGGAGCTTTCTGTCAACACAAAGACTGGGAAAATCACCATCGCGTTTGTGGGCAAGGAACTGCCGCTTTGCAGGTGGGCTCTAGTACCCCCGCCCCGGGCATCGCGGCCCCTACGACGGTACCGGGCACGAACTCGATCAATAACGCCGCCGATTCCCAAGGCAGACTGTCGCCGCAGTCGCCCACTAGTGTCAAAAGAAGTCCCAGCCCAATTTCCGCCAGAGAAAAAATGACGGAAAAGCATTTAAGTTAAAACCTCCTAAAATCTCTTTCCGTAGTGTACAGCGTTTATCGAGAAAAGTTTATAGCTGTAATTATAAATATTATTCTTAAATGTAATTCGAAAAATACCTCTTTGATTATGAAGGAATAAAAAGTACTAGTCTTTGATTATTTAAAAAGAATACCTCGCCATGTGGAGATGAACTGAAACGATAAAGAAACACTAATTTGTTTTGCCAAAGATTTTTTTCTCTCATTTTTTTTGTAGTCGTAGATAATTTAAAAAGTTTGTCATTTTAATCCGAAATAAAATTAAACATTGTATTATGTAAAAACATACTCATCTAGTCAAACAAGTGTCAAAAAAATGTCATTCACCATAGCAGCTGTGTTAAATACATTTTTTTATATAAAAACCTTTATGTTAAATTTTAGCTTTAATTATTTTTTACGAAAAAAATTATAACACCAAAGAAATAAAAATACAACGACGTTTTATGTTTGAAGTTTTTACTTAAAATTTGGAACTGATAAATTTTAAGTCACTTGCACGATAATTTTTCAGGCACAAGAATGGTGTTTAAAACTAACTAAAGCAATAAAATTAAACGATTATAAATATTTTGTGCAATTTTAATTAGGTTTCATTCTTGACTACTAAATGGTCTAGTCCCTTTCATAATCTCCGTAACAGTTTCACCAATACAAATGAAATCCGGAAATAATTTTTAGTTTGTGTCCTAATTTCAGTTTTTGGCACTAATATAATAGAAAAATGTTGTGTTTAAAACTCGTGTTGTCAATTAACGTGAATTTACATAAAATGCTGTATAACACTGTACATTCACATTTTATTAGAAATTGTAAAACCAAATAACGAACTCTTAATACCAAAGTATGGGACATCAATTTTCTAGTTCTCTGATTGTATCGTAAGTTAATAAGAAATAATCCTGCTTATCTGGAAAAGATTTAGGGTAAAATATAGACAGCCATTTATTTAAGAAAATAAAGTGTTTTATGTTTGAGAAAATTGAGAGTAAAATTTGTTTCTTATCATGCTTATTTTAAAATCCATAAAAATCGGGAATTGATTATCTTGAACGTCTGATTCGTCGGACACCGTAACTCTGAAATTGCTTCTTTTATAGTTTTACTTCCGATATTCGACTGTTTCCATCCTACCGGCGGGATTTCCCCATAAAATTCCCCTATTAAGGGGGAAGAATACAGTAAAAGCCTCTTTTTCGTTCAAGCTGAACGTTTCTGTTTTAACAATTACATAATTGAATTATATTTTTCTTATTAGGCTGAACCTTCCTCTAGTGCTTAAAATAATTTGGATAATTCTAATATTAATAGTTAACGAGATTTAAGGTCTTAACTAAAGGGTAGTTTGGGCGCTTGCCCAACTTGTTTAGCTCCGGGGGTCCGAATTAAAACGTAATAACTTAATTACTTTAAAATTTAAAATTGTCAAAATTATTTTAGGCACTAAACCAGAGGCTGTTTTACACTGAAATATTAATTTTTTTAAGTAAAAATACAAAATTAAAAGAGTTCAGCTTGAAATAGCGCGAAAGTAGACTATGGCCACTGTAGGCTTCCCCCTTAAAATAAACAATTTGTGGTATTTCACATTTTTCCAACATATTTAAATGTTAACGTTCACTTAAAATTAATTATTAATTTTCTATAAAAAGTTCATTTTTGGACACATTTTGTATACCTTGAAAATACTAATTAATGCTCCATTTTCCATTCTATCGGTAATAGTTTGAGGGGCTTATTTCCCAATGCCCAAAATTGAAACAGCTTTGGCGCGGGCACGATAGCCCCTATGGATTGCTGAGGGATTTGTGTGTATTAGTTTCACGTACAGTGTAGCCGATGCCGATGCTGCCGTGTCGCGCGTATCTCTTCAACAGTTAGATCTAGAAAAGTCAATGATATCTCGTTCAAAAGTACATACCTCGGCCTCGATTTCATAATTTTTTTGAAATCTGAGCCGTAGAACTTTAGAAGTTGGCCAATGCCCAATTTTCTATTTTCGGTGGTTTTGCTTTGGGTGGTAGATATTTAATTTAAAATGAAGTCCGATAACGTTTAAAAATATTGTTGGTTCAGCGGATCTCAGGCCCGTACACGGCGGGGCGCCAGGGGATGCTCAGCGCCCCCAAATGAGTACTTGAGCATCCCCAATCCGACTGACCCAAAAAAAATCGATTGCTCAATTACCGAAAGATATGATCTAAAATATTTGTATATTAATCAAAAAGGAAAATTACTTTTACTAGCGAGCTAGTATCAATAAATATTTGAAACCATTTTACTAAAGTTTTTGAAAATTGCTTTCGCGCGTCTCACTGCACCAGAAAAACTTTTCAATTGTAGAAATATTGAACCAGCTTATCAAAAATGTTTTGACGGATATTTTAGGGCTACAACCGGATTAGTATATTTACTAATTTCATAGGTGGGGAGATAAAAATTACTCAAGGTATTGGCAATTACGTTGCTTAATTTTAATTCTAAGGTTTTTTGGCCATTCTGAGACGAGGCGCTCCTCAGGGACGTAGCCAGAAAAAAATTGTTAAGTGGGCAGTAGATTTTTGCGGGGGGGGGGCACATTTTTTTCGATATCTCGTTTCGAAAATTAACATAAGTGGCGCCGTTAAATGTTTTTGGTGTTCAAGAAAAAATAAAAGCTTGCTTTCTGAAGCCGACCATTCTACAACTTGAATTTTATTAGGAAATAGTTTCCTATAAATAACGATCTACACCTTCAACAAAGACAAGTGGTCCAAAAGGAAAATGTCAACGAATAGATGTTTAAAAAATTAATAACGATGAAGGGGGCAGATAATATTCTTTGATGGGGAATGGATTAGATTGAGGCGCAGGTAGGGGCAAATAAAAATTTGTATTTATTTGTGAGGGGGCATCGCCCCCGAATGCCCCCCCCCGTGGCTACGGGCCTGGTGCTCCTTCTCCATTGCCCCTACATAAGTTGTCAAAGTTATCGTGTGAGCCCGCACACATTACTAGTTTAATTTCTAAGCTCATCGTCCCCTGGTCCGGATGGGGGTGGCGGAGTTGTTAGCACTTTCACCTCGCAGGAAACGGAGCCGGGCTCGATCCCAGCTTGTGGCACAGGGTGAAAACTCGGAACTACTCCTTCTGTGTTGAGTTTGCAAGTTATCTCCCCACTGGTTTAAGGGGTTTTCCTTTGTGTAGGGAGTTATTGGCATGAAGAGCTTGCGACCACCCTCCTACGCGTTGTAACCCGGCCACCTGAATTAATGGCTTTCAACAGGGGCGTAGGAACCAGGGGGGCAGGGGGGGCAATTAATGTTATTGCCCCCTCCAACTTTTTGGTCTGTTGAAATCTTCAAAGGGCTCAAATGCTCATTTTAAACGCATATAAAACTTATAGAACCTCAACTGTGTTTAAATTTCAGTCTTTTCCCGCCAATTCACATAGAAGTAAAAAATACACATGCACTCGGAGAAGCTACACTCCATTAAAAATTCAAAACCATTCTTTAGACCCCTTTTCGTTTATCTTTGCCCCCTCCAACTTCTAGAACGTTCCTACGCCCCTGGCTTTCAAAGTCGCTCGATGACTTAGGCCTAAGGTGGTGCCTTAATTGCATGATTACCGTTCTGATGCAACCAAATTTAGGCCTATAGACGCTTCAATAAATCATCTTCCCAAGAAATCGCCCAGAAGTAATATTTCCGAGAGCCAGGACCTGCAAGTCACTGTATATAGTGCTTGTTAAAATAATGGAAATTTTTCACCTTTACGGCAGCAACAAGCGTTCCCCATGGCGTTCCCTATTAACCAGGTAGCTTTTTTGACATATTAAGGCTTGGAAAAAAACATGACGTTCTGTTTACAGGTGAAAAGTTTACATTATTTCCACATGCACTTTATAAACAATACCTTTGCGGGTCCTGTCTCTCGGAAATATTATTTCTTGGCGATTTCCTGGGAGGATGATTTATTTAAGCGCCTATTAGTAACTTAAACCTAGCCCCTAAGTTCAGTGATAATCTTGCACATAAACAATTAACTGACCACCTAAACTCTATAAAAAATATATCCTGTCTAAAAAACTTGCTCGAGGCTACTAATTTGTGGTCAAAATGGCTATATCAGTGGCGTAGCTGATGGTCTAAGATTAAAAGTCCGTGCTGGCACTCCCATTATACGATTTACTAAACTTTTTTTCCAAATTTAAATTTCCCTTATCTTTGCTTATTACATAAATTCTTCTGGTTCTGGACTTTTCGGAGTTCTCAGCAACGCCTGAGCACTAACATCGTTTTAGTAACGCTCATCAAAAACATCTATGAATAATCGATGCAAAGACGTATATAAGGGGGGTGTAAGGAGGTTCAAACCCCCCCTTAGGACTCGATTCCTTTCTTACGAAAGGAGCGCAACATTAAGAAATAAACAGTATGACGTAAAAATGAATTGAAATATCCGCCACGCAGTACAGTAAAATATATTAATGTATTAAATATATTAATAGAAGTGGGGCCCCCCGCCGCCGCCCTGCGCCTAGAGCAGAACGAAACATTTCGCGCCCGCGATTTCATCTGGTCACCCCCCCTTAGACTTTCTATATCTACGTGCTTGAATCGATGCCAACATTTTGTTACTGTACGATTTTTCGCCTTTCCGTTTTGAAGTCATGATGGACATCCGATGCTCATCAAAAAAACCATCCAAAGTCCTATCATTCAATTGGAATACCTCAGCTACTGCAATGGTCAATTTCTTTTTTTTAATAAAAGACTAATCGTTGCAACCATATGAAGAATATTGTCTATTTTTCACTTCCTCTGATTTTCGGGCCCCGTAACATTTATAGCCGCCATCTTTAAAAACGGCGCTGACTAGAAATAACATCGTTCAGTAACGAGGGGTAAGACACTCTGCGAACTCGGTGTACACTGCCGTACCTTTGACAGTACTAAATGGAATTCGCGAACTCTTGAAAATATGTACCTTTAACAGTGCTAAATGCACGAACTCGGTGTACAGATTATCTGAGACTGTCTTACCCCTCGTTCAGTAACTTCCTACGTCACTATGACGACAAGCAAACATCAAGTAAACACCGATTTTCCCCAGATTTCCGTTACAGCTTACTGAACGTATCTCCTATTTCTAAGAATACCTTTCTTAAAGAGAATATAACCTGCAAAGCAATCTTTACGGAAGACCCCTTCAATTTTTCAAATTTCCCTGTACAGTGGCGTCAAACATTTCTAAAGCCAAAGGCAAGAGCGGCCAGAGCTGCAAACGTTGATGTTCCACACGAAATACCTGAGGTTATATTCCTTTAGTGAAATTTTTCATACTCATAAACTTTCGTACGCCCTATCGAACTTTGTACACCTCTTCAAACCTTCATATGCCCTGGGCACCATTGGATAAAACATGGACTAAATAATTAGTCCATGGATAAAACGGCCTTGGTGAAAGGTCCGAGCTAACTCTACTTGGCGATCAAATTCCTACTCCCATACTGTCATTAATGACTGGAACTCTCTCCCACAATGTATGGTCACCATTTCTAACTATTCGATTTTTAGTTCGGCCCTTAAGGGGGAAGCCTACAGTTGCCATTGTCTAATTTAGCGCTATTTCAAGCTGAACTCTTTTAATTTTGTATTTTTACTTAAAAAATTAATATTTCAGTGTAAAACAGCCTCTACAATAGTTTTGACAATTTTAAATTTAAAAGTAATTAAGTTATTACGTTTTAATTCAGACCCCCGGAGCTAAACAAGTTGGGCAAGCGCCCAAACTACACTTTAGTTAAGACCTTATATCTCGTTAACTATAAATATTATAATTATCAAAATTATTTTAAGCACTAGAGGAAGGTTCAGCCTAATAAGAAAAATATAATTCAATTATGTAATTGTTAAAACAGAAACGTTCAGCTTGAACGAAAAAGAGGCTTTTACTGTATTCTTCCCCCTTAATACCCACTTCACTTGGGTTTTCTGTAATATTAAAGGGGAACGGTCAAGCTTTAACCAGTTAGATAGCCCTCGAAGATCTATTGGATCCGAGTTTGGCGTCTTTTGCTCGAAGACCTATTGGTACGATTTATTAGTAAGTTTTTTAATTTCTTCAAATTTGTTTAGGATTTAGCTATATTATCCCTTTTAATTATGGACTAATCTACTTTTTCGCGTATTTTATCATCCTTCTCACAGTCCATAGGTGGTTTCTTCTAAATTAACTTATCGTATATTCTATTCTCCACCACACCCCCCCCCCCCCCTTTTCGGCTTTCCGTTGCTATATGCAACGCGTTTTGAAATTTTTAATGTTTAGGCTTAGTTTCTCCTTTAGATTTGACAGTCGCCAGCCAGATTTCCCGCACGGTACTGATGAGTTCCAAATAGAACGAAACCGGTCTACCGTTGGAATTTCTGGCTATTTTATTTAATTTTAATTTTTTTTTATTACTCGAAGATCTATTGGATTCGAGTTTCGCGTCTTTTGCTCGAAGACCTATTGGTACGAGTTATTAGTAAGTTTTTTAATTTCTTCAAATTTGTTTAGGATTTAGCTATATTATCCCTTTTAATTATGGACTAATCTACTTTTTCGCGTATTTTATCATCCTTCTCACAGTCCATAGGTGGTTTCTTCTAAATTAATAGATAGCCCTATAGCCCGTTAAAAACCAAAATTTATAGCGAAAACCGCATCCAAAAATATTAAAGGCCCAGTTTTTCTTCTGCCTGTCCGCCTGGAATTTTTCTTAGCTGCAACACTCCCCTTGCATTTATACTTCCCGCAAAACATGATTTTGGCGAAGATTGAGGAAACCTCACTTCTTCCATGCTTTGATCATAGACTAAGAAAGGTTTCTTAGTCTATGCTTTGATTGGGCGTCGTGCCTGCTTCTGCGCCCGGGATATTTTCTGCCTGCCTTCGCCTTACTGCCAAGTGTAAAACACCGAATTCGTAGAATTTGAGTTATTGAACTCGTACCTCCTGTCACAATGGGATAAAGCTTCACTAACCTCGCCTTCGCTACTAGCTAACATGTGCGCGTATTTGGCTTAAAAATTAACCTACTATTTCGACGGGTGCGGTGCATATGTCCGAAACTCGGAATGCCCATTTGACCCAAGGTTCCTAGAAAAAAGCTACGCTTACTATATGGTCTAGAGGTCGGTAACGGTTAATCATTATCCATGATTAAATTGATTTTTTTGGGAAAAAATGTAAACAAAGAAATTTACCGGTTAATATTTCGGAAAATGATTAAAAACATGTATTATTCGTAAAATTTGAGCTTTTTATCGAAAATAACGTCGTTTTTCCGATTAATTTTACAAATTTATAAAAAAATTAATCGGATAATACAGAAATATAAATTACTTGATCAAAACGTTTTACGAATAATTTTGAGAGCTTTATCTATTGAATAAAAGTTAACCATCCCCGACCTCTAAATTTTGGTCGACTTTTCGGTCGGCCAAATGAGCAGACCATATGGCCATGGGCGAATTAAAGTAGGACATGACACATGACTTTTCCCAAAAAAGCGTACTGCTAGAAAAACACCTTCTAGTGGCGTGATCTATCGGTCACTTTTAAATAAACAGGAAGTAAAGCCGTTTTAGATCAAACCACGTGTTTCTTGTAGGGGGGGGGGCGTTTTATTTGAATTCCCGAGCACGTGTCGTCAGTGCCGGATTAAGAATTAGGCACACTAGGCACTTGCCTAGGGGCCCCGAAAGATCCCACGTCAATACGCTAGTTCAAAGAATAAATTATTTGAAGAAAAAAACATTAATCTTATTTAAATTTAATAACAGTTTTACGGCATGTTTTTTCAAAATGAAAACAATCAATAACTTTGAAACTATATTGATTCTTTTTTTAATATTTATAATATAAATGAAATATGAAATACTTTTCCGAAAAACAATAAAAAACGAATTCGAGTAAGTCGAGATAGGGTACCGCGTAGCAGTGGCGGACTGGCCATAGACTGGGCCTGCCCGATGGCAGGTGGGCCCCATGATAAATTTGGTCAGTGGGACACCTTAAACCTTCAACAATATGCCAACATTATAGTAGCTTCAAAGTATAATAGAAGTTCCAAAACTTTCAATATTAAATTCTATTTTTACTGAATAAAACTAAAACTTAATATTTTATTTAAAAAAAAAGTTCCAATGACATCGTCGGGGTGCCGAGGCGCGGGCGGTTCAGCGTGGATTCAGTTTCAAAACAATTTTAACAATTTTTAACACATTTTTAAAAGTTTGGCTAAGCCCGAGTATCCGACGAAACAAACTACGTAGTTGAACAGTACTAAGTTACGTCTTATATTTGGCAGGGTCCCGCTGATTTTAGAGTAAATGTGTTTAACCTAGTAATGGACCGCATTGTCCAGTCACTATATTCACGTTTTTTACAACAAAAAAGTTGTATAAAGATTTATCTTGCTTGGACACAGCAAATTTTAAAAATATTACAGAGAAGGGCCTAGAAGATGACGCCTTGGATGGTGTTAAGCTTTTTCCACGAATCAGTAAAGATGAAGTTATGTTGGAATTGCTTTATTTTGCTTCGAACTTCGACGTATTCAAATTATTGCTTAATAACGATGATAATATGGATTCCAGTTGCAACAAGTGCAAGGTTTGTAGCACTTGTCCGTCCTGTGTACTAAAAATTCTGGCATCCAACAGACTTCACGACAAGGCATATGATAACCTTTATTAACTTTATAAAGTCTTCTGCACACTATCAGTTACTCAAGTCCAATGTGAGAGGACATTTTCAAAGCTAAAAATAATAAAGACAAGGCTGAGAAATTAACTGTCCGAGGAGAGCCTGGAATCATGCATGTTGCTATTCATTGAAAAGGAATTGTTAGATGAATTGGATGTAGAAGCAATTATTGACAGATTCGCACAGTCATCTATTGTATTCCAACGATTACTCAAAATATAGTGGAACATGAAACATGCTTTTAAACAACCGGTTAATAAGTAAAATTTCGGCACCGTATACCTATTTAAAAAGCTAGCATTTGTCTAAAATATAAACTAATAATAATAATCTGTATAATTATGTTTACATTTAGTATCGACTGTATATTGCCTTTAATATGTTATCTGTAATTATTGAAAACATTATATCGCTAAAACATTTCTTTTATAAATGGCGACGAACCAGCGACCTATGAGTTGCCGTTTCAAAGAGTATTCCAATTGAAAGGAACTGTTACTACTAGGTGATTTATAAAATGCTATGTTTTAATAAAAAATCGGGATATATTCTACGCAGTGGCGTAGCTGATGGTTCGCAGGGCCCGCGGTGCGGGGGGGCCTCGAGCTTCAGGGGGGCCTCGCGCTTCGGAGGGGGGCCCCGCTAACCATAAAAAAAATTAAAAAAGGGGGCCTCGTAGAGATTTTTGCGGGGGGGCCTCTGAGTTCTCAGCTACGCCACTGATTCTACGCGAGACAAGGGAACACCTATATTGTGGGCTTAGTAGTCCAAAAGGAAGAGGCGTTGGGACCGCAACCCACAGGTCGCTGGTTTGATTCCAGCCTGAGGCATGCCCAGTGGTATTCCTTGATTTAATAATAATTAAAGCGAAAAAATTATTAACATAAAACAATATTTCAGGGGGAATGTTCCTTTTTCAGAGGGTGTCTCCCCCCTGTCTACGCCTCTGGTTTTGGGTGGGCCCCCTTTGACCCCTGGCAGTCCACATTTTTAGACCCAGTCCGCCACTGCCGCGTAGCCTCTATTTCGTTTTACGGTGATCTATAGAGGTAGAACCGTACCAAAACGACTACCTTGTAACCTTGTATAACCAATCTCTTGTCCACTCTGTGACTCCGTGTCAGGCCGCTCTGCATAGAGGGGGTTGCCCCACCCTTGTTCATTTTGTTTGGCCCCAGCATAGTTTTTTTATATAAACATCGTTAGGATTTGAATTGACTAACATTTTCCCAGCATTAAACAAATTTGAATAGTTGAACTATAATTTGGATAATCATGGTCCAGTTATTACTTCCTTTAAGTGGGTGCTATGGCATTTTTATTTATTTTTTGGTTTAAGTTACGTTGTGAATTGTCACTTATGGAATTCAGGAACGTGTGTAATTAAGTGCTTCGTCTTAGAGGGGTAGGGCGAATAGTTAAGTTTTTGCCTAGTCAAATAGAAAAGGTTGGTTTGTGGGTTCAAACAAAGTTCAAATAGAGAGGAGCATGCAGTGGCATAGCCAGATCGGTGGACCAAGGGGCAAGTCCACCCCTACGCTACTGAGAGCATGGACGCCGGCAGAAATTATTTCAAGTCATATAGCGAACTCGCCCGATGAAATATACAACCTTTACACATACAACGATTCGATAAATGAACGAGCTATAGCTAAAGCTTAGTAGGAATAGGGATATAAGTTTCCCGAAATTGATGTAACACACATTTCAAGTAACTGGATCACTCTTTTTCGTCACTGCACTCCCCAAAAGGTTCAACAGAAAAACAACAGGGCAAGGCCCAATTCGGGGGGGGGGGGGAGTAAAGAGGTATGGCTAAAGAAAGGGGGGTGGAGCAATTTCCCCGTTTGCCCACCTCTGCGGGCGCCCATGGAAATAAACCATTTCCCATTTTCAAAATGGTCATTGTGTCAACTCTAGAAAAAGTTGGTTTGCTTAGCTACCCTCTTACTCCATCCTTGAGTCCTCTACTTGTATTAAAAGGGCCCCCGATAGCTTAGTGCCTAGAGGCCCCCAAGGGTCTTAATCCGGCACTGCGTGTCGTGGTGTGGTTATTATGTGGGTTCATGTAAGTATATAATATTATAAAATAATAAAAATTGGTAATAACATTTAATAACAAATATTATGTTCTTTTTAGAATGTTTAAGCTACAAACCTATCTGACTTTGGGAATAGAACCGCCTCCCCTTGTAATTTTATCAGGTAAATCAAATGTTACATTTAACCCTAACTTTCTAAGCAACCAAATTACTTTCATGTGAGGTTTGTTAAAATATCGACTATCGCTATTGCATTTTGGAAATGCGCAATGTTTACAGGTAACCATATTAAAGGCGAATCGTTAACCATTGGCGAATCATTAACGAAAACTACTGAATCCTAACCACGGACTTTAATTCGCCCATGTCCTAACCGTCTTTTTCAAACGCCGTTATCAAAAATAAAATTCCAAAACGTTTCAAGGACTGCCGACAGATGGCTCTAAAGTCAACCGGAAAATGCGTCTGAATTTGTTCTAAATCTCTTTCCCCCACACTATTTCATCCCCTTTTGACCGTGTTTTTAAAGAGACGTACCCGTTTATACGCACAACAAGCTTGCAGCAGTCATGTCCTACTTTAATTCGCCCATGATGGCCGACTACTCATTAGGCTGACTACTCATTTGGCCTACTACTCTTTTAGCCGAAATTCGGGTCGGCCAAATGAGCAGCCCATTTGACCGACATCTCATTTGGTTAACTACTCATTTGACCGACTGCTCATTTGTCCGACATCTCATTTGGCCAACTACTCATTTGTCCTACTGCTCATTTGACCGACTGCTCTAGTGCGAGTAGCAGTGGATCTAAGCAAAGATAATTTAAACTCGTACCCTAGATTCGAATACTGAGAGCTTTCCCATTGACGGTTTTGTTACGAAGCGCTTACCCTTTTCCGGCACGTGACCTCAGAAAAATCTGGCTCCATCGGTTGCGGCACGGCCAACTTCGATCACGCGCTGCTAGCGCGGCATCACGTGATCGAAGTTGGCCGTGGTTGCGGTAAGGCGCAAACCATGGAGTAAATTTTTCTGAGTTCCGGCGGGAAGTGGGTAAACGCTATCGGCAACGCGCGAGAGAGTGATTTCGAATCTAGGGTACGAGTTTAAATTATCTTTGATCTAAGTTGGCCGTGGTATTGGAAATAGGTGTTTTTTTTTCGCCTGTCCCAGGACAAAAAGTTTAAACTTTTTACCCTAAAGCGTTTTATTCGCCTGTTCTTGGGGTAAGATTTACCCTGTCCCGAATTTTGTTCGCTTGTTCCAGAGCTCAAACGTTACACTTTTTACTCCTCCTCGAAAGGAGGTGTAGAGGGAGTAATCTAGCTTATATATAAAATTCGTCTGCTTAAATTTCGTTTCACCAAAAGTAAATAGGGGGAGAAAGTCTATCACTGCCTTCAGATTTTACCTTCCACCATGCTTGAGCAGCTTGACACCCTTTTTAAAGAGCTAGTGATCACGTGATATTTCTAACCAATAAGGATAGCACATTACGCGCGAAGTAGTGCATTTGTGGTATTCCGGTCCGCGCTCAAGTGGAAAATTTTGAATTTTTTTCCCTGGCAATCATGTCACCGCCTCGCGATTTCAAATAGTCTCTCTGTCAAATGCGGACCATTATTTCCTTCGATATTAATTAATAATTACTATATCAATTGTAAAATAAACCAAAAAAGCTCGTAGCTATATCTATTATTTCAGTTAAACTTGCAAATTGTTAGGCCTTAACATCGTAGGTTTACCAATTATTCCCGATCTCTGCTCTTAGATGTCGCCACGCTCTCCACGATTTAAGTGAGCGTTATTCTAGTTACGGTTTATTTCTTTTCAAAAGTCGTGTTATTATTTTTAAAATGTCGCATTTTAGTTTCTATCATATATCTACTTTATTTAGGAACTAAATTAAACAAATTATCGAAAGCAAAAGTTTAATATTCACGTATTCTATAGAGAACTATTTTTCATCGTGGCGGAGTACAACCGATACCTTTGTGTCCCTGTAAAGAGGCGAGGGGGAAGTCATTTCCGAAGCCCCAAAATTTTACCCCTCAAATAAGACGTCGTGCGGTTGGACCCAAGTGCCAGACTTTCTCCCCCTATTTACTTTTGGTTTCACGAAAACATAACGGGTTTTGAACATCTTCACATGTGGCAAGCTTTTAATAACGAATATCCAATTGTTAAATGCTATTTAATGACTATAAAAGTTGCTTGATGACTTAGACCTAAGGTGGTGTCTTCAGTATTAGCCTAGCTGATTATTATTATAGAATTGGAGTAAAATGACGTCATAGGGCTACACTTTTGAACCTGCTCAAACACCAAGAAAAGGCGAAAAAAAACCACGGCACCTAAAGACACAAGTTTCCAAATGGCGGTTTTTTTTAAATTAAAATTTCACGCCTTATTAAATAATGACGAGTTTTACCATAGATGGCGAACTAAGCGTATTATGCAAAAGTACGTTGAAACGCTGCCTACGTGATTAACGTAGGCAACGGTTGAAAACTTGAAAAAGTAGGTTAGTGATTGGGGAAAATACGCTCTCTGTTTATTGTCTATGCTTGAATTTGGAAATCGCCGAGAACACCACTGTTTGGGAGCCTTTTCATCTAATAGTAATATATTTGCCTATTTCAGTTAAAAATGGCAAGTTCCTTAGCAGAATCTCCAGATGACAATGTTCTTAAAAGGCACTTGGTTACAATAGTTAAAGTAAGTTTAATTGTTTGTCAGTTACCAAATTACAAAGATAATTAATTGTTTTTGGTTCCTTAGATATTAGATCCTGTTTCATTTATAGTAAAAGAATGTCCTAATGATAATATGTCTAAGAGTGCACTGGATTTTATTCAATTAGAATCTATGGTACTTAGTAATGTTGATCAATATGATATTGAGAGTACTGAAATATCTTTACCGAGTAAAGGATCGGTAAGTGATCAATCATAAGAGCTTCAATTTTTGTTTTAAATAACAGCAAAAAATTGGATACTTTATAGTATGTTATTGTAAAACCAAGGACTGGTGTTATTTGGAGTCGGGGCCGAGTAGATAATCTTTTAGAAACGTCTAAAGAGGTCCTAGCCAAGTTAGTGTTTCTACAGTTAATCAAAATGAACTGAGTTTTAGAACTGATAATCAAATATTTTACATAAAGTGTGTACCTGATTGATGAAGGAATTACTGTTTCTGTTCCACCTAAATGGTATGTTTGAGCTTACTACTGAACAAATTAATATAGATAATAGAAATATGTAATTAATTATTTTAAATTAGTCTACGTTATCCGCCATCAAAGATGTTTGAAGTTCCTTTCCAAGCGTTTGATTTTGTATTATTTGAGCTTAAACCTTTGAGCCTTTCTCTCAACGAAGATATGATGGTTAGAAGAATGTAAGTTTAAATCCATTACCACTGCAGTTGAATTTTTTTTGTATTTTGCTCTAATTTGCCATTTTTTAAAGGCCTTCGGACAGATGGGATCCGTCTACTGACATTTTTGTGCGTAATTTCTTAGCTGGAAAGAGCACTGTGGAAATTGAAGTTCAGAAGAGGGACAGTAATGGGAAGTTCTATGGAAAGATGTTTTCCCCGATAGATGAAGAAGTGTGCTTAAATGAGGAATTGGTCTTTAAAGGTTTCGCTTTCTGTGTTAAAAAGCAATACAAAAGTCGTAAGTTGTATCAATTTATATTAGATTATCTTTAAGAAAACATTTATAATTTTTCCCCAAATTGTAAAACAGCTATTCCAAAATCTTGTATAGCTGAATTAAAAAACCACTCTGGTTCTGATTCTGGAGTTCAAGTTGAAGAGGCACCTCATAATCTTGCGGCTTCAATTGAGGTGAAGAAATAATTATTTTAAATTTTCTTATCCATTAGATAAATTTAATTTAATTTCTTTTTGTTAAAATTACAAGATGTTAAATGTAACATTGAGATAAATTTCTTTTTATACCGCTGGCGCCATCTATAGATTTTAAAAAGTAAATTGTTAAAAAAAGTTAAAAACGTTAAGCCTAGGCTTGCCAGTTGTTCCCCACGTGCGTTGCTAAGTCTTATTATATGATCGCTGTTTAAAAAATTATCAAGCAATTTATTACTAATAAGCTTTTTAATTAATTATTTCAGATAGATGTTGGGAAGGAATTTGAATCTCAGAAACAAAATAACACACTTCAACTTGGTTTGCAACAATTTACAATTGGTAGCTGTACTACACTACCAACTAGTATTGGTAGGGGTGTTATACGAAGGAGAAGAAATCTTCAGGGAGATTTCAGTTTATTACAGCCTTCCATTGACGAAACCTTTAGTGCTAAAAAACCAGAACCTCAAACATTCAACTTCAGACTTGATGAATCTCCCATTAAAGGATTGGGCAGGGGCATTTTAAATTATGAAATTCAAAATAAATACAATGTAATGACTTTGCATTGAGTGTAAATTAATATAGGTTTTTAATGTATGGTTTCTGTTTTAGAATTTGAATAGAAGAGGCAAAGGGGTAAGCCCCGAAGTGATGAAAGGTGGAATTGATGAAGAAGTAAGTCAAGAAATGGATAATTGGAACCTGCTAAGAAAGTTCAGAGGGCCCAACAAAAGCATCAAAACTGAAAAAGTAAAGATTTTTTCAAGTTGTCACTTAGAAAATTAGACTAGAATTGCTCATTTATCTACAGGAAAATAATGCTTCATAAACATTGTGGATATTGCATGAACAGAAAACCTTTATCTCATAATTTTTTACTTCACATGTTTTTCAGTGAATAATTTTTATAAAATTTTTTATCACTCCCATTAGTATAAGTTTTCCCCCTTTTACAGTGACTTTTCTTTTTCAACTTAAAGTTGTAGCAACAAATTGTTTGCCTCATAAAATATACCTTTGTGTAGTAACTAATCTGCTTAAACTACTGTTTTTAAGGCCTGGTTCAGATTAGTTTTAGGTTGTTAAGTAATGGTAGGTGATGATAAAATAGATGTTTTAATTATTGCTCCAAGTAGGTTTCCCAGGCGCAAAACATAAAAGTTATAAATATAAATTGCACCCCGAATTTATTTCCTTAAATACCATACAAGCCACAGTATATCTACCAAAAATTAAAATTTACAATGTACAGTCCCGATCAAAAGTTTTTGGCCGTTTTCTCTTGGCAGCCATTTTGTTTCTATTTTAGGTAGAGAGCCGAATGAGGACTTCTATGAAAGAAAATCCTTACGAAAATAATATAGGTGAAAATTAATGCCCTACCATGATTAGGGCGTGAGCAAAGCCGGAAATAGTCAAACCCCTCCAAAATGACTTCATGAACAAATAAATAAAATGTAGTGCCTATGCTTATTCGAAGCGTCATAATATCTGGAAACATAATCTGGTTCCATTTTTCAAATCGGATTTGTGGTAGTAAAGTTATTGAAGACATAGTAATGACAGAAAACATGCAAATTAACGCTAATTTAATTTTTAAGTGAAACAAAGCAAACTTGAAAGTAGTATTTAAAATAATATCGCTATTTGGGGTGAAGCCAAAAATATCATGGTCTCGAACGATATTATTTTAAATACTACTTTCACGCTTGCTTTGTTTCACTTAAAAATTAAATTAGGGTTAATTTGCATGTTTTCTGTCATTACTATTTCTTCAATAACTTTACAACCACAAATCCGATTTGAAAAATGAAACCAGATTATGTTTCCAGATATTATGACGCTTTGAACAAGTGTAGGCACGACATATTTTATTTGTTCATGATGTCATTTTGGAGGGGTTTGACTATTTCCGGCTTTGCTCGCGCCCTAATTGTGGTAGGGCATTAATTTTCACCTATAATATTTTAATGAGGGTTTTCTTTCATAGAAGCCCTCATTCAACTCTACTTAAAATAGAAACAAAATGGCTGACAAGAGAAAATGGCCAGAAACTTTTGATCGAGACTGTACAAAGAAATAAAAAATTTATTAAAATCAGGATATTTAAAAAAACTTAGATAAGGGTTGGCTGATATGGCATGTTCTGTTTTAATAATTTAAAGTGTGAACAATATAGTGACCATTAAAGAGCCTCGGAATTATTTTAACAATTCCATGTGAGTTTCAGATAGCCCCTCCCCTTCCGTGCCTGGTGATTGCAGATCAGACCAATCCTAATTTAACTTTTTTCCTACTTTATTGCTGGAGACAAGCATGAGGAAACTGGTGAAATTAGAAATATTCTGTGACCATTTAAATTAACCTTAATGTCCTTTAAAACGTGTCTGATAAGTCATAACAATTAAAAAAATTGCATCCCAACTTCTTAATGTTTTGCAAGTTATGTGTTAGCATGTCACGCATCTTTTTATTAAGATAATATAAAAACTTGTTTGGTGTGAAATCAAATAAATGTATGTAGTTCAATTAATCAATTGTTAGCTATTTACTAGGGGTGTGCTAGCACTCGCTTAAATCGAGTACTCGAATCGAGTTTGAGCTCGAGTACTCGGCTCGAAACTCAATAAGCCTTGTCCAGAAACTCACTAAACTTTCGAGTTTAAAATTGGTTCAAGGTTAAACTCGATAAAGACTCGTTAAGCAGTTTTCGTATTAACGAGTTTCAGGGCTATGCGAGCACTCGTATAAACCGAGTACTCCATAAAAAATGGAAAAAAATCGCCCAGCTTTCGTTCTTCTTATCGAGTTTTAAAAATATTACGTCATAGCTCTCCACCAATTAGGGCTCACAAAAAACATTCGACGTCATACTTTATCAGCTACTTTTTTTCGATTGGATCATGTGACAGATTTCGAATTTTAAATTGTCATGTGATATTTAAAACAGCTAGCATTGGCTGTGTTGTTTTATTTACTTAGAACCATTGTGTGATAATAAATATTATGCAAATTTTTTTTTACGAATATTAGATCTTAGTTATCTAATTAACTCTTTTAATATATTAAAACTCCCAAATGTAATGGTTCAATAGTTTAGAATTTTAAGACTCGTTAAGGGCTCGAAGCTTAGAAAAGGTGATATTTTAAAACTCGTAAACTCGCTAGGTTTTTCAAACTCTAACTCGATAAGAAAATTTATAAAAACTCGAACTCGACTCGGTAGTCAAAAATTGATACTCGCACACCCCTACTATTTACTTACAATTAAGCATTTCTTTATTTCAAAGAAGGCACATGATTTTAAAATACAGTAGTATAATGTGGAATATTTGTTTACAGGATGAATTAAGTCGTGAAACTGAAAATGCATCGAGAAGTAGTTCTCAATTGAGTGGATTTAACAATCAATCAGTGGAAAAGTCATCTGAAAGTGACAGCCGAATGTCAGAACTCTTGGAATTCAGTGAAATTGTAGAAAGTGGTAACCATCCCGTACAAAACCAATTCACCAGTGCCTCACCTTTAAATTCACCTATTGCAATGCAAGAAATAGTGCCACAACCGCTGCCTAGAAGGCTATTTAATTCTCAAAGGTTCCTAGAAATGGCGAAGAAAAGCGCCTCAAACAAAGAGGCTTCTAGTCAATCAATTTCATCTCCTGATCAAGGGTTTGAAGGAATAAAAGTACAAAATATTAATGGAACCAATAGAAGTGGACAAAGTCAGATTGAAATTGCCTATTCTACTAGATCAACTCCCACAGAAATTGAATCGTACAAGAAGTATCTCAGGCTGAGGAATAAGAAACCGGTTGAAGGCAAATTGAAATCCAATGCAGTGGAGAAAGAAGATGCTGAAGTTTCTTCCCCAGAATGGGAACGATACAAGAAATATGCCAAAATCAGGGAAAAAACAAGTCCGAAAGGGGATGATGTCCAGAGGAAGACTGTAGATGACACTTTTAATGTTGTGCTAAAACCATTAGCACCTAAACTTTGTCGAAACGTAGCAATGGAGAGTGTGACAAAATCTCAGTCCACACACGTCAATTCACCTAAAAAGATAAATGAAGTTAATAATGAAGAACGTGGAATTTTGAACCACATCAACTCTGAGGGTGTCCTCTCATTTTTACATCAAAAAGTACCATCCAATGAAAATACTTACATATTACTCGAGAGGTGGGTTGTATTTTCATAGGGTACTGGTCATCTTTTAATGAATATCCTGTCTTTTAAACTTTGTTTAGTCACAAAGCGCACAAAACTTATTCTCTTTTGAAAGAAGATCTAAATAGAATGAATATCGTGAATGTCATCTGCCTAGGAAACCAAGTTCCATCTCCGTCTTTGCAAATTAATGATTATTATTTTGAAGATAGAATCGCTAAGGTATTTTTTTAAATGAATTAAAATCCTATTCTTAAGTCAATATTTTGACAATCTTAAATGGATTTTAGGCTCTAAAGGCTTGCAAAGTAGCAAATCCCACAGTGTTGCAATCCTATATGTGGCCAGCCATACTCAGGGGACGCAATTGTGTTGCGGTTGGTTTGAAAAATGCTGGGAAAACATTTGGTTACACAGTTCCAATTTTGAATGACTTTTCGCAAGAAGGAAAATATGAAGATCTACCTCCTGGCCCTGGTGTAAATTAATCCTTTTAATTTCAAATTGATATGTTTTATTACAAATTTAATTTTTTTAGCCTCTAGCAATTATTCTCTGTACCAATTGGATGGTTTGCCAGAATGTCCAGGAGAACTTTGACAAGTGCAATAACTTTTCGAGAAGGTTTAGTATTCTCACTATTCACGGTGGTGACAACGTTGAAAAGAAAATGGTATTATTTGTTTTTCTATAACAAATTCATATCTTTGGGTGAACATCAACACGCCAACGCATGTCTGATATTTTTTTGGATACTGTAGGCGATACTAAACATTTCTATGTCAAAATTATTTTGCGGAAAGGAAAATTCACAGATATTAATTTTTGAAAATTAACGTTTTCTAGCGTTACTTTTTCCGTTTGTGGTATAGTAGGGTACATGTTTTGTGCAATATTAGGCGGGGACCAAGTATTTTCTATTTTTTCTTGGTAATATGTCCTCTAGGGCGCGTTGCTAGACGGCCCATCGTCATTAGCAAGAATGAGGTTGGGGTGGTTTATAATCATAAACGAAGTGTTGGCGCCGCTCGCCCCCAGGTGCCAACACTTAGTTTATGATTATATTTTGGTATTTTCCATTATACTTTTTTACACTCATCTTGGGTTCGGAGATAGCTGCTTTACCAAAATTTGCAGAGGGCATGCGGGCAGTTTAACAAAATTTTGCAAAGGAGAGTGGCCGTTTAAAAAGCTTTACTCACATTTAATTTACGATAGTTTAACCATTTCTGCAAATAAAGATTGGACAATGCGTTACTTTGATCATCAGACCTATCCTGTCTTATGCAGCTGTGGTCTGGTGGCCAAGGGTTACTTTAAGGACTGTGCAGTTTGATCTGCGCACTCTGCAAAGGCTGGCTTGTGTCGGCATTACAGGAGCCATGAGAACAGCGCCAAGCGCTTCTCTGGAAATACTCCTGAATATGCTTCCTCTCCACCTTTTTATTGAGGAAGCTGCCCTTTTAGGTGCCTATAGGCTTAACCAAAATGGCTGGTGGAAGGCTAATAATTGGGAGCATAGCCACACCAAGCTCTTCCGAGATATGTCCAATCAGATGCCGATTTTAACAATGGGCTCTGATCTGATGGTTACTAAACTCCACTTTAGTAAACCTTTTGAGGTCAACTTCCCTAGCCGTGCGGAGTGGAGTCACTTGACCCTCGGTACCAGAGGAGAGATCGTCTGGTTCACTGATGGGTCTAAGACACACTATGGCACTGGTGCGGGGATGTATTGCCTTACTAATAATTTTGGCTTTTATGAAAGTCTAGGGATACACACTAGTGTATTCCAGGCTGAAATTTTTGCAATTTGCTCCTGTGTTGCTCACTGTTTACATCAGGGGTATCATGGGAAGGTTATCCAGATTTATTCAGATAGCCAGGCTGCTCTTAGAGCTCTCAGCCAGTATAGTATTCTTTCTAAACTGGTTTTTAGCTGCTTAGATCTCCTCTGCACTCTTGGGTTGCACAATAAAGTTCAACTTTGTTGGGTACCTGGGCATAAGGGGCATCTTGGGAATGAAAGGGCCGACGCCTTGGCCAAGGAAGGTGCGAGGGCTGGGTTCATTGGTCCAGAACCTGCTCTCCCCATCTCCCGAGGACTTGTACGCGGCTTAATCTCCAAGTTTATGTCGGATCGTCAACTCAGACAATGGTCTGAAATTGAGGGTCAAAGGCAGGCCAAAGAGTTCACTCTTGGCCCTTCTAGGGAGAGAGCTAGAGAATTACTCTCGCTCTCTAGGTCCAGTATTAGGATTGTTACTGGCCTACTAACAGGTCACTGCCATCTTAACAGACATTTAACGCTTATCGGGGTCAGTGATGACCCGATTTGCAGATCTTGTCTAGCTGAGGAGGAAACTGCCTCACATGTACTCTGTAGCTGCGATTACTATGCAGCCCAGAGGTTTGAGCATTTGGGTATGCATCGGTTGGAGACGTATGACGTCTCTAATATCACGGCCGGGCAGATTTTAAGCTTTATGTCGGCAATAGGACTTATTTAAGTCAACCAGTTTGGGGATGCACAATGGACCTTAGGTCGAAGTGTTTGGCTTGCCACCCCACTCAATAATAATAATAATAATGCGTTACTTTCATTGCATATTTATTTCTTTTAAGCCTATCGCGTATCCCACTTCACCTACAATAATGAAGCGGGCTGAATTTTGGCGAAATGTTGCGCTAAAAAAACGTATATTTTCAAAAATTATTATCTCAGCGAATTTTGACACAGAAATATTCAGTATCGTGTAGCGTTGGTGTGTTGATATTTTGCCATATCTTTTTATTATAAGACTGAGTTCTTAAGAGGCTACGAAGTTTTGGTCACTACCCCTTCCATCATCTTAAAACTGATGAAGAATGAAATGAACATTAACATCATAGAACGTTGTTGTCATCTCATTTTGGATGATGCTGATCATCTCATTGAAATTTTTCACAATGAAGTAATTACTTTTTTTGAGCACATATTTAAAAATGAATTATGTATAATCAATACCTATTTAACTATTACAGATATTGGAATTTTTCTCTCAATATCGTACAGTTATTATCTGCAGAGGGAAAAATACATCTTCTCCTAATCAATTTGTAGTCTGTTCCACTGCCTGGACTAAAGGAGTTAAATCATTTGTGAGAATGGTTGCGAATCCCATTTTGCTTTTCTCCAATTTCTTGGAAGCGGCAATTCAAGCCAATATTCCTTTTTATGTGGATATATGCAAACAATATCAAGAAGTGTCCGTTATTGCTGGTAAGTTTTTGTGTAAAACTCTTCGATTCTTTTATTTGATTTGATTTTTTTAGACATTTTGGGAAGATATTCAAATTGCAACATAGTTATTTGCTGCACAAGCTCTGAAAGTGTACGGAATTTGGCTCCAATGTTGAAGTCTCACTCTTTTCATTTGCTGATTGCTCATGAAGAGATGAACAAACCTGATCTTGAGAATGTTAAGCATCAGTGGAAAGCATCCGCGGATTGCGCAAACCACCCAATTTTGATTGTCTCCGATGTCATTTTGCCACTGATTGAAATATCCAACGCAGAGTGTCTCATCCATTACAATTTGCCTGATTTATCTAAGCTTCAGTTTAGTAATCGTTTCAGTTGTCTCAGGGATGTCATTAGTTTCTGGTATAATATTCCTCAAGATAATCCAGAGATGGTATACATAATTTTTCATTTTGTTATGCAAAATATTTATTTAAATGTTTTATTAGGTTGCTCAGGCCCAATTAAAAGAATGTGTAAACTATATTGTGATTAATGACAAAAATAGTCATCAGAGTTGCGAGTTGATGAAAATAATGCGTCGTATGAACTATCCCATCCCACAAGGCTTATCCAAACTGGCTGATAAGGAACTAATGACCCGCCAACTTTGTGACAATCTGTTATCTTTTGGCAAATGTGAAATGAAAGAAATCTGCCGACAAAGGCATATCTTTCATCCATCAATTGATCAACCAAACGAAGGAATGCCTCATTGGGGAAACGTTGATTTGTTAATTACCCATGTCATAAATGCTGGATTATATTATGGAAATATACAGAAATACAGAGAGCCAAACAATGGTCAAGAAGTTACAGAACAACATGAAAAATTTTTGCAATTAAACTTAAACCTCACACACCATTTTGAGGGAAACAAAGTAAAGGAAATAGTGACCGAGCCCCAAGTGGATGATATCTGCGCTTTCCGGGGTGTTGGTGGGGCATACTTTAGAGTCAAAATTAGAGAGGTACAAATTAATTTACTTAGGTTTGTGTAAATTCTACAATGATTACTTTCTCTTAAAGGTTATACCAACTAGATCTGGATTTACTAGGAAAGTAATTATAGTTTCCATTGACGAAGGCTGGACTAGAACAGTTGAATTAGACTGCATCTTTGTGCTTCCAAAAGAGTTTGCAGATTTCCCACCTCAAGCTGTACAAATTCGTCTGTGTAAGGTCAAACCCATGGATGGTGGCGATATCTGGACCAGCCAAGCCAATTCATTTGCTAATGACCTTGTCAAAGACAAAGAGCTTAGAGGAAATGTATTTCAAATTTTGTTGTCCCTTTATTCTAACAGCTATCCATTATGTAAACATTAAATTATTCCTTTTTTAGGTGGTTTTATCCTTCCATAATTGCATTTTTGTGACTAATCTTGGTCAAAATCCAATTTCACCCAGTTCTGATGCTAATTCCATGCTAATTTCCATAGTATCAAAATTGAAAACTGCCAATTTTGCCGTTTCAAACCCTAATCATATTGAATCATTATTAAAACAATGTAAAGGAACCATATCTTGGACTTCTCAACCACATGGTAACTAAAACTCACCAGTCACCAAACAATTGTGAGTTTTAAAATTACATTGTTTTTTCAGAAACAAGCAAAGTTAATTTGTCGTCATTTGTGACATATGAAAGTTTTGAACACCATGTTTCCAAGGCAGTTTTTTTGATTTCTGTTCAGAGTCCTAGCCTTTTTTATACAGTTCCTGTAGAAAATTATGAGACCCTGCTTGAATTAAATGATATGATTAATAATCAGTTGGTTGAAGGAAAACTGAAAAGAATGGAGAATCTGAGAAAGAATGCTTTGGTTTTGGGTCCTTATATTCCTGAGCAAAGGTAACATTCCTTACCTGTTGCGAGAGATGTTACAAAATTTATGTTTTTTTAATTTGAAATTCAGATGGTACAGAGCGAGAATAACTGAGGTTATCAAGAACAGAGAAACAATTGTACGACTCTTCTTCCCTGATTTTGGTGATGAATGTTCCGCTGTTGAAAATGACATTTATGAAATCAGCCCAGATTTGCTCAACTTCCTTCCATTCCAAGCTGTTGAATGCTCCCTTGTGGGGGTAAGTCCAGCTCATGGAGGCTGGAGTGAAGCAGCCATAGAGACATTTACTGATTTTACGAGAGAGGATGACGATGACAGTGTTTATAGGAAATTCACTCTAGAGGTAAGACCATGTTTTAAAGTTTTAAAATTTTTTTTTTATAAATGTGCTTGTAGGCATTGCAGACTTCTCCCGCTGTAAACAGTAATGCAAACCATTACTGCGTGTCATTGTATTTTGAAAATGGCTTGTCATTAGCCAAGGAATTAATCAAAAAGGGTGTGGCCGAAGATGTGAATAAGCTGGAATTACCACCAAACAGTTCAACTACTAATGTACGATATAAATTGTTTTCCTTTGTATGTAATATAACTTTTGGTTAAATGTTTATTTTTTAGTCTGAATGTGACGACAGTGAGGATGAAGAACTAAATCGATTAGAGAGGGAATACGATAATAATTTCACTATGTTGCTTAATGGATTTGATCCGAAGTACATTCAGGAATTCAGAGGCTATAAAGTACTGAGTACAAATGGACCTCAGTTACGAGAAATTGAAAATCAACCTGATACACTGCAAAACTGCGTGGAACAAACTGCAAAGCCAAAACCTAAATCTGTGCCGAAAGAAATAAAATCTGTGCCAAAAGATTTCTATCCTATTCCGACATTACTTGTCTGCAAAGATATTTCAAGGTTATTCGTTAATTTGCACTTGATTGTAGGCTGGTTTTAATTATGGTTTTTTTTAGAACTCAGCCAAAAACAACATGGTTTCAAACTGATGAATCTGTGATAGTTCATTTTGAACTTATATGTTCTGAATATTTTGCTGATATCGGAGAAAATTTCTTGTCATTTAGAACTATCCGTGGCAATAAATTTTATGATTTTAAAGAAGATTTTTACTCTAACATTATTCCTCAAAATTCTACATCTACCCAACTGCCTTTGTATGCAAAGTTTTGCCTTAAGAAAGCTGAGAGAGGAGTTCATTGGCCAAAACTGGTCAAATCTGATGAAAAAGTAATTTTTGGCCATTCTCTAATTAGCTGAACTTCCATGTCTCCTTTATCTTTCAGAAGCCTCATATTACTCTGAATTTAGATCACATTGATGATGATTATATTAACACTCTCTCTGTACCTCAAAAACCAATGAGAAGTAAAATACAAATTTTAGTACGTTAGAAATTCTTGGTTAACAAGTTTTATTTTTACAGTGAAGGCTCAGAACTATATTAAACATCATGATACAGACAGTTCAAGTGAAGATGGTGATGATGATTTGTTTATTGAAGATATTGAAAATTAATTAAAACATATCTTATCCTGTAAGATAATTTCTGCTAACACCTTTATCTCAACATCTTAAATAATTTATTGAGAATACGGGCTAAAATAGGTACAAAATGTAAAAACGTTAGAGTTATAAAATTAAAGTTCCGGTTAGACAAGTTAAGCCAGCGCTAGCAAACATATGGAGGATTCTAAGGCAGTGTGGCTGCAGCTTTATTGTGCACAGCCTGTTTGTTGCACATAGTTCCTCTATGTGATTTCTAGTTGGCTTAACTTTTTGGTTTTCTTAAGGGTAAAGACACCTTTTTGCATTTGGAAAATTTCCATAATGATCTCAAATTATATATTTTGTGTAAAATGCATAATTGATTTATATTTTTGTACCCGTTGTGCTGCTGTTTTAAATATTAAAAGTTGGTTGTTTATTTTTTGCACAATTTATTCAACAAAATATAGGCCTGATGGATGTAAGAAAACAGCGACTGTTATTAGCACTATTCCTTTAAGAATTTCAGGGGGGAGGGAGGTCACGGCCAACTTAGATCTGTTCTCGCTGTACTCGCGAGTACAGCGAGAACAGATCTAAGTTGGCCGTGGGGAGGGAGAACCTTTAAGGTGAAATGACGTCTAAGATTCAATTAAGATGGCTGTCATGAGCGAAAACGACGAACATGACAGAAAAATTGTCAACGAATTTTGCCATTTATTAGAAAAATCTAAACAGCTATTTAATGGTTTAAGGTATAATATGAAATAATTCTATATTAATCAGATTCTAGTAATTGCTTTATGTAAATGAAGGGCTGAGGTTTATTTCGGGGAGTTACTTTGTTAAGCCTTTGCTATGAAATTAAATGAGTGAATTTTTTCAGAGATCTTCCACAGTATGGACACAAACAGTGGCAAGCCTATTTTGGAAGAACGTTTGACGTTTATACCAAACTGTGGAAATTTCAACAACAGCATAGGTAAATTGAATTAGTTTATTTTTTTGGCTTATTTTTTTAAAACCTTCTTTTTCAATAGACATGTACTTGACGTGAAATATGGTTTGAAAAGATGGCAAATTGGAGAAATTGCTTCAAAAATTGGGCAGTTGTACTACCATTATTAGTAAGAGTTAGCCTTATTAAGAAGGCTTCGTTATCAATGTGCAATAATGTAACCATTATTTAATAGTCTAAGGACTAGTGAGACAAATTACTTGAATGAGGCGTTTTCATTCTACGCAGCCATCAGGGCAAGAGGTTATTATAGTAAAGCTAGCAAAGAAGAAAGGTATGTGCTGTAAGATTGTATCCTTTTTATTGCTGTTGTCTGAGAACTTTCTATTGGTAACATATTCAATAGTATGATTTAATTGTATTTTATTTTCCACTTTATTACAACACACCTAGATCTGATCTGATGGTAAAAAAGTTGCGGTACTATGCAAGGTTTATTGTTGTTTGTATGCTGTTAAAGAAAATGAAACTAGTCAGAGATTTAGTCAGAGTTAGTTACGAAAAATTTGCATTTTGTGGATACTATGAGTACTAAGGCCAAGTATCTGTTTCTCAGGAACTTGCAAAACAAATCGACGATTATACGGCCACTTATGAACCAGAAGACCAACTCGAGTGGACTCTAGTCTTAGGAGAAATTAAAGCTTTCATTGAAGTAATAATTCAACAGTTTTTACATTTTTGGGGCATTAAACACAAAAAAATATTTAGGCGGATAATCTAATCAATGTCATTGACAATGATTCAACGTCAGTTGTTTTGTCACATCGTTTAAGTCCGTTAAACATGCTTGGAGTTGAGAAAATGCCTTCTTCTCAGTTAACACTTCAAGAAATATTGATTGTTGGGAATTGTTCAGATCAGGTTGTTTATATAAATCCTATCTCGGAATGTCAAAAAAAATATATATATTTATTTTTATAACTTTTTCTTTAGGTTAAATTTAGTGAGCTCACATTAGATATGTTTAGAATGCTTCAAACTTTGGAGAGAGAACCACAAGAAGATAGCACGCAAATTTATGATGTTTCTCCAGCTCCGGGAAGACTACCTTTTGTAATATTTTTAATCTTATTTAACTAATCAACTCAAATATGTAGTATAATTGCGATTATCACGGTAACAGCCTGATAACAGTGATCGTCCTCTGAAACGGGAAAATCCACACAAGTACTTACTGTACAAACCAACATTCAGCCAACTCCTGGTTTTCTTGGCATCTGGTTTTAAGGAACTCCCTCCCAATGGTGTTTTGCTTCTCTACCTCTCTGCTGATGGCTGTTTTTCGAACATAAAACATCCAGAAGACCGTAAGTCTGAACACTATACATTCTTTTCATTAAAGTTACATTTGTAACATTTTCTTTCAGCTGGATATGATTTTGGTGGAGTTATGACCAATTGCAAAAAAGAAGCTGAACATGCTAACAGAAAGAACATGCAGTTGAAAGATATGAATTGGTCAGCAACAAATTTCCCTTAAGTTTATCTCCTATAGACTTTAGGAATGATTGTCACGGTTTATTTTCCTTTTTCAGCCTTTATCCAGGTGATCTCTATCCATTCAGCAGAAAGCCTTTAATGTTAATAGTAGATAGTGACAACAGTCATGCCTTCCAACATATTCCACGATATTTTGGTCAACCTTTCATCATTTTGATGTCACCAGAAGATGTTCCTCCTTCATTCCATGGTAATTTTTTTCCAAGTTGCGTTCTTTGCGGAAATATTCAGTTAATTTCTTCTACATTTTAGATCATCAACATAAGGGAAACCTTTTTACCTTGTTCCTTCATTGTAAGTATTTATAGAACTACCTCCATATATTGGAAATCCAACTAAGGATTGTGTTTTTAGCACCCTTAACAGCCATGTGTTTCACCTGCAATATTTCCGATATCCCAATATCAGTGTGGGAAAAGGGTAAATCTCAAATCATTCATTTTATGACGGAAGCCAGCCATCTCGTCACAAGATCAAGAAACATTGGTAAATATATTCTTCAATTTGTGTCCCAGAAATTTAAGCGATACTCACGGGGATGTTTTGAATTAAGATCCAGTTTTTCTGCATTTCTTCGGAGATGATTTTTTGAGGCTACTCATCTTAAGATTCATTTTTTGCGGCATTGCTTTAAGATTACATAGGTTATTTAAGGTAAGTTTCATATTTTTTGTTTATTACTATTTTGTTGAAAATAGTAATGTGAACATGGGTCATTGGTGTAGGGCCGATCATTTTTCCCATGTTCTCATCCCCAATTTCCAGAAACGGAAATCTTTGATAATCCAACGTTACGAAGATGTGTCCTAGATCTGGCATCCATCTTGGATGTATCGACGCTTTTCACTGAAGTTGAAGAACAGGACTGACGGGTAGTCATGTTTACCCTAGCTTAAAGCTGACTTTCTCGATTCATAATGGAGGCAAATGAAAATTTTTGCAAACATGCCTGCTAAAATGTTTAGGTTTAAATAATGTAAATACATATACCAAATTGTATTATTATAAGGCTTGTTTATTTTTAAGTCAATGCCGCACAATTTCCTTTTATTACGTTTTAGTAATTATGGTTTTTAACTACCATCTTTTGGGACATTCTTAGTGGCTTTTAGCCTTAAATGTTCTAAATTCAACCCCATAATTTTTTTTCTAGAAAAAACTTATGGTGTTGGCCAAAGGCCTTAGACACCAAGCACCAAAATAAAATATAAAGAACAAGTAAAAAGAACCATAACATGATTAGTAAAAACAACCCCCATAAATTAAGTTAATAATTTCATCTATTACAATGGTTCAAAGCACTTTAGTAGCCCATCTGACATTCATACTTATATTTATTTTATGAAAAGAAACTCCGGCCTTAATAGTGTCACAATATTTTTAATCAAAAGTGATGGAAAATTTCTCAAAAGTTAAGTTAGGGCTCAATTTTAGTGGTTTAGTAAATGCGAATGAGTTTTTTGAAGGAATAGTTTACAAAACGCGTGCTTCTAGAAGAGAAATAGGCAGATCTAGACATCTTTTCTGCTAGGGTAAAAAATGCTTGCTAAAGTCATTGCCATTTACTGACAAATCAGAGCAAAAGATCATTGCAAAAATATTTAAAAAATAATGCAATATTGATTGTATTATGAAAGAAAAATATTTTTCTCGTAACCATTTAGGAAAATCTTTATTCTTCGTCGGTTTATTCACACTTAAAATATTTCAAAAAGGCATTTTTTTCTTTTAAAGCAATATATACAGTCGAGTGTTTGTAAAGCTTTTTCTATTCTTACCAAACAAAAATCTATTGAAAATTCTAAGAGTGAAAACAAATTTTACTCCAAAATGGTAACCAAATAAAATTGTAAAGTGATATGAAGCTTTTTCCGAATTATCGGAACATTTATTTCTCTGAAAGAGTTTTCCTTTAATGTGGTTTATTCATTGTTTGCCACTTCAAATAGTACTTTATAAGTGTTTTAAATAATATATATTATTTTATTTGTCAAACAAGTTTTTATTTTATAATTTTATTTATAATTCATTAATGCTCAATAAAATCTCAATTACGAAAGTTTTATGGTCTTGAAATATCCTTGTTTGAATAACGTTAACCAAGCATCCGCCAGGGGCAAATTTGTCCGGTTTCTGTTTCAGTCTATCACAAGTTTCCTCACTCAACTTTACCGAAGATAATTTTAGCAATTATTAATGTTTGTAACATTAATTTATTTTAAATTGATTTTATAAGTTTTTTAACCGTTAACGCAGTATTTAAACTTAAGCCATAATTAGTACTCGTATTAAATTGAGTAAGTACTTTCCAATTCAATCAATTTCCAGGTAAGCCTTTGATCTCTTAAAAAGTCCATTTCAATGATTTATAATACAATTTTTGATTAAGATTTAGCAGTTTTATGAAAAGAAAAATGGATACAACACCTCAAATAGCTCTCGATGCCCTTAAAGTTAAAACAGAAATTGATTTATCCACACAACCAGTTGTCAAAGTACTTTCTTATTCTGTATTTATCCAAAATTTACGTACTAATAGTTTTTTCCAAAGGGGTATGATTTTAACTGTGGTGTAAATTATCACGAAATATTTAAGACATTTCGTACTACTGGTTTTCAAGCATCAAACTTCTCAAAAGCAATTGAGGAAATATGGAAGATGGTATAAAGAGACAATCATCTTGGGAATGTTCAAGTTAAATGACCGCATTTTCCAGATTAAACTTCGACAAGAACTGCTTTCTAAGAATGACGAAGATTGTCTAGAAGACGATGACTTTATACGAAGAAAACATAATTGTACCATATTCTTGGGCTTCACTTCAAATATGTCGTCATCGGGAGTTAGAGATGTGATAAGATTTCTTGCTGAACACGAAATGGTTGACTGCATTGTGACAACTGGTGGTGGAATAGAAGAGGACTTAATGAAATGTTTAGCACCGACTGTTGTAGGAGAATTTAACCTTGAAGGTAGCCAACTCCGTAAACAAGGAGTAAATAGAATTGGAAACTTATTAGTTGCCAATAACAACTACTGTTTCCTGGAAAATTTCATAGGCCCAATTTTAGATGAAATGTTAGAACAACAAAAATCTCAGGTAATAACACTTAATTGAAAGTTGTTTAATTCTGAAGTTTTTTTTTATTATAGAATATTATTTGGACTCCATCCAAAGCTATAACTCTTTTTGGTGAAAGAATTAATGATAAAAATTCTTTCTTGTATTGGGCTGCCAAAGTAAATTACAAATAAAAATAAAAATAATGTGAATACTGAAGACTTGAGTCTCAAACTCTCAATAATATTTCAGAATAAAATTCCAGTTTTTTCACCAGCACTGACTGATGGTGCTATAGGGGATCAGATTTACTTCCAAAGCTTTAGAAATCCAGGACTGATATTAGATATAGCCGCGGGTATAATTATAAATACTTGAATAATCCATTTAAATTTTCAAGTACTAAGATATTAATATAATCAAAAATTTGATATTTATAATAAAAGATATTAGGAGAATAAACAGCATAGCAATTAAAGCAAAGCATTCTGGGATGATAATTTTAGGAGGAGGCGTTATTAAACATCATATATGCAATGCTAATCTTTTTGTAAGTCCAAAAATGATTTAGTGTGAAAAACTTTAATAAAACATTATTTCAGAGAAATGGAGCTGATTTCTCAGTTTTCGTCAATACTGCATCTGATTTTGATGGCAGTGACTCTGGTGCAACTCCGGATGAAGCTGTTTCTTGGGGGAAAATCAAAATAGACGCCACACCAGTTAAAGTACATTTTTTTTTAATATATTCTTTTAAAGCTTCTCATTTCAGTCCTTTAAATTATTTGGTTAATTTTTATTTAAAAGGTTCACGGAGAAGCTACATTAATATTCCCAATGTTAGTAGCTGAAACATTTGCTAGGTGGCATCATGGAATGGAAAAATAAAATTTATTATTTACAAGTAAGTTAGTTTTTTTTTTTAAAAGTCGTAAGCATAAGATGGTTTATTAAATCTCCGTTACATCTATCGCATTCCCACTTTTATATGTTGAGGAGAGAAGTTTTATAAACGATAAAATACACAAAAAATTTACAATATAAATAGTCGTAACAATATGACCTTTATTGATTTTTAAGTAGATACAATATATTTGTACATTCTGAGTATTATAAAATATCATAAAACGTTTACATGGTTACAAATTTTTATGAAACACGTTAATTTGCAAAAGTCTGAAGAACAATAAAAACCCAGCTCCTAAAAATGTATAAAGGCTAGTCTTAAAGTTTGGAAGCGACTAAAGAGTCATGGCCAAATCCCATTTTATAAAGTGCTACAACCACAGCCCCTCCTAAACCGATATTATGTTGAAGAGCCAATTTTGCCCTTGGAACTTGTCTAGATCCGGCCTTATTACGAAGTTGCCAGCATAATTCAGCACATTGTGCCAAACCAGTAGCGCCCAAAGGATGCCCTTTTGAAATCAATCCCCCACTAGGGTTTACCACATACTTGCCCCCATAAGTGTTATCACCGCGATCAACTAACTTCCCTCCTTGACCTTCTGCACACAAACCTAAGGCCTCATAGGTAATTAGTTCGTTTGTTGAGAAGCAATCATGCAATTCTACTACATCGACCTGTTCGGGTCTCAACCCTGTATTGTCAAATAGTTTTTTAGCCGCTGTCTTTGTCATATCAAATCCTATCATTTTTATGCAACTTTTCTCAGCGAATACGGATGGTATATCAGTGGCCATTTCTATCCCCAATACTTCAACAGCCTGTTGTTTTAAACTAAACCTCCGGACAAATTCTTCTGAGACTACCACTGCTGCGGCTGCTCCATTAGAAGTTGGGCAACATTGCAGTCGAGTTAGAGGCGCATACACAATGGGAGAAGATTCAATTTCTTCCAAGGAATGCTCAGTTTGTAGTTGGGAACGTGGGTTATTAATGGAATGTTTATGGTTTTTGAGGGCAATCATAGCAAAATGCTTCGGAGTGGTTCCGTATTTAGCCATATGTTCTTTACCCGCTGCTCCAAACATTTGGGCAGTCATGGGTGCAGATTCTATGCCGTAGGTATCAGCTAAAAGTCTGAGATGTTTATCCACAGGATTGACTCTGTCCCTAAATCTTGAGGTTAAGGATCCTTTATCCATTTTCTCAAATCCAACTGCTAAAACACAGTCATATAATCCACTTTTAATGGCCTGAGTAGCCAAAAATAAAGCTGTAGAACCAGTTGAGCAATTATTATTGACATTAATAACGGGAATTCCAGTCATTCCAATTTCATAAATGGCTCTTTGGCCACTTGTTGAATCGCCGTAAACATAACCAACGCAAGCTTGTTGAACACTTGAATAAGATATCCTACAGTCCCCTAAGGCTTCTTGCACGGCTTCTTGGACCAAAGCTGGATAATCTTTCTTATTTGTTCCAGGTTTTTCAAACTTGGTCATTCCAACACCAACAATGAAAACTCTTCTCCCAGTCATTTTTTATAAAATTAAATTACTTTATAAAAAGAATTATAAATTAACTAATTATTAATTTATATTCTTAAATTAAAAACGCACTTTTCAGGTACACTCCAGTATTAACTTATAGATGCTTATATACGTCATTAAAATGTTATACACCGAAATTTTTTAGGTACGATTTTCCTTGACGCATTTATAGAAACCCTTTTCACAAATGAGTTTTGCCCTGCCGGTTGTATATGTTACTAAAAAAAATGGAAAGAAGCCATGAACTGATGTGTTCCTGGTAAAACAGGTTTACCTCTAATTCTCTATAGCCGTGTTCACACTAGACACTTTGGAACTGTTTTTAAACGGTTTCGAAAGATAAAATTGAAAATTTTCGGTGTCAACTGTATTAATAGCCATACGATAAATACATTCGATATCAAAATTTTACAATTCGATCTTTTGAAACCGTATTAAAAGGGATCCAAAGTGTTTAGTGTGAACGCGGCTTATTTGAAAGCTAAAGGCTTCACTACTACAGGGGTGGTAATTCGAAATTAAAAAGCGTACGTGTAGAATGGTATAGTCTACACCTGTTAATACGGTGAACAATGTACACGTACGCGTTTCGTTTCTAGGGCTTTCTGATCCCCCTCGGTTCGTTTCTCATATTTTTTTCTCACATATGCGTTTGGTATTTTTGTTTTCCCTGTTTTATTTTTTGTAGAATTCGTTATTCTAGGTCAATGAACGAAATTTATATATAACGCGTATTTTTAGCGGGCGGGTTTAACCTTTTTTTCTCGAAAGAAGCGTTTAAAGAATCGAGATCTGCCTTATCTCTTTTATTATATTATATTATATTATATTATATTGTTTTCTTTTACAACGAGTGCTTGGCGATTGTTGGTTATTGGTTTTTGTTAGATTTGTTTAATCCCCCTCCTTGTCCTCATTTACGGTTGGCCCAATTTCTTGACCCATTAGACAGATTAAGCAGTTCACGTTTGAACGCGACCGTCTTAGGCATTCACGAGGCTTATGATAGGAGTTTGGTCATATTAAGTTGCTAATGCTATCAAATCCTATACGTTCGAACCTTTTTCGTGTGATGCTTAATGTACTCGGAGCAAACTCGGAGTCGGTACATTGCGTTCGGGCATGGTTCGAGGTGGACTGGCCGAAACGTAAAAGAAATCTGGCAACCCTGAATTAGCACAAGGGGATGAGGGATTTTGGGGACTTTTTTCTTAAGAGACCTTTGGCGGAGCCGCGGAGGACGGAGGTTTCCGCAAAAATTCGCTCTTTTTGTTGCAGTTTGATATTCCCTCTGTCCATGTCCATGCGGATAAAACGAAGCTATATAATTGACCTAGGCCTAATTTTTGGAGCATTCGAAAATACTGGAACAAATAAGGCATTTTGACCTCGAGCTCTGGTCCACGTACAAAGGGGAGAGAAGGGCCGGAGAATCGGAATATGCCTGGAAGCGACCGAAGGTTAAATTTAACAACAATAGCGCGACGATTAACGCGTTTTTAAGCTTGTAGCCTAGATTTTATTTTATGTTGTTGAAGGCTTGGACCTTGGTAGATAGCACAGCGCCTCCTTGAGTTCATTTTTGTGTTCGAAGGAAAGGCTTAATGATTGGGAACAGCCGTACTGTACGTACGACACCTCAATGGGAAATCATTTTCATCTACTACAATACTGGTAATTTTTTCCTTTAATACGTATTTAGTTACGATAGTTTGAGCTAAAATCCTTAATTTTCTTTAAAAAGCTTTGATCTATTAATAAAAGACCGATTTGTGTCTAATTGTGGCGTAGCATTTTCCGCCAAGAATTTATATGGGTATGCCCTAAGTAATTACGGTTTTTGTTTATGGTGGTGGCTTATTGGTTTCTTTTCTGTGATTTAAATTACCTTTAATACATTTTTTATAAATTAATCTGGGTGAAGAATTAAATTAGTTAAATGAAGAAGCTAAGCCTTTGTAAAGTAGGTCTACGATTTGGGGAAGTCAGTGGAGCGGTAATGAGGTTATGATGGTCATGAAACCGTTCCTTGAAAAAAAAACAAGGTGCTTGGGTCACACCTTATGCCACATTGTCTTTCCCTAGTGCAGAGTTTTATGCCTACAGAGAATATACCTCTATTTCAGTCTTGTATTCATTTTAAATCTGATATGTTTAGATTGGGTTTATATTGAAGCCAAGTTAAATGTTTAATGGCAAATTTGTTATAATTTTACTGTAGCTTTCTCTGGTGATATCTTTATGAAAATTGCTTAATAAATTGGGTCAAACTGTCAACTGCTATGGCTGAATCGCGGGTGCCTTCACCGCCTCCTCCAAGTGAAGTTAGCACCCCAGCTGCTGAGAGTTGGTGCTACACTCAAGTTAAAGTTATCAAGTTTTCCTATATGTGGACAATAAATAACTTCAGTTTTTGCCGAGAAGAGATGGGTGAAGTGTTGAAAAGTTCTACATTCTCAGCCAGCGCCAATGATAAGTTAAAATGGTGTCTAAGAGTGAATCCTAAAGGTCTCGATGAAGAAAGCAAGGATTACCTTTCGTTGTATTTACTTCTGGTATCTTGCAACAAGAGTGAAGTTAGGGCAAAGTTTAAATTCTCAATTTTAAATGCTAAAAGAGAAGAAACAAAAGCCATGGAAAGTCAGAGAGCTTATCGGTTTGTTCAAGGAAAAGACTGGGGATTCAAAAAGTTCATACGAAGAGATTTTCTTCTAGATGAAGCTAACGGGCTATTACCGGATGATAAATTGACTCTTTACTGCGAAGTTAACGTAGTAGCTGACAGTGTCAACATCTCGGGTCAAAACAATGCCATTCAGTTTAAAGTTCCCGAATGCCGTCTCTCCGATGATTTGGGACTTCTTTTAGAAAGTCAGAAATTTAGTGACGTGATTCTTAGTGTGAATGGACGTGAGTTTTACGCTCATAAAGCAATTTTGGCCGCACGTTCGCCGGTTTTTGCTGCCATGTTTGAACACGAAATGGAAGAAAAGAAGCAAAATCGTGTGGAAATCACAGACATGGATCATGAAGTTCTTAGAGAAATGTTGAAATTTATATACACAGGAAAAGCCCCCAATTTAGAGAAAATGGCCGATGATCTGCTAGCTGCGGCGGATAAATACGCGTTAGAACGTTTGAAAGTTATGTGCGAAGAAGCCCTTTCAACTAATCTCTCCATTGAAACAGCGGCGGAAGTTCTCATTTTAGCTGATATGCATAGTGCTGATCAACTAAAGGCTCATGCCATTGACTTTATAAACACGCACGCAACTGATGTTATGGAAACATCAGGGTGGAAAACTATGATTCATCGTCAGCCTCACTTAATCGCCGAAGCATTTCGAGCTTTAGCTACTCAACAAATACCTCCAATTGGACCTCCCCGTAAAAGAATAAAACAATCTTAACCTTAGTAGATTCTAATTTCGTAAATAATTATAAAAATTGACTTACCCAGTGTTGAATTTTTTTGTGAAATGTCTACCAATAACTGGTCATGACATTCAAAATTTATTTCGGCCGGTTAGTTACAAGTAGGCCCCTTATTATAACAGAAGCTTGAAAGGCAACATTGTTTATTTTAAAGATGTTTGACAAAATAATTTTGAAAGGAAATTGAGGTATGCCATTGTAATTTAAAATTTGCTGATAACTCCCTTTGTTTTGATTTAATTTAGTAAATATATTTTCATTGAAAAACTGTAGCATTTGGACTATAAAATAACAGTATTAAGTGTTTACGAATAAGATTTTAATTATAACACTTCTTGACTAATATAATTTTGAAAAAACAAGCGTGGTTTTCTATAATAAATTAGTAGAAGCATCTTTTATATTTATCCAAAGCTATGTTTTAAATTTAATATTAAACCAGACATGAGGATATTTTTCAAACCTCGGAATTTATACAATTATTTTGTGGGATAATTTGTTTTGTGTATACATGTTTTTTTTTCAATTAACTATTGCATGGCATTTCATTAATGATATAAGTGCACGTAATAACGATAATAAAAGTGGGCTTTCTTAGTGTGCTAAAGCCATTTTACAATACTTTCCAAAGTAGATCCTAGAAACTTAATAGTAGTTTATAGAAAAGGTAGGAAATAAAGCACTGTTATAATTATTCTACTTGTATGTTTACGGCTATTATTGTTGTTAGTTTATTGTAGTGCGTTTAATAACCTCTAGGATAATTTTTAAATTATTTTTGTCACCCACCTCTTATGAATTTGTCTTAAAAGAATATAAGACAAATTTTCACTTTTTGTTAAAGTACAATTTTTTTAGTTTGACCGGCCTAAATGATGGTTAACATACGTGATATTTATAATTCAGTAGAGTTCACAAACATGCTGTACCTCTACAATTATCTATCTTAAGTAAAAATAAAATCCAAAACTAATTTTGGCTGTTCTTTTAATTTGATTAGTTTAGTTTTATATCTTCATTTATTTATTCCTTATCTTATGGAAAATTCCTTATTGTCTTAGTTTTTTAGTCATATCAGAAGTAAATAAACTGAAGTTATTTAAGAGGGCCAAAATTTTAAAAGGCATTTTTCCTTTTAGTGGGGAGATGCAAATCCATCGGAATTCCACCCCCTTCAGTGGGATATTCCACCAGCAAAAACCCATACCAAGCCTAGAAGAGTTAGGCCTAGGCTCAAAAGAATCTGCAAAGACTGAGACTCCAACCTTGTAGATGCCCCAGAAAAGCTCAGACCTGAATTTCAACTATTTTTTCAATAAACCTGCTTCTTTTATTTGACAATGCAATTTTTTTTAGAACCCTAGTCTCCGAAAACTTCATTAATTGCATTAACAGCACTTGATACAGTATATTGTAGTTCATTTTAGCTCCTAAGCCTTGGTTTTTCAAACCGGTTTATCAGAAATAGAGCTAATTGGGCGACGGCATAATCGGCATTTGAGATTCGATGACGTCAAATATTACGTAGGGTACGGATGACGAAATATCTGTGAAACAAACCGTTAGTGAAGAAATAGAGCTGCTAGTGGCATACTTATGAGTAATTATGTTACATATGCTATGACCAGTAAATTAAAATGGAATCTGAGGGGTTCACTGGTCATAGGATTGAGGCTTTGAGCTTAGGAAATATAGTTATTGTGCAGAGATAATTTTGAACGAGCAGACAGCTTTCTTGTATTCAATTTAAAACTTGTTCGGTAGGCAGCGATACTTATGACCAAAATTTAATCTACGCACGAAGCCTAGAGGACTTTCCTGGTTTGAGAATCGGGTGGAGTACAGCGACCTTCCATCTCTGCGTCATGATGCCTTCCTCCCAGATGCTTTTGTATAGGTCCAGAAGCGCCAGACGAAAAGCCGGAGTAGAGCTTTTGGTTAATAAATAAGACACATTGTCAATCCGTGTGGAAGTGTTGTGGAGGGTCGCCAGAATGCCGTAGAGCCGGTTGTGGTGGATGTTTGCCCTGGCTGAGCAAGCTAGGCACTCGGCCACGTCTTCTTGGTCAGTGATTACCTCCGACCCATTTCTGAGGGGGAAAAGTTTCCTGGAGCTGAGTCAACGGCAGCGGCGGCCCTAGGGCGGTGCGAACGGTGCGACTGCACCGGGCGCCGTCATAGGTGGGGGCGCCGAAACGGGATCAGGACGACGGGACCAATAACTTTTGACCGCAAGACCGAAACGCCTGACCTCGCAATGAGATCTCGCACCACCAGAAAAACTTGCTGGGGCCGCTACTGGTCAACGGTGTATAGGCATGTAGCCTGTCGCAGTAATCTCTCCAACTGTTTATTTTGGTTTTCCGAACCAATATTTTAAAATGGGCCCGTTCCCTTTTTTATGACATGTGATCCAAGAGAAGACCACGCTCTTATTTTAAGGGTATCGTCTCTAGCGCCGACTCGTAAAGAAGTCGTTCTGCCGATTGTACTGACAGAGGTCCGTGTCAGGGTGTTGTGGGCGTTGAAGTTCCCCAAAACAATAACTGGGGTGTGAACTCCTTGAATAAGCCGCTAGAAGAATTCTTTTGAGGCGTTTCCTCCCCGATCATAAACAATGAAGAGAGTCACCCAGCCTACCGGGAGTTTTATCTTTAAGAACAGCCGGAGATGGAAAACGAATGGAATGCGTAATGTTATTCAAGTGTATAAAAGGAATTTGCCATAGGTTTTGCTGGTTATTCATTATGAGCGCATTGTTTTTAATTATTATCCTCCTTGGCGGAACCACTCTACGGCCTCTCATTGGCTGAAGGTTCAAGGCGAACTGGCGTCAAGCTCGGCCGTAGGCGGCAGCATTCTAGTTACCGATGAGATTTCTATGGTATGCAACAAGTGTTCACTTTTAAACAGGTAGCTTTTTTGACTTAGCAAAAACACGACGTTCTGTTTACAGGTAAAACCTTTTCATTATTTCAACAAGCACTATATTAACAGTCATTGCCGGTCCTGACTCTCAGAATTAATACTTCTTGGCGATTTCCTTGAAGGATATTTTATTAAAGCGCCTAGTACCATAGACAGTAGATCGGCTGTCAAATGGTAAAACCTTATAACTCGATTTTTTCAAAAGATGAGTTAAACACAAAAAATAGCAGATAAATATTTGGTGTATCAAACTGCTATTTTGACTTATCAAAAAAAACTGAAAACAAAATCGAACCTTATAAGTTACTGAAAAATTAGAAATAACAAGAAAAAACAAAGGTAAAACCTTATATCTGTCTTTATTTAAGGTTTTACCTTTAATTTTGAAAAAACCAAAGGTAAAACCTTATAACTATATAAACTTATAAGGTTTTACCTTTTCGTACGCAGCCACTGCATAAAGTTATAAGGTTTTAGATCGTCTGCTTCTGGCTATGCTGCCTACGAAAATTTTAGGAGATTTTTGCCTAAGGCCTACGGAAAGGTTAAAACGGCCCTGGATATAAGGCTTTACCTTTTTTATATTATGCTATGAATGGTGATAAACTTGGTAAAACCTTATATCTCAGATATATAAGGTTTTACCTTTGATATTAAACTTAGTTTAATTGAAATTTCCAAGGTTAAACAAATTTAAATAATTTCTATTGAAATTTAACATGTGTGAAACATAACTGAATTTTTTATACTCATTTCGGATGTCTTATAGAAGAATTAAATAAAGAGAAATAGCGTCAGAATTAAAATGCACCTAATACAAACGAAATGATAAAATAGCGTTTTTCTCAAATTCATCGAAATCGAGTTATAAGGTTTTACCTTTTGACAGCCGAGATATCCTGTACAAACTTTTAAATAAATTGTCAGAGCAAGGATTTAGTTTATACTCCCTTTAACCAACAAAACAAAGAGATCCTTAAAATGCAAGAGTACCAGGGTTCGTGGCGTTATTTAGTTATTTACATCGCTATTAAATTTACATAAAAATTTTAAATTTATTTATTATGATTAGTCTAGGTATTGCCGCGTCCTCTTATTTCAGGAACCTAGTTTTATTGGCCAATCAGAGCGATTTATTTCAAATAAGTTAAGCCCATTTTCTATCTCTATGGTTAAGCCTAAGTTGCTGCAGACGAAAAAGTTTTGAACAGATCCCTATTGAGAGGGAGAATTATGTTCGGTAACGGTGAATTATTACTTTATTTTCTGTGTTCCTCAGAAAAATGCAATTCTTTCTTCGTATATTTGAAAAATTTAGGGTTTTACTTGGTTACATCATTAAATTAGTAAGTTCGTGAAAAGAACCTAAGACGAAATGTCACTTTCTTCGAACACCATGAACCAAGGCCCAAATGTCATGCTTATAGAATCAACACCCAGTAGTTTTAGATCTATGGAACAAAGTGAAGTGATTATTAACCAGTTGAATCAAAAACAACGTGATAACGAACTGAATAATACCCAACTAAATATAGCGAACATGCAGTCAGTTGCTATGTCCAATGAAATTCCAAAAATTGAGTTGAAATCTCTTGCGAATGAAGAATTGCGTGCAAAACCAGCTATGAATAAGGATCTCACACAAGTTTCACCAATGGGAGATGTTAGTCAATTGACAGACACTAGTGAAGAGCAAATTGCAATGGATGTTGATATAACTATTGGAAAAATGACAGAAGACGAACCAGAACATAGCAGTACTATTATCATCAACACAGATCAAGATAGCAATGTTTCTACTGATAAGACTTCACCAACCACTGAAATAGAAAACATTGAATCAGTAGAAAGAGCTGAAACAATCGTGGTGGAAAAATCAGGCTGTTATTGGTAAGATAAGGAATTTTATTACTTTTTAGACCCGGCATTTAAGTAGATTTGTTTTAATTTTATCAATTTTAAAGTGCAAAGGAAAGAAACTTGAACCACATTGAATTACAATGTGCAGCTTGCTTTAAATGGTTTCACCAAAATTGCATTAGCATACCTATAGGGTAAAATGTACTTTTCTTACATACAAATTTTTGTCTAATTTTAATTGACAATATCCCTTTTTTTTTAGTAAATGTGTTGGGTTTTTAACAAACTATACCTTTCTGTGCAAAAATTGTAATCAATTTGGGACAGAAAGCTTTGTTAAGAAACAATCAAGTTAGTACATTATTCATTTGTGCTTAGCTTTATATCTCAAAAATTAGATTAAATTTAAATTTGTTTAGATTTTACTCAGATTTGTCTGAGTGCTATTGCTAACCTCGCGCAGCAAAGTGTTGCTGAGGGTAACCCAAAAACATTCTTCTCTAGAGATAAAGTAAGGCATTTGAATCAACACTTTTTAGTTGGAAGATAAAGCTTATATTTTGCTTTATTTTAAAGGAAATTATTCCCTATGTTGATAAAAACTGGGAAAGTCTTTCTACTATGCAAAGGAGAATAAAACAAACATGGCACACTACAATTAACAAAACTATGGTGCATTAGTATTTTGAAAATGGTCTTTTAAAAATTTTTAGTGAATAATAAATTTTTGGTTTATCAGTTAAAAGAGACTGAGATATTTACTAGCAAAGAATTATCAGACGCAAGTAAAGGTGCTGAAACTGAACAATATTTTGGGCTTACAGTACAGGTTGTAAGTGATCACAAATAATTATTGTTATTTTAAAGTAATAGAAATTTTGTTAGGAATTGAATAAAATTGGTCCCGGGTTTGAAGCGCAATTAAGGCAAAGTATGAAGACGTCAGATACAACAGCACCAACTGGTAAAAATAACTAAACATTTTTGAACTGTTGATAATTAGTTAAATTTATTTTAAGGATTTGGTGTTGGTTTTGGTAAGGGAAGAGGGGCAAAAAGGAAAGTGGCCCAAGATACCACTACCATGTCATCTACAAAGAAACCAAAAAGGTATGAAAAAAAAGATAACTTAATCTTAAACGTATACCTCTAAACCGAAAGAATTTTATTTATATTTTAGTGACTTAACAATGCCTAAACTACCTCCACATGGATATCCTTTAGAACACCCATTCAACAAAGATGGATATCGTTATATTTTAGCAGAACCTGATCCACATGCTCCTTTTAGACAGGAATTTGACGAAAGCTCAGATTGGGCGGGAAAACCAATACCAGGATGGTTGTATAGAACTCTGGTACCCAATAATGTCCTTCTTGCCATGCATGATAGGGGTCAGTTTCATATCCCATTATTTCATTCTAAAACTATTTTTTTTCTCATAATGATCAATCTTTTGTAGCCCCCCAATTAAAAGTAGCCGAGGATAGATTATCTGTTGTAGGTGAAAAAGGATATTGCATGATAAGAGCTACGCATGGTAATTTTCCATTTATACATGAGTCTTGAGTTACATCTTTTTATTACAATTAAGCTTTAATACATAGGTGTAAATAGAGGAACTTGGTATTACGAATGTACAATAGATGATATGGCCGAAGGGGCTGCCTCTAGACTGGGCTGGTCTCAAGCTTTGGGCAATCTTCAAGCCCCTTTGGGTTACGATAAATTTGGTTATTCGTGGAGGTCCAGGAAAGGTACCAAGTTCCATCAGAGTCGGGGTTTTCACTATACTGATGGAGGCTATGCTCAAGGGGATGTCTTAGGATTCCTTATTCACTTGCCATTTATAGAAGACACAATACCCTTGCCTCAAACTTTCAAAGACAAAGTAAATAGTGTGGTTAAGTTTTCAAAAATCCCATATTGAGTACTTATTTCGGTTTTTCTTTAGCCCTTAGTAAAATTCAAAAGTTATTTGTATTTTGAAGAAAAGGATGAAGTTCAACAATGTTTAAAAAGTTTGAAACCTCTTCCACGGAGTACAGTAGGTTTCAATATTCTTTAAATATAGCCAAAGTGAGGGCTGAATATTTTTTTAAATCATAATTAAATGGAATATAACCCAAAGTGTTTCTGCACCCACAAAGGGTTCTATTGTTGGCCACTCCCTCCCATAGCTTTTTACATTTTTAAACAGTGTGGAGGAAAGCCCTGAATTGTTAGAGTCCTCTATAAAGAACGCATTGGAAGGTATATTGATATTCCCTTTAATTGAAATGTAAGGCGGTTGTTTTTAAAATGTGTGCCATGGTTTGATGTCATTGATTGTAAGGTCACTTTGTTACCGCATTTGGTTTACTGTTGGCCTAAGCCATAAATCTGTTTCCACCTTGGTATTCATAATCTATTTTTATTTTTAGATAACGTTTTATAAAAATGGGATAAATATGGGAGTTGCTTTTGAAGACATATTTGGTGGAACATATTTTCCTGCCATGTCGTTGTACAAAAGTTGTAACATATCAATAAATTGTGGACCCAATTTTAAACATCCGCCGAGAGATATTAAATTTAAGGGCGTAAGTATCCTACTTCATAAAGGTCATGAAGCTAAAATCTAATAATATCTTTTATATTAGATTTATGAAGCTGGGCATGAAGCTGTTATAGAACAGACGACTACTGATTTAATATTTTTTGCGGAAAATGAAGGGAAATTAAGACTAGATACTTTTCAGTTGTAAGTGACTAGAGTATAAATGATAAGTTGGAATAAAACTGTTGCGATACATTTTTTATTTACAATAATGCAAATAATAGCACTTAAATTTTTTTACACAACTGGAAATATAGTCAATACTTTTTACTCTTGGTTATACATTGTTTATTCAAAAATGCCTCTAAAATTTTAAAGTATAATATAAGATATAATTCTACATTTTTATTTTCACTTAAATGCTTTGAAGGAAATTAACTATTTATTACGATATATTTTTTCTTATAACTGTCTCTTATTTACTTATCTTCCCCATACGGAATGAGTTGCTTTTCAAGTTGCCCAATGCAGAATGTTCGTTTATGAAAATGGGGTTTAGTGAACGAACTGAATCTTCATCACTGCCTACATCTTCAAAACTTAGATTAGAAAATGCGTTTGTTGTCATTAGTTTTTTCTCCTTTGAATAAGAAGCTTCTTTCGGAGATTTTTTACTTGGTTTACTCTTTTTACTCGATTTAAGTTGCGTATATTGCCTACTTGGTAATACGTTAACATTCTCATCTCGAGTTAAGCCACCATCATCTTTTCCAAATGGCTGGTACTTGTGTTTATCCTTTTTTAATCTCAAAGAAGTAATCTGCTCATCGTCGCTGGAATCCGAATTGCCAGATCCCAAGGAGTTTCTCCTTGTATTGCCATTATTTCCTATTATTAGGCCATCTGTGGGAGGAGGTGCTATGCTAGAAGCTGTTGAGGAACCACCCTGTAAACTTGTAGGGATGGTAGCTACTTTAGTGGATAAGGTTTCACTTTGATTTGAAAGATGCAGAGGGATTTGCTGTTTAATTGGTGGTGCATTTTTAATGGGTTGAACCTCTGCAAAATTAGAAAAAGGAACTGCTCCAAATAAATCTTGCTTGCTACCACCAGAGTGAAGTGGGACATTCCCTTGGGCAGATTCGTTTGTTTGAAAGGTTCTTGTGGTGAAGTTAGTGCCTGGCTGTTCATACTTGTTCCCAATTAAAGGTTGGATAATTTCAGTCGGTTTATTGAAAGGTGCTAACCCAAATAGGTCAATCTTAGCTGGATTTGTCTGAATTGAGGTGGTTGCCGGTGGTAGTGGTATAGATTGAGGTGGATTATAAGCTGGCAGGGGTGAAATTTCATTCTTGCATTTTGATATGAGATTATTATAGCTCTTTTGTGATTGTGGTTCAGGAACCTGTGGAACCGCTGTATGTCCTAGATTTTGTTGTGATTTCTTTTTAAGGAGCTTGTGTGAGGAATCTGTTTTAGTAAGAGGTTTCTTGAATGGGGCTTGGGCAAAGACATCATCAGGGTTTGGACCAATTAATGGTGTTTTAGCTAGATTTGAATCTGTACCTTTAGCTTTAAACGGGGCTGAACTAAAAACATCTTCATGCGGAGAATGAGTTAATGAGCCAAAATGATAGGTTGAGGAAAGCAGAGTTTCCTCCTCCAGTCTTTCTTTAGACATTTTATGCTCAGAATCTGAAAGCTCATCATCATCTAGTAATGGTTTATCTCCATCAAGATGTCCAATTAATATATCCTGCATGACCATAGCAGGTTGTTGGATGTCCTTCAATTTCAAGTTACTGATATTTAAGGCTGTCTCTCCCAATTTATCACTGGTTCTTTCTAATGGTTCAGGGCAGTTCAGTTGGTGATCTGAGGATATACCAGATGATGCCTCATCTTCGCTTGATTCAGCTCTTGCGCATAAGTCGCTGGCTGAACCAATTGAATCATTGTCAGCATCCTTGGGGACCTCATCTCCAACTGCATTCAATCTCTTATTAATAACAAATTTTTCTTCTTCAAAGTCCATAAGTTTTTCATATTTTGACCGATTTTCGCTGGGAATTTTTGTGAAGGGTGAAACTCCAAACATTTCTTTGCCTGACCTCCCGCTTTGAACACTTTGACTTCCATCGTGAGAAGTGCTTGAATTTTCACTGTTTCTTCGTTGTTTTACACTGTCAATTTCCAATTCTTCGGGATATAAGGGCATATAACTGGCAACTTCAAAGCTCTCATTCAAGCCTTAAAGAGAATTAATTTAAATTTACCAAAATTTATTAATCATGATAAAAAATCCCATACCAGGGCCAGTAGTTGCTGGGTTTGATATAGTACAATTTTCTTTTACAACTGATCTAGGACCTGTGATAGAAACAAAATATAGTTCAAATCGCAAAAACACCAAGAAAGATTTGAAATTCAAGGCTTAGACTTTTTCACTTGTTACCAGTATCACTATGTTATGCCCTTAAATTTTAGTTAAGTTTGTTAACAGAATATGCATTACAAGATGCATTATTTTACAATAAAAAAGATTAGTTGTAATTAGAGAGAAAAACTATTGCACAAAAAGCGCATAAAAGCGAATTTTATGAAGACGAAGATTTGGAATTTTATGAAGACTCTAAGATTTTTTAATTTAAATCTTATACATGTATAATAAAATCATTAAATATTTTATAAACCTAGAGAAATCCCCACAGAAAATATAAGTTAAAATTATTTATCAGTATTAACTTTATTGATTTAACAAAAATATTTAACAACAATTAGTTAATATTAATTCTATTTCACTAAACTTAAATCTCAGCAAAAAGCGGTTTAAGTGAGAGCAATAACGAAAAGCATAACATGCATAAAAAATAAAACAAAATATAAAAATATTTAAGCTAAACACAGTATACACCTTTCACACATGATCAAAGCATTTCAAATACGGCATTGGGTGTTTTTTTCGCTCTTCACACATCGGGAAGGGGAACAATTATAAAAGCAATGGTTTCTTTTCTCATAAATTCTTAGTTCCATTTAATAATAAATGGTAACGATTGTACTCTGGCACTAGCTTTTTTGACACAAAGTGGTGGGGTTTTCTTGTATTCGGTTGCGGTAACAAACGGAGGAGATACAAAACTTACAACATTTTGAGGATATTTCCAAGATTGCGCAGTTGTCGCTACTGGTTTTCTCCTTCCCGAATTGGAGGCTACCGGATAAAAACAATTGAAAACACCCAACTTCACCGACAACACAGGGATAAACAAATTTGCCCAGTCAGTTATTTTTACAGCTAGATCATTTTGCATGTATATTTATTCTTTGCATTTGTCACTATAACATTAAATTTTTTAAACAAATAACTTAAAATTAAATCGTAAATTTAAAAAAACCACAAAAATTACGGTGTATAACACCTAATTTCCCGAGCGTAAAATGGGCTCATTTAGCGTACCAGTATTTCAAATGAAATGATTTTTGTATAAAATATGGTCACACGTAGGAAATAAGAGCAAATATAGTAAGGTGTGAAATTACCTGTAGGGTTAAATGGGGCAGCACCAAAGGGATCAGTTTCATTAAGATCGGAAGAACTCATGACTAAGCTCTCTCTACTCTTCACGTTAGATATACCTATTTACAGGAACAATCATTCAATTTCACCCTTTCCACGGATGTTCAACAATAATAAACCATAAAAAAAAACCCATTAATTGTGCATTAAGCCAAGCATAGTCATGCTTGTTAGAAAATGCTAATAATAAACGTGCAGTTAGGGAATAAAATATACGAGCAAAAATACCCCAGAAAAGTTTCTCAGAAACTTACTACTAGTTGATCCTTTTCTAATCTTGTCAAATTCTTGACCAAAAAGATGATCTTCTGATAATTGACTAAAATTAGAAGCATCTTCAAAAGGGTTCCATTGACCATTTCCAGCAGAAATAGGTCTTTGCTGTCCAGTCAGTGCCGAAGTTGCATTCCCTAAGACAGGTTGAGGGGGTGCCATAGAACCAGGGGTCAGTTTACATTGGGCTGTTTCATACGGAGCCAAAAATTGGGATGTTTCGTGGGCAAAATTTCTTTAAAGATAGTAAAAAACTGTTAATTTTTAGTTAACTAAAGACATAAAAACAGAAGTTTATGAACTAAAGTTATGGAATAGATTCAAATTTTCAAGTGTAATTTTTCCCTAATGAGTACTTGGAGGGTCCAGTTTAGAGGCAGCACGCATGTGTTTCTCTGTGCCTGGAGCGGGATAACTTTTCATTCATTTACTTCTGTTTAGAGTGATAATTACTTGTCAAAGGCCGAGGTATCACTGACATTTCTTCTGTGATGGCTACGCTGGCTAGGAGTAGGGGAAGAACTAGGAGTTAAACACACCAGGTTTATCGCTGTGGAAAGTTGGTTGCTTTGCTCGGCGTAAGATATCATTGTAGGAGGATTATTTATAGCCACGCTTCCAGTTGAAACAGAAACAAGACCCATGGTTGAGGCTTGGTGCTGTTGTTGAGCTCTAATTTCATTTTGATCGGGTGTGACGTTTTCATAGACTATTGTTTCATTTGTAGCAGGAACAAAGCCTTCTAAAGAAGCGGTGCGTGATCTTTCGAGCATTGCATTATCTGATTGGGACACGTTTGCTAGTGGTGCTTGGTTAGGAGTGGCCACTACAGAGTTGGGAGCCGAGACTGAAGAAGTGAGGAGTGGAGGCAGAAGAAGGGCTAGACTAGAGGGTCCGGATTGTGGAGGAATGTTCGGCATAGGTGGTGCATTGACGGGAAGGGGAAAAGAGGGGTGAACAGAACTTGGACTAGAAACGTGAGGAGATTGCAAGAGTGATGACTGATTAGGAGGAAGGAACTGAGCATGCGGGGAAACAGAAGTTGAAACTGCTGAAACTAAGACAGAATTGTTGGGAACACTAGTCGGTGTCGTGACCAATTTGTTCACTGGAACCGAGGTGGGTTGAAATATTGTTCCATCTATTTTAATTATACAAGTTTTAGAACTTCTTACGTAAGATTAGGCCTGTGAGGCGTTTTTTACCGTGAACTTGACTAGAATTGACCCCTGCGGAAATGGGAACTTGTTGTGGTCTACGGTTTAACTGGATGTTGCCTTGGGGAAGTAAAGGTAGGCTGCTCCCCGGAGGGGCAGCGCCATGTGCCCCTTTGGGTCGCTGACGGGGTGCCACAGAGGTTTTTTCAATAGTGGGAGTCACGTTTGTTCTCTGTTGAGGCTTGGCTGGGATCTTTATAACATCACTCGAAGGTACTGTTGAAGGTATTTGATACAAATCTGGGATTGAAGAATTCTATTTTCCGGAAAAAAATAAGAATTCAGCTTTTTTCTGATTGTGTTTCGTAACTAAATTCGGAGGTTATTTACATTCAAGTTTTGTACAGGACACTCTTTCCCGCGAATTTTGAAAGCAAGGTATGAAACTTGAAAAATGTCTGGTCTTTTATCAGGTTCTACTTCCAACATAAATCCTAAACAGATCATGACGTTAGCATTATTTGGAAATTTAATTTTCCATACAAACATAAACAGGCTTACTAATTAAGGAATGCATTTCCTTCGAGTATCTTGATGTATCGGGGAATGAAAATTGGCCACTTTGAATGGCCAGCGAGCTTTCTCCAAAAGGCAATGAAAAGAAACATAATTTATACAATAAGCACCCTAATGCCCAGATATCTGCTTTAGTTGAGATTGGTTTTCCGTTATACAAATCAACCATTTCTGGTGCGCGATACGATAAAGTTGTGTATCTATAAAATAAGAGTATATTGTTCAGGCAATTTCAACAAATTTACTAAATTATTCTGGTTTTGTACTTCTTAATCTCTTCCTCCACAGCTGCGATACCATGTGTTTGAGTGTTTAAAACTTTGGCAGTCGCGCTACCAAAGTCGCATAGTACATAATGGCCATTTTCATTAATTAATACATTCTCAACCTTAAGAAAATTTCGCATTACGTTATGAAATTTGTGGAAATAGGTAATTAAATTAATACTTTAAGATCACGGTGTATAATTGGAGTTTGACAATGATGAAGTCTAGATACTGCCTCGCAAATGTCACAAAAAATTTGTAAAACTTCATTTTCAGAGAACCCAGATTGAAGTCTTTCATTCATTACTTGAAGCAAATGACCTAATTAATTTAAAAAAAATTATTTTGTAAATTTTTGCTTTTGTAGTGAAATTTTTAGATAGTACCTTTATAGTAATGCATAAGCATCATAACTTCATAAACACCACCCCCAACATGATTAACACATGAATCAACAAAACCAATAATATTTTTATGACCACTGAGATTACTCTGAGTAAAATAATAACAATAATTAGTATTAAGAAAGAGAGAGATAGGGGTTAAAACATTTTACATACAGCAATTTGAATTTCTCTTTTGCAAATGCTCAAATCTTGTTCATTATTAACAAAAAGTCGTTTCAAGGCATACCTCACCCCATTATTTGCTTTAACTAAAAAAACTAATGCAAAACCACCTGCAAAAAGTTGGTTTTTTTAGTCTGTTCTTGTGTAATATAAATGTGATTTTTATACCTTCTGCAATAACATCTTCAACCGTAACTGAGAGTCTACCAACTGTAAAAACTTTCCCCACGTAACTGGTTCCTTCTTTTGGCGATTGATCTATCTTAGTTTCGAACTTTGAAAATAATTTCTTCATTTTTAGTCCAATAGTTTTATAATCTGCTACAAAATATGGGCAATTCTCTGTTGTAGATTTAACAGAAATTTCAAATAAAACAACTTCTAGATATAATTTCTTTCAGGAATAAAAACAATTCTAACAGAGCAGAGATATAGGTTTTGGTTAACTACATTTGATAATTGACAAAAAGAGGGTGGTAAACGTAACATAGTAAGTTGACCTTGTAGTAAAACCTTGTAAATAGTGAATTAAATTAAAAATTAACGAAAAATGATTAAATCTGAACTTAAATTACGTACGTAGAATATTAATATGCGTAGTTTAAAGAATTTAAAATATATAGCATAGAGTTTTTTAATTGAAAAGGCTATTTTTGCATTTAGGACGAGTCCTAAATTTAGACATTTAGGCTTAACACATGCTTTTATAAAATTTAAGTATTTAAAAACTATGAACCATAAATTTGCAATGAATTTAAAAAAATTACTCACATATTGTAACAAAATAAATTATTAGTTAAAAACTAGGGAACTGTAAAGCAACGCGCAATTCGCATTATCTAAAACGTTTAATGTTAAGGAATTTTTTGTAAGAAAATACAATGTACATGTACAATATTATTCTGAAAACGTCACACTTATTTCCCCGAGGGCTGAACCGCAGCTGCAATAGTGTGTCCATGACAATGAACTATTTTTTCCGATGACATTACCTAATTATATATTTTTTAATTTGAACATATCCTATGAGATTACTGATATTAAGGCCAAAATATTCTTTGGAGTTGTTTCTTTAAATATATTTAGCATAAGCCTACATATTTTTTTGGTGATAGTTTATTTCTTAACACGCTTACTTTGTACAAACAGTACTTTAGAAATAAACAATTTTTTAAATGTAATTAGGTGATTTAATGTAATAGGAATATGAAAGGTGTTAATATGAGGAAAAAAGTAAAGTATAGTCACACAAAATTTATTATTGCCATTGCAACAGAATTAGAACAGGAGAAAAATAGTAGCGCACTACTACAGTGTTACATATTTTTTTTTAAAAAGAATCAACCTGTAAATCATCAAATTAATGAAAATATCTGTCAGAATTGGGAAAGCAATCAGGCCTATAATCTCTATCAGTGGTCAATCTTGCTCTAACTTCACTCTTAACTTGCTCTCTATAAGCTGCGTGCAAATTGGTATCTTGGGTCACCTCTTGCATCAAACAATCCATATTGGCCACAGGCTGAACTCCAGAACTTTGGATAGCTCTTTGAAGAGCTTCTGGAAGAACAACGGAGACTGGCCTTTGTACTTCTTGGGATTCAGCCATTATCTGCAAAAATAAATTCTAGTCACTGCTTCTGTCTTAAAGGGGCCATGTTTTCACTTGCAATTACCCTTCGTCTTTTAGATGGCATTCCACTCATATACGCGTCACTAAAGGGAGCTTGAGGTGCTTGACGACGTTGGCGTTGAACGTCACAAGAAATTATGGGCACCCACTCTTGAGGTACTGCGGAGTGCCAAGCTTCTGGTAATATATTTTCAATTCTATTGGTCTGAGGTAAGGGTACAGACGGAAGAGCTTCACTCGAGACACCATTGGAAGCACTGGCATTCTGATTCACCTTATCAAAAGTTATATATTAAATGGAGAGTTAATAAAATGTAGTTTAAAACATTTACAGATTGTGAGAATAAAGTTGGCTCTCTGGTTCTAGTAACTTCTTCACAAACTTCCATCGCACTTTCTTCCGAATTAAGGGGAATGGTACTTGGTTCTGGTTTAGTAAGGGAATTTGACTGTGCCTCGGTGCGGACTATGTATTGTTGAATGGTGCCAGGGTCTAAAGAAACATTATCCATGATGCTATTAACTTCCCTGGCAACTCTATCTAACATCCAGTCAGGGACTCTAGGTGTGACATCGCTGCTCATACGTTGCTAAAAATAAATTGAAATGAGACAAATTTACAGAGGAAACGGATAATAAATAAACTTACAATTCCAAATTGTACAATCTTCTTGAATGAAACTTCACGATCTGCGAAACATTCTAAACTTAAAACGATATATTCAGAAATTGCAACCCTTATCATTTCGAAAAGGCGGTGTCCAAAATCATTTTCTATTTAAATAATCATCACATTTAGATACTGGAACTTTTAAATATTAATGTAGAAATTCTTACCATTGCTATTTATAAGAAATGAAAAAATTTCAAATAATTTCAGCCTAAGGAACTTCATTACCGAGGCTTTATAATCTATTCCTGGTTTTATATTTACTTCATTCTGTGTAAAGAGAATGTTACAAATTTTATTTGTTAGATTTGGTAAATGAAATTTCTAGTTACGCATGCAGCAATGATGTGTTCTCTCCATTGATCTAGGACTACTTCGACTCCCCTTTCAATGTGGGCATTAGTTACAGGTCCATCCCCTTGCATTTGCATTATTTTACGAAGCACAAATTGCTTCAAATGAGGTCTTAGTTGATTTAAGGGTAAGACGTGGCCAAAGAAAACCCCAACCAGATCACTAAATGTCAAAACTTGGGCAATGCACATGAAAAGATCACTGATGATACCTTAAATTACATTAGATTAAGAAAACCATTTTATTTGTCATGGGGGTTGTATTATTACTTTCTCCCTCCGAGTAAGAATAGCCTTCCAATTGGGAGACAAATTCACCAACAGTCATTTGTCTCTGACCAGAAATGGCTCCAGCTACTTGACTCATAGCAGTCTTTAAATTAAAGCATTATTAATGTTTGAAGAGACAATTACAATGAATTCCTTACTTGCAAAATAGTTGAGATTGAATCTTGTTCAGCTTGCATTTCTGCTGCGCGACCAGATGCTGAAGTATTAGATGACCCGGTTGAAGTTGTTGTACTAGGAGTAGCATTTGAATCTTGGTTTTGGCTCTAAATATTTTACAAATACGTTAAAAGGAATCTTCAATACATTGAGGAATTGGTTTTACTCTAGGCATCCTCTGTTGCATCATTTGTTCCATAATCCAAGCCATAGACGGATCCATTCTAACAGAACCAGAGTTGGGAAAACGAGAGCTTCTTTCTTCACCACCAAAATTGGAAGAAGCCAAAGTCCTGAAGAATGCCGAAGCTGATGCGGCTGATGGGTTTCCTGTTGGTGTGGCATTTGCAGTGTTTATACCAGGAGGGGGGTTTGCGGTGGCAGCCCCAGGGGTAAACGTACGGAATGCATTCATGAGCTGGGAAATAACTTGGTGCAAATGACTGTCTTGTTGTCCTCCTCGGGAATTGGCACTCGAAGAAGGGGGATTGGTTGTAGTGGCATTATTCATAGACGAAGCTTGTTGCTGATTGGTTCTCGATCTGCTTTGACTCCTGTTACCATTGGCAGCCCAACGTGAATTGCAGGCCAAACAAGGATCAAAACTGAAAGGATTGGCCAATCCAGGAAGGGGAATTGATGCCAATGTTCGTAGAGAGCTGGGTCCAGTGCTGATTGCGGATGTACGTGTACCAGTTGATCCAGATGTGGTGGGTGTTGTATTAGCACCTAATTATGAGGAATTACTATGCTTGATTAACAGTGGTTGGAAAAAGACCTTAAAGAAGCTGCTGATTTACCTTCAGCACCAGATGAGGCTGTTGCCGAAGCTGCATCCCCATTTCCATTAACAACTTCTCCCGATATACTATTGATGGTGAAAGCAGTTGGGGTAACTTCCATAAAGACCATTGGGTTTTGACCATTGAAGACAGCTTGACCTACACCAGGGGGCACACCAAGCAGCCCTCCAGTGTTAACCCTTACATTTCCCGGTAAAGGGCTTTCGGGTTGCGCGGAGCCTGAAGTGCCATTCTGAGGGTTAGTTTCACTTGCATTTGGTGCGTTATTAGCTTGTGGGCTGGTTGAATCCGCCAATCCAACTTGTATTTGTCCCTATAATTATAAACAATTAATAATAAATAGTATCATAGTTACAAAACTTTTAGTTTACCATGACAGGAATTGGCAAACTGGAAAGCAAACTTGCTCTGACCATTCTTGGAGGAGTGGATTGAAAAGTTATGTACAGATCACTAATTGAGTGGTAAATGTGACTGAGATAGTGCATTATGTGTGAGACGCGGTTGAAGAGCCGTTGGGACTCCATATACTACGGATAAAATGAAGTTTATTATTTTCTTACAGTTTTAACTTATCAAGGTTCTATCTTCAAACTAACATTTCCATTCAGTTCTGGATCACTATTCAATAACTGGGCAAAATTCTGAAGATGAGGTTGAAGTCTAGTCTGAATTCTTAAAATTTCTTCCATCAAATTTCCCAACATTGGAGCCCTTGGAGCACTATATAATCATGGATGTCAAATACAGCTTCATTTAATCATCACTAGGCATGTGCGAGTACTCAACCGAGTATTCGGTTCGAAGCTCGAAAAGCCTTAGTTGAAAAGCTGGAAAATGGTGCAAGCCTCAAATCAAGGCCTAGGCTTAACTTTCAAGTACCAGAAACTATTGTTTTTGCTCGCGAGACATTTAAAATGTTGGGAAAGGCTACTAAAACATTACCTTTGGTTCCGCCTTAATATCTCTTATTGGGTGAGGTACAAGTCCTAGTAGTTTCTAATTGGTCACTGATTTTAAATGTAGAAAATGAAACCAAAACCATAAGTTAAATAACGTAAGGTGCCCTAGCTGTTTATTGTCAGTTGTTTGGCGGTTCATCAGTTAGCTATTTCCTTGTTGTAGTCTCTTTTATGGCCAGTTATTAATTTAGACTTCACAAATATGTCTTCAAATAAACTTAAAAGCTTTGGCCATAAATCTTCTTTTAATCAAGAAATAGTAGAACCAAGTTATAGAGCTGTAACTAGAAACCCCCTTTTTAAGCTAAGCCTAATTATTCGAGAACTCGAAACCACTTTTTAATTTAAGCCTAAAAGCTCGAAAGCTGGATGAAATTTTAAAGCTCGGCTCGATACACAAAAAGTGAAACTTTTCATACTCTAAGCTCGGCTCGAAACCCAATAATCAGGGCTCGCACATGCCTAATCATCACTCAAATATTTTACTTATTTTCCCTCCGATTTGCGCCAGTATTGGAACTATTTCCATTATTTGATCCAGTACCAGAGCTACTGCTGGAGTTAGTGCCGCTGTCAACAGTTGACCGTTGCGCTTCTGCTGATTTGGGTCTCTCAGTTGCCTCATCAGATTTAGTAGTTGAATCTGGACTTTCTTTCTTTACTTGGCCCTCATTCAACTTGGGAATGGAGGAAGAAGCGGTACTTAGGTCTGGGTTGGAGTGACTACGTGTCAATGTTGAAGAAGTTGGAGTCTCTTCCATTGGCTCTGCATTACTTCTGGGTGTTTCATCAGCTTCCGTGTCAGTTTGCATGGGGGAATTATTTGAGCTTCCATTATTGTATACTCCACTCTGTATAAGTTATAATTAGTTATAATAAGACTTGCAAATTAATTTTATGTTTACTTCTAGCGTCCCTAAGAGTCTGTTAGCTCTACTTAGGAAAGTATGACACTGTTGAATTCTCAACTGAGCGGCGCTTTGCAATGGAACATAACCCAAATTTATGTGAACATCAACAGACGAGCCATCATCCTAACAAAAAAATTACAAATGTTAATACAGACATAATGAAAAATAGTGTTAATGATTGTGGAACTAACAGACGTTCTGGACATAACAGTGGCATTTCTTCCAATTTCACCCATGCCTGAAACTACATCTTGAACTATTTGCTGCAGATATAAAATTTGCCATAATTAATATCCATACAGTGTTTTTTAACTCTATAAAAATTACTGACTTCAACTTGGGCTGCTCCAATTACATCTTGGGGAATGGTAAAAGCTCCGAGTAGAAAGTTTCCACCTTCTCTCGGGTTTCCTGTAGTAGTTCTTGGTCCAGTTGAGGCACTGGATGATGAACTTGAAGAGCTCTGACCAGCCGCCTGGGGAGGAGGTCGCTGAACCAAATGAATGACTTTTCCATGGACATCTTACAAAATTTATGAAAATTAATTTGATTTGTAAGCAAGATATAAGATAGGCGTAATGTAACTAACCAAATTCTGTAAGCTTCTTTTCATCTTGCAATACCCGACCACAAAAAATTAACCGTTGCTTATCAGCAGGTATGCCCTAAATTTCAAACAAATTATTAAGTAGGTTTTGGTAGTTATTAACCAGTTGATAACATACCACAGAAGGCGCAATTTTTTCTTTAAAAGCTTTTACAGTAATCTGAAAAACTAATTATTAACAAAAATCCCAATTTCTTACAAGTTACACAAAAGTAGATCTTACATCATCTGGTACAGTGTAACTATGGTTCTGTGAATCTAGAGTTTTTACTGTCACCTCAATCATTTTTGTGACAGATTTATCTCTAAAATGTAACGGTAACTAATATTAATCGTATAATTAATACTAGAATACGTTTCTGAATAAATTATGAGTACGGCAAAACTGTTAACTGTAAGTATTCACCACGGCTTAGCTTTATTATTAAAATCTTACTATATAGATCAACTTATTCTAATCACTTTGTTTATGGTATAAAAATGTTGAAACTATTAAAACCAGTTACTTTTTAGGTCTGCGTCGCGATTTCTAAGTTAACTTAAACAGAAAGGGCAAATCAATCGCAATGCCTCCGTTATTCTATTAAAGCCCCTTGCAGGCTCGCATCGGTGCCTCAGGGGTTACTCACTCTTTTGTATACTTTTTGCTTGGTTCAAAGGTTCAAAGGTTTTTTATTCGCTCGTACAAAGTACACCCTTTTGTAACAGGGCGGCTCCAATGGGAGCTCAGCATTAATTATACAATAATACACTAGTAATAAAAATAAAAGGTAATGGTAATGGAAAATTAACCAGGAAAACGTAAACAGGAAAGAGTAATATACAACGTTATGTAATAAATTTTAGGGGGAAGTACTATGTAGACCGGGAAACAGAGAAGTTAGGGTAGTCAAATAAGTTAATTTTTCTTCTTCTGCCAAGTCTCTAACACCTTTTGGATCACCTCGAAGTCCCAAACATCCCCTGCAAGACCAAGAATATTTTCCAAGGGGCACCCAAAATGCTCTGCCCGCCAGCTGTTACACGCTTGGTCAGTTTCCGTTTCTGGGCATTCTAGGAGAACATGGTAAACATCCTCATTCACTTGACCACATAGCTTACAAAGCGGGGATAAGGCTTCTGGGCACGGCCAACTTCGATCGCGCGAACCGCGCTTTAGCGACCCCGTCGATCGCCCCGCATCTAATGTATTTATTTATTTATTTATTTATTATTAAGAAAAATACAAGTTACAAAGCTAAAATAGCTTGTATATAACCCACAAGTGGAAAAGCAAGAAAAAAAAATTAAACGGTAGAATGGAGAAACTCCCGAGTGCGGCTGCGGAAAGTCCAACGAGATTGAGCAGAAAGTACATCTGCGGATAGCACGGAAAGCAAGGTGCCATTGACGTTGTTTGGTCCGGGCCCGTGGTTTGAATATTTTCGCTGCATGACCCCTGGTCTTGCGAAGAGTGTCTAATTTGAAGAAGGTGGACAACTGGAGAGCAGACTGACCCGACCACATGCTCCAGATACACACCAGGTCATTAATCGCGTGTCTGAGAAGCGGGGAGTCCAGCTTGAGGGCCTCATTCCGCGCAACCGGAGGAAGGCACTCAAGGCCCTTAGTGAGTTTAGTAAAACGGTTGTGGGCTTTTGTAAGGTTGTCCCGGTCCCCTTGAAGGGGCGGGCTCCACACTTCGGATCCAAAGTTGATATAGGGCAAGACAAGGGAGTTGTACAGGGTACGTATCAGCCGTGGGGAGCGAAAATAAAAAGAGCGACGTGTCAAGCCGGTGATAGAATTAATCTTTTTAACAGCTTTTGTGCAGTGGTGACTGAAGTTGAGGGAGGAGTCCACCCAAACTCCGAGATCGCGCACCGGAGAATCACTGGTCGAGATAGTAGAACCACCCAAAAAGTACGAAGCACAGGGATTAGAACGCCCAAGGTGGTTCACTCCACATTTAGAGACATTAAATTCCATTTTGTGAGCGTTAGCCCAGGCCGCCACAGCCTGGAGGTCTTGATTGAGGCGCTGTTGATCTAATGAGGTGGAAACCTGGTTTGCTAATTTGTGTGTATGAATAGTCCCGATAGGGGCGCTACATACGACCAAAAACCTACTGGCTGCGTTCAACAACTATCAACGGAGAAAAACCGCTGAGTTATCGTTGAGTTCTTTTAATCAACGCTACGTCACAAAAATCTAAAAGTTGTTGTACGATTTCATAGTTCGCTGACTTAACGAACAAAATATCGTCTGCTACCCCTCCTTTAACTTTGTCGAATGACGTCACGACACCGATGAGCAACGGAAAAACCTGCTCCTCCGACCGCTGACTTCGTTGAGCAACATGACGTAGAAACCGGAAGTTCAAAAAAGCGTACAGTAAGCTCAACTCAACGCTGAGCCATGGAACGTAGCCTGAATCACCAAAGGCGGGGAATACAAGCGAAATCGCGGAAAAATGTTTTTTCTTCGGTTTTCCACTTTCCTACTTAGTAAAAAAACAAGGTATATTAAGTTAAACTATGTTATCGCAATAGATTTATGTATAATTCATAATTTAATAAAATATTACCTTATAAATATTAAATGAAGAAAAGAGACGTGATTCCGCCATGATTCCTTAATATTCCGTGATTCCACTCTTGATTCTTTGATTCTTATTTGATTCCGTGATTCTTGTTCGGCTACACACTTGTACAAGGTTCCTTGATTCATTCATTCGCAACCAAAACCAATCTAGCTGTTCAAATCTTAATCTTATAGAAAAGGTGGTGTGACTAGGCAAATGACCAATTAAAAATTGTCTATAAATGTATATAAAGGTCTAGATAAATTTCGGGGCGTCTAAGCCTAACATAAAATACGGAATTGACACCTAGCAGACACCGAGGAAGGCACGTGACCAAGAGCGCGAGCCCTCTTAGCATTTTAGTACTAAGCACTTGACCTTTCCGCAGGCCGTAGTCTTTAGACACCATCTGTTAGTGACTTATAGTATAATTTTTAAGCAGGAGACAATGGCTCTTGCGACGATAGCACGAGCTTTCTTACCGATAGATAGCGCCTTATAAGGATAGCCTGCAGAAATTACGCGTTTCTGCTAGCTGTCACCTCCGTATTCACTCTCTTTGAAATATTTTATCTAGACCTTTATATACGTTTCCTATATCCATGGAGGAATAGTAGAGGAGGGGAAAGGAAAGAAGGCGCTAAATCCGACAGCGTAGTGCCAGTTCGAGGCGGGGGAAAAAAGGGGGGAAAGTCGAGGTAGACTTTTTAAAGAATTCAAACCCTAACCGGTAGATCGCGCCATGATCGCGCTGCCTTTGTTGGAATGTATGAATAGATAAAGTCTACCTCGACATACCCCCCGTTTCTACATCCCCCTTTACGCGATTTCTGAAGAGGAACGTTAGTGCTTAGCCCAATCAAAACTATCAATACCACTCCAGGGCTATTCCTCTATGCTATATCTATGGTCCGTTTAAAAAATAAATCGAAGGTGGTCAGTTGAGGGTCAGTGGTTCACTGGACCACTATATAATAGAGTCTCACTGGTGTTTGAAAAATCCAGCCCGAAAATCGAGTAGCAGGTGAATTTTCAATCCCTACGTCATACTTTCGCACGGGAAATTGTAATAATTCGAAGGCCGGTGTGGCCTTTAATTCAACTTGGTCTACGGATACCTATTATGGATTAGCTCAGGTATTTCAGGGCACGGTGTCGAAGGCTAAGTCGATGGTAACTGCCACTCACTGGTTCACTTTTAAAAGTTCCTTATTTTCCACCCTGTAAAGGGGCTCACTGTAGTTTCAGTCTGCATGAGATTCAAACCTCGCCTTCAAAGTTTCAAATTCGAGTAATCGATTGTAATACGCCCGAGAATACGACGAGCTAATACGCTCGGTAATACGAATACGAATCAACCATGGACTAATTGTTGTTAATTAGTCCATGATTCAACTATAGCCACGTTCACACATACGCGTTTCGTCGAAAAAGGTTTCGAAGCTCTTCAAATCGTTTTCGACCATAAGTGTGAGCCCAGTTAAATCAGAGAGAATTTATAACATAACATTCTAAATTATCTCTGGTTGAATCGCTTAAAACTGTTTCAAATCACTAAAAAACCGTTTTCGGGCCTCAACATGTCGGCTCGACATCAAGTAGCTCTTTTTTCAACAGATGTCGCGACCATCGCGACGCTATCGTCGTAATCAAAACAAGTTAGTTAAGTTACATTTTGACCCAAAAGGCGATAATTATAGGATTGGATCGTTTGTAAATTGGTGAATAACATAAATTACAGCAATTATAAACAATATTTTTACATGGGATATATAATTTAGGTTAAATTTCACTAAATATAGTATAAGTTGTTTAAATATAATACTCAACAACGGCTCTCTGACGATGTTATCATTGGGGGGGGAGAGTAACGTTTAAAAGGTTGGTGTATAATATGGCTGGAAGCCTTCACACCAGGCACACAGGAGAGGGACTCATTCAACTACAATACCATCAAGTAATCCAAAAGGCCCAAACAAACGTCCGTAAACTGTTATAGTCAAGCTTGATTGGTTTTACGTAAAATGTCACAGGTGGCCGCAACGACGTCGGAGAATCCAGCGTGTACCTTCTTTGAGCACGTCTACTAGATTGGCCGGCAGATCCCTAGACGTAAGTGCCCGAAGAAGAAAAGCCCGAGCCGTCCGTCGCGATGGGCAAGCGAATAAGGCGTGAGAAGCGTCATCCACTGCTGCTCCACACCGTGCGCAGGAGGCCGTGGAACTTAGATTAAAGCAATGGAGAACCACCCTAGTGGAAAGTCTGCACAGCCGAGGCACGCGAGTAGCGTGTCATCCCGCCGCGTTTAAGTTATCCGCATAATGGCTTGAGAGCCAGGAAAAGGCTTCGCGTCCAGAAGACGCCATTGTGTCCTAGTTACTGACCAATCTGTCTATGAAATTGCCCTCCGTGAGGAGGAAGTCCACCTTTGCTGGGCGTAGAAGCTTAGTAACTCCCGCCAGACGGTCCGCCATTTCATTGGCCAGAAATCCAACATGAGCCGGACACCACAGGAGAGTTATGGGCCACTGGTATCCATCACAAAGGTCGTGAATGGTGGTGACCACCGGGTCCGTAGAACGAGAGTGAAAGTGCGTAAGACAAAGCTTTTTGAATAGCGAAGAGTTCGATCCTATTCATGGAATAACCGGAATCCACAAGACGCGTCGTGCCGACATTGAATCCGGGATCGCGAAAGCCACACCCGAGCCCTCAGCCAACGAGCTGTCGGTATAGATGACTGTAGCGTTCTTTCCGTGAGGTTCTAGAGCTGCAAGGAAAGGTTGTCGCAGCATATCCGAACTGTTATCCTCCTTAGCGGTAGTGAGCCAAGTCGAGAGAATCGTCGCGGCGCGGCGGGCTGTTGCCAGGATGCGAACCCTTGAAAGACAAATGGCGACGGTAGGTATTCAAGAGCCAGCTCAGGTTGTGGGCCTGTGCCAAACGCCAAGCCCTGAGGAGGAATAGTAAACGTCCCAACGGGAAGCGATGTTCCAAAGTCTCGAGAGGAGACAATCCTTCCCTCAAAAAGGAGGTGTAGTAAGAAGGAGTGTCCGCCGCGGCACACGGAGCGAGGTTGAGGAGGTCTATCAAATCGCGTCTGAAGCACAATGGAGGAAGCGCTGCTTCCGCCTCCATGAGACTAATGGCCAAGGATGACTCTGAGAGCTTCATTTTGAACCTTGTCGAGCTTAGAAAAAGCAGTGGAGGTAGCCGACGCATAGAGAGAGCTTGAATAATCCATCCTGGAGCGAATGCGATGGGTGTAAAGCATTCTAAGGACTGCTCTGTCGGCCCTCCAGTCAGTCACTGAAACTGCCCTCAAAAGATTGAGACGCTCCAGAGAAGTCGAGATCAGCCCGTTGATGTGGGCCGCCCATGAGAGATTATCGTTTATAGTAACCCCTAGATATCTGTATGACGTCACGACCCCTTCCAACTGCTCTCCTACAACCCATTCTACTACCACGGCACTCACCCCAAACGCTATCACAGGAGGAACACGCGCGCAGCGGAAGGAAATACCCCCCTACGTCACGCCTACCGGAGCAAACCACGCGTCTCTACGGACGGGAAATCCACTGACGCCAGACCTCGCTTCGACCAGTTCCAATCCGGTTAGGGAACCCTACCCCCGAGTAAGGTCGCATATAAAAGGGGGCTACGGCCCCCGAAGAAGACACACTCACGGCAGTGCTCGACAAGAACCAGTTCCAGACGCCGACACTCAACCCACCCAAAGCCTCAACATCGGACCAGCCACCACTCTCGCCGCAGATCCAGCCGCCGCTCCTGGCGCAGAACCAGCCGCCACTCTCGACGCAGAACCATCCACCGCTCTCGACGCAGAACCAGCCGCCGCTCTCGACGCAGAACCAGCCGCCGCTCTCGACGCAGAACCAGCCGCCACTCCTGACGCAGAACCAGTCACCGCTCCTGACGCAGAACCAGTCACCGCTCCCGACGCAAAACCAGCCGCCGCTTTCGACGCAAGACCAGCCGCCACTCCCGACGCAGCGCCAACCGAGGAACCCACCGCTCCACCAGCCACCGATCAACCAGCCCGCTATACTCTACGGATTCGCGTACCGCGAAATTACAAACAATAAAGCTTGTAATAACTTTGCCTCTGTCAATAAAACCATTACTACCAAAACAACCGTTTCAATATTCCGTCCTAGCTGAAGTTGAAGAGCGTCCGGAATCTGTTTGACCTTGGATAGAACCATGTATTTGCCTTTCAGCGGCTGGAAGTTTAGACCCCATCGTACGCCATAGGACGAAACATTGTCCAGGGCGACCTGCATGGTCGTATATAGACGCTCAAAGTTCCGACCGCAAATCCAGGCAGTGATATCATTTGCGTGTTCACCTTGGTCGACCGCCCTGGGACATAGCAAGGGAATCCCATCCAGCATGATGCTGAAGAGGAGGGGACTTACCGAGCTGCCCTGAGGGACGCCCTGCTTAACCGTTGACTCGCACTTGGGAGGTACGATCTGTCAAGAACCTTTCCACACAGCTGAGAAGGTTGCCCTCGAGGCCGCAACGTTGGAACTAATAGAGGAGCGCGTGGTGAGGAACATTCCCAAAGGCGTCTTATAGATAATGTTGGTTGGTTGCTAGGGCACACTGTGCCACCGTAGTCAACCGGAAAGCATTATACAAACACTCCACAACCTTTTTCTGGTCAGTGAGTATTTCAGCACCATTATGGAGCGCGAGGAGCTTCCTGGGGTGAATCCCTGTTTTGCACCACCTAACCTGGTTCCAAACTTGAGGCAGGGGCGTATGTGTATGTAGCCTGTCGCAATAGGCCCTCCAACTAGCAAGCTTCTTGTCACTAATCAGTCGTTTATAGACACCCTTCTCCCTTATGTAAGCAACCTGGTCCAACAGGTGTCCCGACCGCTCGGCCCTGCGACGGGTCTGACGGACTTCCTTGGCCTTGTTAGAACAGCGTTCATCCCGCCATGGAGGCAGAGTATAAGGATAACGGAGCGTCCCCCAGTGTGTCATCCAAATGATTCTAAAACGTTTCCTGTCCGCCACTAGCATACCACTTGCCGTAGAACGTGTAGTGTGTGCTGGGCATACGAGGGAAAACCTCCGGAGGGAACTTCGGAGGGCTGGAGGGCTTAACGTTTATTTCAATGAGGCCCTCAAACCCCTCCGGAGGTTTGCGCATGTATGATGCTGGGCCACCTATAAAAATAGGGAGATGATCATTTGTTCCTCGGTTTAAGACTGTCCAGGGGAGGGAGTTAGCCAATTTGGAGCTTACGAAAGTCAGATCGAGGGCAGCCTCTGGGCCCCGAATTGGGTCTCCAGTGTTGAGGACGACCTGATGGTCATGGGCTTCTAGCCACCTCTGGATGAGGCGGCCTTGCTGATCCGTATGACTACTACCCCAGAGTGTGTTTAAATCGCCTAGGATAATGGGTGGTGTGTCAACTCCTAGGAGAAGATTGTCTGGAGGCTACACCACCCGGGTCATAGATGTTAAAAAGCGTAATCCAGACAGTGGTAAAGCGGATCTTAATAGCCAGCACTTCCATCCTAACACATCCTGGGGAAGGAAGTTGTACAGTCGGAAGAGAACTAGCAACCAGAATCGCAACGCCACCCCTGAATTAAAGGCTTCAAAAGTCGCTCGATGACTTAGGCCTAAGGTGGTGCCTTGGGTATTAGCCTAGCTGATTATTATTATTATTTTTATTATTACCTTTCGCCGGGGGTGGGAGAGAAACGCGGTCCGCGCGGAACACATCATAAAATCCAAAGTGAACGTTAAAATTTAACTTCATTTTTCAGTAATAGATGGCACCGTGGTCTCCACTCAAGTCGCTTTTTTATCGAAGAATCGGATAGATTCATGTCCACTCTAATAACAGGGGCCTTTTCAAGTTTTCATAATACAGGTGACAATGATAGAGCTGACAGTTGCTGTAAGTGTGACCGAGGCTTATGACTGTGATTCCTTAAATCAATATTAGATTCCGTGATTCGAACGAGATTCCGTGATTCGTATGTGATTCATCGATTCGAATAGGATTCCAAGATTCCGAAGATTCGAATATCCCCAAGATTCCTGATTAGATTCTTGAGATTCGGAATCAAGGAATCCAGGTCCGTACGAGATTCCTCGAATTGACGGACCCCTCGGAAAATATATACACGCTAAATTCAGGTGATTGAGGGGGCCGCTAAAGCGCGGTACGCGTGCTCGAAGTTGGCCGTGCTCTGGGATTTCCATTGAGTTGGGAATATATAACTAGAGATACAATTACTTCTTCAAAAATCGGGGTTTCACGGGACAAATTCTTCACTGAGTCTGAGTGTAATCTTTCTCATTCGGCGGTGGTGCCTTATATATTTTCAAAAAAACTATATTTAAGCAAATATTGTCTGCATTCGAGGTATGATCGGTGGTTGACTTTTTGTTGCTCATGTTTTATGTTTTTGTTAAATTTGTTTTACGGTATTTTAGCTAGTTTTCCCCAGTTTTTCCTTATCCCCAATTAGTTATCCCCCTTTTACCTTTTGTCTTGTTTGTTTTTTTTTTTTGTTCTTTTCTCGTTACCGTTCCTGTGAAACACAAAGCAGACATAAATAGTCATTTTTTTTGTTAAAAACACAACGAAAAAAAAAGGAAAAAAGAAAACAGTAGAAAGGACTGCCAACTTTTATCTTTCAGTATATATATTTTTTATTTTTCTTTTGTTTTTGAGTATCGGTATCAGGGTGTGTATGGTGCGAAGACCTAGTTGTCATGTGCACCAAAATAAAGTTTATTATTTTTGAAAAAAAAAGCAAATATTGTCTGCTTATATCTTGGAGGAATAAAACAAGTATACAGGAGTTGCGGAGTGCTGCGAAATCGGTTTCGTCAGTGACCGTGAACTCGCGCGAGACGGAGGGGTTCAAACGCGACTAGCGCCAACTGCATTCGGAATTTTGCAACTATTCTCATTTTATAGCATTGTTTTCGCTTTATCTGGTTTGTTTTATTCCTCCAAACAAATACGAGTCATTTTGGAAAAAGGCGCAAGGAATTTAGAAATGTTTCAAAACAAACCAGACGACGCGAAAACAATGCTATAAAATGAGAATAGTTGCAAAATTCCGTATGCAGTTGGCGCTAGTCGCGTTTGAACCCCTCCGTCTCGCGCGAGTTCACGGTCACTGACGAAACCGATTTCGCAGCTCTCCGCAACTCCTGTATACTGGTTTTATTCCTCCAAGCTTATATACTTTTTTGCAAAGGTTCACGTCAGCGTTGGAAATAAGGCGGTGGCAGTGGCCAAATGACCAGTTTAAAAATTTCCGGGACCAGTTTATTAATTAAATCGGAGGGGGGTTAGTGGTCCACTGGACCACTTAATTAATTCAAGGTGTTTTAATTTTTTGAGTGATTCTGCCAAAAGACTGCCATAGACATAATAAAGAAATAGACCCAAGATTGTACGGGTGGTTAATACGGAGGCGACGACTAGCAGACAACCAGTAGTTGACTATAAACTAAGTATTATAAATAGTTAGGCCTATGCGACCAAGGTAAAATTCCCAAACAAACAGAGAAGAAAAATTTAGCTTTTGGATATGAGCTAGCTAGGTAACATTTTGCATAACATTAGCTTACAAGAGTGACAGAATTAGATAGCAAAGGTGAGCCTAACTAGCCCTAAATACCGTAAACTATTTTTTTAATAATAAAGATAAGGTACAACAATTATTCAAAAGATAATCTATCATCTCGTAAAATAACAAAAAATTCTGTATTTACCCTTCGAAAAATATGAATCCGAAAACCACATCTTGCTTTATACTTACAGCTAATACCGTGAAAGAAAGTGGAAAAGACCACTAATGAATCAACAACACCTGTAAATGGTTATTTGCATCAGTGCCTACGTTATTCACATAGTAGACCTGATCACTAGTTAAAATAAGCTTCGTGCGCGCGGTGTAGATGGTGTTACTGTCGTTTTAGCCAAGAACCTAATCGGTGGTCTGCAAGCCATTCGATTAAACGTTCTAGTTTGTTATCCGATTTCTATGGTTTTAGTAGACGACTTTTCGATTTAGTTCATACCATTAAGTTGGGAATAAATAGAGGTACAAATGCAATCTGGTAGTCGCGGGACAAAAATGTTGCTTCAAATCTGAAACGTTATCACTCGACGATGTTGCCATCTATCTCTAGCTGTGGGAATCATTAAAGCCTGAAAGCAAAATCCACGTATATCATTCTGATTTCTGTATTTAGTTACGTGGATTTTACTTTCTAGCGACGTTGTTTCTTGCGAAATTGACGGATTTTGAAATGACGTTTTAGCGCGCGACACTACAGGTACATGTCTTGGGCACACAGCCTTCTTTGCGTGCTTTTTTGACCATAACATGTAGAGGTATTTTCACGCGCAAAATGAATTTTAAAAGCCGTCAATTGACGCAAAATTTTAAACGGAGAATTAGGCTTAGCAAACTAAACGCGTCTCGAAGTTACAGTGATTTATTAGACAAAAAGATTATTTTTAATAGGCTATTGTAATTGTTTAATAAGCTATTGTAATTGTTTATTAAGCTATGGTAATTGTTTGATAAGCTATTGTAATTGTTTAATAAGCTATTGTAATTGTTTATTAAGCTATGGTAATTGTTTGATAAGCTATTGTAATTGTTTAATAAGCTATTGTAATTGTTTAATGAACACCATATGATGGGTTGAAACGTTTTAGTTAAAAGGTTGTGTTAATACCGGTAGAAACCAAAATGTTCAATGCATAAGTAAGTGTATAATAAGAAATAAGGAATAGATGGGATTTATCTGAAGCAATGATTTAATATTTAGATTCCCAATTAAAAGACCGACTTTAGTAAAGAAAAGGCTTGAGGCTATTAGGTAACTTGATGTGACACCCGGTCCACAACAACTAGAAGACGCGATTGCGGGGTTCATTTTGATCATTCTGCTTATCATGACAACGCGAAAATAAGAGTACTCCGGTAAAATGCAGTGCCAACTTGGAAATTTAATTTATTTAATGTTAAGACGTTCCCGGCTTGTGTACAAACATACCAAAAAGATATGAGATCAAACTGAAAGAAAAATAATGTTGATGAAAATTCCAAGGTAGATTTTGAAAAATAATAAAGCACGGGCCAAAGCAATCCACAAATACAATTAAAATATAAGCCAAATTACAAACCCTGGGAAAAATTAACATAAAATGAAATGGAAAATTTCTAAATTAAGCTTATATTTAACGATATACTTTGGTTATGGGTAATGTTGCTTGAGGGATAAATATCGCGAACATGATTATTGCTAAACAACGAAAGGCTTAATAATCCTACGGAATGATTCATGAAGGGTTAATTTATCCATCTGAGAGTGTTGTTAAAATTCTTCAAATAAAGGAAAAATGCATACGAAGCATTAAACTGGAAAATCAAGGGGCCTCAAATAAACTCCTTACCTTAAAAATTGAGTTGCTGGTTCGAAGGTGCCTTAACCATGATCATATTTGACCATGATGAAACACTTCTCCCAGATTTGAATGATCACATGTTTGACCCAGAGGTGGGTTTTAACTATATCATTTAAATTCCCCCGTCCCTAAAGTAATTAACTTTTACACCGACTTAAGACTTAAAATAGCGAAGAATATTAATGAGAAGGTGAAAAGGGATTGCATTAGGAAAATACTAAATTGATTTTGTTCAAAGGCCTAAAGTTATGTTTGGAGTTATGTTAGAATAATACAATATTGACTTTTTATTATAATCAGAATATTAAACGTTATTTTGAGTTTTTTCCCAGTAATTTAAATATCTAAATACAAATTACCACCAAGATACACGTGAACCCGTGCAAAAAAGTATATAAGCAGACGATATTTGCAAAAATTTAGTTTTTTGAAAAAGATAGAAGGCGCCACCGCCGAATGATATAGTTTACTGTCAGTGAAGAATTTTCCCGCGAAACCCCGATTTCTGACGCCGTTATTGTATCTCTAGTTATATATTCCCAACTCAATGGTTCATACTCTCTTTAATGACCTGTTACGGAATACCATAGAAATCTGGAATCTAGGAGCAACAAACACAGGCCCCCACACAAGGAGAACGCAACCCGCCAAAAGTCGTCTATTTTATTGTGTACAATTTTCATTGGTTAGACGCTTTAGCGCCTGCTGCTATCCCAAGGGGAAAATTGGGAAATTGTCTCCCCCTTTTCCGTAAAACGTTCAGCGTAAAGGTTCGTCCAATGAAATTTGTACACAGCACTGCGTTAGAGGGTGGTTTAAAGGCTGGCTGCGTTATCCTTGTGTTTGTTGCTCCTAGGTAGAATGCTGCCGTCTATGGCGGGACCTGTCACCTGTTCGCCAGGGGCCGTTCAGCCAATGAGAGGCGAAAGAGTGACTACGCTACCCCCGACGCGTCATCCCTCGGCGGAAAAGTATTAAAACTGCAAACGATGCTTTCGACTAAAGCCAAGGTTGCTAGAGATGCTGCGCGTCAAAATTCTGAGAATTCGAATTCTCACTTCTCAAAATTTTTACAGTCCTTCTCACAGGAAGTGACGTAATATCTTCTCAAGAGTTCAGTAAGAATGCCTCCGAGCATTCTCACTTGGTCAAAAAGGGTGGGGGAAGGATTATAAATAAAAATGGCAGTTAGTTTATTTGATACTGAAGAAAATAAAAAGTATGACATTTTTGTGGCCGAAAATGAATTTCAGAGAAAATCGAATGTCAAGTTAATTTCGGATTCTTCCTATTAAATTATAAATAAAATGTTTTCTTCCTCAATATATTGTCGTGAAATCGTGTAAAAATAATATTTATTGTCAAAGGCTAGTTTACAACGTTCGTCACCTCGTGACATTCTCGTAAGTCGCCTTTTTTAGAAGAATCTTTTTACATTTGGCGCTTTCTCACAGGATTTTGACGCGCACCAGATGTCACCTGTTACCGGTGGTAGTCGCTCTTTGAGTCCTGATTGGTTGATATTGGTCGATCGTCTGCCACGGATGTTTGGCTATTTCCCAGTTACGCGGTAGCATTCTACCCTATAGGATTTCTATGCGGTGTACTGTGTACAGCCCTTTTGTAACAGGGTGGCTTAAAGGGGCTCCAAAGTTCGGTGGCAAAATAAAATAAAATTGAGCATGCTTTTCATTCCCCCCAGCTCCTCACTCGGCCTTGGCAGAGGCGGGCAGAGTCAACCGTAAATTTCACACTTTACTGACTTTACACACATTTTGCCACCGAACTTTGGAGCCCCTTTAAGGCACGCCAAATCGAATAAAATTCGTCTTTACCCTCTCTGTCTCAGACTACGAACACACAGTAAAAATGCACCCTAGCTTACATCGTGCTCGGAACCTCCATGGTTTGGAACCCCCGGCCAGTGCCCCCGCCAGCAGTAGGCACAAGTAGGCACGTGCCTATGTTCAAAAATTTTAGGCCTATTTTAGGGGCCTCTAAAAGTTTAAAAAAATTGCCTCTGGGGCCTCCAAATGTGATTTTTAAATTTTATTTATTTTTAAAAATTGGTCATCTAGCCCCCTAAAAAAAGAACTCCCATTCAATTCCAATTTCCAACAGTCCTAAATGGCCCTAACAAAACGTTCCCTTTTGAACCACCTATACTCGAAATCAATATTACTTGAGTACACAAACAAAGGCAGCGAACTCTGTGGTTTCTGCTTTTGGTAGTGTACTCTGTTAACATTGATATAGAGTATATGACAAAAGACTGGCCCGGGACGGGGAAGTCCGTCGTGCAAGGAAAGCAGCAAAAAAAACCACCTGTTCGCCTCAGTGAGAACTTAGCTCCAACCAACACAATAAACAAAAGGGGGCACAAAGTGAGAAACTGGATTTCTTTAATACGACTTAAACCGTTGCAACGCTTAAACGACGGGAAATCCCAGCGGAGCTGAAGTCGAAGCGTAAAGCGTACCAGTCACTACTTTGAATAGAGAGCGTCCTGGGGATTAGGGTTTTTTCTTTTTTACTCCTTGTCCCTTTTGCGAAATCACGTGATATCAGTGACCACTGATCGTAGAGAAAGGACCTAGACCTTCGGTGGTCGGACTTGTCCCAGATAACGCGCGTTTCTTCATTTCGTTTTCTGCTCCGCAACAAACAGGTAGTTCTCAATTTCGATTCTCTCCCAGTCAAATTTTTTCTAAGTCTCTTCCGAGACTAACTTTGCCAATACAGCCTTTTTAAAGGTTATTTAGCTGTTTTAAGCTAATTTTTAAACAGCCTTTTTCAAGACTAATTAGCTATTCTAGCTAAATTATTCAAAAAGCCCTTTTCAAGGCTAATTAGCTATTCTAGCTAAATTATTCAAAAAGCCCTTTTCAAGGCTAATTAGCTATTCTAGCTAAATTATTCAAAAAGCCTTTTTCAGGGCTAATTAGCTATTCTAGAAAAAATATTCAAACCGCTTTTTTCAGGGCTTTGATATAGCTGGTATTATTAAAAAGTCTGTTTGAAGACTACATAGCTTTAACTAAGCTTTATTTCCTTAAACCTTTTTAAGGTTATTTCGCTATTAGTATATAATAGTAGCATTTTCAAATATGAGTACCAGAAAATTTTTATCTGGGTCCCAAAAATGAGAAAAAGGGAAAAGGGAAGATAGTTTCGTTAGTAATCAGAAAGGTGCAATGGCACGTTTTTTGAAATCGTCGGCGCAAAGCCATAACTATAGTTCTGAGAAAAACCTAGTCAAAGAATTGGGAAAGGGTTTAGAATCCTTGGAGACTGATAACAGTCACTGTTTTACTAATACTGCTGAAGTTCTTCCAAACGTCAGTACTGATATGGAAATGGAACTGACTCATGAAGGATAAATTGCAGAAGTAATTGCAAACCCCAACTCTAACCATGCACAAAATACATCAAACAACGTGTCCAATTCAAAATAAATGGGCTTACACGCGTTGAATAACTTGGATAATAGTCTAGATAAAGATTGCCTTCCAGTTCAGCCTAAACTAAATCCTTTTCCTAAAAGATTAATTGGCGGTAAAAATCGAGGTTTCAAATCTTCTTGGTATGACAAATATCAAATGATTGAGTATTCAGTTGCAAAGGATGCAGTGTATTGATTTTGTTGCCGTCATTTTTTAGGCAGTAGAAACACTGCATTTCTAAAGGGATTTTCGGATTGGAAAAACATGGGGACACAATTCGAAGAACACTTCACTTCCAACAAATCTTCTCACCAACTAGCCTACAAAATGTACTTAGACTACATGGAATCCAAATCCCGTGGATCAATAGTTTGCCAGGTTAACGACCACCATAGACTAGACGTTATTAGAAACAGAGAGGTCCTGCCTACACACGTGGAAGTTATTATTTTATGTGCCCAACAAGATTTAGCACTTCAGGGGAACACTTACACATCCGCCGACAATATTGGGAATAGGGGAAACTTTATTGCAATATTAGATATTTAAAAAAAAATGTCATGATTTAAAAGCAAGTTTAGTGAGAAAATTTATTGTTCAAGAGGTCAACTACTATAGGGTAGTTTGGGCGCTTGCCCAACGTGTTTCGCTCCGCGGGTCCGAATTAAAACGTAATAATTAGATTACTTTGAAATTTCAAATTGTCAAAATTATTTTAAGCACTAAACAAGAGGCTGTTTTACACATCAACATTAATTTAATAAGTTAAAACACAACAATAAAACAGTTCAGTAGTCTTCCCCCTTAACAATGGGGGAGACAAGCCTAAATAAGTAGTTGATGAATTTGGGTAAAGAGGTAATCGTAGGGTGGAATTGTTCGATTAAAAGTAAAGTTGGTAATATTTATTTGTAAATAATATACTTAATAATAAAAAATTTATTAATTTAATAATAATAAAACTTTTATTAATTTAATAATAATAACATTTTTATTAATTTAATAATGATAACATTTTTATTAATTTAATAATAATAAAATTTTTATTTATTTAATAATAATAAAAATTTTATTGGTTTAATAATAATAAAATTTTTAAATAATTATATGCAAATGGCTAGTTAAAGAAGAACAAAAATTACAAAGGAGTTTTTTATGGGGGCCTCTTAATCACGCAGTGCCTACTCGCGAAAAAATCCTGGCGGGGCTTCTGCCCCCAGCACTAGTGACCTCCCTTTCTCGGAACCCTCCCTTACTAGGGACCTCTTTGTCGCAGGACCTCCATTCGAGAGGTCCATCTGCACTTAAAAAAATGCGTAATAGATTCAGAATCAAGGAATCTTAGAGTTGATTATCGTCGAATCCAAACATCCTTTATTCCATTTGATTCCGTGATTCCTCCTTGATTTCATTCTGATTCTTTCGTAATCCAAATTGATTTTTCTGATTTCACCTTCGATTCCGTGGATTAATTCAAAAACTCGTTGCTTGATTTCAAGATTCTGCTAAGATTCCAAATAATCACAATTTTACGTAAATTCCGTATTTCCTAAATGATCCCTCTTACTAAATATTAGTTGATCCTGATTTGTTTATATTAAAAGGGAAGAAGAAATGTAATATTTTGCATTAAAAGGGATCCGCAACCTACGTTGCAGAGTTTGAAATATCAGTCTGATAATTATGTTTTGTATCCCTCCACGAGCATCAGCCAGTGGCGGATACAGAAAAAACGCAAGGGGTGGGGAGGGGGGTGGCGCTAAAAGACATCTTGAGCTATGGGTGTAATAACCAAATCATCAAGTCACATGCAAAGCTTAAAGTGTTGGTTGCACGAAATTTTAGCTATGGCTAATTAATGGTTCATTAGAAAGAGCAAACATTTTATAGCAAGTACAGAAAATTTCATCAATATCGGTTTAGTGGTCTTTGAATTAGTATAAAAAGAAGTCGAAATGGTGGAAATCGAGTTTTTCGGCGAATTTCCAGACTTATCGGCACCCATGACGTCAGAAAATGCGAAGCGTATCATTGGCTAATTGCCTGTAATACATTTCTTTACATCTGGGATAAAAACTTGTGGAGGTTAACGGTAATAGTGAGTGTAGGGAGCTGTTGGCTCGGTCGCGTGGCATGCAGGGCTTGTCACCACCCTTAATATTATGATTAAAAACCTCTGGTTTGAAAACTTCTACAAGTAAACAGAATCCCTCCACTTCAGTTACTTCTATTTTAGGAATAAAACTACAGCTTTGATTTGTCCCAAACTGCTCGTGCTACGGAGGAGAAAAATTCGCCGAAAATTTCAGGATTTTGGGGAGCGAAAAAGGTCAGTTTCGGACTTAAAGTTAATACACTTAGACTTGGAAATTTGTTTCGACAATGACATTTTTGGAAAGAGAACGTCCTGGGCTTCAAAACAAGCCCGCATTCATTCGTTTTTATTGCCATCGATTTTTCATGCAACCAACACTTTAAGCAAACTTTATTCAAACTGTTTTCAAGACAAGAACTACAATCAACCGAATAAAAACACACATACAAGACAAAAGTAACAATTTGTGTTCTCTTCTTTAAACGATGAATTCCAGGCACCTATTCTTTCTGACAAATTGGTTAATTACATCATTGATAAGACAATAGATATCAAGGTGAGTGTTCAACAGAGCTAAGCCATTAAGTCGATCCTCTTTCATTGTCGACCTCAGCCATGCCTTTGTACGCCGCAATGTTAAAAAACGTCTCTCTACTGTAGCAATAGATACACGTAGACAAGAAAATATTTTGTACAGGGTGTGCAAAGTAGGTTAGTCACTTCTTGGACAAACAGCCAACCCTTGCAGAACAGAATCAAGATCATTAATGGCGTTATACTCGTTTGCTTGTATTGAAGGGTGATTCTTCGAGGAAAGAGATTTCAGTTAAGCACTGATTCAATTTATGTGCCAGATCATTACCGTCATGTTTTAGTAGTGTAAGGTCAAAAGTATGTTGAATTTTAAATGATAAATATTTTCTTCAGCAAAACTTTTTCTCATGTCAGCGGTAACATGGTCCAGTGTTGGAATAAAAACAGTTCTTTTCCAATATGTGATAGCATCGTCATTATGATCGCAGTTTGCCGTGTGGCTTTGCCTGCCTGTAAGACGAGGAACACTCATCTCCATGTCTAACTCTTCCATAACTGTCTTCACTTCCGGAAAAATACGAGCAAAGTGGCTATCAGCATTAGCTCTCATACACTTTGAGCGTGTAATCTAATTTTACTTTTGCCATCGCGACGTTCAAGCTAGGGTCTTGTAATTTTTTGCTGACTCGATATGTTATACTCATAATTTCACTCACAAGGAGACGACCCGAGGTGTTACACACCGATTTCGTTCAAACTCGGGGGATTGGTAGACCTTCATGTAACTTGAAAAATCCTAAAGGGAATTTATTCAATGGGTAACGGTTTTGCCATGGCAACGAAAAATGTTTTTGACAACATAAAATTGAAATTTTTCCAATTTAAGCCATATCGGTTCATTTTCACCCATTTGGTTCAAATTGATCAAAATGTGATCAATTTTGATTTTTTTCGTCAATTTTTAATTTTTTTTTTATAATTTTGGTATTTTAAAATTTTTAATTTTTTTAAAATCTTTCACAGGGGGGATTGGAATCGGTCCAAATCCCATGTTATTTTCAATGGGAAAATTTCAATTTTATGTTTTCAAAAAACATTTTTCGTTGCCATAGTAAAACCGTTGCCCATTGAATAAATTCCCTTTAGGATTTTTCAAGTTACATAAAGGTCTACCAATCCCCCGAGTTTGAACAAAATCGGTGTGTAACACCTCGAGTCGTCTCCTTGTCAGTGAAAATAGCGTGATAATAACCTCGCAATTAGAGAGAGCTTGAAGGACAATATTAGCTTTGGCAGCCGTTGTTCTATTCTATCCCTCCAATGATGTATTTCTTTAATATATTTACATACTTTTCGAGATAAGCTGCGAATTGAATAACGGCATCATGTCGCTCAACCCATCTCGTTTGACAATGTGACTGCAGCGAATGTTTTAGGTGACTTTTCAATGTTACGAACCGCTTGCTAGACGCTGTGAAGAACGCTACTAGTTCTTCAATAGTACCAAGTGTGTTTCCTACACTTGTAACTCTGCAACTGCGAGAGACAGTGAGGTTGAGCTGATGACTTCGACACGGTGCTACTGGCGCGTTGATAACTTTGTTTTTTATTGTAGTTACAGCTCCTTTCAATTCTGACATATTAACTGAGCAACCATCACAGCCTATAACCACACAGTTCTCCAGAGACCGAGAAAGGCTTTCCATTCTCCTTAGAATCGTAGTACCCAATGGCTCACCAGTAATGCTACGCTCTTCAGGTTCATCGTCAATGTTGCTACTACAATCATTATCTTTATGGATGTCAATGAAACCCAAAAATCTTTCGTGTAATTGACCGCCACCATCGACATATCTTGCAGCTAAACTCACAAGAAGACGACCCAAGGTGTTACACACCGATTTTGTTCAAACTCGGGGGATTGGTAGACCTTCATGTAACTTGAAAAATCCTAAAGAGAATTTATTCAATGGGCAACGGTTTTACTATGGCAACGAAAAATGTTTTGACAACATAAAATGGAATTTTCCCATTGAAAATAACATGGGATTTGGACCGATTCCATGGGTCCCCACGGTGAAAGATTTTAAAAAATTGAAAAGTTTTAAAATACCAAAATAATAAATTTTTTTTTAAAAATTGACGAAAAAAATCAAAATTGATCACATTTTGATCAATTTGAACCAAATGGGTGAAAATGAACCGATATGGCTTAAATAGGAAAAATTTCAATTTTATGTTGTCAAAAACATTTTTCGTTGCCATGGCAAAACCGTTACTCATTGAATAAATTCCCTGTAGTATTTTTCAAGTTACATGAAGGTCTACCAATCCCCCGAGTTTGAACGAAATCGGTGTAACACCTCGGGTCGTCTCCTTTGTCAGTTGGGTGATGTGCGCTATGTCCGTAGTCTCATTGAAGAGATGATGCTATCATAGCGAGATTCTTTAATTTCCTCCAGTATTCTTGATAACACCACTGCTTCACAGCATGTAATAAGTTCGTTACAAGTTGTTTTGCTTATGTAAGTGGCGTTCGTTTTAGTGGTCTCGAGGTGCTGTTTTATTTGCAAGTCTCCAACGTCGATTCTAAATCTTAGAAGAGCTCTAAAGTTTCCCTCTATATTTTCACGATCATTTGTTTCGTTTTCTAATAGTCTCCCCCCCCCCCCCCCCCCAGAGGAATATTTTTCCTTCCATGAAATATGGTTGTTTTTATTACAGGTACAAGACGGGCTCTGTTTTATCTAATACTTTGCATTCTCTGTGGTGAAAATTGATTTATGACCTCAAATTCGTGGTTGATAATTTTGCATCTGTTGACGTTTCTTTTCCAGTAAGTTTGGCAAACTTTTTTAGGGGTTCAGCTACAAAGTTTCTTGGCGATATTGGATTTCTTTCCTCCAACCATTTTATTATTCACAAATTAATCCAAAAACTACCCTTTTTAACTTCTGAGAAAACTAGAGGACGGCGTTTGGATAACAATTAACCGTTTGTTTTGATAATATCCATAAACAAAAATTATCCAAAAAATAATCAGTTATTTTTGGCTTTTTTCCATATTAAATCGTTTTTGTCCATGGATAATATCCATGGATAAACGGTTAACCGCAATTTTTATGATTAATTGAAATTTTGCCAGTTAATTTATCTGCTCCGCCGATCTCTAGAGAAAACCAGTCAAGGATACTGTTCTAAGTGAGTATCGTGCACCTGTCTTCGTTCAACCCATCCTCTCTTGTGGTGCTCGGAAGTAGGAAAGATATAACCTTTCTTCGGGTTTCCTTGCAGCTGTGAGAAACTTGTATATTATATCATCACTAAGTTTTCCCGACGATAATATATCTATATAATTTCCCATATCCGTGGGATTACAGGAATCACTTCAAATAATCGATGAACTCTGTTGCAAAAGTTTGACGAAGTACTGGGTTCTGCCTGTACATCTGGGTCATCTGGTGGTGTTTTTGCGTCTAAAACGTGACCGCAATCTTCAGATATTTCAACTTTTCGTTTCCTTATTATTAAATGGTGGTCCCTTCAAAATTATCTCTAAAACTTTACTCTCATTACGTTTAGGCGGTGGACTGTATGATATAATTATTTAAAGTAAATTCTGAAAAACGCTGTCAGAGCTTGGTTGTGGATTGTGGAACTATGGACTTTATTACTTGGCGCTATTATTATTATTACTGATAAATTAGTATGGATTAATTAACACCATATTGTACTGAATCACTACTTGACATACTTGACACTGATCACTCTTGACTAATCTTCATACTTGTTACCACAAGGGCTTTTCTGATTGTAAACTATAACTTCCTATTATACCGTTACGTACCGAATGTTCTTGGTTAAAGAAATCAGTAGTATGTTCGCGACTTTTCTCGAACATATGCCAGACAGAATGACGTATAAAATACGATGACGCCGGCTAACATGCTACCTAATAGATAGCATGGTAGCCTGCGTCATCATAGGTAGTACCTATGCAACAATGCCGTTTTAAGGCACAAGTGAGCGAGGCAACTACCTTGGGGCCCGCCCCACAAGGGGGCCCGCAAACTTTTAAGAAAAGATGGTTTTCAAAACTACTAGAACCAGTCGGCATAAAAACAACGTGAAAAAGGCATTCTTACAATGTTTTTTTTGTCACTTGTACAATACAATTGGATATTTGAGTGGTTGCAACTCTGGTCGGGAGGACCCACAGTGGCCCACACCACAAGTCTGCCTGGGGCCCAAATTTGGTTAAAATGGCCCTGCTATGCAAATACAACTACTCGATTGACGAATACATTGCGTGTAGATGGATTCGCGGGCGCCCTCCCCTTGCCGTGAACCGCGCTTGGTGCCGGGCCACCCATATGTATCCGCCACTGTCATCAGTGTCCACTACATCCAACTTCTACCATTTTTCTTCCAATTAGGTTGCACATCCCTTTAAAATGATACTATCTAAAATAAAACGTTGTGTCAAACTTCACCTCTCTCGGAAGACATCGCGCCTCTCACCCTCCCCACTGACCTTGGAAGGCTTACGACCCAACCCCCAACACCGACCTCGTTATTGATTTGTAACAAAACAATAAATAGATGAAGAGGCAAACATTCAGTGGCGCGATTCAGATTCATATCCTCCATGATTAACCTAAACAGATTCCACCACTAGAGTTTGATTACCGAGGTGATTCCACGATTCTGGTGATTCCAGATTCCTGAGGTACGTGATTCAATGATTCGAATTTGATTCCAGATCCGAAGATGGTTCTTTGATTCCGGAAAAATTTAAGATTCCCGCCCAGATTTCTGTAATTCGGAATAAGGGAATCAGGACCTGTACATGATTCCCTGAAGTGACGGTCCTTCGGCCGGCCCTTCTGTTATTTATCCATGGACAAACTTTTTCAAGGAGACGTATATTTTGGCTTGCCAACTTGTTATTGATTTATTTATTTATTTATTTATTTATTTATTTGCAAGAGAGCTGCTCAACAAGACAAAATATGGCTTATGTTTGAGCGTCGGTACAGAATGCCACGAACAGGTTCCAAATACAAAATAAAAATAAATGCAATGAGAACACAAATGTGGAGTAATTACATTTTAATACTTTAAAACCAGAGCCTAAACTTTTTTAAATGTTAAATTAAAATTAAAACCGAATTGAGATTAGTTAATAACTGGAAGCTTTGTTCTGAAAGGCATTTCTATTAGACACTGTGGTAATTAATTCCAGTTAGTGATAACGTCATAGGGTAAATAGTTGAGATGGTTGTTGGACGAGTTAATAAAAAAAAATCTGCAAAATTGAGAAGCAGTATAATTATAGAAGAAGTCAAGAAGTAGACAAAGATTATTAAAGTGATGACTGATGACGAATGTAAATTGGATCCATATGAAGCTTTTGCAGACGAGTTGGGACTGGGAGTTTTGATAGTTCATATGGAAGTTTGAAAAGCAATTCTGAGCCTTTTGAGTTTTGCAGGACCAGAATATCCGTTTGAAGATGAGGTTTCCAAACCGAAGAACATAAATCTATGTGCGGGAGAAGAAGGGAATTATATAGTGTTTGAATTAATTTAGGAGAGCGATATAGGAGATTACGACGGATAATACCAGTGGTGGAGCGAATGTATTTTAGTGACTTTATGAACATGTCTGGAAAACTTTAACACCGGATCAACCATGAGTGGTTTTGATAGTAGAACCCGATATAAAGAGTATAATCAAAGTTGGGGTTATTTTGGCCTAAATTTAAGACAGCACATTTGTCAGCATTGAAAGTGAGACCCTTTGAACAACAGCAGACTGTAACTTTTAACTGTCAAATACTGAAAGTATAGATTGATACATTTTGGTATTGTTGTAAGTCCAATAAAAACTCCAAAATACAATTAAAAGAATACGTTTAATCAGAAATACATGAACCGAAATTATCAGCGACCTATCCCGCTTATACTAAAGGCGTTTTCCCCGTCTCCCCCTCTCTTTACTCGGTTGTAGTCCCCCCTCCGCGGAATGCAATCCTCTACGGGTCCGTGGTACAGATTTGAATACTCACCCTGGTGGCCGCCGTGAGAAACTTTAAAAAAACACGGACTAAAAAAATACTTAAAAAGTACCTTTTTCAGTCAGTGTAAAGAATTACAGCTACCATTATATCAGATATCAATTTAGTTAAAAAAAAACCTGCTTTCTTGACGCAACAAACGGGCGGTTAAGGTTTTTTAAATATCCTATCAATTTATCACGTATTCTTAAGTTTTCTTCCATTATTTAAAAAGTTAAACTACTTTCCGACTGCATACTAAATGATACTACAACTTCACAATCTATCAACTAGTAAGCCTAGGTTCGCAGACTATAATACGTTCGATAATTTGACCTTCGTTCAAATGGAACTATTTCATTTTTCACTCACTAGATGGAATAATACTCTACCCGGCATGCACTCAAAAATATACCTTGGCCGCGGGTGGGTTGAAATATTTGAATGCTTCCTTGTCACCCTCCCCTAGCGCTGTGGGAAAACGCCTCAGAATAAAAAAGCAGTCGCTGATAATTTCGGTTCATGTATTTCTGGTTTAATAACATCACTAAAAACTTGACTTCCTTGAAGCCGTAGGAGCAATCCAGCGTAGTCTCACCAACTGGATCGAGTATGTTCGCCGTATAGTCTCAACTGGGTATCCGTTGGCTGTAAGTTATTGCTATCCTCCAATCTTAGTATTTCCAAATTGAACATTGAAATCACGTTGCAGGTGGTCCCGGTGTCAAACTGTCATTTAATCTTGGTTGCAGGCCCATGGTTATCATATTGTACTGTTAGTAGTTTGTACATTTTCTTTCTATTCCTTGCGTTAAGTGCCGCGACATCTTCCACAAAGAAGAAGTCGTGATAATCGTCATCTATAGTCTCCCATTCCTTCTCAAGTAGTGGTGCGTCCCTGCTGTCGACTTGACTCAGGCTCTCACGAACTCCTTGGTCTCGACCCTCTTCGTCGTCGTTGGAACTGTCTGCGTAGTCTAATAAATGTATGTAAGCATTTCAATCTCTGCGGTTGTTATGCTGTTCTCTTGTCTGTCCTTGGCTTCGTGAATAATGTGATTGGCTTTGCAGACTTCAAAACTGACTCTCATCGGGACAGCATTCAGAAAAATGGTTTAGTATAGTACAGTTTGTGCACGCTCGCCCATATGCTGGGCATTCTTCCCTGCTCCGCGCGTGTCTGCGGCCACAGAAACGGCAGTCCACGGTCTCACTACTTCTTGCCCGTCCATGTTGTCTACGGATTCTCACCTGTCTACTGTGGAACCAGTCGTTTCTATTGTTTGTTCTGATCTCTAAATTATGCCAGAAACCGGATCGCTACCGATTTTCTCTTAAATAGTCAATGCCCCTCATATCCATTGCCAATTAATCTTCTGAATGTAGTATATTCCGTGCGCTGTCTGCTGTTTCATTTATAGACTTCAACTGAACCCATGAAGTGGCCCTGACCTTCAGTGTCTGGATCACATGAGCCAGTGAAATATCGGTGGCATTAAATAAGGCTGCCCTGGCCTCCTTATCCGTTATGGTCAGTACCAACCTATCTCTAATCACCTCATCTTCTAGGCCTTGTAACTTGGGGTATTTGCAAGGTTTGATCAGTTCCCGTAGACGCACGTAAAATTGTTCTCGGTTTCATTAGGCGGTTGCTTTGCCTTATTGAATCTGTCTCTCTCAAATAGTAAATTATTCCTAGATTTAAAGTGCTCTTGGAGTGTATCTAATATCATTTTTTATTTAATTCTTCATTCTCACCCAGTGGGGGCTACGGCAGATTCCTCCATATTCGTTTACATTCATCACCCAAAATGCTGCGTAGTATAGGGAGGCACACTGCCGGACATTTTCCGTTTTATCCATTTTAGTTCCGAGATAATAATCTTCGAATGCATCCCTGAATATGGTGTCGCCTGAACAGAGCATAGACTAAAGGATCGGAACACTGTATTACGCCATTTTGATTGCCCATCCGTTCGATGGGTGCAGTGGTGTTAAACTAACAATATTTCCACCGGAAATAGTTACAGTTCCATCTGACACCATGTTGTAAGTCCAATAAAAACTCCGAAAAACTCCAATATACAATTAAATGTATACGTTTAATAACATCCCTAAAAACGTGACATCCTTGAAGTCGTGTCTACATCAAGTGTCTAACCCATGGTCTAACCACAAATCTCACACGTCCCCTCACTCCTCCGCTCCCATGTCGCCATCTCTAGGGCTACAAAGCATCCACGTACAGAATATCAGGGAAGGAATTAAGAACGACATGAAACAATAACGGGCCAAGGACCAAACCCTGAGGGGCTAACCACTTCCTCAAATTCTGTACACCAATTACAGCGAGTACAGCCTTTGGTAGAGCTAAATATGTACTCGATTACGTAATCACTTAAGTACGTTCAAAGCTACAGACTTGTACACCGCAATGCACATAAGACCAAAAGTGACATAATTACCAAAAGTGTTCCTATACTTTCCAATGCTAAAGATTTACTGAATGCTGCTAGAGGTCGACCTCATAGAAGGTATAGGTTAGAATGGAAGATCCCCCCTTTTTCTAGTTTGTTCTTTCGTGTTTTGTATTAGAACGTAGATAGATGGCGGTAGCGTTTCCGTCAAGTGGCAAAAAAGTATAAAGCCAGCTAGGGTCGGAATAAAGTTTTACAAGTTTTTGGTGTATATAGCGGGGGCCTTCACACCAGGCGCGCAATTTAAAAACAAACAAAACCAAAAAGAAAAACAATAAAAAGCCCGAAGAACACTGTACTAATGGTAGAATTACACCAAAAACAAAGGAAAACAAAATAAGGAAACCGATCAGAATGTCAATGCACCGCACGCCGCAGAATAGCACAGGTGGCAATAATAGTGTCCATATGACCTCCATGTACTGCTTTAAGAACCCCCACGAGAGTGTTCGGAAGATAGCGCTTCTGGAGCGCTGAAACCAGCGCTGGGCGACACCCAGTGTGATAGGGGCAGGTGAATAAGATGTGGTACGCATCGTTGATAGCTCCGCAGTGAGTGCAAGCGGCCGTCACACTGAGGTTGAACCGGTGTAGGGTCGCGTTTGTGGGAAGGCGACCACCACTTAGTCGCGAGAGAAGGGTATCGTCCCTGCGCGAGAGTTTCAAGTTAAGTATAGCACTAGAGCCGGGAAAGGGTTTAGCCTCACGAAGAGGCAGCACTACCCTACTGGTCTGCCAGTCCGTACTCCACTCAGCTGAGAGAGCCCGACGACACACACTCTTTAGTACTAGAATAGTAGAGGGGAGGACGAAGTACACTCTAGAAGGGCGCTGGAGCCCAGTAACCGAGGCGAGACGATCGGCCGTCTCGTTTCCGGGAACTCCCACGTGTGCTGGACACCAGATTAGATAAACCGGATACGGGTACTTATCGCAAAGCTCCTGGATACAGATGGCGACCGGATCCATAGACCGACTTAGAAGTTGGGTGAGTGCGCTTTTAGAGTCGGAACAGACAACTACCGGCGAACGCAGATGTGTGGACGCGTAGGAGAGAGCCATCTGGATGGCAAATAGCTCGACCCGATTAATAGGATGACCGGAGTCCACTAAATTAACCGCACCAACGTTGAGGGAGGGAATTGCGAAGGCAGCACCTGAAGCCGAACCATCCGTGTAGAAAACCATCGCGTTCTTCGCGTGAGGTTTGAGAGTTGCGAAAAACAGTTGCCGTAACTGGTCAGAATTAATGGCCTCCCTAAGACTGGTGAGCCAACGTGAGATGATGGTCGCCGACGGAGGGGTCCATGGTGGGGTCACCGCAGGGATGAGGTGCCGACTAGTAACGTGGAAAAGCCAATCAAGATTGCAGGCCTGAGCCAGGCGCCAAGCTCTAAGTAGAAAAGGCAGCCTGTTCTGTGGGAAGCGATGCTCCAAAATCTCCAAGGAAGCAAGGTCCCGGCGCAGGAGAGTGCGGTAGAAGTCCGGAGTGTCCGCCGCCCCACATGGAGCAAGGGTGATTAGATCTATATAGTCTCTCCTGTTACTTAAGGGCGGAATGGCCACTTCGGCCTCCATTAAACTGATAGGAGTTGACGGTGGAATCCCGAGGATGACTCGAAGGGCCGCATTTTTAATTTTATCTAGTTTCTTGAGGGCACAAGCGGGCACCGACGCGTAAAGGGGACTAGAGTAATCCAGTCCGGAGCGTACCAGGTGTGCAACCTTACGACCTGCACCCCACTGGGTACCCGAAACCGCTCGCAGGAGGTTTAGTCTCTTGATCGAAGAGGAGGTAAGGTCCTCGATATGGGGAATCCAAGAGAGACGGTCATCGAAAAGACCACCTAGGTACCTGTAGGTGGATACCTTAGTGAGCGGCTGATGGCCCAGTGTGAGAGTGAGGGCCGCCGGAAAGTCGGTGTCGTGAGAGAAGGTCATAAAATTGCACTTGAGAGGTTGAAAGTTTAGTACCCAGTTTGCGCCGTAGTCGGTAATCCTGTCAAGAGCGACTTGCATAGTCCTGAAAAGATTTCCCCAGTCAAAGCCGCTGATCCAGACGGCGATGTCATCCGCGTGCTCCCCGTGATCGACCGCCTTGGGGCAGAGCGGAGGAATCCCATCCAGCATGACACTGAACCGGATAGGGCTAATGGCGCTGCCCTGAGGAAGTCCTCTCTGGACCGGGAAAGTGGCCGAAAATTCACCCTTGACGCGAACTTGAGAGGTGCGACCCACCAAGAAGTTTTCAACCCACCGCAGCAGGTTGCCCTTCAGGCCAAAACTTTGGAGTTTGTAGAGGAGCGCGCGATGGTGGGCACTCCCGAATGCGTCTTTGAGATCCAGGAACACCGCTATGCAATGCTTATTGGAGGCCAGAGCGCAGCTGGCCGCAGACGCGAGACGAACCGCATTGTCAGTGGCACGATGACCTTTTCGGAAACCCGATTGTTCCGGAGGGAGCACCTTGTTGAGCTCTAGATACCAGACTAACCGACCAAGTTTCAGTTTCTCTCGAGCAATGTCCCTGTAAGAGGTAGCGTCCGTAGCGGATTTCCTTGGCTTCAAGATCGGGAGTAAGATAGCGTGTTTCCACCTCGAAGGCATCACCCCTTCAGCAAAGAGGTGGTTGTAGAGCGCCAAGAGTGCCCCGCGATAGGCCGGAGTAGAGTTTTTTATGATCAGATTAGATACATTGTCCACCCCTGGGGAAGTGTTGTGTAGACCGGAGAGAACGCCATAGAGTTCTTCTTCGAAGAAAGGAGCATTGTAACTGGTAGGTGGGCTAGCCAGGAAAGAAGCCGAGACATACTCCTGGTCAGGACGAAGCGCTGGACGAGGATGAATGTCAGAGCAGGCAGTCAAAGCCCAAAACTCCGCGACTTCCTTCTGGTCCGTAAGGAAGTCAGCGCCAGTTAAGTGTGAGAAGTTTACGAGGTAAGGACCCCATTTTGCGCCATCGAACCTGAGACCACACTTGGGTCAGAGGAGTGTGAGCGTGAAGCCTGGCACAGTACTGTCTCCAACTGTCCTTTTTTATCCTTGATGAGGCATTTAAAAAGAGCTCGTTCTTTCTTGTAGGAAATCTGATCAAAAGAGAACCCGGAACGCTGAGACTTTCTACGAGCGGCTTGGACAGTCTTGGCTTTGGCCGCGCAAGAGGAGTCCCACCAAGGAGGGGGGCGAGGGGCCGAGGGGCCACCCCCCCTTGTAGTGGGGATCGTTTCTGACGCCGCCTGATAGAGGAGACGCTCCGCCGATTCTACCGTTAAGGGATCTTCGCCCAGGGAGGCATCCAGGTTGATGCGAAAACGTTTACAATCCACCTCTTTATATTTCCGGAAGGCTGGGACCCTTTGCGACGGGAGTGAATCCCTGCTAACTTGTCCGAGTAGTAGTGGGAGGTGGTCAATGGTCCCACTGTTCAGAACGGTCCAAGGGAGGTGTAAGGCTATATCTCGGCTAGCGAAAGCAAGATCGAGCACACCTTCCGTGCCCGCACATGGGCGTCGGGTGCTTTCACCAGAATTAAGAAGGACCATGTGGTCATTGTCCTCCAGCCAAGCTTGAATGCGGCGGCTCGCGGCGTCTGTTTTATTGCTGCCCCAAAGGCAGTTGTGAGCGTTAAAGTCCCCAAGAACAATAACTGGAGTGTCCACGCCATGAAAAATCTGCCTTACCCGTAGGGTCGTAAATGTTGAAGAGCGTGATCCACCCCAAAGGGAAGAGAAGTTTTAAAACTAGGGATTCAACGCCGTCGCAAACTAGAGGTGGCAGTCGAATCGCCTGTACAGTCTTATTAACCAAGACCACCACCCCACCACGTTCCCCGTTCACAGGAGGAGGTAAAGTTTGTCGGTCCGCCCGAAATACATCGTAAAAGCCGAAGTGAAGGTTGATGGTGGCAGAAGCCGAGAGGAAAGTGGAAGTCGCGCCCTAGCACCTTGAACGTTCCATTGGAGAACGTTAAGAGGAACTTGAGTCATCAGGGGGCCGTTTAGAAGACGCCAACGGTGGGAAATCTGAATGAGCCGCCATCAGTTTGTGAGTATAGTCCGCCACAAAGGATTTCAACTTTTCCCTTTTGTCGGATTACCCATGAAGTTTTTCACAGAGTTCTGCAACACCAGCCACCAACTGGACGATGAGTAGAGAGAGGTCACCAGCGGTGAGATACACCGGGGCCGCAGCGCCAGTGGACACGGCAGGCTCTGCCACTGGGTTGGGAAGACGGCGAGGGGTTTGACTCCTGTGGCGGGTGGCAGCTTGAACATATGTCCCCTGCCGGACTATCGCTCTTGCTTCCCGGAAAGTAACATCCTCTGTGCGACGAACCTCTAGAACCTTTTTTTTCCTCCTTAGCGTGGGGCAGGCCACCGACTTCGAGCTGTGCGACCCTTTGCAGTTGACACAGTATTCGATGAACGTGCACCTAGCGTCCGGATCAAATCATGATCCTTGCCGCACGTAGCACAGATTTCGTGGGTCACCTGAGTGCGGCATTTTGACGCGATATGACCGTAGTGACGACACTTGTAGCACTGAAGGGGACGTGGCTGATACTCCAAGACCGCAAAGCTCATGCTGTATAGAAAGATCTTCGTAGGAACATTGTTCTTAGGGAATCCAATGACATATGTGTTGGTACGACCATGGGCCAAGAAACGATTTATCGTTTCTTGGCCCATGGTACGACCTCCCAAACGTCGGATTGACTTAAACAACACGTTCTTCTCGCGAAGCGCGTCTTCTATATCTCCTTTTTTTAAATCCGACGGAACGTGTATGATGCGCCGAAGGGCCACCGTCGAAGCGGGCGTAGACTCCTCTACCTCAAATTTGAATTCGCCGAAAGCGCACGAAGAGCGGATAATAGCCGCTTGATCTTCTGTTTTCGGAAAGACCAAGAGATCCCCTTGCGGGAGGGGTTGAAAGTGAACCCATTCTCCAAAATGCTGAATTGCCTGCTCGTGAAGCTTCTTTGTGCCGAGTTCCGAGAATTTGGCGCTGGCCTGTGAGGGCTTAAGGCAAATTGGTTTAGACGGGGGAGGAGGCCCCCGGTCCCCCTCCTTCCTTCCAGAAAACCGCAGGGCGTCCGGCGGGTACGAGTGGTCCCTCTCGTGAGTCGCCTTTGTCCGCTTTAACGGGCGACCGTTGCGGCCTACCTCCTGAAAGTCGGTTTCATCTCCTACCTCCATCTGAGTAGATTCTTCGCCATGTGGTCCGCCAGAAATGGCCAACTTAGCCATTTAAAATGTCAAAAAAGAAAATAACGGGAAGGGAACTGGGGAGAAAACTAACTAAAGCAGCAGAAGACCATAGGACGAAAAAAAATTAAATTAGGGCAAGAAAGAAGTGAGAAAGGACATAGACGAACAACGATACGTCCTACCTCTCCGATTTTCAAAACACTGTGTATATATAAAGCAAAGACTATATAGATAGCTTATATAGTCTTCGATATAAAGCATAAAGCCAGCTAGCCTTCTCCCACCAGTGCATTCTTAGTTCTCGAAGCTCTCACCAGGCGACACTGTTTCAACTTTTGAACTTCATTCCCCCCTAAGCTTCCTCACCTCCACCTTTTGCTTGGCTGCGTGTAACATTTATTTCAAAAACAATAGTTCTTTTTATAAAATAACCTTGACCATCTTGTTGAAATGTTGCCTCCCCGCTTCAGCTGTGGATCCGTTTTCTCTCCCACTAAAGAGTTTATGAACTCATTCTTAGGCATTGGTTGAACTATTCCAGGGCAACATGCCTCCTTTAGTTCGTCATTAAAACCTAGATATTTAGCGGCTAAAGCATACACTATTAGTGTTTCCTCATCGTTATTCGTAAATTTGACTTTATAAATAGTGGTACTTCCATTTTAATATAATTTTTGCATCGTTTGCTTATATTTTGATAAGTTTAACCAGGAAACCATAGACAAAACACCACATAGACTGGAAGGCTATCAGTGAAAGCTGTTAACGATTTTCGCACGCGACGTCTTGTTTTTAAGGCGTGAAATCAACAAGTTGGCCAAAGGGTAAGTAGGATTTCGAGACGAAGAGAAGTCTAACAATTTGCTTAGTCTGTCAGTTAGCACGTCCAACTGAATTATAATGTTTTCATACGAATTATTTTATTTAAATTTCTATAATTAATATTATGTTAAAAAGGAAAGTTATATCTATTTAATAATATAAAACCATATTTTTCTTTAATACCGAAGCGTATTAAAATTAAAATATGCTTTTATATTATTAAATTGATATGTTCCTTTTTTAACATAATATTAATTGTAAAAATTTACTTGTTGGCCTTTTATTTCTCTGTATAAAGCTAATATTTTGCAAAGTATTTACTTTAATACCAAAGCGTATTAAAATTAAAATGTGGTTTTATATTATTAAATTGATATAATGTTCATTTTTTAACTTATGTTATAAAAATTTACTTGTTGGCCTTTTATATCTCAGTATAAAGTAAAAATTTCGCAAATTATTTTCTTTAATATCAAAGTATATTAAAATTAAATATGTTGAAAATGCTTTTTAGAAATATTAGTTTTATACTGAGAAGTCCAACACACAAATAAAAAAAATTTAAATTCAATAAAAAATTATTTATTTTGTTGTTAAAAATCATTAAGTTGATGTTAAAATTCTTTATAGTCGCCTAAGCACAGCTTTGAGTTTTAAAGGAGTTTTAGAAACTTCGCTTAACAACCTGCATGTTTAAGTTTCATTAACTTTAAGAACGATGAGTCTTTTTTAGTTTTTATGTTCTTGTTCTTTCTCTTCTCTTTTTCTTCATTTAACTGTTCATTCATGAATTTAACGGCATAAAAAATACGAATGCGTAAATATGTTTTAACTAGTTTTTTTTGAAAATCCTGGCACATTTCACTATTTTGAATGTTTTTAGTTTTATCTAAAAGCATAATAAGAATTTTGTTTTTATGCATATTTGGGAAAAATTCTTCAATAAAGGTTTTCTAGATTTCAATCATAAAAGTAAGAACCAATTTAGTTGGAGAAATTAGTCCCCCAAAGTCTCCTTTTTTATAGGAGAAGGCTTTAAAATGCGTAAATACGTGGGCATGGTCTTCCATTAGTTCCGCTTCTGTTACAAAAACACATAATTCTTTCTCGCAAATATGGTTGTCTCTTACTTTACGCATCACACTACCGACCACATATGATAAAACATTAAGATCCGTGATAGTTCCAAATTCTTTGGCAATTTTCTTAGAGTCCACCTCTATTAATCCACTAATTCGAGGTTTTTTGGCTTTTGGTAAGGAATTTGTTATGTTATCTAAGCTTCTCAAAACCACAGGTGTGTCTGGAATAATAGTGTCAGTTTTGTCTTCTGAAGTTGTAGTCGATTTCAAATTTTTTAAACTCAACAGTGTTTCGTTGAGGTCTTCTTCGCAATTTTGGCCAGTGCTTGGGCAGAGTAGCGATTTGGATAGAATAAATTTAAACGTGTGGTGTTTTGTCTATGCAGGAAACTATATAGGTATACACTTGGATTTTTACGGCCGTGATGAAGCTCGTAGAAACGGGCGTGTCTTAAAGCGGGAAAACTCACGAGAAAAACTCTCGCGCCTCGCTACCCTAATTCGACGAAAACTCGTCATTAAGCCTAGTCATGGTTATGGTATTATTAGCTTACCTAATTATCTCTTTTATAACCATACAAATACCTGAAATTAGGTATAACTTAACTTCTTTCGCGAAGAACATTATAATTACTTCAAAATATTAAGTACGATAACAAATTGAGGGTTTTTAAATCCATTAATTGTTTTATAAGCCTTTTTTTGCGCGGGAAGATCGCCTATTTGTTACCATGACGACGCATTCTTTTCGCGTCAAACCTCGAGCCAATGACGTAGTTAAGCCCCACCTTTTTCTCGACGCGCTTTCGTATCACCGTCTCAATGGAACCTTAGACATTCCAAGTGTATACCTCAATAGTTTCCTGGTTTAACTAAGAAAAAATGTTCTTTTGTCTTTTTAATTTAACTGTAGCAGACGCTAGATCATAGGCGCTACCTCGGAGTCGGAGAAGCTAGCGCCGTTACACCACGTAGACATGGTTCGGTCGCGAATTGACACACTTTTGGTAAATATGTAACTTTTGATTAGACAGACACTCATGCACTACCACACGTTGCTGGCGGCAGGGGCGCACCCAAGAATTTTTTCTGAGGTGCCCCGATGTGTCCCAAAACATTTTAAGGTAATGATAAGCAAAAAACATTTTATGAAGGTTTCGGTCATGCTTATTTCTTCTTCTTGCTGGGACTAGGCTGCTCCCCCCCCCCCCCCCCCCGCCTGGGTGCGCCACTGGCTGGCGGTCAGAATTATTGTTTTCCATATAACCGTTTTTGTAGGAAATAGCTGGGGCCTAATAGGGTTTATTCGCTTAAATACAATACAAATGGAGATATTAGCCAAAAGTAATTTTTGTACACCTATTTCCTACCATAAAAAATTGTGCTCGCAGCCAAAATGATGGGGACCCTAAAATTTTCAAATGAATATTGGCGCCGTTTAAAATTCGGCTCATAGCGCCACCTTGTAGCCACAAAAGCAGCTTGGAAACTTTTAAAGCCCATGCCTGTTTAACAAGAACACGTCCTTTTTGTGGGCCTCGGTGATTTGTAGCAATCATGGTAAGTTAAATCTAATTCAATCGTTTTAATTTTATTATAATGCTGGAATTTATATTCACAATTATATTAGTTATGTGATAAATTAACGCAATATTGTTATATTTTTGTGTTCTTTGCTTGTTCTGGTTTGAAGTTTGAGTGGAATATGGGTATCTTAAGCCTTTGTTTTTTTTAGAGTGAAAGTACAGTTACAATTAAAACCCGAAAGTTTATGTCAAACCGACTGCTATGCAGAAAGCAGATGGTACGTATTGATCATAATTTAGTGTGCTTCTTAAAAGTTTTAGCCAATAATAAGATTTATTTCTGACTATTTTAGGTTGTAGACATTCTTCATCCAGGCAAACCAACAGTTTCCAAAGTAGAATGCCGTGAAAAACTTGCTAGGGTTTTTAAGACAACGCCAGATTTAATATTCTGTTTTGGTTTCAAAACACATTTTGGTGGTGGCAAAACAACAGGTTTTGCTTTAATATACGACACCTTAGACTTTGCTAAGAAATTTGAGCCCAAATACAGGCTGTGTAGGGTATGTGAGTGGGCTTTATAACCAATTTTATTTTATTACAAGGTCCTTTTGCTTATCTTTCAACAGAATGGTCTAGGTGAAAAGGGAAGAACTGGCAGAAAACAGAGGAAGGAACGCAAGAACAGAATGAAGAAAGTCAGAGGAACGAAGAAGGCTAAAGTTGGAGCCGGAGCTGCTAAGAAGGTATGTTAGTCGTAGATCTATAAATTTCACGGGATCAACCAATCTGGAGTGGGTTTTAATGTTGCTCTGGCAATCTCCATTGGAAACTTCATCTTTGGCCACTTTTGTGCACATTCAAAATGTTAGCTTGTTTGAAAATTTCTCTTAGAGCAATGAATTTGCAAGCTATGATGTAACGCTCTCGGAGTTCCCAGTGGAAATCGCTATTAGCTCTAGCTAGTTATGTATTCTTGTACTGAAATTCAGTTTTGGAGGGTAGTTTTTATGCTTACATTTTTAGGATCTTATAATTTTCTATGTTCTTTTGTTGGGTGGTGGTTTATATGCTCTTCCTTGTATTTGCTCTCTATAGCGATAAAGAAAGTCCTTTATTGTCTATTTTTCAAAGTTGGGTTTTCAGGTATCAGCGGCTTAATTTCTAAGCTTGCTTAGTTTTTAGAACCCGCTACCCTATTCTTGCTTGCTTTGCTCTGCCTACTCACTGTCTTTTTTGTATGATAACTCTGAAACGTTTTAACCATACTGTTTCAGTTGTCGATTTTGATAATTGGTGTTTATATAAACTAATTTTTACTATTATTGATATTACTAACTCATGGAATTTGATTAAAAAAACTAAGCATGATATATATGAAATTTAAATTTTAACATTTTTTCTCATTTATTTTCAGCAATGAGGAGGTGTATAATGTGAAAATAAAAGTTCTTTTGCTGAATTTTGGATTATTTTTGGGACAAATTTACACAAAGGGGAAGTTATAGCTCTATTGTTATCACCAGTTTTAACAAAAGATGGGATAATTGCTGATATTTAGGGTAAAAACGTATCTTTTTTTAGTGTATTATTGGCATCAGTCAAGATGGGGTAAGACATGATGAAGCAAACAATTACACATTAGGTTATCACGGTTGTGAATTATTATTAAATGATCTTCAACAAAAGGCAAATAAGAAACCAAGAATGTATTGATTTATTCTCAGGAAGAAACAAAATGGCTAAATGGCAAATGTGCCATAAAAGACCTATAACAGGGTTGCCACGGTACCTGGAAAAGTCAGGGAATTTGAATGTGAGTCTACAAATCAGGGGAAAGTCAGGGTATTTCAATATGGGTATAAAAATCAGGGAAAAGTCATAGAGTTCTTCAAAAAAATCAGGGAATTTAATTTCAGTTGCCAATAGGAAACTTTTTCTAAAATATAGGTTATAAAATACCAAATCTTGGCACAAAATAAGTCAGGGAAAGTTGGTCATGGAAAAGTCAGGGAAATTGATTGTGGCAACCCTTTATAAAACCAGCCCCATCCGTTTATCATAGGTCATTCCTAGGCAGTGTTGGGCATTTTCGTCAAAGAGCCGCTCACGCTCACGTCTTTTTGAGCGGTAAAGTTTTCGCTATTCTCTTTCCGCTCTTTTTTGAGCGATGAAATTTTCGCTCCTCTTTTCGCTCGTCGAGTGGTAAAATTTTCACTCCTCTCTTTCCGCTCTTTTTTGAGCGGTAAAATTTTCGCTCCCTCTCTTTTCGCTCTTTTTTGAGCGGTAAAATTTTCGCTCCTCTCTTTCCGCTCTTTTTTTGAGCGATGAAATTTTCGCTCCTCTTTTTCCACTCTTTTTTGAGCGGTATAATTTTCGCTCCTCTCTTCGCTCTTTTTGAGCGATAATATTTGCGCTTCTCTCCGCTCTTTTCTAACATACAATTAACTGTAGCTTTAATTTCATCTTCACCTACTTTCAACACACAATCCCGAGGTATGTAGGGGCAGTAGCGTATCTATCAGAGGGCGAAGAGGGCGGCTCTTTTAAAAAGATATTTTACCGCTCATTTTCGCTCATAATAACAAATCCCCTCACAATGAGATGAGCGGTGCCTAACACTGTTCCTGGAACATTCCCATAAAAAATTTAAATTTAAAAATTGTCCTTGTTCACTGATATCATAAGGGCTCTATGATAGACTTGTGCTATTATGGGTTCATTGCATCTAAGAGTTATTAGACCCAAAAGGGTTAACATAAAATTGCTTTGAACAAATTTGAGGAAACGTAGTTACAACTAAAAAAATAAAAACTTTTTACTGTAACCCTGTAAACTGATTGAAATATTACAAAAATCGTCACAAAATGAAACCAAAAATTTTAATTAAGTAATAAACCGCTAAGCGAAGCCGAAAGTATCAAAAATCGTAGGAAGGAGTGGACAGTTTTGGAAGTTATAGGTTATTTTAAAGAGTTGTTAATTTTAAGTAAACATTTCAGAATAGACGCTTCAAGGAAATTGCCAAGAAGTAATATTTCCGAGAGACTGGACCTTCATGGTACTGCTTGTTGTAATAACGAATCTTTTCACCAATACGGTGTGCCACAAGCAGTGGCGGATACATATGTGCCCCCCCTCCCCCCTCTTGACGCTTAAGCTTTGCATGTGACTTGATGATTTGTTATTACACCCATAGCTCAAGATGTCTTTTAGTGCCCCCCCCCCTTGAGTTTTTTCTGTACCCGCCACTGGCCACAAGCATATGCTTTTCACCAGGTAGCTTTTTTTTTGACATATTAAGGCTTAGCAAAAACGGGAGATTCTGTTTGGTTTTAGACCCCGACGAGCAGATAAATTTTCTACGAACCTTGGCTCGTACCATCCAACTTCCATCCTCCTAGATTAGGAGCCAATAGTGTGACTCCCAAATTACTAGGATGAATAAAAAGGTTAAAATCTAACGTAGTCCACCTTTTTAATGGTTCGTGGTGAAACAATCCGTTAGTGAAGATTTTTTAATGGAATAAAGGTTCAGTGGCATACTTTTGAGTAATTATGTTACATATGCTGTTAATTATTATTCTAAACTAGCGTAAATAAAATAAGCCTATACTCGGAATAAATTAAACCAGGAGCAGGACCACAGGTAGGTTGATTTCTACTTTCTAGTATAAAAATATTTTACTTTTATAAAGAAACGCCGGCTCACGCCACCGCTGCCGATGTATTTTAAGTCAACGCCGCCGCCGACAAAAAAATCGCCGCACGCCATTCGCGCCGCCGCCGCCGCCAACAAAAATTCCGCGGCGTCGGGGTCTATTCTGTTTCCATTAATTCAACAAGCACTATATAAACTTGCAGGTCCTGGCTCTCGGAAATATTACTTCTTGGCGATTTCCTTGGAGGATGATTTATTGAAGCGTCTATTAAAGTTGCGAAGTGGTAAAGCTGGCAGCCATGCTATCCCTTTTTTCCTACTCCAATTTTAAAAAACCTTCCGAGGCACTTGTAGATATTGGAAATTGGACGGCATTGGTCTTTTTTATGCGGTATGTGTCACAATGTCAACAGGAAGTCTACGAGTCGTCGTCATAGAAATCTCATAGGTAACTAGAATGCTGCCGCCTACGGCCGAGCTTGACGCCAGTTCGCCTTGAACCTTCAGCCAATGAGAGGCCGTAGAGTGGTTACGCCAAGGAGGATAATAATCCTCCTTGGTTCCGTTACTATAGCGGGAGATAGGAGACGTCATTCTCTCTGGTGACATTAAATTCTGGGCAGAACCACTCTTTGAGCTCTGATTGGCTGAAATCTGGCTATCGTCTGTCACGGCGTTTGGTCCATTTGCCAGTTACACGGCAGCATTCTAGTTACCTATGAGATTTCTATGGTCGTCGTCTACCAGATGTCGAATATAGCTATTCTGCGGTATCTTCATCAAGGGCGAGTGTTGAAATAAAATGAGCCTTAAAGATGCGGCAACTATTTCGTAAGCGAGAAAAATACAAATACCCTCTGTAGATATTTCTTCCAATAAAATTTGATTCGTATTATCAAAAGTGACATAATTACCAAAAGTGTGTCAATCGGACCTATTTCTTAATGAATGTTACGAGCGAAATACAAGTTGGGTGGGTAGAAGGGAAAGTATGCCTTGGGGAGGGAAGGAAGTTAAAACTAACAATTAACGCCTCGTAGTGAGGAACGGAGGAACTAACAAGGAGACTACCCCGAGGTGTTACACACCGATTTTGTTCAAACTCGGAGGATTGGTAGATGGACTAATTAACATTTATTAGTCCATGTTGGACTGTGTTAATTAGTCCATGGTACCACTAGGGACAATTCTTCTGAGGAAAGGTATACATAGTTTGCATCCCTACGTCATCAATGACGCAGTTCCAAGTATATGCGATTTACGAGGTAACCGCCCCCTTTTTGGAGGCTAGTGCTGTGGAAGCTACCGGCTTCGATGCACCGACAAGGAATGTCAGCCAATGAAAAAGGCGTGCCGACATCTTATGACGGCGCCCACAGAAATGCTCTCGTAAATCCCGTATAGATATAAGAACCAAGAATAAATATTTAATTTGAGCAAGAATGAACGGTTCTTTGCCGCCATTTTTCTGGTGTAGATTTCTTAGTAAAACGGGAGGTTTAACAGTTTCAATCGTCTGTTTGCGGATTTTAATTATTTTCAAATGATTGAGAAATTATTTTCACGTTAAAAATGGTTATCTGCCTGGTTAAAAATTGTTCGAGTAGTTCAATTACCAAGGAAGAGCGAAAATTGTTTATTTTATTCGATAGCGAAGGTAATTGTAAAAAGGATGACCGCAAAGGCCTAACTTTGATAAGCTTTGTTAACTTCTTTTCGTAGATATTTCTGTCGTAATTTGATATTTTATTTAAATAACCCGGCCTTAGAATCTTATCTGGCTTTGTCTAGGGCCCATTTAAAATTTTAAAGCATAAATCTAATACGTTTTGTAGCTTTGACGAGATTACCAACAAAATGGCTACCAATTTAGTAGCTACGCGCGAAATGGTTTGAATTTTTGATCGCCCTCCCAGTTTCCTTGGAGACCCACGCAGTTTTTATTAGTGCTTTCACCACTTATAGTTTTGGTTTTCGCTTTAACTTTTGTTTTCTATATACATTTGATTGTTTAAGACCTATAATACATTGGATCGGATTTTGTCTATTAAATAGTAATTTTTTCGTTTCGTGAGCGTTCTAATAATTTAAAATTTTGTATTTTATATTTCTCATTTTGTTGCATTGTTAATTTATTAACGTTTTGGGTCTAAAGTTGTTTTTTTTTCTATTGTAATTGGAAATTTGTTTAAGGCAATGACATTTGTATTATTAATTATAATAAAAAACATTCTACTGGTTGGGATAGAACGAGGATTGGGTTTTTCTGGAGGACGCTTTGAATATGGCGAAATATCGTTGAGCACCGTGTCCAGTAGTTAATACGTCCAAGGGCAAATTATTCCGAGGAGAGGTATATTTTGGCAAGCTTGCCAACTTGTATTAATGTAGTTTTTCACCCGATGATCTGTTTGGTCCGAGATTCGCGACTTTTTGTTTGCTCGAAAACCTTTTAGTACGAGCTATTTGTAAATTTTTTAAATTTCTTAAAACTTGTTTAGGGTTTAGCTTTTTATCCTTTTTGATTATGGACTATTCTACTTATTCGCGTGTTTTATCCATTGAGTTGAGAATAATACTATCTAGAGCCCCAGTTAAAATTTTCCCCATAGGCTTTAACACAGCATTAGTGAAGATAGGAACGAAAATCATGGGAGGGTTATCAACTACAACAAAAGCCACCTATGAGCGAAAAATTCAACTATTTAAATGAAAAATTCTTCGATGGCCCCTGCCGCCACCTATTAGCGACTTTGTGAACTATAATAATTTTAACTTTTGAATTGAAGAGGGAAAGCGACGCGTTTTTAAGAAGTATTTTGAAAACGCGTTTTTTTTAATTAAAGTCTTGTATATCTGAAAACTCTTTATTAACACAACAAAGGTTTCTTTTGTGATTTATTTACTATTTTGTAATAGATTTTGAGTGAAATTTTAAGCATAATGGGTAGGAAATGCGCAGTTTCGTCTTGCGAAAATAATGGAAGAAAACAAAAAAGTTTCTTGGCATAAGTAGGAGCAGCACTAAAATTCCAAAAAAATAGAAGACATTTTTATTCTAAATTATTCAAAATTACAATAAGGTTTCCAGGTAAAGTGAATCCTTTGTTGCAAAAATGGCTCAAAGCCATTGGAAGATCAGACTGGGTTCGATCCCAGCTAGTGGCCCTGGGTGTAAATCCGGAACCACTCGTTCTGCGTAAAGTTTGTAAGTTCTCTCCCCACTGGTTGAATGGGTTTTCCCCCGAGATCTTCGGTTTCCCCTTCCCATAAAAACTTGCTGAGGTTAACGGTAATAGTTAGTATAAATTATTTATATTCATTATTTATTTATTTATATTCATTATTTATTTATATTCATTATTTATTTATTTATATTCATTATTTATTTATTTATATTCATTATTTATTTATTTATATTCATTATTTATTTATTTATATTCATTATTTATTTATTTATATTCATTATTTATTTATTTATATTCATTATTTATTTATTTATATTCATTATTTATTTATTTATATTCATTATTTATATATTTATATTCATTATTTATTTATTTATATTCATTATTTATTTATTTATATTCATTATTTATTTATTTATATTCATTATTTATTTATTTATATTCATTATTTATTTATTTATTTATATTCATTATTTATTTATTTATAATCATTATTTATTTATTTATATTCATTATTATTTATTTATAATCATTATTAATTTATTTATATTCATTATTATTTATTTATAACCATTATTTATTTTTTTATATTCATTATTATTTATTTGTATTCATTTTTTGCATACTTTATTTTGTTTTAGTGCAATTTAATCTTTTAAAATACTCTAAATTATTTCAAAATGAAATATGATTTACCAAGAAACTTCGTTGTTTTGTTTTTTTAGCTTTAAATTATAATAGTTCACAAAGTCGCTAATAGCTGGCGGCAGGGGCCATCGAATAATTTTTCATTTAAATAGCTGCATGTTTCGCTCATAGGTGGCTTTTGTCGTAGTTGATAACCCTCCCATGATTTTAGTTCCTATCTTCACTCTAGGAATATGAAAACTCGGTACCCTGGAATAGAAAAGTGTATTCCCCCACCTTGGAGTAGAGAAGACTGGAGGGGAAATTTCCATATCTGTAGCATTGAGTCTCTTCCCCCATCAATTCGGCCTAAGCCCTCCCAGCATGCACTGCGTTTTTGGTAGGGGCCTACGTTTTACCTTACTCTTGCGGCGAAAAAGAGAGCTATTTCCAAGGGTGTTGTGAATATTTGATGTTGATTCTCTACTCCAAGCCCCCACTACGAGCAGCGCTCCCCTCTCTCTGGAATCCTCCTAGCTTCACTAATGCTGTGTTAAAGCCTATGGGGAAAATTTGAACTGGGGCTCTAGATAGTATTATTCCCAACTCAATGGTTTTATCACCCTTCGCGTTTTTTACACGCCCTCGACGGAGAGAATACCGGAAATCGATTTGGCCAGAAATTATGATCACGTGATTTTTGGACCTACATTTTTCTTCCACTTAATGCCACTCCCATGAATTCTCGCTGAAACCATTTTCAACTTTTTATTCTCAGTCAGCAGTCAGAGTCCGTGGTCCGAGCAAAAGTGTAGTGCGGCGCGTTGCCAGATTTTTCTGAACGAATTATTGTACAAAGGGTAAAAAATTATAGTACAACAATAGAAAATAGTATTAATTACTTTTAATTAAAAGTGGTTGTTGCATAACACGCGGACGTGACGTTTCTTTATGTGGAGTTGATGTAGTCAATATCGACCATAGAAATCGGAATAACTAACTAGAACCATTTTTTAAATATTGCCGCGCGCGATGATTAGAAATTCCGATTTCTAGGGTATTGACTATCGAGTGATCTGGCAACACTTGAACGGCGGCTTAATATTTCGTCGCTTGAAAGCAAAAACTACGTAAATTTAACTATAATTTTAATAAGTATAAAGTTACGTGATTTTTGCTTTCAGAGACGATTTTATGTATAGTTAATAAGAAATTATTATTATTTTAGTAGTAGAAACAAAGTAAATATAAAAACAGTACCATTATAGTACAATAGATTGGAAATATGGTACATTTGGGTACTATATAGTACGCTCTCAAAATAATAGTACCATTTATAATATGATGCAAAATTATGGTATTTGTACCATAATTATAGTACGTAAACTACGTATGGCAACGCTGGTAGTGCCGTTAATTTCCGGCCCTTCCGACCAACCCCATTAAAGGGAGAGTGACCGAAAAAAAAAGTTGGTCTCATTCTATAGAACTCTTTGACGCGCACGCAGTGCTGTTAATTTCCGCCCCCTCCGACCAACCCCCTTAAAGGGAGAGTGATCGAAAAAAACAAGTTGGTTTCATTCGATAAAACTCATTGACGCGCACGCAGTGCCATTAATTTCTGCCCCTTCCGACCAACTCCCTTGAAGGGAGAGTCACCGAATGGTACAATATCGTACGCCACGAAAATTGTAATACGCCCTACAAATTGCAATGAAATCATCGCACTGACGCGTCTTCAACTGATTTCATATTTTCCGCAAAATAAATTCATCGGTATTTTTTTTTATGAATTTGCGAATTTACATGACTTTTGGTGCCTAAACTACCTAAATGTTTGATATAAATTTTCTAAACTAAACGCATTTGAATCCCATTCAAGAATTTCTTTAAATCATATTTCCACTAATTTCAATAATGTCATGTTTGGCTTACCCATTTCACCTTTGATTAATCCCTGCTTTGATACTTTCCGCCTATCTAACGATAGGCAATCACATGGCCTCAACAGCTTTTGTATTGGTTTTGAGGGTGGGCGGTGCCCACTCTTTAACATAGGATGGTAAATTATATATCTAACAATAGGAAATCACATGGGCTCAACAGCTTTTATATTAGTTTGCCCACCGGGGTCTCCTGATGGTGGACGGCATCCACTCTTTAACTTAGGATGGCAATTTATATATCAAACGATAAGAAATCACGTAGCCTCAACAGTTTTTGTATTAGTTTGCCTACCTGTGTCTACTAAGGGTGTATGGGTTTGCCCACTCGAATACACTGATGTGGAACTACTAATACGGCCTGGGCCGAGCAAAAGTGTAGTTAGATGCTAGAAATAGGCCAAAGTCAAAGAATTTATAAGCCCAACTGCCTAAGGCTGCGTTCAACAACTATCAACGGAGAAAAACCGTTGATTTCTTTTAATCAACGCTACGTCACAAAAATTTAAAAGTTGTTGTACGATTTATAGTTCGCTGACTTAACGAACAAAATATCATCTGCTACCCCTCCTTTAACTTTGTCGAATGACGTCACGACACCGATGAGCAACGGAAAAACCTGCTCCTCCGACCGCTGACTTCGTTGAGCAACATGACGTAGAAACCGGAAGTTAAAAAAAGCGTACAGTAAGCTCAACGCTAACGTAGCCTAAGTATTCGTGTCGTGTAATCATCTCAAGGCTATATTTTCCCATGGTTAGTTTTAAAGAAAAAAAAAGAACTCTGAGTGAACAAATGAAATGAGTATCAGTTTTATCACTCGTTATCTATAGAAGTATCAACCTTATTTCTGTTTAAATACAAATGTAAGTCATTCATAGTCATTTTAATGATTTTATTGGATTTCAGTTAAGCCTTTGTCCATAAACATTTTAGGAATTTAGGATGGATATTATTTCGTGTTTGAAAGAAGCCCATTTTTTTAGCATACCGGCTCAAAGTAATATTTATGGGTTAGCTTCTTTATGCACGCCTAAAAATCAAAGTAAAGTTTTGATAGCTTCCCTTAAACGAAGGGTGTTTTGTGTTGAATATACGAGGAACAATGATAATTTTCTAATACCATCTGCTCGGGAAGTTCAATTCACCTACATTCCTGGTAGTGCGGAAATTGTTTCAGTGGATGCCTTCAACAAATATAATTGTGAACGTGATTCATTTGTAGGAATCACATTGATAAAAAACAGTGATAATGGAAGCAATCAATACTTAAATATATATTCTGATTGGGAACCTGACAGTGAAGACAATGATTTTGAGAAAGCGCAAGGATGCTTAACGTTACACTTGGATTTTGTTCCTTATAAATTAACTCACACGGAACTGAAAACCCCTACTGGGAAAGAAATGGTTTGGCTTTTGAGCGGTAGTGATTGCAATGTGCATCTGTATAGGGAAGATCCTGTGAATTTGAACTTCAGTGAACAACAGACTAGTACATTCTTTCCAGAATTTAACGATCTTCCTAGTATTGTTTATTGCTTTGACATAATATACAAGTCCTCAAAGAGAATAACGGCTTTGGGCTGTGAAAATGGGTTAGTTAGAGTGACGGTAGTAAGTGTTAAGAACGAAATCTGCATTAAAAATATGTGGGATATTCAATTAGATAGCCCAATAGCTTCAGTAAAATTATTTTATGAAAAAGTGTCACCACATACACCAGACTTTCTAAAAGACACTAATAAGGACAAAATAACTAGTAAAGTTCCGGAAGAATCGCTGCATTTGCTTGTAGTTAGTACTCTAGAAAAAGCCATCGTTTACAGGGATATATTGCATCTTATTAACAAAAATATGGTGGTGTTGCGTGACAGTGACAGCTATGACTGCCCAACATCAGCCTGTATAGCCGATTTGGATATGGATGGAATTAATGAAATTATTCTGGGCACTTATGGTCAGCAGTTATTGGTTTTCAAATGGGACGAATGTATCCAATCCTACAATATTGTTTGGAATAGGTCCTTCTCCCATCCTCTGTTAGCATTGTCTTGTATGGATTTTATCGGGGATGGAGTTAACGAACTTTTGGTAATCTCTAGTAAAGGTTTACATATAATGCAATATGACCCTGATGTTGTAGCTTCATTATGTCTAGAGAGACTGCTTTGTATCTCGCCTACTTTAATAAAAGATTAACCAATTTAATCTGATTTATTTATCATAGAAGCTCAAGCTTGTTGTTAAGCTCAAATTTAATACAAAATCATTTAGGAGAAAGCTTGAGTTCAGAAGCCATACAGTTCTGATATAAGGTAGTTAATAATTGGGTGTAAATGGATCAGGTTTGGAAATTAAATATAGTTAAGCGTTTGATAATAAGTAATTTTACTGTTGCTACTACTAATACGGTGGGGGGGGGGGGGGGATTTCCGAATTTTAAATGACTATTTAAGGGTTTTTAATTTTTTTACTTTTTATCGATATAAAATGTCGAATAATAATAAACATACTACAAAACATTAATAGTGTTACGTTGTTAATCAGTTTAAAGCTAGTATAGAGGTTTAGTTTTACTTAAAGATTCGAAAATGCCGCTTTATGTAAATATGCAAACAATATTAGACTAATCATGGAATTAAAAATTTTCCTCGGTCATTCTCCGACTTTTTTTTTTATTCAAAGAAGGAAGGGCTGATTTGAGTCTGAGAAGACCGCGAGCCCGGTGAAGACGCCATCTGATTAATCAGGGCGAGATATGTGTAACGGCCACGCCAACGGGGGGATACTTGGGGACAGGGGTGGGGACACCCGTGGCGGAACTATGCCGACCACCCGTTGGGGGATTGGTGGTCGTCCTCACACGGCCATCCACAAACTCTGCCTCTCGGACGCCTGGGATTACAGGAGTGAGCCACTACTCCCGGCCATTCTCCGACTTACAACACTAAATGTTACTAACTTGCAGAGTTGCCAGAAAACGTTTAAGAATCTCGCCCAAAGTATGTGAAAAACCAGCCCAATTTCCGTCCAAACCAAAATCCGAGATTTTACGAAACCGCCCAATTCCCGCCTAAGGCAAAATAGCATTATGGCCCTTCAGTTCTTAAATTCATGCCAACAAGATAGTTTTACTCTAATAACAATAAAAAGGGCGAGTCACTGTGCCCTTTCCTAGGTCTCTCTAAGCCGAAAAATAGGCAGAAATCGTTTGAAAGCCTATGTCAATTTTTATTTATTTTTTAATTACCCGCATTTCTCCACCATAAGACCTACTATTGATCATCAACTCTCAATTTAAAGAAACAAAATCACTTAGTTCAAGTTAGTTATCAATCAAACAAATTATTAAAGGGAACAAAAGAAAAGATGGAAATGTTTTTTATTAAATATAAATGAATAAAATTTAAAGGAAACAATTTTTAATAAGTTTTAAAAATTAAAATATCGATGATCAGTCACGGGGTTTGATGTAAAAAGTAGTAATCGTAAAACATTGACGAAAAATCAAATTTCAAAAAATATCAGCTTTCCTCTTTTGAAACCCGCCCAAAAACCGGAATTCCGTCCAACGATTTTTTCCCCGGAACTACCTTCGAAAAGGAGCCCAATTTTGGCGGGAAATCGCCCATCTGGCAACTTTGCTAACTTGTAAGCAGGCATGTAGGACCAAGTTGTAGGAACGTTTTAGATTAAGGGGGGGGGGGGGGGTGGTACAGCCATAGAAATCTCGTAGGTAACTAGAATGCTGCCGTGTAACTGGCAGATGGACAAAACGCCGTGGCAGACGATAGCCAGATCTCAGCCAATCAGAGCTCAAAGAGTGGTTCTGCCAAGAGTTTAATGTCACCAGAGATAATGACGTCACCTAGCTCCTTATTTTTCATTACGTTACCAAAACCACGGCCAACTTTGATCACGCGCTATTCGCGCTACAGCGGCCAACACATTGAGCAAGGATTTTCCCCCTATAAACTGTACTATAACGTGTAGTAGTTCAGCGCCACGCTCGGTTTTTATAATGGCTTCAATGTAAAAACTATTCTAAAAATAATAATCCGCTAGGGGCACTCACGTCATACACATCTTTTGCTCATAGGTTAACACAGAAACGTCAACGAATGAGATGGCCGCTGTAGCCTGTAGCACGAGAGTTCAAAGTTGGCCGTGCCAAAACCGAATTTGATCATAATTCTTCAAATACGGCGCTCTCGGCGAAAGACAAGTTTTCTGCAGACATAACTTTTTTAATTATTTTTAATATTTTATTTACAAAAATGCCTTCGTGGTGTTTAATTCCGTCTTGTAAAAAGCGTCGATATTCCGGTCGCGAAAATATGTAATTTTCAGGTAATAAACATTAGGCCTCGGCTAATAAACGGCGGGAAATTTAGATGTTTAACCTTAATGTTTATGAAGCGCACCTGCAAATGAAACGGAGCTATCTTCTTCCAAATAGGTTTACAGATTCCTTATTACAAATATATTTAAGAAAACAAATATTAAATTTAATACTTTTACGATTATATTTAAGTTATTACCCGCAAGCTGTTGCGATCTCAAAATCGAAAAAAAACCCAGCGAAATCCTACGGGAATTTTCCGAACTTGGCTGTCGATTGAAACATCTGCAATAGTTGATTTTATAAAATAAAAAGTGGTCTTGCCCAATTTGTTCAAATGTTGCTACTACGTCAGATTGTGTCAGAATTTATAGCCCGGTGTACCTAGTAACAAAGACCATACCACCGGAGGCCTATCATCATAGTGCCCTACGCCAGCGTCCCCAAGCCCGGACAGGTGACAAATCCAGCAAGGGTAGCAGAACCCTACTACGCAAGCCACTCAACAAAGCAGAAGGTGCAGCAATGGGTGGACCAATCCCCACCTCGCACACAGCAGTGGGATTAAGAGTGGATGCTATAGCAACTCCAGCCGACACCCTACCTACAGAGGTAAGGAGTCAAACCCTTTGGAGAGAGCTCCTAAAGGGGAACGACGAGCACACAGCAGCCCAAGTAACCCAGCACAGCTGGCACAGGAGATCCCGGTGGGCCCCAAAAGGCCGGGAAACAGGACCGCCGTGCCCGCATATGGAGGCTCGCTGCCCCACAGCAGGCTACCCAATCCGCTGAGGCGGCCAGTGTGCCTGGACCCTCTCCGTTAGGCTGAACCGAAGCTCAGTATCCAGCCCAAACCTGAGGAGGTGGAGATAGGACCATTTGATCAGAGCTAACATCTCCCAGTGCGCCACCGCCCTTATGGGTTACAAGAGCCGGACCCCGACTCCCCGGTAAAGCCACCAGTTATTGCACACTCTAACCCGTTTAGGGCCTGCTACGACGTCACAAGAAAAACCTATATTCCTCGCGACTGTAGCGCGCCCTCGTAGACATGTAGAAGCACGGCCAACTTTGATCTCTCGCGGTACAGCGGCCATCTCATTCGTTGACGTTTCTGTGTTAACCTATGAGCAAAATATGTGTATGACGTGACCGCCCCTAGCGGATTATTATTTTTAGAATAGTTTATACATTGAAGTCAATATAACAATCGAGCGTGGCGCTGAACTCCTACACGTTATAGTACAGTTTATAGGGGGAAAATCCTTGCACGCGGAATTTCGACGAATGTGTTGGCCGCTGTAGCGCGAACAGCGCGTGATCAAAGTTGGCCGTGTAGAAGTAAGAGACTGTGACGTATTGGCAACATTGAAACAAAAATGCCACGTTACTTTATAAAAAGAACTATTGACTCCCGCGAGAGTAGCGGAACCACTCTACGGCCTCATGGGCTGAAGCAAGGAAGATCTTCCTTGGCTGAAGGTTCCAAACGAACTGGCGACAAGCTCGACCCTTCTTAAACAATTAGGCGCCCCTTTCCAATTTCAAGGAGGGTTCTTTGTACCGCCCGTTCCTACGCCACTGCTTGTAAGTTGTGGGGTAACTGGTCACGGACTTTTTTTACGAAAAAGTTTATTTGGAGAGTTATAGCTCATTTTGTTTATCGTTGAAGAAATCAAGTTACGCAAAACCGTTTCTATTTCGTGCTCCCCTTTATGGGGGGAAATAGGCGTACAAAAATGAGTTTGGCTAATATATCCGTTTGTATTGTATTTACGATAATAAAGTCAATTACGAAAATTAGGGCCCGGCAATTTGCTACAAATACGGTTCTATGGAATATTTAGGTACGATCGCGATCATAGTCTGAACGTTGTACCAGAAATGCGTATTACAATTTAGCGCTTTCCTTGATTAATAACGCGGTCGCCGCTCTCCTTCGCAATCGCATTAATTGGTGGATCTTAAAATTCATTTTGCGCATGAAAATACGACGCCATGTTAGGGTATAAAAGCGGGTAAATAAGCCTGCTATACCTCACAATATAACGGTACTTTCACGCGCTAAAACGTAATTTTGAAATCGGTCAATTGGTGTTTTTATAAATTAACGTGGCCTTCTTGTTTGAATGTAGAATGAATGAGAACCAGGAAATAGATCTCGTGCATATTTTTAGGTTTCACGATAAAGTACGAGCATTTTAACATGGTGAAACAAATCCTAGTCTATTGGAAGACATACAAAGCTGAATGGCGTAGGCTAAATTGTTAATATGAACTGTTACCATTACTATAATTGTTTTTTTCTTCAGTTTTTTAATTCTAAATTTTAAATTTCTGTAATTTTTAGTTCCGACTAAAAATTTAGTGTTTGTTTTTTTTTGACCGTGCGCCCACATATGGTACTGAGCCGCTCTGTTGCAAAAGAGTTGTATTTTATACGGGCCTATTAATAAATCTTGACTACGTCACAACTTTACCTTCGGTTTTTCACGTGCACGAGCAAACCACGCGTGTCAAAACTATGACATTGTGACCTAAGAGCAACATAAAAACAAATTCGGCAAACGTAGCTGAATTTATATTAACAACTTTGTTATGACGCACTGGAGTCGGTTTGCAATGTTTTGGTGTAATATCGAGTTTCCTTTTAAAAGCATTAAAGGGGCTCCAAAGTTCGGTGGCAAAAAAATAAAATAAAATTAAGCATGCTTTTCATTCCCCCAACCCCTCATTCGGCCTTGGCAGAGGCGGGCAGAGTCAACCGTAAATTTCGCACTTTACTGACTTTACACACATTTTGCCACTGAACTTTGGAACCCCTTTAATTCCAGTCTTGCGGCACTCTATTTGAACTTTAATTGAAGTTACATTGCGCATTAATTCGATTTTCCCATCCTTCCTCTCAGTACAAGCTTCTATCACTATCAGAGTATTCATCCACCGTCACAGTAGGTTAATTTTTAAGCGTTTAATTACAAAAACAACAATAGGTTAATGTCCGTACGGAGACCCCGACGACGACGATCAAAAATTAAGTCGGTTCAGGTTTTTATAAAGTCGAGGACTGAAAAGAAGGTAAACATATGACTTTGCGGAGAACTGCAGCGCCATCTATCCTAAGAAATACGAACTATTATTAATTTTCTTTTGCTAATGGCGGTTTAAATTTTGATCAATTCATCTAAATTATCTAATTATTATCAAAGATAATTTAAACTCGTAACCTAGATTCGAATACTGAGAGCTTTCCCATTGACAGTTTTGTTACGAAGCGTTTACCCTTTTCCGGCACGTGACCTCAGAAAAATGGGGCTCCATCTGTTGCGGTAAGGCGCAAACCATGGAGCTAATTTTTTCTGAGTTCCCGTGGGTAGTGGGTAAACGCTAGCGGCAACGCGCGAGAGAGTGATTTCGAATCTAGGGTACGAGTTTAAATTATCTTTGTTATTATTATTAATTAAAACATTTTGTAATAGAAAGGTGTAAGTTAATTATCTGTGCAGTATCTGGAAGCATGCTGGAAGGAATAATTTTTCTTCACCGTCTCACGGCCAACCGAATCGAAGTTGGCTGTAATATGGTAGTCACGTGATTTTGTGTCCCCATTTTAACAAGTTGGTTAAGAACTTAAGACCAAATTTACTTTATAGTTTCCGCCTTAAACGTTGTAACCTTTCCGTAGGCCTTGGCAAAAATCTCTCATTTACCGACTTTTCGGACCTTCGTAGGCCCTATTATCAAGGATTCTTTAAAGAATCCTTGCTATTATATGGAATCGTAGGCCCTAATGTCTGCCTTATGGATAAGGCGGCCAGTGCTTCCACTCTGGGAAATTTAAATTCCCTTTTTCAATATTAGGTAACCCAAAATATTTCCTTTTTAATGTTAGAAATTCCCTCAAAATTTCCCTATTGATTTCTAACATAATATGAGTTAAATATAATATTTTCACCTAATATTTAAGTCAAGAAATATTTTCAAATAAATTTATTTTATTATTATAGACCACGTGGCTTGAAAAGGGCCTGCGACCCGAAAGCTCCCCAAAATAATTCTTAAATTTCTTTTAAAGGGGCTCCAAAGTTCGGTGGCAAAATGTGTGTAAAGTCAGTAAAGTGCGAAATTTACGGTTAACTCTGCCCGCCTCTGCCAAGGCCGAGTGAGGGGTTGGGGGGAAGGAAAAGCATGCTCAATTTTCTTTTTTTTTGCCACCGAACTTTCGAAATTTTTTAGTCATGAAGTATCGTGTCTCTTTGAGTTATTTTTAATATTACACAAAACTATGACTTTTAAAACTATAAATGTTAAAGATAACAATTTGTAAGTTTACGTCCGAATTCCGAAAAACTAAAATGAAACCATGGATGAAACCGAAAAGAACACGATACAATACAGAATTACTGATGAATATTTCAAAGCGTCTATTTTAGCAACAAGAGTCCAAAAAGTATCCCGGATTTTATTTTAGGGGGGGGGGAGTTTGAGGGAAAAAATCAAGGGGGGGTGCTGACGGAGGTTTCACTGATTTTTATTAGACACCCCCCCAGTCATCAGTATTTCGGGGGGGGGGGGTTGAACCCCCAAACCCCCCAATAAATACGCCCTTGTGTGACGGACATGATTCAGGTGTAGGTTAATTAATCACAACGTGTTTAGTAACTTTAGGAGCTGTGCAGCTGATTCCCTTACTAGTCAGAAAAGCATTAAAGTTGGAGAAAAGACTAGACTTTATTTATTTTCAATGAACTATATTCTACTCATAATAGTGGTAACTTACATTGTTTTCCAGGAAAATGGGAAATTCCCTTTTTTTTTCCCTTTCTTTCAAATAAAAATCCCTTTTTTAATTTTTAAAGTTGAAAATTCCCTACAAAGGGAGAAATTCCCTACAAGTGGAAGCACTGAAGGCGGCCCTGCGGTTGCAACTTGCGCTCTGATTGGAGATTGCTGGCAACTCTGTTTTCAAAACACACGTGTCTTGACCCTTCAAATGCAGTCGTGCCGCGCTTTCATATTTCATTACTTTCAGTCAAATTGGCGATGAGACTATACTGTTCGTTCGCTGAAGTTTATTCTCTTTTCGTCTTTGTTTAACGAATTAAATTCAGGGTTATTGATTATCAGGTTTGTGTTTACATTTATAAACCTTTTTTTTATAATTATTTTCGTTTTTATTAACATTTCGCGAGGTATGAGTTTTCTTTAATTGGGGAAAGGCCAAGGGGTCCACCCTTTAAAGGTCCGCCGACCTAATTTGACCCTTGGTTGACCCACATGGTGAACCCTTTGTTTTCATGTAAGTTGATCAGCTAAGATATTTTATCCATACAGCTCCTTGGGACAAAATTGGGGTTGGAAAAGAAAGGGGATTATCGTGCATAAGATAAAATGATAAATAAAGTTGTACAGAAAGACTTAATTTGAGCATACAAGGCTGCAGTGCGATAAAAGAACAAGAACTTATTAACAACAGGCATCAGGCTTACAGCTGGAACTACAACAAGTGATACGAACACTGGTGGACTTAAACTGAGATCTCTTCCTTTTATAGTTTTACTGATTGCGTTTTGGATTGAATGATATAATGTCTGATGAACCGCCATCACTTAGTAAAGGTCGAGCTGGGAGAGGAGCCCTTCTTTTAGCTGCTCTAGAAAAAACTCGAAGACCTGGAATTGCTCCACCTTCGAGCACTGAACCAGAAACTCCTCAAACCACACCACCACCTACAGCTTCATCAGTAAGTTGAGATCCAAATTTATTCCAATTCCACATTATTTTTGTGTTAAATAAGATATCCATGATCTTTAGGCCACAGAACAGACAACTGCTTCGGATAGTGATAGCAGTGGAGCTATACCAAAAGGTCGAGCTGCTTTCCTTTTAGGGTTACCCTCTAGATCTGGATATGGATCCTCAGCCTCAGCCTCAGCCTCCTCCTCCGCCTCAGCTGGGCCTTATTTGGCTGGCCGTGGTGCAATTCTCCAAGCAGGTAAATTATTCAGTAGGCATGTGCGAGTACTCAATTTGGGTCAAGTACGCGATTGAGCTTAGAGCCGTGTACTCGGGTCGGAGCTCGATAACCCCTTAGTAAAAAAGCTCGAAAATGGTTCCAGCCTTAAATCGAGTCCCAGGCTTAACTTTCGAATACTGGAAACCAAGTTTCTTTCCAACGCACTGCTCCTGAGTATTAAAAAATGGCGGGAAAATGATAAATTAAAAAACCCCTTGACCCTGCCTTATTGGCTGATGTAAAACGACTAGTTGTATTTGATTGGTTTGTGATCTTAAATGAAAAAACAAAACCAAAATCAAAAGTGCTTTTATTCCCCAGTTATTTGTTTAGGCTAATTCTGATTTTAAAATGGCATCAAATAAACGTATAAGCTATTCTTTTCAAGAAAAAATACTAGAACCAAGTGATGAAAATGAAGATTCCAGTTTAAATAATTTGTTATCATCGAAAGAAAGTTCTTAAAGTGCAACAAGTGATTCAAGTTCTGATGAAGCCTAGAAGCTTGAAAGCTCAATAAAATTGTAAAGCTGGGCTTGATACATGAAAAGTTAAATTTTTAATACTCTAAGCTCAACTCGAAACCCAAAAATCAAGGCTCGCAAATGCCTAATATTCAGGCTTTGAGTGAGATTTCATTAGATTATTATTATTATTATTGAGTGGGGTGGCAAGCCAAACACTTCGATCTAAGGTCCATTGTGCATCCCCAAACTGGGTGACTTAAATAAGTCCTATTGCCGACATAAAGCTTAAAATCTGCCCGGCCGTGATATTAGAGACGTCATACGTCTCCAACCGATGCATACCCATATGCTCAAACCTCTGGGCTGCATAGTAATCGCAGCTACAGAGGACATGTGAGGCAGTTTCCTCCTCAGCTAGACAAGATCTGCAAATCGGGTCATCACTGACCCCAATAAGCGTTAAATGTCTGTTAAGATGGCAGTGGCCTGTAAGTAGGCCAGTAACAATCCTAATACTGGACCTAGAGAGCGAGAGTAATTCTCTAGCTCTCTCCCTAGAAGGGCCAAGAGTAAACTCTTTGGCCTGCCTTTGACCCTCAATTTCAGACCATTGTCTGAGTTGACGATCCGACATAAACTTGGAGATTAAGCCGCGTACAAGCCCTCTGGAGATGGGGAGAGCAGGTTCTGGACCAATGAACCCAGCCCTCGCACCTTCCTTGGCCAAGGCGTCGGCCCTTTCGTTCCCAAGATGCCCCTTATGCCCAGGTACCCAACAAAGTTGAACTTTATTGTGCAACCCAAGAGTGCAGAGGAGATCTAAGCAGCTAAAAACCAGTTTAGAAAGAATACTATACTGGCTGAGAGCTCTAAGAGCAGCCTGGCTATCTGAATAAATCTGGATAACCTTCCCATGATACCCCTGATGTAAACAGTGAGCAACACAGGAGCAAATGGCAAAAATTTCAGCCTGAAATACACTAGTGTGTATCCCTAGGCTTTCATAAAAGCCGAAATTATTAGTAAGGCAATACATCCCCGCACCAGTGCCATAGTGTGTCTTAGACCCGATTTCATTAGATAAATTAGCATTCGTGCTTCATGTACTCTAAATGCGTCCAATTATTACTGCTAAGGCCTTAGGGTCTTGCTTGATCTTTGTCAGTATTGCTAGATTTGTTCCCAAGGTGCAAAATGGAAAGATCTACTCTATTTTCACCATGATTTTTCACTCTCTCTATTTGATTTTTCACACTCTTTATTTAATCTCTCTTGACCCTGCTTGTTCATATTCACGTGATACATAGTACACTGGTAAATAAAAACATAAATGGGAATAGGTAACCTTTGTATGCAATAGGAAAGGGAAATGGCTAACTGACTCTTACGAACATCATTTAGGAAAGATTAGAATACTCAAATGAAATGGAGTATGTGAGCGTTGCAAAATACTTGTGAGGACTAATTTTTTGTTAAATACATTTTTTTTTTAGCTATTGCTCGTGGTATTCAGAAAAAGGTTGATGCTGGTCGTGGTGCTATGCTTCGAGCCTTATCTCAACCCCAAACTCCAGTTGCTTCTCCAATGTAAGCGCTGGTGTATATATTTCTTCTTAAATGAATACGATGTAATAGTTTATAATATGGTTTAGCTCTTCTGTTTCACAATCTCCACCCTTAAAACAATTGGAAGAACTAAGAATAGAGAAAGTCAGAGGGACTGAAGGCACCCTGTATGATATTTTTAGTAATTTCTATTTTTATTTTATTTTAACATTTTACTGTTAATGTATGTAGCTGTAACCTGGAAGTTAATTATGTCAGACTTAAAGTACAGCAAAACTTTGGTGTTTTTGAATATCATGTCAGTTTCAACCCACCGGTGGATTCTTTGTCAATGAGATTTAAAATTATGAAATCTGACCCTGTGATTGAAGTAATTGGTAAAACCAAAAACTTTGATGGAGCTAAACTGTGTCTTCCCATAAAATTACCAAACGCTGTAGGTTTTTACGAATATGAAACCATTTTTTGTAAGCTTTATTTTAATGAATTTTTTCATCAGATGACTGAAATTGAGAGTAAACTACCAACTGATGGTAGTTTTGTTATGATACACGTAAAGTTTGTGGGCAAAGCTTCCAGCAACGATTTATATCATCACTACAATATCCTTCTTAAGAAAGTCATGAACAAACTCCAAATGACTCTGGTGGGCCGAAACTACTTTGATCATCGTGGTGGAATCGCAATTCCTCAACATAAGTAAATTTTTCAACTAGTGACTCACTCTAGGAGTAACTCGTCCCTCATCTTTGTTATAATTTTCATTAATTTAACTTTCAATATTTTATTAGACTCTTTCAGTCGGAGGTCCTTAACATTTTCAAAATTTACCAAGTTAAGATAGTGTTACATGTTCTTTAAATACACAAACCAAATTTTTAAAAAGAAACCGCTACAAAGAAAATACGGATTAGTAAACTATTTGGAGTCTACTAGGAGACTACTCCATTCGGCAAATAATTTTGGGTCATTTGCTGATTGTATATTTTGTATTTTAGACTGGAAGTGTGGCCAGGCTATACAACTGCAGTTGCTGAATTTGACGATGGTGTTATGCTGAACTGTGATGCCTCTTTCCGTGTATTACGAACAGTAACTGCCCAAGATATCCTGTAAGAACACTGTTTTAATACCAATTGTAATTAGTAATGATTTATTTATATTTTTTGGTAGGATTGATTGTTACAATGTCCGTAAAGCTACTTTTAAAGAGGAATTTCAGAAGATTGTTATTGGTACCATAATTTTAACCAGATACAATAACAAATCGTATCGCATCGATGATGTAGCATGGAACATGAACCCAACTGACACATTCAAGTTCCATACGGGAGAGGAAATCTCTTATGTGGATTACTACAAGTAAATTATATTTAAAAATTGGTTTTAGGCTCTTAAATATGAATTTAACTAAAATTAGGCGAAATTATGATATCACTGTCCGTGACTTGCAACAACCTTTGCTCCTGCATCGGGACAAGCCCAGAGGCAAGGATAAAGATGCATCTAAACCTGTAAGTTTAATAATTTTAATTTCGAACTTTTAAAACTCAAGTTTCTTTTTATTTGTTTTGGAAGGTTGAAGACAAACTAATCTGTCTCATTCCTGAGCTATGCTATATGACTGGTTTAACTGATGATATGAGATCAAACTTTACTGTGATGAAAGACATTGCTGTCCACACTCGTGTGTCCCCAAATCAGCGTCAACTATGCCTTCAAAAATACATTGATAATGTCAATAACACGCCTGAAGCGAAGCAAGAATTAAGTAAATGGGGTGTGGAGTTGCTAGAAACGCCTATGAAAGTTGATGGTAGAATATTCAATCCTGAGACAATCACTGTTGGACGTGGAATAACTTTCAAAACTAACAAAGAAGCTGACTGGGGAAGAGAAATGGGCCGTGAGCATGTTCTTAATGCTGTAAGAATCTAGTTTGGTTTTCACTCTCAAAACGGGAATATGCCCTTGTTAAAAATTACACCTTTTTCTAGGTACCTTTGAACAACTGGGTGATATTTTTCACCAAGAGGGACAATGGGAAGGCGCAGGATTTTCACCAGATGATGATGAAAGTTTTCCCCCAAATGGGTGTGAAAGTTGGGCGTCCCAAAATGGTAGAATTAATGAATGACAGAACTGACACCTTCCTGAAAGCGGCAAAAGATGAAATAAACATTGAAGTCCAAATATTGGTTTTTATTATGCCAACACCTCGAGATGATCGCTACAATGCGGTCAAAAAACTTTGTTGTGTTGAAATGCCTATTGCCTCTCAAGTTGTTAATGCCAGAACTATCTCGCAACCGCAGAAACTTAGGAGTGTGTCGCAAAAGATTGCGTTGCAGATTAATTGCAAACTTGGTGGTGAATTATGGGGACTTAGCATTCCATTGGTATTTTGTAATTTATCTTGATCTTTAGTTATTATTGTTAAATATTTCTATTTATATTCAGAAAAAGACTATGATTTGTGGTATTGATGTTTATCATGACCCTTCTAGAAAGGGAAAGTCAGTAGTTGGGTTTGTCTCCAGCTTAAACAACTCTTACACTCGTTGGCATAACACTGCAGCTTTCCAGGATGTTGGTCAAGAATTGGTGGATTGTTTAAGGATAGCCTTTTTAACAGCTTTAAGGAAATTTGATGAAGTATATTTCTTAAATTTATGTATCATGATCAAACTACATTGTCTAATCATGTCCAATTAAAAAAAAAATAGATCAACCATTTTCTTCCTGACAAGATAGTGATTTTCAGAGATGGTGTTGGAGATGGTCAAATAAAGTATGTCAGAGATCATGAAATTGACCAATTGAAAAAGGCTTTTGCTCATTTTAACGGGGGCTACGACGCTTCTTTGATTGTAATAATTGTTCAGAAGAGGATAAACACTCGTTTATTTTTGGATCTTGTATGTTACAATTTTCAATGATATGGCTTAAGTTATTCTAATTTTTATTGTTTGTAGGGAGATGATAAAGGTACGCTACAGAATCCTCCTCCAGGCACTATTTTGGATCACACTGTTACCAAGCGTAGTTGGTATGATTTCTACTTGGTTAGTCAACATGTCAGACAAGGTATGATGTTTTCTAATATGATCAATCGTGGTATAATGATATTTGAGAATAGTTTGTATTATTCCTATTAGCCATATATATGTATTTAAATAATTCACCTTTGGGGGTTGTTTAATGACTCAGTATTTGAAATAATGTATACCCAAAATACTGCAGGTACCGTTTCCCCCACCCACTATGTAGTTGTGTACAATCAATCTCAGTTGAAGCCGGATCATATACAAAAACTTTCCTACAAGCTGACGCACCTGTATTACAACTGGCCTGGAACTGTTAGAGTCCCAGCCCCATGCCAGGTAAATAGTTATGCTACATTCTAAAGTTTTTATATAGCAGGGCTGTCACAGGTCATGGAAAACGGAAAACTTTAAGAATTTGAAAAAAGGCGGGAAATTTTAGAAAAGTCACCTAAATTAAAATTAAAGCAGAAGTAAAAAGATTTAAAATCTAATAAAGTAAAGTTTTAAAATGACAAATTTTATTATTAAAAAGGTCAGGGAAAGTTTATAAAATTGGTCAAGGAAATGTTAGGAAATTTAACAAATTTTTGTGGCATCCCTGTGTAGTTTTAGGCTGACACAGTAATAGGTGTTTCCATAAAATAAAAAGAGTATAAAATTTCAAAATCTTGGTTAACTCCAGCACGTGCTCACTATCTTCAATCACAATAGCTTGTGACGTCTGGTATTTTATTGAAACACATATTTAACTGATTCCAATATCATTTCTGATATGACAATTCAGTACTGATATCAATTTTTGTTTTTTTTTTTACTTTTTTTAGTATGCACACAAGTTAGCATACCTAACAGGAAACTCTATTCACGCGGCCCCCGCAAAAGAATTGTCCAACAGACTATTTTTCTTGTAAAAAAAACTGCCAAAGAACTTAGATTATTTTTGTTGTGTAAGAAAGAATCTTGTGCCACAACAGTATTTTTCTAATGGTTAAAAGTTTATATTTGTACCTTATGTAAAGTGCATTTTAAAGTAAAAATGTCTGAAATTTTAAGTTCATACCTTCTATAAAGGTTAATATTTTTATTAAAATTGGAATATTTTTCATTAATGCATACAACACAATATTAACTGCGAAGTGTAGGGGTAGCTTTATTTTACGTAGACTTAACCCTACAAGTTTCCAAACGTAGGATTAACCTACCTTAACGTAAAAATTAGAATGTAATAGAAATTACGGATAATAAAGTACATAAATATTTATAAGCCTTTCTATAAACTAACCGATGGAAAACTCTATTAGTCAATGGTACTGCATTGTGGGGATAAAAACCATAGAAATATCATAGGTAACTAGAATCAAAGATAATTTAAACTCGTACCCTAGATTCGAAATCACTCCTTCGCGCGTTGCCGATAGCGTTTACCCACTTCCCGCTGGAACTCAGCAAAAATTCGCTCCATGGTTTGCGCCTTACCACAACTGGTGGGGTGAGGTGCATTTGTCCGAATGCCCATTTGGCCGACAGCTCATTTGTCCGAATGCCCATTTGGTCGGCCAAATGAGCAGACCATATGGCTGACTACTCTTTTAACCGGAATTCTGGTCAGCCAAATGAGCAGCCAATTTGACCGACTGCTTGACTGACTGCTCATTTGACCGACTGCTCATTTGACCGACTGCTCTTTTGAACGACTGCTCTTTTGAAAGACTGCTCTTTTGAACGACAGCTCTTTTGAACGACTGCTCTTTTGAACGACTGCTCATTTCAACGACTCTTATACTATAGCCTTTCCTTCTCTATATCTTTAGTGTTAGGTTGACTTATAGAACAGGCAATTAATTCTAAGTATTGGCGCCTGACGGGGCCGCGCACTCACTTCGCTCGAGCGCTGGGTGGCCGGACCGGTGCCCCCCCCCCCAGCCCCGTTCTTTAAACCAAGCTGGGCCTTCTAAAACGCGACATAGAGGACAGCACCTAGCCAAACGCACCTAGTATCGTCCAAATGCCAAATGAGTAGTCGGCCAAACGAGCAGTCGGCCAAATGAGTAGTCGGAAAAATGAGCAGTCGGTCAAATCAAAGATAATTTAAACTCGTACCCTAGATTCGAATACTGAGAGCTTTCCTATTGACGGTTTTGTTACGAAGCGTTTACCCTTTTCCGGCACGTGACATCAGAAAAATCGGGCTCCATCGGTTGTGGCACGGCCAACTTCGATCACGGGCTGCCGCGATATAGCGCGGTAGCGCGTGATCGAAGTTGGCCGTGGTTGCGGTAAGGCGCAAACCATGGAGCGAATTTTTTCTGAGTTCCGGCGGGAAGTGGGTAAACGCTATCGGCAACGCGCGAGAGAGTGATTTCGAATCTAGGGTACGAGTTTAAATTATCTTTGGTCAAATGGACAGTCGGCGTAACGTATATTTTGTGGTCGGCCAAACGAAACTCTCCCAACTGGTGGACCCCGATTTTTCTGAGGTCCCGTGCCGGAAAAGGGTAAACGCTTCGTAACAAAACCGTCAATGGGAAAGCTCTCAGTATTCGAATCTAGGGTACGAGTTTAAATTATCTTTGCTAGAATGCTGCTGCTTGTAAGAACCTTGGCTGCCGTGTAGCTGGCAAATGGACCAAACGCCGTGGCAGACGATAGCCAGATCTCAGCCAATCAGAGCTCAAAGAGTGGTTCTGCCAAGAATTTAATGTCACCAGAGAGAATGACGTCACCTAGCTCCCGCGATAGTAGCGGAACCAAGAAGGATTATTATCCTCCTAGGCGGAACCACTCTACGGCCTCTCATTGGCTAAAGGTTCAAAACGAACTGGCAACAAGGTCGGCCGTAGGCGGCAGCATTCTACTTACCTATGAGATTTCTATGATAAAAACCCCTGTTTTGGGTACCGTTTGGGTGGTAGGCTGATTGAGGCTTGAACTGAAGTCCGTTATGCTCAGTGGCCGTATATTTGGAGCTACTCATAGCCGCTGCTCGTGGTATGCCCGCTCTTTATTTACTACGCCATTCCTTTTCGCATTTCAGTGTTAAGTCGTTTACAATATTGTACAATGTATATATTCGCCCTCATCTCGAATACTGATCGAGTATTTAGTCGCCCCATCTAGTTAAAGATATTGAGCATATCGATAGAGTACAAAAAAATCAACGAAATTGGTTAATGGTATGCGTACTCTTTGTTACGAAAAGCGCATTAAACGCTTAAATTTATTGTCCCTTAAGGACAGGCGTGCAAGAAATGACCTCATTGAGACGTTCAAAATTATTCATGGTCTCTACAATGTCCAATATAACGAGTTTTGTTAGGTCAAATGGTCTGGGCGCAAAGCCCCCACAATTGTCAAAAAGCGCTGTAATAGCGCACAATGCCGTGTGTTTTTAACTCAACGGGTTGTAAATGATTGAAATCAGCTCCCGACAATTGTGAAGGTTAAATACTCAGCCTCAGCGTTCAAGACCCGCCTTTATAAGTTTTGTGGCTGGTAAAAAAACTAAATGAAAAAAACTAAAATGTATATATCTATATAATATTCTATATGCCCTGCCCTACATTTCAGAAACGCATTATCGACCAATTTTGAGATTTTGAGTTTCACCACCTTTCATACTAATTTTAAATCGCTGATTCCTAATTTCACATCCATTTATTTTTATATTTCCTAGATTTCAAGATATTGTAATTGACAAAACGCATTTTAAGCCAAATTTTCAAAATTACCGCGCACATAGAGATCTTATACTCCTACCTAGAATGCATAGTTAATTCTCCAGTCACCTTGCCTAGAATGCTCCCGTCTACGGGAGAACCTGACGCCAAGTCATTTTGTAGCAACGACTAATGATTATATAGTCTTTGCTTAAGCTTCAGCCAATCAGCGGCCATTCATTGACTACGGCAAGCCGCTAGCGCCATAACCTTGGAGAAGAGAAGTTGACTGGAGGGGAAATGAGGGTGGGAAGTCTATAAGCTCAACGTTACCCAGAATCCTTTGCTCCGCGGTAGCGGCGCCTTAGTGTCGCCCTCATTCGGGTTTTTATTGAAATAAAATTGTAAATATTCGCGATGCTTTAGTTTTGAAGATGGAGTTGTTTAGAATGAATTTTTTATTTCCGATTGTTTTAGTTCTTTTTATAATGGATTGTTTTTGTTTAATTTTTTTTGGATACCAACATGATCACACATATATCACATTTTCCAAAATTATTTAAAAAAAAAATGATAAATTTTGTTCAATTATCTAATATAAAGTTGGTTCTATAAAATCAAGATCAAATATTCACAACACCCTTGGAAATAACTCTCTTTTTCGTCGCTAGACTAAGGTAAAACGTAGGCCCCTACCAAAAACGCAGTGCATGCTGGGAGGGCTTAGGCCGAATTGATGGGGGAAGAGACTCAATGCTACAGATATGGGAATTTCCCCTCCAGTCACCTTCTCTATTCCAAGCCATAACATGGCCTTGGAGGAATAAAACCAGTATACTTGTTTTATTCCTCCAAGACATGGCGGTTAAAAATAGTAGAAGCTCAGACGATTTTTACAGGATCCATCCGATCATGGACTAATTATAGTACTTCGTACGAAGTACTATAATTAGTCCATGATCCGATCCAAGCTCGCAGAATTCCCATAGGTTTTTGCTGGAGTTTTTCACATGAACCACTTCAACGTTTTTTAATTTTTATTTAATAAAAGTGTTAAGATTTTTTGAACTTTTAGTTTTGTTTTCATATTTACTTATTATAAGGAAAATTTAAATGTCATTGTGAGGAAGATAAATAATATTTCGTTTAGGTTCGCTTTGAAAATATTTAAGCCTAGGCCTGACATAGGCCTAACTTTTAAAATAGCAGGCAATGTCAATGGCAGTTTTGGGAGAAGCAGTGACTGAAGGTCCTTAGTATTAACCTTTGTATTTAAAGGTTATTTCACATTTAAAGTAAGTAATATTATATTTATTATTATGTTTGTAGAAACTTGGATAAACCAAAACCTTATTATATCCCAGAAAAAATATATTACACTAACGAATGACACCAAAAGTGGTTATAAAACAGAAAGTCTGGGAGGAAAGGGGTTTCTTCCCTTTGCCATTGGTTTCCTTCAAAAATGATTAGCTTTATGCCCTATACGACAAATTAGCCAATCATGAACGACTTGCTGGGGTTTTTCCAATGTCACATGACGTCATGGTCAGAGAAAATAGTATAGTTTTGCGATGCTAGAGTACCTAGCGGGGAAATCTCGAAACTCGCGATCACGTGGTTTACTCATTAGCGATTAGGTCCAAGAAGTTCTGAAATTTATTTAAAAGATGCCCCGTAAAAAATTTACACCAGAAGAATTGGCTTTAAAACCAAAAAATCAATACAGTCAATGTAATTTCTTCATAAAAGACTTGTATTCAATTAGTGTACAAACTGACAGAGAAGTATCTAAAGATAATGCAAATGTAGACCAAGGCCTAAGTAAAAGTCAAGTTCATTATGTTCATAAAGATGTACAAACAATAGTTGGTGTTTACAGTGTGGTATCACAAACCGAAATATTTGGTTCAATTGTACCGAAAGAAAAATGGAATGAAATTAATAGTTTTTCAACCAACAATCCTACTCGTGTTAATTGTAAACGTAAGCTGAATAATGCTGATAAGGAGACTAGTACGGATGATTTTACACCAACAAAGAAACCAGCTTTGGATTGTTCCATTCACGCTCCATTAACAGAAACTGGAGATAAAACTCTAGTAGCTCTGTCAGCAGTAAAATTTTACATTGAAAATTTTAATCAACGTAAGATTTTTTAATAGACTTCTGGCTACTCGCAGTAACACTCAAACGTGCTGCACAATTTTACTGAACACTTTTTACGCATATTATAAAATATCACCTGCTGTGTCATCTACAGCTCCTTTTCCATACTACAATGTCACATGATGTAAAACAGAAGCGTGAAATCGTACAGTAAGAAATTGAGTGTTACTGAACCCAGCCTTTAAATGATCCTATAATAAAATAATTACATTTGTAGCTGGTGTCCACATTAAATATATTAATAATTACCATGGAATATTGGATACGCTGGAAGTATCAAAGATAAATGGAAATGTAGCAGTGTCGTCGTACCGGGATACCCCCCTTAAACTGCTGTTTTCTTCAGAAGGGATTTTAACCGTATTAACATTGTTCCAAGTTGCTAAACTACAAAACTATTTTGATTTTGAAAATGGAAACCTGGATTTGGAAACCGTTTCTGATGCATTGTATCTATTAAATGATAACCATGTGTTTTGTCCAGGAATTTCTAATGTTAGTAAATATCAAAAATGTGAAGTCAGTATTGTAATTAACCCAAGATTATTTTGTATTGTAGGATGATTGTAGTGGTATGGAAAATACCAAACACTTGGAGAAATTTATATATCCATTCAAGCGATATCAAGCAGCAGATTGCTTAGGATGGTTTGTTCCACCTGCAAATGCTAGCAAGAAAATGATTCAAAACAAACTTTATCAATGTGGAAAATGTCGAGTTCTCAAGTGGTAATATTTAATACATATATGATAGAATTTTAAAAATTTACATATTTGGTATAGGTGTGGGCAGAAGAAAATAGGGGGAAGTACGCTTCTAGTCAGCTTTGGAAAGGCGTCACTTTTCACGAATTTTCGCGCCAAAACGGTTTGGCGGGAAATCGCGGATGAATACATCGTTTAAAAAATCAATTTTTCTTAAATAGAACAATTGTAACATAATGTCCTTCTCATTCTCTGCTAATTGAGCTAAGGCGTATTTGCTTTCGTCGTTTATAGCCGAGTTGAATCAAAACAAAAGTGGAACTACTTTTTCAGTTTGGTTTATTATGCGTAAAAAGGCATTTTCGTGGGTCACACGACGACTTCTATGGCTCAAAGCTACAGATACGTACTTCCCCTATTTTCTTCTGGTGTGGGGTCTTTCTAAAACTTTATTAGTAATTATTTTAAGTCAATAAAATATAGGATAAAGAGCCCTAGTGGAAATTATCAAATTATATATTTATAAATATTATTTTTGAAATGAAGCTTTCTTATCACTGATTTATCATACTATTTCGCTCTCCTAAAATCTCAAAATTCAGATCCAGTAAATAAAAAAATTATTTAAAAATAATATCAAAATTTATAGTTATGAAACTGCATGGGGGGGGGGGGATGTTTTCTTAAAGGGGCTGAAACCTTAGCACTATAAAAAATTTATATTATTCATATTTATTTATTTATTTTCATTTATTGGTTTAAAATTTCCAGGCACATGAATGATTGCAAGAAAAAGAAAAACGAAGTTACACCTCGGCGAATATTTAAAAGGAGATCAGTAAATTCCCACTGTAGGATAAGTGTTCTGACACCAAAAACCATAAAAAAGAGAGTTGAGTATAGCAAACGTAAACGATATGCATTAAAGAGAAGAATTAAGCAATTAGAAAAAACATTAATAGAAACAAGTTTACAATTGAGTAAGGAGCAAGAAAAAAAAATGGTTGAAGTGGTGTCAGAAATTAACAAAAATGGCCAGAAAGATTTGGAAGAAATATTTAGAATAGCTATGAAAAAAGACAAAATCATGGGATTGGCACTGAAGAAAGCATGGGCATACAAAAAGGCGCTGTTACCACCTCTCTCTTCAGAGAATTGAGAAATTAGCATTTCATGCCAAGAATGTATTGAAGTGAGCCTTAAATGCAGACGAACTTTCTCTACGAAAGCTGCGAGGATGGTACCAGGGGTTAATGCTATGCTCAAATATTTTTAGTAACTTCAATACATTCTTGTTCATGCTGAGTGCACATGTCTTCTAATAACTCTTTTAAACTTCCATTAGTTTTGATTTCTGTAAACGTTTTCATACGTATTCCAGACTCATCCAGAGTAAAAAAATCATCTTTGTGATAAGGCAATCTATCCATGAGATTTTCCATGACCCATTTTTTTAACTTGGAAAATTACTGCGTTAAGCCTTGTCGATCACATGTAGCCAGATAACATACACTAATATCTAATATCAGCCCAAAGACTCTATAACGGGTGGACTTACAAGTACTATATTTTATGAGCCGCATTACGCAGGTACATGCGAGTAAAGCGCCCATTGTGATGCTCCGCCATAGGGGGTAGGCACAAAGTAAAGGGAATAGAGGGGAACCTCATTTTTGATAGAACAGGGCTACCGGGCCCTCCCAGACTTTCTGTTTTATATCCACTTTTGATGACACTTATGACGAATTGACGACAGTCATTTCATTAAACAGCAACAATCATACTGATAATTGTCTTATTTTTCAAAACTTTACCTTCTAATATGCTTGTTGTCTTTGAAGCTTAGCCAAGATAAATGTCTCGCACTCTGCTTAAATTCAACATTCCACTGTTAAACAACATAAGAGATAGTACTCAATGAAGACCGATATTTACAATGTTAAATAATGTTTTTAAAAAAATGGATATTGCAGTAATTATAGTCCTAAGTTGTTGTTCCACTAGGCTCACTAATCCTAAGGACTAGTTTTAAAAAATTCCTTATTTCCAAGACTGTTCCCGTTGCCTACGTTATTATAACTTGGAGGAATAAAACAAGTATGCTTGTTTTATTCCTCCAAGATTATAAAGGCCCGTGCACGCTTCCCTAGAAGGGGGGTACTTTTTAACGTCGCGACGTCTTGTTTCTTTGCTTCTTATTCCCAAGAGATGGCGCGCCGAGTTGGACCTAATAACGTCGGCTGAGAGTAAAATCCACGTATCTCTTTAAGATTTTAGTATATAGTTACGTGGATTTTGCCCTAAGGTGACGATAAGGGGTTTTCATAAAGTTTTTAATAACTTCTAAGGGGCCATATATAAAAGTAGAAAATTTGTAAGTTAATCAGAAATTTGTTAAATTTTAAATGATTTATAATCATGACAATGGGTTTAGGAGGTTTGCAAGTTCAATATGCGTAGTTGATGATTAATGAAATTAAAAACGACTTCGTTATATTTGCATATTTAATAAAATATTTATGATATTTACAATGAAAGTCCGACTAGTTTCGTCGTGCCAAGCATGACATCTTCAGGGATTAGTCGGAGTTTCATTGTAAATATCATAAATATTTTATTAAATATGCAAATATAATGAAGTCGTTTTTAATTTCATTAATCATCAATCATGACAATGTAATTAAAAGATTGTTAAAATAAGATGGAAAAATAGCAGTTTATTTCCCATAAAAATTTTAAACTTTATGTACCTTCCTTGATAATGGAATGTAATATAGAGGTTTCCGAATTCGTAAAGTATCAGTAGCGTCTCTGGCGTGATTATAAATATTTTTCTAGTAGTAATTTTGGTAGGATAAAATCTTTACAATTACAAACTAACACTTTGGTAAAATGGGGTAATATAATTTGTACCACTGTGGCTAATACTCGGTCTTCAGGTAAATTTTGCAAAACTAACTGTATACATTTTGTTAACTCTACTAAAAGCAAAACTTATAATCTGCTAGGGTATCTTAAAGTTTATCTTTATTAGTAACATGAGTAAGTTTGCAAAAGACATCAATAAGAACTGTTAAAATTGAATGTGTTCACTGAAATCAGTTTCACCTAATATAGATTCTATCCACTTCCTTTTTAAATCTTGTTCTTTCGGGAATGAATGAAAACTGATGTGTATCCTATCATTTCCATGTTGACTCTTACGTTTATTACTTCTTTTCTTTTCACTCTCATGACAATTTGGTACGAAGTAACGGACAGAGAGTGTAAAGTCGCTTCGCTACAGAGAGGCGCCTCTTCCTATCCCCGTAATGTTAAAATTTCGTGGTACGTTTTTTCCCCATGAGAGCGTTGAAGAAGCAGACGACAGTGTTTGCAATTCTCGGACACACGATAGCACTGTAAAATTGCTTATCAAAGAAAAATAAATTTTGCTCTCAGTAGGTTAAAGTTGAATTCAGCTCAGTCAGCTGTGATGTTGAATTATTTTAACTATTTAAGTAAAACAGTTGATTTCGTAAGAAATATAAAAAGTAAGTACAAGAAAAATCCCTCCCTATTTCATTTCAATATTAACAACTATACTTTTTTAATATATCAAAAGAAATTCGTGGAATCTAAAGTGGAATATTTTATGGGCTGGCCAAGTCTTAATTAAATATACCAAAACCATGGTAGAACATTGGTGTTTTGAATAGCAGCGGTGAATTAAATATTCTGAAATATAATTAAGAACTTTCAATGGCTTTGCAAATTTCTAAATCTCGTCAGTGAATTGTCCTTTACCTTGCAAAACCCAATGGTTATCATAATTGGACAAATCTTCATCATGGTCTGTTTAAAATAAAGTCATCCAAATTGTAAATTCAATATGAATCTGATGGTTTTAAGAGGCTATTGACTGATGCAGCTCTGTATGCTGCCTGGTATTGTTGAGTATTTGGATGATCTCAATTGTCTCCTTATTGGCGAATGGAACCAAAGTAGTTTTCTAAAAATCTTGACCAATTCTTCCAGTTACTAAGAACTTAAAACCAAAATTATCCTTTATATCATTCCATAGGAGTAGCAAAGACTGAATTGATAGTTTCCACCTTTCAATACAAGGTAAGGTTTTATACCTACAGTTCTGAAGCTACCATATATTAAACCTTTCCAATTTTTCTTTCAGCATTGGTATGTGGATGTATTGATCAGTCATTGCTCTCTTACAGTGTGTTTCATTGTTTAATGTCCTGCTATTGCAGCAATCAAAAAGGCCGTTCATGTGTAAGAGGAACTCTGCTGTGTATGTGCTTTCAATTGTTAACTCTCCTAATCCCAGTTAACAGGCCATTTGAATTAGAAACACTTTGACTGCAAATTTGGGCAGCTAAACTGACTTTCATGTTAGAAAATGCTGGTAACTTGATATGTTTACGTTTCAGCTTATGTGTGCTTTGAAACTTACCAATTTCTTAGTCTATTTTGAAAAAATGTTCTAGGACTGCCCAAGAAACTAGATTGCCTTCCACTATTATGGGATACCGTTTGAAATTGTTCCTCACACTTTTCAAGAGATGTGGAGGATCAATTTCAATGAATGGCTTTTCCACTGATATCCCCATACTTTTGAACAAATTTTGATTGCCTGTTCCTTGGTCACAGACTACAGCTTTGACAATAAGGCCAATACGTTTTAGGTGAGTTACGCAATCATGAAGCAATATCTTCAAAGTCTGTTCGGGACAAGTATCTTTTGTGAGGAAGTAACCAATTGGTGGTTTGAATTTCAGTTTTATGTCATTCACCATGAATACTAGGGCCTGATTTGCGTACTATTTTGACCTTCCATATGGACCGAAGTCTACGAAACCTTCAATGTTATCGTTTTCATTATTGTCAAAATGTTTAGTTGAATGGCTATAATTATGTTCAGTACAAATATATTTAAATGGAATAGAATTGAATAGATAGTTCTGGGTTTAAATTCATAGGAATTGACTTTATCCACTGTAAAAAAAATTTCATTTAAAGCTAGTGTTCATCATTGTGAATATTTTATAGAAATTATCATTTTCTTCGTTGAATTGATTTTTGAGGGCATAATTTGGCATTTTAGTGCTGGGTTTACCTTACACCAGATTGTAGTTGTAACATGATCTTCAGGTGCATTTTCATTTGCTACTATTTGAATTAATTATAAATGAACATTAGGCAGTAAGAGACCATGGCGGGATATGTTTTTGCCTTCAGTTTACCTAGGGAAAACCGTGGTTTCATTGGAATTTCCCAAAAAAAATAGTAGGTCTAGCTAATGGTGTAAGCCTGTTTTAGGTTTTGATATTCATAAAACAATCGTCAGTGAAATGAAGACCGCAAAATACGTGGTTAAAGTGTAAGTAATCTATAGTTTTATTTTGGAGCTTTTCACTGTTAACATTTTGCAGGTAGCTGCAAAATGTTAAGTTTTAAGAAATGTTAATGTATTAGAATAGGCTTAGTAAATTAAAACGCGTATTCACCGGTCTTTATCCCTTGGAAACTTGAAAAAAAAAAAGACTGACGCGTAGTTACCTTTTTATTCGATTTACAATTTTTAGCCGAAAAAGACATTTCAAAATAAATTAAACTCGCAAAAATACCAAAAACACTCTTCCTTTTTTGCGTCGGGCCTGCCTAAAAAGAATGAATAGAATAAATAGAATAAAACCGATATGCTGGAGATGCTGAGTGTGCCCGGTAGGATGATACTTATTCTATTTATTCTAAATGCGATAATGCTCATTCTTTTTGCCTGCTAGCTACGAAATTAATCATTTAACCATGATTATCATTAAACTAAAACCAACTTTCAAAATGATTAAATACGTGTAATTCAAATAAAGCTAAGTAAAAGTAAATAAAATATTTATATTCGATTTCGTCGTTTATTGTAATCTAGGCCATATCTTTGTGTTTATATCGCGGTAATTAAAACTAATTTTAGAGTGTATTCTAAGGCAAGGGAATCTAGACAATTATAATGTTTTCAAACCTAATAGCAACTTAAGGGAATCTCGACTTATTTATTTTTATTTGAACCTATAAAAATAATAATAATAATTATAATAATAACTATTTTTTTTATTCTAGAGTGTAAAAAATTTTAATGTCCACGGAACGGTTTTAAAAATAAAGCGAAATTATTCTATTTATTCTAACGCGTTTTCCGTATGCTTTTGGTCGTCAACGCGTTATTTAGCTATTGAAACTTATTCTATCACGTTTTCTATACTTTCCATTCGAATACCTGAATTATTTTTACGCCGTCACGAAGAGCGTGAAGAGGGGTATATTTCGTGGTAGTTTCGTTAATTTGCACGGACTGGTTTAAACGTTATAGCGAAATTATTCTATTTATTCTAATTCCTTTTGGGTAGCAAATATGGCGTCTCAGCGTTTTTTCGTGCTTCACATTTATTCTATCATTTAAAGCTACTTCCCTTTTAAATACCATAATTATTTTTACGCCGTCATGAAGAGCGTGAAGAGGGGTATATTTCGTGATAGTTTCGTTAATTTCCCTCCACCGGCTTAAACGTTATAGACAAATTATTCTATTTATTCTAATTGCTTTTTTGTAGGAAATATGGCGTCTCCGCGTATTTTCGTGTTTCAAATTTATTCTATCACGTTTTCTATACTTTCCATTCGAATACCGGAATTATTTTTACGCCGTCACGAAGAGCGTGAAGAGGGGTATATTTCGTGGTAGTCTCGTTAATTTGCAAGGACTGGTTTAAACGTTATAGCCAAATTATTCTATTTATTCTAATTCCTTTTGGGTAGGAAATATGGCGTCTCAGCGTTTTTTCGTGCTTCACATTTATTCTATCATTTAAAGCTACTTCCCTTTTAAATACCATAATTATTTTTACGCCGTCATGAAGAGCGTGAAGAGGGGTACATTTCGTGATAGTTTCGTTAATTTCCCTCCACCGGTTTAAACGTTATAGACAAATTATTCTATTTATTCTAATTGCTTTTTTGTAGGAAATATGGCGTCTCCGCGTATTTTCGTGTTTCAAATTTATTCTATCACGTTTTCTATACTTTCCATTCGAATACCTGAATTATTTTTACGCCGTCACGAAGAGCGTGAAGAGGGGTATATTTCGTGGTAGTTTCGTTAATTTGCACGGACTGGTTTAAACGTTATAGCGAAATTATTCTATTTATTCTAATTCCTTTTGGGTAGGAAATATGGCGTCTCAGCGTTTTTTCGTGCTTCACATTTATTCTATCATTTAAAGCTACTTCCCTTTTAAATACCATAATTATTTTTACGCCGTCATGAAGAGCGTGAAGAGGGGTATATTTCGTGATAGTTTCGTTAATTTCCCTCCACCGGTTTAAACGTTATAGACAAATTATTCTATTTATTCTAATTGCTTTTTTGTAGGAAATATGGCGTCTCCGCGTATTTTCGTGTTTCAAATTTATTCTATCACGTTTTCTATACTTTCCATTCGAATACCGGAATTATTTTTACGCCGTCACGAAGAGCGTGAAGAGGGGTATATTTCGTGGTAGTTTCGTTAATTTGCAAGGACTGGTTTAAACGTTATAGCGAAATTATTCTATTTATTCTAATTCCTTTTGGGTAGGAAATATGGCGTCTCAGCGTTTTTTCGTGCTTCACATTTATTCTATCATTTAAAGCTACTTCCCTTTTAAATACCATAATTATTTTTACGCCGTCATGAAGAGCGTGAAGAGGGGTATATTTCGTGATAGTTTCGTTAATTTCCCTCCACCGGTTTAAACGTTATAGACAAATTATTCTATTTATTCTAATTGCTTTTTTGTAGGAAATATGGCGTCTCCACGTATTTTCGTGTTTCAAATTTATTCTATCATTCAAAGCTACTTCCCTTTTGAATACCATAATTATTTTTACGCCGTCATGAAGAGCGTGAAGAGGGGTACATTTCGTGATAGTTTCGTTAATTTCCCTCCACCGGTTTAAACGTTATAGACAAATTATTCTATTTATTCTAATTGCTTTTTTGTAGGAAATATGGCGTCTCCGCGTATTTTCGTGTTTCAAATTTATTCTATCACGTTTTCTATACTTTCCATTCGAATACCGGAATTATTTTTACGCCGTCACGAAGAGCGTGAAGAGGGGTATATTTCGTGGTAGTTTCGTTAATTTGCAAGGACTGGTTTAAACGTTATAGCCAAATTATTCTATTTATTCTAATTCCTTTTGGGTAGGAAATATGGCGTCTCAGCGTTTTTTCGTGCTTCACATTTATTCTATCATTTAAAGCTACTTCCCTTTTAAATACCATAATTATTTTTACGCCGTCATGAAGAGCGTGAAGAGGGGTATATTTCGTGATAGTTTCGTTAATTTCCCTCCACCGGTTTAAACGTTATAGACAAATTATTCTATTTATTCTAATTGCTTTTTTGTAGGAAATATGGCGTCTCCACGTATTTTCGTGTTTCAAATTTATTCTATCATTTAAAGCTACTTCCCTTTTGAATACCATAATTATTTTTACGCCGTCATGAAGAGCGTGAAGAGGGGTACATTTCGTGATAGTTTCGTTAATACATAACTGGCTCGGTGGCCACTCTCAGTCACTTTGAACACTTCTGGACGATACATAATACTCCAACGATCCTCAAATACTGGCGTCAACTTGTCACTCTTAATCTTGACTGGCTTCATGATTTGGTTCCTTCTCCCAGCCTTATTTCCCTTCCTTCTTGGACCCCTGTCCAGGCGGACGTCAACTGTCGCTGGCTGCGCTCCTCAAAGTCAGAGTTCTCGGATGTCGAGTTGCGCCAGCTCTTCTTTTACGAACTCCATGCCATGGCCGGCGATTCCGTGGTCATATATACCGACGGCTCCCTCCAGGACGTATCCAGCTGTGCCGGCGCCAGCTTCTGCATTCCTGATCGCGATGTCGCTCGTCCGTTCGTTGTGGATCCGGGCCACCCGATTAACACGGTGGAGCTCTTTGCCATTAATCAAGCGGTGGCTTTCGCTCGCAGTGAAGGTCTCGGGAACATTGTCGTATGCTCCGACTCCCAATCGGCCTTGGCTATGATTTTGGGGGACGGCCCTGACCCTCAAGTACTACGTTTCCGGAGCCTCTGTCACGGTTACCCCGGGCGTGTTAAACTATTGTGGTGTCCGTCTCATTCCGGTATCCCAGGGAACGAGATGGCGGACAAATGTGCCACAGTAGCGGCTATCGACCATCCTGCGCGGCCGATGGTTTTTTTGCCTCGCACCAAAAGCTACCTTAAAACACGGGTTTCGCTTCTGGTTACGGACTCTTGGCAGGTTTCATGGAACCACTTTGTTTCGGCTCGGGGCGTCGGGTGGTACAAGACTGATCCGTCACGGGACTGTATTGCGGGTCTTCGGTTGCCACGTTGGCAAGACTCGTTAGTAGCACGTGTTAACTGTGACCGGCTCCCAACTGCTGCGGTGCTTTTCCGTTTTCGCTTAAGAACGTCTTCGGTGTGTCGCTCCGGTCAGTGCGCGGCGATAGAGACGCTTCACCACATTCTTTTTGAATGTCGGGCGGCTAGCGGTCCCCGCCATTCGTTTTTGGCGTCGCTTACGGCAGGTGACTTTCTCCACTCTGTATCGGGTCTCCGTATGGCCTTTTCTCGAGGTGTACTACCGATTATTTCCGACGTGTGTAATCTGCTCCGCGCCGTTGGCATTCGTTAACTTTGCCGGGTACAATAGTTTTGTTTTTGGTTTGTGTATTTATCTTCTTATCGCTGTTTGTATATACTTTAAATTTGTAGTCTAATTCTGTATGATGCACATGGTGTGAAGGCCCCCGCTGCCATATACACCAATAAAGTCTTTCTTATTTTTGAAAAAAAAAAAGACGCGTTTTCAAGCAAAAAGATTTTTTTTCTTCAAAATAATGGATGGCGCCACGGGTCATATGATAACGTTTGATCGTCATTTTAGAGCAGACGGCACATTCGTATTTTTCAAAAACTTGTTTCGCGGGGAGCAGATTTGATTGGATCTCTAGATTGATATTCCCAACTCAATGATAAAATCTAGCGTGCACGGGCTGTTCCCAACTCAATGCAAATTATGCGCAAAGAAAATGCTCTGTGCACGGCCCACTGCGCATGCGCTCGCGTTCTCTCGCCCCATAGCGGCCCGCTCAATCAGCCCAAAATAGAGAATGCCATTTGTGGCCGCTACGTAGGCTGGAGCGCTATAATCTGACCCCTCTTTAACATTGAATCCTACGGAGATATGTTGTTTTTTGATTTATTATGAAAAAGATTAAGAATTAATAGGCATTTTCGAGGAAATGAAAGGTAAATCAACTCTTTTTATACGTTTTAATCACTTTTTCAAAATTTTTACGTTTGTTTTTCCCGCCGAAAATAATATTTTAAAATCACCAGATGTCAGATGCTCTCGCTACTGAGTCAGCTGTTACAGGTGACAACACGTCGATGAAAAAGACTGCTTGGATAATCACAATTAACGCTTGTAGCTAAGCCAATAGCAAATATTTTAATAACTGGGAAATGGAAAGTAAGTTATTATTTAAATATTTACAATCCATAATATGGAGAAGTTTAAACAAAGTTATTATTTATCTGTTTCCAGGAATGACTGCCGTAAATGTTGTATTGGACGTTTCACATTTGGAGAAACTTTATCGTTTGAGGCTTAAAACTAAGTTCTTTAAGTTTCTCGTAACAAGCTGAAATTTAACCGTGTTATATTATCAACTAAAGGTGGAACTATTTTGTCACAGATAAATTTGCAGAAGTTGAAGCATGAGTGTCATTGCAATCACACTGTAAAAGAGGACATTTAGAAAGCTTCGGCAAATTGTTACAAATTCCAGGAGTTTCTCGTAAATATGGAATCGCTCCCTCTATGAAGGTCAAAACAATTGAGATAATCAAACAAACTTCTGCTTTGGATATTTTAAACCACCTCTGTCTGATAGTTAAATTAAATCAAGGAGCGGAGAGTAGTAAATCCCAATTCGAAATTTGATTCGTTTAATCAATAAATCTAATGATTTTAAGAGGCAAGAAAATGACTAAACATTTACATTTTTGAGGGACTACTAATTTTTAATTTCAGGTCAGTATATCCCACCCCCAAGGGTCTAGAGACGCCAGTGCATTTATAACCAAATTGTTTACAGGTTCTTTGAAAATGTCAAGCCCCACAATTGTCTGTTAAAGATGAATTCTGTACCTTTATCTGTGTCACTAAAGTGTAAACTGCATACTACACTTGATGCTGATGTGTCATTTATTTTGTAATTATCACGTGATGTGATATGATTTTCAGCCATCTTTCTCACAGAATTTCATCACTTTTTTAGGTTTGCAATAAGGAACGCAAAAGCATTTTAATCTAGTTAAGTAAGGGTAACTAAATTGTTGAATAAAAATTATTTAATTTCTAATTACCTGTAAACTGTATTATTACGTTTCAATAGTTTGTATAATCTAGTGAATCCATTGACTTATTGATAAATGAAATTCGAAACCATATAAATATGTTGGAACTTATTCTTAAAAGGGGTTTCAAACAATGTAAATCTTAGAACATGTTTATAATAAAAATGAACAAATTACACCTAAATAAACATTTTATTTTCTTTAGAAGATAATGAAAATTATATAGTTATATCAGAAATTCATGTATTTCTGGTTATATGTATGGAAAAATGGCTACAAGACAAGGTAAAAGTTGTAAATAAAACTAACTAGGGTTAACTTTCTTGCTAAACAATTTGAAAAAAACTGAATTATAACCTAATTTTTTAAGTTGTAAATGGAAACATAACTTTCAATTACAAAATAAAAATGAAAAAAATTAGCTTTAAGAATATTTAGGTACTTTTTAGCAGCATGTACTCATCGGTTGTTGAGTTTCCCACCATAGAGTATGATGTTAAATCGGTTGTAAAAAGACGCGTTTTTAGGGTTGGGACGAAGCGCTCCCGGCGGACGACGAAGACACTAATCGCTAAACTTTTGATTCGCGCCAATACATGGATTTGAAATTCTTTGAGCGGGCCGCTATGGGGCGAGAGAACGCGAGCGCATGCGCAGTGGGCCGTGCTCTGTGGAAGCAGACGCTGCGAGGATAATTTCTTTTCTACTTGCGTTTTAGGCTTATAGGTGTTAGGTGATTATATTTTTAACTTAATACGTTAAGTTTAATGATGAAATAATTATATAAAAAAAGTCAGTAACCTAAAAGATATGGATCGACAGTCTGGAGGATTAATATATCCGCCATCGGATCCTAGTTTGCAATTTCCATGTGAGTAGTCTTTTCGTAATATATACAGGCCAAATGTTGCCAAGGCTTAGGATAATATTCTTAATATATTGCGTCATAATGTTAAAGCATGTGTTTTTCTAATTTTTCATCAGATTCGCCTTCGATTCCTAAAGGGAATTTTACACCAGTATCACCTTATTTAAATTTTGATCCAGCATATTTAGCCCAAGTATGTTAATACTACTAAATGTAAATGTCTTCTTGCGGTTTAAATTAAATATTGGTTGTGTAGAATGACCCGGAATGGATATTTCCCGAAGGAGCTTCTAGGCAACGTGGTCGTTTTGAACTTGCCTTTTCACAAATTGGTGGTTCCGTTATGCTTGGTAAGCTAATGTGTATCAAATTAATAAACTTAATAATAAGAAAATTATCAAACTAAAATTTTCTTCATACAGGGGCTGCTTTTGGTGGTGTTAACGGATTTTACACTGGTCTAAAAGAAACTACTATAGCTGGTCATACAGGCAGTGTTCGTAGAACTCAGTAAGATTTTTTATCTTAAACAATTTTGTTTGCAGGTATAATTTTTTTTTATTTAAAGAATGCTAAACTACATTACCAAAAAGGGAGCTGGTGTAGCAAATACATTAGGAGTAGTTGGTCAGTAGCAGCATTTTTTTCTTTTGTCTTAAAAGGGAAGTACCAAGCTTGTTCAAATATAACTTTATTTACATTGCAAAATTTGAGCAAGACCAAATTTAAGAAGAAACACTACAATACGTGTGTAAATAGTTATTTACATTTTAGAATTGACAAAAGCTTGAATCTTTTCCCTTTTCATTTTGAAACTCATCTGCTCCATATATTTGTGTTAATTTTCTGTTACATGCCAGCTGTAATGTACAGTGGATTTGGGGTTATTCTCTCTTGGTTAAGGGGCACAGATGATGAGCTAAATACCCTTGTTGCTGGTACAACTACTGGCGTTCTGTACAAGTCAACAGGTACTATATATATTTAGTACAAATTTTGGTTTTAGTCATAGAAATTTTGTTAGAAAAACCAGAGTGATCAAAACTAAAAGGAATGTTTTTATATTTTCAGCCGGATTAAGGAAGATGGGTGTGGGTGGTTTAGTAGGTTTAAGTTTAGCTTCAGTGTATTGTTTGTGGTCAAGCAGTGATAGACTGAAGGCAATGTTACAATCTAATCAGAGATAAAATAAAAAATTATAGTATCAATAGGAAAATATTGAAATTGTAGACCTTGAAATGAGCGCAAGACATATTGATTTCGTCAGATTTCTTTTAAAGATGTACAATCTTATATTAAAAAGATTTTGCCACTTAAAGAAAAAAAATCCAACTTTATTATAAATATAGTTACATGTTCTTGAAAGAGTTCAGTCTTATCAAACTCAAAATTATATTTCCCCAATGTCAGCTTTATTTTAATGGTTAACAGAATATTCTAAGTTTAGAAGTTCAGTGGGATTTCAGCTTACGAAAAGAAGTAAAATTATCACGAGCATTCTTAGAAAGTAACTTGAGAACTGCGATGCATTTTTTATTTAAGAATGCATAAACTAGAAATATGATGACTAGGTTAGACAGTTGTTAAAACGTTCACGGAACAAAGCGTAACGCAATAGATTATAAGGCACAGGAACAGTTAAATTAAATTTAATAACCCGGAAATGAAAGACCATCATTTTTAAGTACTCCATTAACATACACCCCCCAAAAGAACACCACGCAGTATTTTGATGGTTTGATAACGATTTCAATTTTTAATCTAACTCATAACGTTCTTGTTAAAGACAAAATTTATAGCAAAATACATTTTTTTTTCACTCTACAAAAACAAACAATACCCAAAAAAAATTATTTGGAAATGTCAAAATTATACATAACGGATTTTATTTTTATTTCTAAAAGACTTGTTAGTGTTAAAGAACTTTTTTTCTTGAAAAAGTGAGGCTTAAGTGAATTTAAAGTTGAACACCACAATTACTCTTACTGTAGTTTTTTTTTTAACTTTCTTACGTACTATTATGCTAGGTAATTTTTTTAATTTGAATAGAGTTTCTTGTCCTTAAGAATGGCACGTGGAGCGACACGTTTTATAACAATTCCCGCGCTTTGCCAGAAAAAATGAAAAAACCCCAAAGAAATCTTGGAACAACACAAATGGATGCCCTTCGCTATCAAGAATAGCAAACAGGAAGAATACAAACATGCCATTTTTTGTTTCGATAGAATGTCAAATCCAATGTTTAACTTTTTTCTGTTGGTTGTTGCGGACTACCAACATTCCCAAAAACTCCGGTTTGATTTAAATGGACTGGTGGTGGCGCTGCTGGTTTAACAAACCTTTCTTGATTAGCTGATTTGGGTTTGGCAGAAACTACGGAGGTTCCAGGGGTTATATTCTAAAATAAAATGCATGAAAAAGGTAAGAGTAGACCTTTTTGGAAGATAGAAAAAAAATTCAAGGCTTACAACAGGATAGGATGTGGTTGCTATACTGGAACCCGAAGGAGGAGAAGTACCCGGAATATGAGTACCAGGAACAGGAACGTGGTACAACTGTTGGTTGCAATTGGGGCAACGACCCATCGGACTTGGAGGGCTAAAAGTTTCTCTTAAACCACTAGAAAAACTCAAACCTGAGTAGAAAAATGTAAGTGTATATTAATGTTTTGGTAGTTAGAAATGACTTTTTCAATATTTACCAGGACTAAGCGGTCTTGAAGAACTTGGTGATGGATTATAAGGAATGGGGCTGGAGACAGTCCTAGGCCTAACATTGTGACCCTGAGAAGTCATCTCGTTAAAGTGCCTTTCTTCATCCATTTCAAGACTAGATTCGCTCTCTGACAAGTGGCGACAGAGGGCTTCCCTTCTGTCCATCTCCATTTGCAGTTTTCTCTGCAATCGGATGTTTTCTTCACGAACTTGCCTCTCTTCCATGGCAAACTGAGCCATTTTCTCAGAATCTAAACAGCCGAAATAAAATGAAATTTCCGATACTTCATTTTTAGTCGCAAATATAAAGAACTCACGTTCCTGTTGCGCATTGAGCAACTGCATTTTTAATTTGGCAACTTCATTTCTCAAGTGCTGAACATGCAAGGTCAAGTTAGCAGCGGTGTCTCCGTTATTTATATCTCTGGGAGAAGGAGGAGCTGAAACTGGTTGGTCTAACTTCTCTTGCAACATTCTACGAAATGTAAAATGGATTTAATATTTACATCCAAGTGGGGGTGAGAAAAGATGGTTAAAAGAGATGGAAAGTCAATATGTACATGAACCTTTTCTCTGCTTCTAATTTATCCATTCTTTTCCATAACCTGTTAACCAACGCTTCCTGCTCTTGTTCCAAAGTATTTTCCAATTCTACTTTCTCCCTGCGAAGCTGTTCCAGGTTTGACTGTTTACAAAGAGTTTCAGCCTCCAATTTCTCAATTTTTCTCATCAATTTATTCACTAATGCCTCCTGTTCTTGCTCTAGCGTTTGTTCTAGCTGCACTTTCTCTTGTCTCAGCTAAGGTGAAATAGGTCAATAAGTAAAACTAAATAACCTGTTTAAAGTAGTTTTAAAACCTGGTTAAGCTTTCTAGATAAATCATTTGTGAGGCATTCTTCTTCTTGCTCATAGTTAAGAGCTAGTGTTTCTTTTTCTTTCTTTAAAGCTTGAATCTTCTTAAGTAAGGTGTTGCTAATAAACTCTTCCTCTTGTTCAGCTTTAGCTTGCTGCGTATTTACAATTAAATTTAAAACAATTGTGGCGTGTAAGCTACAATTGATGTATATAAAAAACTCACTATAGTCACGCTAGCTTGTCTGAGAGCGCGATTCTCTTCTTGCAGTGTCTTGACCCTAAGTTTATACGTTTCCAATTCCATTTTAAGAACCCGATTCTCTTGCTGTAGAGATTCGATTCTCTTTTGAAATTGTTCTCTGGAGATTGGGGATGGAGGTATCATGCACCCTCCATCTACACTTCCCGAGTCTGATTCACTTGCTGAATCTGCCATTTTTACATCCATTTTGATGGGAATTTATCTTTTCTGTTTTCGTTCACTTTTTACTGTAACGAATTAAATCCTAATTCTAAGCCTCGGTCTTACGAATTATAATCCCAGCACACGTGCGATATCCCGATGATTGTTTAAGATTTATTTCGGTATTTTGGATAAAGCTACATGTGCACTAACCTACCAAGTGTTTTGCGAAACATTGTTTATAAATTTTATTTCCAAATTTTTTAAAGCAGTGTACTATTCTTTCTACAAAAAACTTACCCCTAAAATTTTAATTTCAACACCAAAAGTTCAACCCGAAGGAAGCCCGATCGCTAGCAGCGGGCATTTCAACCAATCATCATCCAGAATTTTATGTAACCACGACGAAAAATAAAAGGCCGAGGTCGAGATATTTTTTAGTCTGGCGTGTGAGCCCAAGGTTCGTAAAAAAGGGAACTATAAAATTGGCTCGATGTAGGCTCGATCGCATGGTTTTTTTTTTCAAAATATTACGGGTTTTGCGTTGTTATGTAAAATCGTGACGTCACCCAGATGAGAATCTATGAGATCGTATCTTCATCATAGAGTATAGAAAAGAAATAGAGGGAAGATTACCGCGTTAAGGCACCCCTGTTTTTGACCGGGAAAATTCATCCCCCCACGCATGTATGAAAGCGGAGATGGGCAGAATTTGCAACGCCATCTATCGATTGACAGAGTAACTAGTATTAGGCAAATGACAGTTGATTTTCAAAAAGGCATAATGTATTTCATTTCACCGCGCGTCGTAGGCGCCATGTAATCTGCCCATCTCATGGCTTCCTACATTGGCGAAAAGGGGGTCGACACTCGCGGTCAACTTCGTTAGATGCAATAGTGCCTCTATTTATTTTCTATCTCTATGGATCGTATTGACGTCATCAATTGTAACTCGTACAGATATTTTTTCAAACATCTTCTTGATCGAGACCCCTTGGTGTGAGCAAAGATAATTTAAACTCGTACCCTAGATTCGAATACTGAGAGCTTTCCCATTGACGGTTTTGTAACGAAGCGTTTACCCTTTTCCGGCACGTGACCTCAGAAAAATCGGGCTCCATCGGTTGCGGTAAGGTGCAAACCATGGAGCGAATTTTTTCTGAGTTCCAGCGGGAAGTGGGTAAACGCTATTGGCAACGCGCGAGAGAGTGATTTCGAATCTAGGGTACGAGTTTAAATTATCTTTGGTGTGAGCCTACCTCCACATTCGAGGTGGACTTTATTTATTTATTTTTTTGGATAAAAGATACAGATCGTTAAGCTAGATATAGCAAAATTGTGGTCAACCTTGCAGTACCCGACAGTAGATCAGTAAGATAATAGTATGCAGGAATTCACTTTCTTTCTTTATTTACGCACCAAAGCTGCCACTGGCTGCTTATAGGCACTCAAAAATTTTTGGTTACAGATAATACAAACGTTTGAGATATATATATATATATAAAAAAGAAAAAAACAAAAAAAAACCAATATGAATACAGTAAAACGTTAAGCACAGGAGGGGGTAAGATAGGAGCGTAGGGTACGGGTGAAGGAATGTTTTGAGGGTAGAGACACTAAGTCGTGAGGGAGGGAATTCCAAATGGATAGGGTGCGGTGTGTAAAATGGCGCTGGCGGTAAGAAGTGTTAACGCGAGGTAGGAATAGTTTTTTTTGTGTCCGCGGGTGGAAGTTAAATGTGGGCGCTCGAAAAATTCTCCTTCATGAAGGAAACTGGAGCCTGACACAATCGAGAATAGTTCGGTTAGGTCATTTGCTTGATGTCGTTCTTGTAGCGTGGGAATGGAAAGGAACTGTCGGCGATCGTCTGCGCAGCTGAGGGACAAGCTTAGTGAGCCTATTTAACGATTTGTTTATGAGGGTAATGTCCTTCTTGAAATGTGGGGACCAAATTGGTGACGCGAAGTCCAGTAGTGGAAGGATAAAGGTTTTGAAGAGAGTCTTGATCAGTTTCGGGGACTTGAAGTGAAAAGTCCTCCGGGTCATGCCAGTAAACATGTTTATCTTTTTGGCCACAGTGCGGCAGTGATCGGAGAAGGACAGCTTCTCATCAATGTGAACCCCAAGATCTCGGATGCAGCTCGTTGGTGGTATGGCTTGGCCCCCCAGATAGTAAGTGTGACGAGAGTGGTTTCTGCCAAGATGGAGAACGTTTGATTTGGCTGCATTGAACGAGAGGCCAGCCTCAGCTGCCCAGGCTTCTACCCTGGATAGGTCAGACTGGAGTTTAACGTGGGATGTGCTGGTCGAGAGCAAGTGGACGAGTTTTGTGTCGTCTGTGAATAAACTGACTAGGGCATGGTGGATAGAAGCTGCTAGACTATTGACGTAAATGGCGAATAGCAGGGGGGCCAATACCGAGCCTTGCGGCACCCCACTGGTAACAGGACGAGAAGAGGACTTAGCACCTCTAATGACAACCCGTTGAGAACGTTGGGTCAGGAAGGCCTGTATCCAGCGAAGGGGGTAGCGTGAGATATCCGCTGCCTGGAGACTCCGGAAAAGTTGGTGATGGGGGACGGTATCGAAGGCCTTCTGTATGTCGAGGTAAATCACGTCAACGGCATGCCCAGATTCCAGGGCAGAGGTCCAGGAGTTTGATGCTTCCAAAAGGTTCGTGGTACAAGACCGTTTGGGTTGATCTACGTCTCCAGACTTCACTCTGAGCTGTCCCCTCCGGCCCTTGAGGCCTTCCTCAAAGCCGACGAGCATGTCGGTGTGTCTGCCATCTCGGCTCACTTCATCCAGCACAACCTCATGAGTCCGTCCCAACACGGTTTCCGTAGTGGCTTCAGCACTGTGACCCAGCTCCTTTGCTGAGTTGACGCCTGGACTTCTGGGCTGGAGCAAGCCGGCCGAGTGGATTTCATTTTCCTTGACTTTCACCAAGCCTTTGATTCGGTTCCGCATGAGCTCCTCAACGGCAAACTTTACTACTACGGGGTTAGGGGTATGATCCTGATTTGGCTATCAGCTTACCTCGAGAATAGATAGTTTCGAGTGGTACTCCCCGGTGCCACCTCCGACTGGCTCCCTGCTTCCTCTGACGTGCCACAAGGATCGATCCTGGGGCCTCTCCTCTTCATCATCTACATCAACGACATCGGAGACAACGTCGTCTCCCAACATTACATCTTCGCGGATGACGTAGCACTCTCCAGGTCGATCTTCTCAACACAGGACTGCGTTGCTCTTCAATCCGACCTCGATACCATCGGCAAGTGGAGTGAGCAGTGGGCCAGTGACTGCTACCGCTAAACTCTGCAAAGTTCTCTCACTTCGCAGAGCTGGTCAGCTAGCTCACTCAGCGAAATATGTCCTTTAAGGTGCTGACCTGCGCACAGTCTCCTCTCAAAAATATCTTGGAGTTACTCTAACAGACTCCCTGGAGTGGTCCACCCACATCAACCGCTAGGGCCCTGGGTTTCATCCGCCGACACTTGTCCCACTGCTCCTTTGCGACGAAGTCGTTAGGAGTTAAAACCTACATCCTTCCGATCCTGGAGCACTGTTCGGCCGTCTGGTCCCCATCAACTGCAAGTGGCGTCCACGTGGTTGACAATATCCAGCGGCGTGCCCTTCGCTTCGCGACCAGCGTGGGATTCGCGTGGAGTAAGTAGATGACAAACGTGCTCAAGAACAAAAAATGGGACAACTTAGCTTTGCGCCACCGTCTTAAGCGTCTCGTTATCGTAAAAAGCGAGGTTCATCGCTCGGCGGTCTTGTCCGACTGGCGTCGCCCCCAAGAGGGAATCGGGTCGCCTCTATGATCCTTCCGGGCTTCAGACTTGCCGTCCACAAACATTCATTTCTCCCTTAGCTCCTCCATACAGGAGTGGAATTCCATTCCATAGTACCTAAAGAACATTCCCGGCCGTGCTCAGTTCCGGAAGGCCTTTGCTACGTAATTGGACCTGTACGATTAGCGCTACTCCTAGTCTCGACGTGATGGGTTTTTAACCCTTTGTCGGGCTTTAATCGAACTAAAGAACTAAGGAAACCCAACTTCCGTTAACGTGATATTCCGGGAACTTGGCACGCAATTTTGAATTTAAAATTCACCTGTGGTTACGCCACAGGTGAATTTTTTGGAGTACTGTATGATTGGCTGAATTGGAACTCTTGAGTCTTTTGACTCCTTTGGGATGACCAATAGAAAAATTGAAATCACAAAGAGGGTTAATTTTCCGGATTACAGAGTTGCTAATCGTTTTACTGATTTATCTTTGGTGAGAAAGGGATATAGTAAGACAAAATGCATGAGCTAGGCTACAAATGTCATACTTAGAGGTATTATGTTACTTATGATAAAATCTATGACTTCCAGAGTTACCTGGCTACCCTCCACCCATCCATCATTGCCCTTATGGAGACGAAACTTGATTGTACGATTACTTCCTCGGAGATCTTCGGGTCGGACTTTACCGTGTACCGCAGCGATCGTTGTGATATACTCATTGCGGTAACCAACAGGATAAAATCCTATCTTATCCACACTGTTGACAACGTGGAGACGGTATAATAGTGCGAGATCATCAGGGTAGGAGCGGATCAAGGTAAAATTTTCACCAGGGCTAGTTGGAATTTAGGTGCTGCCCCCTTACCAAGGTTGGATTTACCATTAGGCTATACGAAGAAGATTTTAGGGCGTAAGGACTACGAAATATCTGGTATCTTGAAAACCACAAGTCAAAAACCACGGCGCAATTTTCACTAAAACTTTACGTTTTAACTAGATGTCGGTAGCCCTGCCAGCTCCATGGAGGCAGTTTTTTCCGACTCCCGCCAGGAACTCAGTAAGAGCCTGCGTTTACGTTCAAGGAGCTTGATTTCGAATCTAGGGTACGTAGTTATATTATCTTTGGGAAAAACGACAATTTCATTCAAGAAATACGGGGTTATAAATCAGGTACAGATTATATGTTATTAACCAGTTTGAACCAAAGTTTGTTTGGATCGAATAAAACAAAATTTTATACATTGGAATTGAATGAACTACAACACATTATATAAAATATAACTTTGAATTCTAATTTTTAATAAAAATAAATTTGTTCATTCATAGCTGACACTAATTTGATAAGGACGCGCAATTTGTTTAAAAAAAATCAATCAAAATGTATTTTAAGTGACTTTATATAACTGAATTTTGTTCCAGCCTGGTAAAGATCAATTAATGTCAGCCGTTAAAAAACTTCAGTATAATCATTTTCATGTAACATTTAATTAACTATCGTAATGGTGTTTCAAGTTATGCCTTTACTTTAAAAAATTAGCTTTAATATCAACGATTATTTGGTATATTTCATTTTAGTTTTCCTTCGTTTATTTATTATTTAAATTATCGTTCGTATTAAAACATTATTAACCGGGTAGAATACAATAAATTTCGATAAAATATTTCTAAACTAAATTAGATGCAAATTGGATTGAATAATATTTTTCCAACGGGAATCAAAAGCGAGTGGACTATATATTTTTAATATAATTAAAATCTAATTTGTTAAGATCTATTTTTAATAAAACTGTATTTAAAACAAAACGTTAGATATAATATGTTTATCCAATTACAATATACGACAGTAAAATTTATTCCGATTCGATCCATATTATTTAATTTAAGCAATTTAAGAAATGATCAGGTTGATCTATACTAGGAAAGTGGATCCAGTCATGGTGTAGAAAACGGAACATTTTTGACAAATATTACGCAAAATATTACATTGGATATTCTTCTCCTCCAAAGTTCTATGACGTTTTGAGAAAAAAATAAACGGGTTTAGTTCTACCACGGCCAACTTTGATCACGTGCTACAGCGGCCAACACTTTCGTCGAAATTCCGCCAGCAAGGATTTTCCCCCTATAAACTGTACTATAACGTGTAGGAGTTCAGCGCCACGCTCGGTTTTTATATTGGCTTCAATGTAAAAACTATTCTAAAAATAATAATTCGCTAGGGGCGCTCACGCCATACACATCTTTTGCTCATAGGTTAACACAGAAGCGTCAACGAATGAGATGGCCGCTGTAGCGCGAGAGATCAAAGTTGGCCGTGGTTCTACAAAGGTCATAAAAGCGTTCAATATACAAAATGCGCAATGACAGATATGAATCATATGATCACGTACAAAATCAACTTTGAAATTGCCTAATATTGAGATTATTGTTTCCTTCGCAGTATCACTGCAGCTACATTGAAGTTACTTTACAATTCAAAAAGATCCCATAACAGTTAATTTGGAAATTTGATGTACATTGTATTCATTTTATGAACAACACTGGACTCGCGTTTCGCTGAAGAAATATTACATATTTTGTACCGAGGTTTACTGACGAGAAATATATCAGATTATTGAAAAAAGCTACATATTGCCGATTCAACGTTATAATATATCGTAATAAGAAGTCAACCAAATATTAAAAGAAAAGAAAATATAAACATACATAAATAAAAGGTCCCTACTCAAGGAGCCACCCCGGGCGGCCACCCAGCCATTAAGCCGATCAGATTTTAGTTATCGTTCTGGGCTTGAAATTTCTGCACACTGTACTTTCTAGCAACTACACGCAGGACGTGCTAAGCCATACTGAATCAATTCGCAATTCTTGCAGCACTGTTAAATTAGCACTCTCCTCTCCTATTAGCAGCAAAACTAAGCATTCCCAAAAATCTCGATGTCTGCAAGGACCTACAAGGTGCTACCGACGTTGCTCTCTTTCCCACGGTAGTCCTTAACTATCCTTCTTATAAAAGAAGGAAAAGACAGGGACGAGAATTCCACCTCTCATAAAAGAAGGAAAAGAGAGGGACGAGAATTCCACCTCTCATAAAAGAAGGAAAAGAGAGGGACGAGAATTCCACCTCTCATAAAAGAAGGAAAAGAGAGGGACGAGAATTCCACCTCTCATAAAAGAAGGAAAAGAGAGGGACGAGAATTCCACCTCTCATAAAAGAAGGAAAAGAGAGGGACGAGAATTCCACCTCTCATAAAAGAAGGAAAAGAGAGGAACGAGAATTCCACCTCTCATAAAAGAAGGAAAAGAGAGGAACGAGAATTCCACCTCTCATAAAAGAAGGAAAAGAGAGGGACGAGAATTCCACCTCTCATAAAAGAAGGAAAAGAGAGGAACGAGAATTCCACCTCTCATAAAAGAAGGAAAAGAGAGGGACGAGAATTCCACCTCTCATAAAAGAAGGAAAAGAGAGGGACGAGAATTCCACCTCTCATAAAAGAAGGAAAAGAGAGGGACGAGAATTCCACCTCTCATAAAAGAAGGAAAAGAGAGGGACGAGAATTCCACCTCTCATAAAAGAAGGAAAAGAGAGGGACGAGAATTCCACCTCTCATAAAAGAAGGAAAAGAGAGGGACGAGAATTCCACCTCTCATAAAAGAAGGAAAAGAGAGGAACGAGAATTCCACCTCTCATAAAAGAAGGAAAAGAGAGGAACGAGAATTCCACTTCTCATAAAAGAAGGAAAAGAGAGGGACGAGAATTCCACCTCTCATAAAAGAAGGAAAAGAGAGGAACGAGAATTGCACCTCTCATAAAAGAAGGAAAAGAGAGGGACGAGAATTCCACCTCTCATAAAAGAAGGAAAAGAGAGGGACGAGAATTCCACCTCTCATAAAAGAAGGAAAAGAGAGGGACGAGAATTCCACCTCTCATAAAAGAAGGAAAAGAGAGGGACGAGAATTCCACCTCTCATAAAAGAAGGAAAAGAGAGGGACGAGAATTCCACCTCTCATAAAAGAAGGAAAAGAGAGGGACGAGAATTCCACCTCTCATAAAAGAAGGAAAAGAGAGGGACGAGAATTCCACCTCTCATAAAAGAAGGAAAAGAGAGGGACGAGAATTCCACCTCTCATAAAAGAAGGAAAAGAGAGGAACGAGAATTCCACCTCTCATAAAAGAAGGAAAAGAGAGGGACGAGAATTCCACCTCTCATAAAAGAAGGAAAAGAGAGGAACGAGAATTCCACCTCTCATAAAAGAAGGAAAAGAGAGGGACGAGAATTCCACCTCTCATAAAAGAAGGAAAAGAGAGGGACGAGAATTCCACCTCTCATAAAAGAAGGAAAAGAGAGGAACGAGAATTCCACCTCTCATAAAAGAAGGAAAAGAGAGGGACGAGAATTCCACCTCTCATAAAAGAAGGAAAAGAGAGGAACGAGAATTCCACCTCTCATAAAAGAAGGAAAAGAGAGGGACGAGAATTCCACCTCTCATAAAAGAAGGAAAAGAGAGGGATGAGAATTCCACCTCTCATAAAAGAAGGAAAAGAGAGGAACGAGAATTCCACCTCTCATAAAAGAAGGAAAAGAGAGGGACGAGAATTCCACCTCTCATAAAAGAAGGAAAAGAGAGGGACGAGAATTCCACCTCTCATAAAAGAAGGAAAAGAGAGGGACGAGAATTCCACCTCTCATAAAAGAAGGAAAAGAGAGGGACGAGAATTCCACCTCTCATAAAAGAAGGAAAAGAGAGGAACGAGAATTCCACCTCTCATAAAAGAAGGAAAAGAGAGGGACGAGAATTCCACCTCTCATAAAAGAAGGAAAAGAGAGGAACGATAATTCCACCTCTCATAAAAGAAGGAAAAGAGAGGGACGACAATTCCACCTCTCATAAAAGAAGGAAAAGAGAGGGACGAGAATTCCACCTCTCATAAAAGAAGGAAAAGAGAGGAACGAGAATTCCACCTCTCATAAAAGAAGGAAAAGAGAGGGACGAGAATTCCACCTCTCATAAAAGAAGGAAAAGAGAGGAACGAGAATTCCACCTCTCATAAAAGAAGGAAAAGAGAGGGACGAGAATTCCACCTCTCATAAAAGAAGGAAAAGAGAGGGACGAGAATTCCACCTCTCATAAAAGAAGGAAAAGAGAGGGACGAGAATTCCACCTCTCATAAAAGAAGGAAAAGAGAGGAACGAGAATTCCACCTCTCATAAAAGAAGGAAAAGAGAGGGACGAGAATTCCACCTCTCATAAAAGAAGGAAAAGAGAGGAACGAGAATTCCACCTCTCATAAAAGAAGGAAAAGAGAGGAACGAGAATTCCACCTCTCATAAAAGAAGGAAAAGAGAGGGACGAAAATTTCACCCCTCATAAAAGAACGAAAAAAGAGGGACGAAAATTTAACTGCTAGAAATAGCGAAAAGAGAGGAGCAAATATTTCACCGAGGAGAGAACCGCGGCATTTTCATCGCTCACTAAAGATCGAAATGTGAGGACCGAAAATGTATCCTCTCAACAACTCGCAAGTGGCTGTTTAACAAATTTCTCATCACTGCTATGCACCGGGATAGATAAAATAAATTTGTTAGCTTTCGATAAAGACTATTTATCGTTACTTACTTACAACATTCCTAATGGAAATTAGACGAGATAGATGTAAAATTAATTAAGCCTTGCATACAATAAGATTTATTTATTTATTTAAAAATATCAGTTTATTACAGGGAATAATTAATGAAATACAAAACCTTGCGCCGCGATTCATTCGTTTTCAGGCATCGTTCGAACTTTCCAATTCGGTACCTCCACAACGCACGACTTCTTTTTCGAATTCCTCTCATTTCTATTCCGGGTATTTCACGTGTAGCTCTGGACAGAACCGTCGTCCCCAAAACGTATTCGTCGTCTTCGATCCCTTCACTCCTCAGGAGGCGATTTTCTGTTTCCTTTCTTATTCGTGAAATTTTTTAGTTTAGTACACATTGCTACCGATAGATGGCAGACGCAGCTCAGGCGAGTCGCTTTTCGCGTAGAGTTGTTAATGAGGCGCTTTGGTCTTTTTTTTTAACCTTTTATTTTTGACAGACTGGCTTTAAATAACGGTCAGATGTGTCGCCTCGCATTGTCCTGGGTTTAATTTTAATTTGGGAAAGTTGTTTCAGTCTGTTCCATCAAAATCATCTGTAATTCTAGATGACAGGCCAAAAAATTGGGCTATTTTTCCAACGCACAAAGCGTATAATGAAGATCTATATCAAATTTCATAAGTAACCTACCAATATAAGTATGACCCTTATACGTTTTCGCACGTATTTATCAAACTAACCTGGCAATAATCTTTACTCGCTAATTTCAATGATTTGTAACAATACCGAAGCAACGTTATGTTCATTGACGAAACAGAAGTACATGAGAAAATTTTAGTTGGGAGAATAGTGTCCTACTTTTTACGTATTCGAGCTATTCATAATTTAGAGGTCGTCAAATGGTCCATGTTTATCTCAATTTCGTCCAAGAGCCCATGACAAAATAAGCGCATGTGATAAGGTACACGATGGGCCAAGGTATTTTTTAATTAGGTTAGTGATTTGTAACAAAGAACTGTTTGTCTTACGGGTCAAAGTGGGGGCTTTCCGGAAATGCGAACCACATGACGTCACTTCCGGTGACCTTGAAAATTTATATGACCTGATATTGGTATCATTCGATTGGTCTCAACGTGCTTTTACCAAATATCGCTAAATTAACCTTCAAATCTGAACCAAACGGCGTATAAGACTAAAAAAGTAGTTTTGTCTTTTACGTGTAAATTTGGGAGCGGCTCGAAATTAGTTCTTTGTTACACATCACTAACCTAATTAAAAAATACCTTGACCCATTGTGTACCTTATCACATGCTTATTTTGTCATGGGCTCTTGGACTAATTGGTGAAGTTTGATAATAAGAAAATATTAACTAAGATAATTAAGTAGGACCAAAAAATAAAAATAAATTTCAATTATTTCCTAGTACCATCATAAATCTATAGTTAATTTTCTATAAGTATGTCTATTTAGAATAACTTTATACAGTGTGACGTCATTACTAGGCCTTACTACGGGGTTTTAAAGGCTATATCAAACGTCTGTATCAGTAAAAGCTCGATTTAGTTAATAAATATGCAATTGAAGATTAGGAAGTGTCATACTTACAGAACAAAATTATGCTATATGCAACGTATTTATGTCAGATCGGTTTTAATTTTTTTTGTTTAAGCCGGTTTTATCAACAATGAAAAAACTATCCAAAAATGTAAGAAGTCCCCTAAAAACATTTTAAATAAAAAAATATTTACTTCATTATAATTATAATACAACGACGAATTATTTGTATTTAGATATCTATTTATTTTATCCAGATATTCGGCTTTTTCAAAACCTTTTTGATTGTTTTTCAGGTTTCTACAAATAAGTCCGTAAGTTGAAAATAACCTGCAAGACAGAAGTTAAGATATAAATTGGCAAACTCAACCAAGGTTTATATTTTAATGCTAATTTTGTCTATCATTTTTTAGTTCAGTATTTTCAATAAGCTATTTTTACATCGTTGTTAATGTTCATAAATCTGCATCCTTAATTCTAAATGGCATAACAGCTATGAGAAACATTATTCACTGATACCTCTTTAGAGATGAAGCTATGACACCTAGTTTAGGAATTCTGAGACAAAGTCGAAATGTATGGGAATGCATTTCAAATTACTTACAGTTAGAGAACCTCAGAGCCTTCAAAGTGCAAGAATTAAGCACTCTACTACGAAATATTTTTTTGAAAAAAAAAACGGTGTTAAACCAATAAAATCAGATTGTAAACGTCAAAAATCATATTAGAAAAAATCGTATTTTGTCAATCCTGCGAAAATAACGTTTTTGCCGTTTTTATTTGGGGATTTTGTCATTTATTTATTTATTTATTTGGGTTTTTCATTTATTTCTTTGGGTTTTTCATTTATTTATTTGTGTTTTTCATTTATTTCTTTGGGTTTTTCATTTATTTATTTGTGTTTTTTATTTATTTCTTTGGGTTTTTCATTTATTTATTTGTGTTTTTCATTTATTTATTTGGGTTTTTCATTTATTTATTTGTGTTTTTCATTTATTTATTTGGGTTTTTCATTTATTTATTTGGAATTTATTTTATTTAATTGAGATTTATTTAATTTAATTGAGATTTTACTTATTTCGGATGTATTTTGTTTATTTGGGATTTATTTGATTTATTTATTTATTTATTTTGGGATTTATTTGAATTATTTGGGATTTATTTGATTTATTAAGGATTTATTTGATTTATTTGATTTATTAAGGATTTATTTGGAATTTATTCGATTTATTTGATTTATTAAGGATTTATTTGGAATTTATTCGATTTATTTGATTTATTAAGGATTTATTTGGAATTTATTCGATTTATTTGATTTTTTTTTTATTTATTTGGGATTTATTTTACTTATTTCGGATGTATTTTATTTATTTGGAATTTAGTATACTTATTTCGGGTGTATTTTGTTTATTTGGAATTTATTTGATTTATTTGGAATTTATTTGATTTATTTAGGATTTATTTGATTTACTTAGGATTTATTTGATTTATTTAGGATTTATTTGATTTATTTGATTTATTTGGGATTTATTTTATTTATTTGAGATTTATTTTATTTATTTGGGATTTAATTTAATTATTTGGGAATTTTGTTATTTATTTTTTTGCAGTAATTTATTATTTTATTTATTTAGACGTAGATCACATGTAAGAACGTAATTAAGTTCTAGGGTTTAAGTAAATAAAATTACCCAAATTTAGCACAATTTGGAAATTAATGAAGTCAACTAAAAATTAAGTTAAAAGAAACCACCCATGGACTGCATTGTAAAGGATGATAAAATTGGCGAATAAATAGATTAGTCCATTATGAATAGGGATAATAAAGCTAAACCCTAAACAAATTTGAAGACATTTAAAAACTTACAAATAGCTCGTACCGATAGGTCTTCGAGCGAACAAAAAGATGCGAAACTCGGACCAAATAGATCTTCGAGTGAATAATTAAATTGAATAAAAAAAAATAATAATAAAATTATTTAATTTAATTTAATTATTCACTCGAAGATCTATTTGGTCCGAGTTTCGCGTTTTCATCCGCTCGAAGACCTATTGGTACGAGTTATTAGTAAGTTTTTAAATGTCTTCAAATTTGTTTAGGGTTTAGCTTTATTATCCCTTTTCATAATGGACTTATCTACTTATTCGCCAATTTTATCATCCAACTAAAAGTTAACCAAATTGCTATATTTCGAAACCCTCTTTGGTAAAAAATCTTTGAGTCACTTTAAATAACAAACAGACTTGTAAAAATCCCCGAAGAAGTAGGAAGAGTTCCTCCGAAACGTTGGATTTTTAAATAAATAAATTGTGAATTTTAAAACCCTCTTTTAATTTAAACAAACTCTACATACTTGCAAATATCAATTATAATTCGGTCTCCCTTCATAGGAGTGTTTTTAACAGCTTATAAAATGTGAAATGAAAATAGTTAGAAAATGCAAAATTAAAAAAAAATGGTTTTGCTCCACTAGGCATTCGGGGAAGGCGAAGAGAGCTTGTTGGATTCGGAGGATTCAGGCTGGCCGAGAGGAGGAGAGAGGAGGACACTCGGAGAGAGATGGCTCCTCAGTTACTCCCAGGAACTAGAGCGACTCGAACGCTTCTCAGCGAGCTCCTGAGAGAAGGACACAGAGCGCGTCAACACCAGCACCGAAGAGAGTCACGCGGAAGAATTTTTCATCTTCAAAACAAAAGCGGCCATGAAAAGTTGAATTTAAAATATCAACAATTGTTGGTCCCTTTCGAAAGCGAAAGAGCGCGTCGATTGGAAAAGTGATTTGGAAGATGAATCAAACGCGAAACGCCCTCCTGGGACGAATGTCCACTTCGATCTCGGAAATGGGAATATCGGCCCAATTACTGCCCCCGTGGATGGACTCCTCGGACGTCGTGTCCTCTTCGGAAGCTTCCTTCGCGACGGAAATAGACAGAAAGGCCGGAAGCGGAGAGTCGACGCTCTTCAATAACGACACTCTGCTGCTAATTAACGCGACTGACTTTGCGGAGTTCAACGTCACCCTGTTCAGACATTCCACCAGCGTCTCGGCCATTTTTTGCGTCGCTTACGCTCTGGTTTTCCTGGTCGGCGTTTGCGGTAATAGTTTCGTGGTGGCCGTGGTCTACCGCTCTCCCCGGATGCGAACCGTCACCAATTACTTCATCGTCAACTTGGCACTCGCCGACATTCTCGTCCTGCTCTTCTGCTTGCCCGCGACCCTCGTGGGAAATATTTTCTTACGTAAGTGTCACTAACTTTAAAGAAACACTTTATTCCTCTCGAAAATTTGGCCCTTACGAATTCTTTCAATTGTTATTTTTTTCCGTTCAATTTTAGTTAAAATAAAGTTAAAATTATCCTGATAACCTAAAACGTTAGGCTCGTTGAATAAAATAAAATTAACTTCAAACGCGAGAGGTTGTATATGGCTAATTTATATGATTTTGAGATTCTAACACTGATTTTGGTCCAGTTTTCGTGATTTTCAAGTTAATTTCCTGGTTTTTAAATTGCGTTAATTATATACTATTAAATATATTCTAAAATATATTAAATTATTAACTTATTGTACAAAAAGCGGATTTTTAATTTCAATTTACCGTATTTTAGGTACAAGTGCCGTTTTTAGGTAAATTAAATTATAAGTTACTAAGAAAAAATTGGAGTAATGTTTATGTGCGACTTGAGCGTATTTAAAAAGTATTAAAAAGAAACCTTCGTTTAGAATATCTTATAATTTTATTAGAAACTTGATCAGCTTCGTTGGTGGTTTGACTACAAATAGCAAAATTAATACTTTCCTCGTAATAGAAATATTATGTAGGATACTTTTATTTTCATAGAAATATTATATAGGATACTTTTATTTTCATAGAAATATTATATAGGATACTTTTATTTCATAGAAATATTAGATAGGATACTTTTATTTTCATAGAAATATTATATAAGATACTTTTATTTCATAGAAATATTAGATAGGATACTTTTATTTTCATAGTAATATTATATAGGATACTTTTATTTTCATAGAAATATTATATAGGATACTTTTATTTTCATAGAAATATTATATAGGATACTTTTATTTTCATAGAAATATTATATAGGATACTTTTATTTCATAGAAATATTAGATCGGATACTTTTATTTTCATAGAAATATTATATAGGATACTTTTATTTAATAGAAATATTAGATAGGATACTTTTATTTTCATAGAAGTATTATAAAGGATACTTTTGTTTTCATATAGGAAATTTTTCTGGTCATAGAAATATTATATAGGATACTTTTCTCGCTATAGAGATATTATATAGTATACATATCTTGTAATAGAAATGTTAAATAGGATACTTTTATTTTCATAGAAATATTATATAGGATACTTTTCTCGTCATAGAAATTTTATATAGGATACTTATCTCGTAATAGAAATATTATACACTGCATAGGATACTTATCTGGTAATAGAAATATTATACAATAATTTTGCGCTCCCCTCAAAAGCAAATTTCCTTTAGGCTGTAGAAACGTATTTTTTCCAATTATGTACCCCTGGAATCAAAATCCTCGCTACACCATTGTCGTTCTGGACCGAAAGAACAGACAATAGCTCTAACCTCAATCTCCATTCTTTTGGGGAATATTTGATGATATTACCTATGGAGAATATCATATTTGTAACGCTACAATACACTAACAAATATCTCAAATAACTGGTAGAAAATAAATAGCAGCGTAAGGATACATTAAAAGCAGACTATGTATTTGAGATTTGCCCGTTCTTTCTCGGCCGTCAATTTCCGGCCCCAAATTGGGAGTCTATTCTATGCAATCAGGGTCAAAGTCAAATACATCTTTTGCTCTACCGCGACTGGAAATACCGACTTTTCTATGCCCTTACCAAAATCGTGACTGTCACTTTTAAACTTAAAAAAGTTTTATTTAAAGCTGCCACAGTTCCAAATACAGCCTCAAATCACATTTAATTCATACTTATTCTGAGAAAATGAGTCTTAATTACGGTGCAAAAATCTTGCAAAATCAAGTTTTAAATAAGTATGCAAGAATAAACACATTTAAGCCTTAATTTAAGCTGCTACAGTTCCAAATACATACTTATTGATTACTTATTTCATACTTGTTTTGAGTCTAAATCAAGTCTTAAAGCCAGTTCCAAATACATCGATCCTTATTTATCACTTATTTCATACTTGTTTTGAGTGTAAATCAAGTCTTAAAGCCACAGTTCCAAATATATCGATCCTTATTATTACTTATTTCATTCTTGTTTTGAGTCTAAATCAAGTCTTAAATGTGTTTATTCTTGCATACTTATTTTTAACTTGATTCTACAAGATTTTTGGAACCGTAATTAAGGCTCTCATTATAGTCTCAGAATAAGTATGAATTAAATGTGATTTGAGGCTGCATTTGGAACTGTAGCAGCTTTAAATAAAACCTTTTTAAGTTTAAAAGTGACAGTCACGATTTTGGTAAGGGAACTCTAGCTATAATTGGAAATCTGCCGATATCAGTAAAACTAATATACATCCAGGGTGCCCTGCATGTGAGCAGTCCACTGCAATCTATAGCGAAATTATTCACCAATTATTGCATAGCGATCGCTATATAGCCGGTAGTTTTTACGCTCGGGCATCCTTTAAAAAAATTATATTCTAAATATCTAATTTTATAATGACCCTCTATCTCGCTACTCAAATATTGAATCAAAAATGACTACTTTGTTCAGCTGCCATGTTGGATTGCAAGTTTAAAAATCTCCAGACTCAAGGATGGCGCTCGATGCTAGGCTATTTTTGACCCAGTTCAGTGGTTTACACACTCATACTTAGAATTAATTTTACTTGAAATGAAATATCCTATTTGAAGAATTTCAAGTATTTTATTTAGTAAATAGACTTAAAATGTTTAAACTGTTATTTTATAATAAAAATTTTACAATATTATTTTAAAAGTATAGTACAGTAGATCATATGAAATGTTTGGTGTATTGTTTGGACTAATGTACATATATTTATATCAATTGCGCGGCACGTGAGCGAAACTCATTATAGATAACACTACCAAAATAGCTAGATAAGAGGATCCAGTCGAAAATTTAACATGAAATTTACGATTACTTTTAGATTAACTTTAAATTGTTACCTCTAAGCAACTCTCAATTATGTATCTTTCAAGTACCCAGAAATGAATCTCCCCATATGAGACTTAAGTGAAGTCTTAAATGACTCTTATTTTTATCTAAAATTCTAACCCATAGTAAACTCCCAATTGAGTCTCTTTCAAGTCCCCAAATATGAGTCTTCAAATATGAGACTAAAGTGGAGTCTTAAATGACTCTTATTTTTTTCTAAAATTCTAACCCTTAGTAAACTCTCAAATAAGTCTCTCTCAAGTCCCCAAATATGAGTCTTCAAATATGAGACTAAAGTGGAGTCTTAAATGACTCTTATTTTTATCTAATATTGTAACCCATAGTAAACTCCCAATTGAGTCTCTTTCAAGTCCCCAAATATGAATCTTCAAATATGAGACTAAAGTGGAGTCTTAAATGACTCTTATTTTTATCTAAAATTCTAACCCTTAGTAAACTCTCAAATAAGTCTCTTTCAAGTCCCCAAATATGAATCTTCAAATATGAGACTAAAGTGAAGTCTTGAATGACTCTTATTTTTATCTAAAATTCTAACCCTTAGTAAACTCTCAAATAAGTCTCTTTCAAGTCCCCAAATATGAGTCTTCAAATATGAGACTAAAGTGGAGTCTTAAATGACTCTTATTTTTATCTAATATTGTAACCCATAATCAACTCTCCAGAAATGAGTCTTCCTAACTGAGACTAAAATGAGTTTCATTTAAATATATAATAATAAAACTTTTTTATTGAGACTAAAATAGATTTTATTTAGGACCCACAATTCTGGTCTCAGTTTTTTATTCTTACATAATACTTAAAAATCCTTGATCCTACATTGAGACTAATTGGCGACTAAAGTAAGACTCCCATTTTGGTAAGGGTGGTTTCTCGTAGTGGCAAAGGCGGAGATTTTTTCTTTTATTGCTACGCCTATTATATCGGCTCATACAAACGATTAAATAATTAATTAATAACTAATATTATCAGAAGTAAATAATATATTTCTTACGAGGGAAGTGTTCACCTCCCTAGCCTGGGAATGTTATTGCAACGTGTACCTTAGTGCGGTGCGAAATATATAATCAGGCTAAACTAATTCACAAGGCGCACTGTGATTTACGTTCCATACATTTAAATGTATTTCTAAGGGGTTATCTAGGACGTTTCTCTAACAAGGAGACTACCCGAGGTGGTTATCACCGATTTTGTTGAAACTCGGGGGTTCGGTAGACCTTATGGTAGTATGAAAATTGCCAAAGCGAAAAGTTGCAATGGGCTTTAGTTTTCCCATGGCAACCCAAAATGTTTTTGACCTCTCCATTTGAAAAAGCATGGGATTTTCTCGGATACCCAAATTTTGTTAAAATTTAAACAATATTGATCAATTTTACGCCAAATCATCGATCAATTTTACCCAAAATAGGTCAAATTCATCTTTTTGGGTATGTTTTGAAAATTTAATTTTTTCAAATTTTTTAAGTAAGTGAAAAACCGAGAAAATCCCATGCTTTTTTAAATGGAAATTTTTTTGTTTTGAGAGATCAAAAACATTTTCGGTTGCCATGGGAAAACTAAAGCCCATTGCAACTTTTCCCTTTGGCAATTTTCATACTACCATAAGGTCTACCTAACCCCTGAGCTTCAACAAAATCGGTGATAACCACCTCGGGTAGTCTCCTTGTAAGTTTAATGTAACCTAAGACTATGTTAAAATAAAAATACTATTTTATTAATTATTGTGACATCAAACCATTATTTTGATTAAATAATAAGAAACATGGTAAATTTACCGTTTTTATTTTTACCGGTAAATTCACATCACTAAATAAATTATCTTTCAACCAATTATTTAAACCCGATAGAATACTATTAGCCGCGTTAATTAATAGATTTAAATCCGGTCACCGATCACGCTAACAGTATCGTCAGCGTGTAAGGGAGTTGTCATCGTCAGTATTCGCAATATCGTTGATAAATAAGTTAAATAAAATGCGGGACCCCCTGAAAATAAAGTTTTCAGAGGATAATACACCATTAAGTCTCGTTCGACTCTGTCGATTCGTCAGATACGATTTGATCCAGTCATAGCTGTGCCCTCTAACACCCATTAAATGGGAATTGTCACCACCCTAAAATTGTTTAAAAACCATTTAAATGGATAGAGGACGTCCGAAAATGGTTATACAAAAAATTTCATAATAATATTTCCAGTATTTGATTTATTATTAGCAACCAAATTTCGTGTTTTATCCCCCCGATTCGAGAATCTCCGAACCGCTTGGTTGAACCTACCTGCAGTGCCATCTCGTGAACGAAATATTATTTTCCAAGGTTTTATCGTTTTTCAGTCGGAACAGTCGTCTGCTACGACATTCTCCTTGGCTTTTTCACCGAGTTATATTCGTAGATTGTAGTTTATTGTGTTTTTAAAATGCCATACACGCCGCCTTTTCTCAAATTTTTGCCGCTTCATTCTTTTGGCACTGCACGTAGGTTCAACCGCGATTTCTGAAATTTTTGGAGCCGTTTGATGTAGGTTGCGGAAAAAGTAGCGTAAATTTTTAAATACTTTTCCAATAACTATAAAATTTCAGGGACATAATCATTAATATATTTTTTATCATTCTGTAAAAAACCCTCGTAAATTTTGGTTTTGGTGACAATTCCCCTTTAAATAAAGTTTACTCAAAAGACGTTGGTGAATCGAATGCGTTTTTGAGATCTTAAAAGATTGCTAACGCGTAGTGACTTTTATCTAGGTTTTCAATTATTTTACCGTAGGCCCAAGTTATCGGCCGACTTTTAATGCCTTTAAATCAGACAGAATGCCATTCTAAAACTATTACACTTTAAAATATGGTTTTTATATAAGAAATTATAAGTAGTGGACTTTTTTATATGCGGTGTACACAACCAAGGGTTATCGTAAAATTATATCCCATTGCAAAAAAGGCTTCGAGCCTGCGAAAGCACACCAGGGACGTCATTTAAGGATTTTTCAGGAGGGGGCAGAACTTGAGCTCCGGAAAACAGTTTCTTTAAAGGGCAAAAACGTGTTAAATTTAATCTTTTTTGGATTTTAAATCGAAATAGTTATTGCTGGTGATTTTCAGGATAATAGACCAAACAAAACAGTTTCTCAAGATATTCCTTGTACTTCATCTGATTCTGAGTTGGAATTAGTAAAATTCGTGAACATTTTTAGCTCGTAAAAATTCAGGGGGGTCCAATTCCCACCCCAATGACATCCCTGTGGTACTGGATACTTCTGCGTAATATATATATTATTAACTTCTGATATTATCTAGGGTACAATCCTTAAGTAAATGGTCGATCAATTTTAATTTAAAAATTATATAAAAAATTAGGAAGATCTAAAATACAATGCATAAAGTTCAGCTTCATTCCGATTTGATCAAAATGATTTGATCCAAACATAACCGGATGTGTTATGATTACAATTGGAATGAGTCAATTTTGTACGGGTATTGAACCGTGGTATTGAAGAACTTATCTAATGACATTAGAGCTACGTCAACATATTTTTATTCTTTGTCACCATACAGTCCTATAATTCATAATAATCAGCTAGGCTAATACCCTTGGCACCACCTTAGGCCTAAGTAATCGAGCGACATTTAAAGCCTTTAATTCAGGTGGCCGGGTTACAATGCGTAGGAGGGTGGTGGCAAGCCCTGCATGCCACGCGAGCCAACAGCTCCCTACACCAACTATTACAGTTAACCTCAACAAGTTTTTATGGAAGAGGAAACCGAAGATCTCGGGGAAAACCCCTTTAACCAGTGGGGAGAGAACTTGCAAACTCAACGCGGAAGGAGTTGTTCCGAGTTTTCACCCAGTGCCACAAGCTGGGATCGAACCCGGCTCCTCTTGCTGCGAGGTGAAAGTGCTAACCACTCCGCCACCCCAATTGAGCAATATCGAAAATAGATTTTTCAAACTCACCTAGTTAACTAGCATTTTCTAAACTCTTTAAAAATCGGTCAATAAACTGTTAAAATAATAGTTTAAACAAGAATGTAATTTAGGTGAGCAGAAAATATGTGAGCTCATCTATAGATTCTGTTTTCATGATTCCCGGATGATTTTCTCCACCTACACGAAGAGAAAGCCTACGATACTACTGGAGTATATTCCCGCATAATTCCCGGTACGGCCCGGCAGTGGCGTAGCTGAGAACTCAGAGGCCCCCCCGCAAAAATCTCTATGAGGCCCCCCTTTTTAATTTTTTTATGGTTAGCGGGGGCCCCACCCGAAGCTCGAGGCCCCTTCTGAAGCTCGAGGCCCCCCCCGCACCGCGGGCCCTGCGGACCATCAGGTACGCCACTGGGTACGGGGGCAGATTAGGCGAGGGGGCTTGGTTTTCTTCCGGTGAATCACGAGGCCTGCATATTCTCCGTCCACGCAGATACATTCTTAGACTAACAGCGCGAGGAAAGAGAGCCAAGAGTGACGATAGAAGCGATTCCAATCCCAGCAACCACCCGGCAACCGAAAGTTGAGAGAATATTCGCTGTGAATATTAAGCTCTGAGGAATCTTGTGACAAATTTGCCGGTCAAAGTTTCACCCGTACTTGGGCTGAAATCAAACCGCTCTTTCTGACAACGTAGACTTTACTCTCTCACGCGTACTTTAACTTACGAGGAGACGACCCGAGGTGGTTCTCACCGTCCCCCCTGTGCAAAACTTCAATAAATCAAAAAATAATAATTTAAAAAAAAATAAAAAAATTAGTAAATTTTACATTTTTGGATTACTTTGGACAAATAGGCGGGAATAAAAACCATTTTGGGTGAACTCGAGCGAATTTGAATAAATACGTCTAAATTTTTTACAAAATATTTGTATAACTTATGCCGTGATAACTGCCATATATTTTCGCCGATAAATCTTAAAATTTCTACATTACATTATCTGAACGATGTAAACGGATTTTTAGATTTCGATCGAAAAACGACGCCATTTTATAAAATGGCGGATACAAATATAAATCATGGTGCAATAAGTTAGGTAATTTGTATCCGATTAACCTAAGATTTTCTACGTTACATTATCTGCCCGAATGAATTCGTACTATAGATTTTTATAGAAATCCGACACCATTTTGGAAAATGGCGGATATCAATAAAACTCATCGTGCGATAAGTTTCGTAAATATTCGTCGGTTTATCAGTAATTTTCTACGTTTCATTATCTGCCCGAGTTAACTAGACCTATGGGTTTTCCAATAATAATCCGACGCCATTTTGAAAAATGGTGGTTATAAATATAACTTATGATGCGATAACTGCCGAAATTATTTGTCGATTTACGTGAGATTTTCTACATTGCTTTATCTGATCGAATAAATAAGCCCCTTACACTGTGATAGAAATATGACGCCATTTTACAAAATGGCAGATATAAATATCTCATAATGCGATAACTGCCGTAATTATTTGTACATTAATTTGAAATCTGCCGTATGGAAAATAGCGCATAACAATATATATCTTGAATGTTATTATAAAAATTATCGATTATCAATAATTTCCCGAGTTATCAATATTTTCCCGAGGTATCAATAATTTCCCGAGGTATCAATATTTTCCCGAGTTATAAATAATTTCCCGAGGTATCAATAATTTCCCGAGGTATCAATAATTTCCCGAGTTACCACTAATTTCCCGAGTTACCAATAATTTCATGAGTTACGAATAATTTCCTGAATTACCAATAATTTCCAGAATTACCAATAATTTCCCGAATAACAAATTATTTCCCAAATTACCAATTATTTCCCAAATTACCAATAATTTTCCAAATTACCCAAAATTTCCTGAATTACAACCATTTTCTGAATTCACAATAATTTCCCGAATTACCAATAATTCTACAATGCCAATTGAACTAATTTAATAATATTTCAATTTACCCAAATTATGCCTAAATGATAAATTTAATCATAATTATTTTCTATTAATCCAATGATATAAGAACTTACCCAATATTATTGGATTTTGCCGAAATGTATTAAAATTTACCCATTTTATATGAAGTTTCCTATAATTTTTAACAATAACAATATAGAATTTATCGCACCAAGGGATACATTGATGTGCGTTATTTTGAAATAGCACTAATTTACTCGGTCAGAAATAAAAAATTTCAGAATAGTTGAGGAATAATTACGGAACTTCTCAGACATGCGCCAATTTGCAAAATGGCTTCGGAATTCTTTCAAAATAGAAAGGACTTATTTATTCGATCATTTAATGAGACAGAAAAATTCTGATTTGATAATCGATAATTTTTCTAATAACAATCAAGATATATATTGTTATGCGCTATTTTGCACACGGCAGATTTCAAATTAATGTACAAATAATTTCGGCAGTTATCGCATTATGAGATATTTATATCTGCCATTTTGTAAAATGGTGTCATATTTCTATCACAGTGTAAGGGGCTTATTTATTCGATCAGATAAAGCAATGTAGAAAATCTCACGTAAATCGACAAATAATTTCGGCAGTTATCGCATCATAAGTTATATTTATATCCACCATTTTTCAAAATGGCGTCGGATTATTATTGGAAAACCCATAGGTCTAATTAACTCGGGCAGATAATGAAACGTAGAAAATTACTGATAAACCGACGAATATTTACGGAACTTATCGCACGATGAGTTTTATTGATATCCGCCATTTTCCAAAATGGTGTCGGATTTCTATAAAAATCTATAGTGCGAATTCATTTGCGCAGATAATGTAACGTAGAAAATCTTAGGTTAATCGGATACAAATTACCTAACTTATTGCCGCATGATTTATATTTGTATCCGCCATTTTACAAAATGGCGTCGTTTTTCGATCGAAATCTAAAAATCCGTTTACATCGTTCAGATAATGTAATGTAGAAATTTTAAGATTTATCGGCGAAAATATATGGCAGTTATCACGGCATAAGTTATATAAATATTTTGTAAAAAATTTAGACGTATTTATTCAAACTCACTCGAGTTCACCCAAAATGGTTTTTATTCCCGCCTATTTGTCCAAAGTAATCCAAAAATGTTAAATTTACTAATTTTTTATTTTTTTTTAAATTATTATTTTTTGATTTATTGAAGTTTTTGTCATTTTCGCATGTTATTTTACATAGACTTTTTCTTATTTTATGTTGTCAAAAACATTTTTGGTTGCCCTGGCAAATCGGAAGCTGACCGAAACTTAGTAAGACTTAGGCTTAGCCTTCTTAATAATATAAAAATATATGCAAAACTTAACGAAGTATTTTATTTCAAAAAACAATAATAGAGAGGTTAAAGGGGAACGGTCAAGCTTTTACCAGTTACATAGCCCTATAGCCCATTAAAAACTAAAATTTATGGCGAAAACCGCATCAAAAATATTGAGTGGTTAATTTTTAATGAAATAAAGAAAGTTCGGGAAATCGAAAAGCGCGCGTCCGCCGTGACACCTGGTGAGAAGTCGGTGAGACAGAAAACAACGTAAAAGCGCGCGCTGCTAAATTGCGCGATTTTAAAAGTTAGGATAGTTCTCAAATCACTCATACGGGGTTAGGGGCGCTGGCGGCAGCCCCTAAGATGGCGGCGAAAATTCAAACCCAAACACCTGGCGTTATTTTTCGTTTCAACTTTTTGGGCCAAAAGCTATTTTTGCAAGACAATAAAAGGTGCGTGTTAGTATATTGAACGTCTTGTTAATCTTTTGATACGGAAATAAGGCCATATTTGGTAAGCTTGGCCGTTCCCCTTTAAGCCAGCACCAGAAAACGTGAAGAGGAAACTTGTAGAAGGTGCAGGCTGTACACACAAAGGTACGTCTACCATCGTACAAGTTCCCCCGTTCACGTTTTCGGGTGGTTATTTAACCTGTATGGGTTTAATAGAAGCGTTGTTGAAGGTAAGACAAGATGGCCCCATTACTTAATGGATTATTTCCACGTTTGTTAGTTGAAATTCTGCATTATCGGTACAAAATGGTAACTTTAAACGAATCCTGTCATTACAAAATAGACAATGGCACCCAGGAGCAACAAACACAAGGATAACGCAGCTAGCCTTTAAACACACTAACGCAGTGTTGTGTACAAATTTAATTGGACGAATCTTTACGCCGAACGTTTTAAGGGCGGGGGGAAGACAATTTCCGAATTTTCCCCATCCGACGGCAGCAGGAACTAAAGCGTCTAACCAATGAAAACTGTACGCAAGAAAATCCACGACTTTTGAATGGTTGCGTTCTCCTTGTGTGGGATGCTGTGTCTGTTGCTCCTAGATGGCACTAACAATGCCGAAACTAGTCGACCAATTTTGTTATATGAATATCTTAATTATGTAATAAATATGTCTTTTAAACTTACGCAATAATTCGTGTTTTTTTTTTAAATAATTTAATACAAAATAGAGGTTAAGCCTGTGCTTAAAACGAATACGGAGAACGTGTAGCGCGTGTTAGCAGACGAATTTTCTATTTATTTCATGCTCATTTTCACTTGCGTGCTCTCTAATACAAATATGTAAAATGAACAAATTTGAATTTAGCAAAAATTCCAGGAAGTTGCGTGGTTTAGATAATAGTGTATTTCTCTATAGTTAACCAAACTGTATGCTAAAACGCTACATACCAACTGATTAATTTTTAGTTTGTTTTCTTATACACAAAAGTGTGAATTCATTTCACGAGAACAAATTTTAATTTTCAAAAAATTTCACATTTATGAACTAAAGCTGCGCGGTTTTAGGTAACAATTTATTCTTCTATGATTCAGCGAAACTTTTTAAAAACGTAGAAAGGCCTACCTAGAAGAAAATGCGGAAAAATTTAGAACGAAAGGAAAAGTTTTTTGGCAAAGTTTGTCGTAGCGGATTCATTTACAATTTGTTACTGGTTCAAAAAGAGAAAATTTTCTCTTAAGCCTCACGCTGATTTATTATAGTTGAGGCTAAATTTGTAGTAGAATAAAACCATTTTCATTAATCAGAACAAAACGTAGACGCTTACAACGATCATAAAATAGCTGGTCATACATTTCGTCGATTTCGGCTCATTTTAAGCTGAGAAATTGTACAAATCGCGCTTTCAAAAAACTTTGGTTCACTAAATCTGGCTTAATACGCCTCTCGTGTTTCTATGGCAACGACCTGAAACAAGTTGGCCAAAAGGCAAGATATAGTCTGGCGCTTCAAATTGGGATGACCATAATTAGGTTTAGGGCTAAGATAACTAAATGAACATTTAAATAACGTTTAATATATAAATAAATTATTTGAATAATCTGAATTCATCGTCAGCCGACAGATAGATGTTGAGAAAATTTCAGAGGCCTCACATTTTATCGATTTTATATATCCCTCGATTAAATACCTTTCGAAATTTTAATTTATCTTTATTTTATTTTGCTTTCCAGAAGATTATATATACTATATATTTCAGATAACTTTTTATCTGACTTAATCTGATGAGATTAGTTATAGCGATTTTTAATGCCTATATTCAAGGTGGCCGGGGTAAAATGCGTAAGAGGATGGTGGCAAGCCCTTCATGCCACTTGAGCCAACAGCTCCCTACTCTGACCATGGACAGTAAATTAAGAGGACAGGTTTTCGATAGCCTTCCTTTCTCCCCGCGTATCAATCAGCTCGAGAGACTCCGAGGGAGTATTGCAAGGTCGTTTGTACCAGGTGATCTTAAAATTTCAAAATGGCAATCTAATGCGGTTGATTTTTTTTGCGCTTTATGTTTTAGTAATTTTTAATTTTGGTTTTTTAATTCAATAAAAAATATCAACTGATATTTAATCTATAAAAACGTGAAAAAATACCTTTTGGCGTAAAAATGTACTTCGTGTTTATCTTTTTTCTTTTTTCGAACAGTATCGTCCACTCTTAGCGATACTTGTTTTTTTCAAATAACCTTGGCCGACTCCCTTAGTGTGATTGGTTTACGGGGGCTAAAAACCAGGCTTTTTACCGATCCTCTAAAATCTACTATCCATGCTCTGACTATTACCGTTAACCTCAGAAAGTTTTCATGGTAAGGGAAAACTGAAGAACTCGGGTGAAAACCCCTTTAACTAGTAGGGAGATAACTGGCGAACTGAACTTGCAGAAGGAGTAGTTCCAAGTTTTCTCATAGTGCCACAAGCTGGGGTCGAACCCGGCACCTCTTGCTGCGAGGCGAAAATGCTAAACACTCCGCCACCCCTTTCGGATCGGTTACTTGGCATAATGATTCAGATTCAATTGGAAATCATATTTCTGGGTGAAGGCCATATAAAAGATAATCCTGAATCCACCGACGGATTACCGTAATATATCTAAAAATTACGACCTGAATAACCTTGAAAGTGCTCGTTACAAATGTACTTGCATATGAGTAATATCTATCAGTACCATTGACCACCTTCTGGAATATCTTTCCCGGGTAAAAGAACAGTACCTCAATCATTAGTCCCGGATCATGAAATTTGGGTTGACTGCCCATCAACTGTTTAAAATTTTATAAAATAAGTAAACCAAAATTAAAATAAACATTATCAATTATCCTCGAGGTAAATTAAACTTTGGAGATTGAAGCGTCAAAACTATTGTAGCATTTTTTATAAAATGATCTATATAAAAAACGAAGATTATAATAAGTCGAAATCAATCCACTAGGCGGATGGCTAACTGTGTTCTAAGGCAGAGTTAGAGAACAGTGCATATTATCCATCTCTATATGATAACCGTGGTTAAAATCAATTGCGTGAAAGCTAGAAAAGACCACGGCGCTTTTATATCACCTGAAATCCTAAGCGCGGTGGAATTTTGGGGCCCATTTTACATCACCACTCTCGATTTTTAGGTTTAACATATGTTACAATTTTACGTTTAGCACCCCCTCGAGCGGATAAAATTGTGTCTTTAATAATCGGCTGTCTACTGTCGGAGAAGAACGTCAAATTTTAAATAATGTTTTTTTTTCCTCAACTTCCCCAAAAATTAATATATTCCGGGATAAATGAGTGAATTTTTCTTTTTCCGATAGCGCGAAATTGAACCGTCCTCTCAGATCCCATCTCATTTTTACACAAAGCGAACGGCCAAAAATACGGAAAACTGACTTCTGCAGTCGCGCCGATAAAAGGCGTCATCCCGGAGACAAAACGGACGACTTATTTTCATCTAACACGGGAGGGCGCGAAGAACTAAAAATAAAGCCCTTCTTTTTCTCTCGCGATATTCCGAGCGAACTTTCCACATTTTTGAGGAAAACGAGCTGGAAATCCTATTTAGTTTGTCAAAACTTAAATTTCGTACTTTTGTCAAAATTTCATCAACTAGTTTTTTTTCTAAACGAAAAATGAAGTGATACGCGAAACAAAATATGAATTTTTCCTGATAAAAATAATTTGGAGATTTGAAAGTGGACCACTTTTTATTAGCTTTAACTTGACTTTGTTAACTAGGTTTGACTAGAGATGGGAAAGAAGCTACTTGGGCCCGTGCAGTTGCGGTAAAATTTTGAACCCTTTGCGCCCCTTATGTAGTGCTCGGATTTCGATTAATTTTTATCCATGAATAAAATAAGCTCGGCGATATTTAAATAATATTTATTTAAATAACGAATAGTTGAATAAAAATTGTAAAATGTTCAAATAATCGAAAGTGAATAAGCCTATTATTTAAATAAAACAAACAATTATTTAAATAAATGCCACTTTTTTTCAAATAAATGCTTGGTTGCGTAAAAAACATAATTAAATAAGTTAAAATGATATTCTTTTTACCAACGTTTTTTAAATAAATCGGAAAATTTGTGGATAATGAATAAACGATTCCGAGCACTACCCTTATACACCAAGGCCTACGCTTATTAACAAGTGTGTCTACGCTACTGCTTTTAGGTTTAATATAATTTTATAGAGAGTCTTTTAAGAAATTATTTAAATCCAAGTATAAGTTGGTTTTAATGCCAGTTTAGACATTTTAACCTGAAATTTCATTTCAAATGATACATTATTAACATTTTTGTAATTTATTTCAAGAATGTACACACACATTTAATCTTTCAAGTATGTTTTAAATTATAACTAGCAACACGATGAAGACGTCTAAGAAAGATTTTCGTTAAATAAATTATTGGGTTTTAAAAATCGAAGCGAATTGGATTTGACCTATTTTTGATCTACTAGCTCCTGTAGAAGTGTTGGACACGCGGTACATTGATGCTCAAGATTAAGTCAACATTCGGGGGAATTTTCGAAAAAATCAAGAGAGCGTGCATTTTGATAACTGGATTGATACAAGTCCGACGGAATAAGAGGGATAAGGATGTCATCTTTGAAACACCACTGGTGGAAAAGATTGGCAATTCGATAGGCGTTTTCCCCGAAAAGGAGAACTTCAAGATAGCGCCAATAGCGAAAGATTCGAGGCACTCTTACAGCTGATTACAGCCCCGACAAATATTTTTTGACTATTCATTGTAGCGTTAAAAACTATATTCTAAAAATTTTACTTACTTTTTCTAAATCTGGTTGAAATCATTATTCGCTCTGAAACACGTATTTGTATCTTTCAATAACTCATTATATTTCATTGAAAGTTCAACGCCCACTCTTTCTCTTATCTCGTCACAACTCACAAGTGTACTTTGCTCCTAGATATGCAAAAAGAAACGCAGAGGGAAAAACATCACATTGTATCGACGTGGCATCTAACGACAGCTATTGGAAATAATATGATATTTTTTGTGTAAATTATGGTAGACTGAATATTAACATTTTTTATATGTTATATAGCTTATTCTTAAATATTAATATTTATATGTTAAATATTAATATTTAAACGTTAAATATCAATATTTAAATGTTAAATATTAAAATTTATAAAATTATATAATTAAAAATTATAAAATCATACAATTAAAAACTATAAAATTATAAAATTATATAATTAAAAATTGTACAATTATAAAATTATATAATTAAAAATTGTAAAATTATAAAATTATATAATTAAAAATTATAAAATTATATATTTAAAAATTGTAAAATTATAAAATTATATAATTAAAAATTATAAAATTATATAATTAAAAATTATAAAATTATATAATTAAAAATTGTAAAATTATAAAATTATATAATTAAAAATTATAATTTTCATAGTATTATTGACCCATTGATGGTGCTATGATATATTGGTTAATTTATTCGGAAACTAAGGAATACCCGTTTGTTGGTTCTCACTAGCTTCGATCTGTTCTTGGTATTATGTCATTTCATATATGAAGAATGCCTTCAGGTACCTGAGAATACGGGGCAATAGCAGTAGTTTAAGTTCTGCTTTTTAATCAGAAATCGTAAGCATATTTCTTAAAGTGTCACGGAAAATCAAAAGCAGACGGGAGTTTGCTACAAAGTATGCGAGGAGGGTGTTCAAAATCTCTGCAATCTTAGGTACCTGAATTAATTCTTGCTTATATGTAGCTATTTGAGACAGTGTCCGCCCCCCCTTAGGAGTGGGGAGGGAGGAGACTACGATTCAAATTCGTTTTAGATTAAATAATATCGACCCTGGTTAGACCTTTAAACGAATTTCGCGACTAACGCGCCCGCTTTGGAAAAGCTAAGCCGTTCCCCTTTAATACGCGTAGCCGATTTTCAGTGTGTTCTACCGCAACGATCCATATTTCACTTCCTAAGACCGGTTCTGGATAATTCTTGCTTGAGAAGATAGTGGAGCAGTGGCTGAAAATGCTAGCTATACGTTTATATAACACGAAGAAAGTGTTGTATGGGCCCGCGAGTCCCATGGGCCCTCCAGTAGAGCCACACCTGTCACTTTTATGTCATGGATGGATTCTTGTCTTCTAAGAAATTTATTAGATACTTCGGCAAAGAAAACATTAGCCACCAAAAATTTTTGAATTTGCAGATAATCTGTGAAATCACCTAAAATCCAAAACGTATTTTGTAAAATAATCTGAAGCATGCGAAGGTACATGTTCAGGAAATAATTAATTCGGGTATTTAAGAATATGGAACTGCAGTCGAGATTCTTAACCCTATCCTCGAATACTTTGTAGCGAAAGTTCCACTGCTGCCAATTGTTCGCAATACTATTTCATACAGAAATTCGCCTTTATTGTTCTGGGACAAAAGGTGTACACCTTTTACGCTAAATGAAACTATTCGCTTGTTCTGATAGAGATAACTAGTACTACTTTACACCTTTTTACTCCCCGTCAAAAGATAGTTAGGCCTAACTGATAAAACCGTCATACTTATCCAGAATTTATCAAGATAAAAGTATTTTTACTTTTTCTGACTTTAAAGCAGACAAATTTCGCTATGGATGGTGGGACCATGGAAGAAATACTGAAGGACACTTCCAAAGCTAGACTTCTGTATCGAGTCAGATTCATCTCACTGGGGGGAAGACACGTGTTCGGGGGTAAAAACGGACATTTCAGGGGCAAGAGAAGTGATCACTCGCGAAACACTGTGGCCCTCTATTGGCGAATTTCGGAACTATTATAAATAAAATATGGTCTGCTCTCTCGAGAAACATCATGAATTTATTCATTTTACCCATGAATAATAATTAAAAACGGCTGGTTCGTTACTCGTTTGCTCCTATAGTGGGGGTTTAACTGTGAAATGGAAGACAAAATGAGCTGATAATCAAAGTTTAATCTAATTTTAAATTTTTTCTTTGCTCTGCTTTAAAAAAAGCAGCTTCTTCATTCAAGCAATGAACAGCCCGGTTAATTCTGAATATAGTAAATATTTCTTTTACTGCCAATTGGGTTACAAAGAAAAAATAGGAAATAAGATAAAGTTCTTCATCTGTGAAAGACAAAGCATAAACAACATTTAATGCCCTAATATCCAATCCATTTCACAGTTAAAACCCCACTATAGGTGCAAACGAGTAACGAACAGCCTTTTTCAATGATAGCGCCATAGATATAAGAAATGTATATAAAGGTCTAGATAAATTTCGGGGCGTCTAAGCCTAACATAAAATACGGAATTGACAACTAGCAGACACCGAGGAAGGCACGTGACCAAGAGCGCGAGCTCTCTTAGCATTTTAGTACTAAGTGCTTGACCTTTCCGCAGGCCGTAGTCTTTAGACACCATCTGTTGGTGACTTTTAGTATAATTTTAAAGCAGGAAACAATGGCTCTCGCGACGATAGCACGAGCTTTCGTACCGATAGATAGCGCCTTATAAGGATAGCCTGCAGAAATTACGCGTTTCTGCTAGCTGTCACCTCCGTATTAACTCCTTTTGAAATATTTTATCTAGACCTTTATATACGTTTCCTATATCTATGGATAGCGCAATGATTTTTAAATTCCAAACATTAAAACCGAGGCCTAGCACAAATACAGGTCCCAAAGGCGGGTAATTCATTTTCTAGCCTTAAAATTTTCGTCGATTTGAAAAGTAGATTACGAGTGAAATAATTAAGGGAAAATTATGAAAGTAGTCTTAAATCAAACCTGGAAACTTACTAACAATAATATGAAAAATTCAAAGTTGAGTACAAACACTAAAATTATTAAAAAGTCTCCGAATTGCAACACAGTTCGGAAAAAAATTCCCGTAGTAAAAGCATTGCGGGAGAAAAACCAATTTTCACGAAAATTCGTCCGCTGAGACTCAGTTCGTGTCTCCGCCGTTCGGCAGAGCCACTTAATTTTTGAGCTCCTACTCTTCTATGGAGATGTCCGCTCCTGTTGACTGAAGGCAGTATCAGTCACGTGCTTCCTCCATGGTATATCCGTCAGGTGTAAGAGGGGCGGAGATTATAGTTCCGCCTCTTTCCGACAGAGATAGAAACATATCTAGAGCGTTTCTTTATTCATGGGTAAAATGAATAAATTCATGGAAACATTCATAAACATTAATAAAGGTATAAAGGTTTTTTTTACTTACTTACCTTGTTAAATCACCAATAGACCTTTAAAAAATGGCACGCGGGCTTGTTTTAAGTACACGTGGAGATTGGGTTGTCACGTGACGTTTTATTTGCCTCTGAAGTCGAAGCCAGCGCGCCCTTCTGTGAGAATCTCGAATTAACTCAATCTTTAGTTGCTACGGAACGTTAGCGGGAAATGAAAAGCGGTCCGAGAAGTGTCCTTCAGTAATTCGTCCATGGTGGGACTAGCGGCCAATGCTATTGCCGCACATTGGTAGGTATTTTGAATGCATTCTTGATATAGACTTTGTTCACGGGAAACACTGTATCATAGCTACCGTAAGTTAGTAGCAGCACATTTAATTTACACCTCGTTACGGTAAACAATATCAATAATAATAATAATCAGCTAAGCTAATACCCAAGGAACCATACAGACCTTAGTCAACTAGTGACTCGTGAAGCCAATTACCGATTGGTTAAATTACGTAGGAGGGTGGTGGCAAGCCCTTCAAGCCACGCGAGACAACATCTACTTACTCCTACTATTAGCGTTAACCTCAGTAAGGAAACTCCTATAGCGAGTGGTTCCGAGTTTTCACCCAGTGCCGCAAGCTGGGATCGAAGCCGGCTCCTCTTGCTACAAGGTGAGAGTGCTAACCACGTCTCAACCCACCTAAACATACAACATCATCTCGGTAATCATAATAAACTGTATTTTTATTTTTATTTCATAATTGATTTAAAAGTAACCAAAGAATTACTATGGGGCGCTATGGGGCGCCAAACTGGAAAAAACTAAATAACATTTCTAGAAAGAAATATTTTGAAATTTCTAGAAATATTTTGACATTTCTAGAAATATTTTGACATTTCTAGAAATATTTTAACATTTCTAGAAATATTTTAACATTTCTAGAAATATTTTAACATTTCTAAAAATATTTTAACATTTCTAGAAATATTTTAACATTTCTAAAAATATTTTAACATTTATAGAAATATTTTACATTTCTAGGAATATTTTGACATTTCTAGGAATATTTTTAAACTTCTTATCAATTTTAAGAATCCAATAAATATTAATTCTACATATTTTAAAAGATTTTCTAGGATATTTTAAAGTGTTTCCTAATAATTTTAAGAGAGACGTTTCCTAATTATTTTTCGGCAAAACGAGAGAGAGAAAGCAGCGCTCGTAGTTTCCAATTGAACGCGTCGTTGAGTTGAGTGTGAACACTGTAATGGCGAACTCTGATGGCACTTGTACCGTTGATGATTGTACTTGTACCGTTGATGATGGTACTTGTACCGTTGATGGTTTTACTTGTACCGTTGATGATGGTTATTGTACCGTTGATGATTGTACTAGTACCGTTGATGATGGTACTTGTACCGTTCATACTGGTACTTGTACCGTTGATGATGGTTATTGTACCGTTGATGATATGACAAGTACTATCATATTATCAACGGTACATGTACTATCATATCATCAACGGTACAAGTATGTTCTGTCTTTCATTAAACACACTTTAATGATGAACATAATAGACTTTAATAAAATATTTATTATACCTTGGACTTAGGTGGTTTGCAGTTTTATTGCTCCTCTGTGCGCGGCTGGCAGTTATTTTAATGGATAATTACAAATACAAAACACTGCAACAGTAACGCCATCTATACAAGTCTATAACACTACCTTTTCCGACAAGAACAAGCTAACCAAATATTTAGTTACAGGTTCATAATCACGCGTGGCTTAGGAACTCTACTTGATCTTCTCAGTTTAGGGGTCGTTGGTTGAGGAGTTGCCTCCTCAGGCGTTGTTTCCGATTGTATATAGGGTCGTTGGTAAATCTGGAGCAGGCACTGGTGGAGATTTGTGAGTTACAGTTGCAGGTAAAATAGGTACTTCCAGAGTTGTTATTGGTTGGTTCTCCAATTCTGCGGTTTCATTTATGAGTGGTCTCAACTGGTCTCGATGTCTACGTATTGATCCGTTCGTCGTTTCTATTTCGAAAATTGCGTTTCCGCGCGTGGCTGCAACCTTGCCAGCAAACCAATTATTGCCTTGACCAAAGTTCTTAGCGTTCTCTTGGTTGTGACTTTTCACGCCGTGGAGCAATCAAATCCAATCGTGTTCGCGTGGAATAACCCAACATTAAGTCGGCGGGCAACAATCCATTCGTCGTGTTAGGAGTTCGACGGTAATTTAACAAAACGCGACTAATCCGAGTAACCAGATCTCCGTCGATAAGTGTAGCAATGCCAGTTTTTGCAGTTCTAACGGCTCTCTCAGCCAGCCCATTCGAAGCTGGGTGATAAGGTGGTTTCGAGGGCGGTGAAAAGTGTTCCATTGTCCGAAACCACGGTTACTGGTAACCCAAATCGCGCGAACAGTTATCTCAAATGGGTTATGGTGGCCGCTGCAGTAGCCGCGTTTACGACTAGCGCTTCTATCCACGATGAGTATGCGTCGACAATGACTAGCACCATTTTCCCATTAACCGGACCCGCGTAATCAATATGAATTCTTTCCCAAGGAGCGGTAGCTTCCGGTCAGGGTTCGTATACGTTAGCTGGGGGTATAGATGGGGGTTGTTGGCATTGATCGCACGCTTTTACTGAGAATTCGATGTGTTTATCAATCATTGGCCACCACATTTTGCTTCGTGCTAACCACTTCATCCTTGTCATACCCTGGTGGGTACTATCATGGATTAAATAACCTGACAGGGATAGTTCTCTCTAATACATTTTACTATACTACGAGTTGAAGAGATTTGTTTCAAACGAGGCTGCCAGATATTTTTGCCGTTCCCTCAATTTTACCCCCTTTACCGATACAAATCCGGAACAAGATTTCTGGACACGTCGCCATCTCGCGGCGGCTTTCGGTGAATTTAATATTTTTCCAACGGTTTGTTCTAATATAACATTTGAAATTGAAATATTCAATCGTGGTCAGTACCTTAGTGGCTCTGGAGCTTCCTGGTTAAATGTGGGAAATAAATACTGTAAGCGACCTTTTTTATATTGTTTTAAGCCATTTATATATATCACCTAATTTCTCGTTTAATTGTTTATAGGCTTTCAAACTGTAAACAAGTTTTCAATAGATAGGCCTTGACCTACAAAAATAATAATTTCATCAATCGCGATTGCACCCCCTTTGCAATTTTCCCCCCGTGTATCGGTAAAATCGAGACTTCCGGTCGTTGACAATTCTGGCCACCAGGGTACATCTGGAGCAAATATTGTACCCCAGAGAACTATCCCTGTAAGGTTATTTAATCCATGGTACTATGGAGTTCATTCAACATTGGATTTTGGAAAATTTGTGGTATGACCACTCTCGAGCCCCACAGCAAAAATTCCATCCACAGATGAAAGATCCATTCGTTTCATCCAGTAAAAACGAAACCACGTACCGAGACTCTTCGGCTGTTTATTGGGCCAGCCATTCTGGACGTATTCAAGTATTCGTTTTAGTAATGGATTCTTACTGGTTTCTTCTCTAATATGATCAGCTGTAACCAGGGATGCGCTATTATCCAGCGACTGCATCAACAATACCAATTCTTGGGGGACTGGTGGTTCATCTCGAACCGTGGAAAGTGGCAGGTGGCTCAAAACGTCGGCGTTGCTATTTTGAGCGCCTTTTCGATGCTTGATTGTGGACTGGAATGCGGAAAGCGTTAAAGCCCAACGGGTAATTCTCGTTCGGGGTATCTCTTTCTTCTCAGATAACAGAGACACCAGAGGCTCATGGTCGGTGAGTAAAGTGAATTTGCGTCCTAACAAATAATCTCTGTATTTGGTAACGCCAAACACAAGCGCAAGGGCTTCCTTTTCCAAGTGAGAATAATTTTTCTCAGCCGACGTTAATGTTCGCGACGCGAATGCGACTGGACGATCAATTCCCGAAGGATCAGGCCGAGAAAGAACCGCGCCTAGCCCATAAGGCGAAGCGTCACACGCTAATAGTAACTCCTTAGTTTGGTCAAAATGAACAAGAATGTTCGAATTTTTGAGAGTGTCCTTAGCGGTATTGAAAGCCTGTTGTTGCTGATTGGTCCATTCCCAAGGTGTATACTTGTGCAGTAAGGCATACATTGGCGCTAATAAGGTTGCCTGATCCGGTACGAATTTTCCGTAGTACGAAAATAGTCCTATAAACGAGCGAAGTTGTTCAACATTTGTAGGTGCTGAGGCCTTCATTATCGCTTCCAAAGGGTGTATACCCACTTTATCGATAACGTGCCCCAAAAGCTCAATAGAATCTTGAAAGAAACGACATTTATCCAAACGTAGCTTCAAACCGGCCTCGTTCCGTCGCCAATTTATGTTCTGTCTTTCATTAAACACACTTTAATGATGAACATAATCGACTTTAATAAAATATTTATTATACCCTGGACTTAGGTGGTTTGCAGTTTTATTGCTCCTCTGTGCGTGGCTGCTAGTTATTTTCCTGGATAATTACAAATTCAAAACGCTGCAACAGTAACGCCATCTATACAAGTCTATAACAAAGTACTATCATATCATCAACGGTACAAGTACTATCATATGGTTTACCCCCATTTCGCCCAAAATAGTTCTCCCAATTCCAATTTCTCCCAATCCAATTTCTCCCAATTCCCATTTCTCCCAATCCCATTTCTCCCAATCCCATTTCTCCCAATCCTATTTGTCCCAATCCCATTTGTCCCAAAATAGTTATCCCAAATCCCATTTGTCCCAAAATTACATTTGGTATAAACACGAATCTAAGTTTTATTTTAATATGCAAGTACATCAAATTCTGCCCATTTCATTTTACATCGAATCCCCATTTTATCGCTTTGAGGAATTCTTCTGGGGTTTTGGATCCTAACCTAATCTAATCTAACCTAACCTAACCTAACCTAACCTAACGCCAAGTCAATTCACATATTCACAAAACGGTAAACTTACTTTGTTTACCGATTCCAAATAATGATTGGGAGAAAGGGGAATCCATATTTTTGGGAATATTGATCGTTGGGAGAAATGGGAATCAATTTTTTTGGGAAACTTGATCGTTGGGAAAAATGGGAATACATATTTTTGGGTTAAATGAACTCCAGTTCGGAGAAATGGAATTGGGACAAATGGGACACCATGTTTTTGGGAGAACTGATAACTTTGGGAGAAGGTAAAATTGGGTTAAATGGGAACATACACTATCATATCATCAACGGTACAAGTGCCATCAGAGTTCGCCATTATAGTGTTAACGCTCAACTCTACGACGCGTTCAATTGGAAACTACGAACGCTGCTTTTTCTCTCGCGTTTTGCCGAAAAATAACTAGGAAACGGCTGTCTTAAAATAACTAGGAAACGGCTGTCTTAAAATAACTAGGAAACACTTTAAAATATCTATAGAAAGTCTTAAAATATATAGAGTTAATATTTATAGGAATATAAAATTTTATAGGAAATTTAAAAATATTCCTAGAATTTAGAAATATTCCTATATTTTAAAAAAATCCTAGATTTTAAAAATATTCCTATATTTTAAAAATATTCCTATATTTTAAAAATATTCCTATATTTTAAAAATATTCCTATATTTTAAAAATATTCCTATATTTTAAAAATATTCCTATATTTTAAAAATATTCCTATATTTTAAAAATATTCCTATATTTTAAAAATATTCCTAGATTTTAAAAATATTCCTAGATTTTTTAAATATTCCTAGATTTTAAAAATATTCCTAGATTTTAAAAATATTCCTATATTTTAAATGTTAAAATATTTTTAGAAGTGATAAAATATTTTTAGAAATGTTAAAATATTTTTAGAAATGTTAAAATATTTTTAGAAATGTTAAAATATTTCTAGTAATGCTATTTAGTTTTTTTCCGGTTTGGCGCCCCACAAATAACAATCAAATACCAAAATATTAGTAAATATTCCATTTAAGGTAGGTTTACGCAATTATGTATTAGAAATCAACCTAATAATTCAAAAACAACTGGAAAGTACGAAACGAATGTAGAATGGGAGTAGGATTATGTAGAATATAATATAAATAATATCAGAAGAAAATAGGGGGAAGTACGCTTCTAGTCAGCTTTGGAAAGGCGTCACTTTTCACGAATTTTCGCGCCAAAACGGTTTGGCGGGAAATCGCGGATGAAAACATCGTTTAAAAAATCAATTTTTCTTAAATAGAACAATTGTAACATAATGTCCTTCTCATTCTCTGCTAATTGAGCTAAGGCGTATTTGCTTTCGTCGTTTATAGCCGAGTTGAATCAAAACAAAAGTGGAACTACTTTTTCAGTTTGGTTTATTATGCGTAAAAAGGCATTTTCGTGGGTCACACGACGACTTCTATGGCTCAAAGCTACAGATACGTACTTCCCCTATTTTCTTCTGATAATATCTTTAAAACGAGGGTTTTTCCTTATTTTTATGACCGAAGAAAACCACGCTGAAAATAAATGGATTTAAGACTTTGGAGAAGTTGGATTTCAGGATATAGAAAAAGAGTGGAATAGCATTAGCCGAAAGACAACGACGAAAATGCGTCACAAACAGAACCGAACTTTTCGGACAAAACGCATTAGATTTCCATTATCAAAAGGGAGTTGGAAAATTGGTCCAGTTTAAAAATTCGCGCCAACTACATCGTCGTATCATGGACAAAGCTATTAGAGCAAAACCGATGGCGAAATTCTGGTTAGTGAAATGAACAAAGGCTTAATTCCCTGCCTTTCATTCCATATAGATGGGAAAAAAAATATAATCATTGTTCCTTTTGAATGTAGGGAATGGGCGGGTTGGAGGGGAAGCGCGAGTGACGTAATCCTTTGGAATCCCTCCCAGAAGTAGAAATCACTCTGCAATAAATTGGAAAGGATTTGAGACTAAATCCCATTTAATTAAGAGATTTATAATCTCTTTTCACATTCCCTCTCTTTATCAACGCTAATCCTTTTATTTTTCGCAAAGAAAAAAATAATGATTGTGCACCCCAATTTTGTAATATTTTTAATTGTAAAACCCACTTGTTCCGAAAAAATATTTATATCATTCGACAAGCTGACGAGAAAAAGGTTTTACTAGTTAATTTTAAAGAAATATCCAATTTTAGAGTCGTTGTAACCGACTAGCTATTTAAATTATTTTAGAAATGTTACAATTTTAATAAAAAACCTTCTCACATATTTTGCTGAACCTTGTAGGTCATCATAATCACAGATAACAAACATTACATCAATTAGTATGTTTCGGGGTGCAGATCACAAGCATGAATATTAGAACAACCTCATGTTTGAAAGAGGTTGAAATCAGATTTAGGTATTAAATAGATTAGATATTGAATAAATGGGTTTAATTGTGATTAAAATATTGAAATAGTGACTAAAAGTTTGAAATCGTGATTAGAATGATGAAATAGTGATTGAATTGATGAAATAGTTATTAGAATGATGAAATAGTTGTTGAAATGATGAAATAGTTATTAGAATGATGAAATAGTTATTAAAATGATGAAATAGTGACCTAAATGATGAAATATTTATTAAAATGATGAAATAGTGACCTAAATGATGAAATAGTTATTTAAATGATGAAATAGTTATTTAAATGATGAAATAGTTATTTAAATGATGAAATGGTGACCTAAATGATGAAATAGTGATCTAAATGATGAAATAGTGATCTAAATGATCAAACCGTGATTTAAATAACCCAAAAGCTGAGTGATCTACCGTTTAGTTTGGTCATTTTAGAAATGGCTGTAAAAAAAGATAACTAATATTCAATCGTGAAACGCAATAGTTTATTTTATAAAATAAAAAGTGGTCTGATCCAACTTGTTAAAATGTTTCTCTTACGTCATAAGACACAGCTTTATAACTATACTGCCACAAGCCCGTTTAACGGACGGGGGGATATAAATAATTAGTTGTATACCAAATTTTAAAATCAATCTCGATAGTTTAAAAATTTCTCAAATATTACTATTAAGTCTATATTCATTTGATTGTCTCATTTTAAAAATTAGAACGTTTGAGTTTGTATTATATCTAGGCAGGTCCCCTGTGCTAACAGTGATGCGTAAATTTTTTGGGTACCCTTTCAATGTTTAAAAAAATCTATTCATTTCAGAAATTATAAATTTTACTAAAAAGACGCACCCTAGAGCGGTAGCTTTAACTAGCCAATTTGTAAAAAAAACTATAAAATTTACTTAAATGTTGCGTCCTAAGGCTGTTTATATAGAAAATAGCTGACCATCTCCCAAATTAACCCAAATAACGAAAGTGGGGGTGGTTCCTCTAAATTGGACCGACTGTCTCTCCCAATTATCCCAAATAAAACCAGTGGGGAGGGGGAATCGGAAATAACAGGCTCGTGTTAAAAGTTCCTCGAAATCGGACCGACTGTCTCTCCCAATTATCCCAATTAACGCCAGCGGGGAGGGGGAATACAACAAAATAACACGCTCGTGTTAAAAGTTCCTCGAAATCGGACTGACTGCCTCTCCCAATTATCCCAATTAACGCCAGCGGGGAGGGGGAATCCAACAAAATAACACGCTCGTGTTAAAAGTTCCTCGAAATCGGACTGACTGTCTCTCCCAATTATCCCAATTAACGCCAGCGGGGAGGGGGAATCCAACAAAATAACACGCTCATGTTAAAAAATCCTCGAAATCGGACTGACTGCCTCTCCCAATTATCCCAATTAACGCCAGCGGGGAGGGGGAATCCAACAAAATAACACGCTCGTGTTAAAAGTTCCTCGAAATCGGATGGACTGCCTCTCCCAATTATCACAATTAACGCCAGCGGGGAGGGGGAATCCAACAAAATAACACGCTCGTGTTAAAAGTTCCTCGAAATCGGACTGACTGTCTCTCCCAATTATCCCAATTAACGCCAGCGGGGAGGGGGAATCCAACAAAATAACACGCTCGTGTTAAAAGTTCCTCGAAATCGGACTGACTGTCTCTCCCAATTATCCCAATTAACGCCAGCGGGGAGGGGGAATCCAACAAAATAACACGCTCATGTTAAAAAATCCTCGAAATCGGACTGACTGCCTCTACCAATTATCCCAATTAACGCCAGCGGGGAGGGGAATCCAACAAAAAAACACCCTCGTGATAAAAGTTCCTCGAAATCGGACCGACTGTCTCTCCCAATTATCCCAATTAACGCCAGCGGGGAGGGGAATCCAACAAAAAAACACCCTCGTGATTAAAGTTCCTCGAAATCGGACCGCCTGTCTCTCCCAATTATCCCAATTAACGGCAGCGGGGAGGGGAATCCAACAAAAAAACACCCTCGTGATAAAAGTTCCTCGAAATCGGACTGACTGTCTCTCCCAATTATCCCAATTAACGCCAGCGGGGAGGGGAATCCAACAAAATAACACGCTCGTGTTAAAAGTTCCTCGAAATTGGACTGACTGTCTCTCCCAATTATCCCAATTAACGCCAGCGGGGAGGGGGAATCCAACAAAATAACACGCTCATGTTAAAAAATCCTCGAAATTGGACCGACTGTCTCTCCCAATTATCCCAATTAACGCCAGCGGGGAGGGGAATCCAACAAAAAAACACCCTCGTGGTAAAAGTTCCTCGAAATCGGACCGACTGTCTCTCCCAATTATCCCAATTAACGCCAGCGGGGAGGGGAATCCAACAAAAAACACCCTCGTGATTAAAGTTCCTCGAAATCGGACCGACTGTCTCTCCCAATTATCCCAATTAACGCCAGCGGGGAGGGGAATCCAACAAAAAAACACCCTCGTGATAAAAGTTCCTCGAAATCGGACTGACTGTCTCTCCCAATTATCCCAATTAACGCCAGCGGGGAGGGGAATCCAACAAAAAAACACCCTCGTGATAAAAGTTCCTCGAAATCGGACCGACTGTCTCTCCCAATTATCCCAATTAACGCCAGCGGGGAGGGGAATCCAACAAAAAAAAACCCTCGTGATAAAAGTTCCTCGAAATCGGACCGACTGTCTCTCCCAATTATCCCAATTAACGCCAGCGGGGAGGGGAATCCAACAAAAAAACACCCTCGTGATAAAAGTTCCTCGAAATCGGACTGACTGTCTCTCCCAATTATCCCAATTAACGCCAGCGGGGAGGGGGAATCCAACAAAATAACACGCTCATGTTAAAAAATCCTCGAAATTGGACCGACTGTCTCTCCCAATTATCCCAATTAACGCCAGCGGGGAGGGGGAATCCAACAAAATAACACGCTCGTGTTAAAAGTTCCTCGAAATCGGACCGACTGTCTCTCCCAATTATCCCAATTAACGCCAGCGGGGAGGGGAATCCAACAAAAAACACCCTCGTGATAAAAGTTCCTTGAAATCGGACCGACTGTCTCTCCCAATTATCCCAATTAACGCCAGCGGGGAGGGGAATCCAACAAAAAAAAACACCCTTGTGATAAAAGTTCCTCGAAATCGGACTGACTGTCTCTCCCAATTATCCCAATTAACGCCACCGGGGAGGGGGAATCCAACAAAATAACACGCTCATGTTAAAAGTTCCTCAAAATCGGACAGACTGTCTCTCCCAATTATCCCAATTAACGCCATCGGGGAGGGGGAATCCAACAAAATAACACGCTCATGTTAAAAGTTCCTCGAAATCGGACTGACTGTCTCTCCCAATTATCCCAATTAACGCCAGCGGGGTAGGGGAATCCAACAAAATAACACGCTCATGTTAAAAGTTCCTCGAATTCGGACCGACTGTCTCTCCCAATTATCCCAATTAACGCCAGCGGGGAGGGGGAATCCAACAAAATAACACGCTCATGTTAAAAGTTCCTCGAAATCGGACTGACTGCCTCTACCAATTATCCCAATTAACGCCAGCGGGGAGGGGAATCCAACAAAAAAACACCCTCGTGATAAAAGTTCCTCGAAATCGGACCGACTGTCTCTCCCAATTATCCCAATTAACGCCAGCGGGGAGGGGAATCCAACAAAAAAACACCCTCGTGATTAAAGTTCCTCGAAATCGGACCGCCTGTCTCTCCCAATTATCCCAATTAACGGCAGCGGGGAGGGGAATCCAACAAAAAAACACCCTCGTGATAAAAGTTCCTCGAAATCGGACTGACTGTCTCTCCCAATTATCCCAATTAACGCCAGCGGGGAGGGGAATCCAACAAAATAACACGCTCGTGTTAAAAGTTCCTCGAAATTGGACTGACTGTCTCTCCCAATTATCCCAATTAACGCCAGCGGGGAGGGGGAATCCAACAAAATAACACGCTCATGTTAAAAAATCCTCGAAATTGGACCGACTGTCTCTCCCAATTATCCCAATTAACGCCAGCGGGGAGGGGAATCCAACAAAAAAACACCCTCGTGGTAAAAGTTCCTCGAAATCGGACCGACTGTCTCTCCCAATTATCCCAATTAACGCCAGCGGGGAGGGGAATCCAACAAAAAACACCCTCGTGATTAAAGTTCCTCGAAATCGGACCGACTGTCTCTCCCAATTATCCCAATTAACGCCAGCGGGGAGGGGAATCCAACAAAAAAACACCCTCGTGATAAAAGTTCCTCGAAATCGGACTGACTGTCTCTCCCAATTATCCCAATTAACGCCAGCGGGGAGGGGAATCCAACAAAAAAACACCCTCGTGATAAAAGTTCCTCGAAATCGGACCGACTGTCTCTCCCAATTATCCCAATTAACGCCAGCGGGGAGGGGAATCCAACAAAAAAAAACCCTCGTGATAAAAGTTCCTCGAAATCGGACCGACTGTCTCTCCCAATTATCCCAATTAACGCCAGCGGGGAGGGGAATCCAACAAAAAAACACCCTCGTGATAAAAGTTCCTCGAAATCGGACTGACTGTCTCTCCCAATTATCCCAATTAACGCCAGCGGGGAGGGGGAATCCAACAAAATAACACGCTCATGTTAAAAAATCCTCGAAATTGGACCGACTGTCTCTCCCAATTATCCCAATTAACGCCAGCGGGGAGGGGGAATCCAACAAAATAACACGCTCGTGTTAAAAGTTCCTCGAAATCGGACCGACTGTCTCTCCCAATTATCCCAATTAACGCCAGCGGGGAGGGGAATCCAACAAAAAACACCCTCGTGATAAAAGTTCCTTGAAATCGGACCGACTGTCTCTCCCAATTATCCCAATTAACGCCAGCGGGGAGGGGAATCCAACAAAAAAAAACACCCTTGTGATAAAAGTTCCTCGAAATCGGACTGACTGTCTCTCCCAATTATCCCAATTAACGCCACCGGGGAGGGGGAATCCAACAAAATAACACGCTCATGTTAAAAGTTCCTCAAAATCGGACAGACTGTCTCTCCCAATTATCCCAATTAACGCCATCGGGGAGGGGGAATCCAACAAAATAACACGCTCATGTTAAAAGTTCCTCGAAATCGGACTGACTGTCTCTCCCAATTATCCCAATTAACGCCAGCGGGGTAGGGGAATCCAACAAAATAACACGCTCATGTTAAAAGTTCCTCGAATTCGGACCGACTGTCTCTCCCAATTATCCCAATTAACGCCAGCGGGGAGGGGGAATCCAACAAAATAACACGCTCATGTTAAAAGTTCCTCGAAATCGGACCGACTGTCTCTCCCAATTATCCCAATTAACGCCAACGGGGAGGGGGAATCCAACAAAATAACACGCTCATGTTAAAAGTTCCTCGAATTCGGACCGACTGTCTCTCCCAATTATCCCAATTAACGCCAGCGGGGAGGGGGAATCCAACAAAATAACACGCTCATGTTAAAAGTTCCTCGAAATCGGACTGACTGTCTCTCCCAATTATCCCAATTAACGCCAGCGGGGTAGGGGAATGCAACAAAATAACACGCTCATGTTAAAAGTTCCTCGAAATCAGACCGACTGTCTCTCCCAATTATCCCAATTAACGCCAGCGGGGTAGGGGAATGCAACAAAATAACACGCTCATGTTAAAAGTTCCTCGTATCAGACCGACTGTCTCTCCCAATTATCCCAATTAACGCCAGCGGGGAGGGGGAATCAAACAAAATAACACGCTCATGTTAAAAGTTCCTCGAAATCGGACTGACTGTCTCTCCCAATTATCCCAATTAACGCCAGCGGGGAGGGGGAATGCAACAAAATAACACGCTCATGTTAAAAGTTCCTCAAAATCGGACAGACTGTCTCTCCCAATTATCCCAATTAACGCCATCGGGGAGGGGGAATCCAACAAAATAACACGCTCATGTTAAAAGTTCCTCGAAATCGGACTGACTGTCTCTCCCAATTATCCCAATTAACGCCAGCGGGGTAGGGGAATCCAACAAAATAACACGCTCATGTTAAAAGTTCCTCGAATTCGGACCGACTGTCTCTCCCAATTATCCCAATTAACGCCAGCGGGGAGGGGGAATCCAACAAAATAACACGCTCATGTTAAAAGTTCCTCGAAATCGGACTGACTGTCTCTCCCAATTATCCCAATTAACGCCAGCGGGGTAGGGGAATGCAACAAAATAACACGCTCATGTTAAAAGTTCCTCGAAATCAGACCGACTGTCTCTCCCAATTATCCCAATTAACGCCAGCGGGGTAGGGGAATGCAACAAAATAACACGCTCATGTTAAAAGTTCCTCGTATCAGACCGACTGTCTCTCCCAATTATCCCAATTAACGCCAGCGGGGAGGGGGAATCAAACAAAATAACACACTCATGTTAAAAGTTCCTCGAAATCGGACTGACTGTCTCTCCCAATTATCCCAATTAACGCCAGCGGGGAGGGGGAATGCAACAAAATAACACGCTCATGTTAAAAGTTCCTCAAAATCGGACAGACTGTCTCTCCCAATTATCCCAATTAACGCCATCGGGGAGGGGGAATCCAACAAAATAACACGCTCATGTTAAAAGTTCCTCGAAATCGGACTGACTGTCTCTCCCAATTATCCCAATTAACGCCAGCGGGGTAGGGGAATCCAACAAAATAACACGCTCATGTTAAAAGTTCCTCGAATTCGGACCGACTGTCTCTCCCAATTATCCCAATTAACGCCAGCGGGGAGGGGGAATCCAACAAAATAACACGCTCATGTTAAAAGTTCCTCGAAATCGGACCGACTGTCTCTCCCAATTATCCCAATTAACGCCAACGGGGAGGGGGAATCCAACAAAATAACACGCTCATGTTAAAAGTTCCTCGAAATCGGACTGACTGTCTCTCCCAATTATCCCAATTAACGCCAGCGGGGTAGGGGAATGCAACAAAATAACACGCTCATGTTAAAAGTTCCTCGTATCAGACCGACTGTCTCTCCCAATTATCCCAATTAACGCCAGCGGGGAGGGGGAATCCAACAAAATAACACGCTCATGTTAAAAGTTCCTCGAAATCGGACCGACTGTCTCTCCCAATTATCCCAATTAACGCCAACGGGGAGGGGGAATTCAACAAAATAACACGCTCATGTTAAAAGTTCCTCGAAATCGGACTGACTGTCTCTCCCAATTATCCCAATTAACGCCAGCGGGGAGGGGGAATCCAACAAAATAACACGCTCATGTTAAAAGTTCCTCGAATTCGGACCGACTGTCTCTCCCAATTATCCCAATTAACGCCAGCGGGGAGGGGGAATCCAACAAAATAACACGCTCATGTTAAAAGTTCCTCGAAATCGGACCGACTGTCTCTCCCAATTATCCCAATTAACGCCAGCGGGGAGGGGGAATCCAACAAAATAACACGCTCATGTTAAAAGTTCCTCGAAATCGGACTGACTGTCTCTCCCAATTATCCCAATTAACGCCAGCGGGGTAGGGGAATCCAACAAAATAACACGCTCATGTTAAAAGTTCCTCGAATCCGGACCGACTGTCTCTCCCAATTATCCCAATTAACGCCAGCGGGGAGGGGGAATCCAACAAAATAACACGCTCATGTTAAAAGTTCCTCGAAATCGGACCGACTGTCTCTCCCAATTATCCCAATTAACGCCAACGGGGAGGGGGAATCCAACAAAATAACACGCTCATGTTAAAAGTTCCTCGAAATCGGACTGACTGTCTCTCCCAATTATCCCAATTAACGCCAGCGGGGAGGGGGAATCCAACAAAATAACACGCTCATGTTAAAAGTTCCTCGAAATCGGACTGACTGTCTCTCCCAATTATCCCAATTAACGCCAACGGGGAGGGGGAATCCAACAAAATAACACGCTCATGTTAAAAGTTCCTCGAAATCGGACTGACTGTCTCTCCCAATTATCCCAATTAACGCCAGCGGGGAGGGGGAATCCAACAAAATGACACGCTCATGTTAAAAGTTCCTCGAAATCGGACTGACTGTCTCTCCCAATTATCCCAATTAACGCCAGCGGGGAGGGGGAATGCAACAAAATAACACGCTCATGTTAAAAGTTCCTCGAAATCGGACTGACTGTCTCTCCCAATTATCCCAATTAACGCCAGCGGGGTAGGGGAATGCAACAAAATAACACGCTCATGTTAAAAGTTCCTCGAAATCAGACCGACTGTCTCTCCCAATTATCCCAATTAACGCCAGCGGGGAGGGGGAATCCAACAAAATAACACGCTCATGTTAAAAGTTCATTGAAATCGGACAGACTGTCTCTCCCAATTATCCCAATTAACGCCAGCGGGGAGGGGGAAACCAACAAAATAACACGTGGGCGGTGAAAACGAACCAAAGCCGTCTCGCAATGAAACCGAACAAAAACTCGAATGTATCTGAAAAAAATAATAACTAACTCAGTTAAACTTCCGGTCTATGACGACTTCCAGTTCCAACGCTTTTTACGTGTGATTTGCACGCGCACTGGAAGAATCTATATTCCCGTGGCGACTGTAGCCCGCGCTCGTAGACTTGTAAAAGGAAGAGACTGGAGCGTAAGAGCCACAGTTAAACCAGAAGGCCATGTTACTTTATAAAAGAATTATTTAAAACGTTTTTTATTGTTAAATATCTTTTTACCTGTAAACTTAAAGGCCTGTAAACGTTTGTTAGTATATTTATAGGCGTGTATTTGACGTGACATAACATTGACTAACATCTAGTAGGCTGTTGAAAACACAGCGACGCGTGTAATTCCTGTTTGAGGTTTTTGACTCGACAGAAAGAGAACTTTTTTGGGTTGGAGCCAGAATATTAGCCCAACAATGGAATCACCATTTCTCCGTGCTCGCACCCCCCCCCCCTCCAAAAAAAAGACGACGAGCTGAAGAATGAACTGTTTATTCGGTAGAATTCTACGATGTATCAGTTAGGCCTCACGCGTTTTCTGTTTGTCTCCTTAAAATAATTGAAGCGCGGTGTGGGATGGTCTGCCGCCCTCGGGATCTGTTTTTCCACGAACTATTTCTTTTATTTTTATTATTCCGTCATTGTGTACTCATTTTTTTTTATAGTCGCATCTTTGAATAATGAACGGGAAGCTAGAAGCAACAAACACTTTAGCCACGGTCACACTCGAGGGGTCGGACATTTGGCCAAATCCCGTACAAAATTTGGAAAAAAATCCACAAATAAAAAATACAAGAATTTTGCTCCCATAGACTTTGTATGACAAATCCACAATAAAAAATCCTGGATTTTTATAAAATCCTAAATCCCGTACACAAAACAGGCAAATGTCCGACCCCTCGGTCACACTAGATGTTAAAACCGAGTTTAGGTCGGTTTGAATGCCAATTTTGACCCCCTACGATAATTCTTGGTTTACACGTGCGAAATCGCTTCACCCCGGTTCGCTTATAGCCAAGGCTTAATGCCATTTCAAATTATCACCAAAATTGTGAAAATATTAAAAATAACCCAAAACAATTAGTTAATCACGTTTACTATACCTACAGTAATATTATTCGGCATTATTTAGAATTTTATTCCCATTATTTTGGAAAATACGAGCAATTTTACTTCCCCGCCTTGTCGTTTTGAAAGCGATTTTAAGCGAACCGACTTGGACGAGTTGTTTCCTGAACCAACACGAAGCGATTTCTCACGTTGGTTTTAAAAACTAGTTATGTAATATGAAGAGATTTTAGGGGTAAGTGTGAAACAGGCTAAGGAGAACGCTGCTAGCCTTTTAATGCGCTAACGCAGTGTTGTGTACAAATTTCATTGGACGAGCCGTTACACTGAACGTTTTACGGGCGGGGGGTGAATACAATTTCCGAATTTTCCCCTTCCGACAGCAGCGGGTGCTAAAGCGTCTAAGTCTAACCAATGAAAACTGTACGCAAGAAAATGCACGACTTTTGACGGGTTGCGATCTCCTTGTGTGGGGTGCTGTGTTTTTTGCTCCTAGCTGGAAACGATATGCCTTGATTCGGTTATATAATATGTATTTTAATCATAGTAATGGCTTTTTGGATCTCGGGGATAGTAATTAAAATAAATAATAATCAGCATTGAGTTCTTTCGATACTATGGAATGCATTAAACGGACTCTCGCCAGCTGAATTTTGTCACATAGGTAGCTTTTAGTTGTATTATGAAAAAGAGATTGTGATCGAGTCTATCGCGACGCATGCTACGAGCTATTCCAATCTCACTTCAATCCTTATTGCGAAAGTCAAACCTTAGAGTAAAAGTATATGTGGGAAGGAATGAACTATATGCCCCAAGGAGTTAGAAATCAGCAGGGGCGTAGGAACGTTCTAGAAGTTGGAGGGGGCAAATAGAAACGAAAAAGGGTCTAAAGAATGGTTTTGAATTTTTAATGGAGTGTAGCTTCTCCGAGTGCATGTGTAATTTTTACTTCTATGTGAATTGGTGGGAAAAGACTGAAAATTAAACACAGTTGTGGTTCTATAAGCTTTATATGCGTTTAAAATGAGCATTTGAGCCTTTTGAAGATTTCAACAGAACAAAAAGTTGGAGGGGGCAATAAAATTAGTTGCCCCTCCCAGCAAAATTCTAGGGAGGGGCATTGCCCCCCCCTGCCCCCCCTGGTTCCTACGCCCCTGGAAATCAGTCACTCCAGGGGGCTGAAAATCCTCTCTCCGCTACCTTTGGCTGTACAGCGTAGTTAGAGAAACCTCCGCTACTCTCATTGTCGCTACTATCTAATGGACAAAATTGAAAGAAAATAAGTAGTCCCGAACTCGACGCTAACACCAATTTTGAGCTTGCGAGAGTGCGTTTAAGTTGGTAAGAGTTCTTGATGCAGGCATAGAGTAATGAAAAAAAAAAGAGTGGAAAACGAAAGCTTTCGAACTTTCACGCGCTTTGACGCACGCGCGAGGGAAAGACAGAAAAGGGGATGAAAACCGGGATTATTTTCAGCGCGAGATTGCACGGGGTACGAAAATGTTGTTGTTGGCGCCATCTCTTGGACTATCTCCACAAAAATGTTCGGTTAAAGGGAATATAACCTCAGGTATTTGGTGTGGAACACCAACGTTTGCCGCTCTGGCCGCTCTTGCCTTTGGCTTTAGAAATGTTTGGTGCCACTGTACGGGAAATTTGAAAAATTTAAGGGGTCTTCCATAAAGATTGCTTTGCGGGTTATATTCCCTTTAAGTTGTTCACGAGTTGTCAACTTGTCAATAATTTCTGAAAATTGCATAGTTTAAACAATTATACTCTTTGGTTTTAAAGTATCGATTTTGGGTTTTTTCTTTTCGTATAAACTATAATGGGAAAAGTACTGGATGAACTTCTACTTCCTAATTTCTTAAAATTGCATAGTTTATAAGTATGTTTTTAGTTTTTTCTCGTAAAGTACAATGGCGAAAAAGTACCGCGTGTATCGCTCGTGTAAAAACTGTGAAAATCAATCTGTACCAAAGCCAACATTAAACATAGAAAAATGTTTAAGATGGATAGATGCAATAAAAAGAAGAGATATTCGAGCAAAGGATTTCAAATCACATCATCAGGTTTGTAGGGCTCCTTTCGTAGCGCTCAGTCAATAGTTCTTTTTATAAACTAACGTGGCCTTCCGGTTTTAATGTTGCTCTTACAGTCGCGAGGAATATAGGTTTTTTTAGCGCGCGTGCTAATCGCTCGTGCGCAAAATATACTAATAAAGCTGTGTCTTGTGACGTAAGAGCAACATTTTAACAAGTTGGGCAAGACCACTTTTTATTTTATAAAATCAACTATTGGTTCATATGGAAAAGTTACCTTTTCAATTCTTGTTGAAAATCTGCGTTGATTAATAATTCGTGTCTTTTATTAGGAAATCGATCTTTGTCCAAAAGACCAGTATTGTTATCAGCAAATATAGAAAGGTAATGCAAAGTCAGTGTCTTAGTTGAATGGATTTTACGTTTTAGCTAAGAAACTCCTTATTAAATCCAATTGCTGAAAACAATATTGATATAATAAAATCAAATTTAAGTGTGGTCCATCGTGTCACGCGAAAAAATCGACGCCAAACGCGTTTGGAAAAATATTGTGGACATAATATGAGAGATGGCGCTGACAACAACATTTCCATCCCCCTTCTCTGTCTTTCCCTCTCTCGCGCGGCATAAAGCGTTAAAGTTTGAAGGCTTTCGTTTTCCACTCTTTTTCCATTACTCTATGGTACAGGGCAAAGTGGTGGAATTGAATGTTAGTGGAAGTTTACTCACGAATTTAATTTTTATATTAACTATTTGCATGTCGGTGTTATTAAATTAATATTTAATCGATACAGTGGCGTAGCTAAACAATTTAAAATTTCTTAAAAATCCAAAACTTCTCATAGAAAAAGGAAGACTTACTATATTCTTTGTTACTTATGGTATAAGAAATTCCCTCTACTCTAATTCAAAACAGTGATTCTAATCACTATTTAAATTAACTGATTTAAGTCGCTATTTAAATGAACGGATTTATATCGCTATTTAAATAGCTGCTCAGTGGTCTAGGGAATAATTATACCGTAAAATGTGTATAACTATACAGGGTGTCCAAAATTAGAGTTGCGACATTTTTAGGGTATTAATTTCAATATGAGAACGCTTTACATTGAAAGTTTGAAAAAAATCGGAAAAAACTTTCACGTTTTTAAACATTTTATTTTTTGGCGGGAAATTGCTAGAAGAAAACCTTCAATGAGAAAGTTGTAGATAATTATCGAAAATGTGAAATTAAGTCGGTTTCATTGAAAAGACCTATTTTTCAGGGAGATACTAGGTGATGAAAACAAACAAGCCAAGTAAATGTCCGAAATGACTTAAATGGTTAATTTTTTTTAAACCAAAGGATATCTTTATTCATACAAACGCACAAAATTTACAAGTGAGGTTCTATGATTCATCCGTTAGCCGCGATACAGGTTTCGGCACGATGGGCCGTTTTGAATCGAGAGTGCAATCATATTAAGATTCGTCTTCGTTAATCTTCGATGCTCGTAACAGGCATCTTAAATGCATTTCACCTGTTACCGTTTCTTACACACATTTCATTTTATTTCTACCGTTCTAAACCGAAATTAAAACACCTAGCTAAAATCCCGGCCATTTGCACCGTTCTAAACCAAAATTAAAACACCTAGCTAAAAGCCCAACCATTTGTACCGTTCTAAATCGAAATTAAAACACCTAGCTGAAAGCCCGGCCATTTGCACCGTTCTAAACCGAAATTAAAACACCTAGCTGAAAGCCCAGCCATTTGCACCATTCTAAACCAAAATTAAACACCTAGCTGAAAGCCCGGCCATTGGCACCGTTCTAAACCGAAATTAAAACACCTAGCTGAAAGCCCAGCCATTTGCACCGTTCTAAACCAAAATTAAAACACCTAGCTGAAAGCCCAGCCATTTGCACCGTTCTAAACCAAAATTAAACACCTAGCTAAAATCCCGGCCATTTGCACCATTCTAAACCAAAATTAAAACACCTAGCTGAAAGCCCAGCCATTTGCACCGTTCTAAACCAAAATTAAAACACCTAGCTAAAATCCCGGCCATTTGCACCATTCTAAACCAAAATTAAAACACCTAGCTGAAATCCCGGCCATTTGCACCGTTCTAAACCGAAATTAAAACACCTAGCTGAAAGCCCAGCCATTTGCACCGTTCTAAACCAAAATTAAAACACCTAGCTAAAGTCCCGGCCATTTTCACCGTTCTAAACCTAAATTAAAACACCTAGCTGAAAGCCTGGCTATTTGCACCGTTATAAACCAAAATTAAAACACCTAGCTAAAATCTCAGCCATTTGCACCGTTCTAAACCAAAATTAAAACACCTAGCTGAAAGCCCGGCCATTTGCACCATTCTAAACCAAAATTAACACACCTAGCTGAAAGCCCGGCCATTTGCACCGTTCTAAACCGAAATTAAAACACCTAGCTGAAAGCCCAGCCATTTGCACCGTTCTAAACCAAAATTAAAACACCTAGCTGAAAGCCCAGCCATTTGCACCATTCTAAACCAAAATTAAAACACCTAGCTAAAATACCGGCCATTTGCACCATTCTAAACCAAAATTAAAACACCTAGCTGAAAGCCCGGCCATTTGCACCGTTCTAAACCAAAATTAAAACACCTAGCTGAAAGCCCGGCCATTTGCACCATTCTAAACCAAAATTAAAACACCTAGCTGAAAGCCCAGCCATTAGCACCGTTCTAAACCAAAATTAAAACACCTAGCTAAAATCCCAGCCATTTGCACCGTTCTAAACCAAAATTAAAACACCTAGCTGAAAGCCCAGCCATTTGCACCGTTCTAAACCAAAATTAAAACACCTAGCTAAAATCCCGGCCATTTGCACCGTTCTAAACCAAAATTAAAACACCTAGTTAAATCCCGGCCATTTGCACCGTTCTAAACCGAAATTAAAACACCAAGCTGAAAGCCCGGCCATTTTTCCGTTCTAATTTCTAAACCGCCAGTAAAACACCCAGGTTTCAAGGAAGTCCACCCCCACTGATCATCCCAAGAAAGAAAAATCGGCTATAACGTAAAGGTATTTTTAAGCACCACAAAGACAACCAATTTCAATAGTTTTGACACGCGCTTTTATTTTATCAAAATTGAGACTAATTTTAAGAACACGCTGCCTTATTTAGTGCTAAATATTTGAAACTGGCTTCTAAGAATTTTAGGGAAAAAACACCTTTTCTTGTTTTAAATAATGTATCGAATGATTCTCGAAACTTCTTAACGCAACAAGACACTCTTTAATCACTGTCAAGTATCGGAACTCTTAAGGAATTGCAGTGGGCGTTTGTCAAGACTAGGTCATTTTTATTAAAATATACGCACGCTCTCCGTGACAAACTTTGAAAACAAGCGCAGATTCCGAGACAAATTCCAATACGTTAAAAACGACAATGAAATATTAATAAATTTGGTTGGTGGATTTTCGCAAATAAAGATAGGTTACTTGATTAGGGACCAAAAAAAGAAGTAAAGATCTAATTCTTTAGAGAAAAGCTACTGGGTAAAAGCCAATAATAAAGCGTAAACCAGATACTTTTAATAATTTATCATCCTCCCGCTTACATCCGGTTGCCGGTGAAAAATTTACTCCTCGAACATCAATCATTCTAAAGTTTCATAATAAATAATGACCTGCTATTGAGAACCCTATTATTTCGGAATATAATGTAATATAAATATATCAACGCCTCGAAGGGGACTAAAAAGATTTGAAATATTTCGGAAAAAATACTTGTTAAGAAATAAAAAGGTTAAAAGTTCAAAATAATAAGACGCGTTGATACCTGTATTGAGATGTTTTCGAGCCAAAAAGAGGACACCGAGGGGCAAGTCGCTATAATTAGAACACCCTCCAAATATTAAATCTAAATTTGATTGCTTCAGTCACGATTAAAATAAAAATCGTGATTTAAATGATTATATCGTGATTGAAATGAAGATTTAATTTAAATGATTAAATCGTGATTTAAATGATTATATCGTGATTGAAATGACGATTTAATTTAAATGATTAAATCGTGATTTAAATGATTATATCGTGATTTAAATGATTATATCGTGATTTAAATGATTATATCGTGGTTTAAATGATTATATCGTGATTTAAATGATTATATCGTGATTTAAATGATTATATCGTGATTTAAATGATTATATCGTGATTTAAATGATTATATCGTGATTTAAATGTTGGCTCGCGTGGCTTAAAGAGCTTGCCACCACCCTCCTACGCATTGTAACCCGGCCACCTGTTACTTGATCACGCACAAGCAACATTGCTTATGTAATCGAAGGTGGTGCATTGGGTATTAGCTCTATATAAAAAAATATCGTGATTGAAATGACGATTTAATTTATATGATTAAATCGTGATTGAAATTATTAAATCGTGATTGAAAAGATTAAATCGTGTTTGAAAGGATTAAATCGTGTTTGAAAGGATTAAATCGTGATTGAAATGACGATTTAATTTAAATGATTAAATCGTGATTTAAATGATTATATCGTGATTGAAATGAAGATTTAATTTAAATGATTAAATCGTGATTGAAATTACGATTTAATTTAAATGATTAAATCGTGATTTAAATGATTATATCGTGATTGAAATGAAGATTTAATTTAAATGATTAAATCGTGATTTAAATGATTATATCGTGATTTAAATGATTATATCGTGATTTAAATGATTATATCGTGATTTAAGTGATTATATCGTGATTGAAATGACGATTTAATTTAAATGATTAAATCGTGATTGAAATTATTAAATCGTGATTGAAAATATTAAATCGTGATTGAAAAGATTAAATCGTGTTTGAAAGGATTAAATCGTGATTGAAAGGATTAAATCGTGATTGAAAAGATTAAATCGTGTTTGAAAAGATTAAATCGTGTTTGAAGGGATTAAATCATGATTGAAAAGATTAAACCGTGGTTGAAAGGATTAAATCGTGATTGAAAAGATTAAATCGTGTTTGAAAAGATTAAATCGTGTTTGAAAGGATTAAATCGTGATTGAAAATATTAAACCGTGATTGAAATGATTAAATCGTGATTGAAAAATTTAAATCGTGATTGAAATGACGATGTAATTTAAATGATTAAATTGTGATTTAAATGATTAAATCGTGATTTAAATGATTAAATCGTGATTTAAATGATTAAATCGTGATTTAAATGGTTATATCGTGATTTAAATGATTATATCGTGATTTAAATGATTATATCGTGATTTAAATGATTATATCGTGATTTAAATGATTATATCGTGATTTAAATGTTGGCTCGCGTGGCTTAAAGAGCTTGCCACCACCCTCCTACGCATTGTAACCCGGCCACCTGTTACTTGATCACGCACAAGCAACATTGCTTATGTGGTCGAAGGTGGTGCATTGGGTATTAGCTCTATATAAAAAAATATCGTGATTGAAATGACGATTTAATTTAAATGATTAAATCGTGATTGAAATTATTAAATCGTGATTGAAAGATTAAATCGTGTTTGAAAGGATTAAATCGTGTTTGAAATGATTAAATCGTGATTGAAATGACGATTTAATTTAAATGATTAAATCGTGAATGAAATGATTAAATTGTGATTGAAAAGATAACATCGTGATTGAAATGACGATTTAATTTAAATGATTAAATCGTAATTTAAATGATTATATCGTGATTGAAATGAAGATTTAATTTAAATGATTAAATCGTGATTTAAATGATTATATCGTGATTGAAATGACGATTTAATTTAAATGATTAAATCGTGAATGAAATGATTAAATTGTGATTGAAAAGATAACATCGTGATTGAAATGACGATTTAATTTAAATGATTAAATCGTAATTTAAATGATTATATCGTGATTGAAATGAAGATTTAATTTAAATGATTAAATCGTGATTTAAATGATTATATCGTGATTGAAATGACGATTTAATTTAAATGATTAAATCGTGACTGAAATTATTAAATCGTGATTGAAAAGATTAAATCGTGATTGAAAAGATTAAACCGTGATTGAAAAGATTAAATCTATATATAAAAGATTAAACCGTGATTGAAAAGATTAAATCGTGTTTGAAAGGATTAAATCGTGATTGAAAAGATTAAATCGTGATTGAAAAGATTAAATCGTGTTTGAAAGGATTAAACCGTGATTGAAAAGATTAAATCGTGTTTGAAAGGATTAAACCGTGATTGAAAGGATGAAATCGTGATTGAAAAGATTAAATCGTGTTTGAAAGGATTAAATCGTGATTGAAAAGATTAAACCGTGATTGAAATGATTAAATCGTGATTGAAAGATTTAAATCGTGATTGAAATGACGATGTAATTTAAATGATTAAATCGTGATTTAAATGATTAAATCGTGATTTAAATGCTTAAATCGTGATTTAAATGATTAAATCGTGATTTAAATGATTAAATCGTGATTTAAATGATTAAATCGTGATTTAAATGATTAAATCGTGATTTAAATGATTAAATCGTGATTTAAATGATTAAATCGTGATTTAAATGATTATATCGTGATTGAAATGACGATTTAATTTTAATGATTAAATCGTGATTGAAATGACGATTTAATTTTAATGATTAAATCGTGATTTAAATGATTATATCGTGATTTAAATGATTATATCGTGATTTAAATGATTATATCGTGATTTAAATGATTATATCGTGATTTAAATGATTATATCGTGATTTAAATGATTATATCATGATTTAAATGATTATATCGTGATTTAAATGATTATATCGTGATTTAAATGATTATATCGTGATTGAAATGACGATTTAACTTAAATGATTAAATCGTGATTGAAATTATTAAATAGTGATTGAAAAAATTAAATCGTGATTGAAAAGATTAAATCGTGATTGAAAAGATTAAATCGTGTTTGAAAGGATTAAATCGAGATTGAAAAGATTAAACCGTGATTGAAAGGATTAAATCGTGATTGAAAAAATTAAATCGTGATTGAAATGACGATTTAATTTAAATGATTAAATCGTGATTTAAATGAATATATCTTGATTTAAATGAATATATCGTGATTTAAATGAATATATCGTGATTTAAATGAATATATCGTGATTGAAATGACGATTTAATTTAAATGAATAAATAGTGATTTAAATGATTATATCGTGATTGAAATGACGATTTAATTTAAATGATTAAATCGTGATTTAAATGATTAAATCGTGATTTAAATGATTATATCGTGATTGAAATGACGATTTAATTTAAATGATTAAATCGTGATTGAAATGATTAAATCGTGATTGAAAAGATTAAATCGTGTTTGAAAGGATTAAATCGTGATTGAAAGGATTAAATCGTGATTGAAAGGATTAAATAGTGTTTGAAAGTATTAAATCGTGATTGAAAAGATTAAATCGTGTTTGAACGGATAAAATCGTGTTTGAAAGGATTAAATCGTGAATGAAATGATTAAATCGTGATTGAAAATATTAAATCGTGATTGAAAAGATTAAATCGTGTTTGAAAGGATTAAATCGTGATTGAAAGGATTAAATCGTGATTGAAAAGATTAAATCGTGTTTGAAAGGATTAAATCGTGTTTGAAAGGATTAAATCGTGTTTGAAAGGATTAAATCGTGATTGAAAGGATTAAATCGTGATTGAAAAGATTAAATCGTGCTTGAAAGGATTAAATCGAGTTTGAAAGGATTAAATCGTAATTGAAAAGATTAAATCGTGATTGAAAGGATTAAATCGTGATTGAAAAGATTAAATCGTGTTTTAAAGGATTAAATCGTGATTGAAAGGATTAAATCGTGATTGAAAAGATTAAATCGTGTTTGAAAGGATTAAATCGTGTTTGAAAGGATTAAATCGTGATTGAAAAGATTAAATCGTGTTTGAAAGGATCAAATCGTGATTGAAAAGATTAAATCGTGTTTGAAAGGATTAAATCGTGATTGAAAAGATTAAATCGTGTTTGAAAGGATTAAATCGTGATTGAAAAGATTAAATCGTGTTTGAAAGGATTAAATCGTGATTGAATAGATTAAATCGTGTTTGAAAGGATTTAATCGTGTTTGAAAGGATTAAATAATGTTTGAAAGATTAAATCGTGTTTGAAAGGATTAAATCGTGTTTGAAAGGATTAAATCGTGATTGAAAAGATTAAATCGTGATTGAAAAGATTAAATCGTGTTTGAAAGGATTAAATCGTGATTGAAAAGATTAAACCGTTATTGAAAAGATTAAACCGTGTTTGAAAGGATTAAATCGTGATTGAAAAGATTAAATCGTGTTTGAAAGGATTAAATCGTGATTGAAAATATTAAATCGTGTTTGAAAGGATTTAATCGTGTTTGAAAGGATTAAATCGTGTTTGAAAAGATTAAATCGTGTTTGAAAGGATTAAATCGTGTTTGAAAGGATTAAATCGTGATTGAAAAGATTAAATCGTGTTTGAAAGGATTAAATCGTGTTTGAAAGGATTAAATCGCGATAGAAAAGATTATATCGTGTTTGAAAGGATTAAATCGTGTTTGAAAGGATTAAATCGTGTTTGAAAGGATTAAATCGTGCTTGAAAGGATTAAATCGAGTTTGAAAGGATTAAATCGTAATTGAAAAGATTAAATCGTGATTGAAAGGATTAAATCGTGATTGAAAAGATTAAATCGTGTTTTAAAGGATTAAATCGTGATTGAAAGGATTAAATCGTGTTTGAAAGGATTAAATCGTGATTGAAAGGATTAAATCGTGATTGAAAGGATTAAATAGTGTTTGAAAGTATTAAATCGTGATTGAAATGATTAAATCGTGTTTGAAAGGATTAAATCGTGATTGAAAGGATTAAATCGTGATTGAAAGGATTAAATAGTGTTTGAAAGTATTAAATCGTGATTGAAAAGATTACATCGTGTTTGAACGGATAAAATCGTGTTTGAAAGGATTAAATCGTGAATGAAATGATTAAATCGTGATTGAAAATATTAAATCGTGATTGAAAAGATTAAATCGTGTTTGAAAGGATTAAATCGTGATTGAAAGGATTAAATCGTGATTGAAAAGATTAAATCGTGTTTGAAAGGATTAAATCGTGTTTGAAAGGATTAAATCGTGATTGAAAAGATTAAACCGTTATTGAAAAGATTAAACCGTGTTTGAAAGGATTAAATCGTGATTGAAAAGATTAAATCGTGTTTGAAAGGATTAAATCGTGATTGAAAATATTAAATCGTGTTTGAAAGGATTTAATCGTGTTTGAAAGGATTAAATCGTGTTTGAAAAGATTAAATCGTGTTTGAAAGGATTAAATCGTGTTTGAAAGGATTAAATCGTGATTGAAAAGATTAAATCGTGTTTGAAAGGATTAAATCGTGTTTGAAAGGATTAAATCGCGATAGAAAAGATTATATCGTGTTTGAAAGGATTAAATCGTGTTTGAAAGGATTAAATCGTGTTTGAAAGGATGAAATCGTGATTGAAAGGATTAAATCGTGATTGAAAAGATTAAACCGTGATTGAAAAGATTAAATCTATATATAAAAGATTAAATCTATATATAAAAGATTAAATCGTGTTTGAAAGGATTAAACCGTGATTGAAAAGATTAAATCGTGTTTGAAAGGATTAAACCGTGATTGAAAGGATGAAATCGTGATTGAAAAGATTAAATCGTGAATGAAAGGATTAAATCGTGAATGGAAGGATTAAATCGTGATTGAAAGGATTAAATCGTGATTGAAAGGATTAAATCGTGTTTGAAAGGATTAAATCGTGATTGAAAAGATTAAACCGTGATTGAAAGATTAAATCGTGTTTGAATGAATAAATTGAAATTTGAATGATTAAATCAAAATTTGAACAATTAAATCAGGATTAAAATGATTAAATCGTAATTAAAATTATTAAAAATTGAGATTGAAATGTTGAAATAGTGATAGAATTGATTAAATTGAAATTGAAATGTTGAAATAAGGAGTGAAATGATTAAATAGGTATTGAAATGATGAAGTCATGATTGAAATCTTGAAATCGTGATTGAAAAGATGAAATCGTGATTGAAATGATGAAATCGTGATTGAAATCATGAAATCGTGATTGAAAAGATTTAATCAAGATTAATTTTTAACTAATTAATTTTAGTTCAGCGATGAATCTAGGGATGACGCCATGTTTTCGGCTGCCACGGATCAGTCACTTTTTCAATACTTAATATAGAAATCAAGTTTGTTACGTACCCTTATATCTTGCTTATTTGTTTGAGCTACTCTCTTGAATTACTTTGCTCCGATGAAGCAAACTTTTAGGGATATTTCATAATTTAAAAAGCAAAATTGAATTAACTTTAAAAGTAAACAACGAAAAATGCAACGTAGCTACCGCTATTACCAATAAATAAAATATCTCGGGGCGTATTAGTGGCAAGCTTCACCGCCCAATATCGCGATTGAAAAGTATACTTAATTGAATAAAAAAAATTTCCCGCTAAAATTAATCAAAACTTTCGAAATCAGCTTCACAAAATTATTAACGGGTAATCGTCCGTGGTTGTACATTTCATATGCATTTTTTCGTGAAAAACATTTTTAAAAACAAATAAATACGTTTGTATTCGTAAAAATTAGATAAACATTCCAGCCACAGCTAATAAACGGCGCAAATCCCCGACACAAAATATATTCCAGCCCCATTTACTCTGAGAGCCCCTACTCTTATCGTCAGATATGGGTAGCGGACGCTTCTGGAACTACAGGAGGAAACACGCCATCTAGCGAGCACTTGGAGAGGTGAGATTTTGTGATTCTCGCAAGTAGCCGTAGCTGGCGCAATTTCTTTACCATCACAGTGAAAAAATGTAAATTACTAAAATTTAATATAAAATAAATAACTTAATTTTCTAATACACATTTTTTTAATTTTTAGGACATTATACAGGGTGTTTCAAAAGGTTGTGCAAAAAAATTAAGGAGTCGTAGTTGAGAAGTGGGGTGGCGGAGTGGTTAGCACTTTCGCCTCGCAGCAAGAGGAGCCGGGTTCGATCCCAGCTTGTGGCACTGGGTGAAAACTCGGAACAACTCTTTCTGCGTTGAGTTTGCAAGTTCTCTCCCCACTGGTTTAAGGGGTTTTCCCCCGAGTTCTTCGGTTTCCACTTCCATAAAAACTTGTCTAGGTAAACGGTAATAATTAGTGTAGGGAGCTATTGGCTCGATCTCGTGGCATGCAGGGCTTGCCACCACCCTCCTACGCATTGTAACCCGGCCACCTGAATTAAGGGCTTCAAAAGTCGCATGATGACTTAGGCCTGAGGTGGTGCCAAGGGTATTAGCGTAGCTGATTATTATTATTTATTATTTTATTAAGTATGCCTGTATTTTCCTACGATGAGTTAAAAGAGTGCCAGAGAGCTTCAAAGTGTGACAAACTAGCCCCTGGAAGTAGGCTGCAACAAGCGCTAAACCAAGCAGCAGGGAAACGCGAACATTAAGGTTTGGGTTCGTGTGATAGGTAAAAAAGGACTTTGTAAACAAAACGAGATAACAAGCGTAAAAAAGTAAACATAAACAGTACTTAAAGTCCCTGCGTCTTCGTTTTGCGCTTTTTGCAGCCTACTTCCAGGGGCTAGTAGGGAAATAAACAGGCATACTTCTCAACTCACCCCCTACAAATCCTTAAAAGTTTTGTATAACCTTTTGAAACACCCTATATATCAAGGACACTGGTTCTATTAAAAAAATTGTGATTTCAAAAGTGCTAATGTCTCGTTCAACTTGTTATCCATTAAAAACATTAAAAGTAAAACAAGTTGGCAAGCCAAAATATACCTCTCCTCGGAAGAATGGTCCCTAGTGGTATTAATTTCTCGACACGACCCCCAAAGATATCTCCGCAATTCAGAGGTATTTACGAAAAACGTATTCTCGGTTCAAACCCTGCCCGGTATAAAATTTTAATTTTAATTTAAATAATTGAGACGAAACAATCGAGTTTAATTTATTCAGAATATTATAAATTAAGTAGTTACAACAGCGAGTTAGACTTACTAAAACAATGCACAATTGAATTTAACCCTTTTTACAGTACATGTTTATCAGTTGAATATAATACTAAGCAAATTTTAATGAAAGAAATATCTACAGATGGTATTTGTATTTTTCTCGCTTACGAAATACTTGCCGCATCTTTAACGCTCATTTTATTTCAACGCTCGTAGACTTCCAGTTGACGTTGTGACACATACCGCATGAAAAAGACCAATGCCGTCCAATTTCCAATATCATATAATGACTCGCACACCCAGGAAATAATTGACTGCGTTAGAAATCGTAGATATCCAAATATCCACACCAAATATATTTACAAGAAGCAAAAACCTTACCATCAACAAAGCACAGAGAGCCACTTGACTAACCGCCAGCTCTTAAAGCAATTAACGTTAAATTATATCCTTTGAATTAACACAACTATATATAGGTCGTTAATAATACCCGTAAATAAATAACAAAAAAACTAACAAAGGGGACCACCCACAGGGTCTACCCTTTAACCCTCTAATCTCGGCTGACTGCGCTAAAACAAGATTTAACGTTTAAAATTTCATTCGTAAAAAAACCAGATTAGGCCTTCATAAATTCATTAATAAAAAAAGACTTTATTACCTATTATGCTTACGATGCGTGTCTTAATTTCAGTGAGCCTGAGCAGCTATCGGTGGTTCTGTGGTAGAGCGCTCGACTGCCAAGCCGGATGGCCTGGGTTCGAAACCTGGGTGGCGCATTTGTTTTTAATAAATAGAGAAACGCTAAATTAGAATTTCTTCGATGCAATAATTTTAATTTCAATTCTATTTCAATTAAACCAAAATTTCGTACTCTATTAAATACGCTTCCGATAAAGCTGAAGGTCTAATTTTCAATAAAGCGTAACAAGTGTCGGTGGTTCTGTGGTAGAACGTCCGCCTGTCAAGCACGAGGTCCCGGGTTCAAATCCCGCCCGATGCGATCGCAAATTGATACTAAGACGATTACCGTGTACAACTGGTGGAAACCCTGCCATTGCACGTTGAGAGGTAGTATTACACTCAGCACTCGGTCCGTCCCAAAGTCATTAGGAAGAAGTTGGAGAGAAAACGCCCATACAAACACAACAGACTTAACATGCACAACCATCAGAACACAAACACAACAAATTCAACACTCACAACCTACGCATAAACTTTACAAAAACGTAATACACCAAACCGTCACGACGGTGAGCGAAAAAACACCATCCAAACCAAACCGCAAATGCATCCGTTAACGCTCACCGTCACACGGTGGTTTTGCCAACCCTTTGAGAAACTGCGCACGCAGTTATTACACTTTGCACCGAAAATACGAACGCGTTCGCAGGCCTGACAGACAGACCGACAGACAGTCACGGTGATTGTATAACCCCTCCTAGGGGACTATGTCCCCTAGGAGAGGTAATGACTTACATTGTTAGTACTCAAAGCTGTAATGTAGGTTGGCTAAGCCCGTGCTGTAAAACGGGTAGGTGAAACCTGTAGGAGAGAAGCCGTAGCTTTATTGCGCACTGACTGTTTACTCGACAATCCCCCCCACGCGTTCTCTAGCAACCTGTAGAAATGGATAAAACACACTTCTTTTAGACTTTGACAGAGGCCTAAGTGAGTGTACTCTTCCCCACCACCAGCAGCAGTTTATTGCGTAAAATTTTCTTTTGAAGCGCAAAGTGAAAGGGGAAAGTAAAATCAAAACCGCTTTCAACCTAAGTGGAGTAACATCTCTTGTAAAAGCTACATGAAAACTTCAAAGCGATTTCCATGTTATGTACTCCTACGACAGTAATGACTTTTTTTAGTATATAGTTGGGGATCTACTATACATAATCTTCCCATCTCCTATACTAGGTATCGGAGTTACTTGAGACTAAGAGCTAGAAAATAGAATGGTCTTGTTGCCGTTGTTAGTGGTATCAGTTAAGGGTTATTTCTAGTATGAAGCGTAAGAAGAAAAACAAGCTGTATTCGAAACTAGTTTTAAAGCAAATGGCGGCTCCTGTTTAGTTGCATTCGCTCCCACTAGATGTCGTTAGCGTAATAATCAAAATCAAGTTGAGTAAGCAGCGCAATCTAGCCTAAAAGGTGTGGTAAATTGGGAGCTTGTCACGTTGATTGGCTTATTATTATTATTAACTTATTAAACACGTGGTTTCGGAAAGCCAATAGATGGCAGACAACTCGCCTTTCGTTTTTAGTCCCGGAAGGTGCTAGCCCCTAGAAGCACTTTTAGAAGCATTCTTGTAAACTTTTTTTTTACTTTCTTGATAGAGCCGCGACTTGCTTTTAAAATTAATTTTATTCGTTACCGAAACGAGTGTAGGTGGCGCTGCGGTGCCACGCTCTTCCAAGGTAACGCTTTGATCTAGCGTCGGCTATTGCCAAATATTTCAGCGAAATTGGCTGAGTTGGTCGATATGTACCGGAAAGACCCGTCGACATCTCCCACGAAGTAATCTGCTATTTTAAATTATTCATAATTTTTTGCGATAAATTCACGATAAATAGCACTGCTCAAAACTGTCAGAACTGCCCACTATTTAAGGCGTAAATCTTGACGCTACTTGCTGCCATACGCTAAAAGCGTCTGCTAATACCAGGGGCGTAGGAACGTTCTAGAAGTTGGAGGGGGCAAAGTGAAAAGAAAAGGGGTCTGGAGAATGGCTTTGAATTTTTAATGGAGTGTAGCTTCTCCGAATGCGCGTGTACTGTTTAACACTATGTAAATTGGCGGGAAAAGACTGAAATTTAAACACAGTTGAGGTTCTATATAAGCTTAATATGCTTTTAAAATGAGAATTTGAGTCTTTTGAAGATTTCAACTGACCGAAAAGTTGGAGGGGGCAATCACATTAGTTGCCCCTCCTAGCAAAATTCTAGGGAGGGGAATTGCGCCCCCCCACCCTGCCCCTCCCGGTTCCTACGCCCTTGGCTAATACGCTACCTATCTAGATTTCAACGGCAGCCCAAAGAGGGGCTACGTTCATCTGCAGTCAACGGAAAAACCCGATGGATTTGATATTCTAAACCGATGAGCTTTTTCGTCATAATGACGTCGTAAGTTACTGAACGCTTTTATTCAGTCATCGGTGTTTTTTAAAATGCCGTAGCTTTTATAGTAGTTTTACGTCAGTAATGACGTCAGTCATCGGAAAATCCGACTCTTCCAGCCGATGACTTCGGTGAGTAACCGATGACTATCGTGACGTCAAAACCGGAAACGCGACAAAGCGTACATCAGGAAACCGAGGTCACCGATTACTAATCGGTGAGTCCGATGAGCTCTGCTGAACGTACCCAGGGTGTAGCTAAAAGTTTCAGTAGTGGGAGAAACTCGTATAGTCCATTGATGTAAATTTACCATTGTTCTCGCGAATAGTAATGGTAAGTGTCATGTAGCCGGAGTAAAAAGATTTCCATTAAATAATGAGTGACACTTGAGTACTTTTAACGTGTTCTGGGACTAAATTGTAACATACTAACAATAAGTATGTCAATAGGTGTTCTTATAAAATACGGGAGGTCCGTAATAGTTATTTAGTCGATAAAGATTTTTTGAATTTGAAGTCCACGTGCGAAACACGCGTGCCAATAAATTACTAAAAAGCTTAAAGGCCGACTACATAGTTATTTGGTTTACTCTGTCTTTCACTGGAAGATGGCTCGCTGCAAGATACATATGCTATGCAAGCAGCCAACTACCAGTGAGAAACAGAGTAACCCGAATAAATATGTAGTCGGCCTTTAAGCTCGTGTCGTAGAGAAAACTATTTTATACTTTTAATTTTTATTGTTTTTTTTAAAACATCACAGAACTGATTTTAAGAGCTATTACATTTAGTTGTCAGCACAGAGCCCGCCAGTGTCTAAATATTCCCAAGGATAATTATACTATTACCAAGGACGATAACACGCTACTCAGTTCGAGTGTAAGTCCAAATCAGAGCTTGTCGAGAAAGTTAGTGTCGGTCAGGAAATTAGAACAATACGAAGTGTCATACTTATTGTTATTATATTACTTATGTCTTTATTTTAAATTATATTTTTCGCGTGGCTCCCAGTGATTCTCACCCTCGAAGAGTAACCTCATTGATTATCTAAGACTAACGTCCTCCGAAGAGATTGAAGCACATGCCAGTGACGTATTACCCCACCCCCCTCGTAGCTGGGAAGGAATTCCATCATGATGGCCGCGGATCGTGTAAACCCATAAGTGCGGTGGTGCACTGGGATATGTTAGCTCTGATCGAATGGTCCTATCTCCACCTTCGAATTCGGTCAGGTTTGGGCTGGAAACTGGGCTTCGGCTCAAGCTAACGGAGAGGGTCCGTACAAACTGGCCACGTCGGAGGACTGGGTAGCGTGCTGTGGGGCGGTGCAGTGGTCCCGTTTGCTGGCCTTTTGGGGCACACCGGGTGTCTGGTGCCAGCTGTGCCGGGTTACTTGGGCCGCTGTGTGCCCGTCGTTCCTCTTTAGGAGCTCTTTCTGTACCTACGTAGCTGGGGTGTCAGCTGGAGTTGCCATAGCATCCACTCTCTCTCCCACAGCCGCGCGCGAAGTCTAAGCTGGTCGCCCCATTGCCGCGCCTTTTGTCGGGTTGAGTTTCTCGCGTCGAGGGTGAGACCGTCAGCGGTACTCTGTTAAAAATAACTGTTCTAATTTGAAAAAATCTCCGTTCAGAAGGTTGTCCATGTAACAGAACGCCATTTTGTTCTAATATGAACAAAAATTATTCGTTCGATAAAGAACGATGGTTGATGGTTCAATATTGAACTTAGATGTTCTATATTGAACAAACCTTCTTTGTTCAAATTAGAACGTTTTGTCGTTCGCGGTGGAACGCTTTGTCGTTCGCCGTGGATCATTTTCTCGTTCGACTTGGAATGCTTTATCGTTATCCAATACAAAGAGTATATAAGGTTATTGCCGGTGGTTCATCATGATAAATTAATTAAAGTAACCTAATCTAACCAATTGCCCACCGACAAGGAAAACCAGATTATTTGAATTTAGTTCCAACCTCAACTACAACCATCCTATTCAGCTTAAAATATCTACCACGAAAGTGATATCCGTACAATAAATATAAACTTTTCATAGCGCAAAAGATATAACATTTTATTCTCAGCCAAAAGACCGAGAACTGGTAACAAACGATTTTAGAATTTATTTCTATGCTGAAAACGTCATACCAAATTGCAGTATATTACGAAATATTTTCTGTAAATTTTAATTCTGTAACTTGGGCAATTACATTTCCGAACGAATTTCGTCTACCTTGCCAATCAAATAAAAAACTTCGTTAGGATACCGAGGTTATTTATATCGTTGAATGTGTGAAGTTCCTTTTCAATTGGTGGGGTAGTTTCTGAGAAACAGAGTTACAGACCTAACGCCATTTGAGTCGCTAGTGAAGGAGCTACGCTCCAACAATGAAATTGAATCTTCGGTAAATTTCCAAACACACTGTACATGCAACTTCAAAAACAACTTCATTACAACATGTTCTAACTCACCCTGTAAATAAATTACTACGAGTAATAGTTTAATCAACCAGTACACTAACTTAAAACAACATAATAATGTACGAAAAAACTACCTATAACAAAGCGCACTCTAAACCACTCATTTATTACTTTATGGATGTTATACTTGTTTGTTACTTTTGGCCATACGAAGTTTTCCGCAAAATAGTGTCACACTTATTTGTTACTTTTGGTCATACGTTGAAAGTGTCACTCTTATATGTTAGTACATGTACATGAAACCAATACAAAGAAATCCATATAGGATTGTGTGTAAAACCTGTTCTAAGGGCAGGGCCGGATTAACCAATAGGCCGAATAGTCCTGGGCCCAGGGCACCAAGCCTTCAAGGGGCACCAAGAGGGTTCGAAAAAAAATAAAAGTACAAAACTTTAATCATTTGCTTTTCACAAAATATTTTCCGGGGTAATTTTAGTAAATGCGTCCACTATGAACCAAAAACGTTTGATTGTCACAATCTCTGACGACTGCCCCTGACGACATACTAAATCTGGCAGCAAATTAATTTTCCTTCCTGTCTAAGGGGAACGATATCCTAGCTATTGGAACGAATCTATTCTATTGTGTAGTTTACAAGCCTTCCTCCAGAGGGCGAAAGAGCATTCGTTCTTATTTGAACGAAGTAAAATATCTTGAACACACCGTTCTCTGTTGCATACCTTTAGAACGCTATCGTTCATTTTTGAACAAACTGTTCTAAGTTGATCGTCTTCTGAACGAATGTTTTTAACCAATTGAATACTGAAGTTTAAAAGTTGCAGTTTTAACTGGTTTTCAACCAAATTAAAAATATTATCGTACGTGTAAGCTGAATTATCGAAAAATGCGTACTTTATAGTACGCCATTGAAAATATCGTACATCCCAAAAATTTGCTCGGAATTATCGACGTGTACGATAATTATTGTAAGTCTGGCAACTCTGGTTTTATGGTAAAACGTTTACAATTATATTCCCAGAACAAGATAAAAGTATTCACTTATTAAATCAACAACTGCACATTTTTTTTATGGAAAATATTTTAGCCATAAATCTGACAGGATTTTCAAGAAATCAGCTTGTGCTGGAGACGCTTAAAATCGATTTGTGATCCTCTAAAGCCTCGTTCGCAAGTGCGAAATCACTTCATCCAGTTCGGTTATCCCAAAACAGTTAGTTAATCATGTTTACTATACATACAGTAATATTATTTGACGTAATTTTGAATTTAAGTCGCATTAGTTTTTAATTACGAGCTATTTTGCTTTCCCGCCTGGTTGTTTTTTTTCTAAGTGAACCGACTGGGTCACGCTGCTTCCCGAATCAACACGAAGCGATTACCCGCGCTGGTTTCCTAAACTAGTTACCTAAAACGAAAAGATTTAGGGGTTAGTGTGAATGGAGCTTAAGTAAAATCAATAGTAGGTCAAAACCCCTGTCGCCGCTGGCGGGCCCTCAATGGGTTAGAGTATGCAATAACTGGTGGCTTTACCGGGGAGTCGGGATCTAGCTCTTGTAACCCATAAGGGCGGTGGTGCACTGGGAGATGTTCGCTCTGATCAAATGGTCCTATCTCCACCTCCGACTTCGGTCAGGTTTGGTCTGGATACTGAGCTTCGGCTCAGGCTAATGGAGAGGGTCCAGGCAAACTGGCCGCCTCGGCGGATTGGGTAGCCTGCTGTGGGGCAGCGCGCCTCCGTATGAGGGCACGGTGGTCCTGTTTCCCGGCCTTTTGGAGTCACACCGGGATTTCCGGTGCCAGCTGTGCCGGGTTGCTTGGGCTGCTGTGTGCTCGTCATTCCCCTTTATTAGCTCTCTCCAATGGGTTTGACTCCTTACCTACGTAGGTAGGGGGTCGGCTGGAGTTGCTACAGCATCCACTCTTAATCCCACTGCTATGTGCGAAGTGGGCATTGGTCCACTTATTGCTGCACCTTCTGCTGGGTTGAGTGGCTTGCGTCAAAGGTGCGACCATCAGTAGTAGAGTTCTACTACCCATGCTGGATTTGTTACCTGTCCGGGCTAGGTGGACGCTGGCGTAGGGCTCTATGATGATAGGCCTCCGGTGGTATGGTCTCTGTTACTAGGTACACCGGGCTATAAATTCTGACACACTGTCGCCGCTGGCGATAGCTATCCTAAATTTACCCAGAAGCCTTTGAAATTTTCAACATGGTTTCTGAATAGAGGTCGGTAACGGTTAATCATTATCCATGATTAAATTGATTTTTTTGGGAAAAAATGTAAACAAAGAAATTTACCGGTTAATATTTCGGAAAATGATTAAAAAACATGTATTATTCGTAAAATTTTAGCTTTTTATCGAAAAAAAACGTCGTTTTTCCGATTAATTTTACAAATTTATCAAAAAATTAATCGGATAATACAGAAATATAAATTACTTGATCAAAACGTTTTACGAATAATTTTGAGAGCTTTATCTATTGAATAAAAGTTAACCATCCCCGACCTCTATTTCTGAACGTAGACGAAACGAAATTTGGTTTTCAATCGATGCATTGCACCGAGGTTTTGATATAAGCGGTAATTAGAGGTTATTATAGCAATAACTGGCGTAGTTTTCATGTAACTATCCTCACTTAAAACGTTAGGCCTTATTGTGGCATCGCAGATTCAACTACATAGTTACTAAGATGAATTATTATAAAGATTAAGACAACGCTAAAAGCGTAGCGATAACATTAAGTTCTGTAAACTGCGCACAATAAACACTCTTACACGTTATCCGAACACGTTTTGTAGCGCGGATTTCACCTCATTAATATTACGTTCTAGTTTGTGGCTTGAACGCCAAATATGCAGTCAGCTGTCCGTTCGTTCTGCTAAGAACTTTCAAACTATAACTTTGAGAGTGAAAGTTTATTTTAAAAGTAAAAATATATTTCCAGGGCCGGACTGGCTAGTAGTTGGCCCCACCGGCTATGCAATTGTGTTGGCCTCATTTCCCATTAATGCCAAATTTTCCCACTTTGGCCCCCAATTTGAGTTGGCCCCGATCTGACCGGCGATCGCCGGTTATCCGCCCGGGCCAGTCCGGGCCTGTATATTTCCTTTTAATGCAGGTTTGAAGTTAAGACTCTTATGTGGTCGAGAACTTCGCGATAAAACATTGATAACATCTATATTAGTTTTACAAATCTTTACCTACTCAGTTCAATTATTATCTCCTCAGAAATCGTTATATTTATTTTTAAATTAGTTGCCAACAGTCCATAATAGTTAACAACTATTAAATAATTGCCAAAACAAGAATTTTTATCTATTAGAATATCCTAATTTATTATTACGAGTATTATATCCCAGTTTATATAATTTATTTATGTACCTTCTTCATTTAGTAAACAGTGTTACGTACATAACACGTGAAATTCTAAAGCCAGTAGTTTTTGTTTATTAAAATATCCTAATTTACTATTACAAGTATTTTTCATTTATTAGAATATCCTAATTTACTATTACAAGTATTTTTTCATTTATTAGAATTCCCTAATTTACTATTACAAGTATTTTTCATTTATTAGAATATCATAATTTACTATTACAAGTATTTTTTCATTTATTAGAATTCCCTAATTTACTATTACAATTATTTTTTTATTTATTAGAATATCCTAATTTACTATTACAAGTATTTTTTTCATTTATTAGAATATCCTAATTTACTATTACAAGCATTTTTTTCATTTATTAGAATTCCCTAATTTACTATTACAATTATTTTTTTATTTATTAGAATATCCTAATTTACTATTACAAGTATTTTTTTCATTTATTAGAATATCCTAATTTATTCAAACCAATATTTTTCATTAATTAGAATATCGTAATTTACTAAAACAAGTATTTTTCATTTATTAGAATAGTCTCATTTATTATTACTATAGTATTATACTCTAGCTTATATAATTTATAAATAAGCCTACTTATTTTGTAAACATAATTTTTTTATATAAAAACCTCATGAATTGCTAAAACAAGTATTTGTCATTTATTATAAAATCCCGATTTATATCCAAGGTTATATAATTTATTAATAAGTAGTAAACATTATTTTTCGATCTAAAAATCGCATGAATCGCTAAAACAATTGTTTATTTTTTTCACATATAAGAAGACCCTGCTTGTATTAATTCCAGGGAATAAATAAGGCCTATTGTCCGCGGAAAAGTTATAAAAAAGGGGGCGAAGACATAAAACTGTCAATAGCGTTCTTTTTCTAAGCGAGGGAGGAACAAATATCGCTGACTTATACATATTAGCTATACTTGATTAGGCGTCTAAGCCCTATTATTAGCTAAACGCAGACTTGACCTTCCCCCTCTGACCCGATCGAAGTGCTAGGTAAGTACGAAAGCGTGGGCGATAAGGAAGAATAGCTTTTGGGGTATGTCGGCAAACTATCCGCAAAAGTATATAGCGCCATCTCCGTTCGTCTTTGGGTCTTAATAAAAGGGTGCACCGAAGAAAGAAAATATTAGTCCCGGGGGCTTTTTCTTTTTTTGGGGTGTTCTCTCCGGCAGTCCTTTTGTTTCTAGTGGCGTCTCCTAACGGTATCTTATGGGAGTTAATACGGGAAGCCCTTCCTCCAAAACCCGCCAAAGTAAAGCGAAATCTCCAAAGACACTAATGGATTTTTGGAAGCCGCTGCTCGACGACCGATACTTATTGGAAAAGAATACCACCGACGATAGAGGGACGAATTCCGACACTCTCGTCCGACATTATCAAGGTAAAGGGGTGTAACCGAATCGCCTTCGGCCGGAAAAAATAATCGAAAACAAGCTGCACTAGCCATAATGAAAAATGCACCTCGATTCTTATATCACAAATTCAGGGTTAGCTGATTTAAATCAATGATTTTTAAAAAAATCATTGATTTAAATAAAATTTTATTTAGTATATTTGAAAAAGAAAAAACATCGCCAATTGCTATAATTTAGGTTTAAATATAATCTTTCTTGTACTCCCCCCATGTCGCATTGGATTCTACCTATGGGTGGATATTCCGCCGAATTTATTTATTGAAAAACTTCTATATTATTATTAGCTTAAATTGAATAAATTCATTATACATATATAAAGATTAAGTCTTTAAAAAATTAAAAAATTTGTTTTAGGTAATATTATGATACTAAATTATATTAAAAATCAATAAAAATCAAACCATTCATAAAAATCAAAAATCAATAAAAATCCGATTTTAATAAAATAAATCGATTTATTTAATTTTCTTTTATAAAAATCGGAAAATTGCCAACCCTTCAAAATACCTTTGTTTTTTCTTTGAACTTCCGATGGTCATTAAAGGAGCTTGAAACGTGGCTGAAACCTATACTTTACTTTTGGAGAACAAGCTAGTCATTTATATCTCACTGTTGGCTGGAATGACTAGTAATAAAAGTATATGATATTTTATTTATGACATAAGTTACCATTTTTCTATCCTGGTAATGTATTTGATTGAAACACTTGCCCTAACCTTCAGAAATTAACATTTTTTAAATAATATTTTTTTTCCTATTCGATAATTTATAGTTCGAAGACGTAAGTGTGATTTTCACTTTTGGAAAAATTTCAGTTTCCAATAGTCTTTGGAATAAAGTGAAAATAGGTTGGTCTGCGGAGTATGTATCACCTCAATAATGTAATCCTGTGAACAGAGAATATGTTCGCACCTTGTTCGCTTCATGATTCCCGAAAGATAAAACACGCCCCCAGCCTTGCCTAGCATAATCTTCTCCCCTTTCTTCCAGTAAAAGAGGGAATACTCTCCCGTACCATCTCAGACCATCTCTTCGGGTAGGTTGAGAAAATCACTCGGAAACCATAAAGCATAGGCAGTAGACCCGATTACATTCTTGATTTTACAAAATATTAACACATGCCCTAAATAGACCCTTCTATAAAGTAACATTGGCCTTCTTGTTTAGATGTTGCTGCTGTGTCACGGGTGACGGATCGATGAGGTGTTACTACGAAAAGCCCTGGACATAAGAGTAGATTCGACGAGGGGCCCTGTTTTTAAGCATAAACTGAATTGAACTTCTACGCATATCGTGAAGAATGAGCGACATAAAAAAAGTTTAGCAAGCGTAGCTTATTTTAGAGAAAGGCCTATTCGACGAGGTACCCTGTTTTTAAGCATAAACTGAATTGAACTTCTACGCATTTCGTGAAGAATGAGCTATATAAAAAAAGTTTAGCAAGCGCAGCTTATTTTAGAGAAAGGCCTATTCGACGAAGCACCCTGTTATTAAGCATAAACTGAATTTAACTTCTACGCATTTCGTGAAGAATGAGCTATATAAAAACTAGTTCAGCAAGCGTAGCTTATTTTAGAGAAAGGCCTATTCGACGAGGCACCCGGTTCTTAAGCATAAACTGAATTGAACTTCTACGCATATCGTGAAGAATGAGCCACATAAAAAAATTTAGCAAGCGTAGCTTATTTTAGAGAAAGGCCTATTCGACGAGGTACCCTGTTTTTAAGCATAAACTGAATTGAACTTCTACGCATTTCGTGAAGAATGAGCTATATAAAAAAAGTTTAGCAAGCGTAGCTTATTTTAGAGAAAGGCCTATTCGACGAAGCACCCTGTTATTAAGCATAAACTGAATTTAACTTCTACGCATTTCGTGAAGAATGAGCTATATAAAAACTAGTTCAGCAAGCGTAGCTTATTTTAGAGAAAGGCCTATTCGACGAGGCACCCGGTTCTTAAGCATAAACTGAACTGAACTACTACGTATTTCGTGACGAATGAGCGACATAAAAAAAGTTTAGCAAGCGTAGCTTATTTTATAGAAAGGCCTATTCGACGAAGCACCCTGTTATTAAGCATAAACTGAATTTAACTTCTACGCATTTCGTGAAGAATGAGCTACATAAAAACCAGTTCAGCAAGCGTAGCTTATTTTATAGAAAGACATATTGATGACTTTCGTGTTTATTTTATACAAAGCCGTATTTTGACGTAATTTTTCATTACGTAATATATTTACTGGTCTCAACAATTTTTTTTTGGTTGACCTTATTAAATTAATGACTCATCTTTTGTTAAGGGGAAGAAACTGCGCCATGGTCATAAATCGTCTCTCGATGTAGGCGGAGGAGAGCTTCCGGAAATCATGAAAACAAAGGCTGTAGTTGCGCATCATATTCTTTATCAACCCGAATGCATTCTTAGTCACTTTCACAATCCGGTCGATAATTAAGTCTGAATGTCAACAAGGTTTTAAGCCCCTTTAGTCGACAATAATTTTCTAAGAGTGTCAAGAGCTTTTCTCCTTCGAGAAATTCATGAAAGTGAGGTTTATCGCGTTATCTAGAGATTATCAATTTAACGCGGAAGATTACAAAGCTAATCAGACTTATTACATATACCAATTTCAATTAATTTCGGTACGTGACTAAAAGCTTAACGTCAAAATTATGATAATGTCGTGTAGGAAGTGGCGGAGCTAAGAATTTTCGGTTAGGTACAGGGTTGGCAAAAACCCGGCAAAAACCCGGCAAAAACCCGGCAAAAACCCGGCAAAAACCCGGCAAAAACCCGGCAAAAACCCGGCAAAAACCCGGCAAAAACCCGACAAAAACAGGTTGTGGCCGGGGCATGTGGGAAAAACTGGTAAAAACCGGAAAAAAGTGGAAAAAACTCTTTTTACGCTAAGTTAATCATTGATATATCTATTAAGTGACTAATTTGGTCATTGCAAATAGGACAGATAAAAAAGGCCAGAAGAAGAGTGAATAGAATAGAAGAATATACTGCTTTTATTATTTATTTTTTATTGAATTTGGCCACTAGAGGTGGAAAAAAACCATGGAAGTACGATTTTCCACACGGTTTTTAACAGGAAAACAATAGGTGGAAAAAACCGCGGACAAATCTAGGTTTTTCCTAGTAAAAACCGCGGTTTTTTCCACCATTGGCATAATTGTGCTAACCCTGGTTAGGTAGGCCCCCTAATTTTATTTTGGGCCGCATCGAGGAATATTTATAGCCGCTTTTGTATTTCGAAAAGCTACCAAAATATGCTGATTTTCCACAAAATCTCCATTTGTGTGCTTGCTGAATCCTGTAATAAATTTTAATAGAATTTTAAGTTATTAGAAAGCTCACCCTCAAAGGATTTATCTTATTTTAAACCTTTTGGGCCAACTTGGTTTAAATTATTCCAACAAGAACTATATAAACAGTATACGTGGAGGTCCTGGATCTCGGAAATAGTACTTCTTTACGATTTCCTCGAAGATGTTTTATTTAAGCATGGATAGTAGATTTTAGAGGATCGGTAAAAAACCTGGTTTTTAGCCCCCGTAAACCAATCACACTAAGGGAGTCGGCCAAGATTATTTGAAAAAAAAAAACCAAGTATCGCTAAGAGTGGACGATACATTTTTACGCCAAAAGGTATTTTTTCACGTTTTTATCGATTAAATATGATATACTAAATATCAGTTGATAGTTTTTATTGAATTAAAAAACCAAAATTAAAAATGACTAAAATATAAAGCGCTGTACAATATCATCCGCGTTAGATTACCATTTAGAAATTTTAAGATCACTTGGTACAAACAACCTTGCAAGACTCTCTCGGAGTCTCTCGAGCTGATTGATACGCGGGCAGAAATAAAATGCACTGTGGAAGCTAGGAGCAACAAACACAAGGAGAACGCAGCTAGCCTTTAAACACGCTAACGAAGGGTTGTGTACGAATTTCATTGGACGAGCGTCACGAGCCTTTACGGGCGGGGGGGGGGGGAAAGACAATTTCCGTATTTTCCCCTTCCGACGGCAGCAGGAGCTAAAGCGTCTAGCCAATGAAAAATGTACACAAGAAAATCCACGACTTTTGACAGGTTGCGTTCTCCTTGTGTGGAGTGTTGTGTTTGTTGCTCCTAGGTGGAAGGGTATGCAAAACCTGTCCTCTTAATTTACTGTCCATGATTTAAGCACCTATTGAAAGCACGCCCAACCAATTCTTAAGCATGTTTTTCTGGGTATTACCTTATACGTTTTCGTTCAAACTCCAAGAGTTATTTTCATAATGTATTTATTTAACACGCTTTTAAAACGATCAGTGAAGTGTAGACGTTAATTCTCAACAGCACGATGAAGCGAGCTGATATGTTTGAAGGGCTGGCCACCATCCTCTAATTTAAACCAGCCACTTGGGATAAATACAAGTTTCATACTGTCATACCCCTCGCCACTTTTCTGGGACTTAAACTAAATGATGTTCCACGCCACTGTGGAATATAGTTCCCACCAAAATACGCGTATATAATTTTAACAATCGTATAATTTCGGTAAAAGTTGTTGAAAACTAAATAGTTTAACTAAAAAATGATAATAAGACTATTGAAATACCTTGAAGTTATCTTTTTGAAACTGATAAATACTTAGTTCTAAACACTGTATTTTCTAAGCCTAACTACATTAGCGCAAAAGTAAATACCGATAGATTTAATCGTTTTATGTTTAATTTTTTAAACATTTAAACATTAAAAGGTAAGGATTTTATACAATTTACGTTACTATCACTTCTATTTCATGACATCTCAGAACTTGTCATTAATTTTCTAACTCCTTCTGCGTTGAGTTTGCAAGTTCTCTCCCCACTGGTTAAAGGGGTTTTCCCTCGAGCTCTTCGGTTTCCCCTTCCATAAAAACTTGTTCGGGTTAACGGTAATAGTTAGTGTAGGGAGCTGTTATCTCGCGTGGCATGAAGGTCTTGCCACCACCCTCCTACGCATTGTAACCACCTGAATTAATGGCTTTAAAAAGTCGCTTGATGGTTTAGGCCTAAGGTGGTGCCTTGGGTATTAGCCTAGCTGATTATTATTTTTTATTGCTAGAACTTGAAGAGCAAATATTTCGTTTCCAATTCCAAATGACTAGCCAAAGCTTAAAAATAGAAATAACAATGAGTTGATTCTGATTTAGTATCGTTTATAACACCATTGGGCTGTACAACTTTCTTACGTGGCATTTTTTTATTTAAAAAATGAAATATTAAAATGTAAGAAAACTAATCTTGCACTACAGAGGATAGTTTAATTTGTTATTGAAATTTGGTAAAAACTTTATGAGAAACTCAAGAAGCCGATGCGAGCGCCATGTTGGATAAAGAAATATTGTTGTATATTTTTTAATCCAAGGCCGACAAAATGTATCCCAAAACTCTCCAAACGTATTTTTTTTGGAAAAAATCACGGCGGGTAAAACGATTTTCAATCGGATAACTATGTCATGTGATCGCGGCCCTAAATGGGTTAGAGTGTGCAATAACTGGTGGCTTTACCGGGGAGTCGGGGTGCGGCTCTTGTAACCCATAAGGGCGGTGGTGCACTGGGAGATGTTAGCTCTGATCAAATGGTCCTATCTCCACCTCCGACTTCGGTCAGGTTTGGGCTGGATACTGAGCTTGGGCTCAGGCTAACGGAGACGGTCCAGGCAAACTGGCCGCCTCGGCGGATTGGGTAGCCTGCTGTGGGCGGCAGGCCTCCATATGCGGGCACGGTGGTCCTGTTTCCCGGCCTTTTGGAGCCCACCGGGATCTCCGGTGCCAGCTGTGCCGGGTTAATTGGGCTGCTGTGTGTTCGTCGTTCCCCTTTAGGAGCTCTCTCCAAAGGGTTTGACTCCTTACCTACGTAGGTAGGATGTCGGCTGGAGTTGCTATAGCATCCACTCTTAATCCCACTGCTGTGTGCGAAGTGGGGATTGGTCCACCCATTGCTGCACCTTCTGCTGGGTTGAGTGGCTAACTAACCTTTACGCTGAACGTTTTACGGAAAGGGGGGAAGACAATTTCCGAATTTTCCCCTTCCGACGGCAGCAGGCGCTAAAGCGTCTAACCTTTGAAAACTGTACACAAGAAAATGCACGACTTTTGACGGGTTGCGTTCTCCTTGCGTGGGGTGCTGTGTTTGTTACTCTTAGCTAGCAAGCACTGCGGAAATGTGCAGGCACTATTAAAATTTATGTCTGTATTTACTTTTGGCCTAGGGTGGTGGTTATGGAACCCTAAATTATCCTCCTAATTCTGGCAGAACCCAAGATTCAATTTTTCTACTCATCTTAAAAGACTCTTGACACAAACAAAGATGGCCGCGCTGCGAATTCTCAGAACCCCTGTCACCCCTGTGACCCTTCCAAGGAACACCTTCCCGAGTATTTTTAAACTTGTTAATAAATTTATACCATGAAGTAGCAGAACTTTGTTTTAAATTCTTTAATATGTATTGTTTTAGCCATGGTCAAAAAAGAGAATATACACGAACACCTTTAAGGTATTAGCCATTTAGCCTAGTGGATTATTATAATAATTATTATTGTTCCCGGGAGATGATCCAACGTGTGAAAGCGCCCATTTGAATGTCTAAGTGGACCAATGGGAAGATTCTTAAAAAAACAACGCTTAGAATTAAACGTGCGCTAAACTTTTTTGCCAAACAAATATCCAAGTGCGCGGACCAAAAGACAATCATCTCCGACTGGGTTTTCTCGGATAAGTAAGCCCCAGCACTCCTAAATCCAAAAACAACCGGCGGGGTTAGTGAGGTAGAAAATTACTGGTTTATACGCGGAGGACATTGTTCTTTTGACATCATCTTTCTCTAGTAAAAGCGCGCGCCATCTATGATTTGTTCCGAGAACCTAATCTCACGAAGAAGATACTCCCGGGTTGAGAGCTGGCTGAAATATTTTAGATTGGATCAAAAACCTCGAAATGGGGAAGAAAATACGTCAAAGGCTTCCACGAGTATCTTAATGCAAAAACTAAAAGATGAAGAGCTCGTGTTAGTTTCCCAACGACGATGCGACATCCGCGTAAAAACCATTCTAGCGGAATTCTTGAAATAATAGAGATTCAAGAGTTATATCGGTCGTTGTTGAAAAGCACATTTCGGATTACGCTATATAAACAAGGACCCATAAATGTAAACAGATGCAGGATTACGTAATAAACCTACACTCCGGAATCTTGGCGTTCATTTTGAGGGGTAGTTTTATTGCGCAGACATCATGTCATATGTAACGTAAAATCCCCAACTGCTTTTCTGAGTTACTGCGCTTTCTAGGTTTCGTTCAGTATATACACTCTTTTACGAAGTCAGCCATTTCATTAAGGGCCTAATTTAAAATAGTACAGGCAAGGGCTCCTGCACGTGCTCATCAGCTCGAGACGTCGCGTGCACTTGACCGCGTGAAGCGGCCTTGCACGCGCTATTTGAAATCAGACCTGTAATAAAATGGCAGCTCTCACAAATAAGGATATAAAAGAGTGTAAAGCCCTAACTATTCCCAAAACGAAATAAACTACTATCAAGGACGATAATCAAATAGTCAGTTCGGTTGTAGGTCCAAGTCGGAACTGGCCGAAAGTGTCAGTGCAGGAGTTAATGACGATAGGAGTAGTCAACGGCGAGACGTCATGACTAAAATTTAAAATAAGAGCTGGAATAAAATTGAAGGGGAACGGTCAAGCTTTAACCAGTTAGATAGCCCTATAGCCCATTAATAACTAAAATTTATAGCGAAAACCGCATAAAAAAATATTGAGTGGTTAATTTTTAATAAAATTTCGGGAAATCGAAAAGCGCGCGTCCTTCGCGGCACCCGGTGAGAAGTCGGTGAGACAGAAAAACAACGTAAAAGCGCGCTTTGCTGAAGACGCGAATGATTTATTTCGCACGCGCGGCGCGTTCCAGTTATGAGAGACTTAAGCCTAAATCGCGCGATTTTAAAGTTAGGATAGTTCGCAAACCGCTCATACGGGGTTAGGGGCGCTGGCGGCAGCCCCTAAGATGGCGGCGAAAATTCAAACCCAAACACCTGACGTTATTTTTCGTTTCAACTTTTTGGGTCAAAAACTATTTTTTCAAGACAAAAAAAGGTACGTGTTAGTATATTGAACGTCTTGTTAATCTTTTGATACGGAAATAAGGCCATATTTGGAAAAGCTTGGCCGTTTCCCTTTAAAGGGGCAGACTTACTTCCCATAATCCCAAAAAGCCCCTAGCTTTGACTGTACCAAATTAAAAACGCTAACCCAGTGCAGTGGCGGAGCTTGGGTTAGTAGCGCCCCCACGCCGCGTAAGATTTTGCGCCCCTTTCTATATATATATATTAGGATTGTAGACCATTGGACCGAAATCCCATTCAACAGAATTCCAATCGGCCGAAAATCGCGTTTTGCGCGGTTTTCGTTCAATATACCGTTAGTGATACATATTTATATATCGTAGGTTACGTGACGATAGTATATCTAATTTGGACTAAACTATGTCTTAAATATTTATTATTTCGTACCGACGTGCATTTTTAGACCTTTTTCCCTTGAAATTTGATATTTTCCGGGTTTAATTTTGGAAAATAACCTTGATAAAACCCGACGTGAAATAGTTGCCTACCATATCTAACCTAACCCAACCTAACCCAACCCAACCCAACCCAACCTGAACTAACCTAACCTAACCTAGCCCAACCTGAACTAACCTAACCTAACCTAACCCAACCCAACCTAACCTAACCTAGCCTAACCTAACCCAACCCAACCCAACATGAACTAACCTAACCTAACCTAACCCAACCTGAACTAACCTACCCGAAGTGAAAACGAACCAGATTTAAATTTCCCATTCAACTGAATCCCGCCATGTTGGGCTATAAACGAAAATACTTTTCGGTTCAATGGGATTCGGTCAAACGGGATTCGGTCCAATAGTATACAACCATATATTAGTGACAAATGCGAGAAGCTCATGAACTGCTGGATTTTTCAATAAAGTGTCTTCTTAGCAGACGAAAATCCAGCAGTTTATGAGCTTCTTGCATTTGCCACTACGTAGCTCAATTTAACCTGAAAAGGCTAATTGTAAGTGAAACTGGAGAATGCTGTTGGAGGATGTTGCCCATATGTGCCTTGTTATGCTCATCGACTAAAAAAAAAATAACTTCCGAGTACATTTAAACAGTCATGTACATGTTAGTGTATGTAAAGGGGGGGGGGCAAATTAAAGAATTAAGTATCCTGGCGCCACCAATGCGAATATCACATTATATGTTACTTTTAAATTTAAACAACCCGTCTCCTTATTAAGCTCTCCAACATAGAAATGTAACATAGAGTAAAAACGTGTCCATCGTGTATCCTGCTTTATGAGCTAATTCTTAGCAGTAAAACTTAAAGTAAAGTAGAGTAAATCTCGTAACGCGACTAGATAATCTAAAAAGTCTTCGGCGTGTACCCGGCGTTATGAACTAATTCTTCGAAGAGTAAGTTAAAATGAAGTAGCGTAAAACTCGTAACGCATTTAAATAAACTACTCGTGTTTAAAGACTGAACTACATAAAATTTAAACCAGTCTTTACCTACTTTTGGCGCCAACTATAAAACTTAATCACTTTATAGTCCTCGAAAAATTGCGCCCCCAAACCTCTTGCGCCCTCACGCAGTTGCGTACCCTGCGTACCCTATATCGCCGCCCCTGACGCAGTGTTGTGTACGAATTTCATTTGACGAGCCTTTACACTGAACGTTTTACGGGCGGGGGGTTGACAATTTCTGAATTTTCCCCTTCCGACGGTAGCAGGCGATAAAAAAAATAGTCATTATTGTAACGGTATTTTCGCTGCTAATATTTGTTGAGCCATACTAGAATAATATTATTTTACCAATAAAGTTTGACAGTAGGGATATAACAACGTAGCATAATTATTACGGTCTACCGAGAGTCAAATCGTAACCTAATTGCCTTACTTAACGAATGTTAGTTGAGAGTACACAGGGTGTTTTTTTGGTCGGATAAGTTATTTTTTACAAAACTATTTAAAGGCCTAGGATTTCTTCTGCCTGTTTTCCTTAGAGTTTACTTCCTGCTCGGACCAAAGAGATCTTCGAGTGAAAAACTAAATTAAATTAAGAAGAAGATCTATTTAGTCCGAGTGTCGTGCCTTTTTTTGTCTCGAAGACCTATCGGTACGAGCAATTAGTAAGTTTTCAAATTTCTTCAAATTCGTTTAAGGTTTAGCTTTATTATCCATTTTCTTAATGAACTAATCTACTTATTCGCTAATTTTATCATCCTTTACAATGCAGTCCATAGGTGGTTTCTTTTAACTAAATAATTGTTTACAAAGTTGGTTCAATTATACCTCCATCGGCTGCAACGCAAGCTTGAGCTCGGACAATCATATCATCAAATGCACGCGCTATCATTTCTTGCGTTACTTCTTGACGAGCAATTTCAGTTATCCGGCGAAGTTCGGCTCACGTTTCAATAGGAGTTGCGTAAACCTTTTTTTCGATAAACCCCCTAAGAAAAAAGTATAGCGGTGTCAGATTGGGAGAGCCTGTAGGTCTTTCAGCCAAAGGAAGGTCGTTGATTGTATCTGCAAGCTCGTTTTGTAAAAAACCGAAATTGTTCTGGCCGTTGAGATTTCGTGGCATGAACACTGGACCAATCAAATGATATCCTAAAAGTGCAACCCAAACATTTAAGCGATGGAAGCGAGCTTGGTGATGATGTTCGAATCCCCAGTGAAGGTTTTCGTCCTGCCATAGGTGATTATTTGGATGGTTGAAAGGTCCATCTCTAGAAAATGAACCGTCGTTCACAGGATTGAGCAGCCAGTTGCGGAAGTAGTAACGTCTTTGAAAATCCCCATCAACCAGTCCTTGGTGAAGAGTAGATATATTTGCTTAAAGGGGAACGGCCAAGCTTTTCCAAATATGGCTTTATTTCCGTATCAAAATATTAACAAGACGTTCAATATACTTTCACGTACCTTTTTTGTCTTGAAAAAATTGCTTTTGGCCCAAAAAGTTGAAACGAAAAATAACGCCAAGTGTTTTGGTTTGAATTTTCACCGCCATCTTAGGGGCTGCCGCCAGCGCCCCTAACCCCGTATGAGCGATTTGCGAACTATCCTCACTTTTAAAATCGCGCAATTTAGTTTTAAGTCTCTTATAACTGGAACGCGCCGCGCGTGCGAAACACATTTTTCGCGTCTTCAGCAGCGCGCGCTTTCACGTTGTTTTTCTGTCTCACCAACTTCTCACCAGGTGTCGCGGCGGACGCGCGCTTTTCGATTTCCAGAAATTTCTTTATTTTATTAAACATTAACCACTCAATATTTTTTGATGCGGTTTTCGCCATAAATTTTAGTTTTTAATGGGCTATAGGGCTATCTAACTGGTTAAAGCTTGACCGTTCCCCTTTAAAATTTTCCGAACACGGTTTTTAGTGCCAGCTAATCCGGTACTCGTGGTCACGCAATTTCTTGGAGGGTATGCGGTCAAATATGGAAGAACATTGTTCTCAAAGTCAAAATTAGGCTGACCCAATCCACGAAACCTAGGTTCTATATTACCAAACTGTTGACATTCACTGACAGCCCGCTTGACTGTAAATAGGGACGGCCTTCGGTTTTTGTGTACCACTTGAAAAATCTCACACACTCTTCTTGCATTTCGGCCACCTTCTCCAAAGTACCGGGCAACAATTTCGGTAGGCTCCGCTCTTGAATAACGAAGAACAATTCAGAAAATTAATGATCTCGATGATGTTAAATAAAAAGTGACTTCCATTTATATAACAAAAATGTACGTGAGCTTTAATGTTTAGATGTTTGAAAAGTTCGCAAGAATAATAATGATTGAAATTTTAGACGAGTAAGCTATGCTTTCGTAATATAGTTGGCAACTATCGTTTCGAGGATCAAATAAGTTTATTTTGACTTGCCCAACTTGTCAATTTTTCAAGTCGCGTTTTTCAGTGAAAAAAAGGTTTTTCTATCGAACCAAAGTTATTCGTAGGTTTCAGATGATGCTCTACAAACTCTAAATTGACAAAATTGATCTAGCGCCTAGTGGTGAAAAAGTAATTTTTCTAAAAGTGTGAAAATATTTTCAGAAAACCATGAAATTTCACCAATTAATGTCCCCTGGTGTATTTACTTAACCTTCAAAATTTCAAATTTCTACCTTAAGTAAAAAATCACTTGTTCCAAAAAAGTTGTTGACCACTGTTATTATTGACGGCTAAAGATTTTTTTTCAAGGCGCACTTATCGTTTACCGTCTAGTGTCAAAATCGTCTTTATTGAGAGAACATCCCGGAAGAAGGTAGAAGTAGAGAGGCTGGAAAAGTTCGTACAAATATTTAACACAATGCCGGTTCATCTTTGTGTAAAAGTTTTCTATTGCCTTTGGCTGGGACAAAAATAGTTCTTAACTAAGTTTAATATCTAAAAGGTTTTTTTCGCAAAAGTTACCTTCACTCTAATTGACAGATAAATCTCATTGTAAAGCTTGAAATTGTATTTCTAGCCCGCGCAGCGTAAGCTTGTTTTTGTATCCATGTTTATAAATCAAATATGAGCAATTGTTTAAAAAATGTCTTAAATATCCCAATTTTATTATTGATATTAATTAAATTTCTACATTATTTATTCACAATGGTGCCCCATATCGGAACCACCCCAGACAATTTCTTGAAAAGGGGTCTTCAAGGAAATGGCCAAGAAGTAGTATTTCCGAGAGCAAAGACCTGCAAGTTATTGTTTATATAGTACTTGTTGAAATAATGGAAACATTTCACCTGTACGGTATGCAACAAGTGTGTCCTTTTAACCATGTAGCTTTTTTACATACTAAGGCTTAGCATAAACACGACGTTCTATTTACAGGTGAAACGTTTCCATTATTTTAACAAGCACTATATATAAACAGTGACTTGCAGGTCTTTGCTCTCCTTGAAGATGTTTTATTGAAGCGCCTATTCTGCTTTTCCAATTTTACAATCAATAGATAATTTGCGGCACTTTCTACTGGGGGCTACCATTTTTATTCTTTTCCCCGTTACGACCCCCCAAAGTCACCTTCACTATGGGTAACTCCCCCCATATCACCTTTAGTAGGATCTTTCAGTAGGATGAAAAAATAATATTTTTTTCCCAGGGGAATCCCAGCTGATTACATTGTAGCAGAGACATAGAGACCATGCACGTGAGCGATTGTAGATTCTAAGCCTTGCCATTTTAGCCCGTGTACTTTTCCTAATCTTGATCCTTTAAAGCTTTTAACTCATAAAACATAAAAACTAATTAAGCTTACCTTTAATATTTGTGTTCTCTTAAATACTAAGGAAATGAATGATAAATCACAAAGCCCTAAAAGTGATATCCCACGCTACAACTATTTTTTTAAAGTAATAGAATTAACAGTAGGATAGTAGTTACTGTATGGCAAACAGCTTTTCATCAACAGGCAGGGTTGGCAAAAACTGGTAAAATTAATCATTGATATATCTATTAAGTGACTAATTTGGTCATTGCAAATAGGACAGATAAAAAAGGCCAGAAGAAGAGTGAATAGAATAGAAGAATATACTGCTTTTATTATTTATTTTTTATTGAATTTTGCCACTAGAGGTGGAAAAAAACCATGGAAGTACGATTTTCCACACGGTTTTTAACAGGAAAACAATAGGTGGAAAAAACCGCGGACAAATCTAGTTTTTTTCCACCCGTTTTTTCCCACCCTCGAAAGTATTCATAAATAGAGCAAGCTACCCTTTATATGGTCCTTGTAAGGGCTGCTTTTCAAAAGGGCAAAAACGCCGCGATTGTGAGAGCGTTGACGTTAAAAAGGGTGTTAGGCCTAACGGAGATTTTTGGTGTTAAGGCAAAAAAAATATGTTAGGCCTAACCCAGGTTTAACAGCAAGATGGATAAAGTTCGATCGCTTTTCAAAACTTACCTCACATATCTCAAAGGCTGCGTTAGGTCTTTTTATTTCCTCCATGTTATCATCTCTGGCTCGCTAGTTTACCTTTGAGATGAAGGTTTAGTTAAATTTCATCCGTTTTTAAAATCACTTTAATGCTTGCAATCTGCTTATGACTGAAAATACACCGGCAACGATAGATACATTTCCAAGGAGGACGCAGCCCGTCGAAAGTCATACATTTTTACCTCTCCGAGGGGACAAAGTCCCCTAGGAGGGGTTATACAACGACCGTGTCTGTCTGTGGGTCTGTGGGTCTGTGGGTCTGTCAGGCCTGCGAACGCGTTCGCATTTTCGGTGCAAAGTGTAATCACTGCGTACGCAGTTTCTCAAAGGGTTGGCAAAACCACCGTGTGACGGTGAGCGTTAACGGATGCATTTGCGGTTTGGTTTGGATGGTGTTTTTTCGCTCACCGTCGTGACGTTTTGGTGTATTACGTTTTTGTAATGTTTATGCGTAGGTTGTGATTGTTGAGTTTGTTGTGTTTTGATGGTTGTGCATGTTGAGTCTGTGGCGTTTATATGGGCGTTTTCTCTCCAACTTCTTCTTAATGACTTTGGGACGGTCCGAGTGCTGAGTGTAATGCTACCTCTCAACGTCCAATGGCAGGGTTTCCACCAGTTGTACACGGTATTCGTCTTAGTATCAATTTGCGATCGCATCGGGCGGGATTTGAACCCGAGACCTCCTGATTGACAGGCGGACGTTCTACCACAGAACCACCGACACTTGTTACGCCATATTGAAAATTAGACCTTCAACTTTATCGGAAGCGTATTTAATAGAGTACGAAATTTTGGTTTAATTGAAATAGAATTGAAATTGAAATTATTGCATCGAAGAAATTCTAATTTAGCGTTTCTCTATTGATTAAAAACAAATGCGCCACCCAGGTTTCGAACCCAGACCATTCGGCTTGGCAGTCGAGCGCTCTACCACAGAACCACCGATAGCTGCTTAGATTCACTGAAATTAAGACAGGCATCGTAAGCATAATAGGTAATAAAGTCTTTTTTATTAATGAATTTATGAAGGCCTAATCTGGTTTTTTTTAAAGGTTAAATCTTGTTTTAGCGCAGTCAGCCGAGATCAGAGGGTTAAAGGGTAGACCCTGTGGGTGGTCCACTTTGTTAGTTTTTTTTGTTATTTATTTACGGGTGTTCTTAACGACCTATATATAGTTGTGTTAATTCAAAGGAGATAATTTAACGTTAATTGCTTTAAGAGCTGGCGGTTAGTCAAGTGGCTCTCTGTGCTTTGTTGATGGTAAGGTTTTTGCTTCTAGTAAATGTATTTGGTGTGGATATTTGGATATCTACGATTTCTAACGCAGTCAATGATTTCTTGGGTGTGCGAGTCATTATATGATATTGGAAATTGGACGGCATTGGTCTTTTTCATGCGGTATGTGTCACAACGTCAACTGGAAGTTGAAATAAAATGAGCGTTAAAGATGCGGCAAGTATTTCGTAAGCGAGAAAAATACAAATACCATCTGTAGATGTTTCTTTCATTAAAATTTGCTTAGTATTATATTCAACTGATAAACATGTACTGTAAAAAGGGTTAAATTCAATTGTGCATTGTTTTAGTGAATCTAACTCGCTGTTGTAACTACTTAATTTATAATATTCTGAATAAATTAACTCGATTGTTTCGTCTCAATTATTTAAATTAAAATTAAAATTTTACACCGGGCAGGGTTTGAACCGAGAATACGTTTTTCGTAAATAACTCTGAATTGCGAAGATATCTTTGGGGGTCGTATCGAGAAATTAATACCACTAGGGACCATACTTCCGAGGAGAGGTATATTTTGGCTTGCCAACTTGTCTTGTGTACGTTTTTCATTAGATAGACGATTTAGCGCCTGCTGCCGTCGGAAGGGAAAATTCGGAAATTGTCTTCCCTCCCGCCCGTAAAACGTTCAGCGTAACCGCTCGTCCAATGAAATTTGTACACAACACCGCGTTAGCGTGTTTAAAGGCTAGCTGCGTTCTCCTTGTGTTTGTTGCTCCTAGCTGAGAAATATGTCTGTCAGTTTCCAAAACGGAGGTAAATCTCAATTTCAATGAAAATATATTTAGTCTTATAAAATTTTTTTAAAAATTGCCAAAATAATTAAAAAAATATATTTTTTTATCTAAACCATTGTTTGGGAGATATGAAACGGCCATTGAAACCCTTAAAGTTATCCTTATATCTGATTTGTAAAGATTTATGTATATTTTGAGAGCTTTCTTCTCTGCCGTGATGGGGTGTAAACATCCACGGTTTGCCTCATGCCTGTTAAAGTACATATTTCATTTCAGTTTCTTAGATAGATATTTATCTCGTAAGACATATTTTCAGGTCAAATTGAAAGACCACTGATAAAAAGGTTTAAGAGATAAAAAGTCGCTGTGGTTGGTTTATTTTTATATTTATTTCCATATCCATTGGCTGTCACTCGAATCACTCGCCCATTCAGGTTCGTTTTTGCGTGAAACACCAACACTTCTGTAATGTTATTGCGAGTAGGGCATAATAAAGATTACTAAACGTCGCTTAAAAGACTTTATATTAATGTAACAGTAAAATAACAAGTTAGCGGAACATATGTGCGAGGACGATGTCGAGAACATGAGCGTTAATTGATGAATCAAAACATCGATATATACAATAAACATCAATTAGTATTTTAGTTCTCATCACCAGCGTGATAACGCAACTTTCATTATTATCTTCTCCATTACATGGTTTAGGGTGTTTCAAAAGGTTATGCAAAAATTTGAAGGAGTTGTAGGGGGTGAGTTTAGAAGTATGCCTAATTTTTTGCCAGTTTCCTACGATGAGTTAAAAGAGCGCTAGAGAGCGTCATAGTGTGGCCTACTAGCCCCTGGAAGTAGGGTGCAACCAGCGCAAAACCGGTTATAAACTATTATGATAGCAAAAAGGCTTAGACCTCGATAAAGAGATTACTTCGAAATAACACTAAATACCGGTTTAAATTCAATTCCAAATAAAACACCATGGCAAGAAAAATCTTTAAAATATAAATTAAGTAACACAACTTTTAATATTAATACAAAATGTTTGAAACCCGGAAAGCATGAAAATTCGTATGGGGTGACGCCATTATACGTGTTTACTGACCTCGGAACCCTACTTTTTCTAACCTCTAATCTCATTGGTGACCTCTATTTGTACAGTCGTCTGCCTACCGTGTGCTAAAAAAATTTCATGGAATGCACGGGGAAGGCTACAAATTAAACTACTTGTTGCATTTATATACTTCTGATTGTACTGAGGGATAATGACTATGTATGAGGGGAATTGCGAGATATGCAAAAATTGCCGCATTCTCACTAATTACCAATGAATGCATTCTTGTTACTAGCAAAGAATTATAATTAAAAAAAGGAAATCAATCTTGAAAACTAATAAAATAAAAAATCGACGAAAGAACTCGGGGAAACAATGTTCACACAAAAGCTGATAAGAACAAGTCGGCCCAGGCCGTAATATTAGGTCCACATCAGTGTATTCGAGTGGGCAAAGCCATACACCCTTAGTAGACACAGGTAGGCAAACTAATACAAAGCTTTTGAGGCTTTGTGATTTCTTATCGTTGTATATATATATATATATATATATAGGGGTGGATGCCGCCCACCATCAGGAGACCTGGGTGGGCAAACTAATATAAAAACTGTTGAGCCCATGTGATTTCCTATAGTTAGATATACTATTTACCATCCTATGTTAAAGAGTGGCCACTGCCCACCCTCAGGATACACGGGTGGGCAAACCAATTCATAAGCTGTTGAGGTCATTTGATTTCCTATCGTTAGATAGACGTAAAGTATCAAAAGTGAAATAGGTAAGCAAAACACGACAAACATAATTTTTTTAAATTATTGAAATTAGTGGAAAAATGATTTAAAGAAATTCTTAAACTGGGATTCAAATATGTTTATTTTAGGAAATTTATATCAAACATTTGGGTATGGTTCAAACACCAAAATTCCTATTACTGCACAAATTCAAAAAAAAAGATACCCTTGAATGTAATTAAGCTTAAGTCCGACTGCTTTGGATTTTTTGGTCTCCCATATTCTAAGTACATAAATTCATTCTTGATTAATGCATATTGGTTTTGACTTAACTTGCAAGGTAATTTGACAAAAAGCTATATTTTAAATTTCGATCTATTTGTGGTAGAGCTATAAACGGGTAGTCTTTACGTGAACTTGTAAGTTAATATACCTAAGTTTTGCGAATGGTATATGGCAAAGATTATCGTAATAAAAATTTACATTCATAGATATAAAAATAAATATGCCCGAATGCCCCTAGTTTTTGGATGAGTATGGGAGTCCAATAATTAATAATGGCGGTACGTAAGTGTGTGAAGGGAAATAGAGTCTTCAATGCTTTAACTGTTTAAGCGTACGCGTGTTCTTAATAATATAATACCTTCTCCCGATAGTGACTTCAATTTATAATTGTTTCTCTATGGTTCTATTGCTTTTATTACCCAAAAGGAAGTTCGTCAGTGTGGATTGAACTCGTAGTTTGTCTTGAACCTTTTGTTTGGTGTAACGAGTGATGAAGTTTTTTAATGTCTCTTGTTGATTTATTTAAATTAGAAAATAAGTATCTCATTGTGGGGCTTTTAGAGCATTTATAAGTACATATGGGGAAGAGGGCATTTAAAATTTTCGAGCTCGTTTATTCGAGTACTCACTTTCGAGCGAGGCATCTTAAGCGAGTGTGCCCACCTACCACTGCTCACCACCCGAACATTTAAAATTTTCAAGCTCGTTTATTTGAGTACTCACTTTCGAGCGAGGCATCTTAAGCGAGTGTGCCCACCTACCACTGCTCACCACCCGAACATTTAAAATTTTCGAGCTCGTTTATTCGAGTACTCACTTTCGAGTGAGGCATCTTAAGCGAGTGCGCCCACCTACCATTGCTCACCACCCGAACATTTAAAAATTCGAGCTCGTTTATTCGAGTACTCACTTTCGAGTGAGGCATCTTAAGCGAGTGCGCCCACCTACCACTGCTCACCACCCAAACATTTAAAATTTTCGAGCTCGTTTATTCGAGTACTCACTTTCGAGCGAGGCATCTTAAGCGAGTGTGCCCACCACCCACCACCCACCACCCGACGCGAAGTTTGAGGTTCACTTGACCTTAAACTCCGAAAATATACCTAAAATAAGGCGGAAAAAGGGACAATAATTTCGACAACTTAACTAGCCAACTCCCCCCGCGTCGCTAAAACTGATGAGAATACAATAGAAGTTCCGAACATATAATAGTAAGCTTCCAGTGGCCGAGAGCGTAAAGGCGTCATTATTTGGAGTTTTTGACTGGCCGTTTGTGAATTCGAATCCCGGTTTCGCCAGAACTGCAAATTATTTTCGCAGCGCCATCTGCCGTGTCGTTGCTTTCCACACCAAACAAACAAACAAACAAACAAACACACACACACACACACAACACTTAACGACAATCCATCCCACTTCGATATATACATATATCTCGATGTGGAACTAAAAAGGGTTTCAGCATAGGAAAAATGAACGGCGCGTTGGAAGAAGTTAACGGATGTTGGGCCTTACGAGAACAAGTTGCCTCATTACTTACCGAGCCAAAAATCATTTGTCACCTCTCTCCGCGACTGTAAATTGAAGTGTAGAGTTAGAAAAGAGCCGAAACAATCCAAAAACCACCCACTCGTAGTGGAAAATTTTCTAACTCAAAAATCGTAGTAGTAAGAAAACTTACGCTTCCAATTTCTAGATTTTACAAAGTGGATGATATTAGACTGCATATCCTTATTCCATTTTGAATCAGGGAGGAGCCAGTAGCACAATATAGATTATTAAAATGATCCCTTTTGAATCAGAGAGGAGCCATTAGCACAATATTGATTATTAGCCTGGTCCCTTTAGAATCAGAGAGGAGGCATTAGCACAATATTGATTATTAGCCTGGTCCCTTTTGAATCAGAGAGGAAACATTAGCACAATATTGATTATTGGCCTGGTCCCTTTTGAATCAGAGAGGAGACATTAGCACAATATTGATTATTGGCCTGGTCCCTTTTGAATCAGAGAGGAGACATTAGCACAATATTGATTATTGGCCTAGTCCCTTTTGATCAGAGAGGAGACATTAGCACAATATTGATTATTGGCCTGGTCCCTTTTGAATCAGAGAGGAGACATTAGCACAATATTGATTATTGGCCTGGTCCCTTTTGAATCAGAGAGGAGACATTAGCACAATATTGATTATTGGCCTGGTCCCTTTAGAATCAGAGAGGAGACATTAGCACAATATTGATTATTGGCCTGGTCCCTTTTGATCAGAGAGAAGGCATTAGCACAATATTGATTATAAGCCTGGTCCCTTTTGAATCAGAGAAGAGACATTAGCACAATATTGATTATTGGCCTGGTCCCTTTTGATCAGAGAGGAGACATTAGCACAATATTGATTATTGGCCTGGTCCCTTTAAAATCAGAGAGGATACATTAGCACAATATTGATTATTGGCCTGGTCCCTTTTGAATCAGAGAGGAGACATTAGCACAATATTGATTATTTGCCTGGTCCCTTTTGATCAGAGAGGAGACATTAGCACAATATTGATTATTGGCCTGGTCCCTTTTGAATCAGAGAGGAGACATTAGCACAATATTGATTATTGGCCTGGTCCCTTTTGAATAAGAGAGGAGACATTAGCACAATATTGATTTTTAGCCTGGTCCCTTTAGAATCAGAGAGGAGACATAAGCACAATATTGATTATTGGCCTGGTCCCTTTTGATCAGAGAGGAGACATTAGCACAATATTGATTATTGGCCTGGTCCCTTTTGATCAGAGAGGAGACATTAGCACAATATTGATTATAAGCCTGGTCCCTTTTGAATCAGAGAGGAGACATTAGCACAATATTGATTATTTGCCTCGTCCCTTTTGAATCAGAGAGGAGACATTAGCACAATATTGATTATTGGCCTGGTCTCTTTTGAATAAGACAGGAGACATTAGCACAATATTGATTATTGGCCTGGTCCCTTTTGAATCAGAGAGGAGTCATTAGCACAATATTGATTTTTAGCCTGGTCCCTTTAGAATCAGAGAGGAGACATTAGCACAATATTGATTATTGGCCTGGTCCCTTTTGATAAGAGATAAGACATTAGCACAATATTGATTATAAGCCTGGTCCCTTTTGAATCAGAGAGGAGACATAAGCACAATATTGATTATTGGCCTGGTCCCTTTTGATCAGAGAGGAGACATTAGCACAATATTGATTATTGGCCTGGTCCCTTTTGATCAGAGAGGAGACATTAGCACAATATTGATTATAAGCCTGGTCCCTTTTGAATCAGAGAGGAGACATTAGCACAATATTGATTATTTGCCTCGTCCCTTTTGAATCAGAGAGGAGACATTAGCACAATATTGATTATTGGCCTGGTCCCTTTTGAATCAGAGAGGAGCCATTAGCACAATATTGATTACGTCGTCCATTTAGAATCACTGCGATATTGATAAATATTCTGAAAATTAAAGGTAAATTTAAAATATGAAATCAGGAGACATCAAATTTCAAAAATATGTTAAGAACTTCCTTTCGTTAGTGTCAAATTTATAATGTCTATTATGTCTTATGTACAATAATTATTATTAAACATTCAATTCAAACTTAGGTTATTACCCCGTTATTGCATATTTTGTCTTACATTTTCCACGCGACAAAATAGTTAATTTTTCACCGTAAAAATTAACGTATGGAATATAACACTGCAATGGCACTGTTATTAGATTAATTCATTTACTCGGAGGTTAAGAATGTTGGTGAATTTGCTGTAGTAAGTGCATTTACAAATTAAATAATCATATGTTTATCTCAATTTTGGAAAAATCCTAGTTTCGATATTTTAAAGCACTTTTCCTGGGCTTTAATTAATTTAGGAATTTTCCAGGTCTTTATCCCTTGGCCCTTTGAGTGCAGCGCAAATCTTTAATCTTTACATGCTTTTAATTTTAATTTAATATTTTTTTAGAATTGTCCTAATGCGTTTTAGAAGGAAATGCTCAAATTTAAATATCATATTTTTAGCTCTCCTGTAACCCTCTTCTAGCAAAGAATCGATTTCTTCCTCGATTTGATAAAAATGATCTGGAATGAAAATAAAGTTCCCTTCTTTAAAAAAATAATCAAATTTTAATGCATCGATGATCATTTTAAAGCCATTTCCAGAAATAATTTCCGAATTTTAGGCTTTTCAACCCTTTACCATATAAATGCAGTTTGAAATATTTAACCTTTGACCTTTACCCGTTACAGTGAATTAAAAAGAAAACAAATAACGTTGGTTTTGGAATTTTACAGATGTTTTACTACTAGGTGATTTTAAAATACCAAAATAATAATAAAAAAATATTAAATTGCCAGAAAAAAAGATGTTATAGTGGTTAGGGGCTATATGAAATATTTTTTCTATTTTAGCACTGGAATTATAAAAGAAAATTTTAACAGAACGATGTATTATTTGGCTGAGGAAGGACCACGGTCCAAAAGCTCCCATTATTAGGTGGTTTTTTTCACCTGTCCCAGGACAAAAAGTGTAAACTTTTTACCCTAAAGCGTTTTATTCGCCTGTTCTCGGGGTAAGATTTACTCTGTCCCGAATTTTGTTCGCTTGCTCCAGAGCTCAAACGTTACACTTTTTACTCCTCCTTGAAAGGAGGTGTGGAGGGAGTAATCTAGCTTATATAGAAAATTCGTCTGCTTAAATTTCGTTTCACGAAAACATAACGGGTTTTGAACATCTTCACATGTGGCAAGCTTTTAATAACGAATATCCAATTGTTAAATGCTATTTAATGACTTTAAAAGTTGCTTGCTGACTTAGACCTAAGGTGGTGTCTTGGGTATTAGCCTAGCTGATTATTATTATTATTAAATAAATAAGAAAAATGAGTCCTATATTGATGATCTCACCACCGGTAGCCATCTTAAAAACAAAACAAATAACCTTTAACCTCTAACTACTCCCTTCTTACTCCAACTCGTTTTTTCGTCAAGATAGAATTGGAGTAAAATGGCGTCATAGGGCTACACTTTTGAAACTGCTCAAAAAACCCAGAACAGGCTCAAAAAACCACCTATTAAAATAATAAAGTAATCCATGCAGTAGCAGTCTTTTTTCATTAATAATTTAATTTGTAACTTTACCTCATTAACGGTACTTTAAGATTATCTATTTTTTTAATTTGAGATAAATTATTTTTTATTTAGATTTACATTAACTCTTATGGTAATATCAGTGTTACGTACTGTTTTATCTCTATGAAAATTGTCGTCGTCGGTTTAGGATTTTTTCAGTACGTGTACAACTCAAAGATTAGAAATTGTCTTTAACTAGGTTTTGCCATGATGCAGCTGAGGGGGTAAAATTTACAGTTGTATTATTAATCAATTATCGTAGAATCACGATTTATCTGGTTGAATCTGACGACGATTGCACGTTACCAAAGATCGTTACCAATTAGTGGTTTGAAGCAGTATCGTTACTAGATATTTGTCAGACTATATATATATATAATTTTTTTGCCTAACTTTGTTGATGATCATAGTTTTCGACTAAAACTCGCGAAACACGCTGCGTTTTTGTACATACGCTCCACGAACGGTTTACCACCATTTCGCCCAAAATAGTTCTCCCAATTCCAGTTTCTCCCAATCCCATTTCTCCCAATCCTATTTGTCCCAATCCCATTTGTCCCAAAATAGTTATCCCAAATCCCATTTGTCCCAAAATTACACTTGGTATATATTACATGAAATAAGTCCAAGTAATTCTTTATATTACTACAATTAGGATATGCCTACTAACCTAATCTAACCTAACCTAACCTAACCTAACCTAACTGCGCAATTACCATATATTTGGAAAATAATGATTGGGAGAAATGGGAATCCATATTTTTGGGAATTACACTTGGTATATATTACATGAAATAAGTCCCTGTAATTCTTTATATTACTACAATTAGGATATGCCTACTAACCTAATCTAACCTAATCTAACCTAACCTAACCTAACCGCGCAATTACCATATATTTGGAAAATAATGATTGGGAGAAAGGGGAATCCATATTTTTGGGAATATTGATCGTTGGGAGAAATGGGAATCAATTTTTTTGGGAAACTTGATCGTTGGGAAAAATGGGAATACATATTTTTGGGTTAAATGAACTCCGGTTCGGAGAAATGGAATTGGGACAAATGGGACACCATGTTTTTGGGAGAACTGATAACTTTGGGAGAAGGTAAAATTGGGTTAAATGCAGGGTTGGCAAGAGCCAGCCAGACTGGATTAAACCACCCTGGTTTAATCCGGATTTAACCACCAAATAAAATCCATGGTTAAAACCACTTTTTTTTTATAAAAAAAATTGAGAAATTAATTAGAAACATTGACAAAACTTAACCTTCACTTTTTGTCGCGAGTAATGAGAGCTAACATATAAGCAATTAGGGTATCTTAAAATTAATTTTGCGCGTGAAAATACGCTGCCATGTTAGGGTATAAAAGCGGGTAAATAAGTCTGCTATACCTCACAATGTAAAGGTACTGTCACGCGCAAAAACGTAATTTTTAAATCGGGAAATTTGAGCAATGAGGGCTTGATATAAGGAATTTGATCATTTTTTATTAATGGCTTTAACCGGTTTAAACCACCGGTTACAGCCGGTTTTAACCATACTGGATTTTTCAATTTTAAAAAAGCCGGTTTTTTGCCAACCCTGGTTAAATGGGAACATACCCTACGAACCGGGGAATTACTTTTACTTCTTAACATCTACTTCAAAATATTTCTCTTTATATTAATAAAGGAATTTATTATTAATATTACCATTTAGTTTTCTTCAATCAAAAGGATGTGTACCAGAAGTAAAATTATTTGGTGCTAAGCCTCGGTCCAAAAACTGAACGATCTTCAAAACTGGCCATCGAAAACGTTTATGTGTGACCAACACGTTATTGCTCCATTCACAAGGATCAACTTGGGTTGACAGTCGTGTTGACTAACAATGTTTTGCAGAAATGTTGACTCGTGTGAATAGGCCTTAAATTATCAATTTTTTTAATTTATTACTTGTTTTTCTCATTTATAATAGTATGACTAATTTCATACAGCCAAAACAATAATTACAGGCTGGTTTTCACTAGGGCCAAAACGCCCCGACGGTGAACGTTGACGCGAAAAATTCCCGTTAGGTCTAATGCAATATTTTTGCGTCGACTCTCACCGTTGTGGCGTTTTTGCCCTAGTGAAAACCAGCCTTAAATAGAGTTAATTTTTAAAGAAATTAAATAGATTTAAGGTTTATGGTGCTGCATAATTCAGAGGGGTTTGAATATTTGTTGTGACATTGTTACTAATTGAAATCCGCTCTCGCCAAGGAAGCAAGGGCGTATCCACAATTTTATAATAATAATATAATAATCAGCTAGGCTCATACCCAAGGCACTACCCTAGGTCTAAGTCATCAAGCGACTTTTAAAGCCGGGTTACAACGCGTAGGAGGGTGGTGGTAAGCCCTTCATGCCACGCGAGCCAACAGCTCCCTACACTTACTTTAACCTTAAACCCCAACAAGTTTTTATGGAAGGGGAAACCGAAGAACTCGGGGGAAAACCCCTTAAACCAGTGATGAGAGAACTTGCAAACTCAACGCGGAAGGAGTTGTTCCGAGTTTTCACCCAGTGTCACAAGCTGGGATCGAAACCGGCTCCTCTTGCTGCGAGGCGAAAGTGCTAACCACTCCGCCACCCCATTATTTATTTCGATGGGGTTTAAACAATGCGTCCCCCTTTTAGACATATAAGCCAATTACGTTTTGCACTTCCCTCCTGGAGACTTAAAATTACTGTAACATTACCTCGATCCATATCGAAGCTGGTTGATCCCCCAAATTCCCCCTTAAATACGCAACTGGATGTATGGGGAAATTGTAAAACAAAACGAGTCGGCATAGACATCTACAATTTCAGTTAATTAAGCTAGTTAGCTAATTACGATCAACGTATTTTTGACTGAACAAAAATAAGTGAAACTATGATTCTTTAAAAGTGGCGGCTCCAAGGAAAACGCCTCCGATGCCTTTCCGTATTGCACCAAAAGACCCTGTACTGTATCGCCCTCTATCGTTGCCACAGCGCGAATTATTTTAATTTAAAATACTCGTATACTTTACAAATATACTCAAATCTACTACAATTTATCTTGATAAACTTCTTAACATTTTAATATTTTCTTTAGTGTTGTTTAATCGAAAAGATATTATTATGATTTAGCAAATAAAATGTCATTGTATTTAGTTGTATTTTTGCTGTCAAAACGTATGGTCTGTCTTTCATTTTCCATACAATTTTCACGCTAGGTTACTTTTACGTTGATCTGACTTACTCTCGAGATTGTAAGCTCGTGTAGGAATACAATACTGTTCAGTTTGACTAAGACGGCCAACGGGTTAAATACGAGAGTTTGGCTGTGGAATTCCTAGCTTGCTCGTGGGTGTAGCCTGTGTTTACGACCCAATTCTCATTTCGCCCAAAAACAGTTTAATATGACTGGAATTATTTTTTTTAGTCTATATTGATTGAAATACAAAAATCATGTATTAGATTTTAAACACATTTTTTATTTTTTTGAGAACCTTGTTCCTAGATGTCTTGACCCAAATTGACGTCCATTTATTGAATGATTAATATCAATATCATATTCTTCCTTTTATACTTTAAAAAATTACAATTAATTGAAAAGAACCGTTTATTTTTGGGATGTCTTTTAATTTTTTTGTTTGTTTTGTAAAGGTCATTTGGTGAAATGGGAGAAACTATTTTGGGTGAAAAGGTTAAGTTTGGGAGCAATGGGATAATTTAATTTGAGTGAAAAGATTAAGTTTGGGAGAAATGGGATAATTTAATTTGAGTGAAAAGATTAAGTTTGGGAGAAATGGGAAAAATTATTTTGAGAGAAAATATTAAGTTAAATGGGATAAATTATTTTGAGAGAAAATATTAAGTTAAGTGGGAGAAATTATTTTGAGTGAAAAGATTAAGTTTGGGAGAAATGCGATAAATTATTTTGAGTGAAAAGATTAAGTTTGGGAGAAATGGGATAAATTATTTTGAGTGAAAAGATTAAGTTTGGGAGAAATGGGATAAATTATTTTGAGTGAAAAGATTAAGTCGGGGAGAAATGGGATAAATTATTTTGAGTGAAAAGATTAAGTTGGGGAGAAATGGGATAAATTATTTTGAGTGAAATGATTAAGTTTGGGAGAAATGGGATAAATTATTTTGAGTGAAAAGATTAAGTTTGGGAGATATGGGATAAATTATTTTGAGTGAAAAGATTAAGTTGGGGAGAAATGGGATAAATTATTTTGAGTGAAAGATTAAGTTTGGGAGAAATGGGATAAATTATTTTGAGTGAAAAGATTAAGTTTGGGAGATATGGGATAAATTATTTTGAGTGAAAAGATTAAGTTGGGGAGAAGTGGGATAAATTATTTTGAGTGAAAAGATTAAGTTTGGGAGATATGGGATAAATTACTTTGAGTGAAAAGATTAAGTTAGGGAGAAATGGGATAAATTATTTTGAGTGAAAAGATTAAGTTTGGGAGAAATGGGATAAATTATTTTGAGTGAAAAGATTAAGTTTGGGAGAAATGGGATAAATTATTTTGAGTGAAAAGATTAAGTTTGGGAGAAATGGGATAAATTATTTTGAGTGAAAATATTAAGTTTGGGAGAAATGCGATAAATTATTTTGAGTGAAAAGATTAAGTTGGGGAGAAATGGGATAAATTATTTTGAGTGAAAAGATTAAGTTTGGGAGAAATGGGATAAATTATTTTGAGTGAAAATATTAAGTTTGGGAGAAATGGGATAAATTATTTTGAGTGAAAAGATTAAGTTTGGGAGATATGGGATAAATTATTTTTAGTGAAAAGATTAAGTTGGGGAGAAATGGGACTGGGACCAATGAGAACATACCTTCAATCGCGTCGGAAGACGTCAGTTATAGCGAACCAATGAGATACCAGGCCTGGCTAATTTGATTTTATGAGGGGGTTAAAATAAATATCGCTACTTTTGGAAACATGTACTGCGTACTGAGCCAGCCATAACGTCGCTTATTTAGTAAATTATTTAGTTTTGGGATTTTCTAGAGCAGCATGGTAAAACTAAAACTCTAAAACCCAAACCAAAACTGATCAAAATATGAAAAAAAAATATTTGAAATACTATCTGTTATTTGATTAGCTAACTTGTAGAGGTTAACGGTAATAGTAAGTGCAGGGAGCTGTTGGCTCGCGTGGCATGAAGGGCTTGCCACCACCCTCGTCACGCATTGTAACCCGGCCACCTGAATTAAAGGCAATATAAGTCGCTAGATGTCTTGGGCTTAGGGTGGTGCCAAGGGTATTAGCCCAGCTGATTATTAACTGCCGTTGTTTCTTTATTAATAAATATTCGACCAAAATATTCGACATTTTAAATATTCGATTTGGTATTTGAAGTGACTAGAAAAAATATATTTTTTATTCGTTTCGATCCCCAAACTAAAGGTTTTTTTGACCCAAATATCACCCCTTCCTATTCCGCGAAGGTCAAAAATCTTTTTTCCTTTATATGGCATAATTGATAAGATAAGGCGATATGCTTTGTTTTCCTCAGCAAATAAATAATAATATTATTCCAGAACTATTTTCTGGTGCACTTAGTGAAAAAAATAAGTTCTGAAAAACCTTCCGTAGAATGTAGAGGACATCCGAGATAATGGAATCTGGCGTTGGTCCGTCGCGTAAACAACTTTTCGCCTCGACTATTTTACTTAATATTAAACTGGCTGGACATTTTTTGCCCTGTCTACAAAAGGCTGGAAAAATTATTTATTGTGTTATCTCGCAAATAGGCGATATTATAAAGTAACGAGGCATTATTATTTTAATGGGAAAGGCTACCTTAGATTATTCTTCCATTAGCCCTCCCACCAAACAGCTCATGAATTCATCCACATCCTTTAACCGAACTATTTCGTTGTCCTATTTTTACAAGTTGGGCGAACATAGCCAACTTTATGTTTTAGCCTATATTCACTGCCCATTACTTCCCCACGTATACTCACAAGGAGACTACCCGAGGTGTTACACACCGATTTTGTTCAAACTCGGGGAATTGGTAGACCTTCATGTACCTTGAAAAATCCTAAAGGGATTTTATTCAATGGGCAACGGTTTTGCCATGGCAACGAAAAATGTTTTTGACAACATAAAATAACATGGGATTTTGACCGATTTCCCTGTGAAAAAAATTAAAAAAATTGATCAAAATGTGACTAATTTTGATTTTTTTCGTCAATTTTTATATATTTTTTTATAATTTTGGTATTTTAATTTATTTTCAATTTTGTAAAATGTTTCATAGGGGGGGCCCTTGGAATCGGTCAAAATCCCATATTATTTTCAATGGCAAAATTTCCCATTTATGTTGTCAAAAACATTTTTCGTTGCCATGGCAAAACCGTTGCCCATTGAATAAAATCCCTTTAGGACTTTTCAAGGTACATGAAGCTCTACCAATTCCTCGAGTTTGAACAAAATCGGTGTGTAACACGTCGGGTAATCTACTTGTCAGTTACAATCTTAGAATTAATAAATAAATACAATTTAAATAATACCAAAAGTTTATAAGATTTCCCTTTCGAGAGAAGTATCCATCAAGGGCATTAAAATGAAACAAATATCTTCGCCAAAACAGCGCAAGCATAAATCGCATTGCAGTTCCAAATTTACCACTTGTATTACACCGCATGATTATGTAAAATAAAAAAATTGACATTGTGTAGAGGTATTTACAGTTTGAAACAGTTTTAAAATCACGACATTTATTTGGAAAAGTCAGTGGGAACCCGCCTAGGTACATGGTTCAAGCGAGTATAGCATTAGCAGCTTGGAGGATGTAACAGGGGGAGACGAAATTCGGGGTTTACTAGGATGGCAACGTAAAATGGTCCGACATATGAAAGTATAGCCATCTATTGGAAATATTTGGAAATTGTATTAAATTTTTTGAGATTTCGTCTGCTGCTATTTTTGGTATATAGGACAAAACTATTCGCTCGCTTTGGGACGAAAAGAGTACACCTTTTACCCCAAACTACCAACTTCTTCCATACAATAACACCCAAACTGTAACTGTATTTTGAAGTTGCTCGCTGTTTCCTAAAAATTACTCCAAAACTAGCGAATAGTTTTCGCCTAATGTGTTTTTAGTCACGTGTTTCTTTTCTTGGTTGGTCCTTTACTATCCACAACATGCAAGTTACAAAGATAATGATGGTTTTTTTAGAGTTTCCACAGTAATGGTTTCACCGTTAATTGCATTAATCCATATTTGGCTCACAAGTAAATTGTTTCCTTTCCTACCAGGCTTAGGAATTGCATAAAAAATTATGCAAAAGTCACTAGACAATTGTCAAAACAACAGTATTTTCCCATTACTAAATTTAACTTATAAACAATTACTAATAACAGAAGAAAATAGGGGGAAGTACGCTTCTAGTCAGCTTTGGAAAGGCGTCACTTTTCACGAATTTTCGCGCCAAAACGGTTTGGCGGGAAATCGCGGATGAATACATCGTTTAAAAAATCAATTTTTCTTAAATAGATCAATTGTAACATAATGTCCTTCTCATTCTCTGCTAATTGAGCTAAGGCGTATTTGCTTTCGTCGTTTATAGCCGAGTTGAATCAAAACAAAAGTGGAACTACTTTTTCAGTTTGGTTTATTATGCGTAAAAAGGCATTTTCGTGGGTCACACGACGACTTCTATGGCTCAAAGCTACAGATACCTACTTCCCCTATTTTCTTCTGCTAATAAACACTTACACATTTTATTAAAAAAAACCACTATCGCGTATGATTTGTACCATTGCCGTTCAAGCATTCTTTGGTTCCAGATTTGAATATCTAGCCCAGGGCCGTCTTAAGACCTTTTGGGGCCATGGACTAAATTATTTCTTAAGACCTTTGTGATCCCCAACGGTCTGCCTCTGTATGTCCGTTGTCTAAATTCAACTACACAATAATCAAACCAAAGCTTTTAATTTCAAAAATAACATAGTCCTACTGAAAATAAGATTTTTCAAATTACTTTAGACGTAACTAAAAGATACATAATATTAAATGAGTATAAATAATATTTAATTAACAAATCCCTAGAGTAGAGGCGGTATGAATGGCCTTTCCGGGGCCCCCAATCTGGCTGGAGGCCCTGGGCTGTAGCCCACTTAGCCCATGCCTTAAGACGGCCCTGAATTCTAGCCTCGGTCAACTTTCAGCGAGTGTATGAGATCTAGGTGCAACAAACGCAACACCCCACTCAAGGAGAACGCAACCCGTCAAAAGTCGTGCATTTTCTTGCGTACGTTTTTCATTGGCTAGACGCTTTAGCGCCTGCTGCCGTCGGAAGGGGAAAATACGGAAATTGTCTTCCCCCCCGCCCGTAAAACGTTCAGCGTAGAGGCTCGTCCAATGGAAATTGTACACAACACTGCGTTAGCGTGTTTAAAGGCTAGCTGCGTTCTCCTTGTGTTTGTTGCTCCTAGATGAGATCATTTAAATTGGCCGTGATCTAGCAGAATAAATTAAGAAATACCCGTTGATGGCGCGTAGATCTTATGTCGGACCATTTTGCCTTGCTCAGCGTTACCAGAGCATGACCGTAGACAAAACGGGGAAAGCGTAGTGGGGGAATACACTTTTCTATTCCAGGGTAACCTAGATTCGAATACTGAGAGCTTTCCCATTGACGGTTTTGTTACGAAGCGTTTACCCCATAGATATAGGAAACGTATATAAAGGTCTAGATAAAATATTTCAAAGGGAGTGAATACGGAGGTGACAGCTAGCAGAAACGCGTAATTTCTGCAGGCTATCCTTATAAAGCGCTATCTATCGGTAAGAAAGCTCGTGCTATCGTCGCGAGAGCCATTGTCTCCTGCTTAAAAATGATACTAAAGGTCACCAACAGATGGTGTCTAAAGACTACGGCCTGCGGAAAGGTCAAGTACTAAAATGCTAAGAGAGCTCGCGTTCTTGGTCACGTGCCTTCCTCGGTGTCTGCTAGGTGTCAACTCCGTATTTTATGTTAGGCTTAGACGCCCCGAAATTTATCTAGACCTTTATATACATTTCTTATATCTATGGTACGGCTAGTCTTCATATTCCTAGTTAGCAGTATATGAAGACGAATAGTCATCTCTCAGAGATATAATATGAACTTCCGATAATACGCAGTTAACTTTATATAAGCGAATAACGGTACACTTATAAGCAAACCCTTCCAACTAAGGAGACTACCCGAGGTGTTACAAAATTGAAAAAAATATTATTTTAATCAATTTTGAAATATTTTTTTCAATGTTTGTATTTTTTTTTATTTTTTCCAATTTTAGCCATATCGGTTCATTTTCACCCATTTGGTTCCAATTGATCAAAATGTGATCAATTTTGATTTTGTTCGTCAATTTTTATCATTTTTTTTTATAATTTTGGTATTTTAAAATTTTTTCAATTTTTTAAAATTGATCTGGAATCGGTCAAAATCCCATGCTATTAACCGTTGCCCATTGAATAAAATCTCTTTAGGATTTTTCAAGTTACATGAAGGTCTACCAATCCCCTGAGTTTGAACAAAATCGGTGTGTAACACCTCGGGTAGTCTCCTTGTTAGTCAATTTCTAAGTACTTTTGCCGCCCAAATTGTACTAGAATGTTGCCCTTTCTAAGTTCGCAACCGAGTATATTTACAGTTCCGCGCGTTGAGCTGTTAAAAATAAATCCGGCGTTATTCATTTGTTATCCGGAAGGCTGAGAGTGAGGCTAACTTGGAACGAAAAACGCATTTGTTACCGTCTGTCTACGCCGTCAAAAGGCAAAAAAAAAACGTTATTTTTCGCAACGCCGGAGCCTGATTGTCTACTACAAAGTTGCCACGGAAAACTTTCGCTTTCACCTAAATGAAAAGCGGAAAACAAGACGGGCCAATCACACGTTGACTGTTCTCTTTTCGAAGTCGCGCACTTATCCAAAGATACCTTCCCTCGAATACGTATAGCTGTCTTAATTACTACTTGCCCTCTTGTGGCCCGTATTTTTAACATGGCGATGTATTTTCGGTTTTTAAGATCGGCCGGTTTTTAAAACCGAGGCTTAGATTCAAATATTTCAACTTAATAGTATTTCCGTACACATCGTTTTTATTAAACCAAATTAATTGATAATATTAATATTAACAAGAACGTATATATGTATAAGAACGTTGAACCAAAGGCATCGCTTGGGCCATGATGTAATCGGTTTCAGAATAACTCCGCCCTAATATCCGCGTTCAGTGCGCGCTTGAACTAGAAACGGTTTTAACCTTTAGCGCGCACCGCACGCGGTTTTTTGGACGGAGTTATTCTGTAATCGATTGCATCATTCCACCAGGCGCCAATTTGATCGTTCAAAGTTCTTATACATATATACGTTCTTGATATTAAATGATAATATTAATATTAAATAACAATATTAATGTAAATGGACATATTTAATAGTAGACGAGTTGTTTATAAGTATTTCGTCTGCTAAGCAGCCGCTAACTTTTAGCCCGTCTGCTTAACAGACGAAAATCCAGCTTCTCTCGTTGACCAATACGTGTCCTTATGCAAACTGAAAAGGCCTATTACGAGTAATATTCTAGTCTGATTAACCAGCGAAATCTCTGCAACATTTTGTGAAGCATTTGAAAAAAATTCAACTCGAGCAGAAAACTGCGATCACCAACAAAATTTTACAATTGAACGACTACAACAAGTGTATTTAAGTACTTGTCGCGATATCAGGGGATAATATTTTGAAGAGCTCAAAACTAATTTTTTTTCCGTGTTTGCATACCTTTTCTGGTGGCCTAAAAATTGTCCTGAAACGGGAGATTTTATATCTTAATGGAAAGTGGAAAATACGGTGTATACAGGTAGAAGGGATTTTTTCCTTTAAAAAAATATTACAGTAACGGAAATAAGACCCCTTAATTCAAAGTGGGAGGAAGGGGGGAAGAGAATACCCCCTAAATCCAAAATCCATCCTAACTCAAAGAAAAACATCAAAGCGAAGAAAAGAAAGAGCTTAGAACTGCTTTGGTTCGCATCAAAACATTATGCCCACCCATAAATGACAACGTTGGCCTAGGTTAATTCTGTCAAAGGGATCGACGACGTAAAGTCTGCGTACGATCAAAGATCGAAAATATCACCAGCGTAGTCTCCTCTCTGTCGTCTAAGGATAAAAACCTCCGTAAAGCTTTCCACGTAAAAATAAAATCTCTAATGTGCTCTGGATATTGGCCGAACAAAATAACAATCCACATCACTGGAGAGTTTGGGCGAAATATGAAGCCATATTCCAATGGGAAAAGATCCAAGCTAATGTGGGGAGCCGTATTACCAAAAATATGGTTTATTACCTTCTACTTGAGTCTCCAGAGATTTATTTTTACCGATAACAATTCCCCTTTCCAACTTTTATTTTATTTGTATTGCGGATAAACTAATATTTGGGGGAAGTTGCCATTATCCTAATATACTTCCGTTTCGGTGGCGTAGGAGTCGGAGGTTGCCAGGGGGATGCATTTCCTCCTAACAAATATATTATTGCGGGACTAACTAAACAGTGCTTTCACATGTGGGGAATTTCTTCCTTTGTAGGGAATTTTCGTATTCAAAAAAGGAAATAGGGAAAAATGGAGAATATTCTTCTTTCCAAAAGAAATAGGGAAAAAGAGGGAATATTCGTCCTTTAATAATAATAATAATAATAATAATAATAATAATAATAATAATAATAATAATAATAATAATAATAATAATAATAATAAGTTTTAGGCTTTCAAAAAAGGAAATAGGGAAAACGAGCGAATTTTAGTCTTTCAAAAAAGGAAATAGGGAAAAAAGGGAATATTCGTCTTTCAAAAAAAGGAAATGGGAAAAAAGGGAATATTCGTCTTTCAAAAAAAGGAAATGGGAAAAAAGGGAATAATCGTCTTTCAAAAAGAAAATAGGGAATAAGATGGAATATTCGTCTTTCTAAAAAGGAAATGGGGAAAAAGAGGGAATAATCATCTTTCAAAAAAGGAAATAGGAAAAAAGGAAATTTTCGTATTTTTAAGAAAACAATGTAAGTTATCACTATTTTCGATCACTTTTCAATGAAATCAACGTGTTTTTCATTGTTGTTCATTGTCTTTCAAAAAAGGAAATAGGGAAAAAAGGGAATATTCGTCTTTCAAAAAAAGGAAATGGAAAAAAGGGAATAATCGTCTTTCAAAAAGGAAATAGGGAAAAAGAGGGAGTATTCGTCTTTCAAAAAAGGAAATAGGGAAAAAAGGGAACAATCGTCTTTCAAAAAAGGAAATAGAGAAAAAGAGGGAGTATTCGTCTTCCAAAAAGATTAAATATGGAAAAAGAGGGAATATTCGTCTTTAAAAAAGGAAATAGGGAAAAAGAGGGAGTATTCGTCTTTCAAAAAGAAAAAAGGGAATAAGATGGAATATTCGTCTTCCGAAAAGGAAAAAGAGGGAATATTCGTCTTTCTAAAAAGGAAATGGGGAAAAAGAGGGAATAATCATCTTTCAAAAAAGGAAATAGGAAAAAAGGAAATTTTCGTATTTTTAAGAAAACAATGTAAGTTATCACTATTTTCGATCACCTTTCAATGAAATCAACGTGTTTTTCATTGTTGTTCATTGCCTTTCAAAAAAGGAAATAGGGAAAAAAGGGAATATTCGTCTTTCAAAAAAAGGAAATGGGAAAAAAGGGAATATTCGTCTTTCAAAAAAGGAAATGGGAAAAAAGGAAATAATCGTCTTTCAAAAAGGAAATAGGGAAAAAGAGGGAGTATTCGTCTTTCAAAAAAGGAAATGGGAAAAAAGGGAATATTCGTCTTTCAAAAAAGGAAATAGGGAAAAAGGGAATAATCGTCTTTCAAAAAAGGAAATAGGGAAAAAGAGGGAGTATTCGTCTTTCAAAAAAGGAAATAGGGAAAAAAGTGAATAATCGTCTTTCAAACAAGTTGGCAAGCCAAAATATACCTCTCCTCGGTAGAATTGTTCCTAGTGGTATTAATTTCTCGAGATAACCCTTAAAGATATATCTCCGCAATTTAGAGTTATTTGTTAAAAATATTAACCCATTTCTATCCCGCCCGGTATAAAATTTTAATTATAATTAAAATAATTGAGACGAAACGACCAATTTTAATTTATTCAGAATATCATAAGTTAAGTAGTTACAACAGTAAGTTAGACGTACTATAACAATGCACAATTGAATTAAACCCTTTTACAGAACAAGTTTATTAGTTAAATATAATACGAAGCAAATTTTAATGAAAGAAATATCTACAGAGGCTTTTTGGAATTACTCGCTTACGAAATACTTGCCGCATCTTTAACGCTCATTTTATTTCAACACTCGCCCTTGATGAAGATACCGTAGATATCTGGTAGTGGACGACTCGTTCACTTCCTGTTGACGTTGTGACGCATACCACATGAAAAAGACCAATGCCGTCCAATTTCCAATATCATATAATGACTCGCACACCCAAGAAATCATTGACTGCGTTAGAAATCGTAGATATCCAAATATCCACACCAAATGTATTTACAAGAAGCAAAAACCTTACCATCAACAAAGCACAGAGAGCCACTTGACTAACCGCCACCTCTTAAAGCAATTAACGTTAAATTATCTCCTTTGAATTAACAGAACTATATATAGATTCTTTTACGGATAATATTCGTGGGGGAATCCATAGCTTGACTACATGGGGAGGGGACCCGTTAGGGGGAAAATTCAATAGTGGAGGCAGAGGTAGTACGGCGGTGGCGGCCGCCACATGGGAGATTGTAAAGGGGGGGTCGATACGCTCGTAAAAGAGTGTATAGATCGTTAAGAAAGTGGACCACCCACAGGGTCTACCCTTTAACCCTCTAATCTCGGCTGACTGCGCTAAAACAAGATTTAACCTTTAAAAAATACCAGATTAGGCCTTCATAAATTCATTAATAAAAAAAGACTTTATTACCTATTATGCTTACGATGCCTGTCTTAATTTCAGTGAATCTAAGCAGCTATCGGTGGTTCTGTGGTAGAGCGCTCGACTGCCAAGCCGAATGGTCTGGGTTCGAAACTTGGGTGGCGCATTTGTTTTTAATCAATAGAGAAACGCTAAATTAGAATTTCTTCGATGCAATAATTTCAATTTCAATTCTATTTCAATTAAACCAAAATTTCGTACTCTATTAAATACGCTTCCGATAAAGCTGAAGGTCTAATTTTCAATAAGGCGTAACAAGTGTCGGTGGTTCTGTGGTAGAACGTCCGCCTGTCAATCAGGAGGTCTCGGGTTCAAATCCCGCCCGATGCGATCGCAAATTGATACTAAGACGAATACCGTGTACAACTGGTGGAAACCCTGCCATTGGACGTTGAGAGGTAGCATTACACTCAGCACTCGGTCCGTCCCAAAGTCATTAAGAAGAAGTTGGAGAGAAAACGCCCATATAAACACAACAGACTCAACATGCACATCCATCAGAACACAAACACAACAAATTCAACACTCACAACCTACGCATAAACATTACAAAAACCGTAATACACCAAACCGTCACGACGGTGAGCGAAAAAACACCAACCAAACCGCAAATGCATCCGTTAACGCTCACCGTCACACGGTGGTTTTGCCAACCCTTTGAGAAACTGCGTACGCAGTGATTACACTTTGCACCGAAAATGCGAACGCGTTCGCAGTCCTGACAGACAGACACACCCACAGACCCACCCACAGACCCACCCACAGACCGACCCACAGACAGACACGGTCGTTGTATAACCCCTCCTAGGGGACTTTGTCCCCTCGGAGAGGTAAAAAGGAAATAGGGAAAAAGAGGGAGTATTCGTCTTTCAAAAAGAAAATAGGGAATAAGATGGAATATTCGTCTTCCGAAAAGGAAAAAGAGGGAATATTCGTCTTTCTAAAAAGGAAATGGGGAAAAAGAGGGAATAATCATCTTTCAAAAAAGGAAATAGGAAAAAAGGAAATTTTCGTATTTTTAAGAAAACAATGTAAGTTATCACTATTTTCGATCACCTTTCAACGAAATAAACGTATTTTTCATTGTTGTTAATTGTCTTTCAAAAAAGGAAATAGGGAAAAAAGGGAATATTCGTCTTTCAAAAAAGGAAATAGGGAAAAAAGGGAATAATCGTCTTTCAAAAAAGGAAATAGGGAAAAAGAGGGAGTATTCGTCTTTCAAAAAAGGAAATGGGAAAAAAGGGAATATTCGTCTTTCAAAAAAGGAAATAGGGAAAAAAGGGAATAATCGTCTTTCAAAAAAGGAAATAGGGAAAAAGAGGGAGTATTCGTCTTTCAAAAAGAAAATAGGGAATAAGATGGAATATTCGTCTTCCGAAAAGGAAAAAGAGGGAATATTCGTCTTTCTAAAAAGGAAATGGGGAAAAAGAGGGAATAATCATCTTTCAAAAAAGGAAATAGGAAAAAAGGAAATTTTCGTATTTTTAAGAAAACAATGTAAGTTATCACTATTTTCGATCACCTTTCAATGAAATCAACGTGTTTTTCATTGTTGTTCATTGTCTTTCAAAAAAGGAAATAGGGAATAAAGGGAATATTCGTCTTTCCAAAAAAGGAAATGGGAAAAAAGGGAATATTCGTCTTTCAAAAAAGGAAATGGGAAAAAAGGGAATAATCGTCTTTCAAAAGGAAATAGGGAAAAAGAGGGAGTATTCGTCTTTCAAAAAAGGAAATAGGGAAAAAATGGAATAATCGTCTTTCAAAAAAGGAAATAGGGAAAAAGAGGGAGTATTCGTCTTTCAAAAAAGGAAATATGGAAAAAGGGAATAATCGTCTTTCAAAAAAGGAAATAGGGAAAAAGAGGGAGTATTCGTCTTTCAAAAAGAAAATATAGAATAAGGAAATTTCCGTATTTTTAAGAAAACAATGTAAGTTATCACTATTTTCGATCACCTTTCAATGAAATCAACGTATTTTTCATTGTTGTTCATTGTCTTTCAAAAAAGGAAATAGGGAAAAAAGGGAATAATCGTCTTTCAAAAAAGGAAATAGGGAAAAAAGGGAATAATCGTCTTTCAAAAAAGGAAATATTCGTCTTTCAAAAAAGGAAATAGGGAAAAAGGGAATAATCGTCTTCCAAAAAAGGAAATAAATAGGCCTCATACGCCACTTGAACCGGCCACCTGAATTAATTCCATTAAAGTCGCTAGATGACTTGGGCCGAAGGTGGTGCAAAGTGTATTAGCCTTGCTGATTATTATTACTAAGTAATCAACCCCTCAAATTTTCGGCTACGGCTCAAAACTGTAAATTGAGTATACGTAATAACGTAATGGTATTAAAGGTTTAAGGGAGCAAAATTGCACCCCCACCAGAAATGTGTAATAATTGTTTTTTATCAAGTTTTACTTCAAATTTACTGTTCTATACTGTTTTTATTTAAAGTCATCTAATAATTTCGGAAAAAAAATTGCATTTTGAATTTACATAGAGTCTTATAGCGGCCAACACGAGAAACGCATTAGTATGGCATAAGGAATTTTACAAAGCAAAAACCGTCGTCTTTGGTTCAATTTTAGAGAAGCTGTCACATATTACTTGCTACGATATGTTTCAGCGTAATTACTCTAGCTTCAGGTATGTCTGCTGTTAGAAATGTGATATTACTTGATTAAATTTATTAATTGATTATATACTCCTTTTAATAACGGCTATGCCAAGCTACATCTTAAAACAATGACTCTAAAATTTGGACTGAAAACTCTTTTTTTATTATGTAAATTAATATTTTTTCCACGAACATGTGTATACAATATGTAGAATGATAGGTCGATGGTAAAAACAATTTCAACTTTTAATTGCAACCCGGGAGCAGCAGTCAAACAAGTAGCGATTCGAGGCTTTTGACAGAAATTTAATTTAGACTGACTCATTTAGTAATGTTTTACGTTGCTTTAGCTTTTTCGGTATATTTTAATTAGATTATAGGTACAAAATTAACAATTATTATCTTTTAATTCAGAATGGTTTTTTTGTTGCCTCGCTTTACTGGGATCTCAGGTAGCGAAATCAAAAGAACTGTAAAGTAATTTGTTTGATACGGTATAAGTAGATAATTTTTATTTTTCTGTTCATACTTTCAATACTAATTATTAAATACTAGTGCTTGCAGTAGTGTTGACAATTTTAAAATCAATAGTTAATGAATAAGAATTTACTCCGACTATGCTGAAGAGGGCGCTTCACAACACACTTGTTAATTGGAAAGTGCAAGAGAAAGCACCCCAAATGTTACGTACCGCCATCTTCAGCCATAATCCTCATAAGTTATAGCTGCTCTGTAGGTGAAAATTAAAGATATTTGTTGTAAATGTTGATCATAAGTTAGTGGTACTCTGTAGGTGAAAATTAAAGATATTTGTTGCAAATCTTCCACATAAGTTAAAGCTGCTCTGTAGATGGAAATTAAAGATATTTGTTGTAAATGTTGCTAATAAGTTATAGCTGCTCTGTAGATGGAAATTAAAGATATTTCTTGCAAATCTTCCACATAAGTTATAGCTGCTCTGTAGATGGGAATTAAAGATATTTGTTGTAAATCTTCCACATAAGTTATAGCTGCTCTTTAGGTGAAAATTAAAGATATTTGTTGTAAATCTTCCACATAAGTTATAGCTGCTCTTTAGGTGAAAATTAAAGATATTTGTTGTAAATCTTCCACATAAGTTATAGCTGCTCTGTAGGTGAAAATTAAAGATATTTGTTGTAAATCTTCCACATAAGTTAAAGCTGCTCTTTAGGTGAAAATTAAAGATATTTGTTGTAAATCTTCCACATAAGTTATAGCTGCTCTGTAGGTGAAAATTAAAGATATTTGTTGTAAATCTTCCACGTAAGTTATAGCTGCTCTGTAGATCGAAATTAAAGATATTTTTTGTAAATCTTCCACGTAAGTTATAGCTGCTCTGTAGGTGAAAATTAAAGATATTTGTTGGAAATCTTCCACATAAGTTACAGCTGCTCTTTAGGTGAAATTTAAAGATATTTGTTGTAAATCTTCCACATAAGTTATAGCTGCTCTGTAGGTGAAAATTAAAGATATTTGTTGTAAATCTTCCACATAAGTTAAAGCTGCTCTTTAGGTGAAAATTAAAGATATTTGTTGTAAATCTTCCACATACGTTATAGCTGCTCTTTAGATGAAAATTAAAGATATTTGTTGTAACTCTTGCTCATAAGTTATAGCTGCTCTGTGGGTGAAAATTAAAGATATTTGTTGCAAATCTTCCACATAAGTTATAGCTGCTCTGTAGATGAAAATTAAAGATATTTGTTGTAACTCTTGCTCATAAGTTATAGCTGCTCTGAAGGTGAAAATTAATGATATTTGTTGTAAATCTTCCAGGTAAGTTATAGCTGCTCTGTAGATGGAAATAAAAGATATTTGTTGCAAATCTTCCACATAAGTTATAGCTGCTCTGTAGATGGAAATTAAAGATATTTGTTGTAAATCTTCCACATAAGTTATAGCTGCTCTTTAGATGAAAATTAAAGATATTTGTTGTAAATCTTCCACATAAGTTATAGCTGCTCTGTAGGTGAAAATTAATGATATTTGTTGTAAATCTTCCACATAAGTTATAGCTGCTCTTTAGGTAAAAATTAAAGATATTTGTTGTAAATCTTCCACATACGTTATAGCTGCTCTGTAGGTGAAAATTAAAGATATTTGTTGTAAATCTTGGTCCTAAGTTATAGCTGCGCTGTAGGTGAAAATTAATGATATTTGTTGCAAATCTTCTTCATAAGTAATAGCTGCTCTGTGGGTGAAAATTAATGATATTTGTTTCAAATCTTCCTCATAATTTATAGCTGATCTGCAGGTAGAAAATAAATATTAAATCAAAGACGTTCTACTGGAAGTAAAAAGCCCTTTCTTAACAGTAGTTCTTCCGTAAAGCGAGCAATCGGACCGTTGCTTCCCTTACGAGCTCAATTTTAGCACAAAGCGCGTGAAATTGCTTTTGGGGAAGGCTTATAAATATTCCCATGGTTGACGGGGGACTACCGATTCTTTGGGATTTGGCGAATGTGCCACGTAAAAGACAGAACTCGATCAATCAATCAGACTCTGTAACCCCAGGAGCGCCGGCTATCGAACCACCGATATCGGAACAAAAACAAATACATCAAAGGGGGGGGGGAGGCACGGTGAAAGCAAATCTCCCCTCATATACTTCGCCTGACCGAATAAAAAAAGATGATTCTCTTAGCGTTTCTTTCGAAGTTTTTGTGTTTTGTGTTTCGTGTTTCCTAGGCCCCAAAAGGGAAAACGTCTTTTGGCAACACTTTGAAATCTTCTTAAGATGTTTACATGGTTAAAAAGAAACTACGCGACAAAAGCAATCCCATAGAAATTTCAAAAGATTATATATTTGCAATTTCGCTTTTACGGGTGAGGAAATATTTATAGATTTATGAAGAAAACTCTAAACGTTTTCCTTTTCAATCCTTTCTTTACAAAGCAAATACTCGAACGACTTAATATAAAGTGACTTGCTGGAGTTTTGAACCAACACCGTTGTCTCGTACGATCAAAGGAGTTGACGAAAATTGAATCCGACACTTCTATTTTGCGTCAAAAAGCTAGATTTAAAGGTTAACTGTCAAGGCGACGTAGCTATATACTTTGAGTGACTGTAGATTGAAAAGCGGCGTCTAGAATTGTAAACTTCCAAAAAGTTGTGGTTCTTTGGATTAAACAAATAGGGTTGGAAATTTACCTTTGACTTTCGTATTGAAATTACCACTTTGGGTTTTTGACTCGCAGACTGGGGATCGCTCAATTAACTTACCGTTTCCTCATTATATTTGAACTCGCAGATTAAGTTAACTTCCCTTTTCCTCATCATATTTGACCTCGTAAATTGGGAGCACTTACTTAATATCCTGTTTCCTAATTACATTTGAACTCGCAGACTGAGATCGCTCGGCTAATATCCGTTTCCTCATTATATTTTAACTCGCAGATTAAGAGCCCTCATTTAACTTCCCTTTTCCTAATTACCATTGAACTCGCAGACTGGGATAGTTCAGTTAAATACTCGTTTCCTCATTATATTTGAACTCGCAGACTGGGATAGTTCAGTTAAATACTCGTTTCCTCATTATATTTGAACTCGCAGACTGGGATAGTTCAGTTAAATACTCGTTTCCTCATTATATTTGAACTCGCAGACTGGGATAGTTCAGTTAACTACTCGTTTCCTCATTATATTTGAACTCGCAGACTGGGATAGTTCAGTTAAATACTCGTTTCCTCATTATATTTGAACTCGCAGACTGGGATAGTTCAGTTAACTACTCGTTTCCTCATTATATTTGAACTCGCAGACTGGGATAGTTCAGTTAACTACTCGTTTCCTCATTATATTTGAACTCGCAGACTGGGATAGTTTAGTTAACTACTCGTTTCCTCATTATATTTGAACTCGCAGATTAAGAGCCCTCATTTAATTTCCCTTTTCCTAATTACATTTGAACTCGCCGACTGGGATAGTTCAGTCAACTATACTCGTTTCCTCATTATATTTGAACTCTCAGACTGGGATAGTTCAGTTGCATATCTGTTTCCTCATTATATTTGAACTCGCAGAATGGGATAGTTCAGTTAACTTCTCGTTTCCTCATTATATTTGAGCTCGCAGATTTTGATAGCTCAGTTAAATACTCGTTTCATTATATTTGACTGGGATAGTTCAGTTAAATACTCGTTTCCTCATTATATTTGAACTCGCAGACTGGGATAGTTCAGTTAACTACTCGTTTCCTCATTATATTTGAACTCGCAGACTGGGATAGTTCAGTTAAATACTCGTTTCCGCATTATATTTGAACTCGCAGACTGGGATAGTTCAGTTAAATACTCGTTTCCTCATTATATTTGAACTCGCAGACTGGGATAGTTCAGTTAAATATCCGTTCCCTCATTATATTTGAACTCGCAGACTGGGATAGTTAAGTTGCCTATCCGTTTCCTCATTATATTTGAACTCGCAGAATGGGATAGTTCAGTTAACTTCTCGTTTCCTCATTATATTTGAGCTCGCAGATTTTGATAGCTCAGTTAAATACTCGTTTCATTATATTTGACTGGGATAGTTCAGTTAAATACTCGTTTCCTCATTATATTTGAACTCGCAGACTGGGATAGTTCAGTTAACTACTCGTTTCCTCATTATATTTGAACTCGCAGACTGGGATAGTTCAGTTAAATACTCGTTTCCGCATTATATTTGAACTCGCAGACTGGGATAGTTCAGTTAAATACTCGTTTCCGCATTATATTTGAACTCGCAGACTGGGATAGTTCAGTTAAATACTCGTTTCCTCATTATATTTGAACTCGCAGACTGGGATAGTTCAGTTAAATATCCGTTCCCTCATTATATTTGAACTCGCAGACTGGGATAGTTCAGTTAACTACTCGTTTCCTCATTATATTTGAGCTCGCAGACTTTGATAGCTCAGTTAACTTCTCGTTTCCTCATTATATTTGAACTTGCAGACTGGGAAAGTTCAGTTAACTACTCGTTTCCTCGTTATATTTGAACTCGCAGACTGGGATAGTTCAGTTAAATACTCGTTTCCTTATTATATTTGGACTCGCAAATTGGGAGCACTTATGTAATATCCTGTTTCCTCATTACATTTGGACTCGCTGATTGGGATCATTCTGTTAGCTTAGAACAGTACATTGAATCTTTAGTTTGGAAATTATGTAGCGAGGAAATTTTACCCTAAATATAACCGAGTGATTTAGCGAAGAAACTCGTTGTAGAAAACTTAGCCAACAAGCTAATTAAATTGAAAGTAATAAGTGTTAATTGTTAATTAATAATAGTGTATAAAATGAATAATTTCAATGTGTAATAATTGTTAGTGTGTATTGTAATAATTATTAGTGTGTATTGTAATAATTATTTTAGTGTATTGTAATAATTATTTTAGTGTATTGTAATAATTATTTTAGTGTATTGTAATAGTATTTTCATGTATGTATTTTCCAAGTTTTGTATTTTTTTGGTAAAATTCCAATATCCGTTCTCAGACAATGTAGAAAAAACCCCGGTCGTATCGAAAGCGCTCTATAGAAGGAAACGCAGGTGCGTTTTGGAAAATTTCCAGGGTCGGCCTGGTTTTCCCGAGCGCGCTGACCACCATTTTCGCGCCAAAAGGACGACTTGGGTTTCGTGCGAGAAATGTATAGCAGATTGAAACAAGATCTGGGAGCGGTTAGTCATGGGACAGAAAATGTCCCAACCATAGGGCAAAAAATAAAATAGTAAACTTTAAAACTTAAAACCACCTTGTAGAAGTTGTAGTATTATTTTAGAATATAGTATAATAGTAATAGTCATAGCACGTGATGCGCGATAGAGTAATTCATAGTAGTCCCTCAAAATAATAAAAAATATAAAATTATTAAAAACTATAGTCAGTCTAATTATAGCATAGGTAGCGAGCGTAGAAACAAAAAGTTCTCCCGCGGTCTGGTAGAATCCCGCATATATAGAAAATTCTACACTCGTAGTTCAAACTTTCTATATTTCAATATTCAAGTCGTATCCGGTTAATTTTTATTACTAAATCAATAATTTAAAAGGATCGGATAATTTTTACGACCGTCCGTAAAACTATCCGGATAACCGGAATATTTGTTAATTAAAAAACGTCCAGATATCCGGGACAGCTACACTATTCAAACCACGAACATTAATTTTCGTTCTTCATTCTTTTGATCAATTTGAATATTTCAGTAAACGTTTTTACTTTGAAAGAGCTCTTTTCTTTGTAATTAAAGTTATTTTTACACCATTGTATTCTATCAAGCTTGAATTTAAGTTAGCTGAGTACATTTGGGTGCAACGACACCCTTTACGACGCAGTATATATTGGACAGACTAGAAGGAGATTAGAAACAAGAATTAACGAACACAAGCGTGCGATTAAAAATAATGACCTCTTGTAGAACATATTTATAAACAAAACTGGCAAAAGAGCTGATAAAAAACAAACACATATTATTGACTGTCAAGATGTTAAATTTCTAAACAGTGATTCGAATTATAAAGAACTTAATTTTTTAGAAACAATAGAAATCTATAAAAATAAAAACAATTGAAACCGCGATATACTGTGGACCTGATGCGGAGAACATTGTACCATGGACCAGATTTTTAAGAGGATGAATGACGTGACATACCGGCGATTTCGTTTACGACGAGGCAACGAATTTTTCCTTCACTCCTGATGATAGCAGCGCAAGACGCAAGGCTGAAACTAGTTCAGTCGGATTTTAATCTTTAAGTGAAAATTTAACGTTGTTTTTATTTATTCGAACGAATTATAGCTTTGCATTAGTGATGGGTATATATTTATAATTACAGCCTTTACCTTCGTGATTACAGGGAGAGAGAGAGAGAGAGCCTACCACTTCGTGGCGCACGGTGTATTCCCCCTTTAGTTATCTTCGCCTTTAGTTGTCAGAAGATGAGGGGCGTGGTTTTTCTTCCGTAAAACACAAGGGTGCTGCATTCTTTTCTAAGTTAAAATCCAACCATTCTTGATTCTATCTGTGTTTTTACCATAGGTAAATGGCGTTACACATGGCCTTTAAAAAAACAACGTCTACCAGAAGTGTATAATTATGTTTCACTTAAGTTCATTTGCGTCATCAGGAGTTGGCCAAGTAGGTCCCAAATTCTAACAAGGAGTCTAAAAATTAAAAACTACCAAAAACGTTTGGCAGTTAAATTTTAAATTTCTTAAACGTCAACTGGCCGGGAGTAGTGGCTCACTCCTGTACTCCCAGGCGTCCGGGAGGCAGAGTTTGTGGATGGTCGTGTGAGGACGACTACCAATTCCCCAACGGGTGGTCCGAATACTTCCGCCACTGGTGTCCCCACCCCTGTCCCCACGTATCCCCCCGTTGGCGTGGCCGTTACACATATCTCGCCCTGATTAATCAGATGGTGTTTCGCCGGGCTCGCGGTCTTCTCAGACTCAATCAGCCCTTTCTTCCTTGAATAAAAAAAAAACGTCAACTGAATATTTTGAGAGTGAGCGTAGAATTTTTAATTTTAAGGATATTTCGCTAGTTTTAGGTCAGTAAAGTGTTGTTAATTTTGTGGAAAAATAAAATGCGGAAAAATTTCCAGATAATCAGAAAAATAAAAAATTGAAACATAAATTACTTTTTAAGGGTTTTTAATGGTATTAACTTTTCATCGATATAAAATGAGTTTAAACTAGTCTAGAGGTTTAGTTTTACTTTTAGATTCGAAAAAAAATGAGGCGAAAATGCTGTTTTATTTAAATTTGCAAACATTTATATTAAGCTAATCATGGAATGAAAACAATTTTTATTTTTTACAGAAAAATACTGTAAATTTTCCGACTTACAACACTAGGTCAATAAAAGGCTAAACGGCCCTAATTCTTCGAAGGGGCCCAAAAATAAAAGAAAAGGCCTACCTTCCAAAATTTCCAGGCACTTCCACTGCGTAGGAGTGTTAGTTTACCGTCGTCTAAAAGGACCATACATATTTTATAGACTTTAGACTTATGATTCATCATGTCTAATATTTACTAATAAGTGCGTGCGCGCCGAGGCGTACGATGGTGATAATTTTTCGCTTCAAGACATCAATTTGACGTCAATCAACACATACCTATCAGTAATTATTTTGACTATTTGACACCCTAATGGAAAATAATAACAGACAGTTTCACAGTGATACGAAGAGGGTTATGCAAACACCAACGCAGCCTTTGTCTCCGCCGAAGCAGATATGTTTTGACAAGAACAAAAAAGCTGAATTAGAAGGCCAGTGACAAAACAGTGGAATAAATCAGCTCGTATGTCATATTCCTCAGAGGGCAAACTAGGCGTACTCCAAGAGTCGAATTGGTCCGTACGAAGACGAGAGATTAGAGATAATATAACGAGACAATCCAGGCCGCGAATTAGCAGCGTCGATAAAAGCACTTGCTGAAATAATATAAAAGTCGGGTAATCGCCCGTATCATCATCTCGTACGCGCTGTCTCATTTGGCGGAACGTGCAGGGGATAACGAACTAAGGGACGGAGTCGCGACCAGGACTGAGATCGCTGCATAAAATAGCGAGTAGACATGTTCGCACTGCCACCGGGGCGTAGGAACCTGGGGGGGGGGGGAGAGAAATGCCCCTCCCAAAAATTCAGCTAATGTTATTGCCCCTCCCAACTTTAGAAATTTAAATGTAAAAAATAAAGGTAGAAACGGCTTAAGTGTAGGCTTCACAATAATCCGATAGAAACCTTATAGTATTCGATTTATTATTTTTGAGCTTAGTAATTATCAACTAGGCTTTTAATCAAGGCACCACCACCGGCCTAAGTCATCGAGTAACTTGTAAAGCCATTACAAGTTGCCAGGTTTGAGGATGCTTTAACCTATTGCTTCGTATAATGGAGGAAATGTTTAATTCATTAATTTTGGCGGATTAACTACTTCCCCATAGCGAGGGTGGCAATTTTCTGTGATTGAACTTTTTACAACGTAAAAGTTAACAAGACGTACGACGGTCAGAATACACACAATCCTTCCAACGTGTTAAGTTTGTTTGAGCTATTCACAGCAACCTGCAACGCCGGTATCACAACCAAAATATATCCACGGTCACACATAAGTACATATTTACACTTATTTGTTACTTCTAGTCATACTTTGAAAGCATCGAAGATTCCTTTGATCAGTGTCACTCTTATTTTTTACTTCTGATCACACTTATTTGTTACTACTAGTCAGCCGTTGAGTGGCACACTTATTTCTTCTGGTCATACGCCGAAGACTAGGTCGATCAGTGTCATACTTAATTTTTACTTCTGGCCATACGTTGAAAGCGCGGCGCAGTCTGAACGGCCTTGAAAAACGCCAAAGGGAAACGGGCGCGTAGACCTCTATAAACATGCGGATTTACAATGTTGGAAATTGCGGGGTCCGTATACGCTGCCCAAAAAACATTACTTAGAATTAAATATAAGGAACGTATTTGCAATTCTAGGTTATATGTAAACCACAGTTATTCAAAAATATAACTTTCATGAAAATCGGACTTAAATTAAGGAACTGTATGTAGATTTTTAGGCGTAAATATAAAACCACAAAAATTGGGGTCCCGTAAATAACCCCGAAAACTATACTTAAATTTAATATTTACTGATATAACAAAATATTTTTTAACGTTATCGGACTTAATTTTAAAGAAAATATCAACCACACAAAGTCAAACTACCGGAAACGGTAAATAGAGCAAATGCCCAACTTCTTGGGCTTCAATTTCAAAAATTTATGAAAGGCTATCAATGGCGATGCATGTACACTCGAACGAGATATCATTGATACTTCTAGCCCTAACCGTTGAAGAGGTATGCGCGACACGGCGGCATCGGCATCGGCAACGGCTACACTTACGTGAGACTAATACCCACAAATCGTTAGGATTGTGTGTAAAAACCAAGAAGATGGCTTATAAATCTATCTTTATTCGAGAAAATTCGCAGTTGATGTCTGCCTTGGATTAACTAGCTTCGCTAAATGATGTTCGTCAATCTGAAAAAACTGTTAGCTTTGTGTTACGAAGGCCACCTAGTGAATTCGGTGGTTTTCTGTAGCCAACAAAACCATCACCATGGTTACGAAGTGACAATTTGCTTGAAATCCACTAGCCAAGGAAACTACCCGAGATGTTTATCTCCGATTTGGTTCAAACTCAGGCGGTTTGAAGGGAAAAGGTTACAATGGGCTTTCATTTTGCCATGGAAACCGAAAATGTTTTGGCAACTAAGATTGAGAATTTTCCTATTTAAAATGTGAATGAAATTCGGTAAATATGAATAAAATTAGGTAAATATGAGTAAAATTGGGTATATTGAGCAATTTAAGTAAATTGGATAAGTATGAATAAAATTGGGTAAATATCAATATCATTGGGTAAATATGAGTAAAATTGGGTATATTGAGCAATTTAATCAAATTGGATAAGTATGAACAAAATTGGGTAAATATCAATATCATTGGGTAAATATGACTAAAATTAGGTAAATTGAGCAATTTAATCAAATTGGATAAGTATGAACAAAATTGGGTAAATATCAATATCATTGGGTAAATATGACTAAAATTAGGTAAATTGAGTAAAATAACTAAAATTGGGCAAATATGAATGAAATTAGTTAAATTGTGAAATTTAAGTTAAATTGGGTAAATTGAACAATTAAAGTAAATTGAGCACGATTCATTTTCATAAGTATTTTATTTTAATAATTATAATATGATTAAAAATACACAAAATATTATTATTTTTATAAATACGCATAATTATATTATTTTATAAATACGCATAATTATATTATTTTATAAATACCCATAATTATATTATTTTTATAAATACGCATAATTATATTAATTTATAAATACGCATAATTATATTAATTTATAAATACGCATAATTATATTATTTTTATAAATACGCATAGTAATATTTCTTTTTGAATTATTTCTTAGTTTTTTTGGTGATAATGTAATTTTTCTCAATATTAATTAAAATTATAAAAAGTACTCAGTTTATAAAATTTATCATTACAGCATTTTCCAAAAGTAGATAAATTTTGGGAAAATTTAGTATTTGCGAAAGTGGCCATTATTAATACTTTCGATTCCGCTCACTAGATGCCAGCATCTGACTCATACAAAATAAATAAAAACAATTGTCAGAGTTGCATGGAAATGAAAACTGTGAAGGTTACAAGTTCTTCCTTACGTAAATTGTTTCTTGCCCCCAGCAAGAATAAATTCAGGTTACCTAGGGGAGCTTCTGCAACCCCCCTGGTTTCCATGATTCCCAAAACATATTTTCCCCTACATGGAGAATGAGCTTGCAAGGAGAAAGATGTATGTAGGAGGGCAGACGGGCGTGGTTATCATTACAGAGTGCTCCGTCCACCCGAATGCATCTTTAGATCTAGTTCTTTAGAGGATGGGCAAGTCGAGGGTCGACTGAGTTTAAGCCGGGAGACATCAGTGGCGACAGCGGCGGGCTAATTAAATGGAGAGTTCGTAACGGATGGTGGAAGCGGCTCGTCATCCTTTCCCTTCAAGAGTGACCAGATTACCAAATGTGGTCACTGGAGATCTTATCGCGACGAGTGATGGATCGAAGTACGGCGACTGAAAGGAGATCTCCACCGTAAGAACCCCGAAACAATACAGAACCACGGAGGAGGTTAAAAGGCCTATATCTTTGCCGGGCAGTTTTCGAGATGCCAGAAAGCAGGGCTGGACGCCGTCCATTGTTCTTGTAGGGTCCCCTCTGAGAGAGCCCGAGAAACTTTGCTCCGTTCTGGAGTTGTTCGCTTATCGCGCCATTTAGACAAAAGGAAAATTATTTCCGAGACTAGTTGGCAGAAGCCACGCCTACCATATTCATTTTCGACGGACGAAAAAGATCAAATTAAAGAATTAACTTCTCCCTCTTCCCGTTTTTTGGAAAAGATTTAAGCCTCGTAGCGTATGGGAGGCCCTGACCCCTCGTCTCATTTCATTCTGTTTAAAAATAACTCGTTTCAAAGTGGAAATGTTCTCTTAAATTCATTTAAATATGTAAATAGTTAATTCCATTTTGAAACTTTGGTAGAAAATAACACGGTTGATATACGTTTAAATTATTTTGTCCCGTTTTCTTCTATTTATACTTCACCTTATATCAATAGAAATATTAAAATGTGTAGGCGTAATGACGTAACTTTATTAAGCACAGACTAGTACCAGAAGCTAATAATTTATAGCTCTTAATAAAATAGTATCTATCGATGTAATTAAAATCGAATACCTAATCTCTGTAGTATACCTTTGTAGGTTTGAGACACTTTTCAAATCGCGGATGTGTTCACCGCATCACTTCGGCTCGCAATCTATTGTGTCTAACGATTTGTCTAAAGATATTTAATTATATAAAAAGTTTAAAAACTGTATTTTCCCGATTTTATAATTTTAGAAAGATAAAACCTGATTTTTATTCCGAAACGTGTTTGTTTCTAGCAAATAACCTTAGAAGCATAGGGGAGATGGATACTTATATCGTAAACAATTAATTATATACGTCTGGTAGTTGTAGTTAGAGGTGGGCGCGCTCTGAGCTCCTAAGAGTGGGAGAGCAATTTTTGAGCGTGAGCTCCCCTCTCCGGCCAAAAAAAAGGGAAGATCGCGAGCGCGAGCTTCCTTCTCCCCTCTCCGTCCAAAAAAAGAGAAGAGCGCGAGCGCGAGCTTCCTTCTCCCCTCTCCGTCCAAAAAAAGAGAAGAGCGCGAGCGCGAGCTTCCTTCTCCCCTCTCCGTCCAAAAAAAGAGAAGAGCGCGAGCGCGAGCTTCCTTCTCCCCTCTCCGTCCAAAAAAAGAGAAGAGCGCGAGCGCGAGCTTCCTTCTCCCCTCTCCGTCCAAAAAAAGAGAAGAGCGCGAGCGCGAGCTTCCTTCTCCCCTCTCCGTCCAAAAAAAGAGAAGAGCGCGAGCGCGAGCTCCCCTCTCCCCTCTCCGTCCAAAAAAAGAGAAGAGCGCGAGCGCGAGCTTCCTTCTCCCCTCTCCGTCCAAAAAAAGAGAAGAGCGCGAGCGCGAGCTTCCTTCTCCCCTCTCCGTCCAAAAAAAGAGAAGAGCGCGAGCGCGAGCTCCCCTCTCCCCTCTCCGTCCAAAAAAAGAGAAGAGCGCGAGCGCGAGCTTCCTTCTCCCCTCTCCGTCCAAAAAAAGAGAAGAGCGCGAGCGCGAGCTTCCTTCTCCCCTCTCCGTCCAAAAAAAGAGAAGAGCGCGAGCGCGAGCTCCCCTCTCCCCTCTCCGTCCAAAAAAAGAGAAGAGCGCGAGCGCGAGATTCCTTCTCCCCTCTCCGTCCAAAAAAAGAGAAGAGCGCGAGCGCGAGCTCCCCTCTCCCCTCTCCGTCCAAAAAAAGAGAAGAGCGCGAGCGCGAGCTTCCTTCTCCCCTCTCCGTCCAAAAAAAGAGAAGAGCGCGAGCGCGAGCTTCCTTCTCCCCTCTCCGTCCAAAAAAAGAGAAGAGCGCGAGCGCGAGCTCCCCTCTCCCCTCTCCGTCCAAAAAAAGAGAAGAGCGCGAGCGCGAGCTTCCTTCTCCCCTCTCCGTCCAAAAAAAGAGAAGAGCGCGAGCGCGAGCTTCCTTCTCCCCTCTCCGTCCAAAAAAAGAGAAGAGCGCGAGCGCGAGCTCCCCTCTCCCCTCTCCGTCCAAAAAAAGAGAAGAGCGCGAGCGCGAGCTTCCTTCTCCCCTCTCCGTCCAAAAAAAGAGAAGAGCGCGAGCGCGAGCTTCCTTCTCCCCTCTCCGTCCAAAAAAAGGGAAGATCGCGAGCGCGAGCTTCCTTCTCCCCTCTCCGTCCAAAAAAAGAGAAGAGCGCGAGCGCGAGCTTCCTTCTCCCCTCTCCGTCCAAAAAAAGAGAAGAGCGCGAGCGCGAGCTTCCTTCTCCCCTCTCCGTCCAAAAAAAGAGAAGAGCGCGAGCGCGAGCTTCCTTCTCCCCTCTCCGTCCAAAAAAAGAGAAGAGCGCGAGCGCGAGCTCCCCTCTCCCCTCTCCGTCCAAAAAAAGAGAAGAGCGCGAGCGCGAGCTTCCTTCTCCCCTCTCCGTCCAAAAAAAGAGAAGAGCGCGAGCGCGAGCTTCCTTCTCCCCTCTCCGTCCAAAAAAAGAGAAGAGCGCGAGCGCGAGCTCCCCTCTCCCCTCTCCGTCCAAAAAAAGAGAAGAGCGCGAGCGCGAGCTTCCTTCTCCCCTCTCCGTCCAAAAAAAGAGAAGAGCGCGAGCGCGAGCTTCCTTCTCCCCTCTCCGTCCAAAAAAAGAGAAGAGCGCGAGCGCGAGCTCCCCTCTCCCCTCTCCGTCCAAAAAAAGAGAAGAGCGCGAGCGCGAGCTTCCTTCTCCCCTCTCCGTCCAAAAAAAGAGAAGAGCGCGAGCGCGAGCTTCCTTCTCCCCTCTCCGTCCAAAAAAAGAGAAGAGCGCGAGCGTGAGCTCCCCTCTCCCCTCTCCGTCCAAAAAAAGAGAAGAGCGCGAGCGCGAGCTTCCTTCTCCCCTCTCCGTCCAAAAAAAGAGAAGAGCGCGAGCGCGAGCTTCCTTCTCCCCTCTCCGTCCAAAAAAAGAGAAGAGCGCGAGCGCGAGCTTCCTTCTCCCCTCTCCGTCCAAAAAAAGAGAAGAGCGCGAGCGCGAGCTCCCCTCTCCCCTCTCCGTCCAAAAAAAGAGAAGAGCGCGAGCGCGAGCTTCCTTCTCCCCTCTCCGTCCAAAAAAAGAGAAGAGCGCGAGCGCGAGCTTCCTTCTCCCCTCTCCGTCCAAAAAAAGAGAAGAGCGCGAGCGCGAGCTCCCCTCTCCCCTCTCCGTCCAAAAAAAGAGAAGAGCGCGAGCGCGAGCTTCCTTCTCCCCTCTCCGTCCAAAAAAAGAGAAGAGCGCGAGCGCGAGCTTCCTTCTCCCCTCTCCGTCCAAAAAAAGAGAAGAGCGCGAGCGCGAGCTTCCTTCTCCCCTCTCCGTCCAAAAAAAGAGAAGAGCGCGAGCGCGAGCTTCCTTCTCCCCTCTCCGTCCAAAAAAAGAGAAGAGCGCGAGCGCGAGCTTCCTTCTCCCCTCTCCGTCCAAAAAAAGAGAAGAGCGCGAGCGCGAGCTTCCTTCTCCCCTCTCCGTCCAAAAAAAGAGAAGAGCGCGAGCGCGAGCTCCCCTCTCCCCTCTCCGTCCAAAAAAAGAGAAGAGCGCGAGCGCGAGCTTCCTTCTCCCCTCTCCGTCCAAAAAAAGAGAAGAGCGCGAGCGCGAGCTTCCTTCTCCCCTCTCCGTCCAAAAAAAGAGAAGAGCGCGAGCGCGAGCTCCCCTCTCCCCTCTCCGTCCAAAAAAAGAGAAGAGCGCGAGCGCGAGCTTCCTTCTCCCCTCTCCGTCCAAAAAAAGAGAAGAGCGCGAGCGCGAGCTTCCTTCTCCCCTCTCCGTCCAAAAAAAGAGAAGAGCGCGAGCGCGAGCTTCCTTCTCCCCTCTCCGTCCAAAAAAAGAGAAGAGCGCGAGCGCGAGCTCCCCTCTCCCCTCTCCGTCCAAAAAAAGAGAAGAGCGCGAGCGCGAGCTTCCTTCTCCCCTCTCCGTCCAAAAAAAGGGAAGATCGCGAGCGCGAGCTTCCTTCTCCCCTCTCCGTCCAAAAAAAGAGAAGAGCGCGAGCGCGAGCTTCCTTCTCCCCTCTCCGTCCAAAAAAAGAGAAGAGCGCGAGCGCGAGCTTCCTTCTCCCCTCTCCGTCCAAAAAAAGAGAAGAGCGCGAGCGCGAGCTTCCTTCTCCCCTCTCCGTCCAAAAAAAGAGAAGAGCGCGAGCGCGAGCTTCCTTCTCCCCTCTCCGTCCAAAAAAAGAGAAGAGCGCGAGCGCGAGCTCCCCTCTCCCCTCTCCGTCCAAAAAAAGAGAAGAGCGCGAGCGCGAGCTTCCTTCTCCCCTCTCCGTCCAAAAAAAGAGAAGAGCGCGAGCGCGAGCTTCCTTCTCCCCTCTCCGTCCAAAAAAAGAGAAGAGCGCGAGCGCGAGCTCCCCTCTCCCCTCTCCGTCCAAAAAAAGAGAAGAGCGCGAGCGCGAGCTTCCTTCTCCCCTCTCCGTCCAAAAAAAGAGAAGAGCGCGAGCGCGAGCTTCCTTCTCCCCTCTCCGTCCAAAAAAAGAGAAGAGCGCGAGCGCGAGCTTCCTTCTCCCCTCTCCGTCCAAAAAAAGAGAAGAGCGCGAGCGCGAGCTCCCCTCTCCCCTCTCCGTCCAAAAAAAGAGAAGAGCGCGAGCGCGAGCTTCCTTCTCCCCTCTCCGTCCAAAAAAAGGGAAGATCGCGAGCGCGAGCTTCCTTCTCCCCTCTCCGTCCAAAAAAAGAGAAGAGCGCGAGCGCGAGCTTCCTTCTCCCCTCTCCGTCCAAAAAAAGAGAAGAGCGCGAGCGCGAGCTTCCTTCTCCCCTCTCCGTCCAAAAAAAGAGAAGAGCGCGAGCGCGAGCTTCCTTCTCCCCTCTCCGTCCAAAAAAAGAGAAGAGCGCGAGCGCGAGCTTCCTTCTCCCCTCTCCGTCCAAAAAAAGAGAAGAGCGCGAGCGCGAGCTCCCCTCTCCCCTCTCCGTCCAAAAAAAGAGAAGAGCGCGAGCGCGAGCTTCCTTCTCCCCTCTCCGTCCAAAAAAAGAGAAGAGCGCGAGCGCGAGCTTCCTTCTCCCCTCTCCGTCCAAAAAAAGAGAAGAGCGCGAGCGCGAGCTCCCCTCTCCCCTCTCCGTCCAAAAAAAGAGAAGAGCGCGAGCGCGAGCTTCCTTCTCCCCTCTCCGTCCAAAAAAAGAGAAGAGCGCGAGCGCGAGCTTCCTTCTCCCCTCTCCGTCCAAAAAAAGAGAAGAGCGCGAGCGCGAGCTCCCCTCTCCCCTCTCCGTCCAAAAAAAGAGAAGAGCGCGAGCGCGAGCTCCCCTCTCCCCTCTCCGTCCAAAAAAAGAGAAGAGCGCGAGCGCGAGCTTCCTTCTCCCCTCTCCGTCCAAAAAAAGAGAAGAGCGCGAGCGTGAGCTCCCCTCTCCCCTCTCCGCCCAAAAAAAGAGAAGAGCGCGAGCGCGAGCTTCCTTCTCCCCTCTCCGTCCAAAAAAAGAGAAGAGCGCGAGCGCGAGCTTCCTTCTCCCCTCTCCGTCCAAAAAAAGAGAAGAGCGCGAGCGCGAGCTTCCTTCTCCCCTCTCCGTCCAAAAAAAGAGAAGAGCGCGAGCGCGAGCTTCCTTCTCCCCTCTCCGTCCAAAAAAAGAGAAGAGCGCGAGCGCGAGCTCCCCTCTCCCCTCTCCGTCCAAAAAAAGAGAAGAGCGCGAGCGCGAGCTTCCTTCTCCCCTCTCCGTCCAAAAAAAGAGAAGAGCGCGAGCGCGAGCTTCCTTCTCCCCTCTCCGTCCAAAAAAAGAGAAGAGCGCGAGCGCGAGCTCCCCTCTCCCCTCTCCGTCCAAAAAAAGAGAAGAGCGCGAGCGCGAGCTTCCTTCTCCCCTCTCCGTCCAAAAAAAGAGAAGAGCGCGAGCGCGAGCTTCCTTCTCCCCTCTCCGTCCAAAAAAAGAGAAGAGCGCGAGCGCGAGCTTCCTTCTCCCCTCTCCGTCCAAAAAAAGAGAAGAGCGCGAGCGCGAGCTCCCCTCTCCCCTCTCCGTCCAAAAAAAGAGAAGAGCGCGAGCGCGAGCTTCCTTCTCCCCTCTCCGTCCAAAAAAAGGGAAGATCGCGAGCGCGAGCTTCCTTCTCCCCTCTCCGTCCAAAAAAAGAGAAGAGCGCGAGCGCGAGCTTCCTTCTCCCCTCTCCGTCCAAAAAAAGAGAAGAGCGCGAGCGCGAGCTTCCTTCTCCCCTCTCCGTCCAAAAAAAGAGAAGAGCGCGAGCGCGAGCTTCCTTCTCCCCTCTCCGTCCAAAAAAAGAGAAGAGCGCGAGCGCGAGCTTCCTTCTCCCCTCTCCGTCCAAAAAAAGAGAAGAGCGCGAGCGCGAGCTCCCCTCTCCCCTCTCCGTCCAAAAAAAGAGAAGAGCGCGAGCGCGAGCTTCCTTCTCCCCTCTCCGTCCAAAAAAAGAGAAGAGCGCGAGCGCGAGCTTCCTTCTCCCCTCTCCGTCCAAAAAAAGAGAAGAGCGCGAGCGCGAGCTCCCCTCTCCCCTCTCCGTCCAAAAAAAGAGAAGAGCGCGAGCGCGAGCTTCCTTCTCCCCTCTCCGTCCAAAAAAAGAGAAGAGCGCGAGCGCGAGCTTCCTTCTCCCCTCTCCGTCCAAAAAAAGAGAAGAGCGCGAGCGCGAGCTCCCCTCTCCCCTCTCCGTCCAAAAAAAGAGAAGAGCGCGAGCGCGAGCTCCCCTCTCCCCTCTCCGTCCAAAAAAAGAGAAGAGCGCGAGCGCGAGCTTCCTTCTCCCCTCTCCGTCCAAAAAAAGAGAAGAGCGCGAGCGTGAGCTCCCCTCTCCCCTCTCCGCCCAAAAAAAAGAGAAGAGCGCGAGCGTGAGCTCCCCTCTCCCCTCTCCGCCCAAAAAAAAGAGAAGAGCGCGAGCGTGAGCTCCCCTCTCCCCTCTCCGTCCAAAAAAAAGAGAAGAGCGCGAGCGTGAGCTCCCCTCTCCCCTCTCTGCCCAAAAAAAAGAGAAGAGCGCGAGCGTGAGCTCCCCTCTCCCCTCTCCGTCCAAAAAAAAGAGAAGAGCGCGAGCGTGAGCTCCCCTCTCCCCTCTCCGTCCAAAAAAAAAGAGAAGAGCGCGAGCGTGAGCTCCCCTCTCCCCTCTCCGCCCAAAAAAAAGAGAAGAGCGCGAGCGTGAGCTCCCCTCTCCCCTCTCCGTCCAAAAAAAAGAGAAGAGCGCGAGCGTGAGCTCCCCTCTCCCCTCTCTGCCCAAAAAAAAGAGAAGAGCGCGAGCGTGAGCTCCCCTCTCCCCTCTCCGCCCAAAAAAAAGAGAAGAGCGCGAGCGTGAGCTCCCCTCTCCCCTCTCTGCCCAAAAAAAAGAGAAGAGCGCGAGCGTGAGCTCCCCTCTCCCCTCTCCGCCCAAAAAAAAGAGAAGAGCGCGAGCGTGAGCTCCCCTCTCCCCTCTCCGCCCAAAAAAAAGAGAAGAGCGCGAGCGTGAGCTCCCCTCTCCCCTCTCCGCCCAAAAAAAAGAGAAGAGCGCGAGCGTGAGCTCCCCTCTCCCCTCTCCGTCCAAAAAAAAGAGAAGAGCGCGAGCGTGAGCTCCCCTCTCCCCTCTCTGCCCAAAAAAAAGAGAAGAGCGCGAGCGTGAGCTCCCCTCTCCCCTCTCCGCCCAAAAAAAAGAGAAGAGCGCGAGCGTGAGCTCCCCTCTCCCCTCTCCGCCCAAAAAAAAGAGAAGAGCGCGAGCGTGAGCTCCCCTCTCCCCTCTCCGTCCAAAAAAAAGAGAAGAGCGCGAGCGTGAGCTCCCCTCTCCCCTCTCCGCCCAAAAAAAAGAGAAGAGCGCGAGCGTGAGCTCCCCTCTCCCCTCTCCGCCCAAAAAAAAGAGAAGAGCGCGAGCGTGAGCTCCCCTCTCCCCTCTCCGCCCAAAAAAAAGAGAAGAGCGCGAGCGTGAGCTCCCCTCTCCCCTCTCCGCCCAAAAAAAAGAGAAGAGCGCGAGCGTGAGCTCCCCTCTCCCCTCTCCGTCCAAAAAAAAGAGAAGAGCGCGAGCGTGAGCTCCCCTCTCCCCTCTCTGCCCAAAAAAAAGAGAAGAGCGCGAGCGTGAGCTCCCCTCTCCCCTCTCCGTCCAAAAAAAAGAGAAGAGCGCGAGCGTGAGCTCCCCTCTCCCCTCTCCGTCCAAAAAAAAAGAGAAGAGCGCGAGCGTGAGCTCCCCTCTCCCCTCTCCGCCCAAAAAAAAGAGAAGAGCGCGAGCGTGAGCTCCCCTCTCCCCTCTCCGTCCAAAAAAAAGAGAAGAGCGCGAGCGTGAGCTCCCCTCTCCCTTCTCTGCCAAAAAAAAAGAGAAGAGCGCGAGCGTGAGCTCCCCTCTCCCCTCTCCGCCCAAAAAAAAGAGAAGAGCGCGAGCGTGAGCTCCCCTCTCCCCTCTCCGCCCAAAAAAAAGAGAAGAGCGCGAGCGTGAGCTCCCCTCTCCCCTCTCCGCCCAAAAAAAAGAGAAGAGCGCGAGCGTGAGCTCCCCTCTCCCCTCTCCGCCCAAAAAAAAGAGAAGAGCGCGAGCGTGAGCTCCCCTCTCCCCTCTCCGTCCAAAAAAAAGAGAAGAGCGCGAGCGTGAGCTCCCCTCTCCCCTCTCTGCCCAAAAAAAAGAGAAGAGCGCGAGCGTGAGCTCCCCTCTCCCCTCTCCGCCCAAAAAAAAGAGAAGAGCGCGAGCGTGAGCTCCCCTCTCCCCTCTCCGCCCAAAAAAAAGAGAAGAGCGCGAGCGTGAGCTCCCCTCTCCCCTCTCCGCCCAAAAAAAAGAGAAGAGCGCGAGCGTGAGCTCCCCTCTCCCCTCTCCGTCCAAAAAAAAGAGAAGAGCGCGAGCGTGAGCTCCCCTCTCCCCTCTCCGCCCAAAAAAAAGAGAAGAGCGCGAGCGTGAGCTCCCCTCTCCCCTCTCTGCCCAAAAAAAAGAGAAGAGCGCGAGCGTGAGCTCCCCTCTCCCCTCTCCGCCCAAAAAAAAGAGAAGAGCGCGAGCGTGAGCTCCCCTCTCCCCTCTCCGCCCAAAAAAAAGAGAAGAGCGCGAGCGTGAGCTCCCCTCTCCCCTCTCCGTCCAAAAAAAAGAGAAGAGCGCGAGCGTGAGCTCCCCTCTCCCCTCTCCGCCCAAAAAAAAGAGAAGAGCGCGAGCGTGAGCTCCCCTCTCCCCTCTCCGCCCAAAAAAAAGAGAAGAGCGCGAGCGTGAGCTCCCCTCTCCCCTCTCCGCCCAAAAAAAAGAGAAGAGCGCGAGCGTGAGCTCCCCTCTCCCCTCTCTGCCCAAAAAAAAGAGAAGAGCGCGAGCGTGAGCTCCCCTCTCCCCTCTCCGCCCAAAAAAAAGAGAAGAGCGCGAGCGTGAGCTCCCCTCTCCCCTCTCCGCCCAAAAAAAAGAGAAGAGCGCGAGCGTGAGCTCCCCTCTCCCCTCTCCGCCCAAAAAAAAGAGAAGAGCGCGAGCGTGAGCTCCCCTCTCCCCTCTCCGCCCAAAAAAAAGAGAAGAGCGCGAGCGTGAGCTCCCCTCTCCCCTCTCCGCCCAAAAAAAAGAGAAGAGCGCGAGCGTGAGCTCCCCTCTCCCCTCTCTGCCCAAAAAAAAGAGAAGAGCGCGAGCGTGAGCTCCCCTCTCCCCTCTCCGCCCAAAAAAAAGAGAAGAGCGCGAGCGTGAGCTCCCCTCTCCCCTCTCCGCCCAAAAAAAAGAGAAGAGCGCGAGCGTGAGCTCCCCTCTCCCCTCTCCGCCCAAAAAAAAGAGAAGAGCGCGAGCGTGAGCTCCCCTCTCCCCTCTCCGTCCAAAAAAAAGAGAAGAGCGCGAGCGTGAGCTCCCCTCTCCCCTCTCTGCCCAAAAAAAAGAGAAGAGCGCGAGCGTGAGCTCCCCTCTCCCCTCTCCGCCCAAAAAAAAGAGAAGAGCGCGAGCGTGAGCTCCCCTCTCCCCTCTCCGCCCAAAAAAAAGAGAAGAGCGCGAGCGTGAGCTCCCCTCTCCCCTCTCCGTCCAAAAAAAAGAGAAGAGCGCGAGCGTGAGCTCCCCTCTCCCCTCTCCGCCCAAAAAAAGAGAAGAGCGCGAGCGTGAGCTCCCCTCTCCCCTCTCCGCCCAAAAAAAAGAGAAGAGCGCGAGCGTGAGCTCCCCTCTCCCCTCTCCGCCCAAAAAAAAGAGAAGAGCGCGAGCGTGAGCTCCCCTCTCCCCTCTCTGCCCAAAAAAAAGAGAAGAGCGCGAGCGTGAGCTCCCCTCTCCCCTCTCCGCCCAAAAAAAAGAGAAGAGCGCGAGCGTGAGCTCCCCTCTCCCCTCTCCGCCCAAAAAAAAGAGAAGAGCGCGAGCGTGAGCTCCCCTCTCCCCTCTCCGCCCAAAAAAAAGAGAAGAGCGCGAGCGTGAGCTCCCCTCTCCCCTCTCCGCCCAAAAAAAAGAGAAGAGCGCGAGCGTGAGCTCCCCTCTCCCCTCTCTGCCCAAAAAAAAGAGAAGAGCGCGAGCGTGAGCTCCCCTCTCCCCTCTCCGCCCAAAAAAAAGAGAAGAGCGCGAGCGTGAGCTCCCCTCTCCCCTCTCTGCCCAAAAAAAAGAGAAGAGCGCGAGCGTGAGCTCCCCTCTCCCCTCTCCGTCCAAAAAAAAGAGAAGAGCGCGAGCGTGAGCTCCCCTCTCCCCTCTCTGCCCAAAAAAAAGAGAAGAGCGCGAGCGTGAGCTCCCCTCTCCCCTCTCCGCCCAAAAAAAAGAGAAGAGCGTAGCGCGAGCTCCCCTCTCCAGCCAAAAAAAAAAGAGAAGTACAAGTGCGCCGCCATCTAGCTCAATATTAATGAGCGCGAGCTCGGAAAATTCGATTTTTGCCCATATCTGGTTTTAGTAGGCTTTTTCTAGCCTAGATTTAATGTCTCTATCGGACGAAATGAGGGCCAATTGAATTTTCTTTATTCGTGATCGGCAATTGTGTTAAACAGAAATAAAAAAAACTGTCTGATTGGTCTGCCGCATAAAGCGTCGGCTGGCTCGAATTGGGTTGACACTTTCGCGAATTATTGCTCGGAGTATTTAGGTCTTTACACTCTTCGCGCTTCATAATACTCTCCAGTTAATTGTTTCCGTTTAATTTAAAACAAAGTCTAAGCGTTGCAGCTTACTGTTAGAGGGGGATTGTTCACCATCTCTACAAATCGTCCGAAGAAGAAATAACTACTTTGCTTTTCGTACTATATGTCCCATTTACAGATTAATTCCGACTTAAATTAAACGAAATAATGGGAATTCGGCTAAATTATATTATAAAGAGAAAACTAGTGCACGGATATTATCAAAAGTAACATAAGACCCAAAAGTGTGTCAGATCGGTACAGTAGTTAATAAGAGTTTGTCGCAAAGTAAAAAAGGGAAAGGAAGTGGGGGTCGGAAAATACGTCATCAAAATCAAGGTACTCCAGCGCCGCTGAGTGAGGCGTTTTAGAACGTATGTCTACGGGCGAGTAAATCGAAGAGAGATAATCGCGCCAGACTATAGACTAAATATAAAGTTGCTAGTACTATGCCAACCGGTAGGTTATGTAGTCTATAGCGTGACTAGGTCTCACTAGAAATTTTAATAGGCGCGAAGGTACAGCTGACACACGTTTGGGTCTTATGCTACTTTTGATATTATTTAAAGTCGAAAAGTCCGATGAAGCGTTGACGTTGAGATAACTAACGCCCGTCGTTGTTGAGATCATTAAATCTTTATATCAGCTGTTGAAAGGGAACGGCCAAGCTTTTCCAAATATCGCCTTATTTCCGTATCAAAAGATCAACAAGACGTTCAATATACTTACACGTACCTTATTTTGTCTAGAAAAAATAGTTTTTTTTTCTAAAAAGTTGAAATGCAAAATAACGCCAAGTATTTGGGTTTGAATTTTCGACGCCATTTTAAGGTGTATCGCCAGCGCCAGCAGCACCTTAGTGAGCTATTTGCGAACTATCCTAACTTTTAAAATCGCTTAGGTCTCGTATGGAACGCGCCGCGCGTGACAAATCTTTCGCGTCTTCAGCAGCGCGCCCTTTTACGTTGTTTTTCTGTCTCGCCGATTTCTCACCAGGTGTCGCGGCGGACGCGCGCTTTTAAATTTCCAGATATTTCTTTATTTTAAAGTAAAATTTAATAAAAATTCTGCTACTACATGGAGGTTAATAAAATAAAATAACATTTATTATCGGTAGCTTTCGGACCGCGGTCCTTCGTCAGCCGTTGTTACAAACCAAAGAGTGGGAGAGCTATTTTTGAGCGCGAGCTCCCCTCTCCGGCTGACGAAGGACCGCGGTCCGAAAGCTACCGATAATAAATTTTATTTTATTTTATTAACCTCCATGTAGTAGCAGAATTTTTATTAAATTTTACTTTAAGTTATATCGACCATGGAACGAAATTTTAGTAATCTTTATTTTATTCAAAATTAATCACTTAAAATTTTTTGATGCGGTTTTCGCCATAAATTTTAGTTTTTAACGGGCTATAGGGCTATCTAACTGGTTAAAGCTTGACCGTTCCCCTTTAAGAAGAAGACGGTGGTGTGGTTTTTGGGTCACTTTTTGTTTGACGAACCGCCTTTTCGCAATCTCGATGAAAAATTAACTTTGGTTTATAAATAGGGCCATTGGTGGCAATAGACGGCTATGGCAATTTAGAAAAATGAAAAACTTGGAGTGTTGGGAAATTAACGGTTCTTCTTCACAAAAGACGCGTCATTATTGTATTAAGGTCAACCCAGAAAAAACCATTTTTTATTCAGACAGTTTTTGTATTATACGCAATAAAAAACCGCGAGTCTTAACTTCAACGAAGATTGAGTTGATATATTTAATAGACCAGTAAATATATTACAGAAAAAATATGTCACAATACAGCTTGCCCTAACTATACATCTTATGAAATATACACGAAAGTCATCAGTTAAGGCCGAGGGGCTAACCAGTAAGAATTTGCATGTACACCGATTGCGTAATCATTAATGTGTACAGATGATTACGCAATCAGCACAGATGATTACGATGAGTGCAGAATGATTACGACGAGTAAAGAATGATTACGATGAGTACAGAATGATTACGATGAGTAAAGAATGATTACGATGAGTAAAGAATGATTACGATGAGTACAGAATGATTACGATGAGTAAAGAATGATTACGATGAGTACAGAATGATTACGATGAGTACAGAATGATTACGATGAGTAAAGAATGATTACGATGAGTACAGAATGATTACGATGAGTACAGAATGATTACGATGAGTACAGAATGATTACGATGAGTACAGAATGATTACGATGAGTAAAGAATGATTACGATGAGTAAAGAATGATTACGATGAGTACAGAATGATTACGATGAGTACACATGATTACGATGAGTACAGAATGATTACGATGAGTAAAGAATGATTACGATGAGTACAGAATGATTACGATGAGTAAAGAATGATTACGATGAGTACAGAATGATTACGATGAGTACAGAATGATTACGATGAGTAAAGAATGATTACGATGAGTACATAATGATAACGATGAGTACAGAATGATTACGATGAGTACAGAATGATTACGATGAGTAAAGAATGATTACGATGAGTACAGAATGATTACGATGAGTACACATGATTACGATGGGTACAGAATGATTACGATGATTACAGAATGATTACGATCAGTACACATGATTACGATGAGTACAGAATGATTACGATGAGTACACATGATTACGATGGGTACAGAATGATTACGATGAGTAAAGAATGATTACGATGAGTACAGAATTATAACGATGAGTACAGAATGATTACGATGAGTAAAGAATGATTACGATGAGTACAGAATGATAACGATGAGTACAGAATGATTACGATGAGTACAGAATGATTACGATGAGTAAAGAATGATTACGATGAGTACAGAATGATTACGATGAGTACACATGATTACGATGGGTACAGAATGATTACGATGATTACAGAATGATAACGATGAGTACAGAATGATTACGATGAGTACACATGATTACGATGAGTACAGAATGATTACGATCAGTACACATGATTACGATGAGTACAGAATGATTACGATGAGTACACATGATTACGATGGGTACAGAATGATAACGATGAGTACAGAATTATTACGCAGAGTTCACAGGCAACCCAAAACTTTAAAATTGTTACAAATGAGTAATTGAGTACGGGAGAGTTCCAATGAATACGCGTGATTACAGATGATTACGCGCTATTACAAATGATTAAACGTGATTACAGATGAGTACGTGTGATTTCATAATGATAACGGGTGATTACAGATGAGTACGAAGATTACAAATGATTACGGGATTACGAATGAGTACAAAAGTTACAGAAGATTACGTAATCATTAGAGTTTGGGTGCACACCGATTACAGGAAGTGGTTAGCCAGGTTAAGCCAGGTTAAGGCATATTTTAAAGCTAAGTTTTTAAAAGGCTTCAGATTTTTGGAGGACTTTTGCAATTTTTATCTCACTCACAAACTAGGCGATTCGGACTTTAGCATTGTTAGATCTAATACTTAGGCGCGTACCGAAATTTTAACACTGGATACGGAATTATAATATTAAAAGTTCGCGACGGGTTTTTAATTTATTCCGAGTGAGAAAATCTCAAGGATAATAATACACTATAATTATTCTATTGCATCAAAATGGGAAGATTTTTTCTTTAAGCTCTTTTATATTTTTAAAATCCTGTTGTCTAAGCTCCTCTAGAGGCGGAGCGCAAGTAGAAAAGAATATGAATTATGATATACGGATTCCTTGGATTACCTTAAAGCCTACTCTGCCTTATATTATACTATCCGAAAAGCCCACCCTACAGGCGGGCTCTCAGCTAGTTGGGTGTTTTGAGGCTCTCCATCTCAGTAAGGCCCACCTGCCCTTTTTCCCCATGCCAGAATTACCGCGGTACCCTTTTCCACGCGCAAAAATAACATAAAAACTCGTCTTTCTCTCTCGGCCCAACCCCCCCCCCCAAGGAGGAACCCCCTCCCCCTTTTCCCCATGCCAGAATTACCGTGGTACCCTTTTCTCCATAGTCGAACCACCCCAGTAAGACACTCCTCCCCCTTTTCCCCATGCCAGAATTACCGGGGTATCCTTTTCCCCCCTAAATATACCAAATAAAATCGCCTTTCTCTCTCGTCCCAAACCCCCCAGTAAGGCTCCCCTCCCCTTTTTCCCCATGCCAGAATTACCAAGGTACCTTTTTCCCCATAGTCGAACCACCCCAGTAAGGCACTCCTCCCCCTTTTCTCCATTCCAGAATTACAGGGGTATCCTTTCCCCCCCGCAAATATACCAAAAAAATCGCCTTTCTCTCTCGTCCCAAAACCCCCAGTAAGGCTCCCCTCCCCTTTTTCCCCATGCCAGAATTACTGAGGTACCCTTTTCCCCATAGTCGAACCACCCCAGTAAGGCACTCCTCCTCCTTTTCTCCATTCCAGAATTACAGGGGTATCCTTTTCCCCCCGCAAATATACCAAAAAAAATCGCCTTTCTCTCTCGTCCCAAACCCCCCAGAAAGGCTCCCCTCCCCTTTTTCCCCATGCCAGAATTACCGGGGTACCCTTTTTCCCTCGCAAAAATAACTTAAAACTCGCCTTTCTCTATCGTCCCAAAACCCCATGTACCCCTGTAAACCCCCTGTATCCAATGGCAGATTTGCTCCCCCGCTCCTGATGAACAGAAAACTACCCTCATCCTTGAGCCCTGACCTCACTCTGTCCCGCGGGCCACTCTGTCTATAGTACAACCACCTCAGTAACGAAGCGAAAGGCGGTCTCGGTTTCCCTCTGTCCCGCGGGTCACTTTCTCTTCGCTGATCCGCCCCCACCTTCGCCTTCCTTACTGACTAACCAAAAGCTCGAACGACGACGACGATGACGAAGTGGTTTTTAGTTCCACATCGATATATATATATCGAAGTGGGACTATTGCTATGGACGGAATGTCGTTAAGTGTTGTAGTTTGTTTGTTTGTTTGTATGTTTGTCGTGGAAAGCGACGACACGGTAGATGGAGCTGCGAAAAATAATTTATATAATCTCCAAAACCGACGCCTTTACCAAGCGAATCACGGCGTCCTCTTCGTATTTCATGCTTGAACTTTTAGCCTTGAACACTTTTATAGTTTGTGTACGACCAACCCCCTTAAAGGGAGATTGACCGAAAAAAACAAGTTGGTCTCATTCGATAGAACTCTTTGACGCGCACGCAGTGCCGTTAATTTCCGCCCCCTTCGACCAACCCCCTTAAAGGGAGAGTGACTTAAAAAAAAGTTGGTCTCATTCGATAGAACTCTTTGACGCGCACGCAGTGCCGTTAAGATAAGAAATCACATGGCCTCAACAGCTTTTGTAATGGTTTGCCCACCCGCGTATCCTGAGGGTGGGCGGTGGCTACACTTTAACATAGGATGGTAAATTATATATCAAAGAATAGGAAATCACATGGGCTCAACAGCTTTTATATAAGTTTTCCCACCCGGGTCTGCTGATGGTGTATGGGTTTGCCCACTCGAATACACCTATGTGGAACTAACATTACGGCCTGGGCCGACTTGTTATAGTATAGACAGTACCAGGTTAGTTGGTAATTTTTAAAAATGACGTTCTTTATTCTCCGAATAGGATTCTAATTTCGAGAAGAATAAAGCTGAAAATAAGCAACCTTAGGGAGTCGGTTTTACGGTCTGTAATTAGAAATTCAATTAAAATTGGAGAACCGCGTGTTTCGTTATAATTCCATTACGTCAGCCTTTGCTTTTCCACTACGTTTAATCCATTGCGAAATTGCAGAAAAAACTTTAGGCAAATGTTACAGAAAATACTGGCTTCATAAAATTACTAGAGGAGAAGGGGAAGTAATTATTTTATTTTATTGATCTTTATGGTTTTATGCTTGTTCGAAGAATTAGTAAAGATAATGATTAAAACCTGTTTTTAACACGCTTCGTGGAATTTTATAATTTGCTCTTGAAAATATAAAAATTAATTTGTTTAATTTAATTAAGTTCTTTATATATACCTCCAGTTTATTTACTTACATCCTTTGAATTCCGTTTCAATTATTTGAAAATAGGCTGCCCACGCTGAATAATTTTTAAACTATAAACGTACGTCGGGAAATTTAATTGCATAAATAGGAATCCTTACAAACTCGCACTCAAATCTCGCTCAATTTAAATAACCAGGTTTGGTTTAAGAAGGGGCTGAAATAATTATCCAATGAATTTTATTCAGCGATTTTTAAGCCCTGCGGGTGTCTTATTCTTCAGCGTCTCGAGTGAATACAATGGCCTAAAACCCAAAAAATGAAACTAGAGTCTCGAATAAAAAATTATGAAAACTTTTAAGGGTTTTGGTTATTTTCCTAATTGAATTGCTACTCTTTACGAAAAATAAGGGTTTTTAACAAATGATTAGATAAAAATTGAAATTATACACTTATTTATTTTTTCTAATTTTCCGCCACCGATTACCCAATTTAAATATGAATTTTTATTTTGACCAAATATTCGGCCAAAACTACTCTTTTTCTGATCCAAATGTTGTCAAATCTTGACTTAAAGTTTGATCCAAACTGGATCGAAATAAATTTTTATCCTGAATTGGACAGATACAATTTTAAATTTGATCAAATATTGGATCCAAGTGTTAAAATATTTCGATCGAGTCATTTTATAAAATGTTGGATCAAATACATAATTTGATCTGTCCAATTTATGATAAAGTTTTTCGGAAATTGAAATTTTGAATATAAATCCCCGTATTTTGCCCGCTTTAGGATATAAAATAGGAGGACAAAAATCCTTCTAAGGGTCCATTAAATGAAAATATGGACTCTCTCCTATTCTTGGCCTAACCCAAAAATCCTGGCCCTAAAAATTCTTACATTTAAATGTAACCAAAATACTCTAAAATGAATTTAGCAGAATGGAGATCAAGAACGAAGAGTAAGCATTTTAAAGTTAAAAGTGGTTTTACGAATCAGATACTAAAATTAGAACAACAAATATTTGAAGAGGGAATCGGACGTGGCTTCAGTAAATAAAGTCCTCAATGGGAAGAAGAGGAAGCGATGCAACTGCTCGCTTTCGGACGAAAATAGGCGTCATACAATAAGCGGAAGAGCGGCCGTTCTTTTTGATTATAAATCTTTTAGGACGTAGTGAGCTCTATCAATTTCAATTTCCAACGAACGGTTGCTCGTCAAAGGGAACGAAGAATTGAAGGGCCATTATAAACGACGCGGGTCTCTCCAGTCGCCTTCAAAGGACACGACGAATGAATGGCGGAATCGTGGTACAAATGCTTCCAATTTCATTTCCCAAAATACCCTCTCTTTAACGACCATATCCATAAATATCAGACCCTACCATTCTTTAATAAATTCTTTATATTTTTGGATGTAGGTAAAAATGCAGTGAAGGTACTTAGAAGGGGGGTTCTCTTTGTAGAGGAATGGATCATTACATGGATTTCCATGGTTGAATTCGCACTGAGAAGTTTTACTTTGTATTTCTAGGAACTACGATTTATATTTCTAAAGGATTTTATAACAAAATTTGCGGTTAAGTTTGGAAATATTTGTACCTAATCTCGAAATAAATGTTAACTGAGACAACTAAAGCGGTCGGCATTTAACATTAATGAAAATACGAGTAGTCTCTAGAGGTCGGGGATGGTTAACTTCTATTCAATAGATAAAGCTCTCAAAATTATTCGTAAAACGTTTTGATCAAGTAATTTATATTTCTGTATTATCCGATTAATTTTTTGATAAATTTGTAAAATTAATCGGAAAAACGACGTTTTTTTCGATAAAAAGCTCAAATTTTACGAATAATTCATGTTTTTTAATCATTTTCCGAAATATTAACCGGTAAATTTCTTTGTTTACATTTTTTCCCAAAAAAATCAATTTAATCAAGGATAATGATTAACCGTTACCGACCTCTAGTAGTCTCTGATCAATAGATCAGTGCCGTCTTTCCCATTGGGCCAAAAGGGCACTGCCCTAGGGCCCAAAGTTTCTGGAGGGCCCCATTTTGAAAATTGTGAAGTGTAAAAGAAACTGTTTTCAACATTGCTCGAAAGTCCTAAACTTCGTATTTAGTCGCGGCTATAGACAGGGTAAATCTAAAACAAATAAAGACTTTTGGTTGTTGGTATTTTTAAATTAAGAATAAGCTTCTTCTTTAGTAACTTTTAGTAGGGCAAGTGAAACTATTTGGACCGATAGTTGTAGATTAGGTAAAGATGGCCCTGCAATAGTTGGCCTTCGTCCTCTTCCGTTTTTTTAAAGGCGCAATTTTCAAATAAAAGCGTCCATAGATAAAACATTACCTAGCAACTTACGGGCTTTGCACTCAAGCTCGTGCCGAAAAATAATCGTGTTAATTTACGTAGAAAAATTATTAGTTTTCTGTCCAATAGTTAGTCGTTTATTGTAAAATCTTTTAAAACAAGGTTTCCATGATTTGTTTTGATGTAGAAGCGGATTTCATTTCGGATGACGGCGGTTGAGGTACTTACATCGCGCTGTTACTATAAATTTAATTTTTAAGTAGGGAAATATTTTTATGATAATACTAATTTAAAAAAAAACCTATGAAGCTCTTACTTCGTATTAGTGGTAGACTAAAAATTTAACCTATCTCTAATATAATAATATTTATCATAGATCACTTAATATAAATTTATATCAAAACATTCAGATTAATATAAATTTATATCAAAACATTCAGATTAATATAAATTTATATCAAAACATTCAGATTAATATAAATTTATATCAAAACATTCAGATTAATATAAATTTATATCAAAACATTCAGATTAATATAAATTTATATCAAAACATTCAGATTAATATAAATTTATATCAAAACATTCAGATTAATATAAATTTATATCAAAACATTCAGATTAATATAAATTTATATCAAAACATTCAGATTAATATAAATTTATATCAAAACATTCAGATTAATATAAATTTATATCAAAACATTCAGATTAATATAAATTTATATCAAAACATTCAGATTAATATAAATTTATATCAAAACATTCAGATTAATATAAATTTATATCAAAACATTCAGATTAATATAAATTTATATCAAAACATTCAGATTAATATAAATTTATATCAAAACATTCAGATTAATATAAATTTATATCAAAACATTCAGATTAATATAAATTTATATCAAAACATTCAGATTAATATAAATTTATATCCAATCCCCACCTTTGCTAGTGGTCGATGGTAACAGTGATTTCGCGTTTAGCTGTAAAATACGGTGTAACATATTTTTCTAAAATCAGTATGTGATACAGCTCTTAAGAAATAAGTAGTCAATTTACTATACTGCTTAATGTAAGTCACTTAAATCGTGTAATCTACCAGATTTCACCCAGAACCATATTTCATACAACCAAGAACGCGTAGAAATGACTAAGAACTATGAATATATTTCTGGCACTATGAAGTTATATTTCTCAATCTATTTTTCCAGATTTTCATATAATCGTGGATAATTTTAATATTTTTCTTATTGTTTGTTATTATTATTTATAATACACAATCTGAGCGGGGAAAATATATCGCCCTTTTACAATTTCCAGATGGCGCTATCGGCAGGTTTTAGGGCGTTTACATTCTGCTAAGTATAACATCATGGCAACAGGGGACAATGTTATCATACATAGTTTTTAGTTACTTCTATGCTTTCTTTTTGGTACAACTTTATAAAATTATCACACAGATACAATATGGTTTATGTGTAAGTAAATATTTCTATGCAGTTTATAATTTCTACAATTTACAATAGAGCTCGTAATAAACGGTCTTGAGCGGAAGCTCATTTTTTAGCTTAGCTTTATACTTTTGTCGTAAGATATATATACCAGGGCCAATTTTAAGGACTTTTCAGAACTACCCAAATGCGATTGTGCTTTATCGCCCCCACAATAAATAAAACAAAGCCGAGTGAGGGGTAAAGTTGGGGCCTTTGAAATCTCATGGTTTTGTCGTTAATTGTTTTGCCGTACCTTGGACTAGGAGAAAAATGAGTTAATACATGCAGCCAGTGGCGTACCTAGGCACCCGCAGACCCCGCGACCGCGGGAGGGTCCGTGACATTTTCACAAAATAGGGGGCCCTTTCGTTTTAAGTAATATTTGTTCATAGCAAATAAAAAAAATTATAAAGGGCCCTTTTGATATCCTGCGGGGGGGGCCCAAAATTTGTCGTTACGCCACTGCATGCAGCTTACTATATTTTATATTGAACTACCTAAAATGAGTTCCCGAATGAAAATATTTTAGCAAGTTTTGAATTTTAGAGCTACCCAAATAGAGCAAACTTCCATAAAATGATTTAATCATTTGATAATGTTTTAATCTATTTAATCATTTTTGATCTGTTTAATCAGATTTAAATCTATTTAATAATTTTCTGATCTATTTAATCATTTTCTGATCTATTTAATCATTTTCTGATCTATTTAGTTATTTCAATCTCTATTTAGATAATTGCAATCTATATTTAATAACTTCAATCACGGTTTATTCATTTCAATCACGATTTAATAAAACAAATTTAGATTTAGTTTTTAATAGTTATTTAATAATTTACTCGCGATTTAATATATTTAACACGATTTAATCCATTTAATCAAGATAAATAAATAAATAAATAATCCAATAAAAACTTGTCGAGGTTAGCGGTAATATTTAGTGTAGGGAGCTTTTGGCTCGCGTGGCATGAAGGGCTTGCCACCACCCTCGTACGTATTGTAACCCGGTCACCTGTTTAAAGGCATTATAAGTCGCTAGATGACTTGGGCCTAAGGTGGTTCCTTGGGTATTAGCCTAGCTGATTATTATTGATTATTTTTATTATGTTTAATCAATTTAATAACGTTTAATCCATTTAATCACGATTTAATACCTTTATTTAGGATATCACTTTAATCATAATTTAATTAATTTAACCATGATATAATTCGTTTAACGATGATTTATTTAATTTAACCATGATCAGGAATCCATACCTCTACTTGGAATGCTTATCGCGGCAGATTTTCGTCTCGATGTGGCTGACGGGTTTTTTGAAGTCACTATGTTAACTTAACAAACAAGAGGGGAGTGCGCGCAGAGGGGATTTTTCTCTCGTAGGCGGGGCCAAAGTCGTCAGAGTGATCTTACCATACGCGATACGCCAGGATAAACATTCCAAGTAGAGGTATGGATTCCTGCCATGATATAATTCATTTAACGATGATATAGTTCATTTAACGATGATGTAGTTCATTTAACGATGAAATAGTTCATTTAACGAGGATATAGTTCATTTAACGATGACATAGTTCATTTAACGATGATATAGTTCATTTAACGATGATTTAGTTCATTTAACGATGATATAGTTCATTTAACGATGATATAGTTCATTTACCTATTATATAGTTCATTTAACAATTATATAATTCATTTAACGATGATATAATTCATTTAGCCATGATATAATTCATTTAACCATGATATAATTCATATAACCTTCATTTCATCTCTTAAGGGTATCCTAATTATAGATCGAAATAGAAGAGAGTAATGGCACTGTGACATACTAGCAGGTCACTCATGAACTTTCCTATAGATAAAAATTTGCTCCTACTCTATAAACCCGAAAACATCAAGCGTGAACAAGTCCCCTTTTTACAGTTTCAGAAGTTTGTAAAAGAACTGAGCTTATAAATAAAAGCAGTCGGAACTCGGGGGGAGTAAGTATGGCATACGAAATGAATTAGTATACGAAATAGCATGGGGAAACAAAAATGATTAGCAGAATAGCGATACAAAGCGAGAACGGCCGGCGAGTAATTGAAAACAATGAGAGGCGAAGGGAATCGGAAGAAAGGCCGCCTATTTCTCAAACGAAGGACAAAGGCTGGAATCGATTGGAACTGGAATGCAAAACAGACACGAGAAAGGAGAGAGGGTGGGGAAAAAAGGTAAGCACCAGGTGCCCTTAATGAGGTTCCGCTTACCACGAAACGAAACCGAACACGCCATCGAAACAGAAATCGTCACCGTTAAAACAAAACCACGTAACTTGAGATACGTGGTTTTGTCAAAATTGACATATTTAAATTCTACCATTCTAACATTAAAAACATTAATAGGTTGCAATGATATTTATTATTTTAAATCGAGAAAACATTTAAACGTATCTTTGATATTCACAACTTATTTCGCGCAAAAGCACGCATCTTGCTTATTTTCAGCTCCTATCTCACTTCATGACGCGAAACCACGTATCTCTAAAAATTCCCCTTTAGCAAAATATTTTTAAATTAAAATCCTCATAAATTCAATATTGAAACGAAATTATTTAACTATAAAATTAACTCACATGTAAAAACCTAACACGCGATTTCACAAGCCCCTGCAAAATTAAAAAATCAATTTTTCTCAAAAAGGCCACCGAAAAGATACGTGGTTTTGTTTTAACGGCGACGAAATATACATTCAACTACTCAGAAATCTCAAATCCCTCATTCACTCTAGAAAATTATCCTGGACAGAAATTTATAGGCGGACCTCGCCCCGAAACAAAGGCTGGTTCGCTAAAGATACGTTGCTTAAATTTTGCCCGTTTTCAAAATCATTCATAAAATAGACCTTCGTATAAATTCCACGCAACTGTTACTATTTTGTTGGTTTAAAAATTCCTTTTATATTCATTCCTTTTTGGCAGAAAGTTTGTAAAGCTCGAGATACTAGGTCGTTTTTTTACCATACGTGGCGTTTCAATTTGATTGGTCCGGGTATTTTTCTGAAAACTATTCAATTTAGAATTTTAAACATTTTCACTTTAGGTTTATTAGTATGTATAATCTGTGGTTTTTAAATTTCAAGGTAGGCCTATTTTCACAAAGTTATGACAAGGAAAAAAACAAGAGAGTACAATGTCTTCAGATGAAAAAATAATGTGCCAAAAAATATAAAAAAAAGGAAATATTTACGGTTTTTTCCTCTCGAAATTACAAATTAAAGTGTTCCCATGCCAATAAATACACACATAAAATTTAAATTAGAAATCAAATGCATTGGCTATCAAATCGAAGTACCATGTAAAGCTAAGATAACCCTCGTACAATGTGAAGGGAAAATATTCTAACTGAATTCAAGAAAATAATTTTTTCAGTGTTCTGACTGTTTCGAGAATTGATGGGAAAATTTTCGATAGTCAATATTTACTTAAATATGCCTAATTAAACCTATTTTCTCCTTTTTTATAAACTCTATGGAACCTCAATTAGACCACGTATTTTATGTAAATTACCAATATCATAAAAAATACATTTAAAAAATAATTACTCGTATTGTTAGTTGTACTTATAAACACTGAACTCTAAACATCTGGTGGCGGGCTTGTCCCAGAACACCGCTATGCGGCGGGTCAAACACTTCTACAGGGGCTAATAGACCCAAATTAAGGCAGATTTTACTACATTTATATCTAAAATTAAAAGGTTTAAAAACAGGTTGAAAGACAAATGGTAGCTAAGTTCCTGAAATTGACTTTAAGAAATGGTGGTTTCGTTTAGTTTGCTTCATTTTCGTTTACTAAATTTTACTAAAAAATAGAGTTGTTAATTTTCCGAAAAAATAAAATGCGGAAACATTTCCTAATTGCGGAACATTTTCCGCAAATCGGAAAAATAAAAAAAATGAAACATGAATTTACTTTTTAATCTTTTTATCGATATAAAATGTCTAATAACAGTAAACATACTACAAAACATTAATAGTGTTACATTGTTAATCAGTTTAAAGCTAGTCTAGAGGTTTAGTTATACTTTTAGATTCGAAAAAATGAGGCGAAAATGCCGCTTCATTTAAATTTGCAAACAATATATTAGACTAATCATGGATTGAAAACTTTTTTTTTTTTTGGAAAAATACGGAATATTTTCCGACTTACAACACTACCAAAAATATATTAAAAATTATAAATAAGAGAGACTTAATAAGATGCAAGTCTCACTTGTACTTTGACTATTTGGGTTGCATCCTTACTAATTGAGGTATAATGTTACTGCTTTAAAATTAATAGTTAAACTTTTTCCACCAAGCTATTTGTTTTAAGCAATATTGATTATTATTATTTTCCACTATTGTCCATTTTCCTATTGGCCTGGTAACACTTCTCTGCACTCTTATCTAATGGCGTTGGTCTTTGAACTATCCCGATAGGGTAACTTACTGTCTGGGAAAGATGATAGGACTTTGCTATGCCTTTATTTCAAATTTTAGCCCAAATATTTTCCTTGAAATGATGACGTCAGACGTAAGACTTACTCGTTCTGAGTGGCATTTGAGAGCCGTTTCAGAGCAGCTAAAGGGAAAACGGTATAAGTGGGACATTTCCACGTCTTAAGGGGGAAGACAACAGTGGCCATTGTCTAATTTAGCGCGATTTCAAGCTGAACTCTTTTAATTTTGTATTTTAACTTATAAAATTAATATTTAAGTGTAGAACAGCCTCTTGTTTAGTGACTATAATAATTTTGACAATTTTAAATTTAAAAGTAATTAAGTTATTACATTTTAATTCGGATCCCCGGAGCTAAACAAGTTGGGCAAGCGCCCAAACTACCCTTTAGTTAGGACCTTATATCTCGTTAACTATTAATATTAGAATTATCAAAATTATTTTAAGCACTAGAGGAAGGTTCAGCCTAATAAGAAAATTATAATTCAATTATGTAATTGTTAAAACAGAAACGTTCAGCTTGAACGAAAAAGAGGCTTTTACTGTATTATCTCCCCTTAAAAGCAAGAGCAGAGAACTGTTAACCGTATTTCCGCATACTCGTTTTTGGAAATATGTTTTCCTCTACTATTTTAAACACAAACTATTCACAAGGACAGAATTGGTGTTAATTAACGTCAAACAGTTTCTAGGATTACTCAATCTCAAAATCCTAGAACAGACTAAAGTATCCATCCAGCGTGAAACTTATCAGGTTGTCACTACACTTTACTGTTAGTAGGAACTCGTCAAAGTGGAAAAATATTTAATCACGACATTAGAGAATCGAGTGCATCAACGAGCGATTACGCGAACTAGTTTTAACGAGAAAGACAAGCACGTGCGGCCGGCTGCAATATATCTCGAGCGTCACTGGCGGACACGTCAGCTCGGGTATCCTTCATTAGGAATTCAACTCCTTAAACGCGTTCCCGCCGATTATACGGACTCTGGTCAGCGCCGTTAAAAATTACCCGAGACTACTTGTCAGCGCCATCAAAGGCCGGAGGAGGCGGCAATTTTGGTGTCGAGGCGACGAAGCGCGTTGGCTAGGAAAGAAGGGACGAAATTAAAAAAGAAGAGACGTTTAAAGCTAATTTAAAGGCCGAGGAGGATGCCAATCTGGATGGGCTGCTGTGCTCGGGCCACACATTAATTAACTGCTTTATGGGTCCTAAAGATACCCCTCCCCCCAAGAGTCGCCCCTCGGGTCGATAAGACGGTATTCGCCCACTTGGGCCCCTTCTTTAGACACAGTCGGGGAGACCCGAAAATAAAAACCAAAGTAGTAGCTTATAATATCATTCTCAATTAAAATAAGCGACTCGAAGAATGTTTTTATACGCTTGGGATAAAAAATTGCCGTCTCATTAATAATAATTAAGAAAAGTGATTAAAAGATGTTACGGGAGCAAACGTACTCGTAGGGGTACCGTTAATTGCTGATATAGTCGGTGCAATTACAAGTTATGTTATGACAAATTGACATATATATCATCATAAGTAACGTAATAATTATAAGTATGACAAATAGCCTACATTATCACCCAGCTCATTTTCAAAGTTGTTGCGCAATCCAGGTTTCGTTCAGCGCAGAGTCCCCTAGTGTCTAAAATAGGCCCAAATAGAAATATACTAATGCCAGGAGTAGATTTGGAGGGTCTTAATTTTATAAACAAAAATATAAGCAATAACTCTGATAATCTATCTGAAAGTATTTTAAAACTACCCCAATGTAAAATTACAAAGAAATTAAACTCAATTTTTTATAGCGGGGTTAAACTATATAATGATATATTTGAAAAACTAAAGGAGATTAAAAGAAAAATGGTCGAAAAAAAATCTTAAAAACATATGTACTGAACAAAGACGTGTGAAAATTATTTTAACACGTCTGTGTAACTGCTGCTACATGTATGTTTTAAGGTAATTTGTTTTTATATAATTTTTAACTAACCAAATATCTCTTAATTTGTAATCTCCTTAAAAGAGGGCTATAAGTCGCATTGAGTAAAATTTAGTAAACGAAACCACCGTTTCTTAAAGTCAATTTAAGGAACTTAGCTACCATTTGTTAAGCAGATCGAAACTGAGTAAGACAAGGCTTAGTGTATTTTTAATTAAAAATCCCATATATGCAAATTTAACGAAGTTTTTTATTCACAACAAATTTTAACAACGCATATAGAATTGCTATCTAATTTTATTTCTAATTGAATAAGTATTCGACCGAGGCCTAATAAACCGAAACATCGCCTTTTCAACCAATAGAAATCCGTGACACTCTTGCACGTGACAAACACCGATCGGCGCACGGAATTGTTTCCTTTCCAAAACCGGATCTGGTTTCAAAATCGGACAAGTATTTCCGATAATATTGAAGAAAAACCAAAACCAAAAATCGAGCTTCTTAAGCCTAATCGAAATTCTTTAAAATTTAAGTCAGTTTTAGTTGGCAGCGAGGAATTACCGAAAAAACTACGAAGAAATATCATAAAACACCGTCAACAACTCAAAATAGTCGTATACCGGGACGTCGGCCAATTCCTCCGTTTTTTGAACTTTCCAAAAAGGTATTAATCGACTTTCTACTGTGAACGGTTTTTGAAACATTTGAAAAACAAAGTGTCCAGAAACTTTTGTCCGGGACTGTACATGTTTCAAGCGCACAAACAACGGTTTTTTGGTTTGAAATAACAAATTATCCAAAATTCTATCTTCAAAACACGTCTCCTCAAATTTGTTTGATCAAAATTTCCTCGTCTCTTTTGGTATTTTAATCACAACACCAAAGCTAAACTCGGTTCAGTGTTTACACGAGTTCTTGTCAAGTTGTCAACAGAAAATGAACTTACAAGCGCTACAATAACACTTTAGGAGCCGAGTCATCGAGAGCGTGCCCGCTGCCCGATAAAACATATACTCCCGGCCCCATGGGATAATTTATTACTTTACGTTTTCGGGCAGAAATGTACCCTCAAACCCGGGCCACATAGACTGCGCGGGCCCTGATAGGAAGCATAATTATCAACATTTTATATTAAACTATCAGATTGATTTGAAATAATCTTAAAGATCAACAGAATGATTTGAAATAATCTTATAAATCCACAGAATGATTTGAAATAATCTTAAAGTTCCACAGAATTATTTGAAATAATCTTAAAGATCCACAGAATTATTTGAAATAATCTTAGAGATCCACAGAATGATTTAAAATAATCTTAAAGATCACCAGCATGATTTGAAATAGTGTTAAAGATCCACAGAATGATTTGAAATAGTGTTAAAGGTCCACAGAATTATTTGAAATAATCTTAAAGCTGCACAGAATTGAAATAATCCTAAAGATCCACAGAATGATTTGAAATAATCTTACAGATCTACAGAATGACTTGAAATAATCTTAAAGATCCACATAATGCTTTGAAATAATCTTAAAGATCCACAGAATTATTTGAAATAATCTTAAAGATCCACATAATTATTTGAAATAATCTTAGAGATCCACAGAATGATTTGAAATAATCTTAAAGATCCACAGAATTATTTGAAATAATCTTAAAGATCCACAGAATTATTTGAAATAATCTTAGAGATCCACAGAATGATTTGAAATAATCTTAAAGATCACCAGAATGATTTGAAATAGTGTTAAAGATCCACAGAATGATTTGAAATAGTGTTAAAGATCCACAGAATTATTTGAAATAATCTTAAAGCTGCACAGAATTGAAATAATCCTAAAGATCCACAGAATGATTTGAAATAATCTTACAGATCTACAGAATGACTTGAAATAATCTTAAAGATCCACATAATGCTTTGAAATAATCTTAAAGATCCACAGAATAATTTGAAATAATCTTAAAGATCCACAGAATTTATTTAAAAAATTGGACTGAATTTCAGATTTAAGTAGGTGATGACTGTTAACTTTGTTAAGCAAAAAAATTCATTCGTTGGTCGAAAAATACCCACTCTAAGCTATCTTCCAAGTCGGTTTAATCTCTCAATTAGTGTGTATCGTTAATTATATTAGTGTTTTGGTTACCGCTAATGAAATAACTGTATGAATGTTTTGCTATTTTTGTGATTGCAGCCTGGATGCTGGGCTGGTTTATGTGCAAGTCCGTGTCCTATTTACAAGGGGTCTCCGTCAGCGCTTCCATCAACACTCTGGTCGCGATCTCCTTGGATAGGTAAGTCACTAACGCTGTTTGCTTACCTAATCCGTCGCTGTTACATCCTTCCGCGCTGTCTATTTTCTCCTCTCATCAGTTCCGAGTTAAAAGAGATGGGGATATCTTACATTGGCTCAGCATCAATATATTCCAGCACTCATTTAGACAGACGCTCAGCTTCTCGATAATTGAGAGGTTAAAGGGAGTATAGTATATTAAGTGTTTTGGAATAGACGTTTTCATAAAATAAAGATAATATAAAATCATCAAGGTTTAGTTTAAAAAAGTCGTAACTCTAGATTTAAATGGTATTCTCCAATATAACCGAATTATAACTGAGAAAACGTTTTGTTGGGAAAATTTAAAATTTCTATTTAACATTCCTCGTGCAGGGGGACATTTATTAGTGTAAAATTTAATGACCTTGAAGACATGGTTCAAGGTCATTAAATTTTACACTAATAAATGTCCCCCTGCACGAGGAATGTTAAATAGAAATTTGAAATACTATTAGTTCAAATAACTTTGATTTGACCAAATTTGACCAATCTCATTAGTTTTAATGTGACTAAATCAAATAAATACTGAATAGTTTTACAACGGTTCAATTATGCCACCGTCGGCTACGATACATGCTTGAGCTCGTTTAAAGACGGAGTTCATAGTGTTGTTCAACATTTCACGGAAGGCATTAATTATTCTTTCACGCAAAACTTCAATTTATCGGCTTCTGATTGGTCAAATTTGGTCAAATCAAAATTATTTGAACTACTAATATGGCGAGCAACAACTTTCGAATCGGAAACAAATCCTTTCCAGTAGTAAATGTCCTCCTGCGTTGAAAAGAAGTTTGCGGAAAATTGCTTAAATTCATTTAAGAACCGCCAAAATTGTAGGCTTCAGGGTAATGGGAATTCGGTTGTCTGGAGAACTTGTACTAGTGTAGATTGTACAAAGTCAATACCTACCAGTTTTCTTAACCTTTCTATTCTCCCGAATTAAGTAGAAATAAATATATTCTTGATAATACATAGATGGCATCCCTACGTCATCGATGATGCAGTTCCAAGTATAGATATATGCACCAAGAATAAATATGTAATTTGAGCAAGAACCGTACAACGCCACCATTTTGCTGGTGTAGATTTCTTAGTAAAACGTGAGGGTTAACAGTTTCTGTTTTCGGATTTAAAATATTTTCAAATGAATAAGAATTTAGTTTCACATTAAAAATAGTTTGAGTAGTTCAATTAGAAATTAAAGTGACAAAACGTACGAAAATTAAATAGCAGTTTTGGGTACATTTGTTCGAATTTCATTCGTCCGAACGGTGGAACAAATGTTCGAATTTCATTCGTCCGAACGGTGGAACAAATGTTCGAATTTCATTCGTCCGAAAATCCGAAATAACAAATGTTTCAATTGTTCGAATTGGACAACTTGTTTGTTTCATTCGTCTGAATCGGTAGCATAACTTGTCCGAATTCTGTCGCTAAATTAGTATTTCTTATTGCTGTTTTTTTTTGTCTGGATTTTTATTATGTCTAATCATTTTATCCTATGATGTCCATTTTTCCTTTGGCCGATATAGCAAGTGGGAATTGCGTTGAATGTTGTGGATATTTTAGGTTAGGTTAGGTTAGATTCACGTTAATGTTACTATTTTCTTATATTAACAATATTTAAAAAAGAACAACCAATTCCTAATGTTTGAAAAAACGGACAAACGATTATTCGAACAAATGAAATTCGCCAGTAAAGTTAACATAAATTGAACGACTAAATCACCAACAAAAGTTGTGATAAATGTTTCGGACAAATGAAATACATTTTCGAACATACGATCCTGTTTTCCGGCATTCGGACAAATGATCATTCGGACATTTGTACCACCGTTCGGACGAATGAAATTCGAACAAATGTACCCAAAACTGCTATTTAATTTTCGTACGTTTTGTCACTTTGATCAGATTACCAACAAAATGGTTCCGTATTTAGTAGCTACGCGCGAAATGGTTTGAATTTTTGATCTCCCCTCCCAGTTTCCATGGAGACCACATGCCCCTCCGTTAGGTGCAAACTATGAATAGCCAAAGCTAGTGACGTAGAAAACCCGGAAACTCTTTCAAATAGGCGCACGTGCTTATGACGGTAGAACTAAGTTACTACAGACTTATCATCCCAAGCATTAGCGCTCCTAGCGGCGAACGTCCTACTTTATAATCCCTTTTAAAATGAGTACATTCTAAATGAAAAAATCGTCCACTAGCACGGGCTACTACTTGTCTCTTACGTAACTAGCGCCAGTTCTCTTAAACCTGGTGGCACAAATGATAAATTAGCTCAGCTTTATAATTCCTCAAACGGCTACTTAGAATGCACATAATTGCCGCGTTAGCTAGACGAAAACGTGTAGGCGTTCGCGTTCGAAACGTAGGGTCCTTAACCTCTATACCGAACGAGGACGTTCTAAAGACGAAATGAAATTCTGACCCTGGCTACGTTCAGCAGCGCTCATCGGACTCCGGTTTCCTACTGTACGCTTTTTCGCGTTTCCGGTTTTGACGTCACGATTGTCATCGGTTACTCACCGAAGTCATCGGCTGGAAGAGTCGGTGACTCCGATGACTGACGTCATTACTAACGTAAAACTACTATAAAAGCTACGCCATTTAAAAAAAACACCGATGACTGAATAAAAGCGTTCAGCAACTTACGACGTCATTATGACGAAAAAGCTCATCGGTGGAAAACATAAATTGATCGGGTTTTTTCCGTTGACTGCTACAGAACGTACCCCCTATTTAAGTATAGACAGTAGCGACCTCGGACGGACGATAACTCTTACCGAAAAAATACGCGGCTCTTTTTTCGAAATTGACGTATCGGAGAGGAATGGGAAGGTATTTGGCGGCCCTGCTGGAAACTATAGAGACCACCGGCAGGTCGAGTCTCATTTTTGTCGGTAATAGGCGGCGATCTTGCCCCGGATAAGTGAAAGTTACGCCAGTTTGCTTCCGAAAACCATTAATCAAAGCCGTTCTAAGTAACAAAGTCTTCGCTTGTCGAAAGCGTAGAATTACTCTCAAGCGAGCGTGGCCAGGCTTAAGACATTTACGGCAGAAGAGTCTCATATACTTGAAAGATTACGGGCGTAGGTTGTTCGGTAACCAGGGTGATCTAACGTGCGAAATCCAGAGAGGAGATTTTAGATTAGGAATCTACTGCTGGTTGAATCTTTGAGCTTCTAACCCATTTTTCTTGGGCCCGTCCGTGCAATAAGCGTTCCTGGACCAATGTGTCATATTAGCTACAAAACGAATTAGGCAATTTTTAAACCATTCCTTTAGAATTTTTATGACATTTGTATTTTTAAATTTAATAATTAAAATCGTATCACAAAATTAAAATGGATTTGTCTTCAAACTCATTTTACTTCTAAAAGTACATTAATGTTATTAAAGTTTCTCGCCTCACGGATAAAAAAACAATTGATAGTTTAATGAAAACAATTTGGTTCAAGGAAGAATATTGCTTGCCAGATTTAAGGCTGTGTCCGGGTTTTTGGGGTAGTTTTTTGGGAGCCCATATCTCTGAAACGAAGCACTTTAGGACACATGTTTATTAGATATTTTTTACTCATAGAGACCCATATAATGCATATAGAAAGTTTCGGTACTCTATCCGTAACACCCTGTATACACTCTTAAAACAAAAGGTTTATTTTCAAACCTTTTTTAATTTTTCTTAACTCATATTTAAAACCTTCACGGGTTTAATAAGGCAGTTATTCTACACCTTAAAGCAACTGTTGGCTCTATCATTGCCACCTGTATTATGAAAATGCCCCTGTTATTAGAGATGGCCATGAATCTATCCGAATCTTCGAAATAAATTACTTTCGTGGAGAGCGTGGAGCCATCTATTAATGGGAACGGAAGCTAAAATTCAAAATAGCGAAACAATAACGTCGTCAGAGAGCCATTATAGAGTATTATATTTAGACCACTTTTATTCTACTTAGTTAACTTTAACCTAAATTATATACCCCATAGAAAATATATTGTAAACAATTAATATAATAAGTTATTGACAAATTTACAAACGAGCCAATCAACCCGAAGCATACTTTTATGTCCCGCCTTTTTGTCAAAATGTAGCTTCAGCATCTTGTTTTGATTTCGACGCTAGCGACATCTGTTGAAAAAAGAGCTACTTCACCTAGAGCCGACACTTGATTTAAATAGCATTTTTCCTTTAAGGGTGTTTATTTACACTGTCTGTGGTACTTTTGTCCTTCGTTTTCGCTTCCTTTACTACACCGTTTCTGGTATAAAGCTACTCCCCTCCGGGTTCTTAGCTACTCCCTTTAAGGTATACAAAACTACTCCTTTTAGGGTACTAAACGACTCCCTACAGATACCACTTTTATCCCTGATGGCAGATATGCGAAATTAACTGATTCAACATATATATACTTATGCTATTCATTCTAATTAAACTTTCAATGTCCACTAAAAAACAAAAAATTATAAATAGCTGAAAAACGTGTTTTTTTTTATTTCAAATTTTTATGCAACGCTCCTCGTTCACTGGGACATTTACTAGTGTAAAATTGAATGACCTTGATCCATGTTTTCAAAGTCATTCAAAAAATATCTCGAGAACCGTTGAGTTTACGGATTTGGTTCGAACCGAGGGATAAGTCACTCTCGGATGACCTGTACACCGAGTTCGCGTACTTAGTTCTGTCACGGCCCCCTGCACGATAGCGGCCCCGGCAAAGAATTTCCTCCCCATGTATTTTCGCGACAGCGATTTTCCGTCGCTTGGAACGCTGGTGTAACAACCGGAATCTATCATACGTTTCAATTTCATACGTTTCAATGGCGATGAATTTGCATTAGTGAAGTTTTTTTCCAACTGTTTTATTGAATTTGGAGAAGTTTGTAACAAACAATTAGTAATTACACTTTTTAAGTAAGTAAGTAAGTTTTCATTTCAAAATTTTTTTTTTAATAAATATCTCAATATTTTGAGTGGTAACATTTTATTGCTAAGCCTAACCATAAATGGTTTAAGTTTTGTATTGGCAATGAGTTTTCAAGTTATTAAAAACTGTATTTTGTAGTTATTTAAGACTATAATTATGATAACTGCTCATAATTTTTGTCATATTCACCAATCTTTGTTCTTTATAATTTGCATAAGATAAAACATTAATGCTTTGCTCAAATGCTATTATCCTGTTTTTTTTAATAAGTGAAAATTACCGGGAGGGGCAGGTCACTTCCATTTTGGGTGCGTCTTAATCATAGTAAAATTATTAAATCAAGGTAATCGTGATTAAATCAGGGTAATTAAAATTAAAAAAATTGTTGAAGTTTTCAACAGCAACACGGAGCAGAGCGCAGATACCGAAATAAATCCAGTGACATCAGCTACAAGTAATGAACGCTTTATTTTCGACTTGGTTAAAATATATATATACATTACAATTAATGAAACGATGGTAGTACAACAGAAAACTGACTAGTAAGAACAGACTAGTACTGTTGAATGACTTTAACAAAAATTAATCAAGATCAAAAAATCTAATCACGCTTTAAACGAGATTTAATCATTCTAATTAGGATCTAATCTTTTTAATCAGGATTTAATCATTTTAATTAGATTTAAACATTTTAATCATGATTTAAACATTTTAATCATGATTTAAACATTTTAATCACGATTTAATCAATATAATCGGTCGAATCGAGATTTTATCGAGCGCGGTAAATACGAAATAATAATTCTAATTATTTAGTAAATTATTCTAATAAGCTCGATAAAATCACGCACAATTATAATCATTCCAATCAGCAATATAATCATTCTGATTCTCGTTCTAATTTCTAATCGCGATTTAATCATACTAATCACGATTTAATCATTTCAATCATTTATATCAGATTTAATCATTTAGTCATGATTAAATCAGATTTAAAGATTATATTAAATAAATTAAACATGATTTAATCGACATAATCGTGATTAAATTGAATTTAATCAAAATAATCACGATTTAATCTTTTGAGAGATGCGTCGTTAATCAAGGAAGTGACCTGCCCCTCCAATTTACCCAATTAAAAAATACCAGCATTGTTCTGTTCCATTGTGTTCATCTACTTTTAAGAAGGCCAAAGTGTCATTTCATCAGTTACCCGCTGATGAAAATTTATACAAACTATGGATTAAGAGCATCTCTAGGAATGATTTTGTAGTCAATGAAGCATACACTTCACATGGAAGATTGGTTTGTGGTTTGCATTTTAAGGAACTTCAGTTAATGATAGTCTGTTGTGAGGCTAATGCGTAATCTTAGGATTTGGAACCAGATGTACGTCACTACCTATTACTTAATTGGTGGCATTACATATGGGCCAATATACGATAAGGTCTCAAATTCGAATATAACTACCAACAGAAACGAAAAGAATGTTTATCCACATCATCCAGCATATTTCAACATCATCCAGCATATTCCTACATCATCCAGCATGTTCCTACATCATCCAGCATGTTCCTACATCATCCAGTAATTTTAATTGAATCTTGATGAATTTTACTTAAAAAAAGCTGATTACTTTAATGTGAGCGTGGGACTACTAAGTTATCGAGATTCTTAGTCAGGAATGGATTAAAGGCAATTAACCAAAACCAATTTTAACTTAAATTATGGTAAAAAAAATGGGAATCTCTACATTTAGGCCTAACCCATATTGTGATTTGTGAACTGTGAGTGAGACTAGTGAGTCTGTGATTTCGAATGCTTACATGTCTCATACATATATTTTCAGCAATCTTCAACATTGTCTGACTTTGTTAACTGTAAAAATAATATTCTAGTTTTATAATCTGCATTACATTTACTACTTATTTACTTAAATTGAAGTTAACTTTGTAAATATTAAAACAACTTACAAGCGGACACATGTGTAGTTCTTTTGTTTACATTATTAACGTCGACAGCGTCTTCTTTGTCTGGTTTTCTCGGCGCGTATTTTGATTTAAAAAATATCCAAACGTATTTTACTTATTTATTAATAAGTAATTTAAAGATTACGGAAAGAAATTATAACCCTAAAATTACACAATTAGTAATAATTAATGAAACTAGAAAAATTGGAACGTTTTCGCCATATACTCCAGCCATTTCTTAGTTATTACGTCAGCGCCAAAGGTCGATGTAGGAAAAAAGTTAACTAATTTCACTTTCGCAATTTTCAGTCGATCGCCGGGGCCGCTATCGTCGCGAGCAGCCTGAGCGCGTGCAGGGGGCCGTGGTTCTGTTAAACGTACGGATTTTTAAGAGTTCACGAACTCTTATTAGCACAGTCAGAGGTACGACAGTGTACACCGAGTTCGCGGAGTGACCAATCCCTCGGTTCGAACTAGAAAGTTGTTGCTCGCCATATTATTATTTCAAAAACTTTGCTTTGACGAAATTTGACCAATCCGAAGCCGAGAAATTGAAGTTAAATATCCCCCTGCACGAGGAATGTTCCATAGAAATTTGAGATTTATAAAAAAAAAACCTTTTTCAGTTATTTACATTTTTTATTTCACAGTGTACACTCTGTATATTAGACCATCTCTACGTTGCCTGTAAAATCATACCACGCTAATCACACCATGCAAATAATAAATGTTTTTACCCAACCATGCTGAAGATGGCGCTACGTAACATTAGGGTTCTGTCCCGCTTCTTTTTAATAACGGCGCGTGACGCACGCTCGCGGTGGCACGTTTCAATTAACACGGAGTAAAAATATTTATTTTTCATTTTCGATCTTGTTGTCTATAGGTTCCCCAGGGCATTGGTTTTTGAACTAACTTTTGTGGCGCCATCTGTCAAAATGTTACTGAACCAGTTGACGTAAAAGCAAATGTAGAAATTATTCGTTTATTTTCGAAGACTTTTTGTTATTTTTCAAATTATATGCTTGTCAATTTTATACTGTGAACTATTGATAAAATCCGACGCATTTGGGTCGTCCAAAAGTAGACGAAATCGACCTGATGTGAAGTCAGCTTCTTCAAATAGGGGTTGATTAATGCCACGCAGTAAATTTATGACGTCATATTTAATCTCTTTGCGATACAGCTAATGCCCGAGGTGATGTAATAATTAAGCCCTGAAATATTAACTATGATCAATACATTTCTTAAGCCCAAGGCTTAAAGCTAAATTATTACAGATTTTCCAGAGGAAATCTTTTTTTGCAGCCTTTGAACTGTGTAATGTTCTATTTTCTGCTCTAGCAATTGCGAATTAATTATAGGCACAAAAAACCTTAACCATAAAGTGAGCAAAAATTTAAATTTAAAAGCCATTAGGTAAGAAAAAATATATATTTTAATATTTCCGAAAGGCCTAACAGGTAATTAATTTCCATTGTAGCCCGAAGCCGGTGCTATGTCAAAAATAAAAGGTCAAAAGTAGTGCCCCTCGCGGCAAATTAAAAAAATAGGAACAAGACCTTATTAAATTTTTCATTGGACAGGAAAAATTTCACGCTTTAAAAGAAAAAGCAATTTTGTACATTTCGCGAGTAGCTTCAACATTAAACAGGAAAATTGAGTTTAAAAAAAAGCAACATGCATTGAAAGAATTCATTTCCTAGAAGGATAAAAAAGATCATTAGCTACAGAGAGTGATTCAAAATGTTCTTTCATGGGCCTCCGTGAAACCGATGGAGTTCTTCATTGAAATTTAAAGAAAAGGAGTGGGCGTTGGGAAAGAGGGGCTCTTACATTTTCACCCGAAAAGAATTTTTGGGAACGAGATGTCAACGTGTGAAGAAGTAAAAAGAAACTAACTTTTTAGTCCCTTCGAAAAATTCCATTCCATTTAATATTAAAACGTGTAAAAAAAGGAGCACCTTTTTTCTCTACTCCTTTAGACTAAGCCTTCATCTCGTTATAAAGCGAAAATATTTGCCAATATTGCCAAAAATGAGGCGTTTTTGTACAAATGACCGTTGAAACGATTTGGAAAATTGCTTACTCTTTAAAAATAAATGAAAAGAAATTCATTCTAATTTGTAGAATATTCGTAATTGGTTCGTAAAAGTTTTTATTTGGAATTTTGGGAATTAGTAAATGGAAAAAATATGCGAAAATTGAAACGATGCTAATTTTTTACCGATTAGTCGGGTTTTGAAACTATTCTTCAGAGATATATTATACTCTGATAATATTAATATTTGAACCATTTTCTTTTGAAATTTGAGAAATATTAGAAGACTTTACCCGGGGCCCATTTTGAAGACTATACCCGTGGCCCGTTTTGAAGACTATGCCTGCGGTTCATTTATAAGACCATACCCGTGGCCCGTTTAGAAGACTATACCCCGGGGCCCATTTAGAAGACTATACTTGGGGCCCGTTTTGAAGACAATGTCTGCGGTCCATTTATATGACCATACCCGTGACCCGTTTAGAAGACTATACCTGGGGTCCGTTTTGAAAACTTTACCCGTGACCCGTTAAGAAGACTATACCTGGGGCCCGTTTGAAGACTATACCTGGGGCCCGTTTGAAGACTTTACTTGGGGCCCGTTTTGAAGACTATACCCCGGGACCCGTTTAGAAGACTATACTTGGGGCCCATTTTGAAGACAATGTCTGCGGTCCATTTATAAGACCATACCCGTGACCCGTTTAGAAGACTATACCTGGGGTCCGTTTAGAAGACCTTACCCGGGCCCGTTTATAAGGTCGTGGCAATCTGCCAACGGGGCCCCGCCTGTGAATTAACTAAAAATTAAATAAAGCCTACCAAAAATATAAATTATAATCTACACCCAACGCAGACGGAGGTTAAATTCAATCACCATTATAATCAAAGACCGAAATTTCGTTATAGCCGAAAGACCAAAAACGGTACAACTTCCAAACCTTAAACCGTTAATAACAAAAATCGAATAAAATTATACCTTGTCGCGAAACAAAGCACTAGGCAAAGTCATAAATAAAGTCGGGTCTCGCAAACTGGAAACGCATCGTCTTTTATTAGCCGCCCGCGGATGCGCCCCTTTAATTGACCGAACCAAAAGCCGGTCCTTTAAAATCCCGAGGCAACACGCGAGCGGGAAAAGGCTTGGATCATTTCCCTCACGCCTAGTAAAATCACGCCACCTATCGGCCGGGAACGTTAAAACAAAATATTAAAAGCGCGATAATGTTTTCGCTCGTTCGCGAGGGAATTTTGAACAATTACTGGTGGCGCCATCTCTCGGGCGCGCGAAGGGGAAGCCACCTTCTTTAACCTTTCGATTCTAATAAGTCAAGCGACTAACTGAGGACGACGCGTCTATGCCTACAAAAATGGGGGCTCCGCGCAATTTCGGGGAGCGGGCAGGGTTAAAACAATGTAAAGGCATAGGTAGGCTCGGGGGCTTTTAAGGGAAGAGCTTTTTTTCTCTGCGGGCTAGCGTTTATCGCATCAATCCGACTACTTAGGGATTAATACGGAGTAGGTAATACGGGGCTCGCCAATTCTAGTAAATGCGTCCATCTCCCACTGACAGTTTGCCAAATGCAGACTCTAGGAATTGAGCTTGTCTACTTAGCATTCCCAAACTAGGTTCGCACTTGGGTCAGGAATCGGTTATAAGTGATTTAGAAGGTTTCAGTAATAAAAGTGCGAACGAAATTGGCTTAGAAGGTGTTGGCAGGATTCATTTACGGAGAGGTCGGCGTACCTCCTTTTTTTGCATAACACGTTCGTCAGTTTCAGTCTTGGAATAAAATTTTGACTGTGCTGTTTAGCGCCATCTATACCTTGAAGCCCAAACTACCATACAAGTTCAGTAAATATAAGTTTCACGTTAAAAATACATTTAAAATTAAATGTTTAAAAATTTCAAAAATGGGTTAAATTAATTATTAATAATATACATTTACAAATACGCTAGTATTTAAAATTGTTTAATGGCATTAAATAATTAAATATCAATAAAATCAATTCAAATAAAATGAAAACTAACCTAACCTAACTTAGGGAAACCAAATCAAACCAATCTATTAAAAAAACATAAATAAAATAAAACGGAAAGCATTTAAAAATTCGGTTTAGATTGAATTTAAATTAATATAACTTGTTTTCTACGTTACCACGAACTAAGTACCTACCAAAATTACTATAACGGTCTCAGTTTGCTAGACCAAAAACCCCTGAGATCCTCACTCGAACTATAATGCTTGGTTTCCAGTTTCCACTAGGGCGAGTAACTCCGGGAGTAATAAAAATTACATTACGTCGCGCGCTATCGTAAACTAAGCTACAACAAAACAACTAAAAAATTGGTTGAAGTTTATTTGAATTTAATTAAAAATAATATAAATTTTCTTGGGTTACGTAAAAATGTCTAATAATAAATTGAATTGAATTGAATGTGTAAATATCAATAAAATTAAAAAGTACATTTGATCTTGACGATAGCAATAATATTTTTCTCAAATTGATACTTAGGTCGTGTCGAAGCGACTGTTCAGTGTGAACTGTACAAGCAGAAATCCCTTCAAGCACGGTTTTTTCGAGCTTGGCGACAGTCAGTTCTAACCCTCTTTAGGTGTATCTGTCAATCCAAGTTTAGGAACTGAGAGAAGCTTATGTTCAAACCTAACAATGGCTAAGTTGGGAAGGTATACCCGAAATGCAACGCTTGGGAAACGCGCTGCCTACGCTATTATCTTGGAGAAGAGAAGGGGTTCCTGGAGGGGAAAATATGAAAATCATAGCTCGGGACGTTAAATGCTGCCACCATTGAGGGGAATTTGGAACTATATTATTATTATTTTTTGCAAATTGCAAACATAATGATGTTTTTTTTAAAGTTGATGCAGTAATGGAGTTTCGGTTAATACTAGAAATCCATTTTTGGGTGAGTTCTAACTTAGCATTTCTCTTTCCGGGTTTAGGTACTGGATAAAAAGTTATATTCTTGTGAAATCTTGAATCACTTCTACAATCTATATAACAACAGTATTTTACCATAATAATGAATTAATTGTAAAAGTATTAATATTTAAATAACGCGTAAAAAGCCGTTGGGCATTCTTAAGCCTTGTGTGATCTAAAAACGTCTTCCAAATTCGAATTTTTTAATAAATTTATCCACCGCTAGATGCTACTAAAGTCCTAGGTTCGACCAAAAATTACAGTCCCCTGCCTTCCCCCTGAACTACATTCAAAATTGGTTAAAATTGAACAGCTTGCACTTTGCGACACCATATTGTTCCACCAGGGGTAATTACGGTACTGACTCACCCTTTTTGTTGATAAAATTTTGTTATACAAAATGTAATGAATTAAAAGCTGTTTTTGCTGCGAATCTCAAATTTGATGATCACATAACTCATTAATTTTATAATGCAAATTTGAAATACCATGAGCCATGACTTTAAATTTCTGATCTCAAACAGCGTTTCTTTTATCAAAATTTACTGTTGCATTGAAAAAACATGTTTAAGTCTAATTAACTTTGATTCCCTAAAAATGTTAGATCCGTAGCAAAAACATAATTATTAAAGAATGGTTATTGAACAAACCGCGGCTCTACAATTTTAAAACTGCCTCCCGATGATATCAAATAAGGCATTCCACCAGTGTCGTAGTGGGAAAATCGACAAGAGGGAGAGGAAAATAATATCAGGTTTCAGATTTTGGTAGAGTCAAAGATAAGCCCCCACTTGGCTGTTATTGATGATGTTCCAAACCCGTGTTAGCTTTATCACCCCAAGACGGGACACTATAGCTCCCTCTAGTGGAAATTGTTTGTCCCTATATCCAAAGGCAGACAGGATTTGACTGTCTTATTTCCGGTTCATTTGATTTTCTTTCCCGGAAGTCAACTGCACGCTGAGGCCTATGAGATTCTACTTTCCTTTCCTATAGGGTGGATATTCTTTTCTTTACATTGGTACTTTCTTTCTGTGTCGGGTCCAAGAATATATTGACTTATTTTTACTTAGGTCGAGCGACGTACGTTGAGATCATCCGCAGGGACCATGGTCTAGTTCCACCAAGGCACGAGTGAAGGTTGAGGCAAAAGGTTACCGGCGTGTGCTTCAATTAATTTAATTGATAAATTTGATCACACTGGAAAGAATATCGTAGGGCCTTGGCAATTTGCAATAAATTTAAACAAGGGAGCTCATTACGTTCTTCCGCTGAATATCAACACAACATAAAAATATTAAAATATTGGAAAAATTAAAATTATAAATAGTAAATTAAATTAAAAATATTCTATACCTTTAGAATCAAAAATTAAGAATCCTTCTAAGCACTCATGGAAACGATGCAAGAATGGCGCTACATTTTTAATTTCCAGTCTTCCCAAGACTACCAGTTCGATGGACACATTTTCGATTCTCATATCGTCTTTGGCGCGTGGGAACTTTAAATTTGATAGTATGACCCAATTTTGGGTTGCTATTATATTATCTTAAAAACAACCTAATTTTGTTTAACCCAAATTTTGCGTTTCTAGATTTTCAACTACATTTGGGCTATTTTTGACTCAAAAAGTAGTTAAGAGTTTTTAAGAGTGCAGGAGTAACAAACACAAGGAGAACGCAGCTAGTCTTTAAACACGCTAACGCCAGCTCGTGTACAAATTTCATTGGACGAGCCTTTACGCTGAGCGTTTTATGGGTGGGGGGGGGGGAACAATTTCCGTATTTTCCCCTTCCGACGGCAGCAGGCTCTAAATGGTATAACCAAAGAAAAATGTACGCCAGAAAATCCACGACTTTTGACGGGTTGCGTTCTCCTTGTGTAGGGTGCTGTGTTTGTTGCTCTTAGGTATAAGGGAGCCAATGAGATAGTGGGTCGATTTGATGGGCGTTTAAGAGGAGGAGCCTAATGGCACACCGTGAGGTGGATTGGAAGAAATTTTAAAAACGCGAACCGTCTCCCCAGATAGAAATAAATGAATTCTTAGCGCGTCTAAGCGCAAAAAAACGCAGCTATCTCAGACTAAAAATGAAACTTTACTATTGAAAATTTACTATCAAAGTTTTAAAAAAGAAAATTCGGAAATTCGTCTCTTTACCAGACTGACAGAGCGAGAAGAATACGTTATCACGAAGCGTCCCCTTAGAAAATTTTGTTTTCCCAACTTATTAGGAAGAAAAATATCTAAAGCCCCCGACCATAGTCCGCGCGACACTATCTATCTCGCCACCCTGATCTGGCAACTCAAAGAAGTCCCCTTTTTTGTAAGAGAAAGTCGACGTGGTTCTCGGGGGATATCAAAGACTACTTTAAAAAACTCGCGGACATTTCCCGGGAGTGACAGACAGGGCCTAACATTCTATCAAATGGAAATAGGCTTGACGTGCTTACCAAACTAATCTTCCGGGGTCTCGCGAAAGCGACCGAGCTTCCCCCAGAAAAGGCCGTTGATGGCGAGGGACCTTCTAGATTTGCCTTGGAAATAACCGGAACTCGGTGACACTGGGCGTAAGGCCACGCTGAAGGTAAAATCTACGCCGGACGATAGCACTTCCAAAAAGTGGAAAAATGCCTTTCCGAGAAGGCGGTCGTTATGTAGCCTTCCAAAGCGTGACATTCTCTTTATTCGATTTAAGGTTATTTTTTGACAATTCTATTTCCGTTGAAAAGGTACCGTCGGGGCCTTCGGTCGCCCCCCCCCCCCTTCCGTGACACGTCCCGTCACTGACAAACAACTATACAAGTTCGAGGTCGTACTGTCTAAAAATAAAATTAATAAAAGGGTATATTTATATATTTGACCAGGGTTCGGACAATTTTGTTAGCGGTAAGACTAGGAGTTCGGATACGCGGCTTTGTTACAAACTCATTATTACTATAGCGGGAAACAAAATATCCAATCGAATTTAAGTTTCTTTTTATAGAGTTCTATCTAATTTATAAGTTCCGTTCAAAAAAAATGAAAGCTTTTTTTGGGAAAAGGTATACTTTGGGTAAAATAGAAAAGCAAATTGATGAGAGGTATAAGAAGGCCAAAACAAATTGGTTTTTCAGAATGAGCTCAAGGCTGGCCTCCCCACTTTCACTTATTACGGAGGTTAAGTTTGGAATGTTTGACGGGAAACGTCCGGGAAGCGTGTTGAAAGTCTGGAAGTTCCCGTTCACTGGATTGTATTCCATACAGCGCAAACGCGAAGGGTCTTTCTTCAAGTGGGGATTTTTTCGAATCAAATCAATATCCAGTTTGTAACAAATGGAATTTTCCAGATACGTGCCGAACGAACCAAAATAACAAATAGCCCCGGAGGGGGCCCGCGTTACGAGGACTATAAGTGACGGGACGTCGATTCATCTTAATTCTTTTACCTCTCCGCAGGTTCCTCGCCATATGCTATCCGCTGCGTTGTCAAATGTCAACGCGAGCATCCAGAAGAATCATCTGCGTCATCTGGCTCTTCTCTTTGGTCGTGTACTCCCCTTGGGCCATCTTCTTCAAGGTCATTTCGGTGGGAGTGCCGCCTTTCGAGATGGAGATCTGCCTGGAGGAATGGCCGGCGGAGGAATATGAAAAGTTCTACTTCATCGGGGCCAATTTAATCCTGTGCTACTTGCTGCCGTTGTGCATCATCACCTTCTGCTACCTTTGCATTTGGATCAAGGTCTGGCGTCGCAGCATCCCGGGAGAGACCAAAGGGGCGCAAATGGAGTACGTCATGCAGAAGAGCAAACTGAAGGTCGTCAAGATGATGGTGGTGGTCGTCGTCATCTTCGTCCTGTCCTGGCTACCGTTGTATATCATCTTTACCCGCGTCAAAGTGGGTGGACAGATGGACCCAGAGAGCTGGGAATCCATGGCCTTCAACGTCGGAGTGCCCGTGGCCCAGTGGTTGGGAGCTTCCAACAGCTGCATCAACCCGATCCTGTACGCCTACTTCAACAAGAAATTCCGCAAAGGCTTCGTGGCCATCATCAAAAGTAAACGATGCTGCGGGACTCTGCGCTCGGAGTCGAGGCCCAGACAAAGTACGACATTTCGTTCCGCCTACAGAGCTAACTCGCGAGCCGATACCCAATGCGACTACTTATCCACTTCCGCCGTATGATTCATTTCAGTGACGTTTTCCTTGAACAACAAACGGACGTGAACAAATCTACTCTCTCAAGTTCGTGTCGCTGACAACGGAAAGAAACGAACCTTTCGAACGCTTGTTACTTCGGACCATACCGAAAATCACTAACTTTGGATTGACATATACCCTATTTAAAAGAGAAAAACACTCAACTTTGCTCTTAAAAAGCGTGGATACATACTTTTAAAACGAAACGTTTTAGAAATCCCCCGTGACTGTTTCACGAAGTTACGTTTGAACGTCTTTCAAAATCCTGAATATCGCGTACGCCGAATGGGTTGAGAAAATATCGCATTTACTCAAAAAATAAAATAAAAATATTAATAGAAACTAAAACATCCCCGAAAATAAAGTGCCCCGTTTCCTGCGGGGATTTAAAAAGGGCCTAATTTTCTGGCCCTTCCGCTATTGACAGCGATGGAAATCCCCCGGGAAAAAAATGGAGAACAATTCACCATCTCAGTGCGAAAATACGCTAACTCTAAAGATTAATATCGTCGGAATTATCGACCAAAGTCTGCGTATAGTTTAGAATTTTTGCGGTTTTTAGCTAATAGACGAGATTCTATATTTTAAAATCCGCATTTCCACTCTAAAATATTGTATTTTTATTACGGATAGAATATACAGAAAGTTATTGGAAGTTCCGAACACTTTATCATTGTTCAATTCTCTAACATAAACCCATTTATTTATATGAGAACAGAAGTACATAATATAACACTTACGAAATAAATTTTTATCTCCCTATAGTGCTAATGTTATTGGTTTCAAAAAATCGCAGTCTGATTTTTCCAAAATACGTTTAGAAATAAAAATTGTGTACGGTAAAATACCATAATTGGATAGGGTATTTTGGCAATGTAGGTAGCGTAAATTCGTATGGGACCTCAGATGAGTTTAAAGTTTAAAAAATAAATTGAAGATGGATTTTGGTATATTTACTATAGTAGATTTATTAAAGTTCATAGACGTGATGTTAAATTTTTTTAATCCGTCTCAATAAATTTCGAAAAGTTAATTAAGCGAAGAGTCAAATGTAAATATTTGCCTGGTCGTTGGTGAAAATAGTAGCGTCGACGTCAAGGGCTACCTATTTAACGGGCTGTGTCATTTTCAGAAATTGGCATTTGCGATATATTAGTAAGGGTCAATTGGGAGCGAGCGTCTTCGGGGCCGATTAGCTTCCAACTCGATAACTGCCCGGTTTGAACTTTGCATCCAATGAACATTCGCGGAGCGTTCAATCAACGGATTATCGGTACCGCTAATATCAACGCGTCGTCGCCCCTTGCCACTTCGGAACGCCTACGAAGCGGCTGTTCGAAGTTGCAATCAACTGGCTTTTAAACGATGTGCTTCGATTCTTTTCTAAAGCGCGCTGTTGTCGCCCTAAGAGCAAAAACACGTAAGTCGATTTCACCGGTTTCGGGGCTGATTTTTAATTTTAAAACATTCAATTTGATTGTTTTGAAATATATATTAATATTTTATGATTGTTTTTTTATTTTATTAGTAACGTTTAAATCAATTAAATTTAATTGTCATTTGTAGTTTGTCTGCCTTGAATTGACATAGCTTTGTCTCCTATTGAAATAGCTCTATCCGATGTTTAAGTTTGCAGCCTTGATCGATTATAACCAATTAAATCGCGATTAAAAATAAATATATTCCAAAAATTAGATCGTGATTAAATCGATTAAATCTCGATTATAAGATAAGATCGTGATTAAATCGATTAAAGTGTGATTAAATCAATATTTAAAAGATTTAAAGATTAAATCGTGATTAAATTGGATTAAGTATGCACCCGAAAATGACTAATCTGCCCCTCGGCTCTATCACCTGAAGTCATAGCTTTGTCTGCCATGAATTGGAATAGCTTTGTCTACTAGTCTATTGTCAAAGCTAAAAAAAGTAGTTTTACATTATCATAAAATAATTAAAATATATAATATGTTTTAAATCAATGATTTAAGAAAATGAAGCGATTGCTATTAAACATTTGTGACTGAATTAAACATTTCAAGGTTCCAAATATGATATTTCGTTCTAGTATATAATTAAATTTGTTAATTTATAAATATATTTTCAATAAACAGTGACTAGTTAAAATTTCAAAATGACAAAATTAGATAAAATGTTACTTGATTCTTACTGTCCGGTGACATACCGTACGAACAAGAAAATTTCTTCAATGTATATTAAGCGTAAATAAATTTGAAATTTTTGGTAAACGTATAACCTAAGGTGCCACCCAATGGGACCAATCAATACAATTTGATAATTAGCGTGAATTATAAATATATAAAAAAATAAAGGTTACTTTGTTGAAAATAAAGTGCCTGTACCAAATACGTATTTTAAGAACAAAATACTCAAGAATATTGTATTATTGAAATTGTTACGGAAACTCGTATCAAGAAGCCAATGACTTCTTGTTTATATTCATGTTTAATCGAGATATATAAATCAAATTCAAAGTAATAAAAAAAATATAACTTGTACAAAAATAAAAATCCCAATTTAGTCATGTTAAATATTAGTCGTTGAATTGAAAATACCCCCTTATAGATATAGTGATTGATAAATTAAATATAGAAAATTTATGGAATAATTTTTAAGTTAAACAAAAACAAATAGTATATTGTAAAATGTAAGCAACGACGTTTTTTGGAAGTAAAATCTGGTACTCTGGTAATAAAATATTTTGGCTAAACGTTTCCATCTTAAGAAGTTTGAAATTCTAACCGACTTCATTATTTATAAAGATTAACTTGAGATTCAATTTAGAAGCACATTTATTCTTGGACCAGAAAAGGACCTCGAATTAAAGATTTTAACAAAAATTAAACTTTGGATTAAGAAAATTGGGTTTAGGGAAAGGAAAAATTAAATTTTTAAATTGTTAAATTATTGATACTAAATTATTATAACTGGAAGATAGAAATATTTTTCTAACAATAACTATGTTTCTTCTAGTCTCTTTATAACCAAAAATGCACCTTTCATAATATATCTACAGGGTATCTTCATTTGATCGGCCCAGGCATTTTTCTCAAAACCTATACCTTCTAGAAATGTGAAATTTTCAGTTTGTACTCTCTCGGTGGAGACCGTTGTTATTTCTGAATTTTAGAAAAATCGTGAAATTGTTCATGGTTTTAGAATTTGTAGTTTTTTAACGCTAGGTGGTAGACGATAAGTTTCAATGAGTAAGTTGTAGAGCATACATTTTGTCACTGAAATAATAGGTCATGAAAAATAACAAGCTGGTACTACCCAAATGTGTTTACGCCTCATGTTATTGTAATGATTGCCTGTGAAAAATGAACATGTTTTGAGCCAAATCATTGATTTACTTTTACAAATTAAGTGTTAGAACACGTGCAATTTTATAAGGAATTACAGTAGGACCCCGCACACGTTTTCTAGGGACCATAAGTTGGTGTTTTTTATTAAACAGAAAAAAGTAGGCTTTAGGGTCTACAAACTGTCCGAGGGGCTAACCACTCTTAGAAAGTCTGTACACCGGATTACGCTTAGATTACCACTGCCAAAGGCAGGGACTTCAAAGATTATGCGTAGTCCCATTAGTACAGTCAAAGGTACGGCTCTGTACACCGATTACGCGGAGTGATCAGCCCCTCGAAACTGTCTAATTTATGCCAATTGAATTTCCGAAAGCTTTTTTTTTTTGCCTTTCTGATTCGTTTAAAATGTGGGTCCGTTTTAGTATTTAAAGTGCCACCGCTTTGTTTGAAAAACATTATCTCTACGTAATCCGGTAAAAAAGTATGAATCGTTATAGGCCTACTCGTGAACAGCGCGGCGGTCCAGGACGGTTGAGTTATACAACGGTGATGATCATCGAAACGCACGTTTAACAAGTCGGTTGTTTCAAATGTTATATCCTGACAGTCAACCAAATCACCACACTATTCTCCGAGCTGTTGCTGACTTCGAAGGAGACGGCAATGTGAATCCCAGATTCCGCGGACCTGGACCTCATAACACCAAAAGTAAATATGGAGATAAAGTCTAATAATGCCTTCAGATTTGACCTTCCACCATGCTTGCCATCCTTTTTAAAGAGCTATCGATCACGTGTTTTTTTCCACCAATAGAAAAGCACTTTATTCAACATATTTTCCCGCGAAAAGTAGTGCATTCCGGGGAATTTTGGGATACATTGTTTCGGTCCTCGCTTTCGACGTCTCGAATCGTCCGCTTCTGTTACAGAAACGCTAGTCTAGTATTTTACTTCGCGCTCGGTTTTGTTTGGACCTCGTTTAAAGATTTTAATTAAGTGATTAGTTTAATACAGTGAATAAAAATGCCACGTAAGCAACCTTTGCCACCGATTGCAGTTTTAAACGCCCCGAAAGTTTAATCTACACAGTATAATTTTTATTTGAGGGATGAATTTGAAATGAGAGCAAAGGCTTCAGTCAGTAAACAAACCCAAACCGAAATTTTAAATGTTATGTTTCCATCCTCTGTTGTATTTTAAGCATAGTTTGTCTAGTATTTGCAACGACTCGCAAATAGCTTTATAGGTTACATCCAGTTCGAAAAAATCATCTTCATAATTCTTCAACAATGCTTCAATACTTAACCCTTGGCTAGTCATTTTTTATGAAACCAATTAATATGTTCCTTTTCTGGCTATAGAATTGAATGTCAACTAATTAAAAACCACGAAAAAAGTTTAATTTCAATGTCATTTAAAATTCTTACCTTTTTAAGTTTTAAATCCGTTTAAATATTAGTTTTCTTGTAATATACTCCACATGACATAAATTTGTGGCTAGCGCGATATCACGTCATATTAGGCTTACTAAAAGCACTGATTTAAGTTGCATTTGTATCTATTTTAAAAAGTCGTATTTTAGGTTCAATCATATATCTACTTTATATGCTTTATTATGGAAAATAAATTATCAAATTATCGCGAGCGAAAGTTTAATATCCGCGTATTTTAAAGCGAACTATTTTTACCGTGGCGGAGTACATTGATATACTTAATGTTCCTGAAAAGTGGCGAGGGGGAAGGCATCACCAAAGCCAGTAATATTTTACCCCTCAAATGAGATGTCGCAGGTCGAGGCGATAGTATTAGACTTTATCTCAGTATTTACTTTTGATAACACTAATATGGAAGACAGTCATCGCCTACTTTGTCGCTTAACCACGAGCAAGTATAAGAATGGCATGCTCCGATTTGAACTTGTCAAAATATGATGTCTGGAGGGTCCTTAAACACCATAAATTTCACCCATTTCATGCCACGCTCTACCAAGCACTTCACGATGGTGATCAGCGCCTTAGGATGCCAACGAAGATTTCCTCCGTTTGATCCTGGCGTTCGACGAGTGTTCCTTTGGAAGGGGCGGCCCATTTAACCGCCAAAATAACCATATGTGGAGCGATGTAAATCCGAACTGGGCATTTCCACATCACAATCAAGTACAATTCCGCTTAAACGTCTGGGCAGGTCTACTAGGAGATCGCGTCATTGGGACATTTTTCTTCCGAATCAGCTTAATGGGGTGAGCTACTTGGCGTTTCTACGAAATGAAGTAGCAGAAGCATTGGACGATGTCCCTTTAGTTTAGCCTTTGGTTCTTGCATGACGGTGCACCTCCGCACCAGGAACGACATGTGGTGCAACACCCCAACACCGAGTTCCCTGAGCGTTGGATTGGAAAGAATGGTCCAGTGCGATGGCCTCCTAGGTCCCCAGATTTGACACCGCTGGACTTTAACCTGTGGGGATTCGTCAAGGAGGAATTATACAAGACGCCAGTCACTAGCAAAGACGACTTGCGCCAGAGAATCATGGTCCGTGGTTCGTTCCAGAATATGCTTCATCGCGTACGGATTTGTATAGCAGCGGACGGTGGCATTATTGAACCGTATTTGTAAATAAATTTCTGTAATTCCTTAATATAATAAATGCACTTGTTCTAACACTTAATTTGTAAAAGTAAAACAATGATTTGGCTCAAAACATGTTCATTTTTCACAGACAATCATTACAATAACATGAGGCGTAAAACCATTTGGGTAGTACCAGTTTGTTATTTTTCATGGTCTATTATTTCAGTGCCAAATTGTCGATTTTGACCTTACCAACTCCATTAGAGGTTTTCGAGTATGCTCTACAACTTACTCATTGAAACTTTTCGTCTACCACCTAGCGTTCAAAAACTACAAATTCTAAAACCGTGAACAATTCACGATTTTTCTGAAATTCACAAATAACAACGATCTTCACCGAGAGAGTACATACTGAAAATTGCACATTTCTAGAAGGTATAGTATAGTGTTTGAGAAAAATGCCTGGGCCGATCAAATGTAGACACCCTGTATATAATATATATCGTTATATTAACGCCCATTCAATTACTTCTGAGTCCACTGTAAAAATTTAATTTTAGTTCAAAGAGCTCTACACTTAGCCTGGCTTGGTTATTGGTCCCCCAAATCAAAACTAGTATTTTAGATTTATCATATTTTAGCGTCAAGTTATGAATTTTCGCTTAGGCTCTAATGGCGTGGTGAGTGGACGGAGTTCGTTGAAGAGAAACTCGCTGGTGGAAAGTCGTTTGATTTCACGGATTTCTGAACTGCTTTAAAAGGTACACGTTTTACTGTTTCAGGAAAGTGAATATATAAGTTTATCGTGATAATATATACACGCGCTTAGTAAAGGGGCTAAAGTTTCCTTACAAGGAAGCGGCTTGAACAAAGGATTCTTAAAGTCCCCATTGGATTAAATAATGAATATATTTCTCTGATTAATATTAATCTTCTCTTGAATGAAATTAGAGATTGCAATTACTTAGCGATTTCGCAGTCCAGAAACCAAAAGTGATAAACCTTGTTAATACGACGCGTAAATATTGACTGCATTTCTGCGCTAGCTTTTAATATTCTGGTCCCAAGTAAATTAGGTTTAAATTTAGCGGTTTTTAACGTAATTTATTTTCACTTTTTAAAAGGAGTAACTAGTGTTGTAAGTCGCAAAGTTTTCCGCGGAAAAATTTGAGGAAAATGACCGAGGCCTTTTTTCCGGAAAATTTTCCGTATTTTTCCGAAAAAAAAAATTAAAAAGTTTTCATTCCATGATTAGTCTAGTATATTGTTTGCAAATTTAAATACAGCGGCATTTTCGCCTCATTTTTTCGAATCTAAACGTAAAACTAAACCTCTAGACTAGTTTAAACTGATTAACAATGTAACACTATTAATGTTTTGTAGTATGTTTACTGATATTAGACATTTTATATCGATAAAAAATTTAAAAACCTTTAAAAAGTAATTTATGTTTAAATTTGGCACAATTCGGAAAATTTTCCGCGTTTTATTTTTCCGGAAAATTAACCACACTAGGAATATCCATACCACATAAGATATTGGGGAAAACAGGTAAAAATTCCCGGGGCCCGTGCAGCTTTCAAAAAATATATAGCTATCTATTGAAACGATGGACTAATTAACCCTCATAAGGACATCCCGGTATTTTAATAATAATAAATTAATTATGCCCCTAGGGTAGTCAGAGGGAATGCTTGAGTCCCATTTGACCGAATATGTTTTTTATGGTGTCCCATTTAACCGAAAACAGCCCAAATGTGCGATTTTTAAATAAATATACATTTGGTCCCATTCGACCGGAATTAAATTCCATTTTATTACCGTCTACGGAGGCCCTAAACCTAACCTAAACCAACCTAAACTAACCTGGCTTAACCTAACCCTTCCCAACCCAACCTAACCTAACCCAACCCAACCCAACCCAACCCAACCTAACCCAACTCAAGCTAACCAAACCCAACCTAACCAAACCCAACCTTACCTAACCTATTGGGCTGGGAAAATGAAATCATTCGGTTGAATGGGAATTCGGTCGAATGGGGATTCGGTCGAATGGGGATTCGGTCGAAAGGGACGATACCGAGAGAATAACAGGTACTGCTTAGAAACAAATGGGGAACCTTATAATTTTTTGGTATTAATTATAAGGAGTAGTTATAATCGTAGATGTTTAATTTGGCCATGGTTAGAATACTGATTAAATAAAAAATAAAAAATAACAAATATAAAAAATAACAAAGATAAAAAATAACAAAGATAAACAAGTTAGAGAATCATAATTTGATATGTTAAAAATATAACCACTCTAGCCGTATAATCGTCTGAGTGATGACGCTTGACAAGGGGTCTCGTACCCGAAAGCTCGCAATGTAAATAAAAGAAAATATGTTTTTATAAAACAATTATTCTTAATTTATTTTAAACACGCCATGAAGTATCCGTCGTCGTATATACTTTTCCAATTAATCAAGGAGTAGTTATAGTAACATATGAAAAATTGAAAATGTGTCGATAAAAGAAATTCCGAATCATTCAAAATTGAAAAAGCCTAACATTTATTTCGGTACTAAAGAAGAACACGCGACGACCAAATCCGTGAACCGCATTTCACGTGTTCTTAAAACTGGGTATTTTTGTCAAGATGAAATGTAATTAAATTAGTCTTCACTAAATGAACTCGCTGTTGGGTACTCCCTCCACATCGCGCTATACTGTTAAAGCAATTAAGGCTTAAATTCATAGTCTTTAAGCAGAGGTGAGTCTTTTAATTTATTCGTATCTCGGTCGCAAAGTAAGCAGTATTTTTTATTTTGGCCGCAAATGATTATTTAATTTTTTAATTTAATTTTTTTAATTTTAAACATTTCTCATTTTCATTGAATTTTATATTAATTTTGGTTGCGCCTGATAGACCTTGTCACGTAGATGCCGAGGGTATATTTTATTTTGGCCTCAAATGATTATTTAATTTTTTAATGTAATTTTTAAAATTTCACATTTTTGGGCATTTTCACGTGTTTCGCTGTACTCATTTCCGTCGTGTGTTCGCCGACACCACAGTTTCGGTGTCCTAATAATTTACACGTGATATTCCCGATATTCCCGTACTTTATAAAATCAATTACAGGTTTTGTTCATTTTCTAGGTGTTTTGTATTTTTGGGCCATAAACGCTTATTTCAGGTTGATATTAAAAGTATATACTTGATGCGTAAGGCTTGGTACTGTCCTTTAGTCGCGTTATAGATGGCCCATCGCTTTTTTTAGTATGGGGTTGGGGAGGCGCCGCGCGCCCCCAGCGCTTGAGCGAAGTTAGTGATCGGCGCCGTCAAACGCCAATACGGGGAGTTACTATTTAAGTTGATACGATTTCACTAATTACGTTGCCACTAGGTACGATTACAGAAGGGCCACCGTCAATGCTCGGAATGGGGCTGGGGCGCTTCTGAAAAATTGTGTCGACGGATACACGACGAAACTATTTTTTAAAAAAACGTTACTAAACCCCTAAAATGACTATTTTTTTAAAATTAAGTTAATGAAAAAAATTGTCATTTGCGGCCCAAAAAAAACTACGTAATCTACGCGTCAAGCGCTACATTCCCCGCAAAAAACAGTAATCCCATAAAATTACTACTTTTTTAAAATTAAGTTAATTAAAAAATAATCATTTGGGGGCCCAAAAAAATAGTTTCTTAATTTACGCGTCAAGTGCTACATTCTCCGCCAAAAAAAGCAAAATTACATGAGGCCGCTGTAGTTCAATTTTGCCGTATTTTTTTCTCACATTTTTTGCAATTTTAGCCATATCGGTTCATTTCACTCATTTGGTTCAAATTAATCAAAATGTGATCAATTTTGATTTTAATCAATTTTTTATAATTTTGGTATTTTAAAATTTTTCAATTTTTCAAAAATTTTCACAGGGGGGACTTGGAATCGGTCAACATCCCATGTTATTTTCAATGGGAAATTTTCATTTTATGTTGTCAAAAACATTTTTCGTTGTCATGGCAAAACCGTTGCCCATTGAATAAAATCTCTTTAGGATTTTTCAAGTTACACGAAGGTCTACCAATCCCCTGAGTTTGAACAAAATCGGTGTGTAACACCTAGGGTCGTCTCTTTGTTAGTCCAAACACAGACCTGGTCTGTGGTCCAAAGCCCGCCAACAATGCGTGGTCATTATAAAAATGGCTGTCTGTTGAAATTTAATACGAAACTTATTATTATAAACTTGTGATTCTATCATTTGTTTTTCCTCGAATATTTCTATCGTTGCAAAGTACCGAAAGGGTCATTCGTTCCAATTTTGACCACCGTGTGTCTCCACTGTCACCTATCATTAAGGAAAATATTACGTGTTTTGGTAAAATTATAAATATATTTAAGGTTAAAAAACAATTTCGATAATGAGGATTGAGGTGAATTCGATAGAATATCGTCGGGGTCCGTATAGCCCCGTGAATGAAGAGAGGCGGACTAGCCCCCCCCCTGTCAAAAACGATCGCGTCAACGATTCGTGAAAGATAGAAAAACAGAATGGACGGCGAAAATACGCTGACCCAAATATTTATGCCTCTAAATAAAGGCTTTCGGGACAACTTGGGCCGAAGCTTACATAAAAGCGAGGCGAAGGGGTACAGTATGCGCCGTTCGATTTAAACGCGAAATGACCGGTTAAAATCACAGATGGAAATGGAGAAGGTCTTATTTTCAAAGAAATAGGATAGTTTGAGAAAGCTACGCCACTTTCGTCTCCAATTTATGGCGACGGGCGATTTTGAGTCCGCGGCTCTTCTTTGATAAACGATGCCTATTTAAAAGCAAAACAACGAAAAGAAGCCATCAGTAAATTTCGGGACACGTATTTCAACTTCACCGGGGACATCTAGCGACGAAAAAAAATCCGATTTCATTTACAAAGTCAAGAGATCCGGCCGTATGCTATAGGCTGGGCAATTTTTCAAGTACGTTTAAATGGTTGACCTTTGGTTTCGGAAGGTCAATCTCGGTCCTCGAGGCTCAATCGTATTCCAGGCACGCGCCAGTTGTTGACAAAACAGAGTGAGGACCCGTCGACTCAATCAGTTTATCCGACTATTTTAACCACGAGGATATCCTTTTGAACCATTTTTTTAACACCAAGGTCGTGGGAAAAGCAAACGTTCATTTGATAGGTCTATTGCCCTAAGTCAATGAGTTTTTCCCTGAAATAAAATTGGTATATCAAGGGCGTATCCAGGATTTTATTTCAGGGGGGATTTTGAGGGAAAATTTCAAGGGGGGGGGGGTGCTGACGGAAGTTTCACTGATTTTTTTAGGCACCCCCCCGGTCATCAGCATTTCGGGGGGTTTGAACCCCCAAAACCCCCCTAAATACGCCCTTGAGTATATACCAACATAGCCCTGTCATCCTAGATCATTGTAGGGCTTGAGGTCCAAGGGGCTGTACAGAAATTAAATTTGGTAATAATAAACAGTTTCAACATTCACCGCCATTTTGAAATCCACGCCCCCTTTTCGCTTTTGGTCGAATTTTTCGAAAACTATAGCGTTGTTCGAAACACATTTTTTGTATAAAAATTGAAGTTTATTAAATTCTGAACAAGAAAGTATAATATATGTAATACAAAAAATTCATTTATGGGGCTTCAAACATAAGCGAAGATTCCAAAATTAGGATTTCTGGAATTTTCTGGCGTTATTTCTTACGCAAGGCTTAACGCGAAATGTATTTCTGAAATTTTAATACGAAAATAGGTAAAATATAAACAGCAGATACTTTTTTGAGAAAAAAAACCAATAAAATAATACCTGAAGGAACCACACTGGCCCAAGGCAACTAGTGACTTATGAAGTCGGGTTAAATAGACCATTCTATAAAATACTACTTATGTGGTTATTTACTTTTGTGTATATAGAAGCAGAAGGTTTGGCCCTATTTTTCTTAAACAGGGAGGCTCAAAAGAGAATTCTCTGGCAAACCTGCCAACCTAGTTGTTTGGATAAATACTGGATTTTTGGATCAAACTCTTTCTCATTTAACGGTTATAGTTTTATACAAACCATTATAAATAGTTAATTAACTATATCTCATTGAATTTGTAAATAATTCAGTTATGGACTTACTATATTTTGAAATATACCATCTTCACGTAGGCTACCTTAGCTATTTTTTGAAAATAGAGATTATGGTTGACGCTTCAGAATGTACCAATCAAATAGGAATGAGCTTAAGCAAAATCTGTAAAAACAAAGGATAAATAAATTTGCAAGTCTTACTGAAGTAGTGCTATGTTGTCTTTCTCGAGAAGCGATCGGGTTCTGGCTATTTAGGCCTAAAATGTGACGGGGAACACCTTTCTAATTGGAATCAACTTTCTAACACTTACGGTTCTCGAGATCGTTTTTAAATGACCTTGAATACATGGTTCAAAGTCATCGAAATTTTCAAAGTAGGTTACCCCCTAAACACTCTATGCGACCTAAAAATTTCAAATCCGTACCTAAAACTGTTTTGGGGATATTCGCCCTGGTTCATAATTTAGTGGACACCCTAGCTGTATAAACTAAACTTAGAAGTCAGTTAAACATTCAGATAACTGAAGCTGATGCTATTAATTATAGCTTATCAGTTCAGATCGGTAACTTGAGATAATGTGTCGTATTCAATTTGAAATCAGATTTCTAGGTGAGGGCAATAAAAAATATTAAACTGATCTGACCAACGGATTAGCTTCAGATATCTGAAAATTACCACCCGAATAACTTGATCGACTAATGGGTGACCTTCAGATATCTGAAAATTACCATCTAAATAACCTGATCTCAATAACAGATAACCTTCAAATACCCGAAAATTACCACATGAATAACCTGGTCTCAATAACAGATTACATTCAAATACCCGAAAATTACCTCCTGAATAATCTGATCTCAATAACAGATTACCTCCAAATACCTGAAAATTACCACCTGAATAACTTGATCGACTAATGGGTGACCTTCAGATATCTGAAAATTACCACCTAAATAACCTGATCTCAATAACAGATTACCTTCAAATACCCGAAAATTACCACATGAATAAACTGATCTCAATAACAGATTACCTTCAAATACCTGAAAATTACCACATGAATAACCTGATCTCAATAACAGATTACCTTCAAATACCTGAAAATTACCACATGAAGAACCTGATCTCAATAACAGATTACCTTCAAATACCCGAAAATTACCACATGAATAACCTGATCTCAATAACAGATTACCTTCAAATACCTGAAAATTACCACATGAATAACCTGATCTCTATAACAGATTACCTTCAAATACCCGAAAATTACCACATGAATAACCTGATCTCAATAACAGATTACCTTCAAATACCTGAAAATTACCACATGAATAACCTGATCTCAATAACAGATTACCTTCAAATACCTGAAAATTACCACATGAATAACCTGATCTCAATAACAGATTACCTTCAAATACCCGAAAATTACCACATGAATAACCTGATCTCAATAACAGATTACCTTCAAATACCCGAAAATTACCACATGAATAACCTGATCTCAATAACAGATTACCTTCAAATACCTGAAAATTACCACATGAATAACCTGATCTCAATAACAGATTACCTTTAGGTATCTGGAAATTACCACCTGAATAACCTGATCCCAATAACAGATTACCTTCAAATACCTGAAAATTACCACATGAATAACCTGATCTCAATAACAGATTACCTTCAAATACCTGAAAATTACCACTGGAATAACCTGATCTCAATAACAGATTACCTTCAGATACCCGAAAATTACCACTGGAATAACTTGATCTCAATAACAGATTACCTTCAGATACCCGAAAATTACCACATTAATAACCTGATCTCAATAACAGATTACGTTCAAATACCTGAAAATTACCACATGAATAACCTGATCTCAATAACAGATTACGTTCAAATACCTGAAAATTACCACATGAATAACCAGATCTCAATAACAGATTACCTTCAGATATCTGAAAATGTCGACCTGAACCACCTGATCAGTTGGCCGTAGGAAGCACTACGAAACTACGAAATAAACTTTCTCCGTACCTTTTCCAAAAAAATAAAAAAACAACTAAAATTTTATACTTTCCCCAAATCTTAGATAGGTCAATATTTCTTTGAAACTTTTGCTATATAGTATACGTTTTCCGCTGCTTAATATAAAACCGTCTAGCAAAAAAGCCATATATACTTCTCGCTTAAAATATCTCTTCACTTCGCTTCAAGTTATCTATAGCCAAAAAAATATAACTTTCGTAAAGATTTTCTTGTTCGGGCGTTCTCTTAACAAGAACGAAACATATAGAAGTTTTTGGGACGAAAGTCCTGAAAGGAACGCCAACTTCGAAGTCTATACACAGTCAACTTCATTTTGCAAAGTGCCCTCTACCGTCCCCGAATCGGAAAAGATGGCCATTGAAACGCGGGAAAGTAGTCGCTGCCAAATGAACTGGGACAGTATACGTTATCCTTCATTTTTCGGCAATAAAAAAGTGAAATATTGAAGTTAGAACTCCGTGTATTTTTCTTTTGTTATATTTCTTATTCCTAACTATCCTAATATTTCTTAGCTTTCAAATCAGTTGGTCATATATATACACGAGGATATTGCTTCGAACGAAAGCTTTACCCAATGCGTGTACGCTTAACAATAAACATTGCCGTAGTATTGCTAAGCCGGGATTCGTCTCGAAGGAGCTATCTGTTCGAAGTAAACAACCCCAGCACACTTGGATACGTAGCAACTTGCTAACTTCACCCTTTAGTTTGTTTGCCTGGATTTGCGCGTAGAAGATACGAAGTTACGAGGCGCGTGTACACCGTCAACTTGGTGATTGTTTGTCCAGGATCGCCAATTGCTATCGCGGAGTAGTAAATAACCGTTCAGACGTTTTGACCTATTTTCACCTAATTGCCAAAGGGTCACCCTTCTTATTTGACCACGGCCATATAAACAACCTTGCGTAATAATGTCGGTGCTTAAACGCACTCTCGCAAGCTCAAAATTTGTGTTAGCGTCGAGTTCGGGACTACTTATTTTCTTTCAATTTTTTCTATTAGATAGTAGCGGCAATGAGAGTAGCGGAGGTTTCACTAACTACGCTGTACAGCCAAAGGTAGCGGAGAGAGGATTTTCAGACCCCTGGAGTGACTGATTTCTAACTCTTTGGGGCATATAGTTCATTCAACTTTTACAATAAAGATTGAAGTGAGATTGGAATAGCTCGTAGCACGCGTCGCGATAGACTCCATCGCCATCTCTTTTTCATAAAAGAACTAAAAGCTACCTATGTGAGCAAATTCAGCTGGCGAGAGTGCGTTTAAGATATTTCACGGATCATTACCTTAATAATTCCATCTAAACACGAAGATCTTTCTGTGGTTTTTTGTTTCTAAATTATCGTTTAAGAAAATTGATCTACGTCAAATAAATAAATAGATAACAAATTCTATAAGTCACCCGCACAAATGTCAAAGGTTCCATAAAAATCGTTCTTACTACTGACGACGAGTTAGTAGTTTCTATATCTTTGTTGTCAGAATGACTATCAGGTTACTGTTAAGATAAATAAAGAGTGAACACGCGTTTTCAATTTCAAATTTCAAAATTATTACCTTTACAAACGAATCCAGTGTTAATAGTAGTAAATTTTACCCAATTATTCTTTAATTTGTCATAATTTCGAGAAAGTAAGTATACAGTTATCATTGTGAAAGCGTTTTAAACTTTTGATAAGACTTGGCCTCGAGCGAAAGTTAGCTGGTGAAGTTTGATTCCTCTGCATCGTTACCTGGAAGCTACACGGAGCGCCAAACTCTAATTCGGCGTATGTGCATGCACTCTTAAAAACGTTGGGTTAAATGATTTTGGTTATTTCATTTTTAACTACTTTTTAAGTCACAAATAACCCAAATGTAGTTGAAAATCTTGAAACGCAAAATTTGGGTTAAACAAAATTAGGTTGTTTTTAAGATAATATAATAGCAACCCCAAATGGGGTCCACTATCAAATTTAAAGTTCCCGCGCGCCAAAGACGATATGAGAATCGAAAATGTGTCCATCGAGCTTGTAGTCTTTGGAAAACTGGAAATTAACAATTTTGCGCCATTCTTGAATCGTTTCCATGAGTGCTTAGAAGGATTCTTAATTTTTGATTCTAAAGGTATACAGAATATTTTTAATTTAATTTTAAATGTATTTTTTTATGTTGTGTTGATATTTCAGCGGAAAAACGTAATGAACTCCCATGTTTAAATTTATTTGCAAATTGCCAAGGCCCTACTATATTCTTTCCAGTGTGATCAAATTTATAAATCAAATTCATTGTTAATTTATAACCCAAAATTGAGTCATATATTAACCATATTTTGGGTAACTTATAAATTTAACCCAAAATTGAGTCATATATTAACCATATTTTGGGTAACTTATAAATTTAACCCAAAATTGAGTCATATATTAACCATATTTTGGGTAACTTATAAATTTAACCCAAAATTGAGTCATATATTAACCATATTTTGGGTAACTTATAAATTTAACCCAAAATATCGTTATTAAAATAACACATTTTGGGTGAAAACGAAAACCACCCAATATTTTGTTTGGTTAAATATTGACCCAACAATAGGTTAAAAAAACAACCCAATTAATTGTTAAATTATAACCCAAACTTCAGTCATATATTAACTATATTTTGAGCTAATGATAAACCCATATTTGAGTAGATTATAAATTTAACCCAAAATAGCGTTATGAAAATAACCCTTTTTGGGTGAAAACTAAAACAACCCAATATTTTGTTTGGTTAAATACTGACTCATCAATGGGTAAAACAAGACGTACGACGGTCAGAATACACACAATCCTCCTAATGTGTTAAGTTTGTTTGAGCTATTCACAGCAACCTGCAGCGCCGTTATCACAACCAAAATATATCCACGGTCACACAAATATACAAATTTACACTTATTTGTTACTTCTAGTCATACTTTGAAAGCATCGAAGATACTTTCGATCAGTGTAACTCTTATTTTTTACTTCTGATAACACTTATTTGTTACTACTAGTCAGCCGTTGAGTGTCACACTTATTTCTTCTGGTTATACGACAAAGACTAGTTCGATTAGTTTCATACTTATTTGTTACTTCTTATCACACTTACTTGTTACTTCGGATCACACTTATTTGTTACTTCTGATCACACTTATTTGTTACGTTGAGTGTCACACTTATTACTTCTGGTCATACGCCGAAGACTAGGTAGATCAGTGTCATACTTAATTGTTACTTCTGGTCATACGTTGAAAGCGCGGCCCACTCTGAACGGCCTTGAAAAACGCCAGAGGGAAACGGGCGCGTAGACCTCTATAAACACGCGGATTTACAATGTTGGAAATTGCGGGGGTCCGTATACGCTGCCCAAAAAACCTTACTTAGAATTAAATTTAAGGAACGTTTTTACAATTCTAGGTTATATGTAAACCACAGCTATTCAAAAATATAACTTTCATGAAAATCGGACTTAAATATGTAGATTTTTAGGCGGAAATATAAAACCACGAAAACTGGGGTCCCGTAAATTACCCTGAAAACTATACTTAAATTTAATATTTACTGATATGACCGAAGTTGTAGGTCCGCTGAATCCTAACCTATCCAATAATATTTTTTTAACGTTATCGGACTTAATTTTAAACAAAATATCTACCACATAAAGGAAATCACCGAAAATAGTAAATTGGGCAAATTCCCAACTTCTTGGGCTCCGATTTGAAAACTTTATGAAAGGCTATCAATGGTAATATATGTACTTTTGAACGAGATATCATTGACTCTTCTAGTTATAACCGTTGAAGAGGTATGCGTGACACGGCGGCATCGGCGGCAACGGCTACACTGTACGTGAGACTAATACACACAAATCCTTAGGATTGTGTGGAAAAACGACCCATTTTGGGTCAAAAACAACCCAATATTTTTAAGAGTGTGTGAACTAACGATGTAAGTTATCAGGTCGATCATGTTTAGGTGTTAATGAGGCTTTTGGTAAATTTATAAGACTTACAAGGAGACATCCCGAAGTGTAACCGACCGATTTTGTTCATACTCGGGGGATTGGTAGACCTTCATGTAACTTGAAAAATTCTAAAGGGAATTTATTAAATGGGCAACGAAAAATGTTTTTGACAACAAAAAATTGAAATTTTCCCATTGAAAATAACATGGGATTCTGACCGATTCCTGTGAAAATGTTTAACAAATTTCAAAATTTTAAAAATGCCAAAAATAGGAAAAATAGATAAAAATTAACGAAAAAAGATTAATGAACTTTTGATCAATTGGAAAAAAATGGTTGAAAATGAACCAAAATGGCTAAAGTTTGAAAAATGAGAGAGAAAAATTAAAAAGTACAAACATTGAAAAAATATTTGGAAATTGTTTGAAATAAATTATTTTTTTCAAAATTGAAAAAAATTCATCAATATTTTCTATTTTTGGCATTTTCAAAATTTTTAAATTGGTTAAAATTTTTAACAGGGTGACCCTTGAAATCGGTCAGAATCCCATGTTATTTTCAATGGGAAAATTTCAATTTTTTGTTGTCAAAAATATTTTCGGTTGCCATTGGATTTTTCAAGTAACATGAAGGTCTACCAATCCCCCGAGTTTGAACACTACACTTCGGGGTGTCTCCTTGTTTGTAATTTGAGCTTTGTCCTTAAGGTTTACCCATTAATATAAAAACTAATATTAAAGCAATAAAAATCCAACAGTTTAGGAGCTTCAAGCGCTGGCCTCTAGGTTGCTCCATAGGTGGATACCACAAAAGGTGTACACCTTTTACACTAAATTAACCTATTACTCTGCACCGTAAACTATTCGTCAAGGTCATAGTATCGGGGAGCCCTAACTATTGACTCTTCTGGAAGAGGAGGTGGAAGGATCGACTAAACTAAGAAAATCGTCAACTTATCCACAATTGATCTGCTAAAATGACCACAGGCAGACATTTTGAGAAAACATTTTTAACCCGATCGCACTATTCGCCACCGCAGAATCGGAGTTAAGTGACGTCATATGGTTACTCTTCTTACCCTACTCCCAAAACCCAGAACGAGCAAAGAGTATCCACCTTATGCAACCTTAAAATTTAATTTGCATTAAAAAAGCATAAAAAAGAAACGAACTACATTTTATGGCGGCGGAGTACACGTTTCGATAAAATCCCCGTACGTAGGCAGGGCGACTGAAAACTAAATTTCTAATATAACCCCCCTCCCAAATAGCTCGTCGCGCTAGACGCAGACTAACGTTTTGAAACGGTATAGAGCTAGAATTTTGTAGCCTTTAAGGTTGGTAAAAGCGAGGAAAACTCAAATGGTAGTGTTCTTTCTTTTAAGAAGCCAACAAAAACCGTTCTAGAGAGTTCATATCGATAAAAGCTCGCTTCTAATCGAGCGTCGCTTGGGCTCTTTCTTCTTCGGGGCCCCCTCTGGCGAGAGAACACGCTCGTGCATTAAGGAATGTTGACGTTCGGGGTTTTTTAAAGCTTTCGAGGAAATTTAAGAAGTCTCTTCTACAACTAAAGCTTTTCTTGAATTGCAGACTAAGAACAAAATATAAATCACTTAAAATAAAAATAAACCGATCCTACGTTGACTGTAAAAGTGGCTGAACTATTAAGTAGCTAAGTTCTCCGGACTATGGAAATAGACCTTTCTATAAATTCCTAGCCAAGCAGGTCAAATACTTTCACCAAGACCACATAGCGCTACATTAGAAGGACTTGCAAACACATTGATATATGATTGATACTTGGGATTTAAAAATTATGCTCATGCTCATTCTCATTTGATTGGTATTTTCTGAAGCGTCACGCATAATGTCGATTTTCAAAATATAGTGCGTTTATAACTGAATTATTTACAAAATCAATGAGATATAGTTAATTAACTATTAATAATGCTTTGTATAAAACTATTACCGTTAAATGTGTATGGCAGGTTTGCCAGAGAAACCTTTTATGAGCCGCCCTGGTTCATGAAAAATTGGGTCAAACCTTCTGCCTCTCTATACACAAAAGTAGTATTTTAATAATGTGGTTCAGCGACTTGCTTAGCGATTAAACAATAATAATTTTTATTTGATAAACCCTAATCTTGTTCGTACCGAAAATGTATCTCAACCCTATAAATAAGTCGCTGGAAAACAGAGCTGCGATACATTTTCGATGCGAAATAAATAATTTAGAACGAAAAATGCATGGCAACCCTGTGAAAATAGCGTCTGCTTCACAATATTCCATACGAAAGGTTCCAAAAACCGCCGCTTGAGGGAAATAGGAATTTAATACCCAATACACCATTTTAGTTTCGTAAAAACTCAAAAGAAATAAAGACCAACTAAGGTGATTGGAAATTTAACTTCGATTTACATTTTTCATAAATTTAATTTAAATTATATTTATTTAAACCACGTGTTCCAAAGCCAAACGCCAGTGTGGCCCGTGTGGACCCTTAGGCTCATTGGAAAGTAGTCTTAGCTTCATAGGTCTTAGGAAAGAAATTGATATTTAAATAAATAAATAAATATATCCTTGATAAAACATTAATGTGTAGATAAGGACCAGTAACTTTTAAAATCAACTGTTAAAAAAACTCCATCTTCGTTGCGAAATAATCTCCGCACGGGTACAAGAGGTTTTCCGTCCAGTTCTTCGGTTTCCCCTTTCCATAAAAACTTGTGAAGGTTATCGGTAATAGTGAGTGTTTGGAGATATTGGTTCGCGTGTGGCCTTTAAGGGCTTACCACCATCCTCCTAGGTAATATAAAATTTACACCGAATTTATTTTCAAATATATGGTGCAATCAAGGTTTAATTCAGCACAAAGCCCCTAGTGTCTAAAGATACCAAAGTCAAAATATACAGGGTGTTACGGTTAAGAGTACCGAAACTTTCTATATGCCTTCTATGGGTCTCTATGAGTAAAAAATGTCTAGTAAACATGGGTCCTAACGTGATTCGTTTCAGAGATATGGGCTCCCAAAAAAACTACCCCAATAAACCGGACACAGCCTTAAATCTGGCAACCGATATTCTTCCTTGAACCAAATTGTTTTCATTAAACTATCAATTGTTTTTTATCCGTGAGGCGATAAACTTTAAAAACAAGTGGCAAAAGTTCATTAATGTAATTTTAGAAGTTAAAAATCGTATCAATAAATTAAAATGACTTGTATTGGTCTTCAAACTCATTTTACTTCTAAAAGGACATTAATGAACTTTTGCCACTTGATATTAAAGTTTATCGCCTCACGGATAAAAAACCATTGATAGTTTAATGAAAACAATATGGTTCAAGGAAGAATATTGTTTGCCAGATTTAAGGCTGTGTCCGGGTTTTGGGGTAGTTTTTTGGGAGCTCATATCTCTGAAACGAAGCACTTTAGGACCCATGTTTATTTGACAATTTTTACTCATAGAGACCCATAGAATGCGTATAGAAACTTTCGGTACTCTTATCCGTAACACCCTGTATACTCTTTACTATTATTAATTATAATTTCATTTAATGTTTATATCGAAAAAAGGTTCAGTCAGAAAATTTGCATCAAACAATAGGAAGTGTCATACATTTTGTTACTTATCATATTAGCCTAAATGTTGAAGTTTACAACATGCACGCAGGGAATAGCCACTTGAGGGTTTAGGAGTAAACAAACTTATCGACGTTATAAATAACGAACTAGTAATTTAATAATAATGGCATTAAAATAATATTTACAAACTATATATCTATTTTGGGGAAACAGTGACTCATCGATTACTAAGCTGGCAAAGAGAAGAATAGGCAGATACAGAAATAAATGTAATTCGATTTTCTTCCTCGAATTTGCGGATTCAATCTTTGACCTTTAAATTAATTGTAATATTTTTATGTTATATCATATATTAAACCACTCAAAATAAATATTTTAATTAAAAAAAAATATGCTCTTTATAACTAAGCCTTAAGGCCCATTTTCATGCTCGCTGGTAGCGGATAAAAATTGTCAAAATTCGCATCCGCCACTCGCAAGCGTGAAAATAAAGCTAAAATATCTGTTCGAAAAGTGTGTAGCGGAAGCGGATTTTGTCGATTTTTACCCGCTACCAGCGAGCATGAAAATGGGACTTTAAACAAATTTCCAACATAACGTATTCTATAGGTAAAACGTGGGAACCATTTAAGTTGTTTTTTTAATAATATGTGCAATTTTTATTTTTGGATTCAGTTTCAGTTTCAGTTTATTTGTAATATTAGCAAAGTACATCAAGTTTTAGAGAGAGGGCCAAGTACGAATACAAGTAATTAAGATTATTTTAAAGTGAGAACCACAAAAATTTTTGCCCTTATATCATCTATAATCTAAATAGACATTTTAACGAATCAATACCTTAATTTTTATTTAATATTATTAAACACTATGGCTCACAAAAGATCCAAAGAAGTGGACTAGTCTGTTGGTAAATGCTTCTTATTGAAGGTTGTTTGATATATTTTCAGAAAATATAGCCAAAATCGCAGTGGGCAATCGCGAGTAGAAATAAGAATACAGGTTGGTGCTACATGCGCGATAGCAACAACTTTGCAATTAATTTAAATTACGAGTTTCGACATGTTTAGACTGGTCTGAGCCTAGCTCTTCCCCCGCTGTTTTCTTTTTTGAATATGATCTTTAATAGGTGTTTCTATAAAATACGGGAGGTCATGTGACAATGTTTTGTCTACGTCACTTAGCCGTAGCTCTTGAAGGTAGAGTGCGAGACTCTTCCAAATCTAAAACCCGCGTGCACATCTCTCGTGCAAGTAAAGCACTTAAATAACTGGCGCTCGTGGCGCAAATAAAAACATTTTATATTTAAAATTTGTATTGTTTTATTTTATAGAAACACCTATTATATTTTTAAAAGGAAAGTTAAACTTAAATGCCAATTTTGTTTGTTTGAGTTTTGGTCAAATTAAATGGCCTTGTGGAGAGTTGGCGGCTATCTTGGCCGTTCTTTATCTTAGCCAGAGGAGCCCCTAATTTCCGAATTAAAATATCACCCATTTGGTCAAAATGAAAAAAAAAATGTGGTATTTGGGAAATTTCGGTTTTACTAGATATGAGCATAAGGTCCCCATAAATAAATGTCTAGCTCCGTGTTTACGGCATTGTCCATGCGATAAGAAAATTAACGTACCACGATAGGGCAGTAGCCACATATACTTTTCAAAATTTCTACATCTAAAATATTATCTTACTTGGTAGTGCAGCAAAAATAAGTGTTAATTGCCTGATTTCAAAATTACGTTTTTGCGCGTGACAGTACCTTTACATTATGACGTGTAGCAAGCTTACTTACCTGTTTTTATACCCTAACATGGCGTTAAGTTCTAAAGATATAAAATTGCGAATAAGCCTTGGATACGGTGCTAAGGGCTCGCGGCGGAGATTCTGGTTCTGAGTTTAAAAACATTCGCGCACGGTTTGAACGCGCATTCATAATGCATTTCGCGAAATTTATTTCAGATATGCATAGTTGAGGACGTAGCCACTAGGAGGTGTAGATTTTGAATACCTAACTCTTAATAACGGGTATGTGACCGTCCACATTTTGGCCTAGACCTTTGCTTATGGGGACCTTATGATAGGCTAATTTGGTACGATTGATTTACCGCTCTCGCTTAAACTAAAGAAGCCGTCGTGTTTCATCGGTGTTGACAAACTTTTGGCGCGTCATTTCCATACTCGTGAACTTGAAGCAAGTCGCAATATCAAACAGTTGTTCAAACGCTTAAGGCTGTCCCACACTATAGAAAAAAATCTTGAAATTGGTACTGGCATCAAAACTTCTTTTGGGGGGAAAGTGTTTTCGTTATCGGCGTCGGGGAATTTTGCTATCGATACCAGTGAATTGTTTCGTGCAGTCGCACACTAAGAGGAAGCACTGCTACAAAATACATGAGACCGGGAGAGCGCGCGCATCCGTTTGTTTTGGTTTCTAGTATTACAATTTTTATCTTTTCGTATTGTAGATATTACGTTTTAATTGGATTTTCTAGACGTATAACTGTTTTATAATTTAGTGAAACATTCTTATGTGATAAAGCTAGTTAGAATTTACTAAGGTAAGAAAAAATACTGAATTATTTGCTATGGATATAAGAATATTACGTCGAATCGGTCACATCCGTACCGTTTTCTAATAAAATGGACATTATATCATTTTCTGCCATGTTTTTTACTGATTGAAAGAAAGAAATATCCCAACACGCCAGTGTTTCAAAGGTTATTCAATATTTTCTGGCTCCCAATTGGTTGAAGAGATAAAGAATGCCGTGACGTCAGAGTGGTTATTCGAGAGGAGCGACAAAAAGTTGAGGCTAGTTGAACTCGGTACGGGTGACGGATTTCGTCCGAGCGCGTGATCGCCGGTATCAGCCTCATATTTAACTCGCATAGTGTGCGATATAGATCGCCGATAGCAGCGCCGTATTTGGTACCAGCAACTGTTGCCGGTACGGGAAACTACATAGTGTGCGATAGCCTTTAGCTTTTTAGAATTTTATTAATTCAGCTAGTAATTTCAGAAGTAAATGAACCGAAGTTATCGAAATAGCGATCGGAATTGGAGGGCGTTTTACTTATGAAAATCGAGTCAAATAAAAGCTAATTTCCATCCCCGTCTTTTGACGCGATAAATTGCACTTGGGAATTGTGGTTAAAAAAATAGTTTCATAAAAACAAAAACTTTTTTTCGGTCTTGGAGCGCGGCAAATTTCAAATTCGAGGTAAAAATGTAACTTAATAAGGAAAATGCCTCCAACATGGGGAGTATAGCAGTCTGATAACTTCGGTTCATTTACTTCTGGTAATTTCTAAAGGCGATATCTCCTCAACGGTTTGTCGTAAAGATAAATACAGTTTTTAAATATGAATCGACCATTGTGAATCCGAAAATACGCGTTTCAGTGGCGTAACACTCATTAATTTCGATCGCTTATGAAAGGTTTTCGTAAAAAATTACAAGTGGTTTCGTACTTCTATGTTTTATCTGTTTCTAGAAATTTGGAAAACACCGTATAAATCGCAAGAACATCGTTGACACCTAAAACAATTATCGACATGATTATTTAGTTCACACATACGGCACAAACGAACTTGGCGCTATATGTAACTTTCAAGTTTTTATCGAAACCAAGCCCCATTGAAAATTAAAACACTTTCATAATATAAAATTATACTCACTTTGGCGAAATCGGGGGCGAAATTCACAGATGCGAATTTATAAAACAGACATGTACTAAATTCTATCTATCCAAGTCTGCACTTATTATTTTAAACTTCTGGTTTAAAGTAGAATTATACATCAGTATTTAAATTTGGCATACATCATGAAAAACTGAAGATCCTCACAAGTCAAGTACCCGCTGGTAGTAAAAAAGAGTAACATTTAGAGTTACATTAAAATGACCACATTTCTTTCTAGAAAGGCCTCATGAAATGTGTGCAGTTAAACTGCAGTAGCCTGTTTGAATTGTTAAAGGGACTTTCAAGAAAGACCTAGTCGAATTGAAATAAGTCATTCAGTCGTAACTTTGGGTTCACAATGTACGGAAACTGAATTACGTATTTTAAATTGACTAGAGGGTCTCTTGGAAGTCTTTTTAATTAAAGAAAATTCATGACTTATCTTTTCTAAGCTAAAGGACAAGACACATGGCTCCCCTTGCACTTGCATGCTCTCTCTATAGGAAGAGAATATCATCTGTTGTTCGTGAAAATAGAAGCTATAATTACATCCAAATTTCCTATGTTAACTTGAACAGTCTTGATCAAATTTATTGCAAATCTCTTTTATTCATGACTTTTTTACTAGTTTAGTTTCTATAATGAGTTTCAGCAATTTAAATGCTGTAATTTTACACGTAATCCTTTACAATTTAAAATTTTCTCAGTTTACTGTTACAGGTTCAAGGCTTAAATTTAAGGAAAGGGTTTTAAAATCTATAAAAGGTGAGGAAAATTGATGGAAATTATTTTAGAAATATATTTTGCTTTTTAAAATAATTCCAAAAAATAACTCTTTAATTCTAAAACATTTCCAATATCTGTGCCTTCATAGATCCCAACTACCCCTTAAATAAACCTTCCAACTGCTTTGATTAAAGCATTTTTTATTTAATAGCTGTCCCTTTGCTCTGCCTCACAGGGCACATTTTTCCTAAGATTAATAATTTAAAATAAAAGCCATAAGTTAGAAAATAAATAGGTTTAATTTTAAATATATTTTGAACAGAAATTTTAATATTATTGAATGTAATTTAATATATTGAATATTATTTTAAATATTTTACTACACATTGGGAAATAATGATAATTGGTTATGTCAAATTGAGTTTTAATTTCCCATTGATACTTAGATAACAAGATAATAGGTGTATAACTGGTTCTAGTAAGCAAGTGAAATATGCTAATTTTGGACTTTTTGGTAAAACTTTCACTAAAAAACAGACCTTTGATGAGATAGTGTTTATGGGTAGCATAGCATGATTTGTGAAGAGCTTTTAATCGTTTACTTTTATCTCAATCATGTATCAAGAGTTTCCAACTCTGCCGAGCTTTCAAATTAAAAACCAACCATGTGTAATTTATATTCACCGAGGCATAGTGTAATTTATATTCACTAACGCTGCTAACGCAATCGTGTAATTTATAGCCACAAAGGCAAACATTTATCAACAGTACTTAAATGGTGGGTCTCCAGCCGTGTTCAGGCTGAACTACCTTACAAGTTTTACAACGGTATGGCTCGTACACTACTGATGATAACTGATCCTCAAACAGTGCCGGATTAAGAATTGGGCACACTAGGCACGTGCCTAGGGGCCCCCGAGGGTCAGGGGGCCCCGAATGATCCCACGTCAATACGCTAGTTCAAAGAATAAATTATTTGAAAAAAAAACATTAAGCTTATTTAAATTTAATAACAGTTTTACGGCATGTTTTTTCAGAATGAAAACAATCAATAACTTTGAAACTATATTGATTCTTTTTTTAATATTTATAATATAAATGAAATATGAAATACTATTCCGAAAAACACTAAAAAACGAATTCGAGTAAGTCGAGATAGGGTACCGCGTAGCAGTGGCGGACTGGCCATAGACTGGGCCTAACCGATGGCAGGTGGGCCCCATGATAAATTTGGTCAGTGGGACACCTTCAACCTTCAACAATATGTCAACATTATAGTAGCTTCAAAATATAATAGAAGTTCCAAAACTTTCAATATTAAATTATATTTTTACTGAATAAAACTAAAAATTAATATTTTATTTATAAAAAAAAGTTCCAATGACATCGTCGGGGTGCCGAGGCGCTGGCGGTTCAGCGTGGATTCATTTTCAAAACAATTTTAACCATTTTTAACACATTTTTAATAGTTTGGCTAAGCCCAAGTACCCAACGAAAGAAACTACGTAGTTGAACCGTACTAAGTTACGTCTTATATTTGGCAGGGTCCCGCTGATTTAAGAGTAAATGTGTTTAACCTAATAATGGACCGCATTGTCCAGTCACTAGATTCACGTTTTTTACAACACAAAAAGTTGTATAAAGATTTATCTTGCTTGGACACAGCAAATTTTAAAAATATTACAAAGAAGGGCCTAGAAGATGACGCCTTGGATGGTGTTAAGCTTTCTCCACGAATCAGTAAAGATGAAGTTATGTTGGAATTGCTTTCTTTTGCTTCGAACTTCGACGTATTAAAATTATTGCTTAATTGAAAAGGAATTGTTAGATGAATTGGATGTAGAAGAAATTATTGACAGATTCGCACAGTCATCTAGTGTATTCCAACGATTACTCAAAATATAGTGGAACATGAAACATGCTTTTAAACAACCGGTTAATAAGTACAATTTCGGCATTTGTCTAAAATATAAACTAAAAATAACAATCTGTATAATTATGTTTACATTTAGTATCGACTGTATATTGCCTTTAATATGTTATCTGTAATTATTAAAAACATTATATCGCTAAAACATTTCTTTTATAAATGGCGACGAACCAGCGACCTATGAGTTGCCGTTTCAAAGAGTATTCCAATTGAAAGGAACTGTTACAACTAGGTGATATATAAAATGCTATGTTTTAATAAAAAATCGGGATATATTCTACTCGAGACAAGGGAACACCTATATTGCGGGCTTAGGTAGTCCAAATGGAAGAGGCGTTGGGACCGCAACCCACAGGTCGCTGGTTTGATTCCAGCCTGAGGCATGCCCAGTGGTATTCCTTGATTTAATTAAAAATATTATAGCATTTATCCTTCTAGATTTCGGAGGTAGCGTAATTGAGTAAAAATAATTAAAGCGAAAAAATTATTAACATAAAACAATATTTCAGGGGGGAATGTTCCTTTTTCAGAGGGTGTCTCCCCCCTGTCTACGCCTCTGGTTTTGGGTGGGCCCCCTTTGACCCCTGGCAGTCCACATTTTTAGACCCAGTCCGCCACTGCTGCGTAGCCTCTATTTCGTTTTACGGTGATCTATAGAGGTAGAACCGTACCAAAACGACTACCTTGTAACCTTGCATAACCAATCTCTTGTCCACTCTGTGATTCCGTGTCAGGCCGCTCAGCATAGAGGGGGTTGCCCCACCCTTGTTCATTTTGTTTGGCCCCAGCATAGTTTTTTATATAAACATCGTTAGGATTTGAATTGACAACATTTTCCCAGCATTAAACAAATTTGAATAGTCGAACTATAATTTGGATAATCATGGTCCAGTTATTACTTCCTTTAAGTGGGTGCTATGGCATTTTTATTTATTTTTTTGGTTTAAGTTACGTTGTGAATTGTCACTTATGGAATTCAGGAACGTGTGTAATTAAGTGCTTCGTCTTAGAGGGGTAGGGCGAATAGTTAAGTTTTTGCCTAGTCAAATAGAAAAGGTTGGTTTTTGGGTTCAAACAAAGTTCAAATAGAGAGGAGCATGCAGTGGCATAGCCAGATCGGTGGACCAAGGGGCAAGTCCACCCCCTACGCTACTGAGAGCATGGACGCCGGCAGAAATTATTTCAAGTCATATAGCGAACTCGCCCGATGAAATATACAACCTTTACACATACAACGATCCGATAAATGAACGAGCTATAGCTAAAGCTTAGTAGGAATAGGGATATAAGTTTCCCGAAATTGATGTAACACACATTTCAAGTAACTGGATCACTCTTTTTCGTCACTGCACTCCCCAAAAAGGTCGACAGAAAAAAGAGGTATGGCTAAAGAAAGGGGGGTGGAGCAATTTCCCCGTTTGCCCACCTCTGCGGGCGCCCATGGAAAAAAACCATTTCCCATTTTCAAAATGGTCATTGTGTCAACTCTAGAAAAAGTTGGTTTGCTTAGCTACCCTCTTACTCCATCCTTGAGTCCTCTACTTGTATTAAAGGGGCCCCCGATAGCCTAGTGCCTAGAGGCCCCCAAGGGTCTTAATCCGGCACTGTCCTCAAATAACAATAATTTCAGTCTACTCACTCGTTAAGCTTTTGAATAATTAAGACGCCTTTACATAGAGGATTAAGTGCCCAGAATGTTTATTGTTATGAAAAATTATTCAAATATTTACCATACTTCATTACTGTAATTAAAATTCCCAAAATTATTTACACAATGCTAGATGGATACACCTAAATTAAAATTTAATGATTCATTTTTTTAATCAGTTTGTTAAAAAAACTTATGGAAGAGATAAAACAAAATTAACTTTAAACTAAATTTCACTTTCCACAAAATTCTTTCTGGTACTACTAAATTATCGAAATACTTTATTTTTTACCTAGAATATATGATCGGGTAATTCGGGTTCTACGGGCTAATTTTCCCCACGAAGCAAAGGCTTAACGATTAAATGTTAATTATTATTACACTGCAATTAAATTAAGTACGATATTGATAATTTTTAGTAAAAAAATACTTAATTACGTATAAATAATGAGATTTAAATAAAGTTCCCATAAGAAATGGTTTATTATTTCTTGAGTAAATTGCGAAAAACAACGTTAACTCGAAGACGGACAAAATTTGATTTTTGCATTTTTCCGGGAAACTGGATTCGAGCTGATCAGTTGGCCTTCCATGTCAAAAATGATACACTAACTCATTACAGTACGAAGGTTCTTATCTACAGTCGACTAACTTCCGTTAAATGACGGGATTATAATACGTTTCTCGCTGATACATTAAAATTAATTGTAGTACTGCCAGACAATAATTGTTGACAGTAAGTATAATCCCGCTAGGGATCCACAATACTAAATCTTGGGCATGAAAATCGCTTAAAATAAAGTCTTAAAATTTTTAGCGACCAGACTATTGATTCTCCTGCGCTTGGCTGTATTAATTTTAGCCATAGGAAATCGCGCTGACCCCTTAAATAAGAATGGCCTACCGGCCATTCTTAATAATTACGCTTGAATTCATACGCAAGTATCGCGAATTTTAGTCAATTTCCTAGTTTCTTAGGGAACCCACTATTTCTCTACCTTAAATCTCTAGGCTGAATATACGCTTCAGATGACAATTGTAATGGTATGTTTTCTTTCCCTTTGGTTAGTGTCTCCCTTTTTCTTCATGCCCCTCTAAAAGATGTGGACAATGGACTTTTGTTTTTCAAGAGCCACAAATTGCTCGCTGAAAAATGGCCGAGAGCGCAACGAAGACATTCGCGGAAAAGGAGTAATTTTAAACAAGTTCAGTTTTATTAAAATATTAAATCCTTAATGCGTCATCAAACAAGTTGGCAAGCCAAAATATACCTCTCCTCGGAAGAATTGTCCCTAGTGGTATTAATTTCTCGAGATAACCCTTAAAGATATATCTCCGCAAATTAGAGTTATTTGTTAAAAATGTTATCCCAGTTCTATCCCTCCCGGTATAAAATTTAATTATAATTAGAATAATTGAGACGAAACGACCAATTTTAATTTATTCAGAATATCATAAGTTAAGTAGTTACAACAGTGAATTAGACGTACTATAACAATGCACAATTGAATTAAACCCTTTTTACAGTACAAGTTTGTCAGTTGAATATAATACAAAGCAAATTTTAATGAAAGAAATAGCTACAGAGGGTATTATAACAACCGTTCGCTTTTTGGTTTATAATTTTAACGGAATTGCGCCGATTTTAATTAAACGATAGTTTATCGAAATTTTGTTAAAAGAATATTCCCTAAGGCCGCGCGATAAATTTACGAGAATAATTTCCCGTCTCCGTTATATCGCAAATTTAGTTGATTCGGGATTGCCAGAACTTTAATGTTGTGGGCGAGTGATTAGAAATAAAATGGCAACCAGAATTATGCAAAATTATAAATGTTTATTTTTATTCAGAACAGTCTATGTAACGTTCTAGATTTAACTTTCATCAATAACCCAACAATATATATCCCTCCTACGTAATTGTGCAGAACTGGTACTCAAGTGTCGAAGACTAGATTTGTCTTAATTCATCGTGATCGAAAAATAAACCAAAACACACTTACACTTACACTTAAGTAAATATCATAAATTATACTGAGTAATTTTAACTAAATTCAAACTACCTTACTATAAACTCTTGTCTTAATTAACAGCTGAGAGCTGTTCGCTACTAATATCTTCCAATCTACTTAATTAGCCTCACAGGTTGAGTTGATAATTTCAAGGGTATAATTAGGTTATTCCAATTCAAAAAAAAACAATCAATTTTATCTTACAGCTGACTTGAGTTAGTTCACAATTACTTTAACACTTTCAGTCTTAAACACGCTCTGTTCATACACTTAAGTCCATTCGCTCACGTTCCAAACGCGAACACAACCTACACATAAACATTACAAAAACGTAATACACCAAACCGTCACGACGGTGAGCGAAAAAACACCAACCAAACCGCAAAATAATCCGTTAACGCTCACCGTCTCACGGTGGTTTTGCCAACACTACGAAAAACTGCGAACGCAGAGATTTCGAGACATTGCGTACATTGATTAACCTTTGCACGGAAAATGCGAACGCGTTCGCAGGGCAGACAGACAGACACGGTGATTGTATAACCCCTCCTAGGGACTTTTCTGCGATCCTCTTATTGCCACGTTTTGGGAGAAGTAAAAAGATATGGTCTTTTACATAAGTAAAATAATAACAATAAGTATGACAATTAACGAGATTTACAACCAAACTGATTTTCATAGTTATTGCTTAATCAAGATGTTTTCTCAGCACAGAGCCCTCTAGTGTCTAAAATACGCGAGACTTCCGCTAAGCCGAAATATCTGGTTTCCGATAAGATAGGCGGAATATTAGGCTAAAATTATAAAATTAAAAAGTTTTTTCTCGGCGCCACCAGCTCACGTTTTTTTATCACGCTTAATTCGCACGCGGGCTTCAAAATAAAGCCAAAGCCCCTCGCGCCTCCAGAACGTGCTCTCCGATATTAGGCTTAAAGTTTTATCAAAACGTAGTCATCCAAAACGGTAAGTCGCGAGTCCAAATCACAGCTTGAAGAGAGTATCATTGCCGAAAAAAGGTTCGGTTAGAAAATTAGCATTAAAGCAATAGGAAGTGTCATACTTATTGTTATTATGTTAGTTATGATGATATCAATTTTTATGTTGTCATTTATATTTCTTAAACGGGAATTCATACCTGTTACTTAGAAGGTATGGGTTACTGCATTCAAATTTGCACAAGTAAACAAATGGCCGGGCCGAATCATAAACCAAAACTCCATTCTTCAAATTGCGTCGCTCACCAGCGTTCCTACCGGGAGAATCGCGAAACATTTCCACCGAAATACCAAGCACGTGACCTGCTAATTATATGTGTACTTAAGTCGCGTTTTATATTTGGGCTTTCGTTATCCAAGAACTCCGAATAAAACTAACCTTTAGTTATAAAAGCCCAGAAACAAATAACTATTTTCGGCTGCATCCTTTGAAAGGAATATATTTTTATACCGTTTTAAAATAATACCATGAATTTAATTAACATCGTGAATATTAAACTGGTCGCCTATTGATGATCCAGTGGCGTAGCTAGACCTTTTACCAGCAGGGGTGTTCCCAGAGTGTGCCGCCCCTCTCAATATACCCCAGATTTTAGTTTCGCTCTCATCTACCTATTTCCAAGGATATCAGCCCCCTCTTGCTACGCCACTGTATGTATTGGCTTAAAACGCTGTGATTTAGAATGTCTAACTTTGATTTGTCAGCACTTTACCTATTAACACTAACTGGGCCATTTTCAGTCCCGGTTATTTTGTCTGGAACCATTTTGTTTTCTTGTGGTTCCTGGTTCAGTGTGGTGGTTTTTGGATACCCTCAAGAATGCAGTGGCGTAACTAGGAACTCCGGGGCCCCCCCCCCCCGCGAAAAACAACTCGGGGGCCCTTTTATAAATAGCACCGATTTTAATCATAAACGTTTGGGGGCCCCTAGTTCTCGGGGGCGCTATTTACGCCACTGCAAGAATGTATTTTTTTGAATGTTGGGACGACTTTAAAAGTGGCTCCCAGTCCCCCTTATGGTCGAAGAGTTATCTCCTTCCCCCTAAACTAATAGCGTTTTCCATTTGACCGCTCTCGAGCGCTATAGATCGCTCTGATCAATATTATATGTTCCATTTGCGTGCTCGGATCTGCTCCGATCAAGTTTCGCGCGTTCCATTTCCCGCTCTCGGGTGCTCCGAGATCACCCAAAACCGATCTGCCGATTTCGACAGATCAACGGATCGAGATTGAGATCGGAGCAAAATGTTAGCGTGTTCCTTTTAGATTTTTTGCCAAAATGGCAGACCAAGACGCGGAAATTCCAATTACTAGCAGAGGAAAAAGAACAAAGTGCGAAAATATGGTAATTTCATGTTTCCATTTGCGGTTTTACTCAAGTCGATTGGGACGAGATCTATGACATCAGAGACAGATTCCGAGCGAATCTCGAGCAATCAAATGGAAAACGCTATTAATCAAATCAGCCTGTGTATATGTTAAGAATCCATTATTATTAATACCATATGTAACATAATTACTCATAAGTATGCCTCTGTATAACACATCCATTGAAAAAATTCAATGAGACCTTGTTTCACGCGGAACATACATTAAGCGGACCCAAAAATGCAAAAATGCTTATAATCCTTGCGCTATTGAAAAGGTTACCGTGGAAATGAAATCACGTGATCGCGAGGCACGATCTAAACTTGACATGGGCAAAGCCAGAAACGCGCGAGGAATTCTCACTAACTTCCGTTTCCAATCGGTAAACTTGATGAGGCGTATTTCGTCACGGAGTTGTAAGTGACGTAATTTACGTCATATCCCGTGAACAAGGTTTCATTAACGAAAATACTTAAATGGCATACTTATGAGTGATTATGTTACATATGTTAATACACACAAAGTCATTTCCGGATTGGATTTTTCGGTGAGTGTTCGGATGTCTGGCCCCTCATCTGAAATAGGATAATTACAATAAAGCAATAAAAGGTGTTAGATAATTAGGTCTACGGAATCTTGGTGATACGCCGCCGAGAGAAATTACTTCTGTAGGGATACGACTGGCCAAGAGAATGGACCAAGAATAGAAATGGGACTTTTATTTATACATCATAAATCGGTGGCGAGGCTGAGAAGCTCCCATTGCAGCTCCGGAAAGAAAAAGAAAAATACGAAAAAATAAAAACTGACATTCAACACAGACTCTGTTGGAATTTTTTTCCTCCCTTTTCATTGATTTCCCGAGATAGTTCGCTCGAAAGAGAGCCAACTCTGCGAATCAAAGCAAAGGGATTAGGTGAAATCTACGCGGCAAATATCAACAGCCTTTGACCGTATTATATCGGTGACCGTGGATTCGACTACGACACGTATTGTGGAACAAAAGATAAATGAGAAAACTAAGGCATCGATGACTGGTTTGGTTGGGTTCAGTCAAACGCTCGGATAGCCCCATTCCCTCAATGGTCACTGGCCAGATAAAGGACAAGGATTTCCCCGGATAAAATATGGAATTGAAACCGAATGGTCACTTTTTACAGATTCTTTTCTCCGACCCCTTATATTTCACGAGGCTACGGAAAAATTCCACAATGGCCATAACGGAAATACGCGGCTTATAATATCCATTATGTGTTGATAGCCTTCTACCGAAAATTCGTCGACATTCATTTCTCAAAATGAAATATTTTTCGGGAAATTTATCGCTTTACATTGAGACACTTTCAAATATTGTGGGGCCACATTTTTTACAGTTACAATGTAGAAAAGTCTATTAAATTTTCAAACACCAAAATCAATTTTAACATTCATATAATGATCACTTGAAGTTTAGCTTGTAGTTCGCGCTTGCGAAACTGGATTGGTACAAGTTTCTAGCGCCGATCAAATCCAACTAGAATGCAGTCGGCCAAGGGGGAACTAGTTGGAGTTCGTAGTGCGATACCTCAATCCCAGATGTCACCATGGGTCCCGTAGAAGGTTTATTTAGACGCCATAATTATTAAAAATGTAAACAAAAATATGTTCTTAAAGTCTCTGAAGCCGAAACGAAACACGCTTAAAAATGTTTTCATGGAAACATAAAGCTATTGGCGTGTGGCGCTTAGCGCGAAATTCTTTTATAAAATGAATTTCACACTAATAGAAATATCACAAGCAATTTATTTTCAATCTACAAGCGTCCGTGGAAACGGGCCCTTAGAATTGTTGGAAAAATTCGTGCCAAATGTTATTCACTTGAAACATGTACCTACCCAGGCTCGATCTGTTGGTTTTTCCAAAAACCTCAAGCATAAATTTTCTAAAACTATTTCATTGGTAAAATATAGCTGATTAATATGGTAAACTGCCATCTAGGAGCAACAAACACAAGGAGAACGCAGCTAGCATATAAACACGCTTCCGACGGCAGCAGGCGCTAAAGCGTCTAATCAATGAAAAATGTACGCAAAAAAATCCACGACTTTTGACGGGCTGCGTTCTCCTTGTGTGGGGTGTTGTGTTTGTTGCTCCTAGTTGAAAGTGAGATTGGGACAGTGGTGGAGTAACTAATAAGCTAAGTAGGCTTAAGCCTAGGGACCCGGAACTTGTCTAAAGGTAAGCTAAAGGAAGTTCAGGGAGTGCAAATAAAGCAACCTGGGGGGGCTTTATCTCAACCAGAAGCTATTTATATCCACTTAATTAGGGAGAAATAAATACATTCTTGGTCTCAACATAGTTATTAGCATTTACTATAAAGAAATACATTCTTGAATGCATATTAGGTGAATTGATAATGACGGCCCACTCAATGTTAAAAGGCAATGCATAACTCGCGTCCTCTTGGCTGAAGTTTGTGTTATATCTACTCGTTTGTCTCGTGACGTGATCAGCTGTATTTTTTTTTGAGTAAACAAGTTTCCGAAAGTCGCCACCTCAGCGCTGGCGGCAAGCTTTGCTCTAAGCTAACATTACCCTATTTGCCGGGTTGTTCAAAATGCATTTTGAGTTAGAAAAAGTATTTTGCATTTTACATTTTGAGTTTTGAGTTTCTAGGAAACTATTTGCATTTTACATTTTGAGTTTTGAGTTTCTAGGAAACTATTTTGCTTTTTACATTTTGAGTTTTGAGTTTCTAGGAAACTATTTTACATTTTACATTTGGAGTTTTGAGTTTCTAGGAAACTATTTAGCATTTTACATTTTGCATTTTGAGTTTCTAGGGAACTATTTTGCATTTTACATTTTGCATTTTGAGTTTCTAGGAAACTATTTAGCATTTTACATTTATCATTTTGAGTTTCTAGGAAACACTCTTTTGCATTTTACATTTTGCATTTTGTGGGTTTGATATGTGGAAAAATATTTAAAAAATATTTTTACTCTGGTACCATCATCGCAGCCAGGGTTGGACATAATTCACTAGTCATGGCATTTGACTACTACAAAAATGCTCTGACTACTAAAATTAATCAAAATCTGGGGGCTCACTAGTCAATTTGACTAGTGAAAAATTTACCGAAATATTCATAAATAATGGCGAATATGGCGTATCGTTAATTCATCATTCATCCATCCCATTTTATTTAAAAAAAATGTGATCGGCCAAAATCATGTAACTCAAGTGATGATAAACGGGTATAAATGTTGGCTTCCCTTCTTGTTTTTATACCCCCATTTGTACCCCCACTAGTCAGTGACTACTAAAATAAATAAAGGTAGGAGGCTCACTAGTCAGGCTGACTTCTAAAAAAATATCCTTATGTCCAACACTGATCGCTAGTCCCAAGTAATCATAGATGGCGATACTTAGTTACTCACTCACTCAATTTTTCAAAGTGCATTTTGTATTTTCCATTTTGAGTTTTTTACATTTTACATTTTGGAAAAAAAGCATTTTGAAAAACCCTGCCCATTTCTTTGTTTTAACGTGTGAATTTGTTCATTATCATTTCACGAATCGTGAAAGACGCGAAGTAAAAGATTAAATGGACCTTTATAAATTTTATTGAGGACTGAAAATTAATATTTTAAATTATTAGATAACGATACCTTCTGCGGTTTTATTTTAAATCTCGAATGATAATAGTAATTCACTAATGGAGATACACTAAAAAAAGGTAAAAATTTGTTGTATGTTTGCCTTTTATGTAAAAAATATATTAAAAGGCTAGCCACTAAAGGTAGATATTAACATCGTTACAAGAATACAAGAATTATCTAAGATAAAAGTTATAAATATAAAGCACTGGAAAAACTGTCTGACTCCCGCCTAAGAATGGTATAAGAAACTTACAAGGATTTGTTGTAAAACACTTCGAAAACCAAGGAAATTATATGGAATGTCTAAAGCAGACTATGGTAGCCGTGACGAATCTCATGGCCTTGTTGTCGGTCGAGATTTTCGTCGCGGTGAGCCAAACTCGGCCCCTAGTCGACATTAAGCTTTAAGTTATTGTCTCGAATAACTATCTAAATATGTGATTTTACGCGGAACTAGACCAGTATTCTGGAGAATAAGAAAAATTCTACACTATTTTCAGTGTGTAAAACTAATTGGAGTTTCTTAAATCCATTTTCATAATTTCTTTCCCAGATGGTAAAAAACGCTACGTCTTACACTCTACCTATATTAAAATCCGCACTCGTGGTACTGTGGCAATGGAACCTTATTTTGTCCAAGTGCATGCATACATAGTATCCTAATATAATTAATTATGAAAATAAATCTACAGGAAAGATATAAAGTAATAAGAAAAGACTCTAATATTGAATTTCTGTCCCAAATTTCGTATCTGGACGTTTTTTACTTTTACTCTCAGGTGATTAAATGACATAATATTAGCCTGGAAAAGAGCTTACATCCAATACGCTACTACCTCAGGAAAGAAGCGGTCACGCGAGACGTTCGAGCTAAGCGTGTTGAATATTCTACAGTTTGAAAATAGCGCGAGCTGACAAGGATTGAGGCTTTCTGAATCGTGTTTCAACGTGAAAAGCAGGGAATTCGCCTTTGCACTAAACGAGCAGCGGGACATTAGAACGATTACGTTTACTAGCTCCTTAGTTTAAGACTTGGATGGGGAAGAGCTGTTTAAAATGGTGCCATTTTGCGTCTCGTAAATTGAGTCTTAAGTGGCTCCTATGGCTCGATTTAACGACCCAACGAAACATCGCGAGGGCGCGATAACGACTTTCGGAGAAAGTAGACACTCGGTTTTTGTTACTCCGCCGCCAACGAATGCCATCGCGAGCTCTGCATTCCTAACTACCTTAAAAGAATCCCTTCAACTAAATATGCTAATTAAGATTATCCTTAACCACCGACAGTGGGAAATTCGAACCAAGATCGATTAAGTACAAATCCGTAAAACTCCAAACAAATTCGAAAAGAGTTAATAGAAAAATCTGGGGGTCATTTATATTTCTAATTAGTTGGGGTCATTTAGAAGGGGATTAGGACTAGCTACTTTACCAAATTGTACAACGCACTTTGCGATAATTGCCGCGTAATTGGAACGGTTTGTTTTATGGTTTCTGCAAAATAATTTTCCTTGTCCTAGGCTTATCGCCGAGACTCAACCGAGGCTTAAAGGCTACGCGTTTTTCCCGAGCCGCGAGATCTTGAATTTTCGGATGGTTGTATATCACATTGTTGTAGCGAAGCGAAATATGGAAATGGTCCGCGACCAGGAACCAGCTTTCGATAACGGAAGTCGGATAAAGTGGTTTCCTCTCCTCCCTGTATAACTTATCTCTCGACCTTCTACGGCCAATACAAAAGTATATTTATCTTCCGATGTTTTCGAAACGGCCATAAAGAAACCCGATTCAGATATCAGTCCATAAACGACGCTTACAAGAAAGCGCCTACTAGAAATTTAACAAAACTACTTTTATACTGGTATAAAATATGCTGAAGTAACTTATCTAACGCGGAAGCTTTTCTGAACTAACGTTTGGCCATTGAACCCTTGACCTTTCCCCTTAAGCAGCGTCTTTCAAATTCGGACTTTAGCCAGCTTGGATCTGCGCTATTTTTATAAATGAGTCCATAAAATGAATCTCAAATATGGTCGCAAACTTCAGAGTTTAAATGGTGAATTAGTTTTAATATTGTTGACATAATCTTCAGCCGCTTATCTCCGCTGATCCAACCTGGCATGTCGGCTAGAAAACCTGGCGCCATCCCTACATTCAAAGCCGAATAATTAATTGGCGAAACTCTCTGAATTATAGAAATCGTCGACTACTAAGCTGTGGTTCGCCAACGAATCTACAGATGGCGGTAGTGTGTTTACATAATTATGTCTGCTATTCCGCAAACCTCTCCGGATTCTAGAAACAGTTCAGCAACGAATCGAAAGATGTAGCTAGTGCAACCATGGGGTCCGTGGAAAGGGTTTTTTGAAAACCGGAAAAAGTCAATATTTAGTAATTTTTTGCTTTTGGAATTTTATAAATTCATATAAGCATAAGTCACATAATAACAATAAGTATGACACTTCCTATTGCTTTAATGCTAATTTTCTAACCGAACCTTTTTTCGGCCCTGATACTCTCTTCAAGCTGTGACTTGGACTCGCGACTTACCGTTTTGGATGACTACTTTTTGATAAACATCGGAGAGCAGGTTCTGGAGTCGCGAGGGGTTTGGCTTTGTTTTGAAGCCCGCGTGCGAATCACACGTGATAAAACAACATGAGTCGAGAAAAACATTTTTAATTTTTATAATTTTAGCATAATATTCCGCCTATCCAAAGAATATAAAGCCCCAGGAATGGAAGGATTGATATTATTGGCCGAGCTAGAAACTTCCGGCAAAGCAAATCAGAGTAACCGGAAACGGTTAACACAACCCGGTCTCTCTTTAAAAACGAGAGGCGCAAAAGTTCCACTAGACGGAGCTACACCTTCCATTCCTAGGGCTTTATATTCTTTGGCCTATCTATCGGAAACCAGATATTTCGGCTTAGCGGAAGTCTCGCATATTTTAGACACTAGAGGGCTCTGTGCTGAGAAAACATCTTGATTACGCAATAACTATGAAAATCAGTTTGATTGTAAATCTCGTTAATTAATTGTCATACTTATTGTTCTTATGTTACTTATGATATAAGGCAAAAATTAACACAAACAAGGTACATTTTAAGTATAATTTAATACAAAACCAACATGATTAAATTACTATAAATGTTAACTTTTATCGTTAGTAGTTAGTTTTTACTTTAACCAAAAGTTAAAGGGGCCAATTATAGTTTTTTAAGTTATATTTCAAACATCATATCATCTGTTTAGCCCTTAATTCTTGCCATTTATTAGTAAATTCCCTCTCCCTGCAAAATATTTGTGAGGGGCATTGTCCCCGCGCTCTTTGGATCCCTCCGCCACAGCGCCAGTGTAATGGCAAAATTTCGTCCCCCATGGCAGGAATTTCCATCAAGTTGAATCTCTAATATATTTTTACCAACCGAGCTGCAGTGCCATTGGCTTATTAATGAAGGTGTTGTTGATAAAATGGGCCAAGCTAGAGAAAATTTTCACAGCCTCACAAGCCCCTTTAAGACCGTTCATTCAATTTCGTCGCGCAAAAGCAAAATTCCAGGGGTTGACACCAGACTGGAGACTGCCGGGGGGGGGGCTAATTGGATCGCTTCCAAGAAAAAACTTTCTACTGTAGACGAGGCTAACCCTTATCGGCTCATTGCTAGACTGCAAAGACTGAATGGGCCAAGATATATTACATCCTTAGGAGAAGGCTTTAGGGCCTCGCTTTTTATAATTACTTTAGAAACTTTATCGTACATTACGGCTTCAAGGTTTGGCCGTATTTTGGAAATGTTTATTAGAGCTAGATTCTGCCAGTATTATTTACAACTGATTAGCTTATATTATGAAACAAAATTAGACATTAAACGCACTCTCGCCAGCTGAATTTTCTCACATATTTAGCTTTTAGTTGTTTTATGAAAAAGAGATGGCGGTGGAGTCTATCGCGACGCGTGCTACAAACTATTCCAATCTCACTTCAATCTTTATTGCGAAAGTCGAACCTTAGAGTAAAAGTATATGTGGGAAGGAATGAACTATATGCCCCAAACAGTTAGAAATCAGTCACTCCAGGGGGCTGAAAATCCTCTCTCCGCTACCTTTGGCTGTACAGCGTAGTTAGAGAAACCTCCGCTGCTCTCATTGTCGCTACTATCTAATGGAAAAAATTGAGAGAAAATAAGTAGTCCCGAACTCGACGCTAACACAAATTTTGAGCTTGCGAGAGTGCGTTTAAGACTTTTGCTCTTATAACCATTTTCGATTGGGTTTTACGAAATTGGTGCACTTTAAAAATTAAGGAGATAGTATAGAGTAGTATCACTCTGTAGCTTCAGGCTATGAGGGCAGTTTTTATCTATAGGAAAAGCATGGGTGACGTCGACATACTTTACGCCGATATTACTCTATACCAGAATTTTCACCCTGTTCCAGATTTTTACTGGAATATATTTAATATTTAAATATAAAATGATAATTATAGGGGTAATAATGATTGTTTTTATTAAAATAATAATAATAATAATAATAATAATAATAATAATAATTATAATAATAATAATAATAATAATAATAATAATAATAATAATAATAATAATAATAATAATAATAATAATAATAATAATAATAATAATAATAATAATAATAATAATAATAATAATAATAATAATAATAATCAACTAGGCTAATACCTAAGGCACCACCTTAGGCCTAAGTCATCATGCGACTTTTAAAGCCATTAATTCAGGTGGCTAGGTTACAATGCGTTGGAGGGTGGTGGCAAGCCCTTCATGTCACGCGAGCGAACAGCTCCCTACACTAACTATTACCATTAACCTTACTATCCCGTTGGTTCCCTAAAACAGACGTCGTTCGACTTGATTGAAGCCACTGCCGGTGACGCTTATAATAATAATACCCAAGGCACCAACTTAGGCTCAAGTCATCGAGCGACTTTTAAAGCCTTTAAACCGGTGACCGAGTTACAATGCGTAGGAGGGTGGTGGCCAGCCCTACATGCAACGCGGACCAGCAGGTATATACACTTCCCCCGACTCGTGCTAAGGGAGGGGGTGGGGAGGTGCAAAATAGAACATGGTACCCACCGATCATCTCACTCCAAATTAAAATCAATATCGATGTTCCGAAATTACTTCAGGTCACGGTGAAACGATAAGAATTTGGGTTGTGCAAACAATTTAATGATATTGCTAACAATAACGAATATTGATGGTTCCATGTCGTTCGAATTAACAAGCTGGTTTATAATTAATTCCAAATTTACCTGCTCAATTTGCCATTCAATAAATTAATAGCGATTATATGAACCGATAGGTCAATTTACTTGAGAATGAACAAAATGGCGGTATGGGCTCGATGTAAACTGAAACGTGAAATTTTCAACGATATAATATAATAAAATAAAATTATATAGATAATAGAGACTGACAAAAAAAAGTGGGTAATCATCGAGCCTTCTTTGGCTCGTGATGACTTCAAAGAAAGAGAACCAGCGTGATGACGTCAAAGAAAGAGAACCAGCGTGATGACTTCAAAGAAAGAGAACCAGCGTGATGACGTCAAAGAAAGAGAACCAGCGTGATGATTTCAAAGAAAGAGAACCAGCGTGATGACGTCAAAGAAAGAGAACCCGCGTGATGACTTCAAAGAAAGAGAACCAGCGTGATGACGTCAAAGAAAGAGAACCAGCGTGATGACGTCAAATAAAGAGAACCAGCGTGATGACGTCAAAGAAAGAGAACCAGCGTGATGACGTCAAATAAAGAGAACCCGCGTGATGACGTCAAAGAAAGAGAACCAGCGTGATGACGTCAAAGAAAGAGAACCAGCGTGATGATTTCAAAGAAAGAGAACCAGCGTGATGACGTCAAAGAAAGAGAACCAGCGTGATGACGTCAAATAAAGAGAACCAGCGTGATGACGTCAAATAAAGAGAACCAGCGTGATGACTTCAAAGAAAGAGAACCCGCGTGATGACGTCAAAGAAAGAGAACCAGCGTGATGACGTCAAAGAAAGAGAACCCGCGTGATGACGTCAAAGAAAGAGAACCAGCGTGATGACTTCAAAGAAAGAGAACCAGCGTGATGACGTCAAAGAAAGAGAACCAGCGTGATGACGTCAAAGAAAGAGAACCAGCGTGATGACGTCAAAGAAAGAGAACCAGCGTGATGACGTCAAATAAAGAGAACCAGCGTGATGACGTCAAAGAAAGAGAACCAGCGTGATGACGTCAAATAAAGAGAACCAGCGTGATGACGTCAAAGAAAGAGAACCAGCGTGATGACGTCAAAGAAAGAGAACCAGCGTGATGACGTCAAATAAAGAGAACCAGCGTGATGACGTCAAAGAAAGAGAACCAGCGTGATGACTTCAAAGAAAGAGAACCAGCGTGATGACGTCAAAGAAAGAGAACCAGCGTGATGACTTCAAAGAAAGAGAACCCGCGTGATGACGTCAAAGAAAGAGAACCAGCGTGATGACGTCAAAGAAAGAGAGCCCGCGTGATGACGTCAAAGAAAGAGAACCAGCGTGATGACGTCAAAGAAAGAGAACCAGCGTGATGACGTCAAAGAAAGAGAACCAGCGTGATGACGTCAAAGAAAGAGAACCAGCGTGATGACGTCAAAGAAAGAGAACCCACGTGATGACGTCAAAGAAAGAGAACCAGCGTGATGACGTCAAAGAAAGAGAACCAGCGTGATGACGTCAAAGAAAGAGAGCCCGCGTGATGACGTCAAAGAAAGAGAACCAGCGTGATGACGTCAAAGAAAGAGAACCAGCGTGATGACGTCAAAGAAAGAGAACCCACGTGATGACGTCAAAGAAAGAGAACCAGCGTGATGACGTCAAAGAAAGAGAACCCGCGTGATGACGTCAAAGAAAGAGAACCAGCGTGATGACGTCAAAGAAAGAGAGCCCGCGTGATGACGTCAAAGAAAGAGAACCAGCGTGATGACGTCAAAGAAAGAGAACCAGCGTGATGACGTCAAAGAAAGAGAACCCGCGTGATGACGTCAAAGAAAGAGAACCAGCGTGATGACGTCAAAGAAAGAGAACCAGCGTGATGACGTCAAAGAAAGAGAACCAGCGTGATGACGTCAAAGAAAGAGAACCAGCGTGATGACGTCAAAGAAAGAGAACCAGCGTGATGACGTCAAAGAAAGAGAACCAGCGTGATGACGTCAAAGAAAGAGAACCAGCGTGATGACGTCAAAGAAAGAGAACCAGCGTGATGACGTCAAAGAAAGAGAGCCCGCGTGATGACGTCAAAGAAAGAGAACCAGCGTGATGACGTCAAAGAAAGAGAACCCACGTGATGACGTCAAATAAAGAGAACCAGCGTGATGACGTCAAAGAAAGAGAGCCCGCGTGATGATGTCAAATAAAGAGAACCAGCGTGATGACGTCAAAGAAAGAGAGCCCGCGTGATGACGTCAAAGAAAGAGAACCCACGTGATGACGTCAAAGAAAGAGAACCAGCGTGATGACGTCAAATAAAGAGAACCAGCGTGATGACGTCAAAGAAAGAGAGCCCGCGTGATGACGTCAAAGAAAGAGAACCCACGTGATGACGTCAAAGAAAGAGAACCAGCGTGATGACGTCAAATAAAGAGAACCAGCGTGATGACGTCAAAGAAAGAGAGCCCGCGTGATGACGTCAAAGAAAGAGAACCCACGTGATGACGTCAAAGAAAGAGAACCCACGTGATGACGTCAAATAAAGAGAACCAGCGTGATGACGTCAAAGAAAGAGAGCCCGCGTGATGACGTCAAAGAAAGAGAACCCACGTGATGACGTCAAAGAAAGAGAACCAGCGTGATGACGTCAAATAAAGAGAACCAGCGTGATGACGTCAAAGAAAGAGAGCCCGCGTGATGACGTCAAAGAAAGAGAACCCACGTGATGACGTCAAATAAAGAGAACCAGCGTGATGACGTCAAAGAAAGAGAGCCCGCGTGATGACGTCAAAGAAAGAGAACCAGCGTGATGACGTCAAAGAAAGAGAGCCCGCGTGATGACGTCAAAGAAAGAGAACCAGCGTGATGACGTCAAAGAAAGAGAACCAGCGTGATGACGTCAAAGAAAGAGAACCCGCGTGATGACGTCAAAGAAAGAGAACCAGCGTGATGACGTCAAAGAAAGAGAACCAGCGTGATGACGTCAAAGAAAGAGAACCAGCGTGATGACGTCAGAGAAAGAGAACCCACGTGATGACGTCAAAGAAAGAGAACCAGCGTGATGACGTCAAAGAAAGAGAACCCGCTTGATGACGTCAAAGAAAGAGAACCCGCGTTATGACGTCAAAGAAAGAGAACCCGCGTGATGACGTCAAAGAAAGAGAACCAGCGTGATGACGTCAAAGAAAGAGAACCAGCGTGATGACGTCAAAGAAAGAGAGCCCGCGTGATGACGTCAAAGAAAGAGAACCAGCGTGATGACGTCAAAGAAAGAGAACCAGCGTGATGACGTCAAAGAAAGAGAGCCCGCGTGATGACGTCCAAGAAAGAGAACCAGCGTGATGACGTCAAAGAAAGAGAACCAGCGTGATGACGTCAAAGAAAGAGAACCCACGTGATGACGTCAAAGAAAGAGAACCAGCGTGATGACGTCAAAGAAAGAGAACCAGCGTGATGACGTTAAAGAAAGAGAGCCCGCGTGATGACGTCAAAGAAAGAGAACCAGCGTGATGACGTTAAAGAAAGAGAACCAGCGTGATGACGTCAAAGAAAGAGAACCCACGTGATGACGTCAAAGAAAGAGAACCCACGTGATGACGTCAAAGAAAGAGAACCCGCGTGATGACGTCAAAGAAAGAGAACCAGCGTGATGACGTCAAAGAAAGAGAGCCCGCGTGATGACGTCAAAGAAAGAGAGCCCGCGTGATGACGTCAAAGAAAGAGAACCAGCGTGATGACGTCAAAGAAAGAGAACCCGCGTGATGACGTCAAAGAAAGAGAGCCCGCGTGATGACGTCAAAGAAAGAGAACCCACGTGATGACGTCAAAGAAAGAGAACCAGCGTGATGACGTCAAAGAAAGAGAACCCGCGTGATGACGTCAAAGAAAGAGAACCAGCGTGATGACGTCAAAGAAAGAGAACCCACGTGATGACGTCAAATAAAGAGAACCAGCGTGATGACGTCAAAGAAAGAGAACCCGCGTGATGACGTCAAATAAAGAGAACCCGCGTGATGACGTCAAAGAAAGAGAACCCGCGTGATGACGTCAAAGAAAGAGAACCCGCGTGATGACGTCAAAGAAAGAGAGCCCGCGTGATGACGTCAAAGAAAGAGAACCCGCGTGATGACGTCAAAGAAAGAGAACCAGCGTGATGACGTCAAAGAAAGAGAACCCGCGTGATGACGTCAAAGAAAGAGAACCAGCGTGATGACGTCAAAGAAAGAGAACCCACGTGATGACGTCAAATAAAGAGAACCAGCGTGATGACGTCAAAGAAAGAGAGCCCGCGTGATGATGTCAAATAAAGAGAACCAGCGTGATGACGTCAAAGAAAGAGAGCCCGCGTGATGACGTCAAAGAAAGAGAACCCACGTGATGACGTCAAAGAAAGAGAACCAGCGTGATGACGTCAAATAAAGAGAACCAGCGTGATGACGTCAAAGAAAGAGAGCCCGCGTGATGACGTCAAAGAAAGAGAACCCACGTGATGACGTCAAAGAAAGAGAACCAGCGTGATGACGTCAAATAAAGAGAACCAGCGTGATGACGTCAAAGAAAGAGAGCCCGCGTGATGACGTCAAAGAAAGAGAACCCACGTGATGACGTCAAAGAAAGAGAACCCACGTGATGACGTCAAATAAAGAGAACCAGCGTGATGACGTCAAAGAAAGAGAGCCCGCGTGATGACGTCAAAGAAAGAGAACCCACGTGATGACGTCAAAGAAAGAGAACCAGCGTGATGACGTCAAATAAAGAGAACCAGCGTGATGACGTCAAAGAAAGAGAGCCCGCGTGATGACGTCAAAGAAAGAGAACCCACGTGATGACGTCAAATAAAGAGAACCAGCGTGATGACGTCAAAGAAAGAGAGCCCGCGTGATGACGTCAAATAAAGAGAACCAGCGTGATGACGTCAAAGAAAGAGAGCCCGCGTGATGACGTCAAAGAAAGAGAACCCACGTGATGACGTCAAAGAAAGAGAACCAGCGTGATGACGTCAAATAAAGAGAACCAGCGTGATGACGTCAAAGAAAGAGAGCCCGCGTGATGACGTCAAAGAAAGAGAACCCACGTGATGACGTCAAAGAAAGAGAACCAGCGTGATGACGTCAAATAAAGAGAACCAGCGTGATGACGTCAAAGAAAGAGAGCCCGCGTGATGACGTCAAAGAAAGAGAACCCACGTGATGACGTCAAAGAAAGAGAACCCACGTGATGACGTCAAATAAAGAGAACCAGCGTGATGACGTCAAAGAAAGAGAGCCCGCGTGATGACGTCAAAGAAAGAGAACCCACGTGATGACGTCAAAGAAAGAGAACCAGCGTGATGACGTCAAATAAAGAGAACCAGCGTGATGACGTCAAAGAAAGAGAGCCCGCGTGATGACGTCAAAGAAAGAGAACCCACGTGATGACGTCAAAGAAAGAGAACCCACGTGATGACGTCAAATAAAGAGAACCAGCGTGATGACGTCAAAGAAAGAGAGCCCGCGTGATGACGTCAAAGAAAGAGAACCCACGTGATGACGTCAAAGAAAGAGAACCAGCGTGATGACGTCAAATAAAGAGAACCAGCGTGATGACGTCAAAGAAAGAGAGCCCGCGTGATGACGTCAAAGAAAGAGAACCCACGTGATGACGTCAAAGAAAGAGAACCAGCGTGATGACGTCAAAGAAAGAGAACCCGCGTGATGACGTCAAAGAAAGAGAACCAGCGTGATGACGTCAAAGAAAGAGAACCCACGTGATGACGTCAAAGAAAGAGAACCAGCGTGATGACTTCAAATTGGGAGCAAGGCTAAAAATCATCTCAAAATATTAATTCTACTTGCACTGTTGTTTTGAAATAAACGCCATTAATTTATTTGAAAGGCAAAATGAACGGGTCTCAGGCAGATCTTTACGTAAAATTTGACTAATTATCAACCAACACATTAATTCGATCGGTACGGAACCTTGAAGATTCGTTATTGTTAACAAGATAATTAATAATTCAAAATCGACCTCGTTGCGTCGATACCCCAAATGTCACAGTTATAAATAGTATATTATCAATTGCGGAGATAAAATTAATTATTTTTAAACGAGGACATATTGAACAGGGCTTTCAAAGCGAAAACCCAAATTAAATAAATATAAATATATACCGGAAGCAATTGGTATACGATTAGTAAGTGGGATGGCGGAGTGGTTAGCACTTTAACTTCGCAGCAAGAGGAGCCCGGCCACCGGAATTAATGGCTTTAAAAGTCGCTTTATGACTTAGGCCTAAGGTATTAGCCTAGCTGATTATTATTATTATAGTCACAGCTCTATATTAACAACGATTACTTAAATACGAAGGCTTTGAAGGTTTTAAATCCTCCAGTACTTAACCAAATAAAACCAATTTAATTGCTACATTCGTATACCGCCAATTAATAATGTTGTTAAGCGTACGACAATGTGATTAGAAACTTTCGATTGTTTGTTAATTGTCTTTTTGTTAAGTACTATACGTAATTAGTATATAAATCATTTTTTAAAGTTGCCTAATCATTACTTTGTTTCGCGTTAATTAAGATTCATTTAAAAAAACTTACCATTAAGTAGTTCTAAAGGAAGCGGATTAACGAACCGTAAAGTTTGAAAAAGACAAAGTTGTTCTAAACAGTTGGCAAGACAAATGAGTTACAATTCTTTATCTCATTCCGGTCATCGTAAAAAATCTAAGCCAGCCAACTACCGGAAAATTGGTTGAAAAAACTCAAAACAAGACCGCCAAGAAGGCAATATACTTTTTAAATAGAGTTTACAATTTGGTCGTTTAAAATGTTAAGTACCTCCTTTTGGATTTATTTTTAGTTTTAAAATTGATTTCAAGATTTTACAATAAATTATGTTTATTTTTAATTAAATTTATGTATTTAGTATAATTTTTGAAAATCTGGGTAGTGTCGTAACCAGGAATTGTATTCGGGTGTGGGACGGGCGCACAACTGGCTCGAAAAAAATTATTAAAAATACTTATCATTTTAGAGGGCTGGTAAAATCTCACGTTATTTTTCGATTTTAAAATTGGTTTTTAGGATTTATGTACATTATTTCTAAATTTTTTGCCCCGATTTTAAAATATTTTGGGTGGCTAATTTAACATAGGATTACACAATTTTTAAACTAATTTAAAAAAAATTTAATATTTCCAGGTAACAAAGCGGAATACCAAACTATCTTCCCAAAATAAAATGTCCAATTTAATACATTATATCTTCAAAGTCACTTTTATATGTATAAAAATCCGAGATGGATATCTTATTAAAAAATGCTGCGCGAAATTCCGCATAAAAATATTAAAAAGTGAAATGGGAGAACGGGATGTAGATTCTAGCCAGGGCCAGAATCGTATAAAACCGCTAAGGCAATGAGAAAAAAACCACCTTTTGAATATTTGAAATTTTCAACTCTCCAAATTTTAGTGTTCATATACTGCTTTCTATTCGTACTTCTTTTTCATTTTATTTATCTTTCCCGGCTGGATGGAAAAACCGGAGAACGTTTGCTAACTTTCCTCCTCAATGGAGAATGAGAAGAAACCGTCGGGAATTGCAGGTAAGTCGGAAAAGGCACAGAGAGCTTCCAATATCGCCCGCCCCTTTTTCGTTTTCGGGCTGAAAACAGTTCAAAAATAAGAAACATAAAATCGATTCTAAGCCTAATATCAAATTCAGAATGCTAAAACGTAAAGTATCGATGTTTTCTTCGCCATGTATTCTTCCTTTGTGGCCGGATAATCAAGGTGTCCACGTCCACACCCGCCAGTTTGCAAAAAAACATGACCCCCCCGATCTTGCGCTTACTTTTATCCCCGAAGGCAGTGATGGGCATTTTGGGTAAACAACCGCTCGCGTTCGGAGTCGCGTACACATGTTTTTGAGCGGTTAAATTTGAACTAATCTCTTTTTGATTTTTGAGCGGGGAAATTTAAACCTTGGACGAGTTTAAACTCCTCTCTTTTCTATCTTTTGTGAGCGGTGCAATTTTACCTCCTGTCTTTTCGCTCTTTCTCGAGTGGTGCCATTTTAGCTCCTCTCTTCTCGCTCTTTCTCGAGCGGTGCCATTTTAGCTCCTCTCTTTTCGCTCTTTCTCGAGCGGTGCCATTTTAGCTCCTCTCTTTCCACTCTTTCTCGAGCGGTGCTATTTTAGCTCCTCTCTTCTCGCTCTTTCTCGAGCGGTGCCATTTTAGCTCCTCTCTTCTCGCTCTTTCTCGAGCGGTGCCATTTTAGCTCCTCTCTTCTCGCTCTTTCTCGAGTGGTGCAATTTTAGCTCCTCTCTTCTCGCTCTTTCTCGAGCGGTGCCATTTTAGCTCCTCTCTTTTCGCTCTTTCTCGAGCGGTGCCATTTTAGCTCCTCTCTTTCCACTCTTTCTCGAGCGGTGCTATTTTAGCTCCTCTCTTCTCGCTCTTTCTCGAGCGGTGCCATTTTAGCTCCTCTCTTCTCGCTCTTTCTCGAGCGGTGCCATTTTAGCTCCTCTCTTCTCGCTCTTTCTCGAGTGGTGCAATTTTAGCTCCTCTCTTCTCGCTCTTTCTCGAGCGGTGCCATTTTAGCTCCTCTCTTTTCGCTCTTTCTCGAGCGGTGCCATTTTAGCTCCTCTCTTTCCACTCTTTCTCGAGCGGTGCTATTTTAGCTCCTCTCTTCTCGCTCTTTCTCGAGCGGTGCCATTTTAGCTCCTCTCTTCTCGCTCTTTCTCGAGCGGTGCCATTTTAGCTCCTCTCTTCTCGCTCTTTCTCGAGTGGTGCAATTTTAGCTCCTCTCTTCTCGCTCTTTCTCGAGCGGTGCCATTTTAGCTCCTCTCTTCTCGCTCTTTCTCGAGCGGTGCCATTTTAGCTCCTCTCTTCTCGCTCTTTCTCGAGCGGTGCCATTTTAGCTCCTCTCTTCTCGCTCTTTCTCGAGCGGTGCCATTTTAGCTCCTCTCTTCTCGCTCTTTCTCGAGCGGTGCCATTTTAGCTCCTCTCTTTTCGCTCTTTCTCGAGTGGTGCAATTTTAGCTCCTCTCTTTTCGCTCTTTCTCGAGTGGTGCAATTTTAGCTCCTCTCTTCTCGCTCTTTCTCGAGCGGTGCCATTTTAGCTCCTCTCTTTTCGCTCTTTCTCGAGTGGTGCAATTTTAGCTCCTCTCTTCTCGCTCTTTCTCGAGCGGTGCCATTTTAGCTCCTCTCTTTTCGCTCTTTCTCGAGTGGTGCAATTTTAGCTCCTCTCTTCTCGCTCTTTCTCGAGCGGTGCCATTTTAGCTCCTCTCTTCTCGCTCTTTCTCGAGCGGTGCCATTTTAGCTCCTCTCTTCTCGCTCTTTCTCGAGCGGTGCAATTTTAGCTCCTCTCTTCTCGCTCTTTCTCGAGTGGTGCAATTTTAGCTCCTCTCTTTTCGCTCTTTCTCGAGTGGTGCAATTTTAGCTCCTCTCTTTTCGCTCTTTCTCGAGTGGTGCAATTTTAGCTCCTCTCTTCTCGCTCTTTCTCGAGCGGTGCCATTTTAGCTCCTCTCTTCTCGCTCTTTCTCGAGCGGTGCAATTTTAGCTCCTCTCTTCTCGCTCTTTCTCGAGCGGTGCCATTTTAGCTCCTCTCTTTTCGCTCTTTCTCGAGTGGTGCAATTTTAGCTCCTCTCTTTTCGCTCTTTCTCGAGTGGTGCAATTTTAGCTCCTCTCTTCTCGCTCTTTCTCGAGCGGTGCCATTTTAGCTCCTCTCTTCTCGCTCTTTCTCGAGCGGTGCCATTTTAGCTCCTCTCTTTTCGCTCTTTCTCGAGCGGTGCCATTTTAGCTCCTCTCTTTTCGCTCTTTCTCGAGTGGTGCAATTTTAGCTCCTCTCTTCTCGCTCTTTCTCGAGCGGTGCCATTTTAGCTCCTCTCTTCTCGCTCTTTCTCGAGCGGTGCCATTTTAGCTCCTCTCTTCTCGCTCTTTCTCGAGCGGTGCCATTTTAGCTCCTCTCTTTTCGCTCTTTCTCGAGTGGTGCAATTTTAGCTCCTCTCTTCTCGCTCTTTCTCGAGCGGTGCCATTTTAGCTCCTCTCTTTTCGCTCTTTCTCGAGCGGTGCCATTTTAGCTCCTCTCTTCTCGCTCTTTCTCGAGCGGTGCCATTTTAGCTCCTCTCTTTTCGCTCTTTCTCGAGCGGTGCCATTTTAGCTCCTCTCTTCTCGCTCTTTCTCGAGCGGTGCCATTTTAGCTCCTCTCTTTTCGCTCTTTCTCGAGCGGTGCCATTTTAGCTCCTCTCTTTTCGCTCTTTCTCGAGTGGTGCAATTTTAGCTCCTCTCTTCTCGCTCTTTCTCGAGCGGTGCCATTTTAGCTCCTCTCTTCTCGCTCTTTCTCGAGCGGTGCCATTTTAGCTCCTCTCTTCTCGCTCTTTCTCGAGCGGTGCCATTTTAGCTCCTCTCTTCTCGCTCTTTCTCGAGTGGTGCAATTTTAGCTCCTCTCTTCTCGCTCTTTCTCGAGCGGTGCCATTTTAGCTCCTCTCTTCTCGCTCTTTCTCGAGCGGTGCCATTTTAGCTCCTCTCTTCTCGCTCTTTCTCGAGCGGTGCCATTTTAGCTCCTCTCTTCTCGCTCTTTCTCGAGTGGTGCAATTTCTTTACTAGTAGCTAATAGCTAATCCTTTATAGTCAAATTTAACGTAAGGTATTTTCAGACTGACCCGAGGTGTAACTCAACGATTTTGTTTAAACTCGGGAGTTGACAACTCAAATAGAACATTTATCTATGTAAATTGATATATATTTGTGAAAAATTTATAAATTTATGTGAATTTTTTTTAAATTAGACAAATTGTGGAAATTTTGTAAAATTCGAAAAAATCGTGTAACTGGGATAAAATTGAATCAAATATTGGATCAAGTGGTGTAAAAAAGGTAAAAATTGGATAAAATTGTTTGAGTATCGAAAATTTGCTAAGATTTGTGTAAACTTTAGTAAAATTGTGTAAATTCGAGTGAATTTTGAGTGAAATTCCGTAAATTCGTGTAAAGTTGGGTAAAATTGTATAAACAAAAATAAATTTAGGAAATAGAGTAAATTTGGATGAAGTAAATTGGGTAAATATACATGAAATATCTAATTTTGGGATACATAGTTTTGTGTTTGATATAAATAATATCATAAGTAACATAAAAACAATAAGTATGACACTTCTAATTGCTTTAATGATAATTTTCTAACCGAACCTTTTTTCGGCACTGATACTCTCTTCAAGCTGTGACTTAGACTCGCGACTTATCGTTTTGGGTGACTACTTTTTGATAAAAATTTAAGCCTAATATCGGAGAGCACGTTCTGGAGTCGCGAGGGGCTTTGGTTTGAAGCCAGCGTGCGAATCATGGGTGATAAAAAACATGAGCTCGTGGTGCCGAGAAAAATTATATTTGAAAGAAAGAATGTATGTAATTCACATATGATTTCTCAATTTCTTAAAATTTCGCTAATTTTTCCAAATTCAGTGGCATTTACCCAAATTTACCCATTTTACATAAACTTACCTTTGGTTTTTTATATAAAAATAGTTTAGAAATGTTTTAAATATTTTCCCATAGAGAAATGTTCTATTTGAGTTGTCAGAAATGATTTCAGTTGCTATGGCAAAACTTAAGTCCGTATCAACATTTCCCTTAACTCCCGAGTTTAAACAAAATCGGTGTGTAGAGTTACAACTCAGGTAGTCTGCTTGTGAGTAAATAAGGTACAAACATAAGTTTGACCACTTGACACTCTTCACAAAATTGGGGGAAGGGAATTTTCACCCCCTGACCGAGGGGTCCGATATTTGCAAATTTTGCGTACGGGATTTTGATTTCGAAGCGATTTCAGAAATCAAAAACTGATTTTGAAGTTTCAGAGCACAATTTTCGTGTTGATTTCTCTTTTTATAGGCTGATTTTAAGATTATAAAACTGTTTTTCTCCGCGATTTCGGGATTTTCAGGTTGATTTCAAGATTTCTAAAATTATATTTCTCTAGAAAGTACAGGATTTTTATGAATGTCGGACCCCTCGCCATTGACTTTCACAGTAGACATAATATTTAACGAAAGTTTAGTATTCAGATAGTAATTTTTGTTAAAAAATAAGAAAAGATAGAATTTTAAAATACAGTGAAGAAACCACAAAGTTAATTTTCAAAATGTTCCAATTTCTTAAAAATATATCACTCGTAATTTAACAAAAAAGAAGAAAAAACGGTTAGAGGTACTAAAAGTCTCTTATGTTCAATTTCGTTTATTTCGTGGAATTTTAGTAACAACAAAATACGCTTTTTTATCGTGAAATGAAAATTAATGTTGTTAAACGAAATCTGAAGCAAAGAAATTGCAATTTTCCAAAAAGCCACTTCAGTATTTCCGTGGCGCCATCTACGACAGTTACTAGAAAGCTGATTCCATTAAATATTTTGTAGCAACAAGGTACAAGGAAATTAGGTACCAAGCATTTTCTTTTTCTGATAGTAGATGTCTCGTCAGTCACTGCCCATGCGCAGAGTTTATTCATGAAATGGTGTATTATCAGAAATACATGAACCGAAATTATCAGCGACCTATCCCGCTTATACTAAAGACGTTTTTCCCGTCTCCCCCTCTCTTTACTCGGTTGTAGTCCCCCTCCGCGGAATGCAATCCTCTACGGGTCCGTGGTACAGATTTGAATACTCACCCTGGTGGCCGCCGTGAGAAACTTTAAAAAAACACGGACTAAAAAAATACTTAAAAAGTACCTTTTTCAGTCAGTGTAAAGAATTACAGCTACCATTATATCAGATATCAATTTAGTTCAAATTAAAACGTCAAAATGTCAATTAAGGAGGCTTTTACCCAGTGCAATATGTTTCTAATTAACAAGCCTAAAGTGAAGGATAAATCGGTGGTTTGCAATTTGATTAAAAGTAATATAAATTCAAAAGAATTTACAACATCACAAACTAAGACTGTTAAGCCTTTGACCATAATACGTTCGATAATTTGACCTTCGTTCAACTGGAACTATTTCATTTTTCACTCACTAGATGGCATAATACTCTACCCGGCATGCACTCAAAAATATACCTTGGCCGCGGGTGGGTTGAAATATTTGAATGCTTCCTTGTCACCCTCCTCTAGCGCTGTGGGAAAACGCCTCAGAATAAAAAAGCAGTCGCTGATAATTTCGGTTCATGTATTTCTGGTATTATCTTTAGGAGAAAAATAGACGTTTTGAATGGAACAAACGGTTTCCTTACGTTTTCAATGATGCTCTACAAATTAGCCTTTTCAGTTCACATAGAGTCACGTAGCGGCCAGCACGAGAAGCTCATAAACTGCCGCCTTTTCGTCTGCTAAGCAGGCGAATAATTACAAAATGGCCGCTACGTGGCTTTATATAAACTGAAAAAGTATTGATGATTTTGGTCTAGAGTTTTTAACACCCTATAGAAACGTCAAAGCTATGACAGTTTTATCAGATCGGGTAGTTTTAATAATGGGCGCCATTATTGGGGATGGGCGCCATTATTGGGGATTTTCTTCTCAATGTTCAAATACAATTGATGACATCTTTCTGCCTAGGCTTGCAGATACTTTACACAAGTATAATTATTAAGGATATGGTAAAAGAAAATTGTAAATGTCATATCTATAAGTATGTATAGTTTGTCGAAGACTCGAAGTAATAAGTGACGTAGAATAGGGACTTGGCAGTACTACGTCACAGTTTTTTTCAATAGTTTTTATCGTGGGGATAAAAATGTTACCACAATGGCGGCCATGGCCAAAGCTACGGAGTGCCAAGTCTCTATTGACGCGAAAAGTACGAGACTAATTATCACGCCTTGGCACGGCTTCCTGCATCGACGATCCAAAGAACAAGTATTAGGCCTAATGACTTAGTCTAATTTAAGACCAAAATGGGCGCTCCTTCTAGAAAGATAGAATTAATTAATACAGGTACCTTTCGGCTCCCCTGAAATGTGAGACAGACTTCTAAACATCCCTCTACCGACTAAAAAATACGTAACTCACTCTGAGCATGCGCGAAGGTATCACAAGGACCAGCTATGATTGAAACTTCGGAGTTGCGTCTATTGCGTTTTAAATATGGTCGCTCCTTGTGGTACTTTCGCACTTGTACAGTCGCTGCTACGACTAATTATCGCGATAGAGGGATGGTTTGAAGAGATTTTGCCCTTGCTAAAGAAATTCATTGATGCCGATAGTTCCCTATATTCATTAGTGCAGTGATTCCCAAAAGGTGTTCCGCGGAGCCCTGGGGTTCCGTGGAAGGGTCACAAGGGTTCCGAGAATTCGCAACGCGGCCATCTTTGTTTGAGTCAAGAGTCTTTTAAGATAAGTTAAAAAATGAGTTGGGGTTCCGCCAGAATTAGGTGGATAATTAAGGGTTCCATGGCAAAAACAAATTGGGAATCGCTGCATTAGTGGACTAAAAAGACTACTCCAAACAGAAACCTGGCACTACACCTGTCCCGGGTTGGGGACGTAACGCCGGTGCTATGTGTAAGGTACTTTCCCCTCTAGAACCACCTTGTCTTCTCCAATGTCAAATCATTAACAAATAAAAGATTCTAATCCTCTCCAAAAAGTGAGTTATCAACGTAACTCTCGGCTACTAACCAAATAAAATTAAAAAAGAATCATTTATTTCAGCTAATATAAAACCACTTTGTCCTTAAATTTAAAACGTCTCCTTTTTAAAATAATTAGTTTCCTCAAACTCTCCATTCCGGTGGGTTATAGAAAAAAGAGTAATGTAGTGGATCCACGAGATTAAAATAACCAGCAAGGACACAATGTCAGTATTCCCTGTCCAATTGCGCGTACGCCGCGTACGGTGGATAGATTTCCCCGGACGCTCTTAGAATGTCCTTGGAACGGGACTGGGTAAGACGTTGGATGAATGGCCCAAAACTGTCTGGAACAACAGGTAGTTAAATCAATGTCCAACTTGAGCCACGTACGACGGGAAAGGAAAAGGAGGTCTTAGGGCGGAGGACTGAGGCCTTAGCCAAAGTTGCTGGCAATCGTGGCCCGGGAACGAATGAAGGAGGCGATCCATCACTTTGTCTCCCTCGAGTCACGCCGGAGACGCTTCGAATAAATGCTACGACATTCCTGGCACTACGACCGAGAGAAGGCGCCACTAGGCAGACGCCCTACTTCGCCCCCGGTTTGAAGGAATGTTCCGGGGCTTGGACGTATTAATTTCGTAATAAGAGGAACCAAACTGGGCCGATGAACCGAGATGAGACCTTCATCAAAAACCTTCTTTACGTTTTCCATATTATTTGGGAGTGTTGGATGACGTTAAAATATTCCCCTCCTCCCCCGACCACCGGAACTCCAAAATTAATTCCCTTTCATCTTCGATTCAACCAACCCCCCCCCCCCCCCTCCGCGCTCTCAACACCTCATCGTCAAAATTGTTGACCGTGAATTTTAGAAGACCCCAGAGGTTGATCATTTGCCTGTACACCAATTACGTATTTATTACCACAAAATTACGCAGAGTACTCTTAAGTTTATCCGGAGTACTCTAAAATTACCGGAAGTACTAGAAGATTACCCGGAGTCTCTATTATTACCGTAAGTACCCTAATAATACTGTAAGTACTATATAATTACCGGAAGTACTAGAATAATACTGGAAGTACAAGAAAATTATCAGGAAGTTCTAGAATAATACTGGAAGTACTAGAAGATTACCGGTAGTACTAGAAGATTACCGATAGAACTAGAAGATTACCGGAAGTACTTGACGATTACCAGCAATACTAGATTAAGATTACCAGGCGTACTTCAAGATTACCCAGAGTACTATAATATTACCAGGACTTCATTAGGACTACTCGGAGTATTCTAAGACTACTAAGAGTACTTAACGATTACCCGGGAGTATTCTAAGATTACCCGAAGTAGTCTAAGATTACCAGGAGTACTTAACGATTACCCGGAGTATTCTAACACTACTAAGAGTACTTAAAAATTACCCGGAGTATTCTAAGACTACTAAGAGTACTTAAAGATTACCCGGGAGTATTCTAAGATTACCAGGAGTATTCTAAGATTACCAGGAGTATTCTAAGATTATCAGGAGTATTCTAAGATTACCAGGAGTATTCTAAGATTACCAGGAGTATTCTAAGATTATCAGGAGTATTCTAAGATTACCAGGAGTATTCTAAGATTACCAGGAGTACTTAACGATTACCCGGAGTATTCTAAGACTACTAAGAGTACTTAAAGATTACCCGGGAGTATTCTAAGATTACCAGGAGTATTCTAAGATTACCAGGAGTATTCTAAGATTATCAGGAGTATTCTAAGATTACCAGGAGTATTCTAAGATTACCAGGAGTATTCTAAGATTATCAGGAGTATTCTAAGATTACCAGGAGTATTCTAAGATTACCAGGAGTACTTAACGATTACCCGGAGTATACTAAGATTACCAGGAGTACTTTACGATTACCCGGAGTACACTATGACTACGCAAATCAAGGGAAGATTATAATGATGAGTGTCCTAAGATTACCTAAAGTACGTGGTGATTAGGCGGAGTACCCAGAGCACACCGAGATTGCACGTGACGTATTACCAGACTAGGCGAAGACTACGAGGATGACGTCAAGGTTATGCGGAGTACGCCAAGGTTACGCAGATATTACGTGCTGATTACGGCAGCGTATGCACCCTACCTCTCCCAAAATACGAATATAAATCTGGGTTATAGTGGGTGCAATGTTTTTCCTTACTTAACCGTCTTGTTTATAGTAATTACGATGTTGAAATATTGAAAGTAAACCGAAAATCTATTTGCTAACCAAGATAAAACTTGTCGTTTATGAATTATAATACAGCTTTCAGCGCCAGCTTGATAATTTATAGCTCATTTTTTATTTTTATGACGGTATTAACCTTTAAGTTGTGGTTTTATTAAAAATAAACTCTAAGCCTCGGCGAAACAAAAATAAATGAGAATTTATACCGCGTTTCAGTTTAGACGCGAAAGAATGGTTGGATGCCAAGGATAAGGTAGACACTACCGAGAATGGATAGTCTCTCCTACGAATCGTTGTTGGCTCCCGCCAGATAAACGTTTTTGAGTTCCAATTTTTTAGTGCGCTTTTACAAGTTTATCAGTCAACACGAATATTATGAAATGATCGCCGATGTAGGCTATTTTTACCGAATAAAGAGCGGAAGCAAAAATACGCAAGAGAAACTACCCTCAAACCTTGGACAACTCGCTTTCGGAGATCGACTTGGATTCGGTTTCTATTCCAGCTTCATTTTGGTCAGTTCATTATATCATACCAAAAGTCTGGCTTCGGAAATTTACTCATATTTTTTTATTTTTCTTTAAAAAAATAGGAGTGGAATTGTTATTTGGGGTCCCCAACCAATATCGGTGCTTAGATACTTCCACGCCTCGGGGATGGAGTTTCGAACGAGGATTTCGATAAAGGCTTCCGCTAAAGACGGTTTTTTCCGTGACACGCTCGCGATTTAGAATTTGCAGATAACGAATGTGGTCGTCCGGTAGCACTGCGCGACTGCTTTTCAGATGTATAAGAAATTGATTGTCTGGTAACGCTGCAATTCTCGTGAAATCCCTCGTATAAGCAAGAAACCTAGAATCTAGGTTCCTTGGTATAAGAAAAGATATTATTCCAGAAATTCTTCTTCCCCTGCCAAGAGAGGGGGAGGCGGAGGACGAAAATTCGCTTACGTAGTCGTTTCCTTCGAAGTTTGCTTTTCTGGGAAGTTTCTGAGTAGAGAGTGGGAAGGTTCATTCTTTTGTGAAAATATGCGTCTGATGCGGCTTATGCTAATTTCAAATATAGTCCCTGTATTTACATCGCGATAAAACATTTTTTTAAGAAAATAGCCTAAAAAAATGTACCTTTAAAATTTTAGTTACAGCGCGCAAAAGTTAACTCGAACCTTTTCTGCCTTTAGTTTGAAAATACTATTCGCCGACCGAAAACTATCGCTACGCCCCCTTTGGTTGGGAATTGAAACCTAGATAGGTCTCGAGATAGGTAGCGACTAAAACAGACGCTATTAGTTTTCCCTCGTCGTTATTCGTGAATTTGACTTTATAAATAATGATACTTGCATTTTAATATCGTTTGCTTATATTTTGATAAGTTTATTTCAGAGAAAACGTTCATATGACTTTTTAATTTGTCTGTAGCAGACGCTAGATCATAAGCGCAACCTCCGAAAAGCTAGTCTTGTTTCGGTCTTAAAAGCAGTGGCGTAGCCAGGATTTTGTTTCGGGGGGGGGGGGTAAAAAATTTAAATATTTGTACGTACAACCTAACGTTTCGGGGGGGGCATGTGCCCCCTGAGCCCCACCCCCTGGCTACGCCACTGCTTAAAAGTGCGTATTCTACTTTGAAGGGAGTATTGGTGGATCTTAAATCTCATTTTGCGCGTGAAAATACGCCGCCATGTTAGGGTATAAAAGCCAGTAAATGAGCCTGCTGTACCTCATGATGTAAAGGTAGGGTCGCGCGTAAATACGTAATTTTTAAATCGGTCAATTTTCTACTACTTCACCTCTTAAATTTTTTTAAACCAGGTGGCAGAAAAGTTAAATGCCTTGGTCTAAAAGCAATTTAATTTGCTACTACGCCACTGTTTGATGATTACGATGATTACCATCAAATTTCTTCGGAGACACGCGAAAGAGTAACCTTTGGGAATCGTAAAGAATATTTGTCCCAAAGGTCGTATTACTGGTCCCCCCCGTCAAAATTTGAATCGCGGCCGAGCCCTGCCTTCGCCGCAGCCCGCAGTCGCGGATGATTAGCGAGAGCCTGTTTATAGGCGTCCGTAAAGGGGGCAAACGGGAGGGCGATGACTGTAGGTAGGGGTACGCGCTCGCTCTCTATCGGACCCGCGTATCTTTAAGCGTGGTGGGCCAAACCATTTCCCCACGGCAGCTCGCGGGTGGGCGAAGAGAGGGGGCCACGGAGGGGGCGGCCGTATCATTCTCAGCCCACCCGCGGATAGCGTACGCGTTATTATAGTACACTGGTATACTATTCACGTTTTTGGCGAAACGGGGAGTTACGTAGACGAGCGCATTTTTCCGTGGCAGGGGAGAGACGCGTAGTCGAGGGTAGGCCGACGCCCACTGAGTGAGGCGCACCAGAAACAGACTTCCTGCCGCCCAACAAAAACCACCTTCCCCACTGGCGGCGCGGACGGGACGCGAGGGTACCCAGCCGAAAAAGTTTACAATTCGGGCTGTAGATTGTAGAATGAAAACTACCCCGAAATTTCGCGTCTCAATACACGTTTTAGCGGTTATGTTCTAAAAATGGAAATCAATTTGAAACGGGCTCGTTCGTCGACGTCGTCCGGTGGTAAAGCCAAGAAAAGAAGCCATCACGGTTCGAAGCAGCAGCTACAACAACAGAGCGGGTACGTCGTTTTCGAAAACCAATACCTGACGATCACGAATCAAGCCGGTTCGTCCTCTGCGGAAGCGCTGGCTTTGGCTCGATTGGGAGCTAGGGCGGCCGCGAATAATAACGTTTGCGACGAACAGGCGACCGCGTGCTACGAAGTCTCCGCCGACACTGACGCGCCCGCTTCGACCAAGGAAGCCTGTCTCAAAGCGGAAGAGGGCGTAGAAGCCATATCCGTTCTGAGTCCCGAATTATACGACTACTACGCTAACAATAAAGAACCTCCACCAGGTAATTCCATCCTCGAACCGCGGATGGCTAAGAAAACACCTTTATTTCGTTTATCGTTTTGGCGCGGGGCTATAAACGATGCTACTTTCGTCCTACTTTCGCGTTTTGGACGAAAAACAAAATCTCCCCCGAGCGCTAAATAGTTCCTAGAGGGCGCTCGCTGTTCTATTCCCAGAGCGAGAGAGAGAGAGAGAGAAACGCGTTAATGATAAAAAAAATGTGACGGGAAACTAAGGAAAAGCGAGAAGATTTTATTATAGTTTCTTCCTAACAAGTTTCTTATATGTATAATAATAAATTAAGTAGATGGTTTATTTGTCTTCCTGCCATTATATAAGCTTGGATAATGAAGAACGACCTAAGCGCGAGATTTTGAAGGGGAAGTATAATAGCAGCGCGGTCTTTAGGCGGATTGCTTCTTCAAATTGTAATAACATTTGACTTTGAGCGATTTACATAAACAACGCGTGAGCTTCGCGACGATTTAACCGCGTATTTATATAGGAATTCTCCGTATACGAAGGGAGGCTATTGGATAAGTCAAAGCGACTATGTTTATTAGCAGGAATCCATAACGCTACTTGGAATGAATAACGGCTTCAATTCCCCGCCGTTGTGGCGGAACATAGTAGGCGGAGCTTATAAGCCTTTGTTTGTCACTGAATTTGACGTCATTTAAGGCAGTATAAGCGTTTTAGCCCCTCCCACAATGTTCCGCCACAAAATACCACAGGGGATATGGGGAGATACTCATTCCAAGTAGCGTTATGGATTCCTGTTATTAGATATTAAGCACCTCGAGCCTGAACGTGAACGTGTAGCATTCCATTCCCGTTGCAAATGCCACGTGCTTACGTACCAGTGGCGGGGTCAAGGGTGAGGTAATATTTCGGGGGGGGGGTGAAAATTTAATGCAGTCAAAGCAACGCCCAATTGGGGGGGGGGGGGAGAATTCGAGACGTAAACCCCCTTTAATACGGCACTGATACGTTCAGACGCGATGTGTTTAGCCTATTTACTCAACGATCGTAACATCAAAATAATAATTTAATATTAATGTAGAAGATACATTGAAACACGGTTCTGACTTCAACTTAATTTGCAGGTCCTCCGGATGTATCTCAAAGCGTGTACCACGGGCCTTGCCAACCCACGAATGTCGTATTTCCCTCGCGTTCGTTCGGAAAAGATTCTCGCGCCTTCAAGCAGGAATGGTACTTGCGCTACACCTGGCTGGAGTACAGTTTCGAAGTGGACGCTGCCTTCTGTTTCGCTTGTCGTTTCTTCGCCATGCCGGGACAGAACGCCAAGGGTTCCGCCTTCACGACGGTCGGGTTCCGGAACTGGAAACGGGCCATGGAAGGAAAGTCCGGTTTGCGACAACATGACCGCAGCGAATTCCACCAGCGGGCTTTCGAAAGGTGGATGGCCTTCAACCAGTATAATCCCCAACTACAAATGGTCATAGCGCAGTCTACGGCTCCACCCATTCCCAACACCGAAGTGTCGGTATGGAAGAGAGCGTCGGCCACCCCGATCATGTGGAACAAACAAACGGAACCCAAGAAGAGAGTGGAGGACAACTGTCGCTTCCTGAAGGCCATGGTGGAGGCCATTCGTTACGGCACCGCCACGGACAGAGTCTACGCCAACGACGACTTCTTCAACGACCAAATTAACTACTTCAAGGGACTGGTGTCCCTCATTGCTAAAGTGGACGAAACGGTCTACAAACTGCACAGAACCGGGGTCAACGAATCCGTCCTAATCGAACTGATCGACTGCATGACCACCGTAGTCAAATTAGACCTTTTCAGCAGTATTAAAGACAAAAAATTCGCCATCGTGTTCGTGGAATGCGAAGACCGAAACGACGTTCCCGTCCTGGCGTATGCCATCCGATTTTTCCAAGAAGATTCGGTCGCGGAATCCTTCCTCGGCTACCAATCGCGACAGTCCGCTCTCACGGAGGACGAAGTGATTCGGTATCTATCGGACGTCGTCGGCGAGGGCGGGTTGGAATTAGAAAACTGTATCGGTCAAACGTACGACCACGCGCCTTCCCTGACCAACTACCTCCCTCGACTGCCCGATATGATATCTCTGTTGGCGCCCCAAGCCTTAAACTACCATTCCGGTTACCGTAACATCGACGGTTTGCTAATAGAAGCCGCGCGAAAAGTACATTCCTTCAACTTCTGTCTGCCTCTTGTGAAAAAAATCGCGACATTCTTCGAGTCGTGTTCCTTAGCGAAGAACCTCTTGGAACAATACCAACTAAGTCACTATCCGGACGACGAGCCCAAATCGTTATCGCCGGAGCAACGGGACGCGGGGAACCAGAACCTCACCTACGCTTGCGTCTCGTTAAAGTCCCGTTACGGAGCCGTCGTCGAGGCCTTAACCGAAATCGCCAGAAACCCGTCCTTGGAGAACAGATGCGTAGAGGCGCGTTCAGCGCTAAGCCTTATGAATCTGGACTTTATATTCTGTCTGGTGCTAACTTGCAAAGTGTACGATCAAATCTTTTTCCTGTCCGATTACTTAGCGGACGAGGGTAAAGATTTGAGCAACGTATTCGAACTTTTAAACGCGGCCAATTCCACCTTAATCGGCCTCAAGACCGAAGACGCTTTCCAGAAACTAATGGAGGAGGCCGAGGAATTAGTCGCGATTAAAAACAAAGCCTTCGAAAAGGCGCGGTTAGAGGTCGCCAGCGTCGGCGAGCGCCAACCCAAAGAGAGCTCCGTCCGTAGTCGAGAAGCTATCTACAATATGTACATCGATTGCGTGCTGTCGGAGTTGAATCTGAAATACAACGAAGAGACGCGATCGTTAATCCACGCGGTGGACTCTTTTAATCCTCGAAGCGTGAATTTCCTGAACTACTCGATGATGGAGAGCGTGGCGGAGTGGTACAACGCTAATGAATCTGATTTGCAAAACGAACTCAAACAACTTCAAAGGTTTTTGGAGCGCCAGAAAGGGAAAGGCGAGAACCCGGGAGCGATCGAAGATATGGTCAAACACTTGGTCCCCTTTCGAGAGGCCTTCTACGAATCTTTCCAACTGCTCCGCACCGTCGTCACCCTTTCCCCCGAAACCAACCGCGCCGGACCTCTGGCCGCCAAGGTGAAAGATTTCTTCGAGAGAAACGCCCTCGAAGACGGAGCCACTAATTCGGCCTTCTTGGTCCTCGAGAACCAGCGCCTGCAAAATATTCGAGTGGAGAATCTTTTGAATCACTTCAAAGAGAAACACGCCAATCGTATTTACAAATTCTTATAAAAAGAAATCGGAGATACTTTCAATCTCCACTCTTCCGCCTTTTCTTCAAACCGCAGCCGCCCATATTTTTCACAAATAGAAGACATTTTTTTAAAAAGAATTCGCTACACTCGCGTATATTTTTTTATCAACAAAAAATGCCAAATAGTCTTGTAAGAGATATTAAAAGAAACGCAAATATTCTAATTATTTTTCACGATTTTTTTAACTCTAAGATATTGTAGAATTTTTGATCCATCTAAAAAAAATTCTCATTCGACGCCACCAAAATGTAACTTATAACAGAGTACTTAAGTTACTGATATAAACCCTTAACGTTTTATATTTTCTAGTTTTATTAAAGGGAATATAATCACCGGTATTTAGTGTGGAACACCAACGTTTGCAGCTCTGACCGCTCTTGCATTTGGCTTTAGAAATGTTTGGCGCCACTGTAAAGGGTAATTGGAAAAATTGAAGGGGTCTTCCATGAAGATTGCTTTGCAGGTTATATTCAATTTAAAGGTAGTATATTCTAAATAGAAAAGTCGTCTGTTAGCACTCGCAGCAACTTGTTTTTTAACGTAACTAGCGCCAGCTACCCCACGCTTCTGTTTACCTGAAATTCCTCTATCTACCATAAATATGAACAGTGGCGTAGCTGAGAACTCAGAGGCCCCCCCGCAAAAATCTCTATGAGGCCCCCTTTTTAATTTTTTTATGGTTAGCGCCCCCCCCCCTCCCCGAAGCTCGAGGCCCCCCCTGAAGCTAGAGGCCCCCCCGCACCGCGGGCCCTGCGGACCATCAGCTACGCCACTGAATATGAAACTAAATTATATTTTAAATGATAAATAGTATGCTAAACACTGGCTGTCGATTGTTTTAACATAACTAGCCTCAGTTATATAAATTCGTTTATCCACCATAAATATGGAACCTAATTATATTCATAATGAAAGAGTTGTCTCCTAATTCCCGCCGCAACTTTTTTTAAACGTAACTAGCTCCAGCTACCCCACTCATCTGTTAAACCTGGTCGCAGAAATGTGAAATTTTATACTACCATTAACACTATTATTAATCCAAGCTTTAACCTACTGTTCCTAAATGTGAAAACCACTTAAAAATTAGAAATCAGACCACATGGTAAAATTTAAAACCTTAATATTAGTTTATATTTTTAGCTATTTTACGGGGATACATATTTACAACAAAAACACTAATAACTTAAAAAAAGGGAAAATGATTTTGAAAAAAATGATGGTTGAATTTTATAAATCAACGTGAAGATAATTCATTAATTTTGCTAAGAATATATCGTCATTAATATAATCTGAAAATAAATAAAAAATTAAATTAATATTTTAACGCGCATCTTATTTACTCATAAGCATAACATGACCATAGAAATTCATTGTTTTCTACGGAACATACAATAGGTGTTTTTATAAAATACGGGAGGTCACGTGTAAATGTTTTCCCACGTCTGACACGTCACTAGCACGCGCTGGAGTCGATAAAGATTTTGAAATTTGAAATCCACGTGCGAAACGCGCGTGCCAATAAAGTACTAAAAAGCTTAAGCAGATAAAAACCTTTTACACTTTTTATATTTTAATTGTTTTTATGGAAAAAGGTTACCATGGAAACAAAATCTCGTGATCGCCAGGCACGAGCTAAACTACGTATCAAAGAGAGAAACGTGTTATCAAAGTCGTCGCCTGAAAGCCAAAACCACATATATTTTTAAGACTCGCGTATAAAGTTACGTGGATTTTGCTTCCAGGCGACGAAATCCACTTCATTAACTTCCCATAAATAAAGTCGATGACGCGTTTCTCGTCTCGGAGTTGGAAGTAACTTAATTTACGTCATATCATAAGTAACATAATAACGATAAGTACAATTAACGAGATTTACAACCAAACTGATTTTCATAATTATTGCGTAATCAAGATGTTTTCTCAGCACGTGTCTAAAATATGCGAGACTTCCGCTAAGCCGAAATATCTGGTTTCCGATAGATAGGCGGAATATTAGGCTAAAATGATAAAAATTAAAAAAGTTTTTCTCGGCGCCACGAGCTCATGTTTTTTATCGCGCATGATTCGCACGCGGGCTTCGAAACAGAGCCAAAACCCCTCGCGACTCCAGAACGTGCTCTCCGATGTTTATCAAAAAGTAGTCATCCAAAACGGTAAGTCGCGAGTCCAAGTCACAGCGTGAAGAGAGTATCAGTGCCGAAAAAAGGTTCGGTTAGAAAATTAGTATTAAAGCGAAAGGAAGTGTCATACTTAATGTTATTACGTTACTTATGGTCATATATTACAAGGTTTCATTTAGGAAAATGAGTGTATCGCATCCTAACGATACGTATGCTACGAATGTGCCTAAATTGAGCCTTATTATAATTCAGTCTAGCCTGAGCGGAGGGGGGTCAGGGAATCCTACCTCTTCTAGGGATAATCTATTTTCTTTCATCTTTTTTTCGGCGGCTCTGTACCGCTCTGAAAGAAAAGAAAGTTGTCAGTAAATGATTCTCGCATCAGCTTCCTTCCGGAGCATCTGCCGGGGTTCTCACGCACCGTGCGCTAAGTTGAGTTTAACAAGGGCCAGGAAGAAATCCTCCATTTTAATACTGCTGATCTTCACGTAACGAATGACGAGACATTCCAACACTTTGTTACTCGTACTAATGCCTGCGCGGGAAAATAAAAATTTAGAAATCTGATATGACAAGAATTTAAATACACCACTTTGATATTACCGGGAAATTATACTCGTATACACTCTAAATGTCTAAGGCTCTTGGAGTTCTTGGATAATTTACTTATACCATAAGCCTATCACCCAGTGGCGTAGCTGATGGTCCGCAGGGCCGGCGTTGCGGGGGGGGGGGCCTCGAGCTTCAACGAGGGCCTCGAGCTTCGGGGGGCCCTCGCTAACCATAAAAAAATTAAAAAGGGGGGCCTCATAGAGATTTTTGCGGGGGGGCCTCTGAGTTCTCAGCTACGCCACTGCTATCACCCCTAAGTTTGAAACGCGCATAGCGCCCTTTGTACCACCACTGGACGGGCGAAAAAGAAAAAATCAGGCGATAGTATCGGCACCTGGTAGAGATAAATTGAAGCTTCTTCCTTCCCCCTGTCTCTCTCTACGCACCTCTCTCTTACCAAAGCAGCTGGCATCATGCATTGCGGGACGCGTTACGTTTCTCTTTTCCGCCACCTTGTGTATTTAGCGCTGTACTTTCGCCAGTCGTTAGCTTGAACCAACACTGCCTTTCGATTCAAACTTATGGGTGGTAGGCTTATGCTTATACATTTACGTATTTACAAATAAGGTTAAGTGAACTTTTTCTATTCTAGCCAAGCCTTAATGTCGAGTTGGCGCTGATGTTATCGTAGCATGGCTTGGCCGAAAATCTCGGCTCTAGAACACGCCCCTTTCTATCGTCAGGCATTCCAAGTGTAAAAACATATAATTTCTTAGTAGTGACTCACGTGCCATCTACTGTTAGAAAAGGGTTCAAACGATTAATATGAAATTTCCTTTTTTTCCCAGTTTCTACAAAACTGAAAAACTAACGTAGATGTCGTCCGGTAGATAGTGCCAGCTAGGAGCAAAAAAACACAGCACCCCACACAAGGAGAACGCAACCCGTCCAAAGTCGTGTATTTTCTTGCGTACCATTTTGTATTGGTTAGACGCTTTAGCGCCTGCTGCCGTCGGAAGGTGAAATTCCGAAAATTGTCTTCCCCCTTTCCGTAAACCATGGTAAAACGTTCAGCGTAAAAGCTCGTCCAATGAAAATTGTACACAACACTGCGTTAGCGTGTTTAAACGCTAGCTGCGTTCTCCTTGTGTTTGTGGCTCCTAAGTGGCACATTATCATAAGTTAATGATACCTCTAAGTAGACAAATAAGCCCTTTCAAGGAGGAATCTTTGTCCAGAAAATGTGATGTCAAATCTTGTCCCTCCGATTCCCGCGAAAATGAAAGATTTGAAAAATATCTCTGACCCAGCGCCGCTGTGCGGTCGAGAATGAAACTATATTGGGGGGGGGCTACTTTTACTAGCCGTACCTTAGTGGGGGTGCCTAAGCGGGATGGAGGGGGAGAGGGAGAGGGAGAGAGTTCATTCGTTATAATTTCAGTCACATGAGAGAAATAAACCAATAGCAAAAAAAACGTTTTTCTGCCTCTGCGGGGGGAACGAATTTTCTAAGGGAATATCGAAATTTACCTCTTTTGGGGAAGTTCAAGCTAGCCTTGCACCAAACAGGATTAAAGAAACGTAAGCTTCGGCAGTTCCAAGTGTATGTTGAGGCTACTTTGATACGCAGTACGGAGAGACATAGGTCGATTTGGACAAGCATTTCCGCCATAGGCAGCATAGCCATTTGTGTACTTAGAGGTATCATTAACTTATGACATTATATATCGAAGTGGCTTATTGCGAAGAAGCATACCTGCGTCCCAAAACAGAGATCGAAGGTGGTAGCTACTGGTTTTCCCGCTATGACTCTGGTCGTATTTCATAAATATCGTCTGCAAGAAGGGTTTCATTTAATTTGTGAATAATTAATTGCGGGGCATGGCTTGTTTTTACCTTCCACCTTTGAAGTACCGTCATGAGTGCTTGAAGGTCGTGAGCAGATATTCTACCCGCTATACTGGGCTATATTTTTATTTCGAGTTAAGTTCAAATGTCATATTATGAATACGCTAAATTCATCGGTTCATATAAGGGTTTAATATCGGTAAGTATCGTTATAGCGTTTTTGGTAATTATCGGTATTTATTGATAACTATCTTTAAAACGTTTTCGGTTTATATCGGTACAACCGGTAGAAAATTATCTGTTTTTATCGGTAACTATTTAGAATGTTATCAATATTTATTGGTAAATATCTTTACCGGTAAAAATTATCGATATTTATTGGAAACTATCGATAGAAAATTATCTGTTTTTATCGGTAACTATTTAGAATGTTATCAATATTTATTGGTAAATATCTTTACCGGTAAAAATTATCGATATTTATTGGAAACTATCGATAGAAAATTATCTGTTTTTATCGGTAACTATTTAGAATGTTATCAATATTTATTGGTAAATATCTTTACCGGTAAAAATTATCGATATTTATTGGAAACTATCGATAGAAAATTATCTGTTTTTATCGGTAACTATTTAGAATGTTATCAATATTTATTGGTAAATATCTTTACCGGTAAAAATTATCGATATTTATTGGAAACTATCGATAGAAAATTATCTGTTTTTATCGGTAACTATTTAGAATGTTATCAATATTTATTGGTAAATATCTTTACCGGTAAAAAATTATCGATATTTATTGGAAACTATCGATAGAAAATTATCGGTATTTATCGGTAACTATCGGTAAAGAGTTATCGATATTTATCGGAAACTATCGATAGAAAACTATCGGTATTTATCAGTAACTATCGGTATTTATCAGTAACTATCGGTAGAAAGTTATCGGTAATTATCGGTAAGTTTCGGTAAGCCGTTGATAAATATCGAGAAACCAGTTACCGGAATAACCAGCTTAACCAAAATATCGCCTAAGCTCGAATTTTCCCATGAAAGGATACGTCTTTCAACATTAGTAAACACCTCGAAAGCTCGAAAGTCGGTTTTTCGGATAAAATTTTCAGTTCTGCAAAATATTTGAAAGATAAAATGAAGTGAAATGAAACGATATTGGGACGATCAAGATGTAGAAACCACTAACGTCGCCAGCATAACTTCAAAACCTTCAGCAACAGTCGAGCGTCTAGTTCCGTCGGAATTTGGAAGGGATCCGGCGACGAGCAGACCTACGATGGAACAATGGCCGTCAATTTAGGAAAAACGGAATTTAATTTAAAGAAAAGAGGAGGAATTATTCCGGAAAAGTGCTTCGTCGAATCTAGTAGAGGAACAAGATTAAGAAGGGAATAGGGAAGCCTTTGTCGCCTCGAGAGATAGAGGGCGCGGATAAGTTGAAGGGAAAAGAACTAGTAAGTTAAGAGTTTCCGAGATGGTTGCCTAGATGGCGCCAAAGTCGGGTTTACCACCGAAACCACCCCCGACATCCCGAAGACTCCTTTCCTTCCTTTGGTAAAACCACTTTTCTCATTTGAAACAATAGAGAGGTTAAGCATCCGACGTTTCTAAGTTCCGCCGTCGCTTTGGTTAACCTCTCAAATACCACCACCGAAATGAACTAATTAAAAATGGGGGATTAAGATGGCGGCGGATGAAAGGAAACCTAGCTTAATTACCTTTTGTAGAATTTTAGATAGAACGAAACGGGTATTCTGCAAAACGGAAAGGTTTCCATGTTTTGGAATTAATTAAACGAAAACCCTTATAAGGCAAGTTCCCACTTGGCGAATTTTCGAGACGAATAAAATTTTCGCGCAATAAAAAAAGACGCGTTTTTTCGGTCGCTGGAGAAGTGGTTCTCACTTTAGCGCGAAAATTTAAAAACGCTGAAAACAACTCGTGCGGGTTTTTAGTTATGTTTTAGGCCTAACATCAAATATCAGCTCAAAATGAACCAAATGGATGTTCCCTGTTGATAATTTAAATAAATCAACGATTCTATTCGTGAGATAATTATCTTTACTTCAGTATCTTGGTCAAGTTGGCTGAGCCGCTTTTCTAAAGACCTAGGCTTAATAAGTGACGGACGGGAGCGGAAGAGATCGAGGGAACGCGTTTTCTGATTGGCTGAAGTTTTTATCGCCAAGGTGTGGACGGCAAAAAATAGAACATTCGCTAGATACCGCGGAGACGAGACTTTATCGGCGAATTTGAAAAAAATTGCAAATTTTATTCGCGAGCGTCAATTTTCAGCGCGAAAATTGTTTTTTTCGCTAAGTGGGAACTAGGCTTAATTGGACCACTTTATATCTACGCACGTTCAGGTTTCCAACGTCTCCGTTTCCGACGTAAACCGCATCCTCGAAGAGAGTATTTTCCTCGTTGACTTCCCTGTGGACCATTTTCAATTATTACATTTCAATTTATAATTCACTTTCAATCCCTCGACCGATTCTCTAATTGTGTACGGGGAAACCAACGTTTACAAAGAAGCCCTTAGAGGTTCGATTTCTACGCTTTAATTGAAACTAGATGGCGTCTATTTAAACTAGATTTATTAATTTATTAAATAAAACCACTTCTAATAAGTTGATCTTAAGATTTCTAAAATAATTTTTCTCTAGGGTGTACGTAAGTCGGACCCCTCGCTTCTAACAACATTTTAAGATATGTTTTACGTGAAAATTATAATCAAGTAATAAACGCAGCGCCATCTATCGGCTTTAAAATACCTATTGGTTTGGTTCTTTTAGCAACAAAGCCTAAACTGACGTTATTGTTTACAGAGGTCACGCTTAGGTATGACGTCAAAGTACCGTCCGTGCCTGCCAAACTGCGCATGCGTCGGATATTATTGAAACATGGCAAAAAGATAAACTTGAAAAAATTACTTATTATTCCTGGTTTTTAAATATACTAAAGCTTCCTCGTTTAAGCTACGAGAAACAAACACAAACACAACGCAGCTAGCCTTTAAACACGCTAACGCAGTGTTGTGTACAAATTTCATTGGACGAGCCTTTACACTGAAAGTTTTACGGAAAGGGTTAAGACAATTTCCGAACTTTCCTCTTCCGACGGCAGCAGGCGCTAAAGCGTCTAACCAATGAAAAATGTACGCAAGAAAATCCACGACTTTTGACGGGTTGCGTTCTCCTTGTGTGGGGTGCAGTGTTTGTCGCTCCTACGTTTAAGACTGTTTGCGGCGTCTGGTAAATTTTCGTATATTTAAAGGAGAACGGTCAAGCTTTAACCAGTTAAATAGCCCTATAGCCCATTAAAAACTAAAATTTATGGCGAAAACCGCATAAAAAAATATTGAGTGGTTCATTTTTAATAAAATAAAGAAATTTCGGGAAATCGAAAAGCGCGCGTCCACCGCGACACCTGGTGAGAAGTCGGTGAGACAGAAAAACAACGTAAAAGCGCGCGCTGCTGAAGACGCAAAAAAATTGTTTCGCACGCGCGGCGCGTTCCAGTTATGAGAGACTAAAGGCGGATGCACACATAGCCTTCGCGCGCGAAATTTCGCTAGCAAATCGCGTCGCGTCGCGTGACTTAAATAGAATGGAAGTCATGGCGCATGGGCGCGTGCGCGAAAATTCGCAGGCGAAATCGCTTGCGAACCGTATGTGTGTTTGGGCCTTTAAGCTTAATCGCGCGACTTTAAAAGTTAAGGTGGATGCACACATAGCCATCGCGCGAACCGTATGTGTGTTTGGACCTTAAGGATAGTTCGCAAATCGCTCATACGAGGTTAGGGGCGCTGGCGGCAGCCCCTAAGATGGCGGCGAAAATTCAAACCCAAACACCTGGCGTTATTTTTCGTTTCAACTTTTTGGGCCAAAAGCTATTTTTTCAAGACAAAAAAAGGTACGTGTTATAGTATATTGAACGTCTTGTTAATCTTTTGATACGGAAATAAGGCCATATTTGGAAAAGCTTGGCCGTTCCCCTTTAATCATGGGGCTCTAATGCCGTTGTGAAAGAATCGGTCAATAATGGGCGGAATAGTTCTTTTTATAAAATAACCTTGGCCATCTTGTTGAAATGTTGCCTCCCCGCTTCAGCTGTGGATCCGTTTTCTCTCCCACTAAAGAGTTTATGAACTCATTCTTAGGCATTGGCTGAACTATTCCAGGGCAACATTTCAACAAGTTGGGCAAGCGTAAAGACATTTTATAAAATCAACTATTTCGCTTAAATGCGTACCATATTTTACACTGTTCGTCTATGAGTATCCGTAAGAGAAAGACGGTCTCGCAATTGGCTTCCTTGGTACACGGAAGAACAACGTAGTCCCCCGGAGGAAGGGTGAAGAATGTAACTGTCTCCCTGGACGGCGTGAAGACGGTAAGGTCTAATGGTTGGTTGGAGGTAATGAATTCCAAACTAAGTCGAGAAACGTTCGCGGGAACCTAAGTCAAATAGTAATTGGTAACTTCAGTAAGGTACTCGCGATTCTGGTACGCGGTAATGAGAACGATACCAACTTCGTAAATGATAAAACCAATGGGAAAGAGTTGCGGTTTCTTATTGTTGGGCTGATTGGTGTACTGCTGCGTGACGGCGATTACCATGTGGCATTTCTTGGCACTGCTCTTTGGTATGTGAATATGGAATTGAGGATTGGACGGCACCGAATCTGAAGACCACGAATACCGTTCTTATTAGTACGGTTATTAGTGCGAACGAATTTAATCCGTTGTTACCGGGATTCTTCGGTCCACCACCGGCGTTGTAACCCCTTCGAAATCTCCGTTTGGCCAGAACCGCCCTCCAAGGTCGTTTATTGTGCAAAGCGGGCTCTCTGGTCCAGTCGTCGGGTCCGATATGAAGGAGGTCCAAATGGGTGAAGCTCTTCATGAAGTCGTCGAAGGACATCCTAAACGGGAAACGTCATTTCCATAAGGCCTCTTTCAAAAGCCAGTCAAAATAAAAGCGAGTCTAAAGGAACTTGGAAGTAAGGAAATCCCCAAGGTCAATAACATCCGCGGTAAGCTCCATTTTCATAATAAAACCATTACGGTATGCTAATGTTTTAATTTCGGTGGGAGGGCCCGCGCCAGGAAGAGAAAGCTTCGACGCAAAATATAAATAGAGAAACAATTTCGAATGTATGTCGTCATTACCAGAACTCTCCTTCGTTGCGGACTCTCAAATTAAGCAAGTCTTTGTCCCTCCTCGGAAGGGAGTCCCACTCCCAGGACCTCTCGCTCCACGCGCCGTTCCATTCTCCTTTTCCCGCCGGATTCCTCAGTCGGATCAAGGGGATTTCACCGAACCGGTTCCGGACCTTTTATTCGTATAAAAATATGTTATTTAAGTAATGCGGATGAAATAGGAAAATATAGAAGACGAAGTAGCCGCGAAACCGAAAGGGGTCAGTCCCTGAGAATAGCGACCGACGGCCCATGAAGATGGAAGAATGAAAGAAAAGGTTTCCGTCCAAACCAAAGACTGGTTTGTGGAAATAGGACGGCTTACCCACGCTAATCCGGTAATGCTGTAAGCGTGCCTCGTCAACAGTCCGTTGGGCAGACGGCTCATTTTCTTATTCTCCTAAGGACGTAAACACAGCGGTCAAACGGATACTACTGAGGGATTTCATTAGCCTGGTTCACACGGGCACGCGTCTACCCCGTTTTGCGAGGGGGTAGCCATTCGGAAATATTTTTACACCTTTTTACTGATTTTCGAAAAAGGTTCTGTGATTACCATTGATTTCTCAGTTTTTATGTGAATTTCACTGAATAGTTGATTTTATATTAAAATAAAAAGTGGTCTAGCCCAACTTGTTAAAATGATGCTCTTACGTCACAAGACACCGCTTTATTAGTATATTCATCGCACGAGCGATTTGCACGCGCGCTAGAAAAACCTATATTCCTCGCGACTGTAGCGCGCGCTCGTAGGCTTGTGAAAGTAAAAGACTGTGACGTAAGAGCAACATTTCAACAAGACGGCCACGTTAGTTTATAAAAAGGACTATTATCACAGTTTTCTTTAATTTTAACTGGTTTTTCACAGTTTTTCCGTGATTTTCACTAATTTATCAATTTCTCTGTATTTTCCACAGATTTGACATAATTTTCTGTTATTTCTACAGATTTCTTAAAGGGAGTATATTCTAAAAACGAAATGTCAATTTCTGAAACGCGCTACGACCATTTTTTTAAGGGAATATAACCTACAAAATTTTGGAAAACACCAAACCACTAATCAGCGCCGAAAAAGTCAATGTGGCCAATATTGGAACTCATTGAGCTGCGACACGAATACAAGAAGTTATTTTCCCACTAAATTAAGCACATTCTAAATAGAAATATCGTCTGCTAGCACGCGTTACGAAATGTTTTAACGTAAATCGAGCCAGTTAGCCCAAGATTATGTTTAACATGGTAGCAGAAACGCGAAATTTGGCGAACCACCGTAAATAGGGGACATTACACTCCCTTTAAGTAAATTGCCGTGATGGCATACGATTTGTATACTAGAATGACTACTGCGTTTTCCTCTGACTGAGTGGGAACTGGAGAAAAGCGCAAAATTGACGCCCGTGTGAACCAGGTTTCAAACCACAAATCAGAAGTCTGTTTCGTGGACATTGAGATCATTGAAATAAATCGTACCAGGACAATTCCAGCAGCCAGAAGAGTGGAGCTAGGAACGGCGCTGTTTATCATTTGAAACAAAACGTGATGGTCGTGTTTGGGGAGATGAAAACTTTGAGCAATTCCCCCGGTCAAGTCCTGCAGCGCCCGAGCCACGCTACCTCGTTCCAGCATGTGGTACCCTCCGTACAACCTATTTATAAGACGTAAAAATAGCTTTTTATTATTGTTTATCAGATAATAACGGATAAGAATCAACGGTAACACCGTCATCGACAAAAGAACGCTCGCCATTGAATAGAATCTAGGTCCCTGTAGTAGTCAGAGTAACAAATTAAATCTTTACAACAAGTTTTTCTCGGACGACTAACTTTCCAATTGAATTGACCCGTCGAAGTGGTTGAAAAGTAAAAGCCCGCGGCTCTTTACTCGTCTTCCTGTTTCTCTGAGGATTCAATTTTCTAGGATAAAATCCCTTCACGAAAACATTTCCCCTCCAGACTGCGGCCAAGTATAGATCAGTTACCCGAAGGGCTGATTCTACCAACGAGTTACGGCCAATTTCGTCTAGAGAGACGCTTATTGTATCAACTTAGCCGTAGTTGGTAGTATCTCTTTTCAGGTAACGGATTTCTTAAAGAAAACCCGACACGGATGGTAACTCCGCGTAGAAGCGGCCCTACGGCCTCGCCTGTTTTTTGCGTATTTGGACGCAAAATCTTTGAGTGAAAGGATCCGGAGTTAATGAAACGCGTCCTAGCCTCATATCAGAATTAGATGATGCATATTCTTTTTTTTCTCTTCCTACATACGCTATCTGGGGAGGGGGGTACGAAAGACCTTGTACCCGAAAATTAATTGCAATTTCGCGTTTCTTGTTTTCTTTACAATCTATTATTCTGAACATTTTTATTAACAAAAAAACTATCTTTTACTTCGTAAACAAAATTTGGTTTTCGAACGTTATAGACTGATAGTGATTGGCAAGTCGGGTGGCTGGTTTTCTATTTAAATATCTTGTTATTACTTTAGTTGGCGTTAGAGCGGAAGTAATATTAGATTTAATCTTCCGTCACCTCTCTAGGCTTTTACTAATAGAACTAATCACAAATGAAACTACGAATTCCAATTTTCATTGGTTGAAAATCTTCTCAAGCAAAGACAAACGATATGACTTTAGTAATATAATAATCTAAACTCCCCTAACCTATCCTTAAAATAATGTTTCAGAGACCCCGGAAATGAATGATGTAACCGTTGCTAGGTTTTGTCACTTAGGACCAAGTGTTAACAGTTGGAATGTCTACGCCCTGGTGATTCTCATTTAAACGAGCATGGTTTACAACGGAGATTTTCACTAAGCTAGACTCGGCTCGAAATCGTCACTAAGCCTTGTCTCGAATCGAAGTTCACTTAGCTTCTTTGCCATCTTTTAACCTTCTAAATACGATATTTTGCCAATTTAACTAATCTGGATTTCCTAAATTAATTTTTAATAATAAATTAAATAAGGATTTTAGGTTGAATTTAGAATACTCTAGTATCTATTCTTAGTATTGTAATAGAATGGAATGATTTAAAATTTGTATTTCAAAGTATACTGTGGCTTGACCACCTTGTTTATTGTAACTTCTTCGAACCAAATTCTTTGTTGGGCATAAAATTCGCGGATTCTTCGTTTGAGCCGGCGAACCGAAACTTCGCATTTAACCTCAAACTAAAAAGAGGGTTTTGTTAACATACCGGGTCGCGTATTTGTTGTTAATTAAAAGAGGTTACCATCCGTATTTCTATTTTTCTTTTATAAGTTATTAAAATTTAGCCTATGGCGTAACCCCGTAGTCAAGTCAAGCGTTTGTAGGTTCAGAATTATTTGCTTGACGTAAATAATTTATTCCCACAGAGCCGAAAGAAAATTAAATACACGTGGATCCATTTGAAAATATGAAAGAGTTTTATATTGTCGAGTTTAATTTACTTTATTTTATATTGTGCATTCAAGAAATTTTTTAAATATATGAATAGCATATGATGTTGGGAAAGTGCACATAAATATCGAAATTCGCTTACTTGGTTCATTAATTGCAATTGTGCAGAGTTTTGGAGCTCTAAGACAAAAGGTGTTAACGCTTATAGCTAGACAGACAGACAGACAAACAGACAGACAAGCAAATAACTTTCGGAAATAAGGGTCTTTTACGACACAAATGTTACGTCATGGTTTAATATCAGAACAATATAGTAAAACGGTTAATTAATATTAACTAAATTATTTGGGTTACTTTATAAAATAACGGAAATTATTGTGCAAAATATTTAAAAACTATTAAAAAATAGTTTTAACAAATATAACAACTGTAGTAATTATTATTTTTTAAATATTGGGCAAAATAAATACAGTTGTTTTTATTTTCATAAATTAATAGATTTGGTTTTATAAGAAATGTATAAAGAAATAACAGAATTCATGGGGTCGAGTATTTGTGACGTAATTCAGGGGGTTCTGTATTTGTGACGTAATTTAGGGGGTTCTGTATTTGGGACGTAATTTAGGTGGTTCTGTATTTGTGACGTAATTTAGGGGTTCTGTATTTGGGGCGTAATCTAGGTGGTTGAGTATTTGTAACGTAATGTAGGTGGTTGAGTATTTGTGACGTAATTTAGGTGGTTCTGTATTTGGGACGTAATTTATGTGGTTCTGTATTTGTGACGTAATCTAGGTGGTTCTGTATTTGTGACGAATTTAGGGGGTTCTGTATTTGGGACGTAATTTATGTGGTTCTGTATTTGTGACGTAATTTAGGGGTTCTGTATTTGGGACGTAATTTAGGGGATCTGTATGTGGGACATAATTTAGGGGGTTCTGTATTTTTGACGTAATTTAAGTGGTTCTGTATTTGTGACGTAATTTCGGGGGATCTGTATTTGTGACGTAATTTAGGTGGTTCTGTATTTGGGACGTAATTTAGGGGGTTCTATATTTGTGTCGTAATTTAGGGGGTTCTGTAATTGGGACGTAATTTATGTGGTTCTGTATTTGTGACGTAATTTAGGGGTTCTGTATTTGCGACGTAATTTAGGGGATCTGTATGTGGGACATAATTTAGGGGGTTCTGTATTTGTGACGTAATTTAGGGGGTTCTGTATTTGTGACGTAATTTAGGTGGTTCTGTATTTGTGACGTAATTTAAGTGGTTCTGTATTTGTGACGTAATTTATGTGGGTCTGTATTTGTGACGTAATTTAGGTGGTTCTGTATTTGTGACGTAATTTAGGGGGTTATGTATTTGTGACGTAGTTTAAGTTGTTCTGTATTTGTGACGTAATTTAGGTGGTTCTGTATTTGTAACGTAATCTAGGTGGTTCTATATTTGTGACGTAATTTAGGTGGTTCGATATTTGTGACGTAATTTAGGTGGTTCTGTATTTGTGACGTAATCTAGGTGGTTCTATATCTGTGACGTAATTTAGGTGGTTGGGTATTTACCGTATTTGTGACGTGATTTAGGTGGTTACGTAATTTGTGAACTGCCGCGTATATATCAGATTAGTCTAGTCAAGTCAAGCGTTCGTTTGTCAGGAATAGTTTACTTGGCATATGCCTTTTCCAGCAAAGCCGACCAAAACTCGTTGGGGTCGGAAGAATGCAAACACAGCAGGCGACCCTTGAAGGCGGGCAAACGGTCGTCGATGACCACTTCCGTCCATTCGCCGAACGTCCAGAAACGGAAACGGAAAATTCCGCAGTAATCTGCGCTGAAGTTTTGATCAGGAGGGACGACACGGTCCAGGAACTTTGGAGTGAGAGTTAAGCAAGATATGGCAGCTAGTAGGTAATGATCCCCTGCAAATGGACCCGCAATTTCTTTACTCTCGGCAACAGTAGGAACTTTAACCTAATGCCAACGTACCATGACCACCCTGTTCGACGTCGAACTTCGTCGTATCGGTTGAAATGAACTTTGGACGACTGCTTAATTCCTGAAAATCGATTAAACCGGAAGTTTATAATATGTTGTCACGAAAGAGGTATCACTATGGTAAATTGTAATGAAACACGCATTTTCGCAGGCATCAGTCGTTTTCAATAGGCTTCAAATTGAGAAATCAAGAGCCGCGTAGAAACGGTTTCTTACCATTTACCTCGGTAACCGTGGGAATACCGCGGGAATGGGTGGGAAATAAGAAGACTGATATCTCATTTTGGGTTAGGGAATGGATGGAAAAGGTAATTTTGAGTTCGGAAATGATCGGGAATGGATTTTCAATGGGTGGTATTGATAAAACCATAAGTAACATAATGACAATAAGTATGACACTTCCTATTGCTTTAAAGCTAATTTTCTAACCGACCTTTTTTCGGCACTGATACTCTCTTCAAGCTGTGACTTGGACTCGCAACTTACCGTTTTGGATGACTACTTTTTGATAAAAATTTAAGCCTAATATCGGAGAGTACGTTCTGGAGTGGAGTCGCGAGGGGGTTTGGCTCTGTTTCGAAGCCCGCGTGCGAATCACGCGTGATAAAAAAACCAGAGCTCGTGGCGTCGAGAAAAACATTTTTAATTTTTATAATTTTAGTCTAATATTCCACCTATCTATTTCGGCTTAGCGGAAGTCCCGCGTATTTTAGACACTAGAGGGCTCTGTGCAGAGAAAACAACTTGATTACGCAATAACTATGAAAATCAGTTTGATTGTAAATCTCATTAATTGTCATACTTATTGTTATTATGCTACTTATGATAAAACTATATAAAATTGAATGGGAATGCAAATTTTTCAACGGGAATTGACTCTGAAATTCTTGGAACACGTTTAAAGCGAATAATATTATCAGTATAAGTAGATTGATTATTCTCTCGTAAGAAATGTCTTATAGACTTCTGGTTATACTTGTCAAATGACGTGAGAAATGGATGCAAGACAAAAATAACGGTAACAAAGATAATTAAAATGGTAGACACGGATGGAAATGATTATAAAACAACGTCCCAATTCAGGCGTGTATGGAAGATACCATTTCCAAGTCGTCAAGTACAGAGATTCCCATCTCTACCATTCGTCCCGCGCGTCTGCGGACAGTCTTCCAAAAGTTCCATTAAGAGAAAATAACTAAATCGAGATGACCTTCCAACCGACTTCGACTTTTTTTTTGGTTAAAATAAGTTAAATGGGGCGTTCTAAATCGTTTATCATCAAAGTCCCTCGACAAAGACGTCATAGAAAGCGACGGAGTTAACAAAACAGAAACGTCATCCGTGGCGACGTAGTTACTAAAGAAGACAACGTCTATACAGGGTGTTTCAAAAGGCTATGCAAAAGTTTTAAGGAGTTGTAGGGGGTGAGTTGAGATGTATGCCCGTTTCTCCCCATTTTCCTACGATGAGTGAAAAGAGCGCCAGAGAGCTTCAAAGTGTGGCCTACTAGCTCCTGGAAGTAGGCTGCAACAATCGCTAAACCAAGCAGCAGGGAAACGCGAACATTAAGAGTTGGGTTCGTGTGATAGGTGAAAAAGGACTTTGTAAACAAATCGAGGTACCCAACGTAAAAAAGTAAACTTAAACAGTATTTAAAGTCCCTGCAGCTTGGTTTTGTACTTTTGCTTCCACTGGCTAGTAGGCGACACTTTGAAGCTCTCTGAAGGGCTCTTTTAACTCATCGTAGGAAAATGGAAAAGTAATAGGCATACTTTTCAACTCACCCCCTACAGCTCCTTACAGTTTTGCATAACCTTTTGCAACACCCTGTATACAGTTAAGATATAAAAAATTTCTAGAGTATCTTGGGAATGGTGCTTCAAAATCAGAAGCTTACGAAAACGTTTAAAAACTCCTCGAAGCGATTCATTCTTTTAAACTTTTTGGCCCCTAAAATAAAACATTCGGAGAGTGAAATAAATTTCCACGTTGGCCTCAGCCTTGAATTATTTTATATCAAAAGGGACGTGGTTTTTTCTTCATTTCCTATTTTTTATGTACTTTCTTTTGGGGGAGAAATCATTTTAAAAAGTTCAAAAAACTCTTTTCGCCTATAGATGTCAGGGTTAGCCGGAACGTAACTAATCACGGGTAATATTTTACTTCTCGTGAGCTGAAAGTAGGACTTTGGATGATAAATAAATAAAGCCCGAGGTGGAACAGGATGAGGAAGACACGGCGGAGATAGAGGACTGATAATGATAACGGTGAGGGAGAGGGTACTCACGTGAGGCCGCAGCCAAACCACGGGAACCGAAGTCTTCTGCTTAACGCCGAAGTGCAGCCGATTTCCGGGTGGAAATTCCAAATCCTCGAAGAGTAAGCCCCTCTCGCGACACAGCCGTTTCAAGTAAAAATAATTCAAATGTCCCTTGGCTCCTTGGCTCAGCCGCCCGTCGCTGATCTCCGAAGAGATGGACTGCGAGAAACCGGACCTTTCTTCGACGCCCGCGTGGTCAGGTGTCAGGGTCGCTGGTCTGCCCATTGTACTGGAGTAGGGTCGTGACCTTGGCATGTCTTCCGCTACGATCCCCGACTGTCCTAATGAACATGGCCCCTCTCAACTATCCATCGACGTCCTTGGTCTAGATTCGCGGATGTCCATACGGTTCAATTCCAAAAACAATACCTGCTGTAATGAACAATGGATTTAGTACGTAATTAGGTTAATTGAGAATACATTAATCTATAACGTTAATTTTGTCACACGATAAAAATTTAATGAAGAAGAAAAAATATAAGTATTATAATTAATATTTCCTCAAAATTACCGATTCGAAAGCTAATGCTTTTTAATTAACGTACACTTGGAAGATTTTATTTTAATTATAGGTTATTAACCCGTGAAAAACTAACTATAAAATAAAACTATATCTTCTTAATTTTATTAATTTTATTCCATAACCTTATTTAAGCGTCCATTTCGCGAGGACTTTGCTGGTAATGATTTTAAAAATGGCTACAACATTTAAGCCGGGAAAATTCCCAAAAAAATAAACAGGTTTTATAGTTTCTTCGGGAATGTAAGAATTTTGTCCGGAGCTGTGGGCCAGTTATCAATCCATTAAAATCCGCGCATCATTCTGGCCGCTTCCTTTTTTTAAGGGAAAGTCATTGGCCTTGACGCGTTGTACGCTTCGCGTGGACGATTTCGGCGAAGATCGAAAGTTCGTATTGAATGGGGGATCCCTGGGGAACACGTATTCGCCGCGACCCCGTAGCCCTTTTCCGTTCCTAGATGGAGCCATTGGCGACAGCGTGCCCTTCTAGTTTCTTAGGATTAATGGCGACCTCCGTTGGAATATAACCCGAGAAGGAATAAAATGGCCTATTAAAAAGGTCGTCGAAAAAAAGAGAGTCGATGCGATAAAATCGGCCAAAATGATCTGGAGATAAATATTCGAGATCGGTTGTCCATCTTATCATTTATATGGGATGGTAACGGGCCTTTTTATACCCAGTGACGCGGAAGGACATTTTCTAGAAGCGGAGATTTTTCATCTCATCAATCAGGGGAATAAACCCCCGGCGATCGATCAAGTTTTTTTCAACGCTTAATTTGCAAAATATTATCGCGGTCCATTCTCAACCCTTCTGTCGGTTCAGCTACCCAATCTGACCAAACAATGAAATACAGGGTGCTAGACCGCTCTTTGGATCAGTTCGTATTTCACGGTATCGTGATTGTGTACTGTGTGGTAAATTGAAAATTATTCTAATAGAACATTTAAAAAATATATTCTAGTCGAAAATATCTAAAAATAAAGATATTCAACCAGCCGCTTTTCACGGTTATAGTCCCCAAATCATACAAAACTTTTTCACAAAATTAGAAAAACATACGAAAGGCCGAAAACTAATCTCCTACCAATAAACAGCAAAAAATAAATGATTTAAATCTCTATCTGAAAAATAACAAACGGCTTAAAGAAAAGTAATATAAATATGGCGTTTAAACCAACTCTCAACCAACTAAGAAATATTTTTAACAACGGCAAAGCCCATTTAGTTGACCACTCTAAACAAGGTATTTACGAAATACCCTATAAAGACTGTACTCAAAGTTATGTTGGTCAAACAAAACGGTTTTTTAAGAAACGACTTGTTGTAAGTAAAGGTCAATTAAATAATTCTTAATGGGAAAAATCAGACATAGCTTATCATTATAAAAATACTTAACACACAATTGATTTATATATATATATATATAGAATAGAATAGAATATTGTTTAATGTTCGGCAAAACAGTACATAAACATAACCTGGTTTCAAAAACATCTACTTCATATAAAGATAGAAAAGAAAAAAAGTTAAGTATTAATGTATATTGTATACATTGTCATCGCGAATAGATATATATATATTAACTTTTCAACAAGGGCTTGTATATACATTACCCAAATAATATTCTACACATATATACACAAACTAAAAACAAAAATAAAACCAATATAAATATTTATATTTTAATTTGTTAGTTTATTTCCGGAAAACAAATCGACATTGGTACCATGTTTATTAAAATTTGACATTATCCGCTGAAGAAGGTTACTGGTGCGCCTTGCCGAATAAAATAAAGTTGGGTTTCTATAGTGGTTCGATTACTATAGTTAAAATTTATTAAGTCGACGAAATGTTTCAATTGTACAAATTAACTTTACTTACGAAATAATTCGTGTTTTAATTCCATAATTTTAATAAATTATATTTTAATTACAGGTTTTAAATATTGTAAGTAATTTTGTTCGTTTTTAAATTAACCGGTTCAGGTTCGATTTTTTTTTAAACTATCAGGTTCGTTTATTTTTAAATTAAGTTTTTTTAATAATCACGTGCAAAATAATTTAAATGATCGGGTTGGTTTTTAAATTATCAGGTACGAAAATTTTCCAATTTCTTAGATCCTAAAATTTATTCTCCTTCATAAATTCAGTTTCTATTTTGGCAACACACCAAAGTTACGCCTTTTTTGTGAAGTACTGTTTTCACCCAAAGATTGTCTTATATTATTATTATTATTATTATTATTATTATTTTACAGAAGCTGCTTCAATTTGGTTACTTATTTTACATTTCTCTCTGAACAAAACAATATTAAATATATCAGTCTTTTCCGCGTTTTTATATATTTAAAAAAAAATAACGGATTAAATTGAGCTCCGCTTAAAGTCATTATTTTTCGATAAAAATAGAGAAAATTTCCTTTAAAAAAACCCGTAAATTTAACGGTATCGAAATGTCGTTTTCTATAACCTCGTAAAAATAACGTTTTGGGGCTTCTAGACTAGAGGTCTCTAACCTGTCAGGGACGTAAAATAATCAAAAGAAACCTGTTGGATTTTTCGGTAGACCTTAAGGTGGAAAGTATGATGCCAACAAGTTTGACCTCCCTGCGGAAAATGATCCAAATCTCAGCGGCATTTCTCGTTTTTACGGTTTTTTTCTGACCAAAAAACCTAAACGACATCGGTTCACTTTTATAAATACGTTACTTTTTTTGTTAAGTAACGAAGACTATAACGGAAAGTGAATGTACTAAGACCACTTAAGGGTACCTAAATGATCTGTAGTTAACGCCATCTTGTCGGTCCCGTTAACGTTTATGGTCATTGACGAAGGAACGACACGGATTCTTTTCGGTAAAGTGGAACTCGCGAGGGACAGCGTTTACTAGTCGATTCAAATAATAAATTACTCTAAAAGGAAACGGACTGGAAACACAATTGATTGAAATATAGCGCCTATCATTACGACAAAAGGAAAACCTCCTTAAAAAATAAAACGAAGATTCTTGTAATACAATAAAACAATGTAATAAAGAAACATTCGCGGAATGGGAACATGGCGTAGTAAATAATGGCAGGTAGACTCTACAAGAATTATAATAAAAAATATAGGCTCGTAGTGTAGTATAAGAAACAGTTTGATTTACGATGCTTAATTTTAGAACTCGTCACATGAGATGAATTAATTTCCTTTTTAATTTTCCTTTTATCTTAAAATTTCGAATAAACCATTTTCCAACACTCTCCCCCTTATTGGCTTTCCGTTGCTACCCAACGCGATTCGAAAAAATTATGATAAATATCAAATCGAAAAAATTATGATAAATATCAAATCGAAAAAGTTATGATAAATATCAAACCGAAAAATTATGATAAATATTAAATCGAAAAAGTTATGATAAATATCAAACCGAAAAATTATGATAAATATCAAATCGAAAAAATTATTATAAATATCAAATCGAAATAAATTATGATAAATATCAAATCGAAACAAATTATGATAAATATCAAATCGAAACAAATTATGATAAATATCAAATCGAAACAAATTATGATAAATATAATTTTTTGCAACGCTGAGCCAATCCGAGTCAACTAGGTTCGAAATTCACTTGATACATCAATTTTGTATGGTTGAGCTATTGCGCAATCTAGTTCTAGTTGTCAGCACAGAGCCCCCTAGTGTCTAAATATTAGCAAGGCAAAATATATGACTACCAAGGACGATAACACTCAGTTAGAGTGAGAATCCAAGTCAGAGCTTGGCGAAAATGTCAATGTCGGAAAAAGGTTCGGTCAGAAAAATAGCAATAAAATAATAGGAAGTATCATACTTATTGTTATTATGTTTCTTATGTATTAATTGAAGCGTCTATTGTTTTCTTATAAACGGTTGAAACTAGTAATTGATAAATGGCCATTATAATTAATCCCCTTTATTTCACCTTTAAGTAAGCGGGTCACACTTAATGCAGTTAATCACCAACAACGAAAGCAATTCTCATTTTCCACATCCCATACGGAGTAAGACCAATTAAACCTGTACCAACTAAACAGAAATATTAGCGATTTCCTAGTAGGTATATTACCGTAACTGTATCAGCCTTTCGATTAGTTTCGACGTCTGGCAGGGGGTGCTGAAGCCCAAGTAGTCCCCGAAGATGACGACACTATTTGATCAACCCCTCAAACGAACAAGTAGACGAAGACAGACGAAAAATCAGATACCAAAAAAAGAAACGTCGAGACAAAGAAAATACTTTTTCTAATGAATTTATAGTAGCGCCAGAAACGGACCCAGAGAAAGAGAAATCCAATTTGCAAAACCGTTTCCCGAATTAGACAACGCTTCATTGGATCCTTAAGCTGGAAATCGAATTTCTTAATATAGATCAAAAGGCTACTGGGGGAAAAACGTTTGCGTAAAAACCCTAGATCTAATCACGAGTAAATAGGACTAAGTATACGGCAGTTTTGCTTTTGTTTGCTCTCAGCCTTTGAAGGTTGTATACTTAAAATATTCACGTTTGATCGATCTGTTTTTAAAGAAAAGAATAGATTTAAAATCTGATTTTGAATTCCGTTTTTAGACGTATGCAAAAAACTGGGGAAAACTTCAAACATCGCCACTTTAACTTAATTTGCAAGTTGATCCCGTCGAAATAGAGCGAGGTGAAAAGACTTAACATAACCTTTCCGAAATTTCGAGTTTGTAAAAATTAAAAAAATAAACATTTGCTTCGCATAGCACCTATTTTCTATTATCTAGAGTAAAAGTGAGATGGAAGTTTTCAAGGTATAGCAATATATTATAAGCAACCAAATAATTCTGAGAAATTCAAAATGTTTAAGGTTCAAGAAATAGGGCTTTGTTAAAAAAAAATTGTAATTTTGATAAAATAAATTATTTTTTCAGAAAACAGAAAGGCTGCTACTTGAGTGGCTGAAAGGGCCAAAAAAACTAGAAGATACGGTACCCCAAAAGCTCTAATAAGGGCCCTCCAAATTCAAAATGAAGGACCCACGAGCAAACCAATCTCGAAAATACATTTTCAACAATTTGTTAGTTGGCTCGTTTCAATTTTGAGTGAAGCAGAGTACACGACGAAGGAATACGCTGTTTGCTCAAAAATACAGCTACTCATTTTAGACTAATTATTATTTAAAACTTATTATTTGTAATTGCCACGATAATACTATATCACAGGTGACCTACTATTATTCTGCCCACGAACGCGTTAATAAGATATAACAATGTCCCCCCTGGCCACGACTAAAATTACTTTAGATATTTTAGTGTAGAATATGCAAAATAATCCTCGTGTTTTAGTTTCGCTTTTTTGTCCCGGTTTCAGATAGCTCTTCTTTGAGTATTATTTTTCTCGCAATTCGAGACGACACGCGATGCATTTTCCATACCGTGTACCTTTCTCTTGAGCAAATGTAATCTCTACCTGCCATAAGTTACCCCGCACTGGTTTTAGACGTGCATGAGAACGGGTTAAAGCTGCTTTGATTGTCAGGTAACCCAAAGTTAGCAACCGAAAGTTATTTGCGTGTTAGCCTCGCGTGATTATAGCTGTCCTGGTTTATTACCGGAGAGTTCCATATTCATTTCTGCTTCTCTGTCTAAATTGTGGCGGATGGATACCGTTGCGCTGATAAAACCTTGCGTTTGAAACTCGATCGCATCTATCAAAAAACTTCAATAACAGTCTTATGGAGGAAAAATATATCTTAATGGATTTCCGAGTGCTTCTGAAATAACCATTAAACGAATGTTTATAAATTTAACTATTCATTACCTTTCTACACGATATTTGCATACTGGTAATAAAAACTAACAATTTACAGAAAGGCCTATTCACACGAGCTAACATTTTACCCAACTTTGTTGTCGACGCAGGTTCGTGAAACGCGTTACATTTCCATTCACACGCTCCACGAAAAAATGTCGACATTTCACTTGTTAAACGGTGAAGAAATATGCTTATAATTCTTCAAAAATACCTCTAATATAACATTTAATGGACATTCTTTAAAACATGGCCGTGTGGCGAACACATTGACAAATGTTTGCTCCATTCACACTATGTTGGCCAACAATGTTGGCTCATCTGAATCTTGACAACATTTCATGAACGAAAATGTACCGTTAATAAACCCTAAGTTATCTCTGTAAATAGTTTATCTTTATTACGTGCATGCAAAATAGTGTAGAAAGATTAGAAATAATTTAAGAATATTTATTAAAATTCTTTTAAACTGTGTCGCCTAGGAGCAACAAACACAAGGAGAACGCAGCTTGCCTTTAAACACGCTAACGCGGTGTTGTGTACAAATTTCATTGGACGAGGCTTTACGCTGAACGTTTTACGGAAAGGGGGAAGACAATTTCCGAACTTTCCCCTTCCGACGGCAGCACACAGTTAGAAAAAAAGAGTTTGATTATAAACCCCCGAGGTTCTTAAAAACATTTCCACAAATTCAAACCCTCCAAAACCCTTTAACGGAAATTTTCAAATCCACAAGGCTTAAAAATGAGCACTTTTATGATTATAAATTGAAACATTAGAAACCCTTTAAAAACTTCCTAGGGTTTACAACAAAAACCGCCAGTGTATTTATAGATTACATAAAAATTTATTAATTTAATTTACGGCTTGATAACAAACTTTGGCGATTGCATAGGACGCGTTTCGAACCCAAACCCTCTAGCACGACAGGCGGGAGTTTTACCACAGAACCACCGAAAGATGTATGATTGCAACGATGTTTAGAGAAACCATTTTGGGGAAAATCCGTCTTCCTTTACGTTTTATGAAATTATTATACGGCTTGATATCAAATTTTGGCGTAGATGAGATATAGTTTAAAACGTGCAGGGTTTGAAAAGGGTTTTAAAAAGTGATAAATTATTTTTTTTCTATAGGTTCTTTCCTTAAACCATTTTCAAACCATGCAAGTTGCCAAAACAAACCTTAAGAGTTTATAATTTTTTCCTAAACCTTTTTTAAACCCAAAGCAAAACCCTAATAAAACCCATGGAAACCCTTTTTTCTAACTGTGCAGGCGTTAAAGCGTCTAACCAATGAAAAATGTACACAAGAAAATGCAAGACTTTTGACGGGTTGCGTTCTCCTTATGTGGGGTGCTGTGTTTGTTACTCCTAGGTGTCACTAACAAAGTTGGCCCAAAACGTTGTCCCGTGTGAATAAGCCTTCAGAAAATCAACGTAAAGCAGCAATATGCTCCAGATTTCGAGCCAAATCTGGCGTGTCAAAAACCCCTGAAGTGGTGACTCCCTCTGAGGTCTAATCATTCAGAGGTCGTAACCGGAAAACGACACCAATGTTCTCATAAAAACCATCCGTTCAAAGACTTCAACAATGAGCTATTTTAAATAGCGCGAAAAACTAATTACTACCAAAACAATGTAATCATTAAATTGGAAAATAAAGGAGTTAATTACGTACCCTGTAACGTTATACTATTATTAAAAAAGAAAACTTGTAGTGTCGAACAAAACCAAACGTCCACTTATCAGATTTTTTCCCATAAACCGTCGTAAATATTTGCGATTCCTTCCCGAAGTCGAACGTGGCTCAACGTATATTACCAGTTCCATCGCATCACTTGAAATATCTCAAATATCAACGCGAACAGTACAGCTAGATAGCGAAATTCCACAACTCGGAGAAGAGTTCAACGAATTTTACACTTTCTAAAACCAGAATTATTTCTCAGTAAAGAAAGTCCATTTGAAAGGCGAGGCTGTGAGCGTTCGAAATGTAAATGATATTAGATCCAGCGTCTATACGAGCGGGACCTTTTATATCATTTCGCCGCCATTTTCAAGCCAGAGGTTTGATCATTCTGGCCTAACCAGTCGACGGATTTCTAATTCGTAGCCTTCAGCTACTACTTTCTACAAATACGGGGGACAAGATCAAAGCGTGATTATTATTACGAGCCTGATTAATTAAATCTGGAGGTAGGACAACGACCTCTCTTTTGACTCTTATTTATGCCATGATAGGGTTAACTGTCCAAGTTCAAAAACGTAAACAATGACTTCTAGTCTTTAAAGGATTTGTTATTAGCGAATATAGCTGAGGTAAAATCTATTCAAGTTCCCAAGTGGTAAATAATAGATATTAACGTTGTGGTAAGAAATAAACAGTGGTAAATATGGTAGTTAATGGTAATTAATAAAGTACCGCAATTATTGACCAAAAAATTAATTCGACGTTTATCGACTTAGTGTAAATAAAGTTAAGAAAAATTAATTTAGTTTATTAAGTTTTTGTTTAAACCTTTTAAAAAGTATACAATATATCTTCACTCACGGAACAAATTTTGAATGGATACTAAAAGTAATCTGTCTTATAGTAATAATTTAATATTATTTTAATTATTATAATATATTATTAATTTAGTAATATCTAACTTAAGATTTCAAATAATATGATTTATATTTAGCAATATAATAATAATAATAATAATAATAATAATAATAATAATAATAATAATAATAATAATAATAATAATAATAATAATAATAATAATAATAATAATAATAATAATAATAATAATAATAATAATAATAATAATAATAATAATAATAATAATAATAATAATAATTCAATTCAATTCAATTGTTTTTTATTTCCTGAAAAATAACATGCTTTTACAAGCACTTTTTACAATTTTACAATAATAATAATAATAATAATAATAATCAGCTAGGCTATAAGAGCAGTATGAGCAATTTTGGAAAAATAAGTGTTTACGGGACCCAGAATCGGCATATTAAAGATAAAAAGACATCAAAGAAGGTATAGCGGTATACTTTGAAGAATATAGAAAAGACTACCACTAATTTCCGTTGGGGCGTTTAAAATTAACGCCGAAATGACATAAAATAAGGTTAGAGGCGTACTTTGACATTTTGCCTTTGGCACATATAGAATGCGAGCTATAACCCGAAGGTAAAAGTTTCATTTCGTCTGCTGCATCGTCTTCACCCACATTTCTAAGGTTGATCTTACTAAGACAATCGTTTCCCCTCAAAAATATTTTAAATTGTTTCGATTTATGAACTGATATCAAAATTGTAGTAGACTATATGCCAAAAATCTTGGAAACTTTATGATCATACATAGTGTTTCACAGTTTCGTAGGTTCACCATTGTTTCTCGTGTTATGTAATATCTCGAGCACAGTTGGTAATTTAAAAATTATTTTTAAATCTGTTATTTTTTAACAAGAATGTGTTTATTTCAAATTAAGCAGAATGACAACGTTGAGACGATTATGCCAACGGTGGAAAAAACCAGGTGGGGAAAAATAGTTTTATCCACCTGTTGTTTTCCTGTTAAAAACCGTGTGGGAAAAACGTATTTCCCTGGATTTTTCCACACTTTGTAACCCTTCTGCAAGTTCTGTCCCCTCTGGTTTAAGGGGTTTTCCGCGAGCTCATCGGTTTCCCCTTCCATAAAAACTTGTAGAGGAGAGGTGAACGGTAATAGTTAGTGTAGGGAGCTGTAGGTTCGCGTGGCATGAAGGGCTTGCCCCCACCCTCCTACACATTGTAACCCGGCCACCTGAATTAATGGCTTTAAAAGTCGCTTGATGACTTAGGCCTAAGGTGGTGCCTTGGCTAATAGCCTAGCTGATTATTAATATTATATCAATGATTAATTTAGCCTGAAAAGGGTTTTTTCCATTTTTCCTGGTTTTTACCAGTTTTTTCCACATGTCCCGGCAAAAACCTTTTTTGGTCCCTAATGTGCCGGGTTTCATCAAAAGCGCACCATTTGAGTCGGTGATAAAGAAGCTTCAATCAGTGCCGTATTTCCGCCTAGGCCAACCTAGGCCGTGACCTAGGGGCCCATCAGTGGCGCCGATCCCATGGGGGCGGCGGGGCCGAAGCCCCCATTGGGAAAAATCAATGGGGGCTCTGCCCCCATTGGTAAAACCGCCGACGTTAAAGGCCATTTACTTTTAAGCAAGAAAGTGTTGCCAGCAGCCTCATTCCAAGTTTATTAGTGAGCTTCGGCCCCCATTGGGAAAAAAAGCGATTGGCGCCACTGGGGCCCATCCTTGGAAGGGGCCCTCCTGTGACAGTAGTTACTGTATTCGAAGGCATAAATCTATAATATCAATCGTAATTTATATTGGAGAAATTCCTAGCTAGAAGATTTTGTTTTAAAATTACCAAAATTTCTGCCTGGCAGTTTACGGACGCAGCCTTAAATCGAAATGTTGCGTAATTATCGCGTATTAAGTCGACGATTGTTAAGAGCTTTTATTTAGTAATATAACCGTAGAGCTCGGACTTCTACGCTGAATCAGGGAAATTCAGGCACAGCCTAGTTCCAGGGATAAGAGTAAATGCAGCGCGTGAAAAGTGGGCCCAGACTCCTTATCTGCCTATGGGCCCAGGATCCCTAAGTCCGGCCCTGGCTTCAATCCACTATACTTAAAAATGTGCCTAAATCAATATAAATCTATCGAAAAGGAGTGTCATTCGACAGAACAGACCCAAGAAAAATCAGGGGCGTACAAGGTATTATTTGGAGAAAGACAGATTACCCTGATATAGCAACGAAATATTAAAGGCGAATTTGGAAGCGTGAACGCCACCTATACATATATTTATGAAGGGAATAGAACCATTACCTGGCAAAGTGAGGGTATTTTCAGGTAGAAGTACAAACTAAACACTGGCCTCGTGGCTGTAATTCGCAGCGCGTGGAGGCATCCGTGCATGTCAGAGGGAACATCGAAATGCCGACGGAGAAAAAACAAAATGGGAAAAAATGTACCACACATGGCTACGGATCAAGATTTCCCCTCCAATGAAACCTTTAATGGAAAAGCGCAAATCGTGATTTTTTACTTTTTTAATCATTTTTATTCCGGGTAGTGCGTAATAGAGATGGTAGAGGGGGCTGAATACAGTTCCGTTTTGGTGCGCGATTAAAAAAAATGAACGTGCGGAAAAGAATACGATATTAGAGGCCTTTATTTCCTCTCGTATGGACGGTATTTAACGCAGCCATGTGCGAAATACACATCAACTACCTATTTAGATTACAGAGAACGTAAGAATGTACCTTCCAGGCTCGCTAACCTGGTCTGATATCTAAGAAACGGACCATTGTCAGGGCCGGACTTAGAGATGCTGGGCCCCTAGGCCTATAAGGAGTCTGCCCCTCCCCCCCCCCCTTTAGAAATATAGCATAGTGTATATAGTGAGTCACGTAGTGGCAAACGCGTGTAGTTCATAGACAGCTCGATTTTTGTCTGCTAAGCGGACGATTTGCCTTAATAAAAATACAAAGCGTCTGCTAAGCAGATGAAAGTCCAGCAGTTTATGAGCTTCTCACGTTTGCCGCTACGTGGCTTTATATTATTATATAAACTGAAATAGCAAACTATCTGATGTAAAAATATTATTTTTATAAATTATGTTCATTGAAATAGCGTACAAACCCAACCGACATAATCCTTTATAGGAGCCCACTAGCCCAAGCCTTTAAAATTAACCTGGTAGGTGACACACACCTACACAACTCTCATAGCTACGGTTACATTACAAGATAAAAACGTTTCGAACCGTTTAGAAACAAATCGAAACGGGTTGAGTGAAATTCTTGATGTTACTTTTAACCTACGTATTTTAGTAGAGTTTAACCCTAAAATTGCTCTTATTTTTACCCTTCGCGTACCCAAATTGATTTTGCAAAAAAACTTTTTATTATTATTTGCGAGTATATTTTACACCTAACCAAAGATAATTTAAACTCGTACCTAGATTCGAAATCACTCTCTCGCGCGTTGCCGATAGCGTTTACCCACTTCTCATTGGAACTCAGAAAAATTCGCTCCATAGAGTAGTATCGCTCTGTAGCTTTGGACTATGGCCGCCATTTTGCGGGCAGTTTTTTATCTATAGGAAAAAGCATGGGTGACGTTGACGATATTACTCTATTGTTGGCGCCTTACCGCAACCGATGGAGCCCGATTTTTCTGAGGTCACGGGCCGGAAAAGGGTAAACGCTTCGTAACAAAACCGTCAATGGGAAAGCTCTCAGTATTCGAATCTAGGGTACGAGTTTAAATTATCTTTGAGACTTTGACCTAACCTAAGGTTATAAAAATTTCATCAAAAACGTGTGAATTTAGTTATTAGAATTTCGGATAACACAATAATTAATTATTAAATCTTTTATAATAATTTAGTGACGATAACCAGTCATGCTAATAGAGTAATGGCAGTTCTACGTCACACAACGTCACCAATGCTTTTTCCTATACATAAAAAATTCGCGCCACAATGGCGGCCATGGCCAAAGCTACGGAGTGATACTACTCTATAGCGACTACGGTAGAGCTTAGAAGACATTGGGATGTTTACTACTAACACCCAGTCACTCACAAGCGTATATTTTAATTTTATTAGATAAAAAATAACTTACTTTCGATTTCTTGCACCCACTAATCACCAGCGATTAACCAAGGAGGATAGGAAGGGAGGCGAAGTAGGAGGGATGAACGCGCCAGCATCCTTGTAAGAAGTTTAGCGCGCGCTCGGCGGGAAAATTTCGGAAAAATGGCGGCAAGATTGTAGCCGCTACGTTACGTGTTGCCGCCATTTTTCCGAAATTTTCCCGCCGAGCGCGCGCTAAGCTTCTTACAAGGATACTGGGGCGTTAATCCCACCTACTTCGCCTCCCTTCCTATCCTCCTTGGATTAACGAACCGTACGGCGCAAAAACTAATAGTTTTTAAATACCCTCTAAATCAAGAAATAAAGAGAGGCTTCCGTTTAAATTAGCGACGAATACCGGGCTACCTTTCTTTCACGAGCTGCAGTTACTCTGATCCCTGGAACTAGGCTGTGCCTGAATTTCCCTAATTCAGCATATTACTAAATAAAAGCTCTTAACAAACGCGGACTAAATATGCGATAGTTTTGCAATATTGCGATTTAAGGCTACGACCGTTAACTGCCAGGTAGAAAATTGGTTAATTTAAATTACGATTGCTATTATGGATTCATGCTTTCGTTTACGGTAATTACGAATTCACTAGAGGGCCCCTTCCAAGGATGGGCCCCTAGGCCTAGGCCTAGGTGGGCCCTGGCGGAAATACGGCCCTGACCATTGTAGACTGATTTCTAGTTCATGTTAAATTTAATTACTTATTTCATTTAATTAATCAAAATAGTTTATGGATTAAGTATTGTGTGAAGAAAAATTGATTTAACTTAAAAAGTCCATGACCGATGATTGATGAATTTAATTATTTAATTAATTTCATTAATCATACATAGCATATTAATTAGTAAATTAAAAATTTAGTAGACAAAATGTTTCAATTTCGGTTCAAATTTAAATAGCGATTTTCAGAACTTCTTGGTTCCTTAACCAGGTCAACTCGTACTTTCTCGGTAACCTAAGTACCATCTTGAGTACATAGTAATCTTTCCCTCAATATTGGCTTTCCTGGCATGCACTGACGATTTCGTATTATATCCGATTTTGGTCCTCTCATCTCTGATAACATCTGTTCAAGAGAGTGGTTTTACGCATGCTCGATTTCGAAAGGTTGTATCCGCGTATTTCTTTCTGTGGTGCACGGACGCGAGTGAGAGTTGTTACTGGTTGAAAACAAGATGTTTCTTACGTTTACCTATAAGGTTTGATTTAGGTTTTAGTGTTGGATAATTCTAGTTGGTTATTTTTATCCGATTAACTGTAGTAAAATATTCGAAATAATTTTGAATTAAATTAGTTTTAAAAAGTTTTCTTTTAAATTTTACGCAATATAACTTAGAGATTGACCGATTTTCTTTAAGTTTGAAATAAAAATTAACTAAAATTGTTCAAATGCATTTTATTAACTACGAAAATTCAAAACTAAAAACTAAAAATTTTTTACTTTTTATTTTATTTTAAAGCATAATATTCTAAAATAATAAAAAAAATTAAAAATATAGAATTAAAAACATAACATATTATGTTAATAATAATAAGCTAGCCCAAGTCATCTATTGCCTTTCATTCGAGTGGCCGGAGTAGATGGCGTAGGAGTGTGGTGGCAAGTCCTTCACTTACTATTACCGTTAACCACAACAAGTTTTTATGGAAAGGGTAAGCCGAAGAGCTTGGGGAAAACCCCTTAGACCAGAGAGGAGAGAACTTGCAAACTCTACGCAGAAGGATCGGTTCTGAGTTTTCACCCACAAACTGGAATCGAACCCGGCTCCTCTTACCGCGAGGCGAAAGTGCCAACCACACCACCACCCCACGTATATAATACGCGTGATATATTACACCTTATATATTATTTAATTACGTAGCTTTACAAAAATATTTTAATATTTTATTAAAAATAGCTACTATAGAATATAATGCTTTAAGTTTAATTTCAATTGTAAATGAAAACCAAATGTTTTGGTTTTTGCAAACGAAAGTTCCACAAATATAATTTATAACACAACGTTTTATATATATGCCTATATATTTTTTTTTAGTATTTCAGTCTACAAAAACGCGGAACGATAAAACTAAAATATAAAATGAGCCCAACCTTTTTATCAAACGTGTTAATCTTGAGGGCCTTTATAAGAGATCTGGAAAAACTGATTATTTTTGTCCCCAACGTGTCGAAAGGTTGACTCATACAATCAGCCCAACGCCCCGCTAAATGGAAGTTCTCGAATTAGAGACTAAAAAACCAGATCAGTGGTACACTTTTGATTAATCGAATTTATATCAATTCTAATGTCTTTTCCTATTAAAAAATCAATGATAGAAACGTTCTGCATTTCCAATTAAATGAGATTTAACGTGGGTTAAGTTTTACCTACTTGACTGCGAAAGACAAGCAAGTCTAGATACGTGATTTTTGAAAGAAAATTTTAAATAACAGTTTTCAAAGTTAGACTGACTCAGTAATACATTTTTACATAGTTAACCTCTTTTTTTAGTGTATTTCCATTACTAGATTATTTTCACAAAAAGGGTTTTTAAGATTTACGAGACTTTCGTACTCACAAGGAGACGACCCGAGGTGTAACGCACCGATTTGGTTCAAACCCGGGCTTCATGTAACTTGAAACACCCTGAAGGGAAATGTCTCCATAGGCAACCGTTTTGCCAAAGTAACCAAATATGTTTTTGACAATACAAAATGGAAATTTTCCTATTGAATATAACATGGGAATCTGACTAAATGTAAGGGTACCCCTGTAAAGATTTTAATCAACTTCGAACTTTTTCATTATTTTCTTATTTATATTTTCTATTTTTAGCATTTTCAAAAAATAACATTTTTTTACAGAGCGTACCCTTAATATTAGTCAGATTCCCATGTTATTTTCTATGGAAAAATTTCCATTTTGTGTTGTAAAAAACATTTTAGGTTGCCATGGCAAAACGGTTGCCTATGGAGACATTTCCCTTTTAGGGTGTTTCAAGTTACATGAAGGTCTACCAAACCCCCGAGTTTGAACCAAATCGGTGCGTTACACCTCGGGTCGTCTCCTTGTCAGTGTTTTACGTAATGGATCTATTGTATTAAAAAATTATTTAAAAATTAGGGTGGAACTACATTTAGACTTGGTTTATTTTCTTCCAAACATTTGATTCGATGTTATCATTACGTCGTACCATTTGTTTGGAGTAAACATCTATTAGTCTGGACACATTCAGGGACGTTACGTATATACAAACATCATACTAAATGTCTGTAGCTTTCACGTGACGTCATCAGCTTTCCTACTTCACGTCCACTGCTACCAAAAACCGAAGGTCACTCAAGTCCAGGTTGATGGAAAACATGTTGAATATCGGAAAAATATGACAAAAAGTAGCCAATAGTAGACAATAAATAATTTTGCTCGTAGAAAAGTTAAGACCTTTTAATTCAATTTTAACTAATTTAATTAAAAATTATTAATTTTAGAATAGTAAAATTTTACTTCAATGGTGGTGCCTTGGGTATTAGCCAGCTGATTATTATTATTATTATTATTATTATTATTAATTTTAAAAGTGTTTAACTGACAAGTTTTTATACAGAAAAAAAAGTTTGAATTGAATTATTATAATTAGAATATAACCAAAAATACTGGGAAAATAATTAGTTGAAATATAATGACTTAAATCTTTCACTATCTATTTCTTTCGAATAAAAATACATTTTCTACTAATTTCTACATTATCCATGCCGGAAATTTCCAATATTTTTCGAACTATTTGCCACCTGGAATTGTCCACTTCGGAACACTACCTATCGAGACATGGACACCATCTTGAACAAATTTATGGTTACACCTACCTCTATGTGTTTATTCTATACTAAAACTGTCAATAGGAAATTATATATATATACACTCGGAATGCCTAGTAATCCATTGAATGCGTTTGGACAAATGGGCGGAATTTAAACTACGCGTATTTTTAAAATCTTTCTCTGGCGCGAACCAAAATCTCGGCCGCAAACCACGCCCGTTTCCACGATAATCATAAGGGCACCATAGTCTTCTTTAGACATTCCAAGTGTATAGATATATAATTTCCAGTGGAACTCTTTATTTTGAAATAATCCATTAGCTAAAACTAAAATGAAAACTTGCACAGTTTTGATATTTTTAGACTATTAACATAAAACTTGACGATTTAGTTGCGAGTAGAAAACCGTTGGAGGTAAAACACTAGACAAAAATGAGCTCCCGCTGGCAACGCAATGATTCGAAAACCGAAATGGAAATATGTTACGAATGCGACCACAGTTTCCTGTCGTTAAACTTCAGACGTTTTCTGTAAACGCGTGCGTTTATAAAGAGTTCTGGGTTTCGGCCGTAGATAAAACTCCCTCTTGTGGTATCGCGGGGAATTAAAATTCGGAAAACATGAAAAGGGAGAGATAAGAGGAGAGTTTAAAGTTATTTTTCTTAGAAGAGACAATCAAAGGAAACTTTCTAATGAATATTAATGCGATGTAGGTTTTTAATTTAATACCCACTCAGGACTATTTTTAACCGTTGTAATCTGGGTAGCTAGATCGAACCTAGTCGGTATTATATAATCGGAATTATATGGTCGGAAGTTTAGGGTTGGTATTATAGGGTCGGTATTATATGGTCGGTATTTTAGAGTCGGTATTATATGGTCGGTATTATCTGGTCCGTTTTATATTGTCGGTATTATATGGTCGGTGTTATAGGGTCGTTGTTATATGGTCTAAGATATTCTGATTCTAGGATACACATAACTAACCTGTATAAAATTTACTCCATATTTTAGAATTTTCAAAAAAAATACAATATTTTTTGCACTTACAATGTTAGCCAGCGACATTTTATAAGGTATTTGGAAAACTTTCTGTAAAAAATATGTACTTAGTAAATTTTCCATCATTCAAAATTTATGAAAGTGCCTAAAAACAATTCACAAAAGAATATTATACCAATTAAAAAAATCAACTAATTAAAAGCTCAATTAACACATGTTCACGTCCGCTTGGTTAACTTTCGCGGAAAACTCAATTATGCACCTTAATTATTTTCCAATAACTGGAGATTTAGATTTTCAATAAAAAAAAACTACAAAAAGAGCCGAATTTAACGCTAATCTAACTCCCAAATTGGCGCTTTCTATTTAGTGTCAAAGACCTTCGATTTCAAACACCAAAACATCATTTCGATTCGACAACTTAAAATCCGACCGTAACAGTACGCGATTTAATTTATCCCCTTAATTAACCCATCTCGTGAAAAGAGGAAAAAACTATCCAGTAAATATTGTTTACTGTATAGAGAGATCTAACAGATACCGGTTTGTCAATCGCCGCTACCAATACGGGAAAACGCGGGTACGGGGGTGAAGTCTACCTTGTTTTCGCCTATAGCGAAGAACCACGCCAAAAGCCCTAGACATAATGACAACTTAAAAACGTTAAAAACAGACGGATTTCTGGAGAATATCATTTTCCCACTTTTTCACAGTCCAATGAATTCAGACTCACCTTGAACCAAATGACCCGTCAAAGAGAAAGTAGTCAACGATAACGCTCCGAAAAGATGACTCAAAACCAACGACGACGATGGTTTAGACGGTACTAAACTTGAAAACGACTTTCCATTCTCAATACACGGGCTCGCGAAGCATCAACCGTCCACTACTCGAAACACGACCGAACTAATACTGTTCTTTAAATACATCCTACGTTTTTTCAAGTTTGCTGGCGATGGGAAAAAAAGTTAAATTGAAGTATTCCTGTTCATAGATAAATACAAGTTTTTCTTAAACTGGCTAATGGAGAGTACTTAATGGGTACTGGTTCGGGAACAACCGCCGCGGGTAGAGAAGGGTCCTGTATGATATATGGTGTTGCCAGAGAAAATTAGGGGCGGCTTCTTAACCTGTCATAACGCTAATTTGATTTTTTCTCCAAAGGGGGCGTGTATTCCAATGCTTATTTAAACGCTATTTAAGTCAACAATGGGGTGATTTCGCTTAATGGATTAACGCGACTAAGACATACGCCATTGCAAACGAAAGGTTTTCTAAAAGAAACGTATAAATTATACAGTAATAAGGCTATTAATTAAACTTACATGTTTATGCTGGATCAACGTATTTCGCATTTTTTTCCACCAGTTTTAACAGAAGCTAGTTACATTCAAAACAAATCGTACCACGTGTTCGCAGATTTTTCTATTTAAGAGATTTTTCGCAGGCTATCACCGTCAAGAATTATTTGGCAATTTTTTTTCGAAAGCGACAAGTCTGATTTAATTATGTGAAAGGAAGATTTCAACGATCACTTAAAGGGGAACGGTCAAGCCATAGCCGTGTATGGCGACCAATGGCTCTATTTATAAACCAAAGTTAATTTTTCAGCGAGATTGCGAAAAGGCGGTTCGTCAAACAAAAAGTGACCCAACAACCACACCACCGTCTTCTTCTTAAAGGGGAACTGTCAAGCTTTAACCAGTTAGATAGCCCTATAGCCCGTTAAAAACTAAAATTTATGGCGAAAACCACATAAAAAATACTAAGTGGTTAATTTTTAATAAAATAAAGAAATTTCGGGAAATTGAAAAGCGCGCGTACGCTGCGACACCTGGTGAGAAACCGGTGAGACAGGTAAACAACATAAAAGCGGGCGCTGCTGAAAAATTTGTTATACGAGACCTAAGCCTAAATTGCGCGATTTTAAAAGTTAGGATAATTCGCAAATCGCTCACTAAAGTGCTGCTGGCGCTGGCGATACACCTTAAGATGGCGGCGAAAATTCAAATGGCGTTATTTTGCATTTCAACTTTTTGGGCCAAAAGCTATTTTTTCAAGACAAAAAAAGGTACGTGTAAGTATATTGAACGTCTTGTTGATCTTTTGATATGCAAATAAGGCGATATTTGGAAAAGCTTGGCCGTTCCCCTTTAAGCATAAGCATTTCACTACGTATAGGGTGAGGTTCTTATTTATATGTCATACTTAGTAAATAGATTTCAAATGAATAATACTAGCGTTATAGAGAAATTATTATTTTACTGATTCTCAACTTACTAAAGTCATATGAAATTGTATAGCAGTTTTATATACAATAAGCAAACATTTTGGATATCACTTATTTTCAAAAGCATGCTCAGTTAATTATTTTTATAGAAAAAGCAAAAAACTTCAAGATTAAAGAAAGCTTTTCGTAAAGCATCATTTCTGCCAAAAATACTTCTACCTGGAGATTTTAATCCTTTAAGCCTCTTTCGAGAAAACCTGTGGAGACTTAAGGCTAGTAATTAAATTCACGTCATTTTTTTGGTTAAATAAAAGGATTTAGCTAAAAAAACTAGAAAAATAAAGTGGGGTGGCGGAGTGGTTAGCACTTTCGCCTCGCAGCAAGAGGAGCCGGGTTCGATCCCAGCTTGTGGCACTGGGTGAAAACTCGGAACTACTCCTTCTACGTTGAGTTTGCAAGTTCTCTCCCCACTGGTTTAAGGGGTTTTCCCCCGAGTTCTTCGGTTTCCCCTTCCGTAAAAACTTGTTGAGGTTAACGGTAATAGTTAGTGTAGGGAGCTGTTTCCTCGAACGCGTGGCATGCAGGGCTTGCCACCACCCTCCTACGCATTGTAACCCGGCCACCTGAATTAATGGCTTCAAAAGTCGCTTGACGACTTAGGCCTAAGTTGGTGCCTTGGGTATTAGCCTAGCTGATTATTAGTTGTTTGGAAATAGAATAGTTTTTACGGCGAAATTATTTTTAATTATTAGTTTTTAATTTAAAAAGTATTAAATATCACCGTAGATTTAAACAAAAATATAATAATAATAATAATATATAAAAATATCCCAAAAATTAACGCAAAAAGTTCGTTATCTATGGCAATTTTTAATATAAACTAAACTTTTCCCAAAGTCCTTGTAAATCAATTCACAAAAACATTATGGTCATAAACTTTTGAAAGAGAAAAAAAAATGAAATTTAACTTTAAAAGTACAAGGTGATCACGACCGTCTTCACAAATTGCTAATAGGTGAGGGAGCACGCTTTCAAAGCGAAAAAGCATTAAATTTTATACGTATATTTTGCCTTTCGTATAGGAAATTCAGCTCGCAGGCCTGGCGAGAACAAGCTCTCTAAATTCAACCATTCAAATTCAAGTCATTTCCACACAACGCACCACTCTGGCTGCGGTTCTAGCGCGCAACAAAAAAACTATTTTGTACCTGTGGTGCCATCTTAGTCGAAACGATTACATTCTGGGTAAACTGATAATTTATTGTTGTATCTGTAAAAGAATTCGCTATTGGCCACTATTTCTGTGACTTCATTGGAACCTTACGTCATCCAAGGGGATAAAATAAACTGCAGGTTTTAGTAAACCATTAATAAAGATAATAAGGAGGTTTAGAAAAAAAAACACATTGATATAATTCATTTGCTGCTCTAGAGCACTCAAGTGCACTCGAGATTCAATTAACCTCACGATCGGTGTGAGATCAATGACGATGGAGGCGAACTGGGAACGAATCACGAGCAATCAAATGGAAAAAGCTATTATTGCGCTTTCCTCCTCGTTATTTCTATGTGTTTTCTGGTGGTATTAACCTAATGCGTTGAGCTCCAACTGGTTATCCCTCGAGTTCTTCGGTTTCCTCTTTTCCATAAAAACTTGTGGAGGTTAACGGTAGTAGTGAGCGTAGGGAGCTGTTGGCTCGCGTGGCATGAAGGGCTTGCCTTCGCATTGTAACCCGGTCACCCGAATTAAAGGTATTAAAAGTCACTAGATGATTTGAGCCTAAAGTGGTGTCTCGCGTAGTAGCCTAGCTTATTCAGGGTTCATACAATATTTCAAAAACCATTTTCCCTGATATTTCCAGGTTTTCCAGAGTAGTTTTGAATATTTTCCAGGTGTACTTTTTAAAACAATAGGGGTCTCTAAAATGTTAAAAGCATTACTGTTACACTTTCTAATATAATATAGTCAAGATTGAACGTATGAATTCAATACTAAGTAATAATTTCTGTAATACTAAAACCAATTGCACATAATTAGGAGTTCTCAAAATTATTTTCCCTGATTTCCCTGATTTTTCAGGAAAATTTTCATTTTCCCTGATATTTCCCAGACTTTTTTGCTTTAAATAAATTACACTGATATTTCCAGGTTTTCACTGATTTCCATGTTTGTATGAACCCTGTTATTATTATTATATGTCACGATATTTAATTTCAATGTGAAATGTATTTAACATAACCATAAATAAGTCATTAACAATTTTAAATAACCAAATAAATGTTATGTAGATATTTTTTATCGCACGGGCTAAATGAAAAATGGCGTTGCCTAAAAACAATTTACGCGTCGTAAAATTTTCAGGTACGCCGCTCGTATATTTAACCCTTGGCCAGCTTATTTCCCAGACGTTCGAAAGGCGGGGAGGAAAATCTCGTTTGGGCATAAAGCGCGCCGGCGTAGTAATATTACGTCGAGACCGAAACGGGACAGGGGCAATTGACCCCTGAACTATATATCTATCTCATCTCGGCGAAAGGCGGGAAAAAGTAGTGGGGCGTTTGCTCGAGCATTTATAGCGAGCTAGGCCTTTGCTCGTCACAATGCAATCTAGCCTAGGATAGCATCCCTCGCTGTGTGCATTGTATTATGATATATGTTTAAAACATGAACTTCCTCACAATGCCTACTTTCTCTCGGCCGGTTTCCTCCGCCGCTTCTATCAACAGCCACATGCAAAATACGTGCCCTTCCCCTTTCTAGTACAAAAGTCCCAGTCTAAATATTAAACTTTGTAAGTTATAATACCAAATATCTGCGTACAATTCCGGCAAAAAAAGATTTACAATATCCAATAAAAGGCAGCAAAAAATTTGGATATTTTTCATTCGCCATGCAAAATTTACTTAATATATACACTTGTATTCAAAAGTGAAATCGTAACAAAGGGATACGGTTAGATCCAAGTGCGTGTTCAACGTAAAAATGTAATGGTATATTTGCTTGGAATAGCTGTTTACCAGATCCCAAAAATCAAATTATACTTTCCAAGGCCAGAACATGCAATTATCGTACTCTTGAAAATTGGTTCTAGATACTATTTTCGAGGGGCAGGTCACTTCCATTTTGGGTGCGTCTTAATCATAGTAAAATGATTTAATCAGGATAATCATTATTAAATCAGGGTGATCAAGATTAAAAATTTTAATCGAGATTATAAAATCTAATCACGATTTAATCAATCTAATCACAATTTAAACGTGATTTAATTATTCTAATCATGATCTAATCTTTTTATTCAGGATTTAATCATTTTAATCAGATTTTATCATTTCAATCATGATCTAATCTTTTTAATCATGATTTAATCATTTTAACATGATTAAATCAGATTTAAACATTCTAAACATGATTTAAAGTGATGTAATCAACATAATCGTGATTAAATAGAATTTAAGCAAAATAATCACGGTTAAATTGGATTTAATCTTTGTAGGGGTGCGTCGTTAATCAAGGAAGTGACCTGTTCCTCGACTATTTTTGACAGCATATTGGTAATAAACTTGGTTTATTATATTTATCAGGTATTAAGATTTTTAATAATGGTTTAATTAAGTTGGGCCTAATGAAAAAAGGCATTAAAAGATATGTATATATAAAGTACAGTCTGACGAGGTTAAGTGGGGTGGTTAGAACTTTCGCCTGGCAGCAAGAGGGTGAACACTCTAAATAAGTTCGAAAGTTCCCTCCCCCACTGGTTAAAAGGGGTTTTCAATCGCGACCTTCGGTTTCCCCTTCCATAAAAACTTGTTGAGGTTTACGGTAATAGTGAGTGTAGGGAGCTGTTGGCTCGCGTGGCATGAAGGGCTTTCCACCACCCTCCTACGCGTTGAAACCGGCCACCTGAATTGAACGCATCAAAAGTCGCTAGGTGACTTGGGCCTAAAGTGGTGCCAAGGGTATTAGCCGAGCTGATTTTTAAATATTATCGATAAAACCAAAATATCTTGAAAATATCGCACTACACAGTATTTCGTTGTCGTACGGCAAAACTCGCCTCTAAAATATCAATGTGTACGATCATTATCGTACATATGGCAACACTGCTATACATGCGCTTAATTTGGATGTTCGATAATTGTCCGCTAAAGGTTTAAAGGATCACAAAATCGTTTGAAAAATTCGGAGCAAATTTCAGGTATCTCCTACCCGTCTGCTCTGTGACTCAGACATTCTCTCATCAAGAAACGTGTTTATGTAGCCCCACCCTTAAATGAAAACCATTCAGCGGCCTTTTAACGCAACTAGCGCCACTTACCACTAACAGTGACTAGCTTCTGTTAAACCTGGTGGTCGAAATGTGACATACCATAAATACCCACTTCCTACTCCACTTTTTCACTAATAGTAATAGTTAATACAATATAGTTAAAACGATTTAAAATAATTTTCATGTTGTAGTTCACTATTCAATTAAAATTTATAATAAGTATTGGTTTAATACATAACGAAAATAAGTAGATACAAATTCCAAATTTGGATCCAGCCGGAATGCAATTCTGTTTCGATCAAATAATTTTGATCAAATCTGAATAAAGTGGACTTTCATACATAGTAATGGGATCAAATATTCGTATTGGCTACTATTTCTGTGACGTAATCCAAGGGGATAAAATAAACTTGCGTTAATTGTAAGCCATTAATAAAGTTAATAAGCAAGTTAAGAAAGAAAAGTCAGAGAGATAATGTATGGGATTGTAGACGTAGTTTTTACAATCACCGTGTCTGTCTGTCTGTGGGTCTGTCTGTCTGGGCTGCGAACGCGTACGCATTTTCGGGGCAAAGTGTAATCACTGCGTTCTTAGTTTCTTGGAATTAGGGAAAAGCTTTTTAAAATAGGGCATCACTAAGTCATTGGGTGTAGTATACATTTTTTTCAATTTGCGTTAGTATCGGGCGGGATCTGAACCCGAGCCCTCCTGCACGACCGGTGAGCGTACTACCATAGAATTACGGATACATGTTAAGCTTCCATTTGAATGCAATTCTGTTTGGATCAAATAATTTTGATTAAATCTGAGTCGAATTGGTATCTGCCCATTTTTGGGTATAATTTTGAAATAAAATTTGTTCAGGCTTTTTGGAAAGGGAGATTTGGCCATGACCCTCATTTTGATTTAATTTTCTGTCTATGACCTAAATGACTGATTCTCTCGTAAATTATATACTGTTCAAACAAAATATTAAATTAAAAGATAAGGTACGGTTTAATTTTTTTCTCCAAATTTCTAACTTAGGTTCTGTAGCCGTGGATAAATCGTGAGTCGGAAGTTTTAGGAACTACACTAGGGTCGTAAAAAACAACGTTAAACGCTCTTCTTCCGAAATTTCTCCAGGAAGATTGTAAAGTTCGTGTTATCTCTTTTAAGGAGACAGACACACGCTCAGGAACAGGGCGCCACCAAAATTACGAACCTATCTAAAGTGGCAAACCCCACGACGAAACTTTCAAATATATATTTTTTAAGGTCACAAAAATAAATTAAATAGTCTTTGTTATGACTTACAAAATAAAAGGAAAATATTATCGATAAGATTCGATACTCAAATTATAAAAAAGTACACCCTTTTGTATGTAAATTTCCAAATTTCCACAGCCACACCTGAGGTTATACATATTTTTAGGAATAAATTTACCCGTTATATTTTTAATATTTAAACTCCTACGTTTATCGGTTTTGAGAAAATTATTATCCTGGGTTTTCTCAAATTTATTTTTTAAATATCCTTTGACGTCAATCTTTTCATTATTAAAGAGTTTAAGAACTTGCCGCAAAACGCGTGGGGCTACTTACGGGTAGGCTTAAGAAGTTAAGAATTGTACTAATAATACTGAAACTCATTCACAGACGTCCCTGAGTCCGTTATACTATTCGTGAATAGAAATAGTTTTTCGCGGGTTTAATGATTTAATAATATTTAAATTGCGTTTTGGGCCAAACAATTCAAGGTCTTATTAGATTGCCACAAAAAATATTTAACGTTATAGTTTATACTATATACTCGAGTGAAGAATTGAAATGTGGGTATTATTAAACAAGGTGTTATTCACGCGGAGACGTTCGCACTCTTATTCCATGAAATTCTTGATAACACTCGTTGTATTTAAATATTTTGAATATAACTTTGATTATAATATTAATAACAAAATAGGGGCGCTGGAAAAAAATGTCAATGTCAAAACTGGAAATATAAATTTTTAATATTCTGTTTTATAATTTTCTCTAGCATGAAAGTACATAAAATTAATCGTTGGATTCACATTTCGATTAATTAATTTGTTTGAGTTAAACAAGGTTGGCACTTCAAATCAATCGATTTTTTTATTTAAATCGGTTATTTTATTTTAATTTATTTTTTATTTTATTGAATTTAGTAATTTTTATACAATTAAAGACTCTTTTCCTGTATAATTAACGGTTATTTTACTTTTATCAGTTAGCTAATCTGGAATTAAATGAAATCTGAATTAAATTGAATTATTATTTAATAATTTAGTTTGCTCAAAATTTATATGTATTTAAATTTTTTAAGAACCTATTTTTTGCCATTTTTTTTTCTCCAATGAAACACATTGTGCGATTTAAATCAATGATTTAAAAACACTTGATTTAAATCAGCCAACTCGGGCGTTAAATGGAGTAGAAAGTAAATCGATAGATAATCCGCTAACTCCCTTTAAGATTATTTTAACGAAGTTGTCACAATATAAAAAGAAGTTTTAAAAAAAGAGTTTTAATTCCTATCCATTTTACAGTGAAAGTTTAGATTGATTTTAAACTTGATATAAAGAAAGCTAGTTATTTTATTCATATTGGGATTCCATCATAATTCTGTCGTAACTCGTGTATAGCAGACGATTACTGAATCAGACGTACAAATCATTCAAAATCACCAAAACATTGTGAGAAATCATTCAAAATCACCAAAACATTGTTAGAAATCATTCAAAATCACTGATAATTGAGAGAAATAAAACCAAATTAGCGAAATATTGTGACAAATCGCACAAAATCACAGAAAATTTATGAAAAATCACACAAAATCCCAGAAAATTTATGAGAAATCACACAAACTCACAAACAAATTGTGACAAATCACACAAAATCCCAGAAAAGTTATGATAAATCACACAAACTCACAAACAAATTGTGACAAATCACATAAAATCCCAGAAAAGTTATAAATCACACAAACTCACAAACAAATTGTGACAAATCACACAAAATCCCAGAAAAGTTATGAGAAATCACACAAACTCACAAACAAATTGTGACAAATCACATAAAATCCCAGAAAAGTTATAAATCACACAAACTCACAAACAAATTGTGACAAATCACACAAAATCCCAGAAAAGTTATGAGAAATCACACAAACTCACAAACAAATTGTGACAAATCACACAAAATCCCAGAAAATTTATGAGAAATCACACAAACTCACAAACAAATTGTGACAAATCACACAAAATCCCAGAAAAGTTATGAGAAATCACACAAACTCACAAACAAATTGTGACAAATCACACAAAATCCCAGAAAAGTTATGAGAAATCACACAAACTCACAAACAAATTGTGACAAATCACACAAAATCCCAGAAAAGTTATGAGAAATCACACAAACTCACAAACAAATTGTGACAAATCACATAAAATCCCAGAAAAGTTATAAATCACACAAACTCACAAACAAATTGTGACAAATCACACAAAATCCCAGAAAAGTTATGAGAAATCACACAAACTCACAAACAAATTGTGACAAATCACACAAAATCCCAGAAAAGTTATGAGAAATCACACAAACTCACAAACAAATTGTGACAAATCACACAAAATCCCAGAAAAGTAATGAGAAATCACACAAACTCACAAACAAATTGTGACAAATCACACAAAATCCCAGAAAATTTATGAGAAATCACACAAACTCACAAACAAATTGTGACAAATCACATAAAATCCCAGAAAAGTTATAAATCACACAAACTCACAAACAAATTGTGACAAATCACACAAAATCCCAGAAAATTTATGAGAAATCACACAAACTCACAAACAAATTGTGACAAATCACACAAAATCCCAGAAAAGTTATGAGAAATCACACAAACTCACAAACAAATTGTGACAAATCACACAAAATTGAGGAATCACTGGAAACGTGTTTTGTAAATCAGTAATCAATAATAAAAATGTTTTCCGAGTAACAACACCGTCGATACTAACTTTAATATCTGTAAACAATTTGCAAATAAAACCACACTTAAGATAATTAAAAGCATAGCGCGGTAACAGGTACGAACTCGACTTTTGTAAATACAAAGGAACCGTTTCCGTCCATTGAAAAGAGATAGCATGAAGAAACTCCCCGAAGTTACAAGCGCCGAATGACACGTAGCAGAGATTATCACACCGTTTTCTTTCTCTTCAATTTGCCGGCGACAGCGGTTCGAATTATGAAGCCAAAGAAATTAGAAAAATCTCCAGTGGCACCGTTCAATCTCTTTTTCTTTCGGTCCCCGTTGGAGCGTTACCCGCGCCGGTGCGCGGCGCATCCATTTTGATTCGGAAAAAATATCCTACGTAATCACTATCGGGTCTCATTTGGGGATTAAGGTAGCGGTCAGCGAGATGACCATTCCGCGGACAATGGCCATTTCGAGATCGATTCCGGCCGAAGAGGATTAATCCCGACTAAATCCCAGAGCGGATTAATTCGGGCTTAATGTAAGTTTTACCGGGACAAGGCGCTTAAGTCTGCCGAATCAATAATGTACGTACAGTTAAGACGTACGGTTAAAGACTTTCCCGTCCCAATTCATTACGACTTCTAATTACATTGAATATCATGGCTTCACTACAATTATTTTCGATTTCACGTAACTCGCTGAATGATACTGCTATTTTTATCATTTTCAGGGTTAGATTTTGTTTGTTTAATTTAAGTAATTTTATATTTCTATTATTAAAACGTATTTTTTATACTTTGATTCCATAGAATAGATAAACATTATTTATTTTAATGCTGAATGAACTTTTGTTTATAATATTTACATTAAAAAATCGCTTAAAACAATACTAGAAATAGTTTTACAAATAAATCATTAAAGTATTAAGTTCCTTCGTGTGTATAAATAAAAATAACTTCTAAATTGTCGTTCCTCAGAAGCAATTTGTTTATTGGTTTATTCCCACAAATATTCCAATGGATTTTAATTTACATGGACGGGTATAATTTACCAAAAAAATACGCCTTTTTATTTAGGTGAAGGGTCAACCCTCGTAAAATTGCTACTTTATAACTTTGACTGTTAAAGATAAGAATTTCAATGGCTCGTAAAATCGAATCTCCTTATGTACCGCCCATTTAAGCCCTACTTTATATGACATTTTATTTTTGTTTGTATTCTTACAGGTAGGGAAAAAAAGCAATCCACCCCTGACAATTTATGATATACCTTTATATCGGATACCCCCACTAACTTGTAAGTTTCGGAAGAAAATATAATAAATATTTTTTTGAAATTCATATGGCAGATAGATATAAGTGCAGATAGCGTATCGGAATAAGAAGCTTACGAATCTATTGTAACCACCACGAATAACAATTTTTACTAACAAATCTAAACTTAAGAAGTTATAGTTTGATAATACTTTAGTAAACGGCTGGTAGCAGATTTAACTTCTCGCCCTTTAAAAATTATGTATCTTAATTTACCGTAGTATTTTTCAGACTAACGAAGATTATTCCAGACTAACGAGGATTATTCCAGACTAACGAGGATTATTCCAGACTAACGAGGATTATTCCAGACTAACGAGGATTATTCCAGACTAACGAGGATTATTCCAGACTAACGAGGATTATTCCAGACTAACGAGGATTATTCCAGACTAAAGAAGATTATTCCAGACTAATGAAGATTATTCCAGACTAACGAGGATTATTCCAGACTAATGAAGATTATTCCAGACTAACGAGGATTATTCCAGACTAACGAGGATTATTCCAGACTAACGAGGATTATTCCAGACTAACGAGGATTATTCCAGACTAACGAGGATTATTCCAGACTAACGAGGATTATTCCAGACTAACGAGGATTATTCCAGACTAACGAGGACTATTCCAGACTAACGAGGATTATTCCAGACTAACGAGGATTATTCCAGACTAACGAAGATTATTCCAGACTAACGAGGATTATTCCAGACTAACGAGGATTATTCCAGACTAACGAGGATTATTCCAGACTAACGAGGATTATTCCAGACTAACGAGGATTATTCCAGACTAACGAGGATTATTCCAGACTAACGAGGATTATTCCAGACTAACGAGGACTATTCCAGACTAACGAGGATTATTCCAGACTAATGAAGATTATTCCAGACTAACGAGGATTATTCCAGACTAACGAGGATTATTCCAGACTAACGAGGATTATTCCAGACTAACGAGGATTATTCCAGACTAACGAGGATTATTCCAGACTAACGAGGATTATTCCAGACTAACGAGGATTATTCCAGACTAAAGAAGATCATTCCAGACTAATGAAGATCATTCCAGACTAATGAAGATTATTCCAGACTAATGAAGATTATTCCAGACTAATGAAGATCATTCCAGACTAATGAAGATCATTCCAGACTAATGAAGATCATTCCAGACTAATGAAGATCATTCCAGACTAATGAAGATCATTCCAGACTAATGAAGATTATTCCAGACTAATGAAGATTATTCCAGACTAACGAAGATCATTCCAGACTAATGAAGATCATTCCAGACTAATGTAGATATATTTAAGACAAGTGAAAATATATTTAAATCAAACGAAAATTACTCAAAACTAATCAAATTAAGATTATTCAAACATATTGAGCAAAATTTAATTTAAAAAGTATATCGTGGCTTACCAACCTTGTTTTATTTCAAATATTATATTCTTTCATTTTGGTGTTGCGATTCTATGAAAGACGAAAAAAATTTGCGTACGTGTGGGAGACAAACTATAAATTTTGGGATATGAGCGGGACCTGCGATACACGTTTTACGCTTTTGGGCCAAAACTTTGGATGGGCGTGAGGGCAGAGGTGATCCTTTCTGGGTACAGCGGAGCTATTGATGTTTTTCCCCGTTTTTCGGAAAAGGCGTTGCTGACGTTTTGACTCAAATTTTTGACATTTATGAGATGGCGAATAAAGAAAATCGGTGTCGCGGCGCTCAGGGATGGACCCGAAGGACCCCCGGGTTTATAAGAACCTAATTTGGGGGGATTTCTAGGGTTCGCGTCCCAAACAATATGTCAGAATAAGAGTGCGCTCTTGTAACGCCTTAAAAAGACTTCTCGTGAAAGGTTACTGATCAATTTTCTTTAAAAGGCAAGCCGTCAGATTCAACATACAATAATAATCAAATTTCGCCTAAGCCTATTAAATTGGATCCAGCGGAAAATCTTAAACCTTCAACGTTTTGTCAAAATTGAAAGTGCCTAGGAACAAAAGTTGATAATATTTATTTTAAGATAGAAGCGATTAAAATGAAACTAGAACTTTATAAATTTACGCGTTTTTGGACCCTGGGTATTAATTTTTTTTTGTTAAAAATGTTGTTGAATTACCTAATGCGCCTTATACTAAAGCCGGCCCTGAATGGAACCTTTGCCGGCTTAAGGCACTTTTCAAAGGGAGCTAATTATCCATCAAACTACGGTCTAAAATTTACCTCTGAATGTGAAATTTAGATATTACATTATATTTAATTATTTAAAATAAAAATTTTCTCTGTAGTAGCATTAGTATATTAAATTATATATAAATTAAAAATTTCCCTCTGTTAAAGCATTACTATATTTTATGATTTATAATTAATATTTTTTCCTCTTTATTAGCATTAGTATATTTAATTATTTATAACTAAAAAATTTACCCTCTGTAATAGTATTATAATATTTTATGATTCATAAATAATTTTTTTTCCTCTGTAATAGTATTAGAAAATTTTATGATTTATAATTAAAAATTTACCATCTGTAAGGGTATTTGTATATTTAATTATTTATAACAAACATTTTACCCGCTGTAGTAGTATTAGAATATTTTATGATTTAAAATTAAAAACATTCCTTTGGTAATATTATTCTAATTAAAATTGTAATAGTATTAGTTTGTTTAATAATTTATAATTAATATTTCCCTCTGTAATAGCATTAGTATATTTAATAATTTATAATAAATTTCCCTCTGTAATAGTTAGTATATTTAATTATTTATAATTAATATTTTCCCTCGGTAATAGTATTAGAATATTTCATTATATTTCCCTCTGCAATACTATTAAAAATACACTACATGACCATTGTTGCTTCCAAATATTTTTTTTTAAATTGACGGGAGTCTGCTAGGGTACGTATTTTAAGCGAATAACATTTGCAGTAATATTGTGATGGAGATATATTATTTACTTTTGGTATAAAACCCTAACGGAAGATCGAATAATTTAGTCGGTTTACTTTCAATAGCCAACAAAAACAGCTTAACAAAAGTCTTAAAAAATAAACACCACAACGATAATCATAAATATACAATATAAACTAACATTAGGAGATTATTATATATTTTTGGGCAGTTTCCTCCGAAGTGGGAAACGAAAAATAACTGTTCATACAAACCTCTGCGCGGGCTCAATGCCAAACGCCTACTGACACTGACAAAACGAGTCGCAGCGTCTGCTAGCGACCATCCTCAGTACGGGTATCCTTTTTAAAAGGAAAAATTACAATTCCCCAGTGACTGAAATTTAGAGACGAAGAGGATGCGAAATTTACGAAAATTTAAATGTGATACATTAAGATAGTTATCAAGTGGTAATTTGTCACTTTTGTTGACAATAATATTAATTTCAATTTTGCAGTGATATTTTAAAAAAAAATTATAAATCATTAAATTCCACTTAATTTACACAATACCCACATTAAATTTAATTTTCTTATATAAGCCCATTTTTTGTAGGTAAAAATATTAATTAAAATGTTTTAGAAATCAATACTAAAATTTCACACTCAGATTTTTAAATCTGAATACATTTTTCTATCAATAATAGCCTTATATTTAACTTAATTTACGTAATACCTACATTAATTTTAATTATATAAAATAAGCCTATTTTTGTAACTAGGAATATTTATTTAAGTTTCAATGATAAAATATGACATTTTTATAGTTAGAATAATTTCGCACTAATATTTCTACCTCTTTAAAGTTTACTAACTATAATAGCATTAATTATAATTAACTAAAATAAGTAAATTTGTGTACCTAAGGAAATTAATTTTAATTTTGAAGTTTTAACGCAAACATTTGTTGACTTTAAAGGTAGAATAATTTCCCCCAGAAATATTTAGGACTTTAAATTTTTAAAACTATAATAGAAATTATAGAATTATATTTAAGCAACACCAAAAGCAATTTTAAATATATAAAATAAGCATATTTTTGTAGGTAAGAATATTAATTTAAATTTTGGAGTTTCAATGCCAAAATATGTTAAGATAATTTCCCCCATAAATTATATTTAACTTAATTTACGCACCAACATTAATTTTACTTATCTAAACTTATCACTTTATATTGCTAAAAACGTGTATCTAAATTTTGGTCCTAATCCGAGATACCATATATTGTAATTCTCGGGTATCGCGAAGGCTAAGAATCCAACCTAGAAGCGCTAAATACGAAACTAAAACGGCTGTATTTGATTAATAGCGATTTCGGCTGCATTATAAATCTTTTTCGCATTTTATCAATGTCGCCATAGAAGCCGCGGCTACAGACGAAATCAAATTGGGGGGAGGTGGAAAAGAAAGCACTAACTCTTTCTTCACGATCTATCATTTTGATTTCCAAAACCACCCTGCTTCTTCTTTTTTATTTAGTCTCTCGGAGTCTCAATAGCTTATCAAAAAGGGTCGTCTTAGAACTCGAAAAGATATGAAATTTTATGACGCTCCGTTGGGAAAACCACGCATTTTTCATATAACGTCATACACGCTTTTGAGACAGCAAATTTACAGATCGTATTTTTAGTATCTATAATATAGTGGGGTTGGTTTCATCTTTAGATACTTTTTAAGCGAATATTTTGAGTCTATATTTAATATTTTGCGTTATAAAACAGTTAATTTATTAAAAGACACTGAAATGTTTCATTGCGTGGATTTGAATTAATATAATTGTTTGATTATTAAAAGACAGACAAATCACATTGAAATGATAATAATCTTTATAATTAATCGGTTTAATAGATTAGTAATTAGGTGTATTTTTATTTCAATGTCTTGTTGTATCTGCCTTTTAATAACTAAACGATTAAATTAACTAAAATAATTTTCAAATACCTTTTTTAATTTATAATTCTTATTTTAGATTGCATTATACGAAATATCTCTGAAATATTTAATTTCGACTGTATTTGTGGAAAGTAATAAAACACTTGGACACCGGCTATATTTATAAAATTAACGATAAAATGTGCGCCAATTTTTTATTTTATTTTTATTATAAAATATTATAATAATAATTAAAATTAAAATTAATATCTACCATATTTATCATATCGAGTTACCGAAATCTTATTTTGAACACCAGTAAATGACTAAGGTGTTTACGAGCGTTACTGTACAAAGTAAATACTTTTCTATTAAGTCTCGAGTATCTAAAACGACGCTAGTACAGTCTAAATCCATCAACTCAATCTGTATTGTTCGAGTTTATTTCGTTACATATTTTTTTCTTTCAAAAATGGGTTTGTAAAAAGATTTTTTAAAAGGTGTGGTGCGTTAGCATACGCCCAAAATCTAGAGAACGCCCATCGCAAACGGTTCGATAAAACGCGGGTTCAAACCCAAATTTGACCTCGGCAAACCACGCGCGTAGAAAAAATAAATCCATCATTATTTCCAATTTGTAAAAATGGGAAAATTATATCTTAAAAATTCGCGAGTCAAGCGAAAGCGATCAACTAGATCGAGAAGATAAAAAGGCGGCGAAATAGCGATTGTAATGACTGTAGTAATTGAAAGGCTTTTCAAAGACGCTTTCGCGCGAAAGGGAACAACAGTAAAACACCGGCTTAAGGAAACAAAACGTAGAAAATGAAAAGTTTGTCGAAACGCTTACCAATTGGCACGAGAAGCTCCGCGGAATGTAGGTACCTTCCCAACCATCGGCCAGACTGGGACTGAACTGACGGGAAAAGGGCTCCGAGCTAAGAAGCCAGGTGCATTGAACGAAACCGAACGGGGGTCGACTGCGAGCCATCACACATCCAACCATTACCCGAAGGCGCGGACCACGGACCAGCTCTGTGACGTCGACTCTAGCGACCCGTTCGCGCCCCCGACAACCGAAAACCGGTAATTTGGGTGTTCAGCCGTAACCATCCGACGTTTCTCCGTACAATTTAATCAAGCCGACTGTACCCATTTAACTACCACCGGCTACGCTACCCGGTGACTACAATCGGGTCTGCTTCCTTACCTGTTTGCTGCACTCGGCGGGTAAGGCGCATTTTTTTCGTCTTAGCCAGCTTGGCAATAAGAGGGCCTCCTACGGAAGTTCCTGCCTAGTTTTTTCCGACATTTAGGCTTAGAATTATTTCTATTTCTTCGGATTTAATATAACATATTTCGATATGAATTGATGAAATATAATTATTAATCACCAACTATAACCACCAAGTAAGTAAAGTTTTCCATTTGGAATTTATAAATGAATATAAACGGACCCGTTTATGCGGGTTGTTCGAGTCTATGGATAAACTCGTTTCCACCAAGGGTAAAGGGATAAATGACGTTTACACCTTTTCAGAGATTCCGCCATAATTTAGCCCAGAAAATGGCCAAATATTTATTGCTATGCATAGCCTACCTACACTTCAAAGGTATACTAGTACTCTCTTTTATCAAATAACGCTTTAAGTGAATGTTGAAAACGTCTTTATTGTATAGGTATTTTGGCCAACTCTCCGCCAATTTTAATTAACTCTATCGACCTAGCGGTCGTTTCCGAAAATACGCCAGTTGGTAAGCGTTCGTGTTCCTAACCAATTAATTAGAGCGCCATTGTAACGAAACCGTTTCAACTATTCTCAGGGTCTTCCGTCTTTCAATTACTGGGCCGCGACCCTGAGGGTGCACCTGTCAAGTATGGTTTGGAGGGGACTGAGAAACTGGCCGTTGATAAACACACGGGTATCGTGACCGTTGCGCGGGACATCGACCGGGAGGTAAGGAAACAGTTGGTTTTGGTTGGCGCCAATTATAAAGGAGACATTTGGCGTCCAGGTGAACGAGTCCTTGTCGTTCGCGGTGACTTTGGAAGACGAGGTCGGTGGGGGAAACAACAACAACGTCATTCGGGTCCCCGTCACCGTCATCGTCTTGGATGAAAACGACAACGCGCCTCGTTTCCATCAAGTACCTTACGAAGTCGAAGTTAGCGAGGACACAGCCATTGAAACGACTATCTTCGACAAAATTAACGTGACGGATGTAGATGTCGTAGGGTCAATTTTGAACGTCAAATGCGTCTTCAACGCTGACGTATGTTACACATTCGAACCATAGACGAAGTCTGGATTTTAAAACATGATATTTACAGTTTCCGGATGCCTGCGACTTATTTAAAGTCACCCCGTTGAAGGTGTCCCCAACTAACACCTTAGCCGCTGTAGTTCTGGTTAAGCCATTAGATTACATGAAGAATTCAATTTATCAGTTGCATTTGCAAGCCGAGGTAAGTGTCTCCAAAATAAACCCTTAAAAAATATTAGTTAATCTAAGAGTCTGTCGTTTTAGGATGGGGAACATACAAGTTCCACTACTTTGTCTATCGTAATCGGTGACGTACAGAACCAGCCACCAACGTTCATAAGTTCCTTGGTAGCTGTGGTCAGCGAGGATAGTCCGATTGTAAGATAGTTAAAGTGGTTTTTTTAGCTGGAAAATAAGATTAACCAAGAGATGCTTTTTGATAAAGGGAAGCCGGGTAATGATCGTGAAAGCCGTCGATGGTGACAAGGCCAAACCTAGAAAACTGTACTACGAACTCTTAACAAGTAACGACTTCAAGTACATTTCTTGGTAAATAAACAGCGTATACATGACTTCTTAATTCAACGTAGATCCCGGTGAATACTTCACGATGGATTCGGAATCCGGTGAGATCCAAACGGGAAGACCTCTCAACAGAGAAGCCTTTTTGGACACGAATGGAATTGTAACTCTGCGCGTACGTGTCTCTGAAATTGTCCTGAACGGAGAACCAGATTATAGCGAGGAAACGTCCTCAACTTCATCCGTCACCGTAACCATCAAGGTAAGAGCTAAAAACCTCACTAAGGGCTGTTCTCCACAAGGGTAGAAAAACCATGAAGGATAGCATTGACGCAAAATAAAGTTGAATTAGGCCTAACAGAGTAAACGCTCACCGTTGTGGGGTTGTTCTGAGAAAGCTATAAAGTTATCTCCGTAGTAAATAATTGTACATCTTCATTTAGGACGTCAATGATGAAGCTCCGACTTTCAATCTTACCAGTTATTCGGTGAAAGTAAACGAAAACCTTCCCAACGGCACTCCACTTCCGGGATTGGATATGTTCGTCCAGGATTTAGATATTGTATTTATCCAAATTTTTAAAAATAAATTCAACGTTATGAATAATTTAAAAATTTTAGGGCACCAACTCCGTGTTTAATTTGGAAGTGAAGGACCCCTCAGGGATATTCAGTATAGAACCTTCCTTAGCTACGGGCTCAACCTCAGTTAGCGTCCGGATAGCGCACGGACCATTGGACTACGAGAACCCCAATCAAAGGAAGTTCATTCTTTTGGTATGTAGTGGAACCGTTTGCTTGAATATGGTTTATCTTCTAACGTTTTCAATGTTCTAGATCGTAGCTAGAGAAACATTTTCGACTCAAAAGCTTTCTAGCACTGCCACAGGTAAAGACAATAAACGCTCGATTTCAATAGGCCGTTGACGCAAAAAATTGCATTAGGCCTAAAGACCCCTTTTCACGTTCGCTAGTAGATGGTAAAAATGCTTATTTCAAACAGATTATTTTCAGATTCCGCTGAATTTGAACTAGTGTTAGGTATTATTTTCACGTATAGCGAGTCGCGGAAGCATATTTTGAGGTTTAATACCAACCACTAGCTAGCTTGAAAAAGGGGCTTAACGGATAGTTTTACCGTCAACGCTCGTAGCATTTAAGCCGTTGTGAAAACCAATGTTCCCATAAAATGAATTAATCCCGAGTTAAAATCCACAGTATCAATAACGACAGTTGACGTCAACGACAACCCACCAGAATTTGAGCAAGAAAATTACCGGGCTACCATATCAGAAACAGCTCCACCTGGTACGGTAGTTTCCGCCATAACGGTACGATTAACTCTGATTTCAAACTAGGACAAAAAAGAATTCATTAACATTATGATATACAAACAATTCAATGTAGGCTCAAGATCGAGACTCGGGTGTTCACGGAGTAAATGGAATCGTGTACTCGTTATTTGGAAATGGCGCTGATCGGTTCACAGTTAGCAAGTCCACCGGCGTCATATCGGTGGCGCCGTGCGAGACGCCAGGGTCGGGAAATTGTTTGGACTACGAAGCTCACCCCGTTTACCTACTGTCGTACCAAGCTGTCGACGAAAACGGAACTGGACACACCACCGTGGTTCCGATCACCATCGGCCTCAAGGACGCGGACGACAACCCTCCCTACTTCCAACAAACACTCTATCAAGCCGTCATAAACGAGGGCTCCACTCAATTCGAACCTCCGCTTTATGTTAAGGTATGCCATCAACATTTTATCAAAAGTGTATTTTTAAGTTCGGTAAAGGTGTCAGTTCAAAGAAAATATAGAAAAGGAATAGCAACGCCAGTTTTGTAGAGGGTTAAAAATGTAGCTCGGGGTTTTGCGGTTAGGATGTCGCCATTAGCGCTTCCGGTTAATATATATTTCAATATATGTGGCTTAAGTCATAACATTTACGGAAGTTAATAGGTCTAAAGTACTAACTATAGTTGTTATTCCTCTTCTATATTTTCGATAATTAGTTACTCGAATTACTGCTAACTACATGTGGAGTAACGTAGAGATGGCGTCGTACCCAAAATGATATGCACCTTTGTCGATAAAAATACGAGACAACGAGCACTAATTAGATCTAAAGTCCATAAAAAATATCTGGTCATTCTAGAAATGGTTTTCAGTTAAAAAATTCCTCGATGAAACATATTTATAGTCTTAAGGGGGAAGAATACAGTAAAAGCCTCTTTTTCGTTCACGCTGAACGTTTCTGTTTTAGCCATTATACAATTGAATTATATTTTCCGTATTAGGCTGAACCTTCCTCTAGTGGTTAAAAAAATTTTGATGGTTATAATATTAATAGTTAACGAGATATAAGGTCCTAACTTGTTTAGCTCCGGGAGTCCGAATTAAAACGTAATAACTTAATTACTTTTAAATTTAAAATTGTCAAAATTATTTTAATCACTAAACAAGAGGCTGTTCTACACATAATTATTAATTTTATAAGTTAAAATACAATATTAAAAGAGTTCATCTTGAAATAGCACGAAAGTAGACAATGGCCACAGTAGTCTTCCCCCTTAAGGTTAATATTTGCTGTTATCATTCAAACTTTTAATCAATATTAGGCCAAAGACTTGGACGTCACTTCGGTCCCTCAGTACAGTATCATCGCGGGAAACAACCTTAACTTCTTCACCATAAATTCTTTAACGGGAGAAATCAGTTTAGCCAACGCAAACGATAACATTGACGTCTCCAGTCTTCCTACTGATACGTTAGTACAATTAAAACCTCAAAAACACACTATATTGGTCTAAACGACAATCTCTTGTAGAATCGTGTTAACAGTACAGGCCAGAGACAGTGGACAGGGTCTAGCGACCACCACGGTCAAGATAACCGTTAGGGTAAGTGACTTCCGTAGTTTAATCCGTAAACGGAATTTATTGAACCAAAGTCGTTGTAGGATTCCAACAACAACAGTCCAACGTTTCTGAAAGAGTCTTATCTAGCTACCATCCCGGAATCGGCCCCACCCGGTATAATTTGCATAAACATTTTCTTTAAGCCTTGGATCTAAAAATAGGTCGTTTATTCATTCTCAAGGAACATTTGTCGAGCAAGTGTCCGCGACAGACGCGGACACCGGGGTAAACGCGCAATTAACATACCGCATCAATAAAGGAGGATTCGACGATTTTTACCTCAACTCCAGCAGTGGAGAGATTACGGTCGCACCCGCTGCCAAACTCGACTTTGATAAAAGACAAGAATATGTTATTGAGGTAAATCTGTCATATCCACACGCGTAATTGACAAAAATCCAAAATGTCGTACATTCGCAGGTAGTTGCGGTAGATGCGGGAGTACCTAGCCATACAGGAACTACAACCGTAACAGTGCAGGTAAATTCTGCTATTATATATTTCCTGACAAAAAAGCAAAGCTCTTACGCGTTAATTTACGTACCGTAGCTAATCAATAATAACGATAAAGCACCGTATTTCACTCCAACAACTCAACGGACCGAAGTTTCCGAAGGTCAGGATAGAGTTTCCTTAAGAATGAGGAACTAGATAAGGTTTTTTCATGAAATTGTTAACCAACAGGTGCCGTTGTCGGTTACACGTTCTACAAGTTAGTGGCGAAGGATCCGGACGTAGCTTCGCCCGATTTACTACGCTATTACGTCATCGAGCCAATAACGGCGCTGGATAAAGATGGCAGAGCTGTTCCGGACAGCGAACAATCTTTTAGGGTAGGCTTTGACCACAATTAAATTGACTCTCAGTTTGACGTGAAATTGGATTCTTAGCGTTTCTTCGACGTGGTGCCGGCTACTGGAGAAGTTCGGGTTTCGAGCGAAGTAAGCCGCGACACGGCGGCGGTTGTACGCTTAACCGTAACCGTAACCGACACTAGCGCCACGCCGCGTCAAACGGGAACTGGTAAGTTGGCTTTCTCGGCTCGTATCGCGTCCCAGTTTGATGGATTAGGATTAGTAAAAAATATTTTCCCCTTTCCAGGAACGATTGTGGTGACTATCGTGGACCGTAACGACCACGCGCCGAAATTCACTTCTCCCTGGAGCCGGGAAAACCCCAACATCGATCTGAACGTCATGGAAGAGCAGTCAATCGGCACCATCGTGAGCAGCGTGGTAGCCACCGACGAGGATAGCAATATCGCGGGCTACGAAATCATGCCGGAGAACGCCTACTTCGCCATCGATAAAAATACGGGTGTCATCACCGTCCAAGGGAGAATCGACTACGAATCCGTACAAACCATCAGAATGAACATCGTCGCTTACGACACGGGCATTCCCAGACTATCCGCGGTGGCGCTGATGACTTGCAACGTCATCAATACGAACGACAATGATCCAATCTTCTCAGAGGTATTTGAAACTTTTTCACGGCGAATGAAGACGAAATTAAACGCCGATTGTTTCGGTCAGGAATCGTACAAGGCGACAGTGAGGGAGAATTCCTTGGAAGGAACAATCGTAACGACCATCAGCGCGTCAGACGCGGACGCTGGTGATTTTGGCAGGCTTCAATTCAGGGTCATCGGCGAAAGAGGCTCCGATTTCATCATTTACCAAGATGTTAGTACCATTGAATGTACTTAAATATAATTAGGTAAACTAATCGCGGGATTGCGTTTGCAGGGTTCCATTAGAGTGGCTCCGGCCATAGTACTTGACAGAGAAGCGAGTCCTAGAATAACCATTCAAGTAGTCGCGACCGATCAAGGCTCTGACGTCTCTACTCGTAGATCACGTTCCGTACCAGTACGTTTATCCGTTAACCCATATAGAAGTATTTATTTTTTTTTAGGCAAAGTAGATTAATTATCCGAGCCTGAACAGGTTTACATCGACTTGATTGACGAGAACGACAATCCTCCGATCTTCAGTCAACGCGAGTACATGGCGTCGATCGTGGCTAACGTGTCTCTGAACCCGCCTTCGACGGTGCAGCGGGTGGTGGCCGAAGACGCGGACGAAGGCTTAAACGCCGAAATCAAGTACAGCATCGTCTCGGGAAACAAAGAAGGTAAACGCTCTTGACCCCGAAAATGTAGCTTCATCGATTCCTTTTTATTGGTTTCATTCGACGAGGATATTGATAAACTCGCTACTTCTTTTTTGTCGGTGACGGGTGGACTTTGTATAGATACTTTCCGCATCGATTCGGAGAGCGGAACTATTTTCCCAATCAAAGCCATCGGCGAACATCTGAAGGACTTCACGCTGAGAGTGAGAGCGGAAGACCGCGCGGGGGACGGACACAACTTCGACGAGGCCAATGTCAAAATCAAAGTATTGGAGATTAATCAGGAAAAACCTCGATTTATCTTCCCCGCTTCCGTCAACGCCACCATCGAGATACCGGAAGTAAGACGTCTCAATTTAATATAGCAATTACGTATTAATAAATATTGCGACCCTCTTTGGACAGAATCAACACATCCACAATTACTTGATCATGACGGCGCAAGCCATCGACAACGACAGGGGAGAGAACGGACGCGTCTCTTACTACATGAAAGTGGCGGATAAAAACGTCAACGAGACCGAAGAATTTCAGTTAAATACCGAGACTGGGGAATTGAGGACGAAAGTGGTCCTTGACCGAGAAAAGACGCCATTTTATAAGGTAAGTACGCGTATCGATCTCGCGGCCGAGTTATCGGAGGTTATTGGAATTATCGATTACCAATGTCCCCCGTCCTTAAACTCTCCATCGGGAATTCGTGGACGATTGGATATATTGTAATAAGTCTCTTTAACGAGCAGCTGATCTTGGTGGCCCGGGACAACGGGAAACCCATTTTCTACGAGACCCTGAGTTCCTTAACCATTGCCTTAAAAGGTAACTACCTCAACTATCGTTATTCGTCAAAATCGGTGGTTAATATTAAAATTATTCAGACGTGGACGACAATATTCCGCAATTCAAAAGAAGCCAGCTATCCGACCCGTACGTCTTCACCGTGCGAGAAAACTTGCCTCCCAACCAGTTAATTGGACGCGTCAATGCCATCGACGCTGACCAGGGAGACAATTCCGTCGTCTATTACTACATCACGGGTATGAAATTCAAAAGCTCGACTCAAAGCGTATTAATTATTAAGTTATCTGTGAGGACCCGATATAAAAGGGAATATATCACGTCATAAAGAAACCTATTTACTTAAAGGGGCACGGCCAAGCTTTTCCAAATATGGCCTTATTTCCGTATCAAAAGATTAAAAAGGTCGTAACGCAAAATAACGCCAGGTGTTTGGGTTTGAATTTTCGCCGCCATCTTACGCGCTGCCGCCAGCGCCCCTAACCCCGTATGAGCGATTTGCGAACTATCCTAACTTTTAAAATCGCGCAATTTAGGCTTAGGTCTCTCGTAACTGGAACGCGCCGCGCGTGCTAAACAATTTCTTTTGCGTCTTCGGCAGCGCGCGCTTTTACGTTGTTTTTCTGTCTCACCGACTTCTTACCAGGTGTCGCGGCGGACGCGCGCTTTTCAATTTCCCGAAATTTCTTTATTTTATTAAAAATTAACCACTCAATATTTTTTGATGCGGTTTTGGCCATAAATTTTAGATTTTAATGGGCTATAGGGCTATCTAACTGGTTAAAGTTTGACCGTTCCCCTTTAATTGGTTTTTCACGCGATCATAGGTTCCAATAAATATACATGTAATGAATTTTAGCCTCGCGTATCTCAGACCATAGGATATAATTTTAAAATATGGATTACATTACGTTCAAAATTTCATAAAAATTTGTTTACTTTTAATAAGCACGATGACAAACATTTTTCCATTTGAGTCGATGATATGAAAGGTTCACTCGCTTCATTCGCGTCATATCTTTATCAATACAGAAAGCGTGGCCGAGGGAGCATTTCAGATCGACAAAAAGTACGGCGATGTGTACACGAACACCAGTTTCGACAGGGAAGCCAGAAAAGAATACGAATTTGTCGTGAAAGCCACGAGTAACCCAGACTATATGGAGTACCAAGTAAGTACTTCACGTAATACCAGAAGTAAATGAACCGAAGTTATCAGACAGCTATACTCCCCATGTTGGAGGCGTTTTCCTTATGAAGTTACATTTTTACCTCGAATTTGAAATTTTGCGCGCTCCTAGGCCGAAAAAAAACCCTTTTTGTTTTTATGAAACCATTTTTTATACGTACCCACAATTCCCAAGTGCAATTTATCGCGTCAAAAGACGGGGATGGAAAATAGCTTTTATTTGACTCGATTTTCTCATCATTTTCATAAGGAAAACGCCCTCCGATTCTGAGCGCTATTTCAATAACTTCGGTTCATTTACTTCTGGTAATACCATACGTTTATAATCTAACTGTTACGAGAGAAGTATAAATCCAAACATAAACAAATATATAAATGTACCTCCACAGGCTCAAAGTAAATAAGATCTAAATCAGCTTGGTTAATATCCAAGGCACTACCTTAAACGCACTCTCGCAAGCTCAAAATTGGTGTTAGCGTCGAGTTCGGGACTTCTTATTTTCATTCAATTTTTTCTATTAGATAGTAGCGGCAATGAGAGTAGCGGAGGTTTCTTCTAATTACGCTGCACAGCCAAAGGTAGCGGAGAGAGGATTTTCAGCCCCCTGGAGTGACTGATTTCTAACTCTTTGGGGCATATAGTTCATTCCTTCCCACATATACTTTTACTCTAAGGTTCGAATTTCGCAATAAAGATTGAAGTGAGATTGGAATAGCTCGTAGCACGCGTCGCGATAGACTCCATCGCCATCTCTTTTTCATAAAAGAACTAAAAGCTACCTATGTGAGAAAATTCAGCTGGCGAGAGTGCGTTTAAACTCAAGTCAGCTAGCAACTTTAAACGCTTTTAATTTAGGTGGCCCGCGAAGTATTCGATTAATTATCCAACCCCCATATTTTCCCTAGCCTACGCAGGCACATGTTTCAAGTTCGATGGATATTTCTCTCTAAGCGATAAATTATATACTGATGGAGAAAATGAATAAAATTTGTCCATAGCCGTTCAGTTCGCGAAACAGCTATTCCATGGTGCGAACATACAAGTCGGAAGACCTGACGATGGCTTTGGTGAAAATCCGCATATCGGACACGAACGATAATGAACCTACTTTCAAAGAAGGAGAATTCCACGTGGGTAAGTTTGATCTACAATCTTTAAAAGTTTGGATGGGTGTACGGATACCGTTACTGTTAGGCTTGAGATATACCGGCCAACCGGGTGACACGGTGGAACACGTCATTGCCGAAGACGCCGACGAGGGAGACAACGGGACTTTAACCTACGCGATAGAGTACGTTAATCTGTTCCGAGTGGGCATTCCGGGTAGCGTCCGTCCAGTGCCGTCGCCTTTCCACATCACCCAAACTGGGCTCATCACCACCACCGAATTCATGTCCCAATACGATCAGACGCGTTTCCACATCGCAGTCACGGCCACCGAAGTCGGAGCCCCTCACAGATCTGTCAAAGCCATCATCAAAGTAAGTTAATTCCTACCCACCCAAAATATACTGACCTATCAGTAAACATTTGTATTGACCGCGCGTCTAGGTTTGGATCTACCATCCGGATCAATTAGTTAAGGTAGTAATTACCCATCCGCCAGAAGAAGTCCACAAGAAAAAGAAGGAATTGCAAAAGTAAGTACTTAATGGAACGTATTTAGGTTACAAGAACGAACCATTGAGTTGGGAATATTAATCTAGAGGTCCAATCAAAACGTCGGATTTCAGTATTTCGCGAAACTAGATTTTAACAAATAAGAATACTGCCGTCTGCTCGCAAATGACGAGAAAACTTTATCATTCTACCCGTGGCGCCGTCTATCTCTCAATGGTTCGTTCAAATAAGACGCGTATTCCGGCAAAAAGATTATTTTTCAAAACATAATGGATGGCGCCACGGGTCATATGATAACGTTTTCTCGTCATATTAGAGGAGACAGCACATTCGAAATTTTCAAAAACTTGTTTCGCGGGGAGCAGATTTGATTGGATCTCTAGATTAATATTCCCAACTCAATAGAACGAACTGAAAATCGCAAATCAAATTGAAGCTTCATCTGTCGGATAATTATTTTAAAGAAACTTTGGCCCAATAATTAACAATCTAAGAAATATTTTTCTATTTGTTTAATTAAATTCATTAAATTCAGCTTTTATTTATGTTTCACGAAAGCAATTCGGGGTTAAATCGAACTATACGTTTTCCGGAAAGATAAAAAAAAAACATTCCAACGACCGGTACTAAATGACCTTATATAATTAGGATAGAGTAGTTCAGGTAGCAGAAAAAGCGACATAAGACCCAAAGGTGTGCGAGATCCAGTGGCGTAGATAAGGGGGGGTTCCGGGTCCATACCCCACTTGGACCTACCTTTGACTGTACTAAATTTCCACCCCTTCTCGACCCCCTCTTAACATTCACTTTGTAGTCTCAGTAAACATTTCTAAAGGAGTAAAACACTTTTAGGTATTATGTAACTTTTGGTAGTAGATCATGCTAGAGTATTTGGAAGTTAGACTCGTACGTTTTCAGTAAATTAAATACGTTCGTGGTTGGACAAAATCATCGATTAAAGCTCTTAAATTTTAGAATGTTGAAAGACGCCATGGGTGGAACTGTTATTATGGACACCGTGCGATATCACGTGGGTCATGGAAATAAGTTACAAAGGAAATGGTAAGTTGAAACTTACAAGGAGACTACCCTCGAGACTACCCGAGGTGGTTATCACCGATTTTGTTGAAACTCGAGGGTTAGGTAGAACTTATGGTAGTATGAAAATTGCCAAAGGGAAAAGTTGCAATTGGCTTTGGTTTTCCTATGGCAACCGAAAATGTTCTTGACCTCTCCATTTAAAAAGCATGGGATTCTCTCGGTTACCCAAATTTTGTTAAAATTTAATCAAAATTGATCAATTTTAGCCAAAATCATTTATCAATTTTACCCAAAATAGGTCAAATTCATCTTTAAGGTAAGTTTTGAAAATTTAATTTTTTAATTTTTTTAGCACCCTGTTATACCGAGAAGACCCCATGCTTTTTTAAATGGATTTTTTTTGTTTTGAGAGATCAAAAACATTTTCGGTTGCCATGGGAAAACTAAAGCCCATTGCAACTTTTCCCTTTGGCAATTTTCGTACTACCATAAGGTCTACCTAACCTCCGAGTTTCAACAAAATCTGTGATAACCACCGCGGGTAGTCTCCTAGTACAATCTCGGTACTATAACAAGATAATGAAAAGTGGTAAACTCCGGTTTGTTCTTCTATAAGGACCGACTTGTACGTATACGTGGCCGGAAGTGACGAACGAATGTTGCCGCTAAACAGAGTCCTGGATAACGTGGACGTCAACGCCGAATTGCTCAAAATGAAAGACGATATGTTACAGATACACAATATTGTGGTAACTGAATCATATTGAAAATGGAGCTTAAAGGGGAAGAATACCGTAAAAGCCTCTTTTTCGTTCAAGCTGAACGTTTCTGTTTTAATAATTACACAATTGAATTATATTTTTCTTATTAAGCTGAACCTTTCTCTAGTGCTTAAAATAATTTTGATAATTCTAATATTAATAGTTAACGAGATATAAGGTTCTAACTAAAGGGTAGTTTGGGCGCTTGCCCAACTTGTTTAGCTCCGGGGGTCCGAATTAAAACGTAATAACTTAATTACTTTAAAATTTAAAATTGTCAAAAGTATTTTAATCACTAAACAAGAGGCTGTGCTACACATAAATATTAATTTTATAAGTTAAAATACAAAATTAAAAGAGTTCAGCTTGATATAGCGCGAAAGTAGACAATGGCCACTGTAGTCTTCCCCCTTAACCAATGTCCGTTTAACAATTTTTTACCCTTGGTAGCCCGCTTACGCGACGATGGTGCAGAACAAATTTGACCCTTCACTGGCTGTTTTAATCACGTTACTTGTGGTACTCGGAGTGGGTATTCTCACGATGGTTGTCTGCTGTTTCTGCCTCAAATCCTGGTAAATACGAAGAAGCAATTAAGGTTTACTGAAAATGTGAGAACAAGTAACTCTAGCTCAATCAATCAGTGGACAGTGGGAAAATCATGTAAATTTTTTGTAAGAATCCACCATGGGGCCATTTAAAGAAAAATCTATTGTACTACCTTCCCTCGGAGTGTTATTTCCCAATTACACTAAAGTATTGCCGTAATTTGGAGATAAAGTAGTACCGCGCAATAGTTGATTTTATAAAATGTCTTTACGCTTGTCCAACTTGTTGAAATGTTGCCCTGGGATAGTTCAGCCAATGCCTAAGAATGAGTTCATAAACTCTTTAGTGGGAGAGAAAACGGATCCACAGCTGAAGCGGGGAGGCAACATTTCAACAAGATGGCCAAGGTTATTTTATAAAAAGAACTATTGGTGGATCTTAAAATTCATTTAGAACGTGAAAATACGCCGCCATGTTAGGGAATAAAAGCGGGTAAATAAGTCTGCTATACCTCACAATGTAAAGGTACTGTCACTCGCAAAAACGTAATTTTAAATGAGCAGACAGCTTTCATATATTCAATTTAAAACTCGATCGGTAGGCGGCGATACTTGTGACCAAAATGTAAACTACGCACGAAGCCTATACACACATACCTTTATTTCATTAGATCAATTAACCCGCTTCATGCTCAACTTTGACAATCTCAATCAATTTCTGATTGTTAGCTCTATAACTTATCTAACTTAATGAATTATATAGACAATGCGGTCTAATTATAATAAAATTATAATGCAAAATTTGGCAGATAGATGGTGCTAGCCTCTCTGTGCACTACCATATAACTACGCCCATTTCCTAAAAACCCGCAAATATAGCAGCTTTAGGTTCGTTCCCATATTTTCGGTGAACCTGAATAACGTTTTAAGAAATGATGAGTTACAAATGAAACTTTTATTTTAGGTATTTCGTCAAACTACAAAAAATATACGGTACGTTATGTCATAAGCGTATAGTTATATTACATAGTGTGTCAGTTAGTCGAGATAATCACTGATGTGCTGAGTGACGTAGAATTGACGTCACACGTCAAAGCATAAGCAATTTTAGAGCAAATTCCTAAGACTGGAAGCTGCTATCCAGGATAGCTCACCTCTTTTCTACGTAACCCTCGACTACTTGCACCACATTTTTAAAAATAGGTGTTTCTATAAAGTATAGGAGGTCACGTGTTAATGTTTTTTCTACGTCACTAGTTTTGTTATTGAAGAGAAAGAGCGCGCGCTCGAGTCGATAAAGATTTTGGAATTTGAAGTCCACGCGCGTGCCAATTAAGCACTAAAAAGCTTAAGCTCGTGACGTGCTGAAAAACATTTTATACTTGTTTTTTATGTTTTATTTTATGTAAAAACCTATTTAACAATTTTGGGTAGAACTTTAAGGAATTTTAAGATGGACGAATACGAACTGGCAAGACAAGGTTACGTTGAGGATAAGACAATTTTAGTACATGGAAAGGTACAGCATATCTGTCCTTATTCCTGAATAATATTTAATTTGTATTGGCGGACCGCTATGACACCAGGCAAAGAGCGGGCTTAGTAATAGAGTGCTAGCAGTTGATGCGTTTTTAAAAGTTAGTGACGTCGCAGCCGTAGCTTCCGTAATGGTTGTCATGAAAACTCGCGTTTTTTCTCAATAGACGTTTAACATTGGTGACGTCGCAGGGTTTCAAGCTGCTGGCACTCTATTAGGCCTAAGCCTTATGTCCACCAAAAAAAGGGGGGTCATTAAAAATAGGCTCTGAGTAAACCATAAACACGTGGATGATAGGGAACTGACACACTTCTGTAAAATATAATTATAAACTTATGATTCTACCTTTTAGTTTTTTATCGAGTTATTCGGTTTTGTTTTTGGCTTCACCGCGCATAATAAAAATGGAATTTTATGTTGTTTAAACAGCCGGTGGTCCCAAGCCTGAAGTCAAACCAAAGAATACAATGTAAATACGAGTTATTTATATCCTACTAGAACTATTTTCAAAAATTTATTGACTTGATTTTTTTTAACGTAGCGAAAATCCGTTATGGACTGAACAGTAAGTACATTAACTATTTTCAAAATAATGGTCAAAAAGACACCGACTTGCATCTTCCGATTCGCAAACGTCCGCCATCTTCGGTGTCGAGAAACAGTGTTGCCAGACTAAAGTTTATTAGCATTAACACAGCCAACTTTGATCACGCGCTACAGCGGCCAACACATTCGTCGAAATTCCGCGAGCAAGGATTTTCCCCCTATACAGTGGCGTAGCTGATGGTCCGCAGGGCCCGTGGTGCGGGGGGGGGGCCTCGAGCTTCAGGAGGGGCCTCGAGGTTCGGGGAGGGGCCCCGCTAACCATAAAAAAAATTAAAAAGGGGGTCTCATAGAGATTTTTGCGGGGGGGCCTCTGAGTTCTCAGCTACGCCACTGCCCCTATAAACTGTACTATAACATGTAGGAGTTCAGCACCACGCTCGGTTGTTATATTGACTTCAATGTAAAAACTATTCTAAAAATAATAATCCGCTAGGGGCGCTCATGTCATACACATCTTTTGCTTATAGGTTAACACAGAAACGTCAACGAATGAGATGGCCGCTGTAGCGCGAGAGATCCAAGTTGGCCGTGGCATTAATCACCGAGTTGGGAATATAGTACTTCTAGAGGCAAATTTTTATTTAATGGCTTGGGGCACTTTCTTGAAATCACGTAGGAACGGAAACAGTTATCATTATTCGGTCGGGTCATCTACCGCAAGCCAGCGGTGAGAATAATTTAAGCTATCGTGAACAGAGTATAAGCAAAGATAAGTGACACCACCGACCAGGGCTGGACATAAGGCACTAGTCACGGCATTTGACTACTAAAATAAATGCTCTGACTACTAAAATTAATCGTAATCTGGGTGCTCACTAGTCAATTGGACTAGTGAAAAATTTACTTAAATATTCATAAATAATAGAGAATATGGCGTATCATAAATTCATCATTCATTAATCCAATTTTATTTTAAAAAAAAATCACAACATTCTTGTAGAGCTTGTAGAAAATCAAGAGTCCAGAGTGTCCACTGCACCTCAGATTCAGAATCTCTATCTCAAATTAATGCGTCATTTGATGATATTATAAATATTTTAAACGTGAAAAAAATGTGATCGGCCAAAGTCATGTAACTCAAGTGATAAGAAAAATGTTGGCTGTCCCAAAAATCACCTATACCTACGTACCGGCTGACCTTCGTGTTTTTATACACCCCACTAGTCAGCGACTACTAAAATAAATTAAGATAGGAGGCTACTAAAAACCCTATCCTTATGTCCATCCCTGTCACCGACTAATGATAGATGTAATCATAGAGATAGAAAAGAAATAGAGGGAAGATTACCGCGTTAAGGCACCCCGGTTTTTGACCGGCAAAATTCATCCCCCCCCCCTCACGCATGTAAGAAAGCGGAGATGGGCAGAATTTGCAACGCCATCTATCCTTTTTTTGTTTACATCAAATGACAGCTGATTTTCCAAAAGGAATAATGTATTTCATTTCACCGCGCGTCGATGGCGCCACCTAATCTGACCATCTCATGGCTTCCTACATGGGCGAAAAGGGGTCGGCACTCGCGGTCAACTTCGCCAGATACAATAGTGCCTCTATTTCTTTTCTATCTCTATGGATGTAATCGTCGATAATGATTGCAAGAAAGTGTTCCTAATACCCAAGCCACAGCAGATAAAAATTGGCTCTAGAAGTACTATTCCAAACTCAATGGCCATAACAGAAAGCAGCGTTGCCAGATTCTGGTTATTTTGTTTTTAAATACATAAGAAAATGGCCGACTTTCATTTGGAGGTAGCAATGATATTTTGCGGTGTAGTATCGACTAAAACTGTTATCTGAGATTATTATTAAGTCTATTATTTTAATCCATCTCTCAGGAAAGTCAAACTTTACGAAGAACAGGTAATTAAAAGAATTTTTTTAATGGTACGCTATAGAAAATAGCCTAATGAATTCCTTGTCCAGGAGTTGAGCATGAGCGTGGCCCCAGATGGCGTGGACAACAAGTCAATGGTCAATATCCCGGATGACAACGCCAGCGCCGTATACGCCACGCTGAGGAGGAGTACAGCAAACAGTATTATGGGCGGCGAAAGTAATCTGGACGGTTTTCACACTAATAGCCGCAATGAGTACGCCACTTTGAAGGGAGTACCCAGTATGCTGGACCTGCACCAGTCATCTTCGTCTCACCCCAGACAGCAAACGCCGCTAGATGTGAGTCTAAAATACTAAGTATTTCCATAAAACCCTCATCGAAGTCAAAGAAAACTCTACCGCAATTGAACTTACAACCCGTTTTATATTATACTGCCAAAGCTGTGGTCACAGTTCTGACAGCAATGTTCAGTAGGAAATAAATCTTGGGTTAAAACACGGAAGGTATTATAATACAAGGATATATCACTCTATCGTTCCGCGTGCATTTGCTAAGTGTTTGTTACGGGTTCTGCCTTGTAGAAAGCTGCTTGTTACGGGAGTTTAGAAAATTCTCCACTAACTTCGCCAAAGCGGCGCTGCTGTCGCAAAATCCATTTGCAGGTCAGATTTTTTCCAAGTGATATATATCCAGGTAGGAACTACTATTATTTTATTATTTATCCAAGGTTAAAGTGAGTATGAACTAAATCGAAAAATCTTCTGATAACACGCGCTACGACTTGTTCTTAACGTAGCTAGCGCCAAATAATCCCTATCTTCTGTTCAAACCTGGTGGCAGAAATGTGTACACATTAAAGTTCTTACTCTCTTTGAATAAAGTCTCAACAGGGCCGTGTAGATGAGGGTCCCGGCGTAAAAGCGCTTTTTTAGGGCCCATTTTTAAAATTTAGTTAGAAGGGACCGCGAAGATATAATTGTCCCGGGGCCCGAAATGTCTTGCTCCTTGAGCCTCAGCACTATAAAAGCATTACAACAATTTTAAAAGCGACAGCTCGAACCACCGTAGAAACGACGATTTGATTTATTTTGGTCTTCGGCAGGCTTCAGTCATCACGCGGTATTAGCCTCTACCTATTTCACGAGAAAAACATGGGCGCCACCATATTTGTTATCGTACGATGGCTAGAGGCGCTGCAGTCAGCAGGGCTACCAGGCAAAAAAGTCCGGAGTCGGCTCTCCTTATCTTTCCTTCCTGGGCTGTGTTCAGTAACTCTCAACGAAGTAACTAAAAATTATTTTCGTTGAGACCGTTGCTAACGTGATGCTTTTTATGCTTGTTGTAAATTTACACCATGCTGCGACGTCACGTGACCGTTGAGCAACAGAAAAACCTGCTAAAAACGATGACTTCATTGCTCAACGGACGGGCAACGCTACGTCAAAAAACCCGTTCAGTAAAAAACCAGAGATCCTGGCAGTTATAGAGATGCGAAACTCCCTATACCCTAAGCAAACCAGTTTTTTTCAAATTTTTACCGATCGCAGCGACGCCTGTACGTGGGGAGTAACCGCAGAGATCCTAGGATTGTTACCGTTGTTTACAATTTTTGCGTCTCTCGGCTTGAAACGGGCGCTTCCTTCCGGCCGAAGGGCGGCGCTGATGCTTGCATTTTTTTGTCAGGTTTTCGGCGGAGTTTCGCATCTCTATAACTGCCACGATCTCTGAAAAAACCGCTGATCAAATTTTTATTTCTGATGGTTTTGGAAAATTATAGTGCAAAATGTAATTTTTGAAATTTTTGGACGAGTAATTTGGGGGTACCACTGCAGGGACATTTCGCTTCCATAACCTTTCAAAAATGAAACTATTAAAAGATATAATGTCTAGAACAGCTTTGCTATGTAAATATTTTCACTCACAAGGGATTTAAACGCCATAAAAAGGAAGAAAATTCTATTGTTTCTCACTATTCTGATTTACATTTCCTGTTATTATTTTAAAGGAATTTGCTTTTTCGGTTTTTCAAAAGCGTATTTTAACCTCCAATTTTAAAAACAAATATTAAAAATAATTCTCATAGTTTAAAATTTATTGATTTTTTGGTCATTTGCGTAATACTATTTTAAAATCTTAAATTATATTTACTAGAATGTAATTTTTTTGAAATACCTGATTTTAGAGCTTTATTCAAGTGCTATGAGGGGCTAATTAGTCCATATGAAAAACGACTCCTATAGACTATAGCTTAAAACTAGTACCCTTATTGGTCAAAACTGGTTTTCAAACCAACTTAAACGGGTCTTTAGTCCGCCATCTATTGGTGGAAATTCATACTAAATTACACAATATAAAAACAATAAAGCTACCAGTAACTGTAAGTTGTACAGTGGACTTTAAAGTATATTATATTACCATATAAAAATTAAGAATAAAATTGCTGAAATTGGTGCCTAGATTGGCTTTGAGGTAGTCAAACAAGTCGATGAAATATACCATAGTACCGTATTTTGACTGTGCTAGAGCTGCAATTTCAAAGACGAAATAGTAAGCCTAAAACGAGTCTAGTACTTTGGTCGTCGTCGTGTACCCTGCTTTATTCAAAATGAAACAAGACCATTAAAGTGCTGCCATAGAGTTCTGCTATAAGCAAACAACGGGAAAAGATAGAAAAGAATAACATTTAATCTAAACAACATATTCAAAATCTAATATTTTTGTAGTTTGGGGGTTGTTTAATTTTAACTCAAATTGGGAGCAACCTAACCAATAACGAAGCTCTGGTCGGCTGTCACGCTCACGCCACGGCGCCGTCAATGACCTGCTTAAACGCGCCCTTATTTCTGCCTGGGTTCCGGCCATTCTAGAACCCCCCCGGTCTGTCGCGGGACGACGGGAAACGACCCGACGGCTTGACCTTGGTCCCCTGGTCTGGTGGGAAATCCCTGGTTTACGTTCAGCAGCGCTCATCGGACTCACTGATTACTAATCGCTGACATCGGTTTCCTACTGTACGCTTTGTCGCGTTTCCTGGTTTTGACGTCACGGCGGTCATCGGTTACTCACCGAAGCATCGGCTTCAAGGGCCGGTGACTCCGATGACTGACGTAAAAATTCTATAAAAGCTACGCAGTTTTAAAAAACACCGATGACTGAATAAAAGCGTTCAGCGCAGTGGCGTAACTAGGAACTCCGCCCCCCCCCCCCGCGAAAAACAACTCGGGGCCCTTTTAAACAGCACCGATTTTAATCATGAACGTTTGGGGGCCCCTAGTTCTCGGGGCGCTATTTACGCCACTGGTTCAGCAACTTACGACGTCATTATGACGAAAAAGCTCATCGGTGGAAAATATAAATCTATCGGGTTTTTTCCGTTGACTGGTACTAAACATACCCCAAGTCTGGGACTTTAGGTACACGGACCTCTAGCCCCGTGACCCCCGTCCTACTTGGCATCTTCCTCTTCAGCCCCCCTCTGGGCGGCAACCCAGGCCGAATTACGTAAGAACTCAAAATACGCGGGTTTGGAAAATTAGTTTCTCTTCCCTGCTGTCGCGGTCGAAACTCTGGGCTCTTTCGGGCGGGATGGTCTGGCCTTGATCCATTCGATAGGCCGTCGGGTCAAGGAGGTCACGGGTGAGCGTCGGTCGGTGACTTTCCTTTTGCGACGGATCGCCATCGCGGTGCAGAGAGGCAATGCGGCCTCAGTGTTAAACACTTTCCCTCCGGGCGCCTCACTCGACGATTGTTTGTACTCCCTGCCTTAAGTTCGTCTGTTTATATTTTATTTTGTACTATTGTTAATATTTGTTAATAAATCAATAACATTTACCAATAAGTAACAAGAGCATGGGATTTCAGTAGCGATTATAGCTTGAGCAACTTGGTTCCATGGAGAAAAACCTTGCACAACGCGTCGAGTACACAAACACTCTGATTGAAAATGTTTTGAAAAACGGACGGTTTTATATCCGAGGCTAAAGTCCAAATATTTGAATTAATATTTTTCTTACCCGTCCCTTTTGAACAAACTAAATGGAAATCAGTCTTACCATAAGTGGATAATAAAAATAAGTATGACACTTCCAATTCAACCAATGCACATTTTTTAATGATAGTCTGTCGTCGTAGACTGTTTCGCCAATGACCACGTAAACCATTACGTACCGACGGACTGGTAAATCGCCGCCGGCCGCCATTTCGTCTTCGACGGACCAGCCAAAGCCTATTGAAAATTGAAATGCTTTCAAAAGGGTAAAGAACGCTTACTTTTGGAAAATAATGATGAATCGGAAGGTAAAAATTACTATTATAAACACTGGCTCCATTTCATAAGATAATTTTGGCAAATTTCAAACTTAAACGCGTGTACGCTATCAAACTAACCAACTATTTTGCCAACGGAAAGGGTAAAAAGGAACGAGTTTCCTGTTCGGAAACTTCCTATTTCGCAATCACTCCATGACAGACTATCATTAACCGAATTCGTTCTGTGCCATACTTATATTATTTATCGACTTATGGTCTTATTAACCTTTATTAATGCACAAATTGACGTATTTTGTAACTAGAAGTGCAGTTATTTTAAGAATGTTCAGTTAATTTTCTTAAGAATTTCCAGTTAAATTTCTTAAAAATTTCCAGTTCATTTTCTTAAAAATTTCCAGTTTATTTTCTTAAAAATTTCCAGTTTATTTTCTTAAAAATTTCCAGTTCATTTTCTTAAAAATTTTACGCAATAAAATAATTATTGAGTAATTTAAGTTGCGAAATATTAGCAACTTTTCTTCGAGCGTGTGACCGAAAGAAAAAGCAAGATAATTTATGAACTCCATTCAAAAACTGTGCTCATCAACAGAGTTGCCGGCAAATCTGTTGACTCTTGAAAATAGGTCTTTTAAGGGATGAAGGTTAGCCTCCAAAATTTGTTTGGACGGATAAGCTTTCATGACAAGTGGTCGCTTGAAATTCGGGTCGAATTTTTCGAATGATTCTGCGGCCCTTTAAACCGCATTAAAAACGTTTCAGATTGGAACTATAAAACAGACACTATGAATAAAATGAATTTGAAACAATTAATTTTAGCAGTGGCTAAACCATACTTCAAAAATGGTGAAACTCGAAATGGTAAGCCTCCGTTTAACATGATATTAATGGGGTTCCGAAGGCGCCAAATAATCGATTTTTGAGCCCCGAACACCGCTCGCGAACTTCTAAATAAAGCGTTTTAAAAATTACAAGCCAAATCGTTTTAACAGTCACACTCGATCCATGGTCGTTGCCTCTGGAAATTTTAACTTATTTAAGGGAGCTTTTAAATTTCGGTACCGGCTTGTTCAATCGATTTAACTAATCGACTAAAATCGACTTTCCCAAAACTCGCCGAGTCTCGATCCCAGCTGCTTCAAACTTTCCTCACGTGGGGGGAAAGTTGGGGGGGGAGGAAATTCACAGTTGAATTGGTTGTCAAAAACAATTCGCCCGCGAATTTGTCTCGATTTTCAAATATTTTAAAAACATATTTATTTATTTAGGTAATATTATACTCGGATTCTCGGAAAACTTTTTCCAATAGATCTGCATAGAGATAACTCGTGTAATTTTTATCTAAATGCTTTTAAATCTAATTATTATAATTAGATTCTAACCAGTGGGAATCAGTGCAAATATTAGTGTATTTACGGCACTACAAAACGGTAATAATTAGCCCAAAATCAAAAAACAATAAACGCCAAAACGATCCAAAATTCCATAATAAATCCAAAACCATCCGAAATACCCGAGACCAAACTCCAAAATTCCAAAAACCAAATCACCAAAAATTCCAAAATTAAACGCCGAGATGTTAAAAAATACTCATCGACCACATAAAATTCCATAAAAAGCCAAAATCATCCAAAATTATATAAGAAAAACACCAAAAACACCCAAAATTCCATGAAGGAACCAGGAACTATCTAAAAATTCCAAAACCAAAATATCGACCTGATAGTTGCCAAACATATTCAATAGTTGTTTTTACAAAATAAAATGAATTAAAATTTAAAAATAAAAAAAATGTTGTTCTTACGTCACAAGATACAGCTTTATTAGTATATTCAATGGCGTAGCTGGGGGGGGGGGTTGCGGTCTGCCCATGGTACCACCCATTTGGGCGTGATATGGGGGTGACACCCGACCGTGAAAAAATAAAAACTTACACAAACTAGAGACTAGTAAGTAGCACACCATGATATCCGCCCCGGGTGTGACCCATGCTAGCTACGCCACTGAATATTCGTAGACTTGTGGAAGGTATTATGACTTAAGAGCCACATTAAAACAAGAAGGCCACGTTACTTTATAAAAAGAACTATTTAATCTCAGTTTTTGTATATTCATTTAAGAGTGTATTTATTTCCAGAACCCTGATTACCACGAATTGCGGTGCGCTCCCACTTCCTCAAACCAGCATCTTCATCCGGCCGAAAACGGAGCCTCTTATTACGACGAAAAAGAACTAGTAACGCATTTGTTATAAAACCAATCGACCAAGACGGATTATAAGACTGATTAGGCCCTCCCACGAAAACTTCGAGGGCTTGCTTAACCCGTCTAATAATCCGTAGATAAAAAACTGTACATAAAAATCTATTTAAAAATAAAGTAACTCGAGTTGGAAGTTTTGTTTTGAGAGTATGAAAAGAGAGATGACTGGTTTTTGGATTTGTATAATTTTTAATTAAAACAAATGTTTATTTAATACTGTGGTATGTTGTTTTAATGCTTTTTTTAAATTGTAAAAATATTATTTTTGCAAATTTATAAAACATTCTGCCTGTTTTTATGAGTATTTGGTTAATTTTTTCCACGTACAACAAAAATGCAAATACATAATTGAACAATAATATTTGAGACCTATTTTTAAATGTAAAATATTCCAATAAGAAAACCAACATATTTGGTTCGACAATAATAACGTAATATATTTAATTCATAAAAATGTAACGAAAGTGGTAGTACGATATGTTAAGGGCATTAAAAATTTAGTCTTTAACATGAAATTCCACGGTTCTTACCGTTTCTATCAAATCCAGTAAAACAAAACGTTGATCACATAAAAGAGGACAAAATAGACTTCCCGGGCTTTTTGTCGGGCGGTTTTTCGAGAGCTTTGTCCAGTTTCCTCCAAAACTGGTGAATCCGCGTGGGATCATTACTCCAAGTTAGGTACAAGCGCGATTGCAAAAGAAAACGGAGGTTGCTGTCCACTTTGGACAAGACCACTTCCCCCAGTTTGACCACGACCAGCCCGTCGCGATTCTCCTCGAGGAGGACGCTACGGGCTAAATTGGTCTCAAACCTACACCACGAGCTAAGAAGAAAATGCTTGGACACGATAAGGATGGTCTTGCGACTTTTCTTGATGCTATCAACGATGCAGTCGGTAATGGCTTTTCCAGCCACGAAATCGCGATCGTAGACGCAAAGTTTAACGTGGCTGGTCGAACTTTCGAGCGCCGGAAGGAAGACGCTGAAGACCCACTCGGCATCGTAATTACTGTAAGAGACGAACGCGTCGAACAAAAACGATTTTTCCGAAGACGACAATGTCAAGGAGGTACCCGCTTTGAGGACCATTTTGGTGATGATTTGTTTTCGGAAGGCGTAGAAGGAAACGATGGCTAACAGCAGGAGCAACAAGAGCAAGGACACGGTCAGTAGGAAGGCGGTGAAATGTTCTCTTTGTCCGTCCATTCTCTTAAAGCCCACGTTCTTGCACGCGGCGGTTAAGTTTCGAGCGGCCGTTTTTAAAGTGAACGTGGTGTAGTCCGTGGGTTCGTGGCAAGAGTAGCTTTCGAGGCGCCCAGTGCCGTAGGGATAGTCGTATCGGAAGACGGTGACGTTGGTCGCGTTCAACCAGTTTAGGAACTGTAGCTGTTGGCAATCGCAACGGAAGGGGTTACGCGTCAAATTCAAAAAGCGCAAGCGCTTAAAGTCTTCGATCATAGCCGGAGCCACGACTCGCAAGAAGTTTTTGGACAAATCCAACGACTCCAACGTCTCGTCATTAACGTCTTTTAAAATCGTGGCGTTCCACGTTTCGACGTTGTTGCCGTGCATGTAGAGGCGACGGATCGATTTTAAGTACGGAAGAATGGATCCCGGACGCGTGAAAGAATTTCGAGACAAGTCGAGAGTTTCGACGTTTTGAATTCCCAGCCACACGCGCGGGTCGACGTCAGCCGCTTGCGCCATCTGGAAGACAAAACGGCGCAGGTTCTTCAAACCGTCGAAAAGGTTAAAAGCCGGCGATTGAGGAGTCTGAAAGTGCACCAGCTGGTTTTCGCTGATGTCCAAAGATCGCAGAGATTTGAGGGGCCGGAAAACGCCCTCGTCCAAGGAAGTCACGCCGCATTTCCTAATTTCCAAAGTGTCGAGGCTCGTTAAGCCTTCGAACGTATCGGATCGTAGACGGAGCAGCATTTTGAAAGAGAGATTCAATACCCGAAGGGAGCGCATTTCCAAGAAAGACCTATTCAGTTCGAATCTGATGGGGACTTGCGGGTATCCGCTTAAATTAAGCTCTTCCAGAGAATGTAGACTTAATCCAACGGGGTAAACGGTCATAATATTCTGTTGCACGTACAAGCGCTTCAGATTAGGCAGTTTCTGGAAGGCGCTGCGTTCCACGGAATGCACGCGATTGCCCGTTAAGAATAACGTATTCAAACGGGGCATGTAAGGAAAGTTATCGTTAGCCACGATGGGGGTCGACGTTCTGGTCATCAGCAGGGTGGAGACATTCGTTTGACCCAAAGCTTCCAAAAGCGTGAAGGGCACGTGGGAGAAACTCATGGCGGATATGTCCACCACTTTCAGAGGGAAAGGGATTAAAGCTTCGAAAACGGCGGCCAGGTTGTCCTCCCTCATCTTATCATTTCCGCCCAAGTACAGCTCCTCCAGTTTATCGAAAGGTATTAAGGCCCGAGGGTGAATGAACTCCAAATCGCACATGAATATTTCCAAAACACTAATCGAGCTGTTCGCCATAGAATTAAAACTAGTTTCCTCCAATTTGACGAAGGAGTTACCGGCAATGTGCAACTGAGTCAGCGAAGGTAGCGTACTTGGAAGAGTGGCCCTCAAGATCAAACCCACCTGTTTCACTTCGTTCTTCATCAGAATCAGACGTTCCAATTTGCGAAGTCCGTTAAAAGACAAAGGATGCAACGACGAAATCATGTTGACCGCCAGGTTGAGATACTTCAACTCGGGTAAAGCCGCGAACGCGTTCGGCGCGATGGTGACTAAACTTCCTTGCATAATTTCCAATGTCTCTAGATTCTTCATGCCTCGAAACGAGTAGGCTGGGACGCGATCTACCGTGGAATATTTCATCGTGACCACCGTGATATTCTCGACTCGAACGCCGCGAATAATGACCTGGCACGATTGTTCCGAACACAAGCACTGGTCAGTGGCCTTGTCGCACAAAAACGTCCCTTCCTTGAAGACCGTCGGCGAATTGACGTCGACCCGCGCCGTACCCGTCAGCGACAGGACGGGGCGGTCGAATTCTTTATCTATAGCCCGCACGCAGACCAACGACACGAGTAGAATATTCAGCGGAATCATATCCGAACCTCCGCCGATAATGACTCTTCTCAAGACACTGCTAGAACAACAACTTGAAGGTTAATCCGCCAAACGAATTCGAAATACTTTCGCTGTATTTCCTCAAAATCAAACTTTCGGCCCGCGCCTTACAGGTGGAGGCAAAATGTGGAGCAAAACTAAGCTCCGGGACATACCGTGACGAATCCAAAATTGTCCAGCGGGGAACGTGTTTTGCTCTAACTCGATTGCCCTACGCGCTACCAAGTTAAGCTATTATTCTCAACGTTAGAGAGAACGTTTTTTCTCATCTACTACACACCGACTACGAGGCTGACCATTATCCGTTCAAACCCCGGGGTGGGGAATGACCGTGGCTATCAATAGAGGGGTCGCGAGGAGAAGGTCAAAAGACGTATGAGCCCGTTTTACAAGCTGAGTGGGGGGGGGGGGTGACAATCTGGGCCCGTAAGTCGGAATACGGACAGGTGGACCGGGGTGGCTGACGTAGAAATAGAAAAAAGGGTGGTAAACATTCGGATGAAGCATTTACGTTTCTTCGGGGCCTAGAAAAAATAGGAAAATAGGTTACCTTTCACGTCGGAAAAATTTAATTTGTGCTGTAATTTTCCACAAAATCTCTGAAAGATATTATGACGCATCGTGCCAATAGGATGTTTATAAGATACCTTTATCATTTTAATATTCGTAAAATATATATTATATATTTTACGAATATTAAAAAGATATATATAAAATTACCGGTTATCTTAATATTGAATTAATAAAATGGGATTTTAAGAATAATTTCCAGTCTAAACTTTTATAAAGGACGTAGTTTTGAAGTGCGAAGGGAATTCCCCCAAGCGCGTACATCCCCGGGCCTCCGCAAAGCGCGCCGCTCGTTAAGCCTACTGTCAATGAAAGACCTTCGAACGGGCCTCTTGACCGGATTCCAACTCGAGACCAACATAAAAGGCATCATGGACCCTATACCAACACGAAAATTAACCCGTAAATTATACCGACAGCGGAGGAAAATAGTCGACGACTTAACTATAAGCGTCGTCCTTCGAAAATTATTTTATCTACGTAATTACCGAATTCGAACTAAACGTATAACAGCTAGCGGCCCATGTTACATTACATAAACGCGAAAATCTACAAATATTACAACTTACGAAGTGTAAAGTTCATCTATATCCTAATTTGTAAAGGTACAGTTTTGAGTTAAAAGGAACCACCTATGGACTGCATAGGTACAGTTTTGACGAGAGCTCTGAAAAACAGTATTTTGTGGTAAACGGCTGTTGGATGAGAGCGTCATATGACAGGCGGCTGAATCAACTAACAATGATCGGGTAATTAAGTTACAAATATAAAAGTAACCTTCGAAGCTTATAGCGTGTGAAGACTATTAGTATACAAAGGTTTTTGGGGTTTAATTTTTAAAAAGCAAGTCTGGGCTCCGCCTCGTTTTGGTTGTCGCTCAATAGATGTTGCCAAAAATGAAATCTAAACAAGTTAGTCAAGTCACAAGGGGTTTTGAAATCAGTCCCTCATTTAGTCATGGACCAAGTATCTAAAAGGACTCACTGTTCAGGCTTTAAAAAGCACGCGTGAATAATGGGAATAGGAAAATCGGGGCTAATTTTAGTTCAATGTGGACAAACTTGGCATCGCTGAAGTCGATTTCCGTCAAAGTTTCATAGAGAAGCTGGTACGTTAACGTTCAATTTTGACAAAATGGTGCCGTTGTTTTCGGTTAAATGATTAGGCTTAGTAAGTTTTTGACCTTTTAATTTTGAAAATGGGCCGTAACCACTGTGTTAAGTAAAAATAACCAGTAGGCCGCGTATGGCTGAGGTTTTTTAATCAAATTTATTGGTACCCATTTCATTTTTAAGCTAAAAAATGTAATGAACTTAGCCTAACCTAAAGACCTTTTCACACGAGCCAACTTTTCAAATAAAAATGCTGAGTCAGAAAAAATGGATCATTGATCCATTTTTTTTCTCGCGTACTTTTTTGGTGGATCAACTCATCGAACTTTTATTCACACGAACCAACTAGTTGACTAAACTCAAGTTGACTCATCTAGTTGTATCAAAAAGTTGACTCGTGTGAAAAGGCCTTAACTTTATCGCACGTACTGTCTCCTAAGCTCGAACTCGCAGTGATAGTTGAACCTTAGAGGATCGGTAAAAAGCCTATTTTTTAGCCCCCGTAAACCAATCACACTAAGGTAGTCGGCCAAGGTTATTTGAAAAAAAAACAAGTATCGCTAAGAGTGGACGATACTGTTCGAAAAAAGAAAAAAAATAAACACGAAGTACATTTTTACATCAAAAGGTATTTTTTCACGTTTTTATAGATTAAATATGATATACTAAATATCAGTTGATAGTTTTTATTGAATTAAAAAACCAAAATTACGTAACAATACCAACCGCATTAGATTGCCATTTTGAAATTTTAAGATCACGTGGTACAAACGACCTTGCAAGACTCCCTCGGAGTCTCTCGAGCTGATTGATACGCGGGGAGAAATAAAATGCACTGTGGAAGCTAGGAGCAACAAACACAACACCCCACACAAGGAGAACGCAACCCGTCAAAAGTCGTGGAATTTCTTACGTACATTTTTCATTGGCTAGACGCTTTAGCTCCTGCTACCGTCGGAAGGGGAAAATTCGGAAATTGTCTTCCCCCCCCCGCCCGTAAAACGTTCAGCGTAAACGCTCGTGACGCTCGTCGAATGAAATTCGTAAAGGCTAGCTGCGTTCTCCTGGTGTTTGTTGCTCCTAGGTGGAAGGGTATCGAAAACCTGTCCTCTTAATTTACTGTCCATGGTTGAACAGAATTCTTGAGGCGCTTCAAAGCGGCTGAAGCTGATGTACCTCAATAAGCCTTCCGATTTAGGCCACGCCTACCGTGTCAAAATATCGGGAACAGTGAGTCCCCTTAAATTCTTGGTCCATGATTTAGTATTGCGCTATCTAGTAGCTTTTAATTAGTTTCTTTATATACCAATAGATGGAAGCACAATTAGCACATGCTAGAAGCTTATTTTTTCACGTGGTTTATTCTTTTTTCAAAAAGAGCCGAGACTTGCTAGGAGATGTTTTTTTTTCGATTAGCGTTATAAGACTTATATGTAGGTTACGTTAGTTACCTGTTTGCGGGGGAAAAACCAAGAACGTAGGATTAATTAAAATGATTGAGAATCGGAATCGATAAGCTATCAAGAGTTTGTTGAATTTTCATTAGCTCGAAGCCGAATGCAAGTACTTCGTGAAAGTTTGCCAAACTGATCTTCTTGAGCTCGTATCGATTTTACGTTTTCCCGAAATTCGCATCTATTTCAGACACGTGGGTTCCTATCGATTTGACATTATGACATAGCGCGAACGATTTTACTGCCCTCTTTCGGTATTTTTTTTTATTAATTAATTAATTTTATTATATAATTTAATAATGATAACAAATTTTTTAGGAATTAAATTGCATTTAATTTAATTCAAAATGTTTGCGTATTCTGAAAAATAAAGGCAAAAATTTCAACATAAATGGGAGTAGATTCGTAGTTTCGAAATATGCCTGATCAGCGCTAGCACTATGTAGTGGCGACCTTTGGAACCTTCCGGATACTATAGCCAATCACGGGCGATAAAGAATTTTATTATCGTCTGCTGTTTGGAGATTTTTCTTGATTAGCGAGTGAGGGGTCCGACACTCGTCTAAAATGCGTACGAAATTTGAAAATCTTCAAATCTTTTCGTTCAGATTTGAAGATTTGACCGAAATTTCAAAAATTTGCAGAATTTTCAAATTTTATATGTGATTTGCAATTTTCAATGAGATTTGATAGGGATATGATATTTGATAGGGATTTGGCGTGTAGGAAATTTGAAAGAATGACGGACAACTCGTTAGCGAGTTACGGGGCTAATGGCGTAGACCTGTAATCCCATGCGTCTGGGAGGCAGTGTTGCCAATGTTCAAGACTCGAAAATCCCACAGCTCCCGTCAAAAAACCACCCAATAGTCACAACTCGGCCACAACCCCTTCCATTTTCGAAAACTCGGCAGAAAATAGGCACAAAGTTATGAGACTAATGAAATATTTTTTTATATATAGATTTTACTTAAAATATTTTTTTATGAAAACCCTTGAATTTGTAAAAAAAATCCCTTTATCCCATTTCTCAAAAATAGCCCTAAAAAATCCCACGATATGTTATTTTCCCCACGATTTGGCAACACTGCTGGGAGGCAAAGAATGTGACAGCTAGGAGCAACAAACACAACACTCCACACAAGGAGAACGCAACCCGTCAAAAGTCGTGGAATTTCTTGCGTACATTTTTCGCCGTCGGAAGATGAAATTCGGAAATTTTCTTCCCCCTTCCCTGAAAACGCTCAGCGTAAAGGTTCGTCCAATGAAAATTAAACACAACACTGCGTTAGCGTGCTTAAACGCTAGCTGCGTTCTCCTTGTGTTTGTTGCTCCTAGGTGGCAGGCCTTGTGAGAACGACCACCAATAGGCGAAACTATAAAGTCCACGGGGGCTGAAGGAAATACGAACTATTATTAAAGTAAACCGATTAAAGTACTGTTTATTCTTACCCTCGACTCCTGCCTTCTACAAGCTCCCCCGTTCTACAACGCAATCTGTTCCGGATCGCCTGGCTTTGGCCTATGCTGAAATCGTAAGCCCATTGAGTTGGGAATATTAATCTAGAGGTCCAATCGAAACGTCGGATTTCAGTATTTCGCGAAACAAATTTTTAAAAATAAGAATACCGTCGTCTGCTTCCAAATGACGAGAAAACGTTATCATTCTACCCGTGGCGCCGTCTACCTCTCAATGGTTCGTTCAAATAAGTCGCGTTTTCCGGCAAAAAGATTTTGTTTTTCAAAAATAATGGATGGCGCCACGGGTCATATGATAACGTTTTCTCGTCATTTTAGAGGAGACGACACATTCGTAATTTTCAAAAACTTGTTTCGCGGGGAGCAGATTTGATTGGATCTCTAGATTAATATTCCCAACTCAATGCGTAAGCCCCGAAATTTCGACTGAGAACTTTTTTAACATGCATTTCTTGTTATTTTTATATCTCTAAAACTATTGGTCCTAGGCGAAATCTAAAACCACCACTGGATTCCTGACGTCGGAAACATGTGCCTTTTATATGTTTCGATATAATGGGTTTTTTTTTAAGTACTTAATCATTAGTTTAAAGAAATGCGATTTTTTCGGCGACGCTCTTAACAAATTCCCGTTTCGCGGTACCGGCTACTTGGGGAGCGACAACGGGGGAGACCGAGGGGTCGGACACTTGGTATTATTTTGTACGGGATTTCGGGATTTCGTAGAGATTTTGGCGATTTTATCATTAATTTTTGAAGTGATTTTGGGATTTCAATGTTAATTTACCATAGAGAGAGTTAAAAGATTTGGCGATTTTGGACAAAGTGTACGGGATTTTGGTAAATGTCCGACCGTTCGGGGGAGACAGTCGATTCACAGAGAAGGGAGAGAGAGAGAATACGAGACGGGAAAGGCGTCGGGGCATAGCGGAGTGAACCAGGAAACCAAAATAAAAAGAGTGGAATTTCATATTTTTAACTATAGTTTTGGAAATACTACCGAAATTAAATACTATTATAAATAACTATAAGTGAAAAATACAGCAATTCCAAAATTCTTAGTAATTTTTTGTAACGAGATGGCGTTGGGAGCCCAAAATAAATTAAAATGACAAGATAATGAACTCGAGGAATTTAAGTAATATTATTAGCGGAATTTAAGTAATATTATTAGCGGAATTTAAGTAATATTATTAGAGGAATTTAAGTAATATTATTAGAGGAATTTAAGTAATATTATTAGAGGAATTTAAGTAATATAAATTATTTGATATAAAAAGTAGAGAAAATGTTCAAACTGAAAGTAAAATTAAAATGAAAAAGTAGAAGGAAAGTAAGGGCGAGGCTCCGAACCCGGGTTCGGGTTTGGGTTCGGGATCGAGATCCGGGATTTATGGGATGAAATGGGGGTAAAATAGTCAAAAAGTCAATGTATTTATGATATTTCTCGCGACGATTTGTTTTTTCGTATATCAACATATTGTGTCCAGGCCAGCTTGTTCATTTATCAACGCTTATCTCGAAAGATACTTGAACGTATATCTTATCGCGTTTTATCGTACGGAATAAGTTAAAATGATGTAAAAATTGATAACCTAGGCGGCGCGTGCGCGGATTCCCCGGGAGGCGCGGTTAATTTGAATTTAAGAGTTTTTTGACGTCATGGAATATGGGACGCGGTTAACGTGCGCGGATTGGGGCGCGGTTAATTTGAATTTAAAACATGGATTTGAGTGTTTTGACGTCATGGAATATTCGTTGTTAAAATGACGTAGAATGGAAATATTTTTAAACTTCATTTTAATATCATTGTAGTCCTTAAATATGCTTGACACTTGAACCTTTCTCACGAGTATTTCAAACGAATATTTTAAGTATGAGAAACGTATCGTTCTCAAGTATTGTAATTGTACACGTGATTCCGTATGAGGACCGGGTAAATTCCTATATACGTAACGCGATACACTTCAAAATGCGTATACGTAGAATGGAATTAATTTTAAACTCCATTTTAAAAAATAAGATATCGAAGATAAATAATTTCAGAGTATAAAAAGGGAAAACCGTATAATAGTAAGACCATATTTAGAAAGTTCACCATCTGAATTGTATTGGAAGTGACTCCGAGGAACCTTAAAATGTAAGTAGGAATACTCAGTGATAATTCTTAACTTTGTCTTAATGTATTTATTTTATAGGAATTGTTCATTTCCTGTGTCTGCTGACAAAGGGTTAATCGTTTATGCAGATGAAACCATCTACTGCGGTCTATTAGATTTAACAAAGGGTATCAAACTAACAGAAGCGGAACTGCAAGAGCTATGGACAAAGAAAGATGCCATTGAAGCTTATTTCAATAACGAAGCTGAAACTTCGTGGGTTTTCACAGGTTCTGAAACCAAACGGTTTTCGGTTCATAGATTTGCCCAACAAAAGGTTTTAGATGTTAGACAAATGTACCATGGTTATGGCGTAAACTATGGAAAACTGTTACCGACTAAAGAAGGGGTAGCTTTCGCTCAATCTTCTTGGTTGAATTTCCTCGACCAGTACGAGTCGATTCAGAAGTGTTTAAAGAAAATCAAGGAAATAAAGGAGGCGATGACTAACGTTGTAATTAAACAATTACACGAAGCTCTGAAGAAAGCGTGCAATGGCTGCCAAATTGATCATCCATCTCAACTCCAGCATGATTGTATCATGACGGATTATTCTAAGCGCGTAGATTTGCATTTTTATGAAATAATTATGTCGGTAGATTGTGAAAATATTATTGAAATGTTTACTATTCGCTGTGAATTGTCGAAAGAAATTTTAAATAATATAATGTCACTAATAATATGCAATGCTAAAAACTTGTTAAAAAACTAATAAAATTGATTGCACTAATGTTCCGATTCTCATTAACCATTATGGATTTAAGCTTACAACATCCAATGAATGGGCTTGTAGCCGGGTCCACCCAATGCGGAAAGTCATTCCTGGTGGGACGGTTGATTCAACATAAGAAGACATGCATATCCCCTCCTCCGGAGAGGATAATATGGTGTTATACCGAGTATCAGCCGAAACTATTTCAATCAATATTAGAACACACACCTTCAGTCGAGTTTCACGAAGGGTTACTCGATGTTAATATATTAAACCCGCAAATTAGGAATTTAGTTATTTTAGACGATTTGTTATGCGAGATATCTAATAATAAAGATGTAACTAATTTATTTATTCGTGGATCTCATCACAGAAACACCTCCGTACTAATTTTAATGCAAAACCTTTATTACCCCGGAAAAGAAATAAGAACTTTGAATTTAAATGCTCATTATCTATTTATTTTTAAATCACCACGAGATAAATCAACAATTTATCATCTCGCGAGACAGATATCTCCAACCAATAGCAAATACGTTATTGATGCGTTTCAACAAGCTACGTCACGGAAATTTGGGTATTTATTAGTTGACTTGAAACCTCACACCCCAGATCAGTATTTACTACGAACAGGTTTAATACCGGGTGAAGAATCGGCTGTCTTTATTCCAAAATGAAGTGTATTATAGAAGGGAATTTTTTTAGGGTTAATCGAGAGTGGATTATTAAAGAATTAGCTTACGTAGTATTAGAAACTGAAGAATCGGAAGTGTTTACTTTCAAATCTCCATACCCTTTCAAAGAGCTTTCAAACGAAGATAAAAGACAATGCAGATGGATATCTCATAACATTTGTCATCTTCGATGGAATGACGGCGAACGTCCTTACAGAACGAGACGTGACATTTGCAATCAGATAGCGGAAAAAGCTACTTCGTTTTTCACTAAAGGTTTAGAAAAAGCTGCAGTATTATCGACACTCCTCGGTGTTCCAGTAACTAACATCGAAGATATCGGCTGTCCTAAATTATCAGAACTAGAAGACGTTGAATTAAACTGCCCTTTTCATTCCGAAACTGTTCATTGCGCTTTAAGAAAGGCCAAGAAAATCTCTAAATGGATGTCTCAAAACGAGTAAAGGAAAACCTAGACTTTCTACGTTTCCTAACATCCTGTAATCTAAATCAAAGAAAGACAGCTATTAAATACGCTAGCAAGGAAGCTATATTGGCTCTCGTTGAATGTTGTATAAATGTATTGCACGGAACAATTGAACTGTCAGAACGTCATCGTAAGCGGTTAAAGAAACATAGCGCGGTTATACGAAACGTGTCGAAGAAGAACCCGATATCAAAACGACGAAAGATACTGGTACAAAAAGGTGGTTTTCTTCCATTTTTATTAGCGCCACTGCTATCTATCGTTAGCTCAGTCGCCGGAAGTGCAATAAGCCGAGCTATAAACCGATGATGGCTCGAAAAATGCTTCTAGTACCTGAAGATGTAATGGAGAGATTAAAAAACAATACACCTTCCAAAACAGAAGAAACACCTGAACTTCAAAAAGAGAAGACACTCGATGATGAAATGAAATCTATTCTAGATAATCCAGATTTAAACGAATCAGAGAAATTAGCATTATACAATCAAACTCTCCAACGACGGTTAACTTACGTACGTAAAGAGCAAATCTCTCCCGTTATTGAAAACTCTGAACGACCTAAAACTTGGTTCGCGCAAATATCTTATTCTCTACCTGCAACTTATGTTAGTGATGCGATTTCATTATACCGAGCGACTACGGAAGATCCGAGATATATTAGATGGACTAACTCAGGAGAGCTTTCTATTCGAGGACAAATGATTGGAGGATCTAATATAATCGATCTTTTGTATGACGCTGTGAGAAAAACGCCTGGAACAGCGATTGATCCTATAGGAGTTACTGAGTTTTACGAGGGTATTCATAAGTCAAATATTTCAAAACGTTTAATTAAAAATCCTGTAAGATTGACACTGTTAAAAACATTCGCTGTATTTCATACACCACCAAGTAGTTCAATGTTATCATCATCTTCACCTAGTCCTCTAAGACCTTGGATACATACTAAATAAAATATATTAACCTGATAATTTTGTTCTCATTTCATAGTATAAGCCTACAATGGAAGGTTGTACAGAAACGGTCTCTTTAGGACTTTTAGCCTATTTATCACAATCATTTTCAAAATCACCGAAAATTATCACAGCTGTATTAATTATCATAGTTATTATAATATTAGAATTATTTAATTTCCTTTTTTGGCGTTACATACCATTACATCAAAATATTACCCAATATGGAGAAAGAACTTGAGCAGATCTATACTAACCCCGCAGACCCAGGGTCATTCGCTGGAGTTCGAGCGCTCTATAATTCAGCTCGACTTAAAGGTTTAAAGGTTTCATTGGAAAAAGTAAAACAATTTCTAATAAAGCAGGATACATATACGCTGCATAAACCTGCTAGAAGACGATTCAAACGAAATCGAACTATTGTTTATGGAATTGACGAACAGTGGCAAGCGGACTTGGCAGATTTTCAGAAGCTGTCTAAATATAATTCAGGATCTCGCTACGTATTATGTATTATCGACATATTTAGCAAATACGCTATGACTGTAGCGGTTAAAAATAAGAAAGGTGTAACAATTTTAGAAGCGTTACGTAACGTTTTTGAAAAAGGCCGTCAACCGAAAAGAATTCAAAGTGATCATGGAAACGAATTTGTCTGTCAAGAAGTGCAGAGTGAATTACAACGAAGGAACATTAAATTTTTCGCTACCCGATCAGAAATGAAAGCGTCCATTATTGAAAGATTCATTAGAAGTTTTAAATCTCGTTTATATCGCTATTTCACGCAGAATAACACCCTTAAATATATCGACGTTTTAGATGATATTATAAACGCTTATAACAATAGTTATCACAGATCAATTAAATGTAAACCCGCAGAAGTTACTCTAGATAACTCTGCTAAAATATGGAAAAATCTTTACGGTTCGGTAAATTTTTCTCCTCCGTTAACATACGCGTTTGAAATTGGAGATATTTGTAGAATAAGTAGAAATTTATCAATTTTCGATAAGAAATATAACCCGAATTTTACTACAGAATTGTTTAAAATAGCTGAGAGACTACCACGTGACCCACCTGTATATAAGCTGATGGTTTTAAATTCTAACCAAAATTTTAGGAGTATTCTATCGAGAGGAGGTTCAGATTGTTGGTCGAGATTTAAAAGACTGTTACTTCATAATCGAAAAAGTAATAAAAAAGAGGAAAAAATCGGACGGCCGCGTAGAACTGTATGTCAAGTGGCAAGATTACGACCCTACATTTAATTCTTGGATACAAGAAGTGGATTTAAAATGAGTTTTTACGTAACGCTACCTTCAGATTCCTCGTCATTATATTACCAAGATAATAGCGTTGGTAAATTTCGAACGTATTTAGCTGAACCGTTAAGATTTGAGGAACAGTACGAAGTTGGGTTAGCGGAAATAAGCTATCCTCGGACATGGCATAACGTTCGAAAACCTAATCTATTGGTTATTAAAGACCCTCTCGAATATGATAAAATGACTGATAACCCTCTAGTTAAAGACCCTCTCGAATATGATAAAATAATTGAAGTTCCCGCGGGTTTTTATAAAACTCCGGAAGAACTATTACATGTTATGAACGTCCACAACCAAGAAGAACAAGTTACATTCGCTTATTTAAATTATTCTAATCGAATTAAAGTTAAATTGCAACCGAAAATCAGAGCTGTAATTGGCCCCGATCTATCGATTTTACTAGGTTTTAAGGATAGAAGAGATAATGATTTCACCATTTTAAATTCAATGATAACCCCCTACCCAGTTGATATGAACGCTGGGTTACATTCCTTATTCGTTTATTCTGATCTGGTTGAAAATAGCGTTGTTGGGGATAGTTTAGCACCTCTATTAAGAATCATAAGCGTCGAAGAGAAAGCCGAGTCTAATGGGAAAACAACTACAAAAATATTTTCACAACCTCATTACCTACCAGTCGTGTGTAATAATATTAAGACTATAGAGATTAATATAACAGATTATTTAGGTGAGCCAATACAGTTTCATAGTGGAAAAGCTCACGTTGTATTACATTTTAAACCCCGTAAAATGTGGACTTCACTATAAACCTTTAATCATTCAGGACACACCCTCATTCTAGCTTAAGAGAGCGAACAGTTAACATCATGAGGTCTGAATATTCACCTTCAAGAACTGATTATGAAAGTTACTATTTAAACCAGGTTGGTTTCGGTGGAATACCTGTATATAGAGGTTTAGCCGTGCAAAGAGGACATGGACTAGGAAATATATTATCTTCAGCGTTTAGATTCGCGGTACCTTTACTGAAGAAAGGCGCTTCTTACTTGGGGAAAAAACTTTTAAGTACCGGAGCGAAAGTAGCGACCGATGTTGTTAGCGGAGTCCCAATTAAAACAGCGCTTAAATCGAATTCTATTAACGCTGGAAGGGAAACTTTAGCTTCAGCAGCTGATGAAGCCATGAGACTAACATCTTCAGCTACGGATCATATTAAAAGAATGACGGGTTCCGGAAATAAAAGGAAACGAACTCAGTCGAAAAGCGCCATTTCAACAGCAGGCAGGATAGCGAAAGGACGGTTCCCTAAACGTTCCGATATATTCTCATAATGTCCCTTTTACACCCACACTCAGTTGAGTGTATAAATTCCGAGCTAGATTTGTTTCAAGTACCTATGACACAATCTTCGATTATTGGTGGAGAATGGGTTGAGTATAATCCAATATCAAATATAGTTGATAACGCATCAATTACATTTTCTATCAACGGTAACTCTGAAACGTATATAGACCTTTCACAAACTTTGCTGCACGTTCGAGTTAAGGTAACTAAAGATAATGGTCAACTACCGCAACCCGCGGTTCCAGGTGTTGCGGGTGGGGCCGCCGGAACTCCAGCCGACAATATCGCCCCCGAGAATTTGTTTCTTCATTCGCTTTTTAGCGACGTCCACGTATTTCTTAATGAAAGATCAGTAACACCTTCCAGTCAAAATTACGCTTATAAAAGTATGATACAAACTTTATTAACGTTCGGAGATTCTGCGAAAAAAAGTTATTTAACGAGTTCACTTTTCTATCGGGATACGCCTGGAAAGTTCGATTCATTTTTCGATAACGATGGTTTCTCTAAACGAGCGAGTTTAGCGCAAAAAGGGGCGATTGACTTGTTAGGCGTAGTCCATACTGATTTATGTCAACAACCACGCTTTTTATTAAATATGGTTGATTTGAAATTTAAATTCGATAAAAATAGAGCAGCTTTTTGCGTTCATTCCGACGTAAAATGTAAAGTGGAGATTTTATCAGCTTCCCTTTATCTGAGGAAAGTTAAAGTGATACCGGAACTATCGCTCGCTCAAGCCAAGGCGCTACAATATGGAACCGCTAAATATCCTGTAACTCGTTCGGAGTGCACCTCATTTTCTATACCTGCTGGTCTTATGGCTAGTGTGCAAGATCATTTATTTACCGGACAAGCACCCAAGAAAGTTGTTATCGGGTTTGTGGAACAAAAAGCGTTTCTAGGAGATTTGAAAAAATCCCCGTACAACTTTCAACATTTCGATTTATCAAGCATTGGATTGTACATTGACGGTAGCAGCGTCCCTCATAAGGCGTTATCTCTAAACTTTGAGGAAAATCTATATATTCAAGCGTATTGCAATCTTTTCATTCAAACTAATCAGTGGAACGTAGATGAAGGGAATCAGATAAGTCGGGAAGATTACCCTAACGGAAATTGTTTATTCGCGTACAATTTAACCTCGGATCTTAATAACAACGCTAATCACTTGCATCTTGTAAAAAACAGTAACCTGAGATTAGAATTAAAATTTGCAAAACCGTTACCGGAGACGATTTCCATTCTAATTTACGCCGAGTTTCAAAATTTGATTGAAATTGATAAAAATCGAACCGTGATTTTCGATTACAGTAATTAATGGATTCGCTACAGATAACTAAAATTCTTGAAAAAGATTTAAGTACTAAAAGTATATTTCAAGGCGTGTTCGCGGCTGACAAGCTACCTAAATACGTAAAAATATTCCCTTCTCTATTTATTGTAAATACCGATACGAGTGCTGAACCTGGAGAACACTGGGTTCTAATATATTTTTCTAAACATAAAAATTGTGAATTCATGGATTCCTTTGGAAACCCGCCAGATTATTTTAAATTTAATGACTTTATTGAACGAAACAGTAAAACTGTAACTTTTAATTCTAATCAATTACAGAGTAATTCTAGTAATACGTGTGGAGCATTCTGTATCTATTTTGCTATAAACAGGTGTAAAGGAATAGAAATGTATAACATTGTGTCTAGGTTTAAGAAAGATAAATATGTAAACGATAAAATGATTAAAGAGTTTATGTGTAAAATGTATCCAATAAAATAATTTTTTTTACAATTTATAGCAATAGCAGTTTTTTTTTATATATACATAAATACAAGCATTCATTATAATTTTTCAATATCTTTATGACCGTGCGCTAATGTACGAACCCCGCAGGGTAGAATGTATCTCTTATCATCATTTGGTGATAAACAAAGTTTTCTAGTATTTAAAGTAAATAGTTCATGCTTGAAACTAGCTATACGCATCATCTCGGCTGACATGGTTTCTTGATTAAAAAGACAACGTTCATAGTCTTCGTGGCGGATGACGTTTCTAATAACGTTCATGGCAACGCCCTTACAAACCTTTTTATGGTTTAAAATTGACTCTAAAGATTTCCCCAATCGCAACTCCTTTTCTATCTCTTCAGCGGTCTTAGACTCCCCGTACAATTTAATAGAATAAAGCTTTGGACGAAGTCCTACAAAGCTTTGAATTAACTGCGAATTTGTCTCGTCTTTAAAATAACCGAGAGCTTTTTTATTCTGATTAGAATGAAGGAAATGCGAAGGTGGATAATCAGAGAAGTCAAAGCGGTTTTTATGAACTTCAAAGTCTTTATAAACATCATCCGTCTTAATGTTGTACGTTAGACTGTCTGTAAATATTTTATATATTAGTACTATTTAAATAAAAAATGCATATTAAATTAAATTACCAGTGTCTGTAAATAATAGTGATGCTTTGTCCCCGTACGTATTTTTTATGAATCCATAATGGAACCGATACATGAGCTCCTTGGATAAATCTAGAATGGTGAATCCGGTAAATATAGGCCGGTTAAGAACAATTTTAGCTCTCTTCTTATGAGCGCCGGCTAACTCTTCATTAAAGATGGTAAAGTGTTCAAACTGCGGGGAACTTGTAACTTTTAACATTCTTTCTGGTTTATGAATCAACTCGAAATTTATATGCTTCCGTAAATTTTCCATTGTTTTTCTAAAGAATTAAATGAAGTAAGGGAAAAAAAAACAGCAATAAATTATTTAAATTGATTTACCCGAAAACAGAGTTAACCATTAGTTTCCAGAAATTCTTTTCAAATGAACTCTTGGATAATTTCCTCTGTTCAGTGTTGAATCTAACATATTTTTCTAACCATTTTCCTTGAGTGAAGGTTAGAGCTCGATGAACCTTGGTTATTTTCAAACCTAATTCTACATAATATTTTAAATTGCGGTAATGTACTATGTATTTCTCTTTATTATTTAAATTAGGAAGAAGTTTTGGTAGACTTTGATTCTCCTTAATATTTAATTTTCCTAAGAGATCTTTGGAGTATGGAGATAGCATATCATGTGTAATAACTTTAGATTCCGCCGCTACTGGGAGATCGTTATGTAAGTCATGCAACTCTGGAGGATATTCAAGATCCACCTGCAAAGGAAACAATTCTTTAAAAATATAATTCAATAATTATAACACTTGTTATTTACCTCTAAAATGTATCCGTTTTCAACGTTATTGGGAATACTTAGAATATTTTCACAGAGTGTTTGCAAATCATCCTCCTGAACCCACTGGAAGTCGCCTAGCGGTAGTGGTTCACACATAACAGCACCGTACAAATTATTAGCATCTTCAATTAAGTTAAATTAAGTTAATTAATATAATTAAAATTAAAATAATTAAAATAAAAAAAAAAGAAAAAAAAATATATTTTTTTTTTAAATGTAAATTACCTAAATAGCATATATAACTGCTCTCTTTAGACGAATCATATGTGTCGGCCATATATTTGTTATTCGCTTCAGAATAACGAGTTGAGATCATTGAAACACCGCCTCGAATCCCTAAAAATTCAATGTAAATACAATAATATTTAAAATATCACAAAAGCGTTACCCTTTTCAATAAATAAGTGTTGATCTATATCAAGTATGAGATCGAGGCGAACATCGGTCATCTTCAAAGCTGCTTGCCAGGCTAAACCTGGTGCGGTGTAAGCGTGAGCGGGATCTAGTTTATAATGAGTTATAGATAATGTTCTAAAATTTTCAAAAACGTCGGCTAAGAGCAACGCATCGCTTTTCACATAGAGGTCGGTGTATTCTCCTACGAAAACCGAGTTTAAGAGATTTGAAATATTTTTACTATTGTAATTTTACCTAATGTTTGAATATTAAACGCTGTCCAAACATTTTGGGCGTGTAAATAATCAGATTCTAAAATATTTTGATTTTTCAATGAACTGAAAAACGCTTCTCTAGGTGGCAGCATCGTCTCGTCAAATTTCTTTTCATCGTCCATATACTCGTACGGGTAGACCCCCTTCCGCAAAAGCAGTTGAACTTTCTCACTTTCAAAATATTTCTTAACAATCTGGAATTTACTGGCTCCTTCCAAAACGAGATTAGATACTAGAGCATCGAGGCTATCACTTAGAAATCGATAAGAGTCTAAAAACCGAAATCTCCCTAAAAAACAATAAAATTAATGTTAAGGTTAAATTCATAATTAAATATATTTTACCTAGTTTCAGCGAAATATAATTTTCGCTAGTGGAAGGAATACAGTCAAGTGTCTGTTCCTTAAAATGACCAATCTCCTGACATATAAGATGTAAATCGTACCTATGAAGATTTATTATTATTAGGTATATTTCCTGGTTAATTAACTTAATAAATTCACCTGCTAAGGTTATGAAGGAAAATAGGGATAAATTCTGGAACTTTCTTTTGAAGATTACAGACGTTATGCGCTGGCCCCCTATATTTTCCGCTGAAATGACAATGATCTCGAACAGCGGGCATATTTCCCTGATTTAGCTGTTTCTGACAAATGTAGCAATGCGTAGCAGCTTGAAACTGTTCCTCCTCCTCCGGGGTAATAATCATTGGTACATTTGTCTCAATGAGTTCCATCAACTCCTTCTCTAATTCCAGAATAGACTCCAGAAATCTTCGAGTTGCATCTTGTCCTCGATAGCAATCGGTTCGAACAGGTACACCTATAAGTATCCTATTGTAATATATCTAAAGGGAATTTTGTCAAATAACTTACCGTTAGGCCCAACAAGCACCCACGAATACGCGCAGCTGATGTGCATGTTTACTTTGCTGGTATTTAAATCGGGATCTAGATCACATCCTTGAACTCTCGGTAGGATTGCTTCAAAATCGGCGTAAAATACATACTGCACCTAATAATATCATTTCATTAAGAGTTAAATTAAATAATTTTTATTTTTAATTTTTCCGTCCACTCATATTTATCAAAATAAAGCGTCTTCTTCTTGGTAGGGAAAACTGTTTTTTGGACGCCGTGGGTGGCGCATTCTTCGATATGTGCATCACGTCGCTGTTCCGCGTTGTTTCCACTGAATCGGTGAAGACACATTCTATTACAGAAAATAATTAGTAGATTGCAAACTAATATATTGGAAACTAAATTACCTGCAGTAATAACTTGTGCTTCTGTTTTTTGTTAGATGCTGTAACAGTTTTCCTAGGTCTCGTATAAGACAGTAATGTCTATTCCCATCGTCAATATCTTGAGTTTCATCGGTGATGTATAGCAAATCAACCTCCCTTTCCTTACCACACTTGTTAGCGCTTACGTAAAGAGGGAATATATCTCCCGAGAAGCCGAACACAGATATTGATAAATTATTCATTAATTCAAATTTTTTAAGTTCTGTAGCGTTTAATTTGAAAGGAAAAGATATATCACTGGTATCAAGTTCATTTTCATAAGGTCTATATTTGGAAACACTGTTAGGGTGATGAAGCTTAGAAACTGGGTGAAGTTTAGCTAGAATTGACCAGAGAAAACATTTCTCATCATTTTCGTTTCTAATATTAAGAATCGCGTGACGTCGAGATAGTTTTTCAGGTAGTTCCATATACGATGACCCCCGCAACGGTTGGTAAGATGCTACATTTAATTCTACATGCAGAATACGATCAATTACCCAACCCGATCCTATCAAAAATATAATGTTTTAGTTCAAAATATAACTTATAAATTTTAGTACATACCTGTCGCTTCAAAGTTTTCCGCTGCTGACTGTATTGTTTCAATGCAGTCATTCAGCTGGCTTTCAATGACGTCGAGCGTTAATGTTGTTTGCATAGTGCTCCGGAAATAGGGTCGTACTTCCGCTCTTTGTTCCACCCCTCCTAAAGGTCTCATATAAACAGATCTTACGAGTAAGAACCATTTTATTCCGCGTTTACTGGCAAGTCTTTCCATTAGAAATTTACGGAAAGCAGCTCGGTAACGTCCAATAAACATCCCTGCATCAATATCATAGTCTTCGGCATTATAACGAATAGACGCTAGCGTATCATTCAAGGCCAGGACCATACTTGGGGATGCTGGTGGTGTTTCATCAAGTATTGATGAGGCGGGAGCAGGTGATGGTGTTGGGTTGTCGGGTAAATCCGTTGCAGATGGTTGTGTACGGAGGGATTCTAGTTGAATGTCTTGAAGCAGACTAGGTGAAGGTGGACGGTATGGCGATGGTGTACGGGAAGATGCTGATGAAAGTTGTATTGGTGACGGTGTGCGAGACAGGTCCATGGGTTCAGAAGGACCGGGTACATTCAAGTCATGAGTTCGTTGATGACTCTTGAAATGTTCCAATCTAGCAACATTTTTACCACATACTTCACAGACAAACGTATGTCTATCACCGTGTACTTCTCTAACATGCCGATTTAAGGAGGACTTGGTAGCGAAACTTTTCGCGCACGTAGGGCAAATATGTTGAGCTTTAGACATCTTGAATTTAGCTATCGCAGTTAACCGTGGAATGATCTCCGACAACCCTATACAACCCCTTTTATAGTATATTCAAGTATCATTTGAGAACGATACGTTTCTCATACTTAAACTTGAAATATTCGTTTGAAATACTCGTGAGATAGGTTCAAGTGTCAATCATATTTAAGTACTACTTACGCGTTAATGCTATTAAAATGAAGTTTAAAATATTTCCATTCTACTTTAACAACGAATATTCCATGACGTCAAAACACTCTTAAATTCAAATTAACCGCGCCTCCCGGGGAATCCGCGCACGCGCCGCCTAGGTTATCAATTTTTACATCATTTTAACTTATTCCGTACGATAAAACGCGATAAGATATACGTTCAAGTATCTTTCGAGATAAGCGTTGATAAATGAACAAGCTGGCCTGGACACAATATGTTGATATACGAAAAAACAAATCGTCGCGAGAAATATCATAAATACATTGACTTTTTGACTATTTTACCCCCATTTCATCCCATAAATCCCGGATCTCGATCCCGAACCCAAACCCGAACCCGGGTTCGGAGCCTCGCCCTTACTTTCCTTCTACTTGAAAAAATGAATAAGAGATATATGCGGAAGCGAGATTCGAACTCACGCCTGTTAGCTTAAAAATCTAGTAACGTCGTTTTTTTTAGTTTCAGATTTGTCCGTCCTTGCATATACGCTTAGCTGTCGCTTCATTTTAATGAAATAATTAGTTTTAAATTCGGTAATTCGCTTAACTTTCGTTTTACTTCATTAAAAGGATACCCCAGTTCAACTAAACAAGGTAATAAAATTTAAGCCAAGTAAAAACACTAAATACGCTTCCAATTCCAAACTAAAATACTTCGTTAAGTCTTAGCTGTTCTAAACAGTGTTTCCATATGAAACCAATTTGGTTTCACCTAAATAAATATTATTACGTTCCATTTAATCTTTTTTCTCCTTCTGAAAAAGGGACATACATTATACAAAAACCAGTTCTTCGAACTGAAAAAATAGTGTTTATTCTTGTAAGTGTTACGGCTAAGAAGGGACAGACATTAAAATAAATTTAGAATTAATGTTTTTACGAAACATCATAACAAAAAAATGTACGCAAAGTTTATCCAGAATAAACTCTACTAATGTTAAGAGATTAAATACAAAATTAAAGAGTGGAAAAATAACTATGACGTGCGATTCGAATCGCTTTTCATAATTATTTTTCCACTCTTTAATTTTGTATTTAATCTCTTAACATTTGTAGAGTAAAGTTTTAAATTTTTTCCTCAGTTTAGATTGATTTTTCATTGTTAAAAATGGACAAAAGCGCTCTATTTACGTCCCTCATATCTGCTTACGGAAAAGCGTTCCCCGATAAGACACCACAATAAAACCCATGGATGGGTTTAAAGTGTTGCATAAAAATACAGTTGTCATTTCAAGTTTTAATTACAAACAATAAAATTTAGTACCTGATCTTATTGTACTTTATTACCAGCATATTAGTTGTTACGTACTATAATAATATAAGGGGGGGGGTCGATATTTGTTACGTAATTTGAGAAGAGGGGTCTTTAAAATTTGTTACTTTTTGTTACGAGGGGGAGGGGGGAATCTAAAAAGTGGTTTTTCTGCGTTACGTAATTTGTGAACAGCCCCTAAATATCTAATTTTGGGTGAAATCTAATTTTTTGGTCAATGTCTAATTTTGGGTCAATGTCTAAATTTGTTTATATTTAATAATAAATACATTCAAATATTTCATTAAAATTAAAAATTATCTTAAAGGGAATATAACCTCAGGTATTTGGTGTGGAACACCAAAGCTTGCAGCTCTGGCCGCTCTTGCCTTTCGCTCTAAAAATGTTTGGCGCCACTGTACAGGGAAATTTGAAAAATTGAAGGGGTCTTCCATAAAGATTGCTTTGCAGGTTATATTCCCTTTAAATAATATTGTTTAACTTTAAATATAATATTTGTTTAAAAAATGGTTGCTCTATCTAAATTCTTTGAATTAAAGCTTTTCGAATTAAATTTACATAACCTGCTCGAAATTTATTCAATTTAAAAACTTGATAAAATTTCATCCAATTCACAGTAGCTGATATAATTTTACCCAATTTTCAGTACCTGATCAATCTACCCAAATTTAGACATTTGATATGAATTATACCAATTTACCTGAATTTAGATATTTATAGTAAATTTACCCAATATACCCATTTGAATTTAGATTTTTACCCAAATTTATTCGGCTTTATCGACCAGAATAACCCTTAAGACTAATTTTTATCCAAATCTAAAAAGGTAGGGTGGTAAATTCCAAAACATTTGGTCGATTTGTCGTGGAATGACCCCAAATTTAGAAGTTTACCCGAATTCAGATATTTCAAATTAAAATATTTAAATTATTACCCAAATTAAAATACTTACCTAAATTCAATTTCAATATTTAAATTTAAATATTTACAAAATATGCATATTAAGCTGAATCAAAATATTTACCAAAATTAAGAATTAATTGACTTATTTAAAAATTATAATACAAATTAACTCTATTTTAAATTCTCACAGCCAGAATATTCGCGAATCACGTCAGAGTACCTATAAGATTACAAACACGAACATGTGTGACGTGTCACATGATGATTTTTTTCTCACCTAATCGACAGGCGTCGCTTAAACGTGGTACCACAGGAATACGGAATAAATACCGGTTGTCTGCTTGGCGTCGCTTCCGTATTAACCGCCCGCAGAATCTTGGGTCTATTTCTTTATTATGTCTATGCCCCCCCCCCAGACAAAATCTAAGAGTGCTTATAAAATCATTTGTCGTTGACTTTATCACCATGTAAATATTTTCTTTTATTTTTGTCCCTATTAACCAGTAAATGTCAATCCTATCTTATTTTAGTCTTTATTGTCTCAGTTACTCTTCTAATTATATTCCCCATGTATTTATCGCTTGTATTCGCGTTGTAAGGGCACAATAACTGTATAGCTTTTTATACCTGATGAATAAAATTATTATTATTATAATTATTTACTTTTAACTTAGGAGTTACTTGGTTTATTATTACAATGCAACACAGAGCAGCGTAAAAAATAATTTTCTTCGGCAGCATCGACTTCCAGATTTCCGCATTTTTCATGAATTATTTCGGCTATAGCAGACGTTTCACACAGCGCCACCTAGAACCGTTTCGGTCACGAATTAAATTCCATTCTCTTTTAGTACAAGAGGGGGAGCCCGCGCTCGCGCTCTTCTCTATTTACGCTTCCCGCCAAACTTGGTTTCGGATAATTCATTTCGAGAAGAGAGCGGCCTGCCTGCTATGCGATCGGGACATCCCCCGCTGATTTTCGAAGGAGGAATCTCGTTCTCCTATTCTTCACCAGACAATTGACCATTGAAATACGATTGCCTTAGCATTAGAGTCATGTCTAAATAACTTCAGTATAGATTTTACATTTACTATCTCATGTCACTAGTCACAACTGACGCAACGTTTCCTACCTTCGCTTTCGCTACGAGGTTACGATAGTTAGTATTATCAAGAATGTATTTATTTATATTTAGGAAGAATGATTATGTTGCGACAATCGCCGGGCACGTTGAACGCCTTTCCCCCGTCTCGCGCGGGGGGGGAAGACAAAACGTCACCGGCGTTTGATTACCATCGCGTTAGGTGACGTAAATTTTAAGCAGCCAATGAAATACCGGGACTATTCGTTTTATTTTAAGCGGAGGAGCGTACTGGGGGGACCAACGGGTGGATTGAGAGAAAGGCTAAAAACCGTCTCGACATAGACATTCTCCCTTGGTATAAATAAATACATTCTTGGTATTATTACACACTTTTACGGTATTAAGTTTTTTCCGGGCGACCACGAACGTTTTCTTGTGGTCAATTATATTAATAATGATAATAAATTATGACTTCAAATTAGGGTTGGCTGATATAAATCATTTTGAAATCAAATAATTTTTTGTAAAACAAAATTTTTTATTGAAGTATTTCAATAGAGGGAAATATACAAAAAATTGGTTGAATTACTATCGAAATACAAAATAAATCTGAGAAATCTAAAATATTCAACATAGAAACTTCTTATAATTAAGATTTAATTTAATTTTCAATGACACAACCAATGGATGCGAAGGAAGCCCTTTAGTTCTGCTTCAAAGTGCCGCAGCATTTCTTTTGGAGGGGAACTTGATGAAATTTAATATTACAAAGTACTACCAGGAGACATGACTACTTAAAACCTGATATGGAACCACATCGAGATATTTAACTAGAAATTTAAGAAAAAAGTCAATGGAAAAATATCTCGATGTGGTTCCATATCAGGTTTTAAATTGCGGGTCAAAGAGGGGGCTTTCCGGAAATACGAACCACGTGAGGTCACTTCCGGTAACTGTTATGTTTTGAAATTACTGTTTAACTAAAGAATAACTCTCTTGTAAACAACAAAACATTATTTTAATTAAAACACCAAACCCGTACATTAAACTTTATATTCGAGCCCCTCCCAAATTTACGTGTATAAGACAAAATTACTTTTTTAGTCTTATACGCCGTTTGGTTCAGATTTGAAGGTCAATTTAGCGATATTTGGTAAGAGCACGTTGAGACCAATCGAATGATACCAATATCAGGTCATATCAATTTTCAAGGTCACCGGAAGTGACGTCACGTGGTTCGTATTTCCGGAAAGCCCCCTCTTTGACCCGTAAGACAAACAGTTCTTTGTTACAAATCACTAACCTAATTAAAAAATACCTTGACCCATCTTGTACCTTATCACATGCTTATTTTGTCATGGGCTCTTGGACTAACTAGTTTAAACTGATTATCAAAGTAACACTATTAATGTTTTGTACTGATATTAGACATTTTATATCGATAAAAAGGTTAAATCATTAAAAACCTTTAAAAAGTAATTTGTGTTTCAATTTTGCGCAATTCGGAAAATTTTCCGCATTTTATTTTTCCGGAAAATTAACCACACTAGGTAAAACCGTAAATATAAATGGTAGCAGGGACTCATTTAAGTAGTAGCAGGGACTCATTTAAGTAGTACTAAAAACTACTTAAATGAGTCCCTGCCCTTACTAAATCAAACTATGAAAATCAATAATGAAAATGAAAAGGGGACCCCTAGTACTGTTCCTGCCAGATCATCAAATGATAACCAATATTTATTCATTTAATGTGACTGTAAAGAAATAAAAGTAAATCTAGAACTTTGCTTATCTACTCTCTTTGTCTATTCTAACAAAATAGTGCTCTGTCAAGATCAAAGGGGCCCCATTTTCATTATGGATTTTCATATTTTGATTTAGTAAGGGACATAGACAGGGTTGGGGCAAAAAACGTTTGTTAAATAAAAACCCAAAAAAGCGAGCCCAGAGTGGCAGAGTGCCCAGTGAGAAAGAGGGGCCTGATTTTGGGGTAATTTCTACAAAAATTAATGGTTTGCAAGTGCTTAAAATTAGAATCACAACTTTAAACAATAATATAAAAATTAAATAAATATCTTTTTTTCCTTATTAAAATATCATTCAGCGTTAAGTAATCATTAAGTGTTCGAATTTCCCGCCGCGAAAATGGTTTTAAAAGACAACAAATCTGAAATCCGACAAGGCTTAACATTTCAGATAAACTATTTTAAAATTACCTACATGTATGTACTGAACTATTTGGGGGATCATATAATAATAATAATAATAATAATAATCAGCTAGGCTAATACCCAAGGCATCATCTAGCGACGTTTAATTAATGCCTTAAACAGGAAATTGAACTTTAAATTATAATCTAAACATAAAATAAGTATAATTTTGCTATATTTAAATAACTTTCAGTACTGAGTACTCATTATGGTAAAGTTTCGTGCCATAGAAAACCATGTTCTTTATATCGTAAAAGTAGCCGACTTTAAGGTCCGGAGGTGGCGCTCCCCGACGGCCAACGAAGACAATAAAAATCAAACTTTTGATTCGCGCCAATACATGGATTGGAAATTCTTTGGGCAGGTCGCCTGATGCGAGCGAAGTGAGCTCGCGTAGTTGGTCATAGCTAGTCGTAACTGTTCACACGGCGTCGTAATTCTCCATGACTCAAATCCAATTTTTTTTATATAGATTATTTGCGAGTAGTAGATGTGAAATTAATGAATTGCTTTAAACAAGGATTTAGAAATGGTAGGAAATTATTGCTCAATATGTCTTCTGGTTGATCGCCGCCTGCTTCATCGTCACGTGGTTCAAAGACGCCAAATTTCACGACTCCAGATTGGTTGTTGATGACCGGTTGCACAACGACGTCAGATTGATTGTTGACGACAGGTTGCACAACGACACCAAATTGGTTGTTGACGACAGGTTGCACGACGACACCAAATTGGTTGTTGACGACAGGTTGCACGACGACACCAAATTGGTTGTTGACGACAGGTTGCACGACGACACCAAATTGGTTGTTGACGACAGGTTGCATGACGACACCAAATTGGTTGTTGACGACGGGTTGCACGACGACACCAAATTGGTTGTTGACGACAGGTTGCACGACGACGCCAGATTGATTGTTGACGACGGGTTGCCCGACAACTCTAGGTTGCCCGACAACTCTAGGTTGCCCGACAACTCTAGGTTGCCCGACAACTCTAGGTTGCCCGACAACAATAGGTTGCCCGACAACTCTAGGTTGCCCGACAACTCTAGGTTGCCCGACCACTCTAGGTTGCCCGACCACTCTAGGTTGCCCGACCACTCTAGGTTGCCCGACCACTCTAGGTTGCCCGACCACTCTAGGTTGCCCGACCACTCTAGGTTGCCCGACCACTCTAGGTTGCCCGACCACTCTAGGTTGCCCGACCACTCTAGGTTGCCCGACCACTCTAGGTTGCCCGACCACTCTAGGTTGCCCGACCACTCTAGGTTGCCCGACCACTCTAGGTTGCCCGACCACTCTAGGTTGCCCGACCACTCTAGGTTGCCCGACCACTCTAGGTTGCCCGACCACTCTAGGCAAAAAGCGACGTTTTTAGGAAACAAGACATCTTGTTCTGAACGCTCCAAAAACCACCGCCCGAAGTCCACTCGCAATGGCCAATCCCCCGGATTTAACGCTTGTACTCTGTCTGTGAAAAGGGTACTGAAGATTATCGTGCATGACCCACCAAACGGACGAATGACTGACTCCCATTTCGTGTTCGCATTTCCCTCCTGCTTGGTTTTTCGCTTGTTGCAGCCTACTTCCAGGGGCTAGTAGACCACACTTTGAAGCTCTCTGGCGCTCTTCTAACTCAAAATGGGGAAAAAACAGGCAACTTCTCAACTCACCTTTTGAAACACCCTGTATAAACAATATCTGGCGGGTCCTGGCTCTAGGAAATATAAATTCCTGGCGATTTCCTTGAAGGATGATTTATTTAAGCGCCTATTAGGAGCGGGCGAATAACTGTTAATCTATACGAATAATCGTTTCAAAACGAATAATCATTTGAAAACGAAAATAATAACTTCTCTTTGTTTCGTCGCGTCAGGTGACTCAGCGATTGGTCTAGTTTCGTTTAGTTTTGTTTGCGAGGGACGTGTTCAGTGTAGGGCAGTTAAACTGAATTTATTTCCAAAGTAAGAAATTATTGAAATTTAAATATAACAATGGCTACGCCTAGACCTGACTCGCGGGAGTGATTTAGATTTTTACAGCGCAATTTCGGCCGAAATTCAAATAATCGCTAAGTTTAAAAATTGATTAATCAAATTCAAACGAATAATATTAGATTTTTCGATTAACTGAATCGAATTGGGATATACTATTCGTTTCTGAAATTCACCCACCCATAATTTAAATCTTTTTAATTAATTAGTTGAATGAACTAAATTAATAGTTAATTTTAACTTTTCTGCAACTTTATAAAAATTGATCGATAAAAAGAAAAACCTTATTGCCGTTGATACTAGATGGCGCTAAATTATTGTGCAAATAAATATAAGATTTAGTTACACAAACAGCAGCCTGATTACGTTAAAGAAAGTCTTCAAATTCAATTTTAAAATCTAAACTTTATATTTATCACTGGCACCATCCAAAGCTCTACTTCTTCCCTGGCTATACTATAGGGGGAAAATCCGAGGTTTTGCAACAACTCTCTATAAACATTGATATAAGGTAAAGAAGGTAAAATCAAAAACCCACTAAAAAAAAGAACAAAAAATACAACCATTACTATTAATTTTACCAAAAACATTTTATTTAACTCTTTTTAAAATGAAGTGAATGAAGGGTTTTCATATAATATTTTGGAAGATTAGCTTGAATAAAGATATTTTGTCCTCCTTGAAGTTCTGGTAACGTAACTGATTTAGAATGGAGATGAATAGGTATGTGTCTCACTTTACTTTGCCTAACACCAATTGCATCTAGAACATCTCCCGGCAATTTCTGAAAACCAAATATTTAAAAATTAACGAAGTAGATATACCCAAGCTTTCTATTTTAAGTTAACCTGAGATTGTTATTTTTTTAATGCCATAAATTTGACTGATTTTTTTAAACATACTTAACCACATCTTAAATGACATATATAAATACCACCTTGATTAAATGAATTCTTTAGCCCTGTGAAATTTTACAATACCTGCTCCTGCAACATGATTCTACTTAATTCATTCTAGACCAATTTTTTGTACAGGGTGTTTGATATTATACCAATAAACATGATGTACATTGATAAAATTGATTTTTCACTAGATGAATATGACAATTAAGGTGATTAAGATCGTTGTTAATGCACTAAGTTTGTGGAGAAAGTGCTACTTTTGGTAAAAATTCCCCTTAGGTTGTTATATTGCGCTTATCAAGTTAATGTTCAGGGTGATTGAAATATATTTCCTAATGAACGAGGCGATTGAATAAATTTGATGTACAGGGTGATTGAAATATTATTACTATAAAGCAAGGTTATGAATTTTTCTCAAATTGCTTTTTGGTTGTTGATGTTTAGTACAATAGTTGTGTTAAATGAAAGTGTCATTGTGATAGTTTATAATATACAGGATTGTTGAGAAAAAGCTAACTTTCAACAAAATTCCTTTGTTTAAATTTAATTGATTCAAAATAAAGATGATTAATTTAAGTTTCAGTTTACAAAGGCACATTTATTTTAATAAATTTGCCAGGTAAAATTATAAATAAAAAATCCACAACCTTTGCAATGGCGCTATAATTCCTATTAATCCAATTATTAAATTGAAAATTACATACCTGTGGAACGAATTTGGTTAAATACGAATATTTATGGTCTCCGATTATTGGACAGCCTAATCCAAATCCAAGATGCACTCTTATTTGGTGTTTGTACCCTGTTGAAGAAAATATTTGCTTCATTCCCTACTGTTAATGTTATTTGAAATATCAAACTTTTCAAGTTTGTGCTGATTTTTCAAATCACATTTAAGAAGAAAATAAAAAATATGGGTTAAATACGTTAATTAAGATTGGATATTTAATATATCATTAATATATGTAGTACATTTAGCCTTGCGTTAACTTCTGCAATTTGAAAAGAAAATGATGCCATTTGCAAATTGCATTGAGCTGTTGCATTTCATGTTCTGATTTGGTTAATATACGTTGTTTTATCCTTTAACATCTTTTAAATTGTCGGCCTTCGTTATTGCATAATATTAAGCTGCTGTAGATATGAAATTCAAAACCGATTTTATAGCCTATATGGATACTTTTCCTGTAAGAACACATTATATACTTCTGATGGTAGTAAAAAGGCCAAATTAAAATTTATAAGCTGAAAAGTGTTTATAAGATTTTAGAATTTTGGGGAATAAAGGTTGGTAGTAGTGGGCTTGAAAGTAAAATATTGGTAGTTTTAACATTACACCACTTATAATTATAATTCTAGTAATAAGTGGCTTCAGGGTACTGTTAATATTTAGATGTGTCACATACCTGTTTGTGGTTTAACTTCAAGAAGTGACATGCTCATTTGGCTTTGGAGAACTTTGTAATAAGTAACTGCTCTAAGTGACTTTGGAGAACTGAACTTTACCACTGACCCATTTTCAGATTTAAGTTCAGGAGACAACACCATCTAAAAAAGACAGGTTGCAGATTTGACTGAAAGATAAACCACTAACCGAGGAAAATCTTTTACCCTAAACTTGTTACCAATCTTTCCTTCAATTATAGGAATATCAATAATGCCTAAAATATGTAAAAATGTTAAGCAGGATTTTTCTTTGAATACATAAGCATTTAGATAAAATACCTTCAAGGTGTTGTGGAACTCCTTTAACCAGAGCATAATAAGTTTTCAAAACTTTTTGTTCAGCGAACATTTCACTTAATATTGTTGCCATTCGTTTTGATCTATTAAAAAAGATGGGAGATTTAAAATTAACAACCAAAAACAATCGTTTTATGCCCCCCTCCATAGAAAAATTGGTGTGAAGTGAACTACAGCGGCCTCATTGAATTTTATATTTATTTTGGTTGCGCCTGATAGACTTTGTCACGTAGATGCCGAGGGTATTTTTTATTTTGGCCGCAAATTATTATTTAATTTTTTAATTTTAAAAATTTCTCATTTTCATTGAATTTTACATTAATTTTGGTTGCGCCTGATAGACCTTGTCACGTAGATGCCGAGGGTATTTTTTTATCTTGGCCGCAAATGATTATTTAATTTTTTTATGTAATTTTAAAAAAATTCTCATTTTTGGGCATTTTCACGTGTTTCGTTGTACTTATTTCCATCGTGTGTTCGCCGACACCACAGTTTCGGTGTCCTAATAATTTACACGTGATATTCCCGTACTTTATAAAATCAATTACAGTTTTTGTTCATTTTCTAGGTGTTTTGTATTTTTGGGCCACAAACGCTTATTTCAGGTTGATATTAAAAGTATATACTTGATGCGTAAGGCTTGGTACTGTCCTCTAGGTCGCGTTATAGATGGACCATCGCTTTTTTTAGTATGGGGTTGGGGAGGCGCCGCGCGCCCCCAGCGCTTGAGCGAAGTGAGTGCGCGGCGCCGTCAAACGCCAATACGGGGAGTTACTATTTAAGTTGATACGATTTCACTAATTACGATGCCACTAGGTACGATTACAGAAGGCCCACCGTCAATGCTCTGAATGGGGCTGGGGAGCCTCAGAAAAGTTGTGTCGACGGATACACGACGGAACTATTTTTTAGAAAAACGTTAAGTTAATTAAAAAATTATCATTTGCGGCTAAAAAAAATTGTTTCGTAATCTACGCGTCAAGTGCTACATTCTCCGCCAAAAGAAAAACCAAAAAAAAGGTAATCCCCTAAAATTAATACTTTTTTAAAATTAAGTTAATTAAAAAATTATCATTTGCGGCCCAAAAAAATAGTTTCGTAATCTACGCGTCAAGTGCTACATTCTCCGCCAAAAAAAAAGCAAAATTACATGAGGCCGCTGTAGTTCAATTTTGCCAAAAATTGTTATGAAATCTTAATTTATTTTATGTGGAATAAGTGGACTTGAGAAGTAAAAATTCCTTGTACCAAAAGTAGCATACAAACTCTCATTAGTTACTATACCATTCTGACACACTTTTGGGTCTTATGCTACTTTTGCTTGTATTTTAAACACAACATTTTGCTGGGTGTCCATGTTTAGGTTTACTTTTTGCCCTTTAACCTCATTCTTCATTTCCTCTGCCCAAAGACCCAGCCTAGTAGCCTTGCTAAGGGTCTTGAAAGAGTGCCCGAAAAATAACAGCTGCCATCCCACTATTTAATATCGATCAAATATTTAAAAAACATTAATTATAGAAATATCAAAAAATATAAGAAGTCTCAATCAAATAAAAAAAATATTTGAACAGCTCCAACTAGTTGAAAGTGTTTTTATATTAATTCAGCCCTTGCTCATAATGGGCCATGGCGGATCTAAAAATGTTTTGGAGGTTGTCTACGGTATAGATTTGAGAGCTTTACACTCCTTATGAAAAAATTACACTGTAAAATACAAACAGAATTTTAGGGCATACAGCAAAATTACAGATAGGCTATGCCTACTCTAGCATACCCTCTAGATCCACCATTGCTTACTCAACTTTTAAAAAGGAATTAAGTCAATAGTTCAAGAATGTTTGGCACTTCTTTATTAGGTAAATGTGTTTTGTAACAAAACTATGACAATATTCAGAAAAGATTTGTTCGTTTTCCTTCAACGTTATTGGTGTATAAAAAGTAATATGTAAAACTATGATATATATTTTAATAATAACAATCAGCTAGGCTAATAGCCAAGGCACCACCTTAGGGCCCAAGTCATGGTAATGATAGGGCAGACACTCTGGCCAAGGAGGGTGCGGAGGCTATGTTCTTTGGTGCTGAACCTGCTATTTCAATACCCAATGGCCATGTGCATGGAACTATGGCTTGAGACGGATGGTCAGAGGCCAACCAAGGAGTTTAAACCTCGGCCTTCTAAAATTAAAAGAGCAACTGAGTTGCTCTTGCTCTCTAAGAGTAGTATAGGGTGGTTAAGGGCCTACTCTTAGGTCACTGCCAGCTAAATAGACATCTTCACCTTATTGTAAAAATAATTTGTAAAAGAAAATGATTATAGGTATAAATTCTAACTGAAAAGTACTTTACTTGGCCAACAGAATAACACCTGATGTACTACGATCAAGCCTGTGAGTTATGTAGAGACGACCATCTGAATTGTTATGTGCAAATTTGGCTAAGTCACACAGATAATTTGACATGCTAATAGACTTTGAATCGGACTCTTCACCTACAAAAATAACAATAACGAGTGAAGATATGTCATTATCCTGTAAAATATGATATTCTGGAATGATTAAATTAATCTAATTACTGCAAACTATCTTGGTCTAGCTATGAATAATTAAACTGGAATACCAGTTGCTTCTAGTGACTGAGAAGGCGGAGCCTATTAAAGATATAAGACTGTACATGATTGGCTGTTAAGTACAAAAAGCCTATAAAACCGAATTCTATTAATGTTTTTATTGATTTGAAATGATCCTCACATTCTTTTTAGCAATTAAATTACAATTTTAAATCTGATGAAAAGGAACTTGGTGATTTTTTTGGCATGTATTTATGCGTGGTTTGCAGTGTTTCGAGGTGGAAAATGCCAGGTAGATAATAGTGGAAAATTCCAGCCTGGACAAAAGTGAATTTAGTGGCCAGAAGTGGCCAGTAAATATTTTTACCACAGATAATTATAAAATATTAAAAAAAAATATTTTAACACAGAAATTTCAGATTTGGGCTACTTAAGGAAAATATATGTGTTTAGGAATGGTCAGATTCGGATTAAATCTAGAATAGTCCGTTAATTTTTTTTTAATAATTTATTATGACATCGTAAGTTCAGTGTCAATAAACTTCTTAAAAATGTAATTCCATTTACTTTTTAGGGTTCATAGGGGGACAGGATCCCTGACGATCTAAAATGAAGTCAGAGTTGGCATTTTTCTAGGATTAGGTTTTTGTAATTTTAAACGGTTGCCACCCACTAAAAATTGTGGTCTCGGCTGCAGAGTGCAGTGGTATTCTTTTAATTGTAAGCTCTTTTATTGTGAAACAATGCGTAAAATTTTGAGCAGCTTTTACGAGAAAAATTCTTGTGCGGGGTCTAAACTATGTAAAATACCTGAGAGGGGTCAAGAAGGGGCTGCAATTTTAGTACAGCTAAAGTTACACCCAAGAGGGAATTTTGGACTGTTTAAATACTGTTAAATATAACTACATGTCACATGAGTAACTACTAAAATTTAAAATTAATAGGTATATAAAACTGGTGCATTTTCATAATACATACAAATTATTTCCCATCCCAGACTTTATTTTTCAGGGGATAGCCCAACCGTAGCCCTGACTTCATATTGACCCTGCAGGGTCAATATGAAGTCAGGGCTACATGTACAAAAACTATGGGTAAAATATATTTTAATAAAAAAAAACAGCTGGTTTTTAGAAGAATTACTTAATTACATTAAATGTTGAAATAGTTGGATTACCTTTTGCGCCAATTTACAATTAAATCCGCCGAACCATGGTAGGACCCCACATTCCCAAAATAATTTTATTGTTCCCTTCACTATCTTTCTTGTATATGGTGTTATAGTTAAACAAATAACTTCTAATACCTATTAATAAAAATACATAACATTAGACTTACTGATACAACACATTCCATATGGTTTATTCAATGCGACAATATCATCTAAATTTGTAAGAAAGAAAAACAAAATATTTTTGTAAAAACTAATAAACTATAGCGATAGAAAAATATTAGACCTTAAAGTCTAATATTTTTTATATAATGATAACTTATTTATTAGAATAAACCTTAAATTAACCTTTAAGTACTTCAATAGTTCAGGTGTGCTGAATAGTGCCAATACTTAATGCTACTTTATAACTAGGCATACTATACTGACATATATTCAGGGTTCGTACGAAAAATTCTGATCTAAAATCCCTGACTTTTCCAGGTTATCCCTGACCAATTTTTGCCAATTTTCCTGACCTTTTTGGTTATATTTTTGGACATTTTTTTAAAATTATTTTAGGTAAAAATTCTTTGTTAGTGTGTGGTTTGGTTGACTAACTAAAATCCCTGACTTTCTACGAAATTATTTAAATCCCTGACATTTTCCCTCCATTTTACAGATCCCTGACTTATCCAGGTTCTGTACGAACCCTGATATTGTTTAATACTGTGTGAAGCAGCCTCCCTCATAACCATACCACTAACATGCATGCCCTGTCCCCATAAGGAATCAGTCTAACATAATACAGGGTTGCCACAAATGTTTCATTTGCAAATTCCCGGACTTTTCCCTGAAGATCTAATATAATTTTCCCTTGCCAATTTAAAACAGAAATATTTTTTGCATAGCTACCAGTTTACCCATAAAAATGTAATTATCAGAGCAATTAAACAAATCATTACTGTAAAATTTAAGAATGGTCTCTAAGTGAGTTAAAGCGACCCTTTTTTGACCAGACAAAATTCAATATTTTAACCAACACTCCAAAAACGGTTTGGGAAAAGTACAGATACCACTTTACATATTATAAAAGATGCTAAAACGCTGATAAAAATATAAATAAACGTTTTAATACCACTAAAAAACTAAAAGAAAAAATAAGTCTATATTCCCCAATTTTGTTTTCTTAAAATCCCCTAATATTTCGACCCATCTACAAAATTATTAAAAAGAGACCACCACTACATGTACTTATGATGGATCACCTCATTTAGAATAAATGTCTTCAGTTTTATCAGCAGCTATGATTATGCCATAGAGTAGTGTCAGTGCTACATCATGCAACATCACCCATGCTTTTTCCTATAGAGAAAAAAACGCGCCTAAAATGGCGGCCATGGCTAAAGCTACGAGGTGATACTACTCTATTGTGCATGTTATCAAACAATTTTTAAATTAAGTATATTATTAATTTAAAAAAAGACACATGGAAGGGATCGAAATATAAATTTTCCTTATTTATAACAGGTAATTCAGCCATGTGACATTTGGAAAACCCCCGTTGTTTTAATGGCAATAAAGCATATTCTAGGACAACAGTTCTCAAAAGGTGTTACGCGGAACCCTGGGGTTCCTTGGAAGGGTCACAGGGGATCCGAGAATTTGCAGCGTGGCCATCTTCGTTTGTGTCAAAGAGTCTTTTAAGATAAGTAAAAAAAATGGGTTGGGGTTCCGCCAGCATTAGGTGGATAATTTAGGGTTGAATAGCAAAAAATTTGGGAACCGCTGTTCTAAGAGAGTAGGAGGGCACTTTTAAAAATTCCTAAATAAAAGAGGGTTAAAGGTGGGTTAGGACAATGAACTTAAATGAAAAAAAAATTAATGTAAAAGTACTCGCAGTCATTGTAAACAATATTCTTCAATAAAAGTGTCACTATTTCGTCTTTTGTGAATTTCCATAGCTCTGGAACTCTTGATTTCATTATAACAAACCCTTTAGAGTCTAGTTTGTCTCTACTCAGATTTTCATTATGACTAGACAATTTGGGTTTCATGGAAATATCTAAGAAAAATTTTTTAATAATTAATAATGCTAAAAGATTATAAAAGAATCCTTGCACTGGGCCAAGTCAGCTAACAACTTTTATTGCCTTTTATTCCATGTGGTCATAGCCTGCCGGCTATATTGTGTAGGAGGGTGCACATTAGCTCTACAAGTTTTTATGGAAAATGGAAACTAAAGAACTTTAGGTAAAACCATGGGTAAAACCCATGTCACAAAATGGTAACTTGTGGCTGAAACTTAGAATTAAAATTGCCCTTAATTGTGAGTGTAAATATATATTTCATGTCTCTCGTTCATGACTGAACTAAGCTTTCTATAATTGCCCTGGATCTCAGCTAACCCATCTAAATAAAGATGCGCAAAAAAGGACCGATATTCAAAATCTCAATTTAAATAGTTAATTAATTTAGACAATAGACCAAATCACAATAACCTCTGTAGGAGATATGATGTGTAATTGCTTATGAATGAACGTTTAGTGTGTGAAAAACAGAAACCCCAATCTCCTACCACTTTTTATCTCTCTATGTGTATGTGTGTCAAGAGAATTTGCAACTCAAAGCAGGTGTTGTTCCGACTATTCACTCAGTGCCACAAGCTGGGAACAAACCGGGCTCCCAGCCCTACCTATATACCACCCCCTTCAAACAAAATCTAAATTGGGACCCCTTTAGAAATGATATCCCACAATTATTAAAAAGTAGGGTTAAAGACAAATGGTTGGAAAACTTACCAGCTCCAGTATTTGGGCTAGAATATTTTTTTTCATTTCGAATTTTCATAACATAATCATACGCAGTTTCTGGTGCTCTTGAACTTCCTATTTGATGCACTTCAGGATTAGTATCCATAACTTCATTTTTCCCCCTTGTTGATGTACCATAAGATTTACTCTCAGTAAAAGCTTCACCACTTATTCGAGATTGTGTATTATTATTGTCATATTGTAAATTTTCAAAAGGCTTCTTCGATTCACTAACACTTGTATGGTCGCCGGGTAACGGACTTTTAGGCTCCTTTACTGTAGCTGTTGATTTTCTTTTCGAAATAAAAATTGAATTTGAACCTTCATTATTGCCAAAAGAACATTCTTCATGGCTTAAATTATGAGGCTCTTTTTTATTAGAATAGCTGTTAACCAACAGATCACCATCAGTTCCTATAAATTTATTTTCAACAACTTTTTCAACTAATTTAGCTTTGGAAATTTCTTCATTTTTGCTAAATTCTTCTTTATGCTGAATTTGTGATACACTTAAAAACTTAAAATATTGCTCATGGACCAAATCACTCACATTATTTTCTCGACTCTCATCTTTTAAATCCTTATCTATATTAGTGCTTGATGATTTTGTTATTTTATCTTCGTTAACTGCAAGCTCAAAATATTGCTCATCAAAGATATTGGTACTTTGAGACAAATCTTTATTCTTTAAGGGATAATTATAACTAGTTCCACTTTTATTATTTTCAACTGATTTAACTCCATTTGACGATATTTGTAAAATATTTTCATAGTTATGTTCATTCTCTGAAATAGAGCCAAAATATTGTTCATCAACAATATTTTCACTACACTGATTGTGATTGTCAAGATTATTCGGCATTACTAAAGTATTACTATTATTATTGTTATAATCAATATCAGTCCTCAATTGCAAATCCTGATGATTTGTGTTACAGACATCCAAATTTTTGTCTCTTTGTACCATTTTAGATAAATGTGTTTCATTGTTACATTTATCAAAACGAACATCTGCGAAAGTCATGTCATAAATGACCTCTTTCTCTCGCCATCTTGAGTCTTGATTAGCACTCCTGAGCAACGTTGAATATTTTTGGACCGGGTTAACAATTGTTTTCTCAAAACCTTTTGGCGTTTTGTTGGTTTGATGATTTAATGTAGCAGAGTCGTACTCAGAAATTCCAAAGAAATCAGTTTCCTGATTCAGAAGTTCTGCAGTGGAGCCAAATTTTTTTGTATAATTTTGATGCGCCCAGACTTTACATAGGCAACTTCGACAATACATTGAATATTGAAATAGTCGGCTAAACGTAGTGTAAATCATAATTTTATGTTAATAAATATTATAAATTTAGAATACAAATATTATAAATTTAGAATTCAAATATTTCTACAAAGTGTGCATTACCTCATTTCTAAAAGCGTCACAAGTTCACAACACAACTTACAGCGGTCAAACTATACAACCAAAACTAGAAGGTAAGCAGACCGCATACTTTTAAAAATTATGGTGTCGATCAAAAACCTTAGACACCAATATTGTAGAGTGGAGTTAGAAACCAACAACATAATTCTATAATATTGTTCCATAAGTTTATCACTTTACTGAGAGCTAGTAACGGAGTGACGTCATCACAAGAATAAAATCTCCCCCTAGCGAGGCACTGACAAAGGCTACGTGTGACGCGTTAGCAAGCGGACGAAAAACGGTGACGAAGCCCGTAATGCAGCTGTCGGTCTTGAGAATAGCTCTCAGTGTCAAACTTATGTTAAAGTATTATATACTTATGCCAACAATATAATTAGAAATCCTGGCAGTTATAGAGATGCGAAACTCCGCCGAAAACCTGACAAAAAAATGCAAGCATCAGCGCCGCCCTTCGGCCGGAAGGAAGCGCCCGTTTCAAGCATAGAAATCTCATAGGTAACTAGAATGCTGCCGCCTACGGCCAAGCTTGACGCCAGTTCGCCTTGAAACTTCAGCCAATGAGAGGCCGTAGAGTGGTTCCGCCAAGGAGGATAATAATCCTCCTTGGATCCGCTACTATAGCGGGAGATAGTTGACGTCATTCTCTCTGGTGACATTAAATTCTTGGCAGAACCACTCTTTGAGCTCTGATTGGCTGAGATCTGGCTATCGTCTGCCACGGCGTTTGGCCCATTTGCCAGTTACACGGCAGCATTCTAGTTACCTATGAGATTTCTATGGTTTCAAGCCGAGAGACGCAAAAATTTTAAACGCGTTTTATTTTCGAAATAAAGTTTTAAAATGCCTGGAACCTATGGTTCAGCGATTTTTTGTAATTCTTGTAACGAAAAACAGCGCATTTCTTTATTTAAGTTTCCAAAAGAAAAAGAACGGTGGGATATAACCATAGAAATCTCATAGGTAACTAGAATGCTGCCGCCTACGGCCGAGCTTGACGCCAGTTCGCCTTGAACCTTCTGCCAATGAGAGGCCGTAGAGTGGTTCCGCCAAGGAGGATAATAATCCTCCTTGGATCCGCTACTATAGCGGGAGATAGGTGACGTCATTCTCTCTGGTGACATTAAATTCTTGGCAGAACCACTCTTTGAGCTCTGATTGGCTGAGATCTGGCAATCGTCTGCCACGGCGTTTGGCCCATTTGCCAGTTACACGGCAGCATTCTAGTTACCTATGAGATTTCTATGGATATAACATAAGTTATTTTAATTAGAGTTATATTTTAATCTTTGTTTTTCAAAATACAGTTCAAAACAATGGCTAGAAAATGTAGGAAGACGCGATATTTTTGAAAAAGATACCAATTATCTACATAATAATAATAAAATATGTGCCCTGCATTTTGAGGAGTCTTGTTTCATGAACAATAAAACCAGAAATAGATTAACACCAACAGCTATTCCTACCCTATTTTCTAAGGATTATAGGCAGGCACTGAAAAGTAAAAATAAATTATAATTACTATTTTTTTAAGTACAGCTAAATTACACAGTGTTTTTTAAAGGAAATGACCATTGCGCTAATAATATTAGTAGCTCAAACAAACATAACAAAGACCAGTTAGAAATAAACAACCTCAGGAATTGTGATAAAAACTCTGGTATAATAATATAATACATTTATATAAGGTACTTGATTTAATAACAAATTCATATCAGAATCTAGGAAACGGGTACTAGAACAGCGTATCACCTGCGTAGAATATTTGGAAAACATAATCAAGTTTTTTGTACAATTTTCCATTCACAGCACTTTTTGAAAAACATAACCTAAACCATAAATATAACAAGGCCCAGAAACGTTTAGATCGAAAGTTACTTAAAGTTAATCACTAAATATTAACAAACTTTAAAATATTAGCGTAAATCCTTGATTTAGTCCTAATTTCTCAAAAATCCTGTTTCTTATTTCTTTATTGTGGTTAAACAAGGCCTAAAATATTTTAAAATGATAAACAGTTAAAATATGAACTTTATTTCAAATAAATTTTAAATATATACTAATGTATAAAAAACTACTTAAACTAATAAATTATAGTTCAATTCCAGTTTCAACTTGGTTTCTTCTTCGTTGGCGTTAGCCAAAAAAAAATGTAAACAACGGTAACAATCCTAGGATTTCTGCGATAATGCTATTACTCCCCACGTACAGGCGTCGCTGCGATCGGCAAAAATTTGAAAAAAACTGGTTTGCTTAGGGTATAGGGAGTTTCGCATCTCTATAACTGCCAGGATCTCTGATATAATAGCCCAGAAACACAAACTACAATAAAACAACTTACGTCGTTAGTGTTGTCAGTCTCCACAACACCACTAAAATGGTAAGAGATAGTACAAGCAAAGATAATATAACTACGTACCCTAGTTTTGAAATCTCGGCGTTTCTCGATAGCTCATTTTCTCATAAGGCTTTTACTGAGTTCGCGCCGGAAGTCGGAAAAATCGGGCTCCATAGCAGGGTGAGAAATAAGGAATTTCAATAGATAACCCAAAATTATATTACTCACCTTTAGTTTTCTTTCGTTTAGAAATTGTTTTTAGAGCTTCAGGCATGATCCATTATTGTTTTAAAACAATATAACGCAAAAATATCTGGTATCTTGAAAACCGCAAGTCAAAAACCACGGCGCAATTTTCACTAAAACATTTTAACTAGATGTCGGTAGGCCTGCCAGCAGCGGCTCTATGGAGGCAGTTTTTTCCGACTTCCGCCGGGAACTCAGTAAGAGCCTGCATTACGTGCAAGGAGCTTTATTTCCAATCTAGGGTACGTAGTTATATTATCTTTGGTACAAGCATATGCAACATTCACTTTTTTCTTCTTAATTTACGCAGAAAAAGCTGCCACTGGCTGCTTATAGGCACTCAAAAATTTTTGGATACAGAGAATACAAACGTTTGAGATATATATATAAAAAAAGAAAACAAAAACAAAAACAAAAGGAAAAACAATATAAATACAGTAAAACGTTAAGCACAGGAGGGGGTAAGGTAGGATCGTAGGGTACGGGCGAAGGAATAATACTGCTACAATTACGATATCGGTAGCCATGGTTACGTGGGACCTGTTCTGATAAGACTGTACGAAAATCGTCTTTATAATTAGGCGGTAGCGCCATCTATATTTTGTAAAGTTGTATGGCTAAAAATAAATAATTATTAGCTAACTCACCGTAACTTGAGTTAAAAAGGATCGTGTTGACAGAATAAAATTATTTTTAAACAACTTCAAAGGTTTTTTTGTTACGATTAATCATACATTTCAATTTCGCATCAGATTCGCGAAAAAATTAAATTGCAATATAGTTGCTACCACTAGAGACAGATGCCGCCACGGTAGAACGATAAAGTTGATAAAGTCTTCTTATTGAACGAAATTGGTCCCGCGCCAGCCAGATTTAGTTGTACCTCTATTTATTCCCAACGCAATGGTAGAGACACTAAGTCTTGAGGGAGAGAATTCCAAATGGAGAATGTGCGGTGTGTAAGAAGTGTTAACGCGAGGTAGGAAAAGTTTTTTGTTGTGTCCGCGGGTGGAAGTCAAATGTGGACGCTCGAAAAATATTCCTTCATGAATGAAACTGGAGTCTGACACAATCGAGAATAGTTCGGTTAGGTCATTTGCTTGATATCTTTCTTGTAGCGTGGGAATGGAAAGGAACTGTCGGCGATCGTCAGCCGAGACATCGCGCAGATGAGGGACAAGCTCAGTGAGCCTATTTAATGATTGGTTTATGAGGGTAATGTCCTTCTTGAAATTCGGGGACCAAATTTGTGACGCGAAGTCCAGTAGTGGAAGGATAAAGGTTTTGAAGAGAGTCTTGATCAGTTTCGGGGACTTGTAGTGAAAAGTCCTCCGGGTCATGCCAGTAAACATGTTTATCTTTTTGGCCACAGTGCGGCAGTGATCGGAGAAGGACAGCTTCTCATCAATGAGAACCCCAAGATCTCGGATGCAGCTCGTTGGTGGTATGGCTTGGCCCCCCAGATAGTAAGTGTGACGAGAGTTGTTTCTGCCAAGATGGAGAACGTGTGATTTGGCTGCATTGAACGAGAGGCCAGCCTCAGCTGCCCAGGCTTCTACCCTGGATAGGTCAGACATAATTACTCATAAGTATGTCACTAGCTCTATTTCTTCACTAACGGTTTGTTTCACAGATATTGCGTCATCCATACCCTACGTAAGATTTGACGTCATATTTGATGTAATATTTGACGTCATCGAATCTCAAATGCCGATAATGCCGTCGTTCAATTAGCTCTACGTCTGATAAACCGACGGCCATTATTTTAGTAAACAAACCGGTTTGAACAACCAAGGCTTAGGAGCTAAAATGTACTACAATATAGTGTCAAGTTCTGTCAATGTAATTAATTTGCAAATTAATGAAGTTATCGGAGACTCGCGTTCTAAAATAAATTTGCATTGTCAGATAAAAGAAGCAGGTTTATTGGAAAAAGTATTCTGAATCTACAAGGTTGGAGTCTTTGCAGATTCTTTTGAGCCTAGGCCTAACTCTTTTAGGCTTGATATGGGTTTTAATAACGCTGGTGGAATATCCCACTTCGACGACTTCATTGTTCCATTTTCGGAAAGCGATCACTTATTGGTCATTTTCCCCAACCTTTTATTTTTCTAAATTACTCATTTATTTAACTTCATCCGCAAAAACCGAGTGAGTTTATAAATTTCAATAAAGCTACCTTGGGCTGACTAAAATTCCTTCGCAAAAAATTCCTTCTCAATTTAGAGGTTTTCCATTGGCTTAAATAAATATGTTAGTAGCCAATAGTGTGACTCACAAAATTACTAGGATGAATAAAAAGGTTAAAATCTAACGTTGTCCACCTTTTTACTGGTTGGTGGTGAAACAAACCGTTAGTGAAGATTTTGAATGGAATAAAGGTACAGCGGCATACTTATGCAGGGCTGCCAGTTGGGCGGTTTTCCAGCCCAATTGGGCTACTTTAGACAGTCATTCACGAGAAATTTATCGTTGGGCTATTGGGCGATTTTTTGGGCTAGTCGATAGACTCCTCACTTTGACCTTCGGGATAGAATTTATTTTTAGCAATTGATGGAACTTATTCTTCTTTATTATTTCTTTCTGAAAAACTATCGTCTGCAATTACGTTTTTACTCCTATTAGCTAGACGGCTCTCCATGGGGTCTATACATATAATACATTTTTTATAGTGGCATTTTTCTGTGCAGGTGCGTGTTTAGTTTTACCCTTAACTGCCTTCCTTATTGCTTATTTCTACATACAAAGACCCTAATATAGTTATATAGCCTAGGGTGCTGGTAAATAGGGGAGGGGATAACGAAAGACCCGAATACGGTTTTAGGTCATTTTCATTTTTGCGATTGGAACTTAAGAGTCATCATCTCTTCGGTATTCGACTTACCTCGTTTTTATTTTTAGTTTAGGAATTGGGATTAGACTTGTTAGAAAGCATTTTATACGTCGGGTTTGGAATATCAAGACTTGTTATAAAAAATTCGCAATTTATCCCTCCACCAAGTCTATTAAAATTTAATAGTTCCATTTAAGAATGATGAATCTGGTATTTTCGTCCATCAATAACAGGGTTGCCCCGAAATTTTTAGATTCGTATTCCCTGATCATTTTAAGAGATTTTTCCTGACTTTTTAAGGCCAAAATTTTTCAGTGAAAAGGTTATTACAATGTTTAAAAATTAGCCAAACTTTCAAGAAAATAAATGATAATCATAAAATTTGTCATAGATCTAGAGTAAAATTACTTTAAAAAATGCCAAGATAAAATTGAATTCCCTGATTTTTCCTCGAATTTTTATAAATTCTTAAAATTCCCTGACTTTTCTCTGATTTCTCTAACGTGTGGCAAACCTGAATAAACAAAACTCCCTAAAATAGTTACTTCGTAATTGAACGAAGCTCTCACTGTGGATGGAGAGTTACGTTTGGCCGACCACAAAATACACGTTACGCCGACTGTCCATTTGACCGACTACACATTTGTCCGACTGAGAAGTAGGACAAATGGACAGTGCATTAGACCGACTGCTCATTTGGCCGACTACTCATTTTGCCGACTTCTCATTTGGCCGACTTCTCATTTGGCCGACCTCTCATTTGGCCGACTGCTCATTTGGCATTTGGACGATACTAGGTGCGTTTGGCTAGGTACTGTGCTCTAGGTCGCGTTTTAGAAGGGCCAGATTGGTTATGAAGAACGGGGCTGGGGGGCGCCGGTCCGCCCCCCCCCCAGCGCTCGAGCGAAGTGAGTGCGCGGCGCCGTCAGGCGCCAATACTTAGAATACATTGCTCGTTCTATAAGTCAACCTAACACTAAAGACATATATAATGACAGGCTAGAGTATAAGAGTCGTTGAAATGAGCAGTCGGTCAAATGAGTAGTTGGTCAAATGGGCTGCTCATTTGGCCGACCTGAATTTCGGCTAAAAGAGTAGTCAGCCAAATGAGTAGTCGGCCTAATGAGTAGTCGGCCATATGGTCGGCTCATTTGGCCGACCGAAAACTCAACCAAATGAGTTGTTGGCCATATGAGCAGTCGGCCAAATGAAAAGTCGGTCAAATGAGGAGTCGGCCAAATGCACCCCACCCACTGTGGAAACTTGCCAGGAAAGTTACTGTTGGCTGTCCGTCGCGCATTGGGGGAAAGGAAAAGGGAGCTTCGGAAAGCGACTCTAGAGAAAATATTGCTGTCCGTCGGAAGGCAAAGGAGTTGGGGAAAAGGGGAGCTTGCCCTTGGAATGACGTATGTGGCCGTGTCACGAGTTAAATTATTAGATGGTATAATATTTGACCCGGGTTTAAATATTGCGCGCCTTTTAAAAATTAACAATAAGAGTGGATTATCTGCTAAAAAACAGAACTTGAAAGGCTTAAGATCCATTGCGGTATTACCACATAGGGCAAGTTTAAAAAAAGATAAGCATTAGCTGTATATTTTATCTTTACCAAATAAACAGTAATCTTTGGTAAACTAAATTATATATCTTGCTTTTCTTTCTCTACTTGGGTATAATTAATCTAAGCCTAATTAACCACTGGATTTGTAGCTCGCTCCGCTCAAGTCTTTGTTGAAAATGCCGTTTTCGGTTTTTGCGACGACCTAGTTTTTCCAAGTTTTCAATGAATGTTTTATAATATTTTCTATTAAATCTAAATATTCCTTAAATTTTAAACGAAAATTTTAAACTTTTGGCTTTTTCTTTAAATATTTACGTTTTTGGGCGGTAAATTGGGCTACTTCCCAAAATTATTTGGGCTGAATTTTGGGCTAGTTTGAAACTCGTTGTTTTATAGTTGGGCTAGAAATTGGGCGATTTTTTGAACAATTTGGGCGTCATACCAAAAAGATTTTCTGGCAGCCCTGTACTTATGAGTAATTATGCCCATGCTGCTCGGCGATAGGTTAGCCATCGTCATCAAGGCCAAATAATCTTGTTGAAAATCGACTTCCTAAAACCCCCGAAGACTGCGTACACTGCAAAAATCCAGAACTATACGTATTTCTTCGGCCATTTTACAAGAAACCATCACATCTTGCGTTCGGTGATAATCTTATTACGTCTGAACGTGGGGTGCAACAACGTTAAGCTCTTTTCTGTCTTCTAGTACACAGTATAGCATCTCGCATGACTTCAGAATTCAACATTTGGTACTTGGATGAGTGGATGACTCTTCATTAGGCAGTTCTGAATGATTCGACGAAACTGTCGGCCTCCTCTCAATTACTATAAAGTCCTAAACTAATCTGAAGTGGTTCAACAGCGACTGACTCTGCAGCAACACACTGATAAAATTGAAATGCTGGTTGAAAAAGTAGAAAGTCACGGGCATGAAATTGTGGATCTTCAAAAGATATTAAAGGATAATCAATTTCAGTTTATTTGTAATTTTAGAAATATAAATACATCGAGTTTTAGAGGGACAAGTCATCATTAAATTAAATGTTAATCTCAAACAGAAATTATTATATAAAAAACCAAAGAAAACAATCAATATAATAAAAATATGTAATAACATGTGGAACAATTAAAAAAAGGAAGAAATAAACTTAAGAGTAATAAACATTAAAATTAAAAGATTTCATAAAACAATTTGTCGGCGCTAATTCAAAACCGAATCATTTACCATAATGTAGTGTTTTAGGTATTTCTTTAATTTTGTTATGTTAGGAAATTTAAAAATTTTATGGTAAATCATAAAAAGTTGGAATCCGGTTTAAAAAGTAGATAAAATTTAAGTTTCTTCTCTGTTTTACATTGTGGTTATTTAATCGGGTATTTATGCCTTGTAACAGACGTCAAATTATTAAAAGAAAACAATTTGAGGGCATTATTTTGTATAGTTTTGAAAATTAACAATATACTAACAAACCAATATTGTTGCTCAATGTTTAAGATTTTGCTTTTTATGAATAAATTCCTAGAGTGAGATTGCCATTCAACATTATAAATGTTACGAAGAGCTCGTTTTGGTAATGTCAATAATCTAATTATATTATAATTAACAGTGTTACTCCATGAAGATATGCCGTAGAGAGCTGCAACGGACCGCAAATTACATCACTTTTCAGACTAAACTTCCACCCCCACCTCTCCCACTAGGGAATCGCATGAGACAACGCATTTCGCGTACGTTTCTACCCCCTGCTCATAGGTAAGTAGAATGCTGCCGCCTACGGCCGAGCTTGACGCCAGTTCGCCTTTAACCTTCAGCCAATGAGAGGCCGTAGAGTGGTTCCGCCAAGGAGGATAATAATCCTCCTGGGATCCGCTACTATAGCGGGAGATAAGTGACGTCATTCTCTCTGGTGACATTAAATACTTGGCAGAACCACTCTTTGAGCTCTGATTGGCTGAGATCTGGCTATCGTCTGCCACGGCGTTTGGCCCATTTTTCAGTTACACGGCAGCATTCTAGTTACCTATGAGATTTCTTTGGGTTAAACATGACTATCGATTCGGGTGCAACGATAATGTCGTAAGTGTGGATACTCACAAGAAGTTAAATTTGCCAGTTTTGAAGCAATCAAAGGTGCGCTTGAAGGCTTACGGTTCCAACCGCCTATTACCTGTTTTGGGAAGATGCAAGGTGTGGTTGGAAAAGGGAAACCATAGGGTGGAAAACTATCTCTACGTGGTACAATGCAAGAGTAATCCATTACTAGGATATAAAACCGCAGAAGTGCTTGGAGTCATTCGAATAATAGAGCAGGTGGAAAGTCAAGAGTCTAAAGAAGATTCTGCATCCGAGTGGAAGAATAACTACCCAAAGTTATTCAATGCTGTGGGAAAGTTGAAAGGGTATCAAGCTCGTTTACATATTGACGAATCAGTGCGTGGGAAAATTCAACCACATAGAAGAGTTCCATTTGCCATACGAAAGAAAGTTGAGAAAGAGTTGAAAAAACTCGAAGAAGCTGATATTATTGAAAAGGTTAGTGGACTAACTCCGTGGGTTTCACCGATCGTAGTAGCGCCAAAGCCAAATGACCCAGAAGCCATTAGAATGTGTGTAGATATGCGTGTAGCAAATAACGCCATTAAACGGGAAAGGCAAATAACTCCAACGGCGGAAGACATTTTTAGTGCCGTTAATGGCGCGGTCATGTTCTCGAAGATAGATCTCAATATGGGATATCACCAAATTGAATTGGACGAAAAATCACGAGTGATTACTATGTTTACTACACATATGGGTCTAAGGCGATACAAGCGATTATTCTTCGGAATTTCATCCGCCGCTGAACTATTTCAACACATCATAGCGGAAGTAATTTCGGGCATTCCTGGCATCCTGAATGCAAGTGATGACATTCTTGTTCATGGGAAATCAGTTGAAGACCATGATCGATCACTTCACGCACTATTAAAAAGACTAGAGGAATCTGGATTAACAGTCAATGAGAAAAAGTGTCAATTTGGAAAAACGGTCCTTCTCTTCTACGGATTTTTACTTACTGATAAAGGTGTTTCGGCGGATCCAGCCAAAATCACAGCGTTTACCCAGCTACAAGCTCCGTCAAAGGTAGAAGAAGTACATAGTCTTCTAGGAATGATTCAGTACTGTGGACGCTTTATTCCAAATTTGGCAACCATCACGTTCCCATTGCGCCAACTACTGAAGAAGGGTTCGAAAATGGCGTGGACACCATCGCACCTGAAAGCGTTGGACACTCTCAAGATGGTACTGGCTAAAGACAGACAGCTTGCCTATTTCGATCCCGAACTAACGACCAATTTAGTGGTTGATGCCAGTCCGGTGGGACTTGGAGCTATTTTAAGCCAGGAAGGAAAAAACGGTGACATCAAGATCGTCGCATACGCGAGCAAAGCGTTATCTGAGGTTGAAAGACGATACTCTCAAATTGAGCGGGAGTTATTAGCGTCACTTGGGGAATGGAACACTTTCATCTTTTCGTGTATGGCACCAAATTCACCGTTTACACCGATCACCAACGTCTAATACCAATTTTGATGAAACCTCACTTGCGCATTTCGGCAAGACTAGAGCGTCTGTGCCTACGAACACAGCAATACGATTTTAATGTCGTTTATCAGAAAGGGAAAGACAATCCATCTGACTATCTTTCTCGTCATCCGCTACAAACAAAAGACATCGATGACTTAGAGGAGTACGTCAATTTTGTAGTTAAACAGGCAACACCACGAGCCCTGACCAATGATGAGTTAGTCAAAGCTACACTGAATGACGTTACCTTAACTGCAATTAAAACCGCACTGGAGTGCAGTAAGAAGAGTGAAAAAGAGTGGAATCAGGACACACTGAGACCATTCAAACCTATTCGACATGAGCTTTCGGTACACAAGTCAGGAATTGTCTTGAGGGGAACTCGTATTATCATACCCGAAGCTCTGAAAACGAGGTGCCTTGAACTCGCTCACGTTGGTCATCAAGGTATAGTAAAGACTAAAGCCTTGTTAAGAGAGAAAGTCTGGTTTCCTGGAATAGATGACAACGTGGAAAATCTAGTCAAGAATTGCCTCTCATGCATGCCAGTCGACGGTCAAAGAAGTCAAGAATGTCCCACTGGAAATGACCCCAATGCCCGAAAGGATATGACAAAACCTTACTTTGGATTTCGCTGGACCCTTTCCGGACGGGAAATATCTAATGGTCTTCATAGATGAACACTCAAGATATCCAGTGGTACACACCATAGCTTCACTCTCGTGCTCCGTTGTCATCGAAAAGCTGGAAACAACGTTTGCTTTGTTTGGATTTCCAGAACGTTTAAAAACGGACAATGGACCACCGTTCAATTCAAATGAATTTACAAATCGCCTGAAAGACTTAGCATGCTATCACCATAAAGTTACGACACTGTGGCCCCAAGCAAACGGTGAAGTCGAGAGATTTATGCGAACACTGAACAAATTTGTTCAAATCGCCAATTTGCAGGATCAATCGTGGTGCAAAGAGCTTCGGTTGTTTTTGATATCGTACAGAAGTACACCGCATACTACTACTGGTAAATCTCCGGGTGAAATACTCTTCGGAAGAAAAATGAAAACCTGGTTCCCGGACACGGTAGTTTTGCGGCCGAATGACGAGTTTGTTGTTCGAGAAAGGGATCGTGTGCAGAAGAAGAAAATGAAGGAGTACGCGGACGAGATGCGACATACGAAGCCGAACAGTTTGCAAATCGGTGACTGGGTAATTGTTCGTCAAGCTAAACGAAACAAGCTCACTTCGTGTTATGACCCACAGCCCTACTGAGTGTCTGAGATTAAAGGTTCTTGGGTAAAAGCGAAGAGACACGGTTATACTATAGAACGCAATTGTTCGTTTTTCAAGAAACTGTCCCTAGACGCAGCACAAAAATGGATACAGGTGAACGAGTACGACGATGAGTACTCAAACAATAACGATCAACACGACGTACCAGAACACCCTGGTGTTGACGTTCCGCAAGAAGTTCGACCGGGAGTTGACCGAGATCACCCAGAACTCGTGTTACGACGACAGCTACCAGCTAGAATAACGAGATTTAAACTACCGGATCGGTTCCATGACTTTGAAATGAGCCAACAATAATAAAGGCCAATGCCTTCAGCCCAAAAACTTTTTGGTGTCTTAAATGTTTATTGTATAATTCGTTGATTTTAAAACTTGTTGTAAAACATTACAATTTGAATGTTAGACAAAAAAATGGAAAAAAGAAGAGATGTAGGCTAAGTTCAGCAGCAGTCAACGGAAAAAACCCGGATGGATTTGATATTTTCCACCGATGAGCTTTTTCGTCATAATGACGTCGTAAGTTGCTGAACGCTTTTAATCAGTCATCGGTGTTTTTTAAAATGCCGTAGCTTTTATAGTAGTTTTACGTCAGTAATGACGTCAGTCATCGGAAAAACCGACTCTTCCAGCCGATGACTTCGGTGAGTAACCGATGACTATCGTGACGTCAAAACCGGAAACGCGACAAAGCGTACAGTAGGAAACCGATGTCACCGATTAGTAGTCGGTTAGTCCGATGAGCTCTACTGAACGTACCCGTAATATGTTTTGCTTTATGCCACTAGAGGTACTTGGCAGCCCTGTATGTACGGGTATTGTTAGGGACCTGGCAGCCCTGTATGTACGGGTATGGATAGTTTTAGTTTTAGTTCTGAATAATAGTCAGTAAATAAAGGTTGTTGTTTGTCTGAGCTGCGGTGTCTAGAATAATAGAATAGTAAGAACACTACACGGGTCTCTCCCGCGACGACGGGAAGCGGCCTGATAGTATGTCCCTTGTTCCATGGACCGGCGGAAAATCGTTGGTGTGGGACTTTACCTGCACTGACCCTTTGGCCCCGTCGTATTTGGCGTCTTCGTCTGCAGCCCCTCTCTGGGCCACCACCCAGGCTGAGTCGAAGAAAAAAGCGAAGTACTCCGGGCTTGAACACCAATATTTGTTTAAAGCAGTGGCGGTAGAATGTCTCGGCTCCTTCGGCCCAGACGGTATGGCTTTGGTCCATTCTATTGGTCGTAGAGTTCGGGAAGCTACCGGGGAGCCGCGTTCCACGCCGTTTTTGACCAGCGGATAGCAATCGCAATACAGCGGGGTAATGCCGCGCCAGTGTTGAACACTTTTCCGCCCAGCACCTCCCTCGCGGAATATATTTATTGCCTGTAAAACCATTTTTGTGTCCTTCTATGTATTTACAGACTTCATGAAATAAATATATAATATTATTAGTTCAACATTTCAAAAAAAAATACATAGTGTTTAATATTATCTTGTCACTTAAGATTAGTATGCTAACTTTCCTGTTGCTTAAATTCCGGAAACAGTGTTCATAGCTCGGTTCATAGGTATGAGGATGAGCCTCTGTTTGGCTAGGTTGGGCCATGTAAAATGGCATTGCTAAACATATTTCGGAAAATGACTCTCACTCTATAAAATGGAATGATTTCAAAATTATTAAGAGATAATCAAATTGGTATAAGAAAATTTTTTTTGAAGGTATGTTCATTAGGAAAAAGGGTAATTTAAATTTGGAAGTAATTAACTGGGGTCTATGTAATATTTAATTGATTAATTTTTTGGTACTTGGTCCATTTGCCAGTTACACGGCATAATTCTAGTTACCTATGAGATTTCTATGGCTGTGGCTATTGGGTGGGTTTTGCCGGGAGCTGTGGGATTTTCGAGTCTTGAACATTGGCAACACTGCCGTTCTTCTTACTATCATACTATGTTATATTCTTTGGTAAAGTGACTAACTTGGTAGGTCTTTGTTTTGGTTCTAGGAAAACCTAAGTAAAAGAAACATTGTTTTATTGTAACTTCTGGTGTTAGTTTTTAAACTATTTATACGTTCGAAAAAGTTATTTTTATTCTTATTGGATTATATTTTAAATTTATCAAACATATTGAAGTTCTAAATGATAATTGAAAAGATTCGAAAATTAGGTCAGTACTATCTTCTAACTGTGACCAAGGCTTCGGAACTAAGCCTACTCCAGTCCACGTATGATGTATACATGCAAACCTTTGAAGCAAATAGTGTAAAGGTACGTAAATAACAACTTATTGTAATAAGTTTAAGTGTATAGTTTCAAGGTTCTATATTTTTTTAGGTTGTTGGAAATTAAGAGCCATTCTGATGGCACAGAATAAAAGTTTTAAAGATAAAAAGCTCGAAGATAATGAACAGAGTATTAATGAGTCTAATCAGGCTATTGGCGAAAGCCATCAAAATGGGGTCAAAAAAAAACTTAAGACTTTGACATTTTGTCGGCGAAGAAAAGGTATAAATGATGTCTGTCAGAAGAGAAAGTCATCCTGGACTTTCAAATTTGGTCCCAAAATAAGGGATATCTCTAAAATGAGTGTTCCACTTAATAATGGTGAAAGTGAATCGTGCGTCTGCACTGTGTATCGCCGTACAGATCAATTAACCACCTCAGATTCCTTAAATTTTCCTGAAGTTGACTCTTTGCCTAAATGTGTTTTTAATTCAAAATCAACAGACTCAAGCACTGAAAATTTAACATATGGAAATTTTGAAACAAGTGCATTTAATATAACTAATGAATTTCCAAAACATTTTTCTGTAAAGTCTGACTTCAATTGCAAAACTGTAAATCTACCATTAAAAGATACTACAGAAAGCCATAACTTGTTCGAGGAGATGACCTCCAGAGATGAAAATTTACCAGTCATAGGCGAATTTGATCTTCATTCGTCAATTTCCAACGCCGAAGCGGAATTGACTGGTGCTTGCTCATTGGAAGCTAACCCTACTTACCAACGTGAAAAGTTGTTTGTTGGAGATGATTCATTTGCTGAAACCCTTTTAGATGATGACAATAAACCGCAATCTAGCACAGATCAGTATGCTTCGGATATTCCGTCTGATGATGATGCTAAGCAAATTCCCGAAGATTATCCTGGCGAAGACTGGGATGAACGTGCTAGACTGCAACGCGCCAAGGAAATGGAAGAAGGAGTTGAACCTCCTCCGGGCTACAAAACAAACCAATTGACCCCACACCTCAGTCCTGCACCGTTCCCGGAGTATTCAATTTCTGAGTTGGCTCATTACCTTCAAAATCATTTACGCTTAAAGACGAATGGAAATTTGGCACTTTCTTTTGAAGAAGACAAATCTACATTATCAAAAAATGTTTTGGAGTTGCTACAAGACCTTACTTTCAACGGAATATTTAATCCTCCAATTCATACCAGAGGTAAGCAGCGTTATTTGATCTTTGTTTTTTTTACTTTATTAATCTTTTTATGTATATTTAGTGGATTATATACACTGTTTGGTTCCTGATCTATTGGAAATAACTGGCTGCAGGTATTCTAATTTTTTATTCTTTACAGTGCCTAGGAATATGATTTATAACAAATACATAAATTATAAACGAGTAAATTTTGAAAGTTAAGAGATGTGTAAAGAGTCAAAATTCAAGAAAATATTTTAGACAAATATTAAAGTGGCTTTTTAAGGCTATGCACCCAAAAAAAAACGCTAAACGACTTGTGTATACATTTTGCAAGTTAAAGCTCTTCGGTTTAGCCTTGCCACAAAAACTAGCTGTTCCCTCGTGTGGCATGAAGGGGTTTGTGACCACCATCCTACGAATGGAATTAATGGCAATAAAAGCCGCTCGATGACTTGGGCCTAGGATGGTGCGTTGGGTATTAGCCTAGCTGATTATTATTATTATTAGATTATTAGACAGGCTAACTTGTGCATAGTATTAATTAAAAATAATGATACCACTGATGCACAATAAAAACATTTATTAAAAAAAAAGCTACAGCTGTTTCGGAACGGCTCGCACGTTCCAAAACAGCTGTAGCAAAAGTGGTATCATTATTTTTAGTTATTATTATTATAATCCGGCAGGAGTTACTTCAATTTTTATGGAAGATGATTGTTTCAAAGAAGATTCTGCTAAACACAGTTTGGTTGAGTTTAAAATGCCGCTTGTAAAATTATATTAGTACCCCCAATTATCAAAATATTTCAACTCTGTTTAAATTATTAAAAGAAAAGTATAAATTGTGAAATAATGCAGGAAAGTTAATGAGTGAGACGAGCAAAATATATTATTTTATTGATTTTAAATAGTGAGACAGGGCTCCGACCTGGGAAACCTGTATATATCAGGTAATTAGATTGTCAACAGAAAAGTCGGGGAAATTTATGAGTACAAATTGACTTCAATAAGTTTTCTTATTGAAGATTTGACTTCATTACTTCTCTCGTGTAGCATCACCAGCAGGTGCCTCAATTACTTCAGTAAGGGTGGTCATAATAATCAACTGGGCTAATTCCCGTGGCACCACCTGAGGTCTTACGATCGCCTATTATTTCGTACTTCGGGCTATGGTCAAGTCTAAATGACTACAGCAGTGTTATTTCATTTTCTAACTTGTCTTACTAGTCACCTCTGAAAAAACTTGGCTCACTGTCATTTCGCTGCGAGCTGATGTTCTTAAAAAACTTATTGCAGCAAATTCATTCCTCTAATAGAGTCTGAAGATGTCATAACTGAAAATTTTCAAATTTGTAGCTTTGGTACCTGGCATAATCATGATCTATGCCCTTGAAAATACCTCAATAAGTAAAAAAACTTAGCCATGCCATAATGGAAAGTTTACTTTTGTAAGCAAAATAAACAAAAACATTTGAGTAAGGTATAATAAAAGTGGTCAGATCCACTATTTGGCTGCACTTAGGTGGTCAGAATGAGTTTTTTAAGAACGTTTAGACCTATTGAATGATTTCTATGCCAAGTGTGTTATGGTTTGATTAATGGGTCTCTGTGAGTGATCATTCAAGAGCCCCACTAAAATTTTTACAAATCTTTCCAAAATTTATTTTATTTCACATTATCATGATCATTTTTCTGAACTTCTTTTTATATTGTAATATTATATATCCTCTATCTATTGTATACTAGTTGCTACTGGGGTAAGATGGACCGCTATGAAGCTGAAAGATTATTGGAAAACAAACCAGAAGGAACCTTTTTGTTGAGAGATTCTGCCCAGGAGGATTTCTTATTTTCAGTCAGTTTTCAACGATACGGCAAGACTCTGCATGCGCGGATTGAGCAGTGGAATCACAAATTCAGCTTTGATTCGCACGACCCAGGAGTATTTTCATCTCCAACAGTCTGCGGATTAATTGAACATTATAAAGATCCATCGTGTTGTATGTACTTTGACCCTATGTTAACTATACCATTACATAGAACATTTCCTTTCTCTTTGCAACATTTAAGTAGATCTGTCATATGTAATAATATGAATTACGATAAAATCAACAGCCTCAATTTGCCTAAATCACTTAAATTTTACTTGAAGGAATATCACTATAAACAACGCGTTAAAGTTCGCAGGTTTGACTGCTAAATTTTATTTGTAAATTAAATGGTTGCGATATGTTTTTGATACATGTTTTTAACCTTTTAAAATAGCCTCTTATCATAGTGATGAGAGTGAACAATCTCCAAATTTGTCTCGCTACAGACAAAGGAAAAAAAGTAGGCACTCACTACAACTTTATAAATTTGAGTGCGAATATTTCCACTCACTGTACCCAAAGTTTCACTTACTTTTTATGTTCATAATATGCAATAATTTGAGGAGGTAAAAATTGTAATGTTGCTGATAATAGTTGCATAGTGTCAACTTAACATTTCTACTATCCTAGAAGTTTCGCTGTTAAGATGCGTTATTATAGCATCAGTGGTTGTTTATAAAAGGTGAAAACCAAGTGTATGTTAATATACATTTCAGGATAGAAAGTTGATGGTTATTAAATTTGGGATGTTTTATTAATTTTTGTTACATATTTGTATTGAAAATAATTGTTAATTTGATATCTTTTTTTCTTAATAAACGTAACTTGCTTTTCATATTGCATTCTTTCTTCTTAATCTTTTACATATTTGTCCAACTGATCAGTAAACAGTGGTTGTGCTATCATATAGAAGCTATGGGTAAATAATATAAGTTTACGCTTAAATATTACCAGGGTCCCCATAGGCCCTATAATACCCATAAAATTGTATAATTTTGATATTTTGCCTATTTAAAATCCCGCCACTCACAAGGAGACTACCCGAGGTGTAACTCATAGATTTTGGTTTAAATTCAGGGATTAAGTAGACCTTCATATAACTTGAAAAACCCCAAAGGGAAAAAAAGCGATGGGCTTTAGTTTTACCATGGCAACTGAAAACGTTTTTGACAACTAAAATATTATATTTCTCTATGTAAATTAACATGGCAAAATCAAAGATTCCCCCCTTATGAAATTATTCAAAAAACTTTTAAACAAAGGTGGTTAAATTTGGGTAAATATCCAATTTTGGGTAAATATTCAATTTTGGATAAATATCTAATTTTGGGTTAATATCTAATTTTGGGTAAATATCTAATTTTGGGTAAATATCTAATTTTGGGTAAATATCTAATATTGGTTAAATATCTAATATTGGTTAAATATCTAAAATTGGTTTCTATATAATAATAAATACATTCAAATATTTCATTTAAATTAAAAATTATCTTAAACGATATTGTTTAACTTTAAATATAATATTTGTTTAAAAAATGGTTTCACTATCTAAATTCTTTGAATTTTACACGTACTTAATAAAGCTTTTCGAATTAAATTTACATAACCTGCTCAAATTTTATTCAATTTGAAAACTTAATAAAATTTTATCCAATTCACCTGATCAATCTACCCAAATTTAGATATTTGATATGAATTTTACCAATTTACCTGAATTTAGATATTTATAGTAAATTTACCCAATTTACCCATTGGAATTTAGATTTTAACCCAAATTTTTTCGGCTTTATTGACCCGAATAACCCTTAAGACTAATTTTTATCCAAATCTAAAAACGTAGGGTGGTTAATTTCCTGAAAATTAGGTCGATTTGTCGTGGAATGACCCCAAATTTAGAAGTTTACCAAAATTTAGATATTTACACAATTTAGATATTTACCCAAATTCAGATATTTCAAATTAAAATATTTACCCGAATTCAGATTATTTCAAATTAAAATATTTTTCCAAATTCAGATATTTCAAATTAAAATATTTACCCAAATTTAAATACTTACTCAAATTTAAATACTTACCCAAATTAAAATACTAACCTAAATTCAATTTCAATATTTAAATTAAAATATTTACCAAATTTGCATATTAACCCGAATTAAAATATTGACCAAAATTTAAATATTGACCAAAATTTAAATATTTACCAAATTTGCATATTAACCTGAATTAAAATATTGACCAAAATTTAAATATTTACCAAATTTAAATATTTACCAAATTTAAATATTTACCAAATTTAAATATTTACCAAATTTAAATATTTACCAAATTTAAATATTTACCAAATTTAAATATTTACCAAATTTAAATATTTACCAAATTTAAATATTTACCAAATTTAAATATTTACCAAATTTAAATATTTACCAAATTTAAATATTTACCAAATTTAAATATTTACCAAATTTAAATATTTACCAAATTAAATATTTACCAAATTAAATATTTACCAAATTTAAATATTTACCAAATTTAAATATTTACCAAATTTAAATATTTACCAAATTTAAATATTTACCAAATTTAAATATTTACCGAATTTAAATATTTACCGAATTTAAATATTTACCGAATTTAAATATTTACCAAATTTAAATATTTACCAAATTTAAATATTTACCAAATTTAAATATTTACCAAATTTAAATATTTACCAAATTTAAATATTTACCAAATTTAAATATTTACCAAATTTAAATATTTACCAAATTTAAATATTTACCAAATTTAAATATTTACCAAATTTAAATATTTACCAAATTTAAATATTTACCAAATTTAAATATTTACCAAATTTAAATATTTACCAAATTTAAATATTTACCAAATTTAAATATTTACCAAATTTAAATATTTACCAAATTTAAATATTTACCGAATTTAAATATTTACCAAATTTAAATATTTACCGAATTTAAATATTTACCGAATTTAAATATTTACCAAATTTAAATATTTACCAAATTTAAATATTTACCAAATTTAAATATTTACCAAATTTAAATATTTACCAAATTTAAATATTTACCAAATTTAAATATTTACCAAATTTAAATATTTACCAAATTTAAATATTTACCAAATTTAAATATTTACCAAATTTAAATATTTACCAAATTTAAATATTTACCAAATTTAAATATTTACCAAATTTAAATATTTACCAAATTTAAATATTTACCAAATTTAAATATTTACCAAATTTAAATATTTACCAAATTTAAATATTTACCAAATTTAAATATTTACCAAATTTAAATATTTACCAAATTTAAATATTTACCAAATTTAAATATTTACCAAATTTAAATATTTACCAAATTTAAATATTTACCAAATTTAAATATTTACCAAATTTAAATATTTACCAAATTTAAATATTTACCAAATTTAAATATTTACCAAATTTAAATATTTACCAAATTTAAATATTTACCAAATTTAAATATTTACCAAATTTAAATATTTACCAAATTTAAATATTTACCAAATTTAAATATTTACCAAATTTAAATATTTACCAAATTTAAATATTTACCAAATTTAAATATTTACCAAATTTAAATATTTACCAAATTTAAATATTTACCAAATTTAAATATTTACCAAATTTAAATATTTACCAAATTTAAATATTTACCAAATTTAAATATTTACCAAATTTAAATATTTACCAAATTTAAATATTTACCAAATTTAAATATTTACCAAATTTAAATATTTACCAAATTTAAATATTTACCAAATTTAAATATTTACCAAATTTAAATATTTACCAAATTTAATACCAAATTTAAATATTTACCAAATTTAAATATTTACCAAATTTAGATATTTACCTGAATTAAAATATTTACACATATAATAATAATAATAATCAGCTAGGCTAATACCCAAGGCACCACCTTAGGCCTAAGTCATCATGCGACTTTTGAAGCCCTTAATTCAGGTGGCCGGGTTACCCAAATTATTACTCAAATTTAAATACGTATCCAAATTTAAATACCCAAATTTAGACATTTACCCCAATTAAGATAGTTACCAAAATAATATAGTTACCCAAAAAAGATAGTTCCCAAAAATTACACATTGACCCAAATTTAGACATTTACCCAAAATTTAGACATTTACCCAAAATTTAGACATTTACCCAAAATTTAGACATTTACCAAAAAATTGGATATTCAACCAAAATTGGGTATTTACCCAAAATTGGATATTCAACCAAAATTGGGTATTTACCCAAAATTGGATATTCAACCAAAATTGGGTATTTACCCAAAATTGGATATTCAACCAAAATTGGGTATTTACCCAAAATTGGATATTCAACCAAAATTGGGTATTTACCCAAAATTGGATATTCAACCAAAATTGGGTATTTACCCAAAATTGGATATTCAACCAAAATTGGGTATTTACCCAAAATTGGATATTCAACCAAAATTGGGTATTTACCCAAAATTGGATATTCAACCAAAATTGGGTATTTACCCAAAATTGGATATTCAACCAAAATTGGGTATTTACCCAAAATTGGATATTCAACCAAAATTGGGTATTTACCCAAAATTGGATATTCAACCAAAATTGGGTATTTACCCAAAATTGGATATTCAACCAAAATTGGATATTCAACCACAATTGGGTATTTACCCAAATTTAACGACCTTTCTTTAAATTTTTTTGTATTATTTTTTTTTGACATCCACACATCGGTGTCGACCCAAGGCCTTAGACACCAGCACACAATAACTGATTAATCAGGGCGAGATATGTGTAACGGCCACGCCAACGGGGGGTACGTGGGGACAGGGGTGGTCGTCCTCACACGGCCATCCACAAACACTGACGCCTGGGATTACAGGAGTGAGCCAAAAATTTTTTTGAATAATTTCATATAGGGGGGACCTATAGAATCTTTGATTTTGCCATGTTAATTTACACAGAGAAATATAATATTTTAGTTGTCAAAACGTTTTCGGTTGCCATGGTAAAACTAAAGCCCATCGCATTTTTTCCCTTTGTGGTTTTTTAAGTTATATGATGGTCTACCAGGAGACATGATTAGGAGTTCACAGCCGGGCGCTTTTCCCAACGCGCGCTGTTAACGAAAAACGTGTCTTTTCCTTCTCTAACTTTTACCCCCCCCCCAAACCGTGGTATCTCCAGTCTGGGAGACGGACCCGAGAAGGCCGAGATGAAATATTTTAGTGGCGTTCTCTAGCGAGTATTGTGGGAACTACCGCTGAAGAATAAACCAGTTCTGACTGGGTTGTAGAGCCGCCACTGACTTACGAGAGCTTCCACCGCGTCTCCCAGAGGGCGCAATGTTGATAGGAAAGCATCTCACGCGACGGCAGTCCACGCGTCAAAAACCCGTTCAAAAATCACGTGACTCCTAAAAAAATTTCCTTCCAAGTGGGTCAAAATAATATAATAATTATATCATAAGCTGTGCAAAAAGAGGGAAAATTTCGAGAAATGAAAAAATATATATATAATTATATTTCTCTTTAAGTCATCGGTATAGACGTGATACTGATCGTCACTATTTAAGCTCTCTGAATATTAGTCGGACTCCCCATGGAGCTAGAGTTCCCCTATCTACTCTCCACTTCTCACTTTCTTTATTCTTTAACTTTTTGGGTTGAATTGCTTGTAGAGGGGGTGAAAAGTTTTGCTCAAGAGTTTTGGCCTATACAAACATGAGGGAGGCATAGGGGTAACATAAAATCCAGACTTGCAGTGTGTTTCAAAACCAGTTTTTTTGTGACCCTATTCCTTCCCCTGTTGCGAGTGAAGGATCCCTTTAAGCCCGGTGGGTTTGGAATGAAGACTTTAAATTCCGTTTGGTAAGTTTGGTGCCCAAAAGTTGAAGATCCAATACCAGCAGTGTCAAAAGGATCAAAATTTACCGAAGTAGAGAAAGAAAAATACGTTGAAGATCTTAAAAAAATAATTCAGCTTTAAGTTCTGGATTTGATAGAACAAACAAGAATATGACAACTTCCCGACTTCCGATTCAACCGACACGTTTGAAGTTGAAGGTGTACAAAGTTCCACGGCTTCTACCTCAGCATGTGCTTTAAACGCACTCTAGCAAGCTCAAAATTTGTGTTAGCGTCGAGTTCGGGACTACTTATTTTCATTCAATTTTGTCCATTAGATAGTAGCGACAATGAGAGTAGCGGAGGTTTCTCTAACTACGCTGTACAGCCAAAGGTAGCGGAGAGAGGATTTTCAGCCCCCTGGAGTGACTGATTTCTAACTGTTTGGGGCATATAGTTCATTCCTTCCCACATATACTTTTACTCTAAGGTTCGACTTTCGCAATAAAGATTGAAGTGAGGTTGGAATATCTCGTAGCATGCGTCGCGATAGACTCCAACGCCATCTCTTTTTAATAAAATAACTAAAAGCTACCTATGTGAGAAAATTCAGCTGGCGAGAGTGCGTTTAAATGTATCAAACTCGGGCAAATCTGATATAGAGAAGATAAAAATAATTTTTTTGGAATCCTGGAAGGAGTCACATCCTTGGGTAGATTGCCTCGAAAACGGTAATATGATTTGTAAAATTTGTCATAAAAACGTTCCTACACCGGAAGAAAAAGTCAGTACCATGGTCATAGGCAGTAAATTTCTACTTTAAAACGACACGAACTAACTTCTGCCCATCAAACTTATTCAAAAAAGAGGAACTCTTGAAAAATCCAGAAAAACAAATTATAATAAAACTTATTCTTAAATTGGATGAAAAAACGAAAAAGAAAAGATAAAAAATATTTCGCATAGTTTATTGAAAAGTCAAGTACTTCCTTCAACCATAAGTAACATTAAGTATGACACTTGTAGCCTTGCTCGTGCATTTTTTATTACTACATCCTTTCTTCACCAACGATAAATCAGAAAAACGACTAGCTAGTTTAATACTCTTTGGGATTTGATTTTTTTATTGGTCCTCGAAAAGGAGTCAGAGTTCAAATTTAGCCAATCATATAGCGCTACAAAATATTATGAGGTACGAAATGTAAGAAATAAAATGGCCGTTATGGTCATTGAATTGGGAATAATACTGCTAGAATTACAATTACGATTTCGGTTGCCATGGTTACGCGGGACCTGTTCTGAGAAGACTGTACGAAATTCATCTTTATAATTAGGCGGTAGCGCCATATATATTTTGTAAAGATATATGGCTAAAAATAAATAATTATTAGCTAACTCACCGTAACTTGTGTTAAAAAGGATCGTGTTGTCAGATTAAAATTATTTTTAAACATTTTCAAAGGTTTGTTTGTTACGAGAAATCATACATTTCAATTTCGCGTCAGATTTGCTCGAAAATTCAATTGCAATATAGTTGCCACCACTAGAGACAGATGCCGCCACGGTAGAACGATAAAGTTGATAAAGTTTCCTTATTGAAAGAAATTGGTCCCGCGCCAGCCAGATTTAGTTGTAACTCTATTTATTCCCAACTCAATGGTTATGGTAGTCGGCTTATTAGGCCTAACTCTATCGGAAAATTATACCTAAATAATCAAGGAGGATAGGAAGGGAGGCGAAGTAGGAGGGATGAACGCGCTAGCATCCTTGTAAGAAGTTTAGCGCGCGCTCGGTGGGAAAATTTCGGAAAAATGGTGCAAACACGTAGCGTAGCGGCCGCAATCTTGCCGCCATTTTTCCGAAATTTTCCCACCGAGCGTGAGCTAAACTTCTTACAAGGATACTGGCACGTTCACCCTTCCTACTTCGCCTCCCTTCCTATCCTCCTTGAAATAATAAATATTATTAGGGTCATTTTCAAAGTTTCAACTGAAAAAAAAAATTATTGCGTAATTAGTAAACGTTATTCCCGAAGTTTGAAAAAGGTTAATTCTTACATTTTAATTCATCAATTCATTTTTATTTTGATCACAGCGAACAAAACCAGGCATTCATCCAGGTACAAAATACAAGTATATTCAAATTATAATAGTAAAGATCTGGAAGAAATTGTAATAAAATATTCGTAAACTAAATGATAAAACCTTTTTACATTAAAAACGTAACAAACTGAAGGTTTTTTAACGTCTACAGTATTTGGTGCGTAACATTGATAAACATCAATGAGATTGATCTTCTCAATATACTACACTAGTGATCCACAAATTTCGAGTTGTTGGTGAATTTCTAATATAATACCATTTGCCCGATATAAAGATTTAATATTGTTGGGGAAAATACATACAATTTCTTTAATTTCTTCCATTGATAAGTTTCCGTGGCGAAAACGAAATTAGTGCGGCTATACGCCTTAAGCCTAAAAATGACTGTTTTCAAAACCGCGGGAATCACGTTCCCGGAAGTTGGGTTAGATTAGTTCATGCCGTCGCTACCGAGTGGCGCTATTTCGAAAAAATTTTGACGTCACTGTGAAGAAAGGATGTAGTAGAACATTTTCCTAATGTCATACTTAGGGGTATTATGTTACTTATGCTTCAATCAATTTCCAAATTTATGCGCACTTCAAGAAGCGAAGGGTTTAGAAGTTGGATCTAGATATACATCGCATCATAATGTAGTTCCTGAAATTTCTAAATACATAGCCATTTCATTAACACAAGATGTGATTAACAAAATAAATATTTCGGAATAATATTAGATGGGTCAACGGACAGGTCACTTGAGTCCCACGAAATTGTTCATGTCTCGTTATTTTTTTTTGATAGTTACAAAGTGGTATCGGCCCCAGGCCTTAGACACCATATGTCTCGTTACTTTCTAACGAAAAAAAAAAGAAACAAAATACTTTGGACTCATTAAAAGTGGCTCAGCTGTTCAAATTATGCAATCCCTAACAATGTTTTTTCATGAAAATAAAGTAGAAGAACCATTTAAAAACTTTTAGCTATAACAATCGATGATGGTCTTTTTAAGCTTATACCAAAAATTGCCCATATTTAATATCAATTCATTGTCTCGAACATAAGTTAGAGCTTTCCGTGAAAAACATATTAAATGACAAGGAATTAGATACACAGTGTTTCGAAAGGTTATTTGAAATAATTGGGTAACTTTACAATTTTTATACAAATTCCCCGAGAAAATCTGAGCATCTTAAAATGGTTAGTCAGGAGCTCGAAGAAGACATTGGAAAATTTTTGTCTCTTCCAGGACAAGATGGGTCATGCACCACCACCGTAGTTTAAAAGTTGTCTTTAAAAATTGGAAAGCCGTTAAACATTTAGAAATAGTTGGGTCACAAGAAAATGTAGCCAAAATTTTATCGATAATTCTTGATTCCTCATTTATTTCCTATTTGGCTTTCTCTGCTGATTTTTATAACCTTCTTGGAAGAACATCTGAGCGTTTCCAATCAAATCAACTCCTTCCACACGAAGCTATGATATAGCTTGAAGTTTTGGCTGGACAACTAGTAGAGTTAGGGAAAAACGGAGGGGATTTCGTGAAGAAGACGTCAAAATAAACTTCGACCTTGAAAATTCTCAAATTTTTCTTAAAGAAGTGGAAACCATAACTACTTAAGTGTCAAAAAACGTGTTGTCAATGATGGCAAATAGTTCTTTAGAACTAATTAATTTGAAGATTTTGGATATTCGCCATTGGCCAGAAAAGGTCCAATTTGAACAAAGTAAATCTAAATACAGCAATGACTATAAAAGAATTAGGACCATCAATTAAAATTAATTTATGGCTTAGTAATAAAAATTTACTATTAAATACTAAGGAGTGTGGTTCGATAATCATTTAAACTGGAATGTCCATGTTATCTATATTCCGTAAGAAACTATCATGTTCCTCTTGAGCTTTACTACAGTTTATTTTACTCTTATTTAAATTATGCAGTTGTCTCATCGGGAAAGTGGGAAACACTTCAATTTTTAACCTAAATGAAATAAAGTATTTACAATGTAGATTGGCTTGCTGCTACCGAACCATTATACAAAAAAAGGCAAGTGTTAAATATTTTTCAAATCTATGATTATATAAGCCTTAATTTTATCCACAAAAATACCTCTGATCAGTGCCGGATTAAGGATTAGGCACACTAGGCACGTGCCTAGGGGAACCCGAGGGTCAGCGGGCCCCGAAAGATCCCACGTCAATACGCTAGTTCAAAGAATAAGTTATTTGAAAAAAAAACATTAAGCTTATTTAAATTTAATAACAGTTTTACGGCATGTTTTTTCAATCAATAACTTTGAAACTATATTGATTCTTTATTTAATATTTATAATATAAATGAAATATGAAATACTATTCCGAAAAACACTAAAAACGAATTCGAGTAAGTCGAGATAAGGTACCGCGTAACAGTGGCGGACTGGCCATAGACTGGGCCTAACCGATGGCAGGTGGGCCCCATGATAAATTTGGTCAGTGGGACACCTTAAACCTTCAACAATATGTCAACATTATAGTAGCTTCAAAATATAATAGAAGTTCCAAAACTTTCAATATTAAATTATATTTTTACTGAATAAATTAATATTTTATTTATAAAAAAAGTTCCAATGACATCGTCGGGGTGCCGAGGCGCTGGCGGTTCCGCGTGGATTCATTTTCAAAACAATTTTAACCATTTTTAACACATTTTTAAAAGTTTGGCTAAGCCCAAGTACCCAACGAAAGAAACTACGTAGTTGAACAGTACTAAGTTACGTTTTATATTTGGCAGGGTCCCGCTGATTTAAGAGTAAATGTGTTTAACCTAATAATGGACCGCATTGTCCAGTCACTAGATTCACGTTTTTTACAACACAAAAAGTTGTATAAAGATTTATCTTGCTTGGACACAGCAAATTTTAAAAATATTACAGAGAAGGGTCTCGAAGATGACGCCTGGGTTGGTGTTAAGCTTTCTCCACGAATCAGTAAAGATGAAGTTATGTTGGAATTGCTTTCTTTTGCTTCAAACTTCGACGTATTAAAATTATTGCTTAATTGAAAAGGAATTGTTAGATGAATTGGATGTAGAAGCAATTATTGACAGATTCGCACAGTCATCTAGTGTATTTCAACGATTACTCAAAATATAGTGGAACATGAAACATGCTTTTAAACAAGCGGTTAATAAGTAAAATTTCGGCATTTGTCTAAAATATAAACTAAAATTAACAATCTGTATAATTATGTTTACATTTAGTATCGACTGTATGTTGCCTTTAATATGTTATCTGTAATTATTAAAAACATTATATAGCTAAAACATTTCTTTTATAAATGGCGACGAACCAGCGACCTATGAGTTGCCGTTTCAAAGAGTATTCCAATTGAAAGGAACTGTTACAACTAGGTGATATATAAAATGCTTTGGCTTAATAAAAAATCGGGATATATTTTACGCGAGACAAGGGAACACCTATATTGTGGGCTTAGTAGTCCAAAAGGAAGAGGCGTTGGGACCGCAACCCACAGGTCGCTGGTTTGATTCCAGCCTGAGGCATGCCCAGTGGTATTCCTTGATTTAATTAAAAATATTATAGCATTTATCCTTCTAGTTTTCGGCAGTAGCGTAGTTCGCACACAATTGAGTAAAAATAATTAAAGCGAAAAATTATTAACATAAAACAATATTTCAGGGGGGAATGTTCCTTTTTCGGAGGGTGTCTCCCCCCTGTCTACGCCTCTGGTTTTGGGTGGGCCCCCTTTGACCCCTGGCAGTCCACATTTTTAGACCCAGTCCGCCACTGCCGCGTAGCCTCTATTTCGTTTTACGGTGATCTATAGAGGTAGAACCGTACCAAAACGACTACCTTGTAACCTTGCATAACCAATCTCTTGTCCACTCTGTGACTCCGTGTCAGGCCGCTCAGCATAGAGGGGGTTGCCCCACCCTTGTTCATTTTGTTTGGCCCCAGCATAGTTTTTTATATAAACATCGTTAGGATTTGAATTGACAACATTTTCCCAGCATTAAACAAATATGAATAGTCTAACTATAATTTGGATAATCATGGTCCAGTTATTACTTCCTTTAAGTGGGTGCTATGGCATTTATATTTATTTTTTGGTTTAAGTTACGTTGTGAATTGTCACTTATGGAATTCAGGAACGTATGTAATTAAGGGCTTCGTCTTAGAGGGGTAGGGCGAAAAGTTAGGGTTTTGCCTAGTCAAATAGAAAAAGGTTGGTTTTTGGGTTCAAACAAAGTTCAAATAGAGAGGAGCATGCAGTGGCATAGCCAGATGGGTGGACCAAGGGGCAAGTCCACCCCCTACGCTACTGGGAGCATGGACGCCGGCAGAAATTAAAAATTATTTTAAGTCATATAGCGAACTCACCCGATGAAATATACAACCTTTACACATACAACGATCCGATAAATGAACGAGCTATAGCTAAAGCTTAGTAGGAATAGGGATATAAGTTTCCCGAAATTGATGTAACACACATTTCAAGTAACTGGATCACTCTTCTTCGTCACTGCACTCCACAAAAAGGTCGGCAGAAAAAAGAAGTATGGCTAAAGAAAGGGGTGGTGGAGCAATTTCCCCGTTTGCCCACCTCTGCGGGCGCCCATGGAAAAAAACCATTTCCCATTTTCAAAATGGTCATTGTGTCAACTCTAGAAAAAGTTGGTTTGCTTAGCTACCCTCTTACTCCATCCTTCAGTCCTCTACTTGTATTAAAGGGGCCCCCCGATAGCCTAGTGCCTAGAGGCCCCCAAGGGTCTTAATCCGGCACTGCCTCTGATAATCTATTTACATTCAACGTAACCAAATCAACTTTAAGATCTGAAAATATTTTAAAACCACCCTAATGTAAAACCGCAAAAAAACTAAACTAAATTTTTTACAGTGGCGTTAACTCTATAATGAGATATATGAAAAACTAAAGGAGATTAAAACAATAAATAGTCTCAAAAAACATTTGTGCTTAACAAACAAGTTGGCAAGCCAAAATATACCTCTCCTCGGAAGAATTGTCCCTAGTGGTATTAATTTCTCGAGATAATCCTTAAAGATATATCTCCGCAATTTAGAGTTATTTGTTAAAAATATTAACCCATTTCTATCCCGCCCGGTATAAAATTTTAATTATAATTAAAATAATTGAGACGAAACGACCAATTTTAATTTATTCAGAATATCATAAGTTAAGTAGTTACAACAGTAAGTTAGACGTACTATAACAATGCACAATTGAATTAAACCCTTTTACAGAACAAGTTTATCAGTTAAATATAATACGAAGCAAATTTTAATGAAAGAAATATCTACAGAGGCTTTTTGGAATTACTCGCTTACGAAATACTTGCCGCATCTTTAACGCTCATTTTATTTCAACACTCGCCCTTGATGAAGATACCGTAGATATCTGGTAGTGGACGACTCGTTCACTTCCTGTTGACGTTGTGACGCATACCACATGAAAGAGACCAATGCCGTCCAATTTCCAATATCATATAATGACTCGCACACCCAAGAAATCATTGACTGCGTTAGAAATCGTAGATATCCAAATATCCACACCAAATGTATTTACAAGAAGCAAAAACCTTACCATCAACAAAGCACAGAGAGCCACTTGACAAACCGCCAGCTCTTAAAGCAATTAACGTTAAATTATCTCCCTTGAATTAACAGAACTATATATAGGTCGTTAAGAAAGTGGACCACCCACAGGGTCTACCCTTTAACCCTCTAATCTCGGCTGACTGCGCTAAAACAAGATTTAACCTTTAAAAAATACCAGATTAGGCCTTCATAAATTCATTAATAAAAAAAGACTTTATTACCTATTATGCTTACGATGCCTGTCTTAATTTCAGTGAATCTAAGCAGCTATCGGTGGTTCTGTGGTAGAGCGCTCGACTGCCAAGCCGAATGGTCTGGGTTCGAAACCTGGGTGGCGCATTTGTTTTTAATCAATAGAGAAACGCTTAATTAGAATTTCTTCGATGCAATAATTTCAATTTCAATTCTATTTCAATTAAACCAAAATTTCCTACTCTATTAAATACGCTTCCGATAAAGCTGAATTTCTAATTTTCAATAAGGCGTAACAAGTGTCGGTGGTTCTGTGGTAGAACGTCCGCCTGTCAATCAGGAGGTCTCGGGTTCAAATCCCGCCCGATGCGATCGCAAATTGATACTAAGACGAATACCGTGTACAACTGGTGGAAACCCTGCCATTGGACGTTGAGGTAGCATTACACTCAGCACTCGGTCCGTCCCAAAGTCATTAAGAAGAAGTTGGAGAGAAAACGCCCATATAAACACAACAGACTCAACATGCACAACCATCAGAACACAAACACAACAAATTCAACACTCACAACCTACGCATAAACATTACAAAAACGTAATACACCAAACCGTCACGACGGTGAGCGAAAAACCACCATCCAAACCAAACCGCAAATGCATCCGTTAACGCTCACCGTCACCCGGTGGTTTTGCCAACCCTTTGAGAAACTGCGTACGCAGTGATTACACTTTGCACTGAAAATGCGAACGCGTTCGCAGTCCTGACAGACAGACAGACCCACAGACCCACAGACAGACACGGTCGTTGTATAACCCCTCCTAGGGGACTTTGTCCCCTCGGAGAGGTAAAAAGTGTGAAAAATTATTAGTACACGTATGTGTAATTATTGCTATGTGTTAAAGTACAGATTTTTTCTAATATAATTTTTAAATAACCCAATATCTATAATCTCTTAATTTGTAAACTCATAAAAAGAGGCCTTCTAATTCCTTTGTAACAAAAACCAAAGTTATAAAAAAATATTTGAATTTGAATTTAAATTTACTCTCTATTAATATATTCTTCAAAATAATTTTTTTAATTGTGATTAGTTAGATTAGTAAAATCACCCTACATCGAATTTACCTAGTCCTAGATATCGCATTTTTGGTCTGATTTCCCTTTTCCCTTTTGGGATATTTAGGGGTGAAAACTTTTCCCTCGAAGCTCTTAAAAGCTGGTTTCACACTCGACGGAAAATTAGCAGCGTAAATTTGAACGTTAGCGGTATATGGAATGGGAATCAATTTTCAGCTAGGCTTTTATTATCGTCTTTCCGGCATATTTTCCGTCGAGTGTGAAACCAGCTTTAGAGCTTTTCTGCCTACACTAACTTAGGAAGATCAGTTTTTATAGCACTTGTGAGTATGTCAACGCATTTACCTACATCCTGACAGTAAAGTTCAGTTCCATCATATTCACGGAAATAGGTGTAAAGGGCATGGTAATCACAATTGGAGTAGCCAAATGAATCGTAAGTGACTGAAATGGTTTTATCAAATGCGGATAGTATTCTACTTTAAAAGGAGGGTATTAATCATCAACCTTCACGAGCGGTTCATTGACATTACTTAAACATAAATCTAAGAAGTTGCCACAATTATTTTTAGAATTATTAAGTTGTTGTACATTACTATAGCGTTACATACATCTAATATTATTTATAGTATTAGTATAAACCATACAGTAGTATTATAATTAATCCAATCGACCTTGGGAAGATTGAATTCACCCAACAATGCAATATCATGCTCTAACGAAGGTACGTTCCTTTGCCAATACGTACTGAATATTTCATATTTTTCAAGGTAATCCAGAGGAAAGTATACGTTCCCAAGAATCAGAGTTAATCCTAACTTCTAGAAAATACACCCTGGGATACTCTCAAGATCAGTGCGTCTTATAACTGTAAAATTATTTTTAATTGCAATTAGTGCTCCTCCACCTCGAACATTAGTTTTAGACGAAGCATCAATTTCACGTGTTTACTATTTTAAATTCACTTCACGAAAAACATGATAATAAATGAAAATCTTTTGAGGTCCGTGGAACAAAACCAAAAGGGCTCCAAGACCTGAAGTTGAGAGTGTCTTGCTCGCTTATTTGGTACATTGAGAATAATTCTTCTTTCCATAAACACGCCCCCGACTAATTGGCCCCCTTTCCGAACGTTACTGTTAGAGCTTTGACAACAGCTTTGGCGGTATAATACAAATTTGGTTGTACGTCCAGTCACAGTTGCGCAAATGTTTGTTTTTACTTTGACGGGAAATTTTATGGAAACATCTATTGTACAAAGTTTGCGCGCTATAAGACAAAGGCGTGGATGCAAAACAGACGGACTACAAACCTTTCGGAAATGTTCGAATTTGTTTTATAAAAAAACTTAGATTTACCCATTTAATTCATTGTAAATGGTATTTATAATGATCTGACTGGCTTTTCATCATCAGAGACTAAACTTTCGCGGTGAGTTACACGACCCAAACCTTTTGCCAAATGAGTAAAGACCAAACTATTTACTGCGTGGAATAAGCAATAAAATGTACATGTTATGTCAACTTTATTGTCTAATTTCAGTGTACAGCTCTGGATTAAAACAGTTAACAGATGCACACTGCCCCAATTTTAAATGGTAGAATAAATTTTGAAACGCAACGAGGTTTCGTAAACTTTTCGGAAATCTTAGACATCCCTGATATAAATTGGTCGGATATGCAGAGAGAGGCTCCCTTTTCTGTTCCTCTGCAGTCATTGTCATTTGCGCAAGAGCAGAGGCAAACGGCGGATTCCGCGTTTTCTCCGTTATCTGTGGAACAATTGCCTTTTTTGGTAGGGCACCTCGAAAGGTCACATTCACTTGTTGACTTGCAATCTATATCAAGGAGTTATAAAAATGTATTTAGTCTCTCGCGCAATAATACAGTTTTCTAAATCACTGAGAAAGGAACTATTAATAATAATAATCAGCTAGTCTAATAAACAAGGCACCAACTTAGGCACAAGTTATCTATCGACTTTTATTTCCTTTTAATTCGGGTGGCCGGGTTAAATTGCGAAGGAGGATGGCGACAAGCCCTTCATTACACGGGAGCCCAAAGCTCGACCCTACACTTACTATTGCAAGTTTTTATGAAAAGGGAAAACCGAAGAGCTCGGTTAAAAATCCCTTTAACCAGTGAGGATATAACTTTCTAAGGAGATACAACGCTCGTCCTACACACGTGCATAAACGTGCCTTTTTATAGTTGGTTTAATAAGGCTTCTGGAACCTAGGGGCAACAAACACAAGGAGAACACAGCTAGCCTTTAAACACGCTAACGCAGTGTTGTGTAAAAATTTCATTGGATCATCCTAACAAACGTGGGAAATATATCTAAGGTAATAGCGTTGTCAATATATTTGGTATTTTGTAGTGGGGAGCTTGGCACAATTTATCTTCCGGTCAAACCTTAGAATAGTTTAAAATTCATCTTTCTGATTGGCAAACCTGCACTATCTTACCTCAAATTCGAGCGATAAGGGAGTTTGAAACCGAGTCTTTAAAACACACGGAAGACAGGTTTGAACTAAAAGTACTTACCTGCGAAAGGAGCAGCTGTTCCTTGAGAATAAATAGTCTGCAGAAACATGACCAACACTAGGCAACAGAAAACGACGATTTTGTAGCTCATTTTCTTGTTTCAGGTACAGCAATCAGGTTATCTATTAAAAAAATGAATAAAACCACACCAATATTCCAAGCAACTAGAATTTTGGTATTTGTGTGTTATTACTGCTGCGTTAAAGGGGCTCCAAATTTCGGTGGCAAAATGTGCTTAAAGTCAGTAAAGTGTGAAATTTACGGTTGACTCTGCCCGCCTCTGCCAAGGCCGAGTGAGGGGTTGGGGGGAATGAAAAGCATGCTCAATTTTCTTTTTTTTGCCACCGAACTTTGGAGCCCTGGTTGGAGCCCCTTTAACTACGCGATTTAAACGGTTACACTAATCTTATACTTTTCCTTGCGGTATTGCTTATGGTATAATTTTGTGTAGATAGTCAATTTTAAAATATTTTGTTTTGTACCCAATGAATGACTTTGTATAAAACTTTTTTTTAAAATCCATCATGGAGGAAGAGAGAGGAGGCTTTATGAATAAAATTTTTACCCCGGGAGCTTGATGCCAACTCCCACAGGGTAGGAGAGTTAGGGCTGACAAAAAAGGGGATCAGCACCCGTCGGTTTTCGTGTCGTCTCGCGCATTCCCTATTTGGCGCCCTCTTTTAGTGTTTAGGCGTACTCGGTGTAATTTCACAACGGCCAACAATTTCAACAAAAATAGAGGGAGCCAACTAGAGAACGTGCAGCCAGGTCGTGAAAGTTGACGGGTGCTGATCCCTTTTTTGTCAGCCCCCACTCTCCTACCCTGTGGGAGTTGGCATCAAGCTCCCGGGGTAAAAAGGTTATTCATTAAGCCTCCTCTCTCTTCCTCCATGAATCCATTCATAACTTTTTTTGTCGATTGGTTAGGACCGAAGTGTACCATCTTTTCGTATCAGCAGTTTAGTATGGGTAACCACGTCTTGCATTGAAACTGAATCAATCTTTATGATACATGATTGTTTGGCCCGATAGCTATATAGCGTAGAGGGAAATAAATCCTATCTTTTACTATAAAGATAATTAACGTTCTAATCCTAATTTAGAGAGATGTGATGAATATTATTTCTCTAGCGAGAGTTGATGAGTCAGTGTTTGACTTTTAATTTGGAATGATGAATTCAGAAGGAGAATGATTAAATGTACGAAAAAAGCCATATCTGGTTCCTAATGCTCAAAAATAATAATAATAATAATAATAATAATAATAATAATAATAATAATTTATTAGTTAATTGATTAGATTCCTACTATAAACAGTACAATTACAGAAAATAAAAAAAAATGTTATAATAATACAATATGTAATCCTTGGTGTAAGCGATAACCATAGAGTGACTAAGATAAAACAGTGAAAATGTAGAAAAGTCTTTAATCAAAAGGTGAAAACATTTAAATAAATTTAAACTCTTAAGAGATACTCGTACCAATAGCTCTTCGAGCAGAAAATAAAGAAGATACACGAATTAAAAATCATATAAAATAGACAGAATTCCCAGCTAGCGATAGACCGGTTTCGCCCTGTTTGGGGCTCATCAGTACCGTGGCTTGCGACTAATTAATTTTTTTTAAACTTGTTGCGAAGCAACGGAAAGCCGAATAACGATAAAGTGGTGGGAAATATAATAACTTTCTAACTTAAAATTATGTTGCGTTATTTAATTTCATTTTTGCTTCACTGTACAATTAATTTGGAATAAGTTAATATACGTTTATTTTAACTTAATTGTTTATTATTTTGGTCAATTTGATATTAATATACGTACTATGACTTTCAGTTACCCTTTAAACTCAGAACCTTTTCGCCAACCAATTGTACTGTCATATAAACGTATCTCATAGTCTATGTTGATAAATGAACGTTATTTTATCATAGCACCATCTCGAAATTAAAATGAAATATTGTCGTTTGTTAAGGTTTTGATTTATTTATCTAGTGCTTATTTGGCCATGGCCTATTGTTTGGGCTTCCAAGATAAGGTTCCCCTTATTAATTTGGCAAGCTGTGTATTTCCATTTTTATTACCTTGTTAGCTGCCCTACAGATTTTGACATAACTATTTAGAAAAATCTTTCAATGAATAAAATTTGCTAAGTGCACCAATATTTATCTGAGCAAATGATTGTTTTTTCTTATTCAAAGAAGGAAGAAAGAAGGGCTGATTGAGTCTGAGAAGACCGCGAGCCCGGCGAAGATTTGAGGCGTGGGTGTAACGTGTGGGACAAATGCAGTCCGCTCGTCCACCTGATTAATCAGGGCGAGATATGTGTAACGGCCACGCCAACGGGGGGATACGTGGGGACAGGGGTGGGGACACCCGCGGCGGAAGTATTCCGACCACCCGTTGGGGGGTTGGTGATCGTCCTCACACGGTCATCCAGACGCTTGGGATTACAGGAGTACGCCACCACTCATCGGTTTCAAATCATACATTTTGAAAGTTTAAAACTTGAAGTCGTCGAAATTTAGATTTCGCTAGCTCAAAGAAATTTGCCTAACTCTGGTTAATATTAGTGGTGGAAGTTCCTCCGTGCCCACCTCATGTTGAGACCCTGCTGCAAAAATGACGTGTTATAAACTTGATACATTTACTTGCAAAACTAACGCTCGGCGTCTCACAGGAAATATATTAAAATTTTGAAACATTTTAATAAATTTACTCAAGAAAGTAAGGACCAGCTCTCGCTAGACCACCGCCATTAACCGAGAGCTGAAACTTTCAAGGCAACCTCCGCGCTGACTAGATGGCGCTCTAGTCGAACCTTAGTTCTTTTTTTAATAGATGTTTCTATAAATTAACGTGGTCTTCTTGTTTGAGTGTAGCTACTACGTCACTTTGGTAATATTACGAGCGCGCTTAAAGCGAGATAAACCTCGGATTTTTACGTGCGCGTGCAAATCGCGCGTGTCAAAATAGTCTAATAAAGCTATGACATATTGACGTAAGAGCAACATAAAAACAAGTTCGGAAAACCTAGCTGAATTTATAGAAATACCAATTTAAAATTCTCCTTACCAGTACCATGCCGGTAATATGGGACCTTTTGGCGGAATCATACTCACGAGGACCTTATAATAGACTTATGATGCTGGTATGAAATTCTAGAAATGTTTTATTTAAATCATATATTAATACAAAAAAATCTAGTTTCTAGTTTCAGATTTCTTGCTTGGAGGTGGGCATAAGCAGAAATCGAAGCTTTTAGTGCTGTTACAAGTAGCCTTGGTTCCTCCTTTACAATACTTTTTAGAGCAATAATTTTCTGTATTATCGTTCACTTCTGGGCTGATGTTCTCACAAGCACAAAGACAGAAACCTTGTCCGGGTTCAAAATCAACTGGTTTGTAGCAAGTTGTGGTATCTGGTCTGCCAACGTTTTTGCACGTCTTGACGCAGTCATCCTCTTTAACGCATTCTAAAAATTGGAAACAAACAAGACGACAACTTATTTTATAATCTACCCACAAATAATCCGTGTCCAGTGGTCACATTTTATTGCGCTATGTTTAGAGCTCATAATTGAATGAAGTCTCAACTAGTATTATTATTATTATTACTATTACTATTATTATTACATTTGTGACTTGTCAAGTACTTACTATATTCGCTAGGAATGCCATAATAGGCTTTCAATGAGATTAACAAGATGCCCACAGAAATCAGGTACTTCATTGCTGTTATCGCTATATTAAGCTAGAAGAACTTTACTTTTGGGTGTAAAAAATATATACGTCCGACGAAAAATAATTTCGAAGCACAATTTAGCGTATGTTCTATTTGGCTTAGACATTTTATATAGTTTTGGTTAAGCAAAATAGTTGAATGCTCTTTTACTCACAAGTGGCGTGTCTCTTCCTGAAAGCTTTTCTGTTTGTTGAATAATCAATATATTCATTTTGTGAAACAATGCATACGCATAAAAGTGTCATTAATTTTTTATTAATGCTCCAACTGTTATAAATATATCCCGACTAATGTATTCGGCGGAAATTATTAACCTCTCTTGGAGACATTCACCCGTGTTAGTGTCGAGAAAATAATGTAAAATACTAATTTGTCAAATGTGATCATCCACTTAAGGGAACTCAGCGCTCTAGGTTCAAAAGTATTTTAGGTTATTTCGGACCAGCTTTCGGTCGATCTATTCAAATATACATTTTTTGCAGTTCAGGTGCAAGCCCACGTTGGAGCTACAGTGTAGGAGAGAGTGTCAGTGTCGATGAAAGGTTTGGTAAGAAAATTAGCATTAAAACCAAAGGAAGTGTCATACTTTGTTTTAGAGTATTACCTATGTGTAACGTTTAAATGATCAGAACGAACTGTTAAAGTTGGTCGGTTTCTCATTCGCATTTTCTTTGGAATGAGCTATATACTAAGCAAATCAAGGTTCAAATATATTTATTGTGTTCTGGAACTACACACTTTAAGTCACAAATAAGGAAGTAAATTACTTTTCGTAAATTACGCGCCCTTAAATGCCTGGTTTTTGAAAATTTTAAGAATTTGAATGCAGTAGTTCGATATTTAGGTTCCCTCTATTAAAATAAATATTTCCAAAACTTATTCGAGTACAGCTGTGGATTGTAAGTAAATTTGTGGTTCATTGTCTATACTGCATACAATAAAGCGAGGTACACACTTACCCCTAAAATCGCTTCGTTTTAGATAACTAGTTTTCAAAACCAGCGTTAAAAATCACTTCGTGTTGGTTCGGGAAGCAACTCGTCCAGGTCTATTCGCTTAGAATCGCTCGTATTTTCCAAAATAATGGGAATACAATTCTAAATAATGTCAAATAATATTACGGTATGTATAGTAAACATGATTAACTAATTGTTTTTGGATACATTTTAGTATTTTCAAAATTCTGCTCATAATTTGAAATGCCGTTAAGCCAGGGCTATAAGCTAACCGGGGTGAAGCGATTTCGCAAGTGTGAACCAAGAATTATCGTCGGCGGTCAAAACTGGCATTCAAACCGACCTAAACTGGGTTTTAAGCTCTAGTGTGATCGTGGCTTAAGAGGACTATAAGTCGCTATTGACTTGGCCCTCGACCTTCTAATGTAAAGCCCAACCATATATGACTATGGAGTTATTTGTCAAAGAAATAGTATTAATCGACAAGCAGACGAAATCAGTAGTATGTCAATATTTTTCGTCAAACAATTAAAAAAAACGACTTAAATTTATTTTTCGGAAAGACAGATATACAGTTATAGATAAAATCCCTAGTTTGCATATTAACATTGAATTACTAATCAGGTTTAGTATGTCTTCTTTACAGAGGCTATATGTACTTAAAGAAACCAGGAAATGTAAATAGTGTATCGTTTAAGATGGCTTGTCCGGACATAAGCAAAAGTCAACGCTTTTAGGGCGTTTACAAGTGGCCTTAGTACCGCCTTCGCAAAAGGATTTGAAGCAGTAATTTTCTGTGCCACCGTCCAGTGTGACAACCTCACAGGTACAAAGACAGAAACCCTGTCCAGGTTTGAAGTTCACCGGCTTGTAGCATGTTGTTGCGTGTGGTCTGCCCATTTCTTTGCACACATCGACGCAATCTTTGTCTTCAAGGCACTCTGAATATTGAATCAAATAGGAAGTGCATTACTTTAATATCTGTGGACAAAGTTGAGAGGAGTCGGGCGATTTTAGTTTAGACCCGACCCAACCTGAAAAAATTAATAATTTTTACCCGACCTGGCCCAACAAAAAAATAAATATTTTTTAACCAGCCTGGCCCAACAAAAAAATAAATAATTCTTACCCAACCTGGCCCAACAAAAAAATTAATATTTTTTACCCAACCTGGCCCAACAAAAAATAAACAATTCTTACCCAACCTGGCCCAACAAAAAAATAAATAATTCTAACCCAACCTGGCCCAACAAAAATATAAATAATTCTTACCCAACCTGGCCCAACAAAAAATAAATAATTTTTATCCGGCCCTGCTCGAAAATAAATTGTCCGACCCAGCCCAATAAATTTTATATAATAAAAAGCCCGACCCAATTCAAAATGAGTTTGATTCGAGTGTAAGACTTTTAACGAATTGTTAAGATTTAAAGGGCCACACCGCTACATGAAATTTAATGATTTCCCAGGGTATTATTGGCCGAAATTGCTGTAACTATTCGTATATCTGAATAGTCTCTTTGGCATACATACGGCTTGTTAAACCACAACGGTAACTTATAGAAAGCTTATAAATCAAATGTTCAAATAAATAAATAAAAAATTTCCTAAAATGTTTGTTTCTGAGAGTTTTCTCATTTGAATATAAGGATCATCCTAGAAATTATATTTTTTTACTGTACTTAAGGATATAAATTTTTCTATTCCTTTTACAATTTTGATTAAGTTTTTTCCAAATAGATCAATTTAAAATCACGAAACACAAAAATTTATAAAATAAAGCAGTTTGACTGGTGACATAAACGAGATGTTAAGTTTCGCATACCCCCCTTGTGTTCTGAACTCGTTTGGGTGGCGCTCACTGAGATATTGTCCCCGAGCGAAACTCTGCTTAATCCGATCCATTTGAACCCACGTTTCACTGCTTCCGGAACTAAAGCATTGGAATTGCAAAGTAAACGAGTCCCAAAATGGGGCCAGGTTCAATGTTAGTACCTATGCACTGGACCTTAAAAATGTTCTTTTGTGGATGCTGTTGTTAGTGTGTTAATACAAAATATCCAATATTTCCATGAGCAACTTTCATAACAAAATGTTAGTTCTTAAATATGCTGTTTAGATAAGGAACAAGATGTTGAATATTATATTTTTTCAGGCAGAGGTGCTAAGAAGGTTACAGAAGAGGTTATATATTTCTATTTGTGGTCTGAAATATTCGAGGTTAAAATTTATGAGAATTTGCAGCCACGGGAAAAAATTAGTACGCCAATCAGAGCGTGGAACGTTAACTAAATTTACAGTGATTTAATATAAATATTTTAGTTGAGCTGATTGACGTACCTGATTTTTAATATCACTGAGATCAAGTGAGATATAGATATCTGAAATGATGCAACTTCAAAGGTTTTTTATTTTTATTTCATGAAAATTTATTGTTGAACTAACTAATGTTTCATTTAATGTTAATTTTTATGATATTGAAAAAGAAAGAAAAATGTCAACATAGAATTTATTTGATATGAAGTTCATTTTAAAAAATAATAGAAACGGATAACTTTTATAGTAGATGGCGCTTCAGTCACTCCGTTTGTGCAGATGGTATTACTGAAGACGTTTTTGATTTAAAACAAGGTAAAATAAGGTGTACGTACCATATGAGTTAGGTGCGCCGTAATATCCTTGAAGTAAAATAAGCAAGATTACCCCAGAAAACAGATGGTACTTCATCCTGGTTGCGTTGTACTTTCCACTAGCGTTAACGGTACACAATATTGACGATCAGACCACTTCCCGATGGATATGATAAATTGATTGAGAGGCTATTTATATCTCCATTCCATATATTATATTTACCGTATAAATGATTTAATTTGTAACAAAACAATTAAGTGTGCTTTTATCTTCTAGCTACAGCTGGTTTGTACATATTTATCGGTTAATAGGCCGCTCAATATTTACATTTTCCGATAGGAAATACGCGTGAAGCAAATAAAATAACAAAATATCATTAAACACTCGTTAATGAGGGCTCCAACGGATAAAGTAAAGGAAAAATTGGACATATTGTATCAATGCATTCCGTAGCGTTGCTAGGAATATTTTTAGCTCCAAATTCCATTGCCCTTGAATTTGTTTATAAACTAATTAATATAAGATTAATATAATTTATAAATATATAATTAAATATAAGATTAATATAATTTATAAATATATAATTAAATATAAGATTAATATAATTTATAAATATTTCATTAAATATAAGATTAATATTATTTATAAATATATAATTAAATATAAGATTAATATAATTTATAAATATATAATTAAATATAAGATTAATATAATTTATAAATATTTAATTAAATATAAGATTAATATAATTTACCCCTCCTAGGGGACTTTGTCCCCTCGAAGGGGTTATACAATCACCGTGTCTGTCTGTCTGTCTGGCTGTGTGTCTGTCCTGCGAACGCATTCGCATTGTCCGTGCTAATGTTAATCATTGCGTACGCAGTTTCTCGTAATTTCTGCGTTCGCAGTTTCTCGAAGGGTTGGCTGAACCACCGTGTGACGGTGAGCGTTAACGGACTGATTTGCGGTTGGGTTTGGTTTGGTTGGTCTTTTTTTCGTCAACGCTCACCGTCTCGACAGTTTTAATTCAGTTTGATTGGATATTTCGTTATTGTAATGTTTATGTGTCGGTTGTGAACGTTGATTTCGTGCTATGACGGTTGTGGGTGTTGAGTTTGTTGTGTTTGTGTTATGATGGTTTTGGATGTTGAGTTCGTGTTATGACGATTGTGGGTGTTGAGTTTGTGTTATGATGGTTGTGCATGTTGAGTCTGTTGTGTTTGTACGGGCGTTTTCTCTCCAACTTCTTCATGACTTTGGGACGGACCGAGTGCTGAAAGTTATGCAAACTCTCAACGTCCAATGGCAGGGTTTCCACCAATTGTACACGGTATTCGTCTTAGTATCAATTTGCGATTTATTGGCGCCGGCCGGGAATCGAACCCAGGTATCCTCGTGCAAGAGATTTACTCTAACCACTCAGGTGTTTTTTTCTAAAAAACAGCTTTGGCGAATGTCCTTTACAAAGTTATAACGTTAGGTACTATAATTTATTCTACATAATTTTAAATATTTGTAAATTATATTAATCTTATATTTAATTAAATATTTATAAATTATATTAATCTTATATTTAATTAAATATTTATAAATTATATTAATCTTATATTTAATTATATATTTATAAATTATATTAATCTTATATTTAATGAAATATTTATAAATTATATTAATCTTATATTTAATAAAATATTTATAAATTATATTAATCTTATATTTAATAAAATATTTATAAATTATATTAATCTTATATTTAATGAAATATTTATAAATTATATTAATCTTATATTTAATTAAATATTTATAGATTATATTAATCTTATATTTAATTAAATATTTATAGATAATATTAATCTTATATTTAATTAAATATTTATAGATTATATTAATCTTATATTTAATTAAATATTTATAGATCATATTAATCTTTTATTTAATTAAATATTTATAGATTATATTAATCTTATATTTAATTAAATATTTTAGTATTTTAATGTAAAATTTGATCGTGATCAGGAATTGAACTCGGGTCGCATTGTAACAATGTGAATAGTTCACCGCCGAGCCATTGACTTCCTTAGGGAAATATTAAAGTAAAGGAACCATTATGATAAGGCGGTTTTTTTTACTAAACGGATTAATACAAAATCTGTATATATTGTTTATTGAACTTTGTTTTTTAATTTTTGTGAACCTGTTAAAGTCTAAATATTTTACGTATGGAAATCTAAAGGTCAAATCTTGTTTGAGGTTATTTTTCTCCACGAAAACGCCCAGTTTTGGAGGAACCTTTACAGTGTGTACGTCGTGTTATTTAGTTTATCCGGTTTCATAATAATAACGTCGAAAACCCCTGTTTGTTAATGGTAAAGTGTCGCACTTCTTGCTATAATTAAATTTTGTATTGTTGGGTTTCTAAATTTTTGAAGGGATTTGTTACTTGATTGCGTTATATTTTTCTTCCGGTTATTTTTTCTTTGAAGCCTGATCGATGGAGTTAATATTATATATTTTCTATTAAATATTTTTGTTTTGAAGGCTGATCGATTGGGTTAATAATAAATATTTTTATAGGTTATTTTTGCTCTGAAGTCTGATTAATTGGGTTATTATTATAAATTTTTCTATGAATTATTTTTGCTCTGAAGTCTGATTGGGTTATTATTATTTATTTTTCTATTAATTATTTTGCTCTGAAGTCTGATTGGGTTGTTATTATATATTTTTCTATCGGTAATTTTGGCTCCGAAATTTGGTCGATTGGGCTTTTGTATTTTAATTTGTTGATTGTGTTGAGCTTTTGGGTGGTATTGTCAGCATTAAATTATTGTTCTTGGTGTGAAATGGTTTAAAGTAGGTTTTTTTGTTGTTATTAAGGAAATGTTTTATGCCACGAGGTTTGTCTTATTGAATTTGGTGTAGTGCTTTTTAAATAAGAGTTAGTAAATTTTGAATATTAGATGGCAGGAGACGAGGGTTTATCTAAAGAAGAACTTACCCACGTTATCTTCATGGGCGAGTGTTGAAATAAAATGAGCGTTAAAGATGCGTCAAGTATTGCGTAAGTGAGAAAACTAATAACAAGTACAATCTGTAGATATTTCTTTCATTGAAATTGGCTTCGTATTAATTGATAAACTTGTACTGTTAAGAGGGTTAAACTCAATTGTGCATTGTTTTAGTACGTCTAACTCACTGTTGTAACTACTTGTTTATAATATTCTGAATAAATTAATTTCGGTTGTTTCGTCTCAATTATTTTTCTTATAATTAAAATTGTATACCGGGTGGGATTGAACAAGGATTACGTTTTCAGTAAATACGGTGAATATCATTAAGGGTCATCTCGGTAAATTAATACAACTAGGGACAATTCTTCCGAGGAGAGGTATATTTTGGCTTGCCAACTTGTTTTTCTATATCAAGTTTACATGTAATTGTTGACATATAGATACGCAAATTAACCCCAAATGTAGAATTTTTACGGTTCTCTTAGTGAAGGTTTTGTATTTTAATTTTTTTTAGTGGACCTATGTAAATATCTAAAATATGTGACCCTGTACAACGACGTATTTAAGGGGGGTTTGTGAGTTCAAACCCCCTACCGAAATGGATACGTAACATTACTTTTCAATATCAAGGAGTTAGTTAGTTAGTTGGAAATTTTACGGACAAAATCCCCCCATTCCAATTGACTGTTCGGACAAAATCCCCCATTCCAATTGATTGTTCGGACAAAATCCCCCCATTCCAATTGATTGTTCGGACAAAATCCCCCTATTCCAATTGATTGTTCGGACAAAATCCCCCCATTCCAATTGATTGTTCGGACAAAATCCCCCCATTCCAATTGATTGTTCGGACAAAATCCCCCCATTGCAATTGATTGTTCGGACAAAATCCTCCCATTCCAATTGATTGTTCGGACAAAATCCCCCCATTCCAATTGATTGTTCGGACCAAATCCCCCTATTCCAATTGATTGTTCGGACAAAATCCCTCCATTCCAATTGATTGTTCGGACAAAATCCCCCTATTCCAATTGATTGTTCGGACAAAATCCCCCTATTCCAATTGATTGTTCGGACAAAATCCCCCTATTCCAATTGATTGTTCGGACAAAATCCCCCCATTCCAATTGATTGTTCGGACAAAATCCCCCCATTCCAATTGATTGTTCGGACAAAATCCCCCTATTCCAATTGCTTGTTCGGACAAAATCCCCCTATTCCAATTGATTGTTCGGACAAAATCCCCCTATTCCAATTGATTGTTCGGACAAAATCCTCCCATACCAATTGATTGTTCGGACAAAATCCCCCCCATTCCAATTGATTGTTCGGACAAAATCCCCCTCATTCCAATTGATTGTTCGGACAAAATCCCCCCATTCCAATTGATTGTTCGGACAAAATCCCCCCATTGCAATTGATTGTTCGGACAAAATCCTCCCATTCCAATTGATTGTTCGGACAAAATCCCCCCATTCCAATTGATTGTTCGGACAAAATCCCCCCCCATTCCAATTGATTGTTCGGACAAAATACCCCCATTCCAATTGATTGTTCGGACCAAATCCCCCATTCCAATTGATTGTTCGGACCAAATCCCCCCATTCCAATTGATTGTTCGGACCAAATCCCCCATTCCAATTGATTGTTCGGACAAAATCCTCCCATTCCAATTGATTGTTCGGACAAAATCCCCCATTCCAATTGATTGTTCGGACAAAATCCCCCCATTCCAATTGATTGTTCGGACAAAATACCCCTATTCCAATTGATTGTTCGGACAAAATCCCCCCATTACAATTGGTTGTTCATACAAAATCCCCCCATTCCAATTGATTGTTCGGACAAAATCCCCCTATTCCAATTGATTGTTCGGACAAAATCCCCCCATTCCAATTGGTTGTTCGGACAAAATTCCCCCATTCCAATTGATTGTTCGGACAAAATCCCCCTATTCCAATTGATTGTTCGGACAAAATCCCCCCATTTCAATTGATTGTTCGGACAAAATACCCCTATTCCAATTGATTGTTCGGACAAAATCCCCCCATTCCAATTGGTTGTTCGGACAAAATCCCCCCATTTAACTTCACTTTTCGGACATATTACCCCGAAAACAGCGGATCATTTTTGGAGAATTTTCGTCAATTTCTACCTATTTTATGTTTCTATCGCAACATACTAACGGGATCAAAGGTGAAAATAGGAGATTTGGGTGGGGAGTAAATTTATTAAAATTTATATACATTACTTACTAGAGAAAGTTATGTTTCAATCAGTTGGGTTGGGTTGGGTTGGGTTTGGTTAGGTTAAGAGAGATCTTGTTATTGGGACCTGCATGCGTTTTATCTTATAAGCAAATTTTCCGGTTTTCTTGACTACTGGACTTCTTATTTATACGAAGTCAACGCCATTATACTTACACCAAATTGTAAATATCAAATCTACGAAAATAATTCCGAGAAAGGAATGTTTACCATTCGACGAACGAATTAATTTTTGAGTGGAACAAAATTTGATTGGTGCTTTGAAAACTATTCGTGGATGGAAGAGAAGTTGTGGAGGGGTCTTTAGCGAAATGTATTGCAGTCATGCCACAGTGTGGAACCATAAGTTACTCTATTGTATCAAGTGAACAACTTTAATAATTACTTAAATACAAAATATTTTCAAAATCGGTAATATCTTCACCTGCCCCGAGCTCCTTGATATATAGGTCGTTTTGTTGAAAAATCGTCATTTTATTCTTTATTTTTAATACATAAATTCAGTTCAAAGTTGTTTTAAATTGATTGAAACATCATTTAACAGGAACGTTAAAAACAATTGTACGCGCAATTATAGAGTAATTTAGAATTCGGATCCTTTTTATAGGGATGGAAAATTGGGCAATTCCTGGTATTTTACTCTAATATTATCTTTGGACCGAAAACTGCATTTTTCTGCTTCTTATACAGGAATGTACGTAAATGTGTTTATTGTTTTTAAATGATTTCAGGTACATGTTTACATGCTTATAGTGAAAGAAAAAGCTAATTAGTAAATATTTACTTAATTTCTAATTGATTTTGACATTGACGACAAGTCAACCACATAAACAGAATTGTATAGAAAAGCAATAGAATGCCCAGTTTTTAGTTCATCCCGATCTTTGGGCAAAACTGTTCTACCAACTTAGGTAGATTTAATAAAAGGCTTTTTACATGTAAAATTCGATAGCACATTAGCAGGAAAAGGTCCCAAAAAAATATCGCCCAATTAGTTGCTATTAAAATTAAAGGTATCTGGAAGTCTGCATCTATTGCAACGGCTTCTCGTCAACGGGTAATTGATCAAATATGAATCTTTTACGAGAAATACAGGAATCTACTGAAACCGTACGAAGGGCGAAATAGTAATATTAAATACAAAACATAATTAGAAGATAGAATAGACCTTTCTATAAATTCCTAGCTAAACAGGGTAAATATTTTCACAAAGACAACATGGCGCTATTTCAATAGGACTTGCAATCTTATTTATTCTTTGGTTTTAAAATTGTGGCTTATGCTCATTCCTATTTAAATGGTAATTTCTGAAGCGTCACCCATAAAGTTGATTTTCAAAATATAGCTAAGGTAGCCTAAGTGAAGATTGTATATTTTAAATTATAGTAAGTCGCTAACTGAATTATTTACAAAATTAATGAGATATAGTTAAATACCTATTTATAATGGTTTGTATAAAACTATAACCGTTAAATGAGTAGGATTTTGATCAAAAATCCACTATTTATCCTGACAACTAGGTTGGCAGGTTTACCAGAAGTAGAAGGAAAGTGAGGGTGTGGCGTCAGTCCCGGGGTCGGGGTCAGGTTCGGGATCGGGGTCCGGGATTTAAGGGGTGAAATGAGGGTAAAATCGTCCAAAAGTCAATGTATTTATGATATTTCTCGCGACGATTTGTTTTTTCGTATATCAACATATTGTGTCCAGGCCAACTTGTTCATTTATCTACGCTTATCTCGAAAGATACTTGAACGTATATCTTATCAAGTTTTATCGTACGGAATAAGTTGAAATGATGTAAAAATTGATAACCTAGGCGACGCGTGCGCAGATTCCCCGGGAGGCGCGGTTAATTTGAATTTAAGAGTGTTTTGACGTCATGGAATATTCGTTGTTAAAGTAGAATGGAAATATTTTTAAACTTCATTTTAATATCATTGTAGTACTTAAATATGCTTGACACTTGAACCAATCTCACGAGTATTTCTTAAAACGAATATCTCGATCGCATTTTATCGTACGAAATAAGTGGAAATTATGTAAGTTGTATGATACTTGATAACCTAGGCGGGAAGATAGCGCGCGCGTGCGCGGATTACCTGGGAGGCGCGGATTGCCCGGGCGCGCGGTTAATTTGAATTTAAAACATGGATTCCCTCTCCGAAATAATTCATGTACCCAAAATTGGACCGCAAGTTTTTTTCTTTTAGGGGAATCTCTATGGGAGTTTAACATTACAATAAAGCTAATAGGTCCAGTTTGGGGTACTTTTGGTCCGAAATGGGGTACATAGGGTCGAAAATGGTGACTTTGGTCGTTTTTAGGGTACTTTTGGTCTATTTTGGTCCATTTTTGGGTACATCAGAAAAGCAGTTGGAAAAACGAAGAGCCTTATTTTTTTTTCCACCCATCTCCAAACTCCAAAAATTTATTGCTATAATTTATTTATCCCTTCCGTAGGTATAAAATAAGATAAAAACCACTTACCTATATTTTAATTACGGAAAATTAAAAATACTTAATTAGTGTACTAAGTTACGTTTAAAAGAACCTTTTGTAACAATTCCAATATGTAAATATAGGTATAAGGATTGAAACCCTTCAAAGTACTATAAAAGGATTTTATTTTCGAACTTAATTCATATTTTCTTCAAACTTTCAATTCGCTTTTATTACTATTTAAATACGGTAAAATATAATTCTTATACACAAATATAGTCAGAAAGATACTATAAAACACTAAAATTAAAATTAAATTAAATTTGTGTGGATAAGATTTGTAAATATCATTTTGAAACTAATAACTTTCACGCTTTATTTAAGTCAAGCCAATAAAAACAATTACCTATATTTTAAATACGGTAAAATATAAATACATTTCCGATATGTAAATAGGTAGAATAACACTATGAAAAGTTCCTTTTTCTTCTTTTAATACGACAACACACAACTCTGATACGCAAATATATAAAGAAAATATTAAAAAAAAATTTACTCTACGTTCGATACGTTAAAATACATTTCCGATACACAAATATAGATAAAGAAATACTATAAAATGTAAAAAGGTAGAAAAATACTACACATTAACCATTATGAATTTAAGCTTACAACATCCTTCACGTATAGAGCATAACATATATGTTCAGAGTTAACTTGTTTCCTCGTTATCTTTATCGCATGTGTTTTAAATAGCGTATGGAATAAGTTAAGAATGTACTGAAATGGTGTATGTTTAAACCTCGTAGAATAAAGAGTAAAACATATGTTCAGAGTCGGCTTGATTACTAAAGCGAATAACACAGAGACGTTTCCGGTGTAGTCACGTAGGAAGAAAAATACTACAACACTCTCTATACTCTACATTCAACACGTTAAAATATACTTCCGAAATGCCAATATAGGTAGTAAAATACTACAAAATCTCTATACTTTACCTTCAATACGTTAAATTACATTCCAATATGTAAATATAGGAGGAAAAATACTACAAAAGCCTCTTTTCTTGGCGTTCAATATGTTAAAATAGATTTCTGAAATGCAAATGTAATTAGTAAATACTACAAAATCTCTATACTCTACCTTCAATACGTTAAATTACATTCCAATATGTAAATATAGGTAGTAAATACTACAAAAGCCTCTTTTCTTGGCGTTCAATATGTTAACATAGATTTTTGAAATGCAAATATAGGTAGTAAATACTACAAAAGCCTCTTTTCTTGGTGTTCAATATGTTAAAATAGATTTCTGAAATGCAAATATAGGTAGTAATTACTACAAAAGCCTCTTACTCTACGTTCAATACGTTAAATTAATGATATGCCTCCGATCGAATCGTTCATTTTTTCCTATTTAAATATACGCATTTAAATTAGAATTGTTTCTAGTGTTCGGCAGTCGATTAATTTTTATCCACAAATTTTCCGATTTATTTAAAAAACGTTGGTAAAAAGAATATCATTTTAACTTATTTAATTGTGTTTTTTACCCAACCAAGCATTTATTTGAATAAAAGTGGTATTTATTTAAATAACCAATAGTTAAATAAAAATTGTTAAATGTTTAAATAATCGAAAGTGAACAAGCCTATTTTTTAAATAAAACAAACAGACTTTAGAGTTGATAAGATTTGTAAATATCATTTGAAACTAATAATTTTCACGCTTTATTTAAGTCAAGCAATTACATTTTTAAAAATGAAAGAAGTTAAACAATATAAAAATTTGTAAATATTGTAAATATTTTTAGGTAATAAAGAAATTAAGAAATGTTTTAATTAAAATATCTTTCATTTTCTACTACATTTTTAAAAATTAAAGAAGTTTAACAATATAATTATTCTAATATAATTTCAAAATCAGGTATTATTTAAAGTACAAATGCATAATTTAGTGAAGCAATTCTTATTTAAATACTTTTATTTAATTAATTTGTGTATCTGAAATGTATTAATTGAAAAATAAGTGGGTTTTACTATTTATCACGGTTTTTTTTAATATATATATATATATATTGGAATTGTTACAAAAGGTTCTTTTAAACGTAACTTAGTACATTAATTTATTTTGGAAGTTCAAAACGTATTAAGAGCCCTTCAGAGTACTATAAAAGGATTTCATTTACAAACTAAATTAATATTTTCTTCAAACTTTCAATTCGTTATAATTTGAATTTAAATGAAAACATCATGGATTATAGGTGCGTAATCTACTATTAGACCGAACGGATTAAAAAATACTTAAAGTAAGTGGTTTTACTGATAAACTAAAGGAATTTAACTTTAAAGGGTATCTTAGATTATTGTTTTTAATATTATTCAAGTTCAAAACGTATAAAGAGTCCTTCAAAGTAATTTAAAAGAATTTTATTTACGAACTAAATCCATATTTTAGAAGTTAGTTTGTATGAAATACTTACTAATACCTGAAAAATGGACTTTAGAGTTGATAAGATTTGTAAATATTATTTGAAACTAATAATTTTCACGCTTTATTTAAGTCAAGCAATTACATTTTTAAAAATGAAAGAAGTTAAACAATATAAAAATTTGTAAATATTGTAAATATTTTTAGGTAATAAAGAAATTAAGAAATGTTTTAATTAAAATATCTTTCATTTTCGACTACATTTTTAAAAATGAAAGAAGTTTAACAATATAATTATTCTAATATAATTTCAAAATCAGGTATTATTTAAAGTACAAATGCATAATTTAGTGAAGCAATTCTTATTTAAATACTTTTATTTAATTAATTTGTGTATCTGAAATGTATTTATTGAAAAGAAAGTGGGTTTTACTATTTATCACGGTTTTATATATATATATATATATATATATATATATATATATATATATATTGGAATTGTTACAAAAGGTTCTTTTAAACGTAACTTAGTACATTAATTTATTTTGGAAGTTCAAAACGTAATAAGAGCCCTTCAGAGTACTATAAAAGGATTTCATTAACAAACTAAATTAATATTTTCTTCAAACTTTCAATTCGTTATAATTTGAATTTAAATGAAAACATCATGGATTATAGGTGCGTAATCTACTATTAGACCGAACGGATTAAAAAATACTTAAAGTAAGTGGTTTTACTGATAAACTAAAGGAATTTAACTTTAAAGGGTATCTTAGATTATTGTTTTTAATATTATTCAAGTTCAAAACGTATAAAGAGTCCTTCAAAGTAATTTAAAAGAATTTTATTTACGAACTCAATCCATATTTTAGAAGTTAGTTTGAATGAAATACTTACTAATACCTGAAAAATGGACTTTAGAGTTGATAAGATTTGTAAATATCATTTGAAACTAATAATTTTCACGCTTTATTTAAGTCAAGCAATTTCATTTTTAAAAATGAAAGAAGTTAAACAATATAAAAATTTGTAAATATTGTAAATATTTTTAGGTAATAAAGAAATTAAGAAATGTTTTAATTAAAATATCTTTCATTTTCTACTACATTTTTAAAAATGAAAGAAGTTTAACAATATAATTATTCTAATATAATTTCAAAATCAGGTATTATTTAAAGTACAAATGCATAATTTAGTGAAGCAATTCTTATTTAAATACTTTTATTTAATTAATTTGTGTATCTGAAATGTATTAATTGAAAAATAAGTGGGTTTTACTATTTATCACGGTTTTTTATATATATATATATTTGGTCATTTTGATGGTCAAATAGCCCAGTATGGAACTGCGAGATGATAGTCAGACATTGAGACGCGGGTGGCGCCCGTGCCCCAGCGTCCGCGCCCTCGCCCTGATGGTGCCCCGAGCCTCCGTCGACGTCTGAAATGTGAAATGGGGCGCCGACGGGGCTGGCGTGGACGCTGGGGCACGGGCGCCACCCGCGTCTCAATGTCTGACTATCATCTCGCAGTTCCATACTGGGCTATTTGACCATCAAAATGACCAAATACACGTATATTTGAACATTTCCTTGACTACATGACTGAAAAATTGTTTAAAGCTCCATCTACTTTTTTACAAAATTTGTTAAATACTTGGCTTTAAGGCCATCTAAATTAAAGTTAGAAGAAGCTAGACAAAGAGAAATTGTTCTGAAAAATAAAATTAAAGATATAAAAACTAACCAATAGTATTTCGAATACCAAATAATTCGACGTATTTGTTTTTGAAATAACTAAATAGTTTGCATATTTGTCAAAAAAAAAAAACTAAAAAAGTAATTGAAATTACTATTAATTTTACTTGCAATAGTAAAATACTAAACCAAATGTATAATTTATATTTTATTTTATTTAATAAATTTAAACTATAATACTAAACTTTTTCAAAAAAACTTTTACAAACAAAATTTAAAATACACATTTTTAAAATTTAACTACACCAGCTCCAAGTCAGCTAGCGACTTTTTTTTAAGTAACTACTAACTACAATTAAAATCAAAGGATCTGCTATATTTTTCATGCTTTGAAAACAATTCATTAAAATCTCGAGTTTTTAAATATATGTAAAACACGAAGGAGCAGATCTTTTATCACAAATTTTCAAAAATTATATTTAATTTAGTTTATAATAATATAGGGAACTCAAAAATTAAAAAACGAAAAATCAAAAAAATTACTTACTTCAACCTTTCTCCCAGTTATTAGTTTCGTTTTAAACTTGGTTTACGTTTTAGTTTTACTTTGCTATTCTAGAAAATTCCAAAATTCCTTTAGAGTTTATCAGTAAAACCACTTACTTTAAGTATTTCTTTTAATTAGTTCGGTCTAATAGTAGATTACGCACCTATAATCCATGATGTTTTCATTTAAATTCAAATTATAACGAATTGAAAGTTTGAAGAAAATATTAATTTAGTTTGTAAATGAAATCCTTTTATAGTACTCTGAAGGGCTCTTAATACGTTTTGAACTTCCAAAATAAATTAATTTACTAAGTTACGTTTAAAAGAACCTTTTGTAAAAATTCCAATATATATATATATATAGATATATAAAAAACCGTGATAAATAGTAAAACCCACTTATTTTTCAATTAATACATTTCAGATACACAAATTAATTAAATAATTTTTATATTGTTTAACTTCTTTAATTTTTAAAAATGTAATTGCTTGACTTAAATAAAGCGTGAAAATTATTAGTTTCAAATGATATTTACAAATCTTATCAACTCTAAAGTCTGTTTGTTTTATTTAAAAAATAGGCTTGTTCACTTTCGATTATTTAAACATTTAACAATTTTTATTTAACTATTGGTTATTTAAATAAATACCACTTTTATTCAAATAAATGCTTGGTTGGGTAAAAAACACAATTAAATAAGTTAAAATGATATTCTTTTTACCAACGTTTTTTAAATAAATCGGAAAATTTGTGGATAAAAATTAATCGACTGCCGAACACTAGAAGCAATTCTAATTTAAATGCGTATATTTAAATAGGAAAAAATGAACGATTCGATCGGAGGCATATCATTAATTTAACGTATTGAACGTAGAGTAAGAGGCTTTTGTAGTAATTACTACCTATATTTGCATTTCAGAAATCTATTTTAACATATTGAACGCCAAGAAAAGAGGCTTTTGTAGTATTTACTACCTATATTTGCATTTCAGAAATCTATTTTAACATATTGAACGCCAAGAAAAGAGGCTTTTGTAGTATTTACTACCTATATTTACATATTGGAATGTAATTTAACGTATTGAAGGTAGAGTATAGAGATTTTGTAGTATTTACTACCTACATTTGCATTTCAGAAATCTATTTTAACATATTGAACGCCAAGAAAAGAGGCTTTTGTAGTATTTTTCCTCCTATATTTACATATTGGAATGTAATTTAACGTATTGAAGGTAAAGTATAGAGATTTTGTAGTATTTTACTACCTATATTGGAATTTCGGAAGTATATTTTAACGTGTTGAATGTAGAGTATAGAGAGTGTTGTAGTATTTTTCTTCCTACGTGACTACACCGGAAACGTCTCTGTGTTATTCGCTTTAGTAATCAAGCCGACTCTGAACATATGTTTTACTCTTTATTCTACGAGGTTTAAACATACACCATTTCAGTACATTCTTAACTTATTCCATACGCTATTTAAAACACATGCGATAAAGATAACGAGGAAACAAGTTAACTCTGAACATATATGTTATGCTCTATACGTGAAGGATGTTGTAAGCTTAAATTCATAATGGTTAATGTGTAGTATTTTTCTACCTTTTTACATTTTATAGTATTTCTTTATCTATATTTGTGTATTGGAAATGTATTTTAACGTATCGAACGTAGAGTAAATTTTTTTTTATATTTTCTTTATATATTTGCGTATCAGAGTTGTGTGTTGTCGTAATAAAAGAAGAAAAAGGAACTTTTCATAGTGTTATTCTACCTATTTACATATCGGAAATGTATTTATACTTTACCGTATTTAAAATATAGGTAATTGTTTTTATTGGCTTGACTTAAATAAAGCGTGAAAGTTATTAGTTTCAAAATGATATTTACAAATCTTATCCACACAAATTTAATTTAATTTTAATTTTAGTGTTTTATAGTATCTTTCTGACTATATTTGTGTATAAGAATTATATTTTACCGTATTTAAATAGTAATAAAAGCGAATTGAAAGTTTGAAGAAAATATGAATTAAGTTCGTAAATAAAATCCTTTTATAGTACTTTGAAGGACTCTTAATACGTTTTCAACTTGAATAAAATTAAAAACAATAATCTAAGATACCCTTTAAAGTTAAATTCCTTTAGAATTTATCAGTAAAACCACTTTAAGTATTTTTTCAATCCTTATACCTATATTTACATATTGGAATTGTTACAAAAGGTTCTTTTAAACGTAACTTAGTACACTAATTAAGTATTTTTAATTTTACGTAATTAAAATATAGGTAAGTGGTTTTTATCTTATTTTACACCTACGGAAGGGATAAATAAATTATAGCAATAAATCTTTGGAGTTTGGAGATGGGTGGAAAAAAAAATAAGGCTCTTCGTTTTTCCAACTGCTTTTCTGATGTACCCAAAAATGGACCAAAATAGACCAAAAGTACCCTAAAAACGACCAAAGTCACCATTTTCGGCCCTATGTACCCCATTTCGGACCAAAAGTACCCAAAACTGGACCTATTAGCTTTATTGTAATGTTAAACTCCCATAGAGATTCCCCTAAAAGAAAAAAACTTGCGGTCCAATTTTGGGTACATGAATTATTTCGGAGAAGGAATCCATGTTTTAAATTCAAATTAACCGCGCGCCCGGGCAATCCGCGCCTCCCAGGTAATCCGCGCATGCGCGCGCTATCTTCCCGCCTAGGTTATTAATCATACAACTTACATAATTTCCAATTATTTCGTACGATAAAACGCGATCGAGATATTCGTTTTAAGAAATACTCGTGAGATTGGTTCAAGTGTCAAGCATATTTAAGTACTACAATGATATTAAAATGAAGTTTAAAAATATTTCCATTCTACTTTAACAACGAATATTCCATGACGTCAAAACACTCTTAAATTCAAATTAACCGCGCCTCCCGGGGAATCTGCGCACGCGTCGCCTAGGTTATCAATTTTTACATCATTTCAACTTATTCCGTACGATAAAACTTGATAAGATATACGTTCAAGTATCTTTCGAGATAAGCGTAGATAAATGAACAAGTTGGCCTGGACACAATATGTTGATATACGAAAAAACAAATCGTCGCGAGAAATATCATAAATACATGGACTTTTGGACGATTTTACCCTCATTTCACCCCTTAAATCCCGGACCCCGATCCCGAACCTGACCCCGACCCCGGGACTGACGCCACACCCTCACTTTCCTTCTACTACCAGATAATCCTTTCATGAGCCTCCCTGGTTCATGAAAAATCGGGCCAAACCTTCTGCCTCTCTAAAGTCTCTATACACAAAAGTCAATAATCACATAAGTAGTATCTAAAGGGAATATAACCTGCAAAGCAATCTTTATGGAAGACCCCTTCATTTTTTCAAATTACGCTGTATAGTGGCGCCAAACATTTTTAAAGCCAAAGGCAAGAGCGGCCAGAGCTGCAAACGTTGGTGTTCCACACCAAATACCTCAGGTTATATTCCCTTTAATAGAATGGTCTATGGGCGAATTTAGAGACGCAGCAAAAACCAGTCTCTTGGATATTTGAAGCTGCAACTGTTGAGATTTTTCATTTTATTCGTGTGAAAAATCAAAAAAGTGCCGCATTTAGAAAGGGAATTTTATTCAATTACCGGGGAAGTTATTCGTGTTCTTGGTGTAACGGAAGTAGATTACTAATTTGGATCAGTCAAGGAACGTTGGGCTGTTCATATTGCGGATGGATTAGTCAGCGACTGTATTATTGGTTGTGATCTACTCGAAGAATTGGGAGCCGTATTAAAGTTTAATGATAAAGTTTTAGTTATTGGCGATAATACTATGTCTCTGACACGTTCACAACACTCGAGCGATCTTGTAGTTTGCCGCGTTACTCTGGCTGAAAACGTCGAAATTCCAAGTCGACACGAATTGATTATACGCGGGAAAATTGAGAATTGTCCACAGACGAGTGCACTTCGTACGAAAATGGGTCTCATTGAACCCACAGAAGAGTTTCGTCACTCGAACGCTGTAGCACTTAGACGAACACTGGTCAATACTAATGGAGACGCGCTCTACGTCCGAATAATAAACACTGTGAATTCACCAACAGCCCTATTTCGCGATTGCGTTATCGGTACTCTTCACGAGGTGGACGAAATTGGCGGGAATCAAGCAACGAGATTACGCGAGCATTCGAAAAATACGTATTTATTGAACAAATTTACCGTTAATAACTGTTCGCTTCCAACAAACCGATAAAACACGTTGCAAAATTTTCTTTTGATAAACACGGATTTGTTTGCCAAAAATCAATTTGATTTAGGACTAGTTGAAGACGTCCAACATCGTATTATTACTGGAGAAGCTAATCCAATTAAGAAGATATCGCATCGAATGCTAAATGCGCAGAAAGACATCGTTGATGAACAAATAAAAAAATGTTGGAAAGTGATGGTATATCTCCAAGTTCATGTCCGCTCCGATTGTTTTGGTCAAAAAGAAAAATGTTGACTATCGGGCATTAAATGAATGAAACATTGGGCTATTTGTCGGGGGCAAAGTTGTTTTCCACACTTGACTTGGCCTCAAGCTATTGGCATATTGAAGTTCACCCCGAGGATAAGGAAAAGACTGAATTTATAACTCAACAAGGTTTGTTCGAGTTTAATAAAATGCCGTTGAAACTAACCAACGCACCGTCTACTTTTCAAAGACTTATGGACTGTGTTTTACGTGGCCTTCAGTGGGAAAGCTGAATTATTCCGAACATTTATCGAGACTGGAGCAAGTCTTTGTTCGAATCCGAGTGCCGGACTGGAAATGAATCCTCAAAAATGCAATTTCTGCCAAGATGAATTTGAATATCTCGGACACATCGTGTCAGCTGACGGAATCAAACCCAACAACAAGACTATTCAAAATGTTATTGATTGGCCAGTACCTCGTACAACGACTGACATTCAATCGTTTTTGGGACTCGCCTCATATTACAGACGTTTTGTTCGAAATTTCGCGAGCATTGCTACACCACTGCACGTGCTCATGTCCGAAAACTCAGTTCGAATGGACAGAATCGTGCGATCATGCTTTTAATACCTTAAAAACCTGTCTAACATCAAACCCTATTTTCGGATATCCAGATTTCAAGGCAGAATTCAGGGTTGAAACGGACGCTTCAAGCACGGGAATTGGAACGAGTCTCTCACAGATTCAAAATGGTCGGGAGACCGTCATGTGTTATGATAGTCAAACCTTACATAAGAGTGAAAGGAACTATTCGACGGTCGACCGAGAAATGTTAGCCGTAATTGACGTGGTGGAAAATTTCGGCCTTATCTATTTGGCAGCGACCACAATCCGTTGGTTTGGTTGCGAAGTATGAAAGAACCCCGAGGGAAATTCGCCAGATGGAAACTGAAACTTGAGGATTACGACTATGAAATTCAATATTGATGCCGAAAGAAACATAGAAATGTTGATGGTTGGTCACGACGAACACCACAGCTAAATAACGACTCCGATATTGTTACCACTCAGCCAAAATACACCACGCGTGAATGCGCGGGCTCACAACAGCGGGACGTATCGATTCAAAAAATGATAAACTCAAGCCAGACAAAACGTCGCGGGAATTAAGTGGAGAAGGAAACGAAAGATTCCTATCAGTGTGGAAAAACTCGACGGATTTATTTGTGGAAGATGGACTTTTATATCGTTAATACAGAACTCAACCAATCCTCGGGTTGTAGTCCCTATGTTTATGATCCCAGAATTGTTACGCTACTACCACGATGAACCAACTTCCGGACATTGCGGCACCGATAAAACCATGAAAGCGTTACAACAAAATTATTGGTGGCCTCTAATGTCCGAAGACGTAACTACTTGGTGTCGGGAATGTATTCCGTGCTTAAGAACGAAACCACCTCATTGCTACGACGTCGCGCCTTTAATAAATATTTCCATCGGTCACCCGTTCGAACAGATCGGGACGGATATCATTAGACCGTTGCCGCTTACCGAATGGGGGAACCAATACATTCTTACCATAACCGATTATTTAACTATGAGAAAACCGAAACAATTACAAAAGCCCTTTTGACTTATGTCGCTAATTAGGGAAACACCCCACGTCATTATAACCGATCAAGGCGGTAATTTCGACTCCAAAATATTTCAAGATTTCTGCGAAAAACTCGGGCGCCATCGCCTCTCATTATATCAGCAACAGAGTGACGGATTGAGTGAAAGGCAGAATCGTTCGCACAAAGAGAAAATTACTATGTACGTATCAGAAATTCACAACGACTGGGATGTTTGGTTGCCTTACACGTTAATGTCTGTCAGAGGTAGTGTTCACCTGTGCCCCCCCCTTGGCTACGCCACTGGGGGAACATGCCCCCCTCGAAACGTACGGTCGTACGTACAAATATTTTTATTTTTTTACTTTTTTTCAATGGTATGCCCCCCCGAAACAAAATCCACTGTCCACCCCCCTTGTAGAGTACCCAGGGTCAATATCTGTAGTAGCCGGTAAAAACGTAGTGAAGAATTCCCAGAAAAAGGTGTAATCCCTCGCTATTATCCGAGGAAAGGTTAAAAACAGATCCCCACGAGGCTGAGAGTTCATGCCGCTTCGTATATTGATATCGTTAGCATTATGGTATTTTTTGTCCGTTTTACCCTCGCCAATATCATTTGAGCCAGTGTTTTGTTTATTTATAAGTGTAAGTGCCACCAAATTAATTGTATTGTTTCATTATGCATTATTAGTGTATAGTATTTTTACAAGTGTTAAATAAGTATTTTGTAATTGATTATACACAAAGGGTTTCCATTCTGAATTCGAATCTCTCCTCTTTCTAGAGTTGAGTCTTAGGCCCGCTAAAGGCGGGCTTACCCGACCCGACGGGTTTTCAATATCGAAGTTTTTGGCGGGTCGGGTCGGGACGGGTTTAATTTTATAATTCTTTTTCGGGCTGGGCCGGGTCGGGCTTTATTTTAAACTGGTCGGGTCGGGCTTTTTTATATTAGTGATCAGGCCTTCAAGTTTCTATTTTATTCGCAACCGCAAATCTCTACATACAGAAAGCGAATCATTATCATGTGTTAATCAAACCCTTGGCACGTTCACTCATTTTTAATTGTTTCTCAAAGAGCTCTAAGCGACATCTACTGACATAAGCTTTAAACAATACTGTACAAGTATTAACCTTTGTACTTTGTAGGTGAGAAATCGTGCTCTCTCTGACTCACAAGCAAAATACTACTATTAGCAAAAGTGACATAATTACCAAAGGTGTGACAATCCCTGTAATTTCGTATGTTTAATGAATGCTCGACTCGAGACTTTTTATTGTCGCCTCTTTGGAACTTTTTTTAGTCTATGGTATTATATCGTAGGTAGATGGCGATAGCATCTCCACAGAACGACGAAAAATCAAAAATACGCTAACTTTGACCAGTGCTACTTAGTTCCTCCGTTCCTCACTACGAGGCGTTATTTGTTCGTTTTAACTTCCTCAAGGCATACTCTCCCTTCTCCCCTCCCAACTTGTATTTCGCTCGTAACATTCATTAAGAAATAGGACAGATTGGCACACTTTTGGTAATTATGTAACTTTTGCTATTAGATACTCAACTTCAGCTACTCGAATTTTAGCAAATCAGTATCCTGCTTTAAAAATAGTTGCGCAAAGAGTTGCGGGAATACCGGCATCAGAAGCTACTGATGAACGAGTTTTTTCGACAACTGGCGAAACTCTCGGGCCACGGAGAACTAAATTGAAAGGTTCAACCCTTTCTTCCTTAACATTTGTGCACAAAAAAACTACTTGGATAAATAATCTGTGCGTAGGATCTACGTGTGGTGTTATAACACATTTCAATCAAAATATTTTTCAAGAGAAAATAAATAATTGAGTTTCTAAAGCTATTGATCATTTTTGAAAGCCTTTAGGAAATCATATCATTTAAAATTTTTAATCTGAGAGCCTGGCAGCCTGCTCTAGCATATAGTACAAGCGTATACTATAAACCTAAAAAGTGCTAGTTTTTCGGGTCGAGCCGGGTTTCAATTTTCTCGGGCCGGGCCGGGCCGGGCCGGGTTTCAACTTTGGCATGCCGGGTCGAGTTGGGTTTTCGAAATAAATAATTTTGGTGGGCCGAGTCGGGTCGGGTTTCAATTTTGTATTTTCTTATCGGGTCGGGTCGGGCTTTAAAACTAGTCGGTGATTTGATTCATTCCATGGAAGACCATGACTTGCACTGTGTAGCCATCTTCCCCTGCCTTGGTGAATTAATATCTTTGAGCAAGGGTGGGAATATTTTCTACACCGTACTCGTTATCCCAACCGATACCATACGCGTTGGGGAATCATCCCGTTAAAAGGTTGCAGCTTGTTTAAATTGTGAATTGCCCTTAGGTCTCAGTTGAATTAAAATCTTATATTCAATATTCTATTGAACATAAATGTCATTAATCAGGAACTAAATTTTGACAGCGCAACGTGACCTCGTCACACCAAGGGACCAAGGGAAAAACCGGGAAAGCAGTTCCTCCCTCAGTGACGATTTTTTGTGTGGCCGGTACAACGAAGACCAATCACTACGAGGCAGTCTATGAACTAACTTCACCAATGAAGAGAGACGAAAATTATGCAGTCCCGGGAAAATTTAGCAAGGCTTTATTATTGAGAATGATATAAATAGACTATCCGCTGTCGACGAGGACTTTCAGTTCACTCCATTTATTTTAATAGCAACATAATAGGTAACTCAATCTTGTCCTTTAATTTAACTAGTTTGGTTTCTACGATTAGTTTGGACATTTCCATTTTGGCCCAAATATTGATCTGTCCGGCGTTGAAATTGACGGTGGTCGCTCCCTGTGAGGTTCCGTGACAATGGTTGTATGGGCGAAACTCATTCCACCGTAATTCATTAAGTGCTTCAAACCGTTTCGCGACGGACAAAGCCTCATTCAAATCCTTAGGGTTCAACTGAAATACCCGGTCTTGCAGTTCTGGTTGTAAACCATACATAAATTGCTCCTGAATCAATGTTTCGTAGGCCACAGCTCTCAGACATGGCATCGCTCTCTCTAATCGTTCAAATTTTCGTCCAGTTGCCGAAATTGTACATGAAATCCCGCTACATAAACTCTTTGCCTTTCCGGTTTAACGAAAGCGCCCCCCCCCCCTGTAGATTTTTAGAGTCGGGCCGACGTCGGTAAGTCTCTTAAAACAGAAAGGTCGGCCGCCTGTTGGGCCGTCCCACTTTAAAAGGTCGAAATGTCCTAGTAGAAAAGTAGGCGTTCGAGTAAAAAATTCGACTCACTTCCGAGGTATGTTCTACTCTTAAATGACCTTGGGCCGACTCAGAAATTACTATGGGCCGACTTCACAGAGGCATATTTCCGACTCGGAAACAACGTTGGGCCAACTTCATATACATACAATACCGACTCGGAAACTACGATGGGCCGACTTCATATAGATAGATTTCCGACTCGAAAACGACGTTGCGCTGACTTCATATAAATACAATTCCGACTCGAAAACGACGTTGCGCCACTTCATATAGATACATTTCCGACTCGGAAACGACGTTGCGCCGACGTCAAATTAAATCGCACTTCGGAACTCCCACTTAATACCAATTTGATGCCTTAACAGTAATTTAGCTGAGACTGAATCGATAATAATTTTCAATTATTTTGTAAACACAAATGAGCTATTTATCTTAATAGAACAAGAATGTATTTATTTATACTCAGGGAGAATGAATATGTCGAGACTATCGACGGACACGTTGAGGCCCTAACCCCGTCACGTTAAGGGGGGGGGGGATGGAATAAAAGGAGGTGGTCTTATTTTTTTCGTCCTCGTAGCAGCGTTAATCGCGTCGAAAAACGTAATTTTTAAGAACCAATGAGATTGCAGTATTATTTGATTTTATTAAAGCGGAGGAGCATACCGGGGGCCCCAACGGGTGGAATTGGAGAAACGCTAAAAATAATCTCGACATATTCATTCTCCCTGAGTATAAATAAATACATTCTTGATAGAACTAATCGAACTCGCGCAAAACATTGTTCACAAAGCTATTATTAAATTATAGATATTTGTTTATTGAAAAACGTACTTTGTTAGTGTAGACTTAATATATTTCTCAAGATTTCAATGATTTTTCCATTGATTTGTAACAGAAAATTAAGTGCACAACAATAACACCGCTCACGAGAGTTAGCCAATTAAATTCCAACACGCATCTTGTCCGCAGATGGCGCTGCGAAAGTATCAACTGGCGCGTGCTTTTGAATTTTTGAAACTATATGAAGCGTTTGAAAAACATTTTGTGCTCGTATTTATCGAAAAATCAATATTTGTTAATACATTTTAATTTTTTTTAATGTATTTAGAATATGATTAATCAATATCAATAAATATCAGGAATTAATATTTTGAAATTATACCGTAAATCGCAAAGTAACTTCTTATGCAAATCAATTTCTAAAAATTAACTTAAAGTATAATTATACAATAAAATACAATTATTTTAAAAATATGGAAAAGAAATACATACAAGTTGGCATATCGACTGTTCATTAAAGTCGACTTACCGACTTCATAAAGTCTCAAAATGGAAATTTTTAATTTTTGGAGTTTGATAAAAAGGAACAATTTGAGTCGGCATACGGGCGTCGACCTGAAAACGACTTTTCGATCAATACCCGACTCTTGACCGACACCCTAATGCTACAGGGGCCTCAGTACATTAATTAGATTAACGTACGTTCCCTTCTGATTCGGTGTGAACGTATCAAAGTTGTTGAAGGCCCGACCCGTCCAAAATGTAGGGAGATTTCGTCTCTTCCTGTCGTCGTCCCATTCGTTCACTACAGCACACACCTCAAAGTATTTTACCCATGTTCCGAAATCGCCATCACCATCGTACTTCTCATCAGTGGCACTAAGGCTCGGCCGATACACAGGCATAGCAACAGCATCTGGATCTGGTTGACGTTGAGGCATATTTTTCCAGAATTTTAATTTTAGTAGATTGTATTATAACTTGGCCGTGTGGCTAACCAGTAAGAATTTGCCTGTACACCGATTACGTAATCATTAATGAGTACATATGAGTACACATGATTATGCAATGAGTACAGATGATTACGATGAGTACACATGATTACGATGAGTACAGATCGATTACGATGACCATACAGAATGATTACGATGAGTACAGAATGATTACGATGAGTACACCCTTACGAAAATGGTGGATCAAAATTTGATCCAAATTTCATCAAAAATTGGACAGATCAAACGGGGATCCAATTACAGACTTCTCTTGATTAAATTTTGGATCCAACTGTTATCTATTTGGGATCCAAGGGTCTTGATCCAATGAGAATTGGATCCGTTCTTGAGCCCATGAGATTCGGATCCAGTCGCCATCCAATGAGATTTGGATCCGCTCTTGATCCAATTAGACTTGGAACAGCTCTTAATCCAATGAGAATTGGATCCAGTTGGGTTCCAATAAGATTTGGATCCAGTTGACATTCAAAGAGATTTGGATCCGGTCTGGATCCAATTAGTTTTGGAACAGCTTTTGATCCAAAGATACTTTTATCCGGTCGGAATCCAATTAGATTTGGATCCAGTTGGGATCCAAAAGATTTGAATCCGGTCTGGATCCAATTAGTTTTGGAACAGCTTTTGATCCAATGAGACTTGGATCCGGTCGGGAGCCATCAAGATTTGGATCCAGTTGAGATCCAAAGAGATTTGGATACTGACTGGGACCAGCATTATAAGTGCGGAATCTGGGTGGTAATCAATACTTTGAAAAATAGGTTATTTTAGTGGCATGAATTATATTGCAATAGTATTAAATGCAGATACTACACTTTTCACTTAGATATGAGAGTAACTCACAGTGAAGCACTTTTGACAATTAATCATAGTTAAAAGGACGAGAACAACACTAAACTCCGTGGAAAAGTTTTCTCCATACATAACAAATCATGCCAAGAAACGATAAGGTACTATAATGAAAAGCTAATTTTTTGGCCAAAAACCTAGGAAACCTACGATATCTGCCAAACGTCGTCGACTGTGGCCTAAACTAAAGAAACTAATCAAAAAACTGCACGTGCATCACGTGCTCCAAGTGCTCAAAACGCGGTAAACGAAAATAATTGAGGTAAATATAACATAAAAATTAACAAAAACAGTGAATTATATCCCCACCCAAATCCTTTGTTTTTACCCCTGGTTCCGCTTAGATGGTAGATTAAATAAAACAAACAAATGTAATTGGCCAGAACCGAATGACGTCACTGTAACTTTTAGAAGGCTAACTATTAGAGAACCGACTAGAGTGTAGAAGGCAGGGAACAGACTTATAATAAGACGACGCGACGCGCAAAACAAAACCACCCAAACGAGGCTACTTTTTATATCAGTTTTTACTAACCTTGGGCGTTACTGACTAATCCGTAAGTTTCAAATCGGCGCGTGGTCCATTGCAAAAATCGATCTTGTTACATTCTGATTTCTATGCTGTAGAGTTTTATCAAAATGTTGCCAGTTGTTCGATAAATTTAACCATTGAAATAAACATATATTTACTGAGATCGATATTGTTCTGGCGGTCTCGCCAGACTTAAAAAGTAGTCATCTAATCTCCCATCACCTTCTATAATTATGTTTATACCATTGAGTTAGGTATATATACTCTAGATTCTTGAACACTCAATTGATATCCGCTATGGTGTCACGGTTGGGACCACTTCCTAGAAACACTTTCGGTACCGTCATCTATTTTAGAAATAATATATTTAAGCCACCGGCTTAATTTAAGTTATTCTCAGTGTTTCTAACCGTCCTCTTCATCCCCATCATCGTCAAACACACACAAAAAAAAATTCTCTTCAGGTCGTCCACTTCACCCTCATCATCGTCAAACACAAAATTCCTCTTCAAGTCATCCACATCACCAACGTCATCGTCGATAACAAAATTTCTCTTCAAGTCGTCTACATCACCAACGTCATCGTCGGTAACAAAATTTATCATCAAGTCGTCTACATCACCAACGTCATCGTCGGTAACAAAATTTATCTTCAAGTCGTCTACATCACCAACGTCATCGTCGGTAACAAAATTTATCATCAAGTCGTCTACATCACCAACGTCATCGTCGGTAACAAAATTTATCTTCAAGTCGTCTACATCACCCTCGTCATCGCCTAAAGCAAAATTCCTGCTATCGTCAAGAAATCAATTCCTCTCCATATCGTCCGCGTCAGTCTCATAATCGTCAAGAATAAAAAAAATGACTACCTCTTCAAGTCGTCCACATCACCCTCGTCATCACCAAAATTCACCCGCTCCTTCCTCGTAATACTCAAAGAGTGACTTTCACATTTCTCTTCAATCGCCTTGCAATAAGAAAATAAAATCTATTTACAACAATCTCTTCAAGTCATCAACTACGTCATCCTCTTCTTTAAAAAAAACTACATCAAACCTTCACTTACAACGCTAATTATTCAATTCGCACCTGGCTGCAAAATCATTTACATCTCCTTTCTTCAAGATCTTCTAATCAATCAATTAACTTCAATATCTAATAAAAAAAATCATTTACAAAATTTCAAACAATGTACAATCTTTTACGTTAATAAATTTCACCGGTGACTTCGGGCGGGCTCCCTCCTTTGCTTCACCTCTCCGGCCCCTTCGCGGGGTTGGGTTGGGGTTGGGTTTGGCGGGGTTCTCTTCCCTGTGGTTTTTGCTACCCTCTCCCTTGGCTGTGTTTTCGCTTGGTCTCCTCTTTCTTAATCTTCCTCGGCAAATCTACTTTCTCCTCTCCACCCCCTGTATGTATTTAACAAAGACTATATAATGCTTCGCATATAGACAGGCGTGTTGAACCGCGGCCCTTGCATACACAACTTTAGCACACTCTGTCGGCTGGTCAGAGAAACATTGGCAAGGCCGCAAGCTCTGATTGGTCGAAATTGTGGGATTTGAATTTTCAAGATAACCAACTTTTAACGGCTCAAAATTCTAGTCAAAGCGCTTTGAACATAATCGTATTTTTATTAAGTCTCTCTCTCTCTTAATTAAATTTTAATTCAATTCTATTATGTAGTAATACTTTTTCACGACTGCTTGGTAAGTTTCTTGTTTGTTTAACATAATATTGTAGGTATTATTCTGAAATTTATTTACTTTGAGTAGGTTTTCCAAAGAATCAAAAATGAGTTTTTGGCAAGTATATGGGAAAAAGAATTGTTCGTATGCAAATTGCACCAACAAACAGGGAGTAGGTGGATGCAATTTGTCATTCTTTAGGTTCCCAAAAAATGAAGAATGGTATGTCTAATTGCTTAAGTCTTAAGTGTTTCATGATAAATCGCTAGATGCTCACTCTGCCTTATTGTAGGCCGCAGTGGCAGCTGCCTTTGGTCACCCAGAATCAATGTTTCTATGAGTTTTTAACTCAACATCACAGAATTTACCAGGCGTTATTATATTATTATAAGCCTCAGTAGATGTCTGGGGAATCTCAACCAACTTTTCGATGCATGTTTAAGCTTCATTTCGTAATCCAACTGGTTCACACTACAAATTGATATAGAACTTGGTGATAGTTTTTGGGTTATCTATTTTCAATTAGGTAATTATAAATTTTATAATTATTTTTCCTGTAACATACAGTTGTCAAGAATGGGTTTTAAACTGTGGCAACCCAGATTTATACAGTTTAAATTCCACGAAGCTGTATAACAATCACCGTATCTGTGCTGTACATTTTGAATTATCAAAATTCATGAATGTTAAAAAAAATAAGTTAATCAAAAATGCCACTCCTATGGTTTTTAAGACTGAGGAAGACTTGAATGAGGAAAATTTGCCATCTCCTCAAAGTACCCCAAAAAGGGTAATTCCTAACATAATTTTGCGAAGAAGCCCCAGATTTATAGCGTCCCATAAGACAATCCTTCCAAGACCCCTGGAAATAACAAGTAACGCAACAAGCTTGTCAGAAGAAGATGTAATATCCCCAAATAAAAGGAAAGGGTATTCCACTGAAGTCGATGACACTCCCAAAAAAGGCATAAATAATCAATTACTTTAATATGAAGTTTAACATTAATTTTCAGCATTTATGTAAATTATGTTTTTTAATATTACAGTTGGTTCACCATTTCAAGTCCTGAGCCCCAGATGTAATGTTTTGGCGGCTTGTAATACAGTCTGCCCAAAGCCCCCGGAAACAACAAGCTTGTCAAATAGAGATTTAATAACCCCGAAGAAGAAGAAGATGGAATGTTCTTATACTGAAGCCCATGACACTCCCAAAAAAGGCATAAATAAACAATTACTTTAATATGAATTTCAACATTCATTTCATGCATTTACATCAATTTAATTTTTGAAATCAACAGTTTTATCACCATTGCAAGTAACTAACATTGAAGAACCTGAGCTACTTATCAGGAAAAGAGTCTCTCTGAAACAACCTGAAATACTGCAGATACCGGATGACGAAGATCACCTTATTTTGAACTCTCTAATTATAAAACATTTGATTGATAACAATTATGGCGAGGCTTCTCAGTTATTGGTAGAAAAGATTCCTCACAAACTCGTAAGGAAACCTGAAATCTATTCCTTTTTATAATGAATAGTAACATTTTATTTTTCTTTAAGGAATCATTAGAACTCTGCAACTATCCTTCGTTGATGCAAATAGTTAGATGTCTAACTTCAAGCAACAAAAAACTTGAAGAACATCCACGAATTGGCTCAACTCCAGGTAAATGAAATACTATCAAGTTGTTAAAGAATATTTCTATATCAATTTTCATCTACGAAACCTAGGTAATCTCTTGAAAGCTATGTCACGTAATTTCAAGACACCTGATACTCCACGAAGAAAAATACTCAAAAAAAGGTTGCGAGTGAAAACATCCCAAATTTATCGTTATAAGAAAACGATATCTGCTCTTAAAGTCAAAGCAGTCAGATCTAAAATGAAAAGAATTGAAAAGATTTTAGAATATAGCCAAGATCTGTTATCCGAAGAGCAACAATCATTTTTCGCGACTCAATTGAGACTTTCTACCGTTAAACCAAAAGGAAGAAGGTGGTCTGAAACTGACAAAAAGATTGCACTATCAATCAACTATCAAAGTCCCAAATGCTATAAAGTCCTTCGAAAAATATTTTGTCTACCACATCCCAGAACACTCAGAGATTGGCTTTCTGATATAAATATTCAGCCAGGAATAAATAATTTCATTTTGGAAGCACTAGAAAAGAAAGTTAAAAAAATGACAGTAAAAGATCGCAACTGCGTTGTAACTGTAGATGAAATAGCGTTATTGGAAATTCTCTCCTTTGATCCTGCCCAAGATATTATTGAAGGATTTGTGGATTATGGTCACCAAGAAAAAGAGCGAATCCTTGCCAATGAAGCTCTGGTAGTAATGATCCATGGATTGTTTAAACAATACAAACAGCCACTGGCTTTCGTTTTTTCAAGAGGAACCACTAGCCCTGCATTTCTGAAATCTTTCTTATTTCAATGTATTGAGAAGCTGCAATCAATTGGCCTCAACATTCGAGCCCTCATTTGTGACCAAAGTGGAACGAATCGAAGCGTGTACAACAAAATGAATGTCTCAAAAACAAATCCATTTGTTTACGTGAATGAGAAAAAAATCTACTGTTTATTTGATTGTCCCCATCTCTTGAAGAGTTTCCGAAATAATTTTCGAAAATACGTTTTAATATATAAGGGAAACCGAATATTATTTCATTACGTAGATGAATTTTTCAAAATGGACAATGCACGACCTGTGCGCCTTGCCCCAAAGCTTACAGGAAGGATTATGAACCCCAACAACTTTGGAAAGATGAGAGTAAAATGGGCAGCTAACCTGCTGAGTCATTCAGTCTCCGTGGGCATGTCAACCTATATTTCCCTAGGTAAAAAATTCACACATTCTTACTTATAATATGTCTCGTAACATGTTTTCTTTCTCATAGGCATGTTAGATGCTCAAGCTGCACCCACAGCCGAGTTTATTGGACTTATGGATGAAGTTTTTGATGCAGTGAATTTCAGTAAATTTAAGAGTACCAAACCTCTTCTGCGACCATTTACAGAAACCTCGTGTCACAAGGAAGTACTTTTTAAAGGCAAAGAAAATGTTTGAAGATCTTAAATTTTTGGTTCCCAGCAATGTTAAAATATATTGCGTTGACGGATGGATTCAGTCAATAACTGCGATACTTTCATTGTGGGAAGATTTGAAAACCGAAGGCATAAAATATTTCTTCACAAGACGTTTAACACAAGATCCTTTAGAAAATCTTTTCGCGAACATCAGGCAAAGGAGGGGCAATAACACCAACCCTAGTCCAACACAATTTAAATATGCTTTCAAGCAAGTACTCATGATGACGTTGCAGTCAACTAGCGGCACTGAAAATTGTGAAAAGGACTCGAACGAGACTTTGTTTTCGTTTAGGTCATTTTCAGCAGCTGATAAATCAAGTGCATCCAGTGTTGATGTTAAAGATCCCAAAAAAACTATTTCCAAGCTGCTCGAAGCAAAAAAAACTGTCCAAGACTTTGGATCAAAAATAGATCTGAATTGTTTATCCTATGTGATAGGTAGCTCAATTCGCAAAGTTAAAGGCCAGCATGAATGCGGCTCTTCAAAAGAAATTTGTCAATTTCTAACTGAATCTGAAACGTTAGAAAGCGATACACAAATATTCACCCACTTGAAAGCATACAGTTATGAAAAAGGCAGCTTTGGTGGTTTAACTTCCCCTTCTGATGCGGTATTAAGTTTAATGCTTCATTGTGAAGAAGTTTTTCTTTGTGAATTTAATGAAAATATGCACCAACCCCACATAATGCAAAATTGTATAGCAAAAGCCAAGGAAAAAATCCAAAATCATGATATATGTGAAGGATTTTTAAAAAAAACTCTTAAAACTGTACTGCCGTATGCGTTTGTATTATGCTGTAAAATTTATAAATACAGGAGTTATTGATGAAAGAGATAAGAAAGCACGCGAAGCCACAGCAAAGAGGTTAGCCACTCTAAATAAAAACTCCGCAAATAGTACTTCTTCAGTAAACTCGAGCATAGCGCAAACAAGCCAAACTCAAACCAAGTCAAAACCAGCTATAACAAAAAAATTATTAAGAATACAACACTTAGGTTGTTGATACAAAGATCCATTTTGTAAATGTTTTAACTTTTCAATGAAAGTTACTATTACTCTTTAACATGCTATGGAAAAGAATAAACATGTCAGCCTAATTTAGTCGTGAAGAAATCTTGCCTACTACTTTTTACTTTGCGACCTTTAGTCCTTAAGTTCCTAAAATGCCATAGTGAACTAGTCTAAATTTGTTAAAATCACTTGAAAAATGGCCTTTAGTTCCTAAACATTGATAGTGTTTTAGAAAGTATTTCCTAAAAAATTAAATTATTTAAAAGCCAAAGAGCAAGATAAAATTCTAATAATACCAAAGAAGAAATCTAACCTTGAAGACAGCGTAAAATGGTAGTTAATTCCTAAAACTGAAACAACTTTTCTACAAATGGATTTGTAAAATGATTTTAAATTTTGATATGAATTAAATATTCATTTTTCGAACATATTTTCTGTCGTAAGAGTCTCTTTTAAGTTAAATTAGGATCTAATAATATGCTATTGCAAGGGCCTACCTATATTCATAAGAAAGATAACCTTTGAAACAACTTGCAAATTCGAAAATTCCCGCTTACCAAAGACCACAAAACCTAGCTATATAGTCTTTGTTAAGGCCCCAAAAGCTATTGCAAAAACCATTTTGACCAGCTATGAGATGGCGCCACACTCAAAATCACTAACATTTTTTTTTTACCAGGAGACGCCTGTCTATATGCGAAGCATTATATAGTCTTTGGTATTTAATTACGGTACGAGGGTATATAAATCTTTAGTGTATGTTTCTAACCGCTGGCGGTAGATGACGACACCGTACAAGATTCCATACACGATTCCAAGAAAGTGTCCCGGCTAAATATCAATTGGATCCAAATTTGATACAATTTTATTTGATCAAATTAATTAGGATGAAACTTGGATCCAATTCTTAGTTAAAGATTTTTTTGGATCTAAATTTGATACAATTTTATTTGATCAAACCTATTTGGATAAAGCTTGGATCCAATACTTAGTTAAAAGATTTTTTGGATCCAAATTTGATACAATTTTATTTGATCAAATTAATTTAATCAAATTAATTTGGATCCAAATTTTATCCAATGCTATTTGATCAAAACAATTTAGATCAAACTTGGATCCAGTTCTTAGTTAAAAGATTTTTTGGATCCAAGTTTTATTTGATAAAATTAATTTGGATCAAACTTAGATTCAATTTTTATTTAAAAGATTTTTTGGATCTAAATTTGATACAATTTTATTTGATCAAATTAAATTGGATCCAATGCTATTGGATCAAACCAATTTTGATCAAACTTGGATCCAGTTCTTAGTTAAAAGATTTTTTTGGATCCAAATTTGATAAAGATTATTTGATCAAGAAATAGTTGATCCTTATTTGATCCCTTCAGAATATATATAGCTTGATACAAATTGGATCCAATGTCCAAAATTGGATCAAGTCATTTTCGTAAGGGCAGAATGATAACGATGAGTACATAATGATTACGATGAGTACAGAATGATTACGATGAGTACAGAACGATTACGATGAGTACAGAATGATTACGATGAGTACAGAATGATTACGATGAGTACGTAATGATTACGATGAGTACAGAATGATTACGATGAGTACACATGATTACGATGAGTACACATGATTACGATGAGTACAGAATGATTACGATGTAGTACAGAATGATTACGATGAGTACACAGGAAACCCAAAATTTAATATTGTTACAGATGAGTATTTGAGTACGCGTGATTTCATAATGATTACGGGTGATTAAAGATGAGTACGAAGATTACAAATGATTACGGGATTACGAAGATTACAAATGATTACGGGATTACGAATGAGTACAAAAGATTTCGGAAGATTAAGTAAGCATTAAAGTTAGGGTGTACACCGATTACGGGAAGTGGTTAGCCCCTCGTTCCCGGTTTGGCTCAATGTAATGTAAATGTTCAAATAATAAATAACTGATTCCCCTGAAACTGCTTATTTGATACCAAAGCTATAAAGTCTCCATTTTTTTAAATAATTATAATTGTTTTTTTAAATAAATAATTATAATTTAAATAATCGGTGCCTAATTTTAAATTGGCGTAGCGAAAGAAGCCACAGTAGTACAATACACATATTTTATAACGCTTTTAATTGTTTTTTTAAATATTACTATAAACTTACGTTAGTACTCAAATCCTACTAACGTCGTTACTCCAAGGAGATAACAAAAAATCAACCACGTTCATTTTCAGGAGTCATTGGGAAGAAACTAAAAATCTATGAGAAAATGGAGTTGGGCGATTTTTCACTGGATGAACCTAATTTAAGCACTGACCAGAAGTATCTTATGGAAATATGCGTAGCAATTGAGTGTTCCCATCATTTAGCAAAAAGTAATCTAGGCGGCATGTTGCATTTGAGATGGTTAACAACTCCCAATCGGATACTTCGTTTATACGTTACGACAGAATCTCCTTCAGAGTTTTGTTTAAGGGTACATGCACCTGGCTGGTTTGACGTCAAACAAAAACCTTCTTGTAAAAATAGTTCTGAACATGTTTGGAATACACTTACAAATTCCAGATACCTCAATAAAGAGCTCACGAAGGTTATTGATCCTGTTATTCAACGGAACGCGTATTACGCTCACCCCGAAAACATAATTTTTAGTATGTTTTTTCGATGATAGGCACTGCATATAAGTGATTTGGCAATTCGTCGAATAATCAATGTAAGGAAGAAAAATATTCGTAAATTTAAAGTTCCGAAAATTAGTATCAATGCTGAAGATTACATCGACTTAATCGACTGGGATTCATCGAAACTTGCATCGGAGCCACCTCTAGTTACCGCTAGAAATAACCAAAACCCGCGACAGCTTTATCGGTGTTCCATGTCACACTCAACCCGTTGAGAGATGTGTCCAGTTAGTCATTGAAGCTCAGTGGAAGTGCGTGGTGTAGAAAGAGTAGATGGCTACATTTGGTCAAATGCCCATTTTCGATAAGTAAATCTTATTACAACCCGTTGCTAATTTTCTTAAACATATGGGTGGGAGAAACCCAATCTGCAGACACCTGCGCATGGTGAATTCTGGTTGTTTTTTTAAAGAACAAGCGAAGAGCTGTAGTTGAACGGTACTTTATTAATAAATAATAATTTAAAGCAACAGATACAAACTGAAAATTTAATAATACAAATTTATGTAAATGAACCAAAAATTACAATTTTTTTACTCCTTAAAAGTATTTACTTTTGGTCATTACACGCAGTGGCGTAGCTAAGACAACTTAGGCCCCCGCAAAACTCTTTTCTGGCTTTTAGTCGGGAACTAAGATATTAATTGATAGGAATTAATGCATTGCGGGTTCTGCGGGGGCCTTATTTACGCCACTGATTACACGTGTTTTCAACGATCCTGTTAAATGATGTTTCAATCAATTTAAAACAATTTTGAATTGAATTTATGTATTTAAAGTAAAATATAAAAAGAAGATTCTTCAACAAAACGACCTATATTTGAAGGAGCTTGGAGTAGGTGAAGATATTAACCAATTTTGAAAATATTTTGAATTTAAGTTATGTATACCAATACAAATCTTTTGCGCTCTCATGCGTTTTTGATGCGCATGTTTCCATACCAGAGTGTCTGAGAAAATCACATCCCCTCGAGGCCCAACGCCACTACCATTAGATTTCCGAGTCCACGAGTGAACTTACAAATTAAGTAAATAGGGTGTTACAGATAACTGTTTGGGTAAATGAATTATAGCAGATCAGGTAAGGTCTGTTATATAGGATAATGACTTGACAATTGTCTTCAAATCGGGATACAATTCGAGATCAGATTGCATGGTGGGGGCATTTGACAGATAAACCTGATCTGACTATTTGATAATCTTCAGATATCTGAAAATTAGGACCTGAATAACCTGATCAGTTGGCTGTTGGAAGCACTAGTACACGTAGGTATCAAAGAATGAATGAATGGACGAATGAATAGGTTTATTTGGTTAGCGTACAGTGACATTTAGAATAGGGCGGCTCCACTTAGGGGAGCACAACCGCACAAATAAAAAACCACAATTATTTACAGTTTTCAGCTTACAACAGAATTTGAAATTAATACGGCACTAATTATTTTTCACGGGCATTGAGAAGCAGATATTTTCTTCTCTAGTAAACGGCTTTTCTTCCAATGCCATTTTGTGAATAGATGTTTAATAATATCTGGATTCCATACTTTTCCCGAAAACCCCAGAAGGTCTACTATGCTCAAATATAAAGTAGCTTCTCTCCATTCCTGGATCTCTTTGAATTCGTTTATAATGATTTTCAGAAAGCTTTAGTATAATGAAGTTAACAATTTTTACTTCTCTCCGTTTTGTTAAGAAGTATTGTGGTTGTAAATCGTACACGCTTGTACCAGATTTTGAAATTTCTACCTTGACAAGGCTTAGGTAAAAGAAAAACAAATTTTATAAAATAACTGATGATGTAATAAGAAGACCATTGGTTTACGTGATAGAGATCGGATAATTAGCTAGAAACAACTTTTAGACAATTCCCGAATTTTTGGGATCTCAACTTATTAATTTATTTTATTCCTTGATTTCTGTAAATTTCTACAGAAAAGTCTGTAAATATTTTTCCCCTCAAACAACATTATATGGTACATTTTATTTTCAGAAAATGTTGGCTTATAATAGTAATTCACCTAATTTTGAAGGACTATTTTATTATTATATTTAAAATTTTAAAATTCTGTTCTATGGTACTTTTGGAATGATTAAAGGTTATGAGCTTTCGGACCGTGGTCGTTCCTCAGCTTGTAATTTTTTTTGTTAAAGCCAAAAATAAACTACGATTAATTTTTGTCAATAAAAATTTCAAATGAGCAACTCTCAATGACCTTATGTAAATAATGTTCGTAATGGTTTATTGCGTGATGTTGCTTTTGTTAGACTAAGTCTATTAATTTTAGATTTAACAAAATTATTTTTTAATATTTACGATTATTTCAAAATATTTACATTAGAATATAGTTATACTAATATTTATCCAATTTTGATGGGAGAAGTAGCTTGATATGTTTAATGGCAGTTAGGAGCAACAAACACAGCACCCCACAAAAGTAGTGCATTTTCTTGTGATCATTTTTCATTGGTTAGAAGCTTTAGCGCCTGCTGCCGTCGGAAGGGGAAAATTCGGAAATTGTCTTCACCCCGCCCGTAAAACGTTCAGCGTAAAGGCTCGTCCAATGAAATTTGTACACAATACTGCGTTAGCGTGTTTAAAAGCTAGCTGCGTTCTCCTTGTGTTTGTTGCTCCTAGATGGCATATTTTAGCCGTATTACTTACTTTCCATTTAAATTTTTTTATATAGTTTCTTCGCGTCAAAATGTACGTGCCGCCATTTTCATAAACAATGACTGGCAACACTGCTATTTATAAGTAGAAATTTTAAATGTTTCCGTAAGAAAAGTACCATCTAAATTGGTATTTTCTGACACACCAGATAGAAAATTGATAATTGGTATAAATCTAAGGTGACCGATGCGACGTGAATATAATATTTTTCAATCATTACTATATTTATTTTTATGGTTTTTGAAAAGTATATTAAATGCACCAAAAACTACACAGGAAAGAAAGCTATGTAATAAATAATTATATAATGATAACTTCCTCAGATAAATCTAGCGGTTGCTTTCATGGGTGTTCAAGCCTACATTACAATAAAACCAAACTTCAAACCAATCAAAAATTTCTCAATTTTGAATTCCTTTAAAGGGTTTGTACTTTGGGTAAACGTGAATTTTATTTTTTAGCATTCAATGCGTTGAGTTTGAGATATTTTACATTAAGAAAGAGCAAATTAACAATTCCCTTGACTCCGAAATATAATTTTATTTTAAAAACGACCCGATTTTCATTTGACAAAGCTTATCTTAAAACAGGCTAACCTGTAATTTCAATTAGAATTTTTACATTCTAACTTAAAAAAAAACCATTTGAAATCGTCACAAGGTTTACGTAATCATTACACAAAATTTATCAATAAATAAAAAAATAAATAAATATAAAAAAACAGCTACTCTAATACAAAGGCTTAATACAAATGCTCCACCTTAGGTCAAAGAAAACTAGCGACCTTTAATGCCTTTAAATCAGGTGTTCGGGTTATAAAAGAAGGGTGGTAGTCTGATAGCATGCCTTTCATGCCACACGAGAAAACACTTACTATTTCCGTTAAAACGTTTTTATGAAAATGGGAAACCGAAGAACGCAGGGTTAAACCCCCTTAACCAATGGTGACCGAACTTGCAAACTCACCGCACATGAAACGGTTTCGAGTTTTCCCTGAGTGCCACAAGCTGGGATCGAACCTGGCTTCTCTTGCTGCGAGGTGAGAGTGCTAAGCACTGCCACTAATATATGAAAGAGTAATTTAGTCGTATTACATTTTTTCTGCAAGATACAGGATTTTCCAACTTTTTCTAATAAATGTATAAAATTATCGGGTTTTTTTTAAATTATAATTGTGTAAAGCAAATGGTAACATATGTTTTGTTAATTTAAAAGCTAAATAAACTTTCTATTGATTACACATCTTAAAGAATGTGTGAATATAACTAAGTTTCTTTTTGTATAGATAGTTTCGTATCAAGCCAGACCTTTTTAAATTCCGTCTTTATTTATTTACGGCAGAGCTGTGAGAGAATGATGGTTGCACAGGCAAGTAAATTGCCGCAAAACCAAGCTTTAAAAATTGGTGCCAGAAAACCGAGAGATGTCTTTTTAAGCGGGAGGCGAGATCCGTCGTTCTGCAGCACTTTACGGCAAGGAAACTCATTTATCACTTCTCCTGGCTGCATTTCTCTTGTCTCAACATATCGCAAAACCCTGAAACAAAATCCGTGTAATTAATATTGAAACACTTTATTATCAGTTGTGAAATAGACTGTTCTATAAAGTACTCTGCGTGTGCTTTTTTCGTTTGAAGCACAAAGGCTTAAAAGGAAATCCTGCTAAGGGTATTAGCCTAGCTGATTATTATTATTATTATTATATTTTTAGTAAAACGGTTAAATAACGATATTTCTTTGTGTAAAAATATTCTTATATTTTAAAATATACTTTCTTAACGATAGTTAGCTTAACCATTAGCCCGTTGTTTTAAAATTTCTCAATTAAGGACTAATCACAAGCCGAATAATTTCAACTAAAAAAGGCAAGTTGAATATGCAAATCCTACTGAAATGTGAGGGTTTACCTAGGATCTCATATGAGGGCGTACTAAAAATAACTAATAATGCATCAAATCTGTTATCTAAATAATTTAGTACATTCAATGGTTTTTATTTTTTTTTCTTGTCGTAAATTCCTCGCATAAATGGTAAGCCCGCCATGGCGGGTTCTCTAATTACATGTTTAAAATGCGGTAAGCCCTTTTTCGGCAAACAAAAAACGCTCTGGACAGTCTAACTCTTTTTTTCCAAAATATTCATCTAGCGTGCACCCAATTTAGCAAAACAGATTATTTTACATCATTGTTTAAAGCAACAACGCCTTTACTTGCATTGCTTGTAAGCGTTCAAGTAATCTACCTCCCCAGGACTCTTATTGATCTAAGAGCTAGACTCTATTTTTTTATTATCTTTAATGAGCGAATAGTTAAATCCCTCTTCTTTTATAGAGATTCTTTATGAATTCAACAAGGCTAACAGCCTAACGAGGGTAAAAGACACAGTACAATATCATTTGATTATGACTGCCTCTTAAATTTTAAAAAAGCTAGAAAATATGCAGTTGGACATCAATATTCTTAAAAGCAAGAACTCTAATCTGAAACTACTTATCAGCGAAAAAATGAAAGCTGAAAACACAAACCAAGCAAAGCCAACTGACAGGGGCGTACCGAAGGGAGTACCTTTGGGGGGGGGGGGGGGGTGGTGAGTGAAATTTGCCAAGTAAAAAACAAAGTTTATCAAGTTTGGTAGGCCTAGCTGCTGCATCTCAAGTATATACTTTATCCAATATCGATAACAACTTCGTGTTTTAGTCTTGGTTGCAGATAGAGCAATAATAAATTTTATACAGATTGCCAAATTTAACGTAGAAAATTAACACTGAAATAATGACGAATAACCGATATTATCTATCACGCGTCTATCTGCCTTTGAATTTTATAAGGTGCTGTAGGAAAAATGACTATTTAAAAAGCTTTTACCAGAAGGCTGAACTAAAGTTGCGACACACTAGCTGCCTAGCATAGAAATCAGGTCTTGTAAGTTATACATAAGGAGAAGCAACTACATAGAAATCTCAAACATAGTTAATGACTTTAGGGCAGTAAATTGCTTGAAAATTCTAAATGATTGGTTGCAAAATCGTTTACAATCGATTTAGTAGCTTTTTAATTAACTAACATGTTTCATAATTTTCATTTTGCCAAGTCCACCTCGATTTGCCAACTCTACAGTTGTCTGCATATAATCCTGCGCTACCGACAGCTGGAAGAAAAGAGGCCCACAATCGAAACGTTACCATTAAATCACCCAAAAACGTAACAACTGAACCCAGTCTACAGAAAAATGGTCCCAATCACATACTAACGATGAACGCCCAAGTGGTTGGATGACAAATTCCAACCAAAGTTGAAGTGTTGCAATTTCTAAACATCGCTAAAGGCAGTTCCAAAAACCAAGCTACCTTCTCGAAAGGAAATTTTTGTCCACATTGTCGCGCCCAGGGACGGGCAAGAGAATCACCAGCCACCTTAAGCGCAACTGAGGAAAAAGGAAAAAACCCGAACTCCTCTAATGAACAAAGGACGCCCGGGTATAAAAGGGCAAGATCGCTAACCGTAGGACCAGTCTTCTCGCTTGACTTCGTGGGAGCTATTAAGGCGGAAAAGCTAAGCCTACTAAGAGCCACTGGCAACATAGGGATAATTAAACTGTAAAAGCTTGCCATAGGCCATTAGCGCTTCCCTTAAAGGTCAGATCTCACGGATCGCGTTGTACACTCTTAAAATCGTTGGGTTAAATGATTTTGGTTATTTCATTTTTAACTGCTTTTGAGTAAATAATAACCCAAATGTAGTTGAATATCTTGAAACGCAAAATTTGGGTTAAAAAAAATTAGGTTGTTCTTAAGATAATATAATAGCAACCCAAAATTTGGTCATACTATCGAATTTAAAGTTCCCACGCGCATCAAAAATGTGTCCATCGAACTGGTAGTCTTTGGAAGACTGGAAATTAAAAATGTTGCGCCATTCTTGCATCGTTTCCATGACTCATGGAAACGATGCAAGAATGCGACCATGAGTGCTTGAAAGGATTCTTAATTTTTGATTCTAAAGGTATAGAATATTTTTAATTTAATTTACTATTTATAATTTTAATTTTCCAATATTTTAAATTTATTTTTTATGTTGTCTTGATATTTCAGCGGAAGAACGTAATGAGCTCCCTTGTTTAAATTTATTGCAAATTACCAAGGCCCTACGATATTCTTTCCAGTGTGATCAAATTTATAAGCCAAATTCATTGTTAATTTATAATTCAAAATTGAGTCATATATTAACCATATTTTGGGTAAATTATAAATTTAACCCAAAATATCGTTATTAAAATAACCCATTTTGGGTGAAAACGAAAACTACCCAATATTTTGTTTGGTTAAATACTGACCCAACAATAGGAAAAAAACAACACAATTTGGGTAAAAAACAACCCAATATTTTTAAGAGTGTAGTTGTTACCTTTTAATTTGGTATGTAAAGTGTAAATATTTGCATTTGAACTAAAATTACTTGTTTACTTATTCTTACGCTGACACCATACTACATCCGACTCTTACGTCTCGGGAACTTAGAGAATGTTTGGAACAGGAGAATAATTTAAAAATGGTTGAATGCATCTGTCTTAAAACAGGTTTTCCCTTTTAAACTTCGTTCCATGTATCTGAATTCGAAATACTGATGGATGTCAACGCTTGGCCGACTGATTGCCTAATTAACCATTCCATTTAGCCACTTCCCAAGTATAGAAAACACGAGTCTGAGTTCATGGCTATAAGACTTACCGTCCTCATTAAAGAAGTGGAAACTAAGAGTTCAAAGGCCTGCTTGTTTACAGCTTCTTCAATGGCTACGCTAGCCCTACCCGGCGCTTTTAGTGATAAGGATGCTTATTAAATTAAAATACGAGCCTGAATTTTTTTATGAAAATGTACGTGGTCTTCGCAGAACATCAGAACAACTTTATATAAATATTATATTTAACAATTTCAATATTATTTGTTTAACTAAGATCTGGCTAACTGAATTCCATTCCTCAGCTGGCTATAGATCCAGGATCATTATAATGTTATTCACTCGAATAAATGTTAGTTAGACGAGAGTCTGACTATTAAAGGCGGAATTCTTATAGCGACAGAAAACGACTTAACGATCCTTCGTCACTCAGACTTCCTTGGAAGTTATCAAGGAATGCATATTTGTACAGATAAAAACCTAGCCACTCTTATCATGCCAGTCTCTACAACGACTTAGCATCGATGGACTGGACAGAACTTCATGGTTATCAAGATGTAAGCAAATGCACTGATCACATTACACTTCATGTTCAGGAAACCATGGACAAATACTCCTGTTGGTTCTCAGTAGAGCTGGTACAACGTTGAGGAAAAATAATACCATCGTAAATTCGAACGACTCGGTCAGTAGGGAGATAGAGAAGCCTACGAATTATTAAGGAAAAACGTCAAATCATTGCCCTAACGTGACAAGAAGCAGAAAACAGACGTGGCTAACGGCTTTTCCCGTCATTGTGGAAAGTCGTCGTAGTCTCTTCAATTTTCAAAAATGTATTCGCTAGCGATGTTAAGAACAACGGTCCCATCTCTTTGCTATACTGCTTCTGCAAAAGTCTTTAATTCTGTAATGCACATCGTCACCCACAATTGACTTAAGCCAAACTCAGTAGCTAGCGGCGCCAGAAACAGGCCGGGGTAGGCCTGGGCCTACTTGAAATTTTGGTAGAGGCCTCCAAAAGTCGACTTAAGGGGCCTCCAAAATTTAATATATGGGCCTCCAAATTATTTAATATCAGAAAATTCAGTAATTTGTTTGCGAAATAATTTATTAATTTATGAATTTTTCAATATTCAACGCGAGTGATTCGCTTAACGACATTTCTGTTTTTATTCCTTTCAAAGGCACGAGTAACTTTTCTGCGACAATAGTTTATTTTTTGGTTTTAATTTTTGGCGAGCGCTTCTATATCAAAATTTTATCTTTACAAATAAATGGTTCTTAAACTTACTTTACTTACAAGGAGACATCCGGAAGTGTAACCAACCGATTTTGTTCAAACTCGAGGGATTGGTAGACCTTTATGTAACTTGAAAAATCCTAAAGGGAATTTATTCAATGGGCAACGGTTTTACCGTAGCAACGAAAAATGTTTTTGACAACAGATAATGGAAATTTCCCCATTGAAAATAGCATTGGATTTTGACCGATTCCCAGGGTCCCCCCTGTGAAAAATTTTAAAATAGTTTTTTCCAAAATCAGTAGTTTTGATCAAAAACGATCAAAATTAATAGGAATTTATGGAAATTCATTAGTTGTGTAAAATTGGATTATTATATAGATAAATTGCTTTTTTTTAAAGAAAATTGATTTATTTTGGTCAGTTTGATCAAACTGGACCAAAATTGGAAATTAATAGATCAAAATTAGCTAAATTTTAAAATTTTTAAAATTTTGAAGAAAATAATTTTAAACAGTTTTGAGATAGTGTCGAATTTAGTTCTTTTTATACATTTTTTACCAATTTTTAAAAAAATTCTAATTTTGATCTATTAATTTCCAATTTTGGTCAAGTTTGATCAAATTCTACAAAATAAATCAATTTTCTTTCAAAAAGAACAATTTATCTATATATTAATTCAATTTTACACAACTTATATATTTCCATCAATTCCTATCAATTTTGATCGAAACTTCTGATTTTGATGTTTTTTTAAATTGTATTAAATTTTTTTAAATTTAAAAAAAATTATTTTAAACAATTTTGAAATATGATTTTCAATGTTTGAATTTTTTTTTAAATTTTTATCACATTTTTCCAATTTTAGCCATTTCTGTTAATTTTCACCCATTTTGATCAAATTGATCAAAAGTTGATAAATTTTGATTTTTTTCGTAAATTTTTATCAATTTCATCTAATTTTGGCTTTTTAAATTTTTTAATTTTTTTTTAAATTTTTCACAGGGAGGAAGGGATGCACATGGGGAAAATCACATATGAAAAAACAAAGAAATTAAAAAAAATATAAAAATTAAAAAACTTTGTATTTTGGGGTGAATTGGTACGTCGTTGGGTAAAAGCGAGCGAGGTAGGGTAAATTGAGGTAAGTTCATATATTTGTGAATAATTTCTAATTAAACTAACAAAATAGAAATTTATTTAGGTGAATTCGACTAAATTGGACCAATTTAAAAAAATTGGGTAAACCCGAAAAACACAATAAATCTTGGTATATTTATGTTAAATACGAGAAATATTCGGCAATATAAGTAATAACGTGTAAATTTTAATTAATTTGAGTTAATTCGTCTGTATTGGACAAAGTCGATTAAATTGGGTAAATACTGATAATTTAAGGTAATGTTAATATATTACGGAAAATCCGAGTTAAATTCGGTAAAAGACAGTAAAGTTCGGTAAGTTACGACTAATTTGAGTAAATTCATCTAAATTGGACATAGTCGATTAAATTGGGTAAGTACTAATAAATTGAAATAAATAATATAAGTAAATGCAAGTTAAATACGATAAGATGAAAACCTAAAAATATATAAATAAATTTAGTCGAATTTACCTGCATAAACTTATATTTTGTTAATTTATTCACAACTACTTCTATTTACCTCCATTTATGAGCATTTACTCGTTCGCATTTACGCAGAAGAATTCACCCAATAATAGTATCTCTAACCCAAAATTACTAAAATGTTCCCAATTTATATATATTTTTTTAAATTTAAATTTTTTTTCATATGAAATATGTGATTTTCCCATGTAAAATTTGATTCAAAGATTTTCATAAAATTTGGATCATATATTATTTTGGTTAAGTGATTATTTTATCCGTGTTTGGCCTGTTAAATAAATTATGATTTCTTATTTTTCGAATCGAAAGAATAAGAAACGTTTCGCAAAAAGTGATTTCAAGGTAAATAGTGATACAAAACGCGAATAAGTAGAATAGTCCATAATATTCCAAAGCAAGGTCGACTAAAATATACTTTTGCTTTGCGGGAAAAGTGCTATTTACTGTACCACGCCAAATACAGCAAAAAAGTACTTCAACGCCGGGAGAATGTGGTTCATTTGTTTCTCAGGCGTGAAGTAAGATACAACATTTTGAATAAAGCAGAACTCCCATCCCTCATTTCAAAAGTTTTCTAAGCACATGTGTATGTTCTTATAAATAGCTACTCACCTATAGTCGACTGCTTCCTTGATCCACGACGGTAGGTCGCTGCAAAGAGAGACGTAGCGTGACTGTACTGAGTAAACCTTTTGTCCCTGGTAAATTTTCTTGCACGATTTGTGTGATGGGTTAAGTTCGTCAAGTAATAATGCGAGACCAAAATTTGCTTTGTTTGTTATAAATACCGCATTACTATATAGTACTCCGTGTTTTGGTATTCGAGGCCTTTTGGTTTCATTATGGAAAATTGAAGTTATGTACTTGCTCTGTAGAAAATAAAATCGTGCAGTTACAACATTTATTTAGTTACATCGCTTTAGCACCCGTTAAAATTTAAAAAAACGAAAGAGGTCAAATTATTAGTTCATTTTGGAGTGAAATCTTTGAATCGGGATTTTTATTATTAAAATTGTTATTTAAAATGACACTATTTATATGAGATACTTTTCATGTGCCATACCAAACATAGACTTAAAGATTATGAAACAGGACGATCGATGATTAATTTAATTAATTTAATTAATTTAATGTTTTGCAACTAAAAGCGCTCTTGATGGATTTATAAAGTAAAATAACTTAAAAAGTCAATTTTATTCGCTTTAATATAATATTTTACTAAATAATATTAATACTCTAGCCATCTCCTTAGATTGAGAACATTTCGCAACGTTTAACGCCATTAATTAAGGTGGCCGAGTTATATTGCGTTGGAGGATGGAGACACGCAGTTCATGCCAAGCGGGCCAACTTCTCAATACACTAAATAGTCGTTTACCTCTGCAATTTGTTACGCGAATAGCAAATCGAAGAACTCAAGAAAGCACCCCTTTACATGGACCGATAGCGTTCCAACAACGGCTATCTATATTATTTCGAGAAGAAATGTTCTTATAACCTTCGCGATAATAAATTTCATGAGATGCTACAATAGAGCGTTCTATAAAATCGCTGTGGTGTGCTTTTCCCCTTTTGAGTTCGGAGGAGGTGAAGGTTTGGCCGGTTTTTCGTGTGAGAGAAAAATACTTATCTGGCACACCAGTAAGAAATTGAAAGCAGTCGATTTTTAGGAGTAGCGTAGTTTCTAGCCTAGGCTTCACTAATTTCCGGCTTTCCGCGCCGTTTTTCTTATTTTAAATGATTTTTGTAATAAATGTATGATTTAAAATAAGAAAAATACTTGTCCCAAATCCACGGGTTTAAAAATAAACTTAGATCATGAAAATATTCTTAACCCCAAACATACTTCAACAACTAGGGTCCCACCTACAACTCCTAAAAGGTACGTCTCTAAAATATTCATGTAAAGCCGAATTCTCTTAAACCAATGAATAACAAACGTTGTTAGACCTGCTGAACTAGCTCTATAGTCTGTACGAAAAGTTTGGCCGGTTTTGGGCCGATTTTATACAACGCTCTATTGCTGGCTAAGCGAAAAACGTCTTACCGAAACAAAAGCATTAATATGTTTGACATCTGTGCTTTCCAGTAGTTGAGGAATAGTGTCAATGTATCGTATTTTGGCGGTAGCTAGTTCCCCCTTCATGTTGCATAAGTACATACGGTTTAGAAGTAAACCTGCTCCCAAAAGCCATCCGCAGAAGAGAAATCGCTGGTAGGAGTTTAGTAGCTTCGGTCCTTGGACCGCTGAAAAAGTTCATTTTAAGTGTCAAGCAGCGTTATAAAAATACTTCTAACCACGATCCACGGACGGGAAAGCTAACGCGAAAGCTTAATTTTGTGATATCTTTATCCTACACTTGGTCCGCTTTTTAAATGCTAAAATATTTTTTCACGAAACAAGTTGCTATAGAAAACTTTTCTTTTCATTTGCAAAAAATACAAATGATAAAGAAAATCCTTTCAAGAAGTAACACTGAATTTTACTAATTGGAGCCATCAGTTTAAAACGTTGGAATTTTAAATTATCCACAAGCTAAAAAAATACATTTTTCACATTTACTCTAATTTCGGCTTTAACGCTGATTTTATTAGATTTTACATAAAGATTGGTTAAAAATTAAATTATGAAAGGTTTTTTTTGTAATATATCGGCAGTAAGTACCGTTTTCCACAAAAACGTTTAAATTGAGGCCATCCAGTAGAAATAAAGCAACCAAATAGATCCTTTAATGTACTCACTCTAATTCGTTGTTTACCATTGAGGGTTTTTTAAATCAGGCACTTAGATTTCGTAGCTCTTAGCCAAGTTTCATAGAAAATATGTGCAACATTATCATCTACCATAATAGGGTTACCAGCTGGTTCTAAGAAGGCAAATCAGGTTTATCCCTCGGCAACGTGGTGTCGCAGAAAAGCATACCAGGTTGTTCCCTTCGGCCACAATATGTCGGGGATAAACCAATATATATTTTTTCTCTCTTGGAGCTAGTATGACTAATAGTCAAATACCGCAAAATAAACTATTCTCCAATACAGTATTAAACTAAAAGATAAAGTTCGATTTGCAATTTACTTATATAAAAACAAACATTTAGTAAAAACACTTGCATTTGATTTAATTGGACACATTTTGGCCGATAGGAGTTAAATACGTAGTGATTTATTACTGAATTTTAATGTAAAATCTATAGTCGTTTTCAAAAGTTACAGGCTGCTCCCTAACTCCTGTCTAGTTTTTAAGCAGGCTTCAGGACACTCATAAAGTTACAGGCTGCTCCCTAACTCCTGTCTAGTTTTTAAGCAGCCTTCAGGACACTCATAAAGTTGAGTATGTGTATAAAAGGTGTGAGAAAATAAATTAAAATGATTTCGAGTATCATCTGTTCATGATTTTGTGGTGAATAAAAGAAGGACCTTTCAAAGAGGATCTTGCTTACAGATTAAACGATTAATAAACTATGTATAATCTATGCGCGGTTCTTGACAAATATTTTTCTGAAGAATTCTAGGTAAAATTTATACAAACGCGACCGAGCTATTAATTCAAAAACCAAATTTTCTTAGAACACAAAGCGACCCAATGTCATCCTTCAAAATAATATTTCTGCTTATCGGTATATTTCAAGACGGATTTATCAGTTTGGTTTCGGATTTAGTTTCTGGCCGAATGTCAGACAGAAATTTAATGGAAAAATGCGGTTTAATCAAACTAATAGACTGGTGATTCGTACATTACATTTTATTTCTTGTGTAGACGACGGTTGTTTAGGTTTCTCATTCTGATTGGCTAATATAAAGTTAAAAATAGCCAATAGTTAGGCAGAATATTACGTCATGAAAATAGTACGAGGCGTCCTTGGAAATTTGAGTTCTGTATTTTATTTACTCTTATACACTCGTAGTTCTTTGTTATAATTAAAATATAGGCAATTTCAAACCAATTTGTTTGAGTTAGGTAATGGTAGAATTTTTATTTGAATTATTATTTGAAAATTTAAGCGATACTAATTTTTTTCTTATCTCCCTAAGATATTGAAATATTAAGCCTTGGCTATGCTGCTTAAAAAAACTAGCGTTTCCAATAACACTTATACAACCCAAACGTCAGTTTAACCAGTGCAATTTTAATATGAAAGAAACCTCTAATAAAGCTATACAGAATGATATACGTTTGAACAAGAATCCAAACTTGTTCTCTAGCTCTTCGTGAGCAACACGTCTTTTCTTGAATTCGCTAGAGTCTATCCATAGTAACATAAGTCAATCATAAGGTCCCCACAAGTATGAAACAAAGGCATTTTAGTTGCATAGCAATTTACCCAAATTAAGAGTTCAGGTACCAAAATCTCGTCCCCCCTGTCAGCCTCTCGAGATACAACGAAACGATAGTGACGTAGTCGATATACTCATTGCGCATGTCCCACAGTCTACACTCTAAGGAAATAATTTAAAAAATGGCGGCGACGGCGGTGGATAATTGAGCTGGGCGGTATTTAGGTAAATTAATATTATATTTATATGTAAAGGTAGGCAAAGAAGTGCAGTTGAACAATACAGATATAGATAAACTATATTCAAAATTAGTAGAAAACAAAATTCACGATAAGTATTTAGCATTATTCTTAGATTATCTTCTAAGCCATGGAGAAAGAGGTGTTTTGAAAAGGGAAACTCTCCCAGGCTCGTGATGTGGACCTCCCACAAACGGGAGGATGGGCAGGGATGAAAACGTGGGGAATGCATCCTGGTAAAATATCAATAGGCGGCCGATTCCGTGAGCTCGCGCCATCTAGTGCCTCTAGCCGGAATGGTAAAAAAAAGGTCGAGTGTAACCAAGGTTCGTAAAAATGCACCAAATATGGAGGATCGCGTAGTAGGGTTTTATTAGCTAAAATTTTAATTAAAATACCTTAAGAATGGGAAAATATTGTTTGTATAGAAGATGTAGGAATTACAAAACCGCTCATCAATCTCAAAGTCAGGAAATAAAATATTATCCTGTACCAAAACCAAAGAAAAACTTTGAAAAATGTATGTTATGGGTAAAACCGATTTACAGAGCGGATATAAACATTCATTATGATGTTAAACCACATCATTATGTATGCTCTATGCATTTTGTTGGAGGTAATGGACCTACGGTAGAACATTCTGATCAGAGCTAAATGAACCAAACACAACTTTATAAGATATCAGAACACCATTGGATGTTCTTTATAGTTCTTTAGTTCTTTATTTGCTTAACAAAAGGTCTGAGACCCATCACGTCAAGACATCGAGAAATGAAATATGTACAGACAATAGATATAAAAATATACATACATCGAAAATAGAGAAGTGATAACGATAAATTTGTTAGGATGTAATTGCAACATCTCCTGTATCGGAGCCAGCCTCTTCCTTGGAATACATGTATGTTCCAACTAATCAATTAATGGGAGAACATCCTCTTAAAAAAATCGCAAGATAATTTTTAATTCATCAGTTAGAAAATATAGATAACTGTGACTGGTCTATTGCCATAATTCAAGAACCAGTATGCGATTTGCGTGGTATAAAATGCCTAAAGTTTAGAAAGGGGGTTAACTCTTTAATTATGGTGGAAATAACTCCATGTTTAAAGCCAAGTGTTTATTTTGCAACACATTACTTTCGCCTGATCATAAAATGTTTTCATCAAGTTCAGTTGATTTTCATATGCCATATTCATGTATGAAGGACTTGATAAACCTTTTGTTTGAAATTGAAAATTGGCCACCCTGCCTTGGCATTTCAAGAGAACTGCTTGCCCATTTCAAAGATAAACATTTAAAACCAGCATATATTTGTACAACTAGCCAATCAACACGATCAAATAAATGTGAGAAATTATTCCTTCGCCAATTTTCTTAAATTTGCCCTCCTTGTCGAGTAACGAAGGTAGTTTTACAAAATTGAAAACGAAGATAAAATAATAGGCCTACTTTAAAAAAAGTACCAATCTACTCTACATGACAAAAGACAGGATAAAAGATCAGTTCATTAGAGTTAATAAAAATAATAAAGCGTTGAAGAAAAGAAACAAGGAACTAGAATTAAAAGTTTAGAAGAGCTTTAAAAAAGATGGGTTTTTCATGTCGGAAGAAGAGAGTCAGGGTTTCGAAGAAATTATTGCGAAAAACCCATTTGAGAGCAAATCAATATTTCAAAAGCTACTGATGCGAATGGGCAACGGGTTTGCCATGGCAACGAAAAATGTTTTTGACAACATAAAATAACATGGGATTTTGACCGATTTCCCTTTGAAAAAAATTAAAAAAATTAATGAATTTTTTTTTATAATTTTGGTATTTTAATTTTTTTTTCAATTTTGTAAAATGTTTCACAGGGGGGACACATTTTTCGTTGCCATGGCAAAACCATTGCCCATTGAATAAAATCTCTTTAGGATTTTTCAAGGTACATGAAGGTCTACCAATTCCCCGAGTTTGAACAAAATCGGTGTGTAACACCTCGGGTAGTCTCCTTAATTGTAAGTACAACTACTGCTAATGCCGTGAAGGAATTAACCGGGGATGAAGCTAGAGAGACTGTGAAGTTTCTACGAATGTTTGACACTTTTTTCGACATCCTAAATATTTCAAATACTTTTGCGTTCTTTACTAAGAAAATACCCGCATTAGAACCATACAAAAAATTGGATGATTGGCGTTTTGAGGTATTATTTGTACAAAAGTAATTATTATATTTATATGAGATTACAATTATTAAATTTATATTTTCTAGTGGCTAGAAGAGGATTTTCTAGGCCATTTAGAAGATTGGGTATTCCGATTAGAAGTAGATGATGATTTCGACAAATCAAAAAAATTATTCTAAGCAGGGAAACTTTGGAGGGCATACGAATAACTGATGGGTATAAAAAATAATCAGTTATCATTGGTATCAAAATAAACTTATAGTATAACACTGAATGATTATGGTTAATGATAGTCTGCCATAGAGCAATTGCATAATCAGAAGTTTCCAACTAGGAAACACACATTCTAACTCTCATCATTAGCAAAATAGCTACCAGGTTAGTGCGAGAGAAAAACATGTGCTCCAATTTAAATAAACTAAGAGCAATTCATATTATTCCTTAGTCACAGAATACTTTGCTGTCATTGGTGAAACAGATTATCATTAACAATTTTGCATTGAAATGAATAGAAAGTGTCATACTTATGTGTATTATGTTACTTATGGTGTTACGAAAATTTATGTTTGGGATTTACTTCCTTATTTTCTATTACTTTAGTATACGCATCTATTGAGATTATAAAGTTCTTGCTGAAAAAAGGAGCCCCTTATGTTTTAACAGTAAAGCTAAATCAGGATTTGGTTGGGAATTACTTCAGTAGACAGCGCGGATCCTGTGGTTCCGGTGAAAATCCCACAATTAGCCAATATGAGCAAGGAGCAAAGAGACTAAAACTCATGAAATACTTAATACCAAAAGTAAGAAATGGAAATTGTACTTCCCCAAAACTAAAAGTGCGCAAAGAAGAAAATCAGCTCGTGATGCTCTACGAGAACAAAAAATAATTCAAATATTTGCTTTGAAAAAATATCAAGTTTTTGGGTTTACACAAACAGATCTTTAATCCTAATCATATTACACACCTTTGTAAATTGTCTTTACTCTTATTTATTTTAGTTTTCTGAGTTAACACTTTAAGTTCTTTTCTGATTCCGCTGCTTTTTAGTGTGTCTTTCTTACAACCTGAACTGCATTTTTATCATTCGTGTCAGACCCTTTAAATGGTAGTTAATGAGGATAGAAAAACATTTTTTCATGGTAGATTTGGAATTTTCCTTACCGTCCCCCCATAGTTTTTCCCACGTTTCTTATATAAAGATATATTTTTCAAGATTGTCAATAATTTTTTAATTTCTCATTACATTGTCAGCTAGCTAGGGTTCATACCCAAGGCACCACCTTAGGCCTAAGTCATCGAGCGACTTTTAAAGCCTTTAATTCAGATGGCCGGGTTACAATGCCGGGTTAAGCGGATCATCATATTTTACAAATGGCACAATTTTGAAGAATATATGTCGGAAAAAGCTAAAAGCTGTTTTGGACAAGTATATAAGAACCCCCTCTATCCTGTTTAATTGTCCATTTGCTTCACTCTTCTTTTATTACCCCAAAACTTGGGACACTCGTAAAGACCAATTAATTGACTAATTGTGTACCCCGCTATCTGATGAATAGTTTTACTTTCTTTTTGTTTTGTTTCATCAAGGCTTAATTTCGGGGTTTTAGATTTTAATATTGTGGTAATTGTTTGGCCTGCACTAGTAACTTTGAGTTTTTCTTTTTACAAATAATTGGAATGTAATTCTTTGAAAAAGCGATTTGCAAAAATTGATACCACACAGTTTTGGTCACTGGAATTGAGATTTTGATATGGCTCGATTGGCATAAATGATTTTTTTTTCATTCTTCCTTAAAGTCTTCATTAATCAAAAGGCACAACCTAATTTTGATTTTTTTAATATCTTCTAATGCATCCTGTCATTAAACATAAAAAACATTAAATTACAATAAAATATACAATATTAGAAAGTTGTGACTGCTTCGCCTTAGCGTAGTTTTTTTCCTCAATGACGTAGCTTGGACGCTCGGAGCCTTTAGGAATCGTCTCTAGTTATGACCAGACATGGTCTTTAAATTAAATACTTACAATGACTGGTTTTGGTCTCCCAATGTAAGATACCTTACACAATTTACAGGCGTTAGATAAAATATGGCATAAATTTTCTTTCAAAATTTTTTTTTTCAAAAGAAATACCTAGGGAAATATATCAAATTATAAATCATATATAAATTCAATTGGTACCAAGGCTTAGTAATTATTGTTACCTGCATCTATCTTTCGTTGAATTGCTTTAGTATTTTACCTACGAATACCAATTTTGAAATAATTATGATCATTTGGTTCAATCATTATTATATTAAAACGCGCTTTGATAAGAAATCGAGAACCGCGTGGAGAAAAGCGTCAAGGTAATTGAAAATTTGAAATTTCCAAATATTTTTGGTAAGTACTTTCCCCATAGGTGAAGAGAGGGCGCGAAGAAATGTTTTCAATTACCACGGGACTTCACGTCTTGCTCACGTGTTTTATTTTTACTAGTATTCCCCCTTTTTTATCCCCCTGCTCTCCCGCCCGTGGGAGTTATTTATTACGGGTAGGGAGCTAAGAAGTTCATACAAAACACCTCCTTCCCTTCTTTCTCCATGTCTAAACGCTGTCAAAGATATTCAATCAGAAGTTAAGCCTAGTCATTTAAAATCTCATGTAGAGCCACCCCCAGTTCCATTTCCGGATTTACTTAATACTACCATAATAGTTTTAAGTTTAACAGCGTAAAAATACTCACAGTTTTTAGTTTAAATTTTTGCTCATCATTATGATCTGCCTTATTATAAATAGTATAGCACTGGGTTGAAGCATCAGTTTTGAAAACCGAAGACCATTTTTCATTATTGTTTTTAAACGTGATAGCACATTTAGAGGCTTAATGAAAGTTTCGAAACTAAATCCACCAAATTGTTTTTCTTCTTGTAATTTATCTTTATCCCCCAGATAGAGATGACAATAAGTAGTTTTACGTTCCTTTTCTTTACTAATCACAGTTGTGATATGAAAATTTGGAGACATTATAATAAATTTACTCAAGAAAGTAAGGACCAGCCGTCATTAACCGAGAGCTGAAACTTTCAAGCGACCTCCGCGCGGACTAGATGGAGCTCTAATCGTACCCAGAGTTCTTTTTTGAATTTAAAATTCTCCAGACGAGTAACATTCCGGTAATATGGGACCTTTGGCGGAATCATACTCATGGTGACCTTATGATAGACTTATGATAGTAACCAAAGAAACACATCACGTTCACTAGTTTCTTTTTTACTAGAGTCATCTCTTCCTTCATCGGAAAATGCTTTTTCTTCTCTGTTTGTATGTTTCTTAACCCACCATAAGAATTGCTTTTGATGCGTACTCTTCGAAACTATTACGGCTGGTTTCTAAATAAGCCTCGAGTTATTGTATTATCTTTCCGGAAACGCTTCTGTCAATTTCTTCACTTAGCAGTGGTTTGCTCACTGAGAGGAATCTCTCCATCACGTTAGAAGATTAAATCAGTAAAACTCCAACTTCCAATGTTTGGAACTCTTATCCGATACCACGAGCTTCCGTTCTGGTAGTTGATTTTTCAGTTCGGTCGTCAGAAATGGAATTCGAAAGGACATTATTTCACTAGAAGACGAGCAGCCCAATGTGTTTCTGATAAGGACTTAACAACTTTTGTTCCTGGTTTCAGAGATTTAGTAATTTCCACCGTCGAGTTGATGCAGAAAAAAGTTGTATAGTTCTTGAACGAAGTTAATAAAATAAACTGACCACATTCTGCAGCATTAAGACCCGAATGATTAATTGAATGGGCAGAGCGTGGCACATAAATAGCGTTTCGTAGTATGTTGCGTTATTTTTTACCTTGAAGACCGCTATAAACACCAGACATGTGTGCAGGTTTGTCATAGCTTTGCCATCTACAGTTTTTGATAACAATAGAGCATTTGTTTAGGAAGGACAATGTGCAATTTCTAGTTCTTTGACTTTAAGCCCTGTATTAGATATAAATTCTAAAAACGTTCGACGGGGGTTCCATTTGGTTGAAGATAGCAAAAAATTATAGTTAGCTGGTCAATATGAGCAATATTTGTTGAGTCCACTACTATCGATAACTATTTTGCATGTTTGATTCGACGAATTTCGCTTAAAAATGTATCTCCCATCAGCCATATCAATTTATCGGTTGTGCTTTAAGTATGACACATTATCTTTGCCAATTCCATTGTATTTCGAAATATGTTATGATAGAAATGGGACGAATTGTGCAATTAAGTAATTACCATTATGAAGCGATCCAAATCTTTGATCGTGTGCTCTAAAAGGCAACCCACGATCAGAGAGAAATTTTATCACTACCTTTTTTAAGATATCACGTTGTAAACATAGACTTTGATCGACTCGTTGAGTCACATGACAACGTGCCACAAAAACAAGGAAAACCTTTGAATGTTTCGTGTTTTATCAGTCTACTACTTGCATTCTTCCAGTCATTAAATCCTGATTCAGTTAGCGCTCTTTCTGGTACTCGAAGGATCAAGGTTTCTGTTTGCGTTGCGGTAAAAAAAAAAGGCGGAAATAAGCACAAAAAAAATTCCCGTAGACGGAGAATAGACTAGCCATTAACGATGTGTTGATTTCCTCGTTCTTAAGTTTACTTTTGAAATGACTAGTCGTTAAATATCGCTTGCCATCGCTATACTACCCCTCGGAATTTCAAAAGTTATCACTTATATTTGGTTCAAAACGTGAAGAGCTACAATTCACTTGCGCTATCATTTGTTTACTATTTCGCAGGGTCATTGCTGAAAACAAAATCATCCTTAGTCTCCGACCATGTTTCAATATTGGTTTCCATTTCATTTTCTCCTTAATTCTGCGACTTCTATTTAAAGAAATAATTTAATTTGATATCATTATAAAACTGAAATTATAAAAGGCAAAATATATAGGTTACTAATAATATCGATACTAATTACTTACGTCAGTTTCGCATTGTTCGGGCATTGAAGACATGTTCAATAGGAGCTTCAAGATCATTTGAGTTTATAGCAGCTGATTTGCCATTTGTTAATTAAAATATTGTACTCTTGTATTGTACATAGAAAAGACCTTCGTTTCCCAGATTCATTCTGCTTCGCAATTTCTTTATGTTCTTAAACAGTTTCGTAGTTGCTAAAAGAGTTGCATGTAAGACTAGCTGGGGTACCCGATATTTCCCGGGGAGATATTGCTATTTGTGGAATCAAGGAAAAAGCGCAAGTGACGAAACTCCGAATTAATAATGTCGTCCTTTTGGCTAAGATCTAAGTGTAGTATCTTGAATATAGCGGATTAACCTATTTATTAAATTAATTATAATTCTTTGACGTGTAGATGGGGTATCCGATATTTCCCGGGGAGATGCGGCTATTTGTGTAACCACGGAAAAAGCGCAAGTGACGAAACTCAGAATGAAAAAACCGAGGTCTTTTGGCTAAGATCTAAGTGTGGTATCTGGAATATAGCGGTTGACGTTATTTATTAAAGTCATTAAGGTTACTTAGCCGCGTAGCTGGGGTAAGTATTCCCCAGGGAGATATGGTTATTTGTATGATCAAGGAGTCAGCGCCAGTGACGCAACTTCGACACATTGAACTCGAAAATAGAACGCTGCAATAACTGTCTCTACGCATGGCACTGTACCCAATATAACCAACTGATTAATGAGTCAAAATGACAATATTAACCAATTTTACGTTGATTACATAATAATTTGCCCTATATTATACGGCCTAGTGTCTATAGAAGAAGACTTTAAAAAAATTGCAATAATTTAAGCTTTTTTCGTGTGTATGCCTAAAGAATAAAAAACTCGATCTTTTATCGAAGACCAAAGTGTAGGATCTTGTATATAGCGGATATACTTTAATATTAAATAAGTTCAATTAATTAAAGTGGTTTTAAAACTTACGCTTAGGAATACCGAAACTGCAAACGATTGCCCGAATCCCTGTAAGTGAAGTATGAGCCTCATACAAAAACCCCATGTTTAAGATATTGGTTTTGGTTTTTATAAAATCGCCTATTGCAAAACAAATAAAAACTTTTTGATTACGGTTCAAGACGAGATGCGAGAAATAAAAGAAGGAAATTTTCCACATCCTCTTCGCGAAACTACGGTATGCGTGTCCGCATCTTTGGCGGGATTGTGTTCTTCCTTCGAATAGCACAGCCGTGATTAGAGAGATTGCGAAAAAAGAAACGAGAAGCAAGGTCCAAATGGCCGTCCCAAGGGCTTCAGCAGGCAGTAGAACGCGGTGGTTATTCCCTTGTCCGTCCAAGCAACTGTAAATTTGGTCACCATCTGAAGAGTATGGCTGACTAAAATGAGCTTTTTCCATTTCAACCCTCAACACGCTAGACTTCAACGCAGTAGTCCAAGCTGTTATGTTCTAAATAAAATAGAAAGAGTTTGCGTCTAAAGTCGTTTAATAGTAGTTCTCACTCCAGTGGCGTAGCTAAGGTCTCCGCCCCCCCAAAAAACCCTTATGGGGGCATATATAATCAGGCACGAGTGGAGACGCCTCCATTATGGGGCTCCTTGAAGCCGCCCCCCGCATGGCGGAGTCTGCAGGGTCATAAATTACGCCACTGTCTAATTCTAGTTAATTCTGAACAATCAATCCCTCTGAACTGAATTTTTCCCCTTCATACCAGACAAAGTATTTTCGTTTATCGGTACCAGATTTTGTTGGCTAGCTCAAGAAGCCAATTTCAAAAAGGTCCTATGCCGAGCGTCGACTCAAAATCTCGATTAAGCGACACAAGGGTTTCGCTTTAATGCTTTTCATCGCTGCATTCCGTAAGCCCTTACAATGACCAAATAAAGGATAACTTGCACGTCCAGGCTCAATATATTATTTTTTCCTACCAAATCGCTCAATATTTTTAATGGTGTTTCTCTGTTTTGAATTTCCAAGTTGCTTTACTACAAAAAGAACTTTTACTTACTTTTTTTCGAAAACTTGAAACATTATCGTTATACTTAATTTTAACGCCTTTTATTCTAAAATAAAAAATCGAACATTTTTTTCGCGGTTATATTTTACGAAAATATAAGGAAAATCTTAAATCAGGAAAAAACCAGTTGGCTTTCGCAATTACATTCGAAACTGCGCCTAAGAGAATGTAACCAAACTGAAAAGATCTCTTACGTTTATAAGTTTTGAAAACCGAAAATAAATAACGTCCAACAACTTTATGACCAAGCAATGTTTTCCAAAATTCTAAGAAACCATTTGTAATTTTAAATGTCTTAATAACGAAATGTTTCTAGCTACTTGTGCCAGACAAAAAATGAAAAATGAAATGTTTTTTAAAATATACATTTTGCACTTTTAATTTTCGTTGTTCTTCATATTTTTAACCATTTCTAAAACACGGCTGATACTTGTTGTTTTAAAAGATTTGATTCGAGAGCCATTTTATGCGGCTGAATTGGATGACTTAATATCATTAAATTTTAGTTCCCTAAATGTTTTATACAATTTTAAATTAAATTTTCCAATATCTTTAGTGCATACAGATTCTTCAATTAAAATAATGTGATTTCCGCGTAACAATTTCCCTTTATTCAAGTTTATTTTATGTCCTTTTGTATTCCATATATGGTTCGAAATGCCTTTAGATGTATCACGTGATTTTATACATTTTTGATAGTCATTTTCGTAACTCTAAAGTATAGTTTTCCTTAAGGAATTTAATCAAACCTTTTATAAAAGGATCTTTTATACAATCAGCAAAGTATGGTAATCTTTTCGGTCTATCAATTTCACCATTATTTACTGCCTTATTAACAATAACCATAATTATTTATCGATTATATCGTTAACACTTATCGTATTTTCAATAAATAATGTTATTCACTTGACCACAAAGATGAAAGTACAAAGATAAATAAACCTTTAGTAGATTTTAGTGTTGTTAATTTTCCGGAAAAATAAAATGCGAGAAAATTTTTTTAAACTTTTCATCGGTATAAAATGTCTAATAACAGTAAACATACTACAAAACATTAATAGTGTTACATTGTTAATCAATTTCAAGCTAGTCTAGAGGTTTAGTTTTACTTAAGGATTTGAATAAACGAGGCGAAAATGCCGCTTTATTTTAATTTAAAAACAATATTAGACTACCTAATCATGGAATTGATATGAATATTAAATTACAGGTTGGCACAGCCCTAATTTTTTAAAACTAGAACTACATCTTTATAGTTCTTTAACATCCAGAACATCTTAAAGTATAGATACAATTATAAAATTTAATGGACCAACCAGGTACAGATAAAGAATTCAAATTCAAATTAATTTTTTATTACACTTAGAGATTTATACAAATATATTTGAAACAATTATTATGCGGTTATCCAAAAACATTATTAAATGGTATGTTGAATTCACATGCAATAAAAGGTACCAAATCAACAGAAAATATGAAAACATGTTAATAATCTATACTGAATTAAACAGGAATAACTGAGGAAAAAATTAAATCTAGGTATAAATCTATAAAGTGAAAAAAATTAAACTTTATCATTGGTCTTAATTAAAAATAAACCGAAAGTTCGTAAAGATAACGAAACTGTTATAGTGTTTTACATAACGAGAAAATACGACAAACCGTATATAATGGGTTGAAAAAAAAACATTATTTAGAGTTAAAAAATTATTTATTATTATTAAAAAATAAACTAACGGCATTTCACACCATGTATGGAATACAAAAAAACATAAAATAGACTTGGATAACGGGAAATTGTTACGCGGGAATCACATTATTTCAATACACAATTTAAACAATCTCTATGCATTAAAGATATTGATAAATTAAATTTACATAAAATTTGTATTAAAAGTTTGTGGAATTAAATATCAGTGATATTAAAATTTAACGCGCGATAAGAGACGTGTAAAATTTTAAAAATACGGTTGGTTGAAATTGAATCGGAAGGATTCTGTCAGCCGCTTGAAAAGGGCTCTCGAACCCGAAAGCTCGCGATGATATTCAATCAAATCATCCGCCGTGTCTAGATTCTTTACTTTTTATAATTCAAGGGGGAAGACTACAGTGGCAATTGTCTACTTTCGCGCAATTTCAAGCTGAACTCTTTTAATTTTGTATTTTAACTTATAAAATTAATATTTATGTGTATAACTGCCTTTTTTTTACTGATTAAAATAATTTTGACAATTTTAAATTTAAAAGTAATTAAGTTATTACGTTGTAATTCGGACCCCCGGAGCTAAACAAGTTGGGCAAGCACCCAAACTATCCTTTAGTTCGGACCTTATATCTCGTTACCTAGTAATATTAGGATTATCAAAATTATTTAGAGCACTAGAGGAAAGTTCAGCTTAATAAGAAAAATTTAATTCAATTATTTTGATTGTTAAAACTAAAGCTTTTACTGTATTCTTCCCACTGAAGCCATGGTTACAAATTTTCACGTATACGATTTGGATTTTTAATTTTTAAAAGAAAAAGGGAAACCAGTTCTTATTTTTAATTTACAAGAATAACCGTGAAATTTTATAGTAGATCCAGACCATAATTTTAATTTAAAAACATAAAAGTAAAAAACGTCCATAAACGTAAGTAATCATTTTAGGCATTCCTGTTTCGAAATTTCGAAATATTTCGTATTATTTTGAAAAGTGTAGTACTTTATGTTCGGAATATTTTGAAAAACGTAGCGTAGTATCAATAGTGAAGACTGAAACGGGTTCGTATTGATTTCCTGGACATCCTGCATGTTCCCTGATGACATCTACAAAAGTAAAAGCAAAATAACTAGCGGGTTACTTTGTGGTTTAACTCTGCAGCTAGTGGGTTTTGCGTAAAAGTCTGTGAACAATTAATAAATTTAATATTGACACGTAAAAACCGTTTAAAATTCCCAATATAAATTTTAACATCGAACGTTTAAGAGGTACAGTTTTTCTTTCCTCAGCTGATTATTTCCATGAAAGTATGGTTAATTTTAATCGGTTTATCAGTCAAATTTGGCTTCGCTTTAGAATGGGCTTCTCAGTTGATTTATACAATTAATAAAACAACCAGGAATCCATGGCTACGTTCAGCAGCAGTCAACGGAAAAAAACCCGATGGATTTGATATTTTCCACCGATGAGCTTCTTCGTCATAATGACGTCGTAAGTTGCTGAACGCTTTTATTCAGTCATCGGTGTTTTTTAAAATGCCGTAGCTTTTATAGTGGTTTTACGCCAGAAATGACGTCAGTCATCGGAAAAACCGACTCTTCCAGCCGATGACTTCGGTGAGTAACCGATGACTATCGTGACGTCAAAACCGGAAACGCGACAAAGCGTACAGTAGGAAACCGATGTCACCGATTAGTAATCGGTGAGTCTGATGAGCTCTGCTGAACGTACCCCATACCTCGACCTAGGATTGCTTATCCTGCCTATGGTAAGTTATCTCGGTCCTTTTAGCCCCCTCACGATGCTGTTATATTTGTTTTCACTTATGATAATAACGTAGAGCCACCTAGGAGGAAACGCGAGAAGCTCAAAAGCTGCTGGAATTTTGTCTATTGACGAGAATGTTTGTGATATTTGGCCCCTTTGAAACTTTCGCGAAGAATCGCAATTTTTCTTAAATTATTTTAGTCAAATTAATAATGATTTACTGTATTAATTTGTAATTGTTAACAATATTATGCAAAATCTATTATGTTGCTTTTCGAGTTTTTATTATTGTATAAATTCTCTCTTGTTTCAGGTCCAGTTGGGGGGACCAAATAAGGATTATTGTGACGCGTGGAGAAGGGGTTTGTCAGGATGATCGGAGCTTGTTTCCGGTCAATATCCGGCCAGGCCTCTTCTTCAGTTCAATTTTTTTGGGGCCTATAAATATTCCGGGCACAAATAATTTGTATGTTTTTTTTTTATCATCGCGTGGTCTCCTGAAAGACCAAAATTTACTGATCTCCAAAAGAGACAATATTAGTTCGCTCCGAATGAGCCAAGGTGTAGGGAAATTGTATTGTAAATTAATGCTGTTATTAAGTTTTCAACTGTAGAATTTTATTCCCTAATATTAATTTAAGTACAGTTCGTTCGCGGAAATATTTAGTTGGTCCGTAGAAAATCAACTTTAAAACTCTTACGCTTTTTCAGTCGGGTGTTGGGGTTAGTGTCCACCGAAACTAGGGTTAATGTTTAATTTACTGTTAAGTTAAGTTACAAGAGACCACCTATGGACTGTGAGAAGGATGATAAAATACGCGAAAAAGTAGAGTAGTCCATAATTAAAAGGGATAATATATCTAAATCCTAAACAAATTTTAAGAAATTAAAAAACTTACTAATAACTCGTACCGATAGGTCTTCGAGCGAATCTCGGATCAAATAGATCTTCGAGTAATAAACTACATAAAAACTAAATAAAATAGCCAGAAATTCCAACGGTAGACCGGTTTCGTTCTATTTGGAACTCATCAGTACCGTGCGGGAAATCTGGCTGGCGACTGTTATATCGAAAAGAGAAACTAAGCCTAAACATTAAAAATTTCAAAACGCGTTGCATATAGCAACGGAAAGCCGAAAAGGGGGGAGTGTGGTGGAGAATAGAACGAAACCGGTCTAACCTTGGAATTTCTGGCTATTTTATTTAGTTTTTATGTAGTTTATTACTCGAAGATCTATTTGATCCGAGATTCGCTCGAAGACCTATCGGTACGAGTTATTAGTAAGTTTTTTAATTTCTTCAAATTTGTTTAGGATTTAGATATATTATCCCTTTTAATTATGAACTAATCTACTTTTTCGCGTATTTTATCATCCTAATTTACTGTTAAACCCAGCTAAGTCCCGCTAAGGTGGGGTGGCAGAGTGATTATCACTTTCGCCTCGCAGCAAGAGGAGCCGGGTTCGATCCTAGCTTGTCGCACTGGATGAAAACTCGGAACAACTCCTTCCGCGTTGCGTTTGCAAGTTCTGTCCCACAGGTTTAAGGGGTTATCCTCGGAGCTCTTCCATAAAAACTTGATGAGGATAACGGTAATACTTTGTGTAGGGAGCTGTTGGATCGATCGCGTGGCTTGAAGGGCTGGCCACCACCCTCTTACGCATTTTAACCCGGCCACCTGAATTAAAGGCTTCAAAAGTCACTTGATGACTTAGGCCTAAGGTGGTACCTAGCTGATAAAAAAAACAACCTTAAAAGCAACGAAATTTAAGTAGCTACGTAGATACATGGCTCTACGTTACACGAAAAACTAATTATAATTAATTAAGTCATATCTGCCTGTTACTATTTCTATTTTTAAGAAATATCTGTGTTTGGTTTTCATACGCTTGTTTAATACGGATAACAGAAATATCATGTTCTCACCCCATTATTTTATCTGGTGAGCAAAACTCTATTCGTCTTAGAAGAATTTCTCAACTGATCTGCTTTTAAAGTTAAATAATCAGTTACTTAAACAGCCATATGCTACGGATATTAAAACAAAATTTTATTAAATAATAAAAACTTTTAAAAAAAGGTTTTTTGTTTTATTGAAGGCTAAATGACGTTTTAGAAAGCATGACTTCACGTCCGATGAGTTATATCGGATAAGAAACCGATAAGAAATTCGGTTAAACAAACGATGCATTTTTATTTTGATATATTTGTTTGAACAGGGTTTTACGGATAAGCATGTCAAAAATTAAGTGACGTGTTCTTTGGGTCATATTGAGTAGAAAATGTCTCATGAACATGGGTCCCAAAATGCTTTGCTTCCGAGAGCAGTTTCTATTATTCCTTGGTCCCAATTGTTTCCCTTTACTAAGCATTTGTTTTTTCCCCGAAACAGTTAAGAAAACGATCACTAGTATCAAAAGTGCGATATTAAATTAGATTAAGTGGGATAAGTGTGTAAATTACATTTTACGGCAATCGAATTTGTTTCAAAGTGTCACCGTTGTTTAAATGAAAGTTTCTAATAGGTGTTTCTATAAAATACGGGTGGTCACGTGTAAATGTTTTTTCTACGTCACTAGCAATAGTTATTGAAGATAGAGAGCGCGCGCTCGAGTCGATAAAGATTTTGGAATTTGAAGTCGACGTGCGAAACGCGCGGGCCAATAATGCACTAAAAAGCTTAAGCTCGTGACGCGGGGAAAAACATTTTATACATTTAATTTTTTTATTGATTTATTTTATAGAAACACCTATTGAAATATAATTTAAGTACCAAAATTGTTCAAAAGGACATCTTATGCTCGATACACGCATGGGCCCGTCGTACAAATGATTATTGAACTCGTTGGAAGATTCAAGGCGTGTTACGGACAGTTTCATAGGCATCAATTATTCTTTGTCGTAGGTAATCAATGTTGTAACGTAAAATATTAGGTATCTCCAGTTTTAACGTCAAATATTAATAGTTGCTTTTTTACTTATTTTATAGCTTCTCCGTGCGGGTTCCAAATGCGAAACTCACGGAGTAATTGGAACCCTTCAGTGCCACCACTCTTAAAAGGGACGCGATGACTCCATAGGCCTTGGGGTCCCGCGCTTCCCTCGCTTTTCTTGTCATAAAAACGTATTCGCTATTGTTGATTGAAAGCGTTAGCTGCTGTCTTTCTTCCCCTCGCGCTAGTGTTCCGTTTTAACTAAAAATTATTTACATTGTTAATAAATGAAACCATATGTACTCTCCTTCCTTAAGTCTTTTTATCTTAACCGTCTTTTCTAAGAAAATAAGGAATGCCAGTGTACTGTATTTTTGTATTTTGAAAGCCTTGTAAAAGATATTTTTCCAAGGACTACAAACCACTTACGACCTTTGACCTTCACCCCCCAATGAGTCTTGAATGTTAAATATAACAAGCCCGGTGCAAGGGGGTGACCCCTTCACCGATTGGGCGAAATAAGTTCAGCCCCTTGGTGACACGAATGATCGCGAAAAAACTATTTGGAGTTAGGAAAACTCTGGGCTCTTTTTGAGAGAGTCCCTTTCGAGTTGCTTTTTGAAGTACCTTCTCCGACGGGACCATGCACCGGATGACAACCCGAATCTTGGGTTCTGGCGCGAACAAGAGTTTTTTTTTACTTGATACTAATAATAATAAGTTAGTCGAAAGTCTGAAATGGTGCAAGTCTCCTTGATTCGCGCCCCTGGCGCAGTGGCGGATTAACTACCACTCGGGCCCCTAAGCTTAGCTTTGTTTAGGGGCCCCTTGACCTTGGGAAACTTGCCGCGGCGGTTTTGATATTATTCGTTTAAGCATTTATGGTTGTACAGTCTGTTACAAAAGTCTTCGACAATGGGACTTTTTGAATTTATCTTAAATTTTCTCGAAACGTGTAAACGATAGAAAAATGAAACAAGAAGGCATTTTTATTACTTTTTTATTTCCTTTCACGTGGAGTTGTCGTATTTTGCAAAGCGATAATAGTTACGGCGGAAACGCTAGATTTCGTTTTTGACAACTTATCAAATAAAGGATTTACGCCCCTGAAACCGGCATTTTCGGATTCAGGGTGGTTGATTCATATATAGAAAGTGTCACTGTCATTGCTCTACCACCAACGGTTGCAATTTTCGATTCCATTTGGGAAAAACTAAAAGACGTCAAATATCACCTGTGTCATTCCCCCGATAATGCAGAGCTTTTCAATGGAATGGAAGCAATGAAATTAGAAAGTAGGTGAAGAAAACTGTAATCACTGGTGTAGCAAAAGGTTTCTGCCTTTTATCCCCTCAACCGATTCTGCCAAATTCGTTTTTACAACAAGTAACATAATCTCTATTAGTATGACACTTGACATTGTTTCAATGTTATAACTTTTAGTCACTGTGTCTATCAAAATATTGTAAAAAAAGCCATTCACTCGAGGAAAGGATACTAAACCAGTAATTACAATTTTCTAATTTCATTGCTTCCATTCTCGTCTCTTTTCATATACAATATTAATTGTTGTTGAAACGCTCTGCATTATCGGGGGAATGCCACAAGTCATATTTGACGTCTTTTAGTTTTTCCCAAATGGAATCGAAAATTGCCACCGGCTATAGCTCCTCAACCGTTGGTGGTAGAGCAATGGCAGTGACACTTTCGAAATATGAATCAACTACCCTGAATCCGAAAATGCCGGTTTCAGGGGCGTAACTCCATTATTTGAAAAGTGGTCAAAAACGACATTTGGCGTTTCCGCCGTAACTATTATCGCTTTGCAAAATACGACAACTCGAAGCGAAAGGAAATAAAAAAGTATTAAAATTGCTTATGGTTTCTATTTTCTATCGCTTACACGTTTCGAGAAAATTTAAGGTAAATGCAAAAACTCCCTTTGTCGAAGACTTTGGTAACAGACTGTACTTTGTACGATACTAAACTTTCTTATGAAATATATATAACTAAAAAAATCTGATGATACAAGATGAAGAACTGACCATTGACAAAGCACACCTTAACTGAATTCGTCTCAGAAGCCCAGAAATTATTTTTCTTGCTATTTGGGTCGCACAGATAACTCGAGTCAGAAATTAGAATTTCTAATCCATTCTCGATTGGCACTTGCCTTAAGTTTTATGAACAGCGCACAGTTTATCACAGTCAATCAGTCATTCAATTAATCAAATATTATAATATATCAAAATTGGTTAAGAAAGTAACAGCCTCATTGGTGATGGACTCGGACTCGGACTCCGATCCGAACTGTCCAGGTCCTTTATTATTTCGTGGCTACTTCCAAAGTATAATTTAATTTAATTTTGAGGACAACAGTATACATAAAATAAAGGCTTTGATTATATATAGATAAAATCAATAAGCAGAGTAGTATTATAAAACAAAATAACGTTTTCATGTATCCGGCTTTACTACAAAACGAAGATAATACAGACGATCTTAGCGGCGGTTGTTGAAATGAAATCCGACAACCAGGAGGAAACTCGATTACAAAAATTTGTGTTTGGACAATTTTCTAACAATTTTTTTCCAACTAAAAGCTTAAATATTTTTATATTTTGCGTTAACTGTGGATTATTTATTCTCGAGGGCCCTTCTAGAAAAATCCTACCGGGCCCATTTATCCTCCGGGCCCGTAGGCCTAAGCCTACTCAGCCTATTGGATAATCCGCCACTGCCCTGGCGCCTTGGAAAAGTGCAGGTACGCCTGAACGTTCTTGCGCGGAGTGCCATAGAAAAGCTTTTGTCGGACTGTGCTGGTATGACTGAGATGTGGAATCAACAAGTGTCGTGTTTTACGGCCGTGTAAACTCTTAATAATAATAATCAGCTAGGCTAATACCCAAGGCACCACCTTAGGCCTAAGTCATCATGCGACTTTTAAAGCCCTTAATTCAGGGATGCTGACCAGAGAGGACTGAGAACTTAAGTATATATTTGACTGTAGACGAATGTCTAGGGGTGTTTGAGGTCATCGGTTATAAACTGATGAGGGTGATGATAAATTGAATTTAGGTTTAATATATATCGGTTTAAGTTGTTTAAGTGTTGTTGTTTAAGTGTAGTTGTTTGATGTTGTTATTTAAGTGTTGATATTTAAGTGTTGTGCTGATTTAAGTTGTTGAAGTGTTTTATTATGATGATTAAAATGATGTTTAATTAAACCTGGTATAAGTATTCTCCTTTCTAGTTATAAGCGGCAAAGCCTACTTACGAATCTAGACCTGCAACTACGCTATCTCCAATAGTGAACGATACGCGTCTAACCCGGGATATCTATTAAATTGTAACGTACGGAGTGGTGCATAGGGTATGGTTTGGCAATGGTAAGGCAAAATCCGTTACAATGTCACGAACTTCAGTCTTGTAAACCAAGTCCAAAGTGTTACCCACAATTAGAAAAAGACAGGTCCAAAATGTTACCCATAATTAGAAAAAGACAGGTCCAAAGTGTTACCCACAATTAGAAAAAGACAGGTCCAAAGTGTTACCCACAATTAGACACCAGGCTAAATTGCTGTTGGTGTGATCTAACAGTTTTCGCGTGAGTGTTTCTTTAACTCCACTGTTGGTTATTGTGCAGATTGATAATGCCGTCACGAGAAAAATTGCCTTCATCAGCCGTTAGGATTACAGCTGGAAACTGTGGATCTTCAGCAACTCAGCCCACAAACAACTGGCAAAACTCAAGTCGCCTAGGATAGTCTGCTTCGTTCAGAGACTGCTCTGGACCTTTTGCAGATGGTAAGGGTAATTCTGATCACCATGAAGTATTAGCCACACTATGACGTGATTCATCACCAATGGCCTTCCCACTTTCCGGGTACTTCTTTCGGGATCATTGTCGATAATGGTAAGTACCACGTATTTTTAATTATTGACTCTTTATTTATTAATTAATAAATGGAAGTAAATACTATTTTCGGTAGATTAAAAGTGACGAAGAAATGATTTTAAGAAACACGCTGTTGCGTGGTCCACGCAATATCCCGACTTTTATCTCTGGGGACACATTAAAAACTTGGATTACGACATTGATGACCTACGAATCCAATGAATAATAATTGATGCCTGTCCGTAACACGCCTGGAATCTTCGAATGGTTTCAAGAATCATTTGTAGGAGGTAATTTGAACAATTTTGGTAAAAAAAATCATTTGTACGTGTTTCATGACATTTTAAGAATAAAAAGATCTCAATTCAATTAGAAACTTTCATTTAAACAACAGTGACACTTTGGAACACCTGCGTATTACGTAAAATGTAATTTACACACGAATCCTACTTACTATAAATTTAATATCGCACTTTTGATACTAGTGATCGTTTTCTTATCTTTTTCGGGAAAAAAACAAATGCTTAGTAAAAGGAAACAATTGGGACCAAGGAATAATAGAAACTGCACATTTGCCCGTTTTTCGACGTTTTGGGGGCCGATGTTTGAGGGCCAATTACTCGGAAGCAATACAATTTGGGATCCATGTTCATGAGATATTTGCGACTTAATATGACCCAAAGAACACGTTACTTAATTTTTGACACGCGTATCGCAACACCCTGTATATTATTTCATAGAGTTGAAAAATTCTTGCCCTACAAAATGGATGATAAACTATCACGGAAGAAAGCACTTACCATATCTACTTCGTGTACGACACTTTTTAGTAAGATAAAACTGATGAGTAATTATTAATATCAAATTTAGTAAAACAACTTTTAACTAATCTTTTCATTTTATGGATTAAATATAATATTGCTAAAAATATTATAATATAATTAAAACTTATATGAAAGCAAAAATAAGCAATTAAAATTGTCCCTTGAAGTCTATTCTTAATAAAAACATTGTGCACTTGAGTGGTTCTATTTTATCTAAAACCAGGCGTGCCCCCTCACCCGCCTTAGTTTATTCCTGCATTACAAAGGCCTCTTTCATCACTAATCTACTCGTGTCATCATTGGATTCATTTTTTTATTATTTTAGTATATTTATATTTTATTATTACATTTTATCGTTCAATTACATTGTACTCGCGAGTTCATTTAATGCAAATTTCTCCCTGGTTAAAAAGGGGTTGCTATTTCAAGAGTAAATAAACATCTATCTACCCTTACACAGGACATTGAAAAGCTAGTTACGGCACTGTTCCTAGGTCGCGTTATGGATCCATTGTTTTTCCTTTTCATTTAAAAAGCACTTAATATTAAAATTTCTTACTGTTATTTCTACAATTTTATTATAAGTTTCGTTCATTTTCTCCAATTGAACAAATCTTTGAATCGAGGGTCTCGTTGTTAAGAAAAACCAATTAAATAAGAAAGTATTGGAAACAAAATTTTTGAAATTTAAGCGACGGTTTTGACTTCCAGGATAGAATGAAACTGACAAAGGCCAGACACTCAAAACTAAACCATAAATTTGGTTAAGCAGTTTAAATACGCTTTTTTGTTTTTTAGAAAACAAAACCAATGATTGGACGTTAAATTGAATAAAAGTAATAAATAAACTAGACTTATCTATGATTGGTTAGAATGAGACGTTGATGCCTAGTTAATTGTAAAAATAAATAGTTTTCGACGATAATTATCGACTAAAAACCAAAGTATCTTTTGATTTGAAATGTAAATATATTTTATTTGATTACACCAACAACTTATTTCAACTAGCGAACCATTGATTTCCTGAATCTAACAGCACGCACAAATTAGATCATTATTTAGTTTTATTTAGTACCTTTGTATTTATTTTATTTGGTTTAAATATAAACACGGTCCTCAATGTTTAATTGAAAGTTAATAACAAACTTATTACTGCGTCCTCATGCAATCTTTGTTGTATTCGATAGTCCTTCAGATGAGAATTTATTTATTTTTAATTTTTCTAAAAAATGTAAAGCACTCGTTTTTTATTTATATATTCTTAAATTAGTTTCATAACTGTCAACGAATTAGTCTTCAATAGAAAACAAAAAAAGATTTTAATACTTCTAGAAAAGCTAGTTAAGTTCTTAAGTTCGTTTATTGCAAAACAAAAGGTCGAAGACCCATCACGTTAAGACAGCGGAGAAAAATATATACAGGAGTAGAGGAGCTTTATACCACGGAGGGTAAAGGCAACACACGTTAATTAATTATAGAGTCCGAGGAACACGGTAAGTTCTTTGAAAGGACGACATACACTTCAAAACGAAAATGTGTTCAACCGTAGCGCTATCTCAAAATCCAACATCAAACGAGATAATATTAATATAAACAAGACGTACGACGGTCAGAATACACACAATCCTTCTAATTTGTTAAGTTTGTTTGAGCTATTCACAGCAACCTGCAACGCCGGTATCACAACCAAAATATATCCACGGTCACAGATATATACATATTTACACTTATTTGTTACTTCTAGTCATACTTTGAAAGCATCGAAGATTCCTTCGATCAGTGTCACTCTTATTTTTTACTTCTGATCACACCTATTTGTTACTACTAGTCAGCCGTTGAGTGTCACACTTATTTTTTCTGGTTAATAATAATAATTATAATAATAATCAGCTAGGCTAATACCCAAGGCACCACCTTAGGCAATGACTAGTTCGATCCGTTTCATACTTATTTGTTACTTCTGATCACACTTATTACTTCTGGTCATACGCCGAAGACTAGGTCGATCAGTGTCATACTTAATTGTTACTTCTGGTCATACATTGAGAGCGCGGCGCACTCTGAACGGCCTTGAAAAACGCCAGAAGGAAACTGGCGCGTAGACCTCTATAAACACGCGGATTTACAATGTTGGAAATTGCGGGGCTCCGTATACGCTGCCCAAAAAACCTTACTTAAAATTAAAATTAAGGAACGTATTTGCAACTCTTGGTTATATGTAAACCACAGCTATTCAAAAATATAACTTTCATGAAAATCGGACTTAAATTAAGGAACGTTATGGCGACTTTCAGGCGGAAATATAAGTGTCACACTTATTTGTAACTTTTGGTCATATAAGAATGACCTCCGATAAGTGGCATACTTATTTGTTACTTCAGGTCACACGTTGTAAGCATCGCGTATTACTCCGATAAGTGTCACACTTATTTGTTACTTTGGGTCATATTAGAATGGCCTCCGATAAGTGTCACACTTATTTGTTACTTTGGGTCATATTAGAACGGCCTTGGAAAATGCCAGAGAGAAATTCGCGTAAAGTCTCTATAACCACGCGTATTTCCAATGTTAGAAGTTGAGGGGGTACTTATACGCTGTCCAAAAACCTTACTAAGAATTAAAATTAAGCAACGAAATTGCAATTCTAGGATATATGGAAACCACAGCTATTCAAAAATATAACTTTCATGAAAATCGGACTTAAATTAAGGAACGTTATGTCGACTTTCAGGCGGAAATATAAAACCACGAAAATTGGGGTCCCGTAAATAACCCCGAAAACTATACTTAAATTTAATATTTACTGATATAACCGAAGTTGTAGTTCAGATGAATCCTAACCTATCCAATAATATCTTTTTTTAACGTTACCGGACTTAATTTTTAACAAAATATCAACCACACAAAGCCAAACTACCGAAAACGGTAAATTGGGCAAATGCCCAACTTCTTGGGCTTCGATTTCAAAACTTTATGAAAGGCTATCAATGGCGATGCATGTACATTCGAACGAGATATCATTGACTCTTCTAGCCTTAACCGTTGAAGAGGTATGCGCGACACGGCGGCATCGGCATCGGCTACACTGTACGTGAGACTAATACACACAAATCCTTAGGATTGTGTGTAAAAATGACGAAAAACACAACAATGTTGACTGCCGATAGGCTAACTGATAATATACATTTTTGAAGGTGCGTGTTCATGACTTGCGGTCGGGTGGGGTCGAGTTTTAAGTAACCCAAACCAGAGACCGACTCGACCCGACCGAAACCCGATGAAATAATTTAAAAATTATGTAGAACTTTTATTTGGAATACATGTTCTCTGGGAGGTTTAACAACCAGGAAATAAAATATACTAATGCGTAATATTACATGAGACTAGTCTGCAAAAACCTGTGCAACTACAGATTCCGAAAACAAATTAACATGATTGTTCTGAAACATGTTTCAGTATTTAAATGACATAAGTGGGGTGGCGGAGTGGTTAGCACTTTCGCCTCGCAGCAAGAGGAGCTGGGTTCGATGGCAGCTTGTGGCACTGGTTGAAAACTCGGAACCACTCCTTTTGCGTTGAGTTTGCAAGTTCTCTCCCCACTGGTTAAAGGGTTTCCCCTTCCATAAAAAACTTGTAGAGGTTAACGGTCATAGTTAGTGTAGGGAGCTGTTGGCTCGCGTGGAATGAAGGGCTTGCTACCACCACCCTCCTACGCATTGTAAACCGGCCACCTGAATTAATGGCTTTCAAAGTCGTTTGGTTACTTGGACCTAAGCTGGTGCCTTGGGTATTAGCCTAGCTGATTATTACACTCACGGATTGTGTCAACAGACTTTTTTTCTCAAAGAGAACAGTCGTTCCACAGGTACTACCGTTCCACAGACATTCAAAAAAGGTACAAAACAACAGTTTTAAGGTGGTATTAAATTAACGTAAAAAATAAAAGAAATTACATTGAATTGGGCAGGCTCTTTAATTCATTGAAAAATAACCATATTTGTTGCATTATCCATCGAAACTGATCGAATATTGTGGGTTAGGCCAAAACTTTACAAGCTATCCCAAAGTGCAGCTGCTATATTTTTAGAAGCGTGAATGCCTTTCAATAGCTTCAGCTCTATCATCACGAATTTGTTTTCGTTGTTCTTACCAATAAATTGGCCACAGCTCTCAGGAACGGAAGTTGATTTTTTGATGTCCCACAATCTATTATTAAAGATATTTTTCCAGGAGCTTCGTAAATTACACTTATATTTGACAAATATCAATATTGAAACTGAATATATCTTAGCTTACTCTTATTGTAGTTCGAATTTACTAAAAGTATTTTTTGTATGTATTTGCGATATCTGATCTCTTGGCGTTTGGATTGCAATAATTACAGGAGTCTTGTCAATTCTTAATCTCTACCAAACCAAATTGCTGGTCTTTTACTACAATGACGCGGTCCGACTTTTTGAATTTTCCACGATGAATTTCTAATAATTGACGAAAATAACGACGGAAAATGATAGCTGATAAGTAATAAAACAGTTTGTTGTTGATTAGTTTGTGTAACATATTTGTTCAATGTTTGATAGGTAGTAACACTTCTAAGAATATTAGAGTTAACACTTTTAATGTCTCGATTCAATGCGCTTGTGGAACCATTCTTGGATTTGATAAAGGTCGATCATCAAATAAAAACCTTTGATGAAATCCTAAAGCGGTAATTGCAGTGGTACCGCTGTTCTTTTGGTGTGAAATGGCCTTGACAGATAATTCTTTGCTATTTTTTAGCATGTTGACTATCCGATAATGTAACCAAATCATACTCATTAGAGTTCGATAAAGATTAACAAGGCCTATCCATTAATTATTAAAACGTGGTTTTACTAGAATTCGAAGAAGTATTTACAGTTTTGGTAAAGCAGGAATGTTGACAAATCGAAAACCACAAGTGTTTGGACTCTATTCAAACGAGAGTATTGCTGATTTACTGTGGGACGAAAAGACTTGTCTAAAAACTCTAAAGAATTTTTCTTCGTGTACACGAGTTTACCAAAATTAAAAAAAAATCATACTAACCAAAAATTTAGTTTTAAGAAGTTTCCTTTAATGAACTTTAATTCCACTTTGACCGGGTTTTGACCCTTTGAGAATTTTCCAAAACTATCTTCTTTATCGGGCTTTCTAATCGAACTTTTTTATAAAGTTTTTTTAGGAAATAATCTCTTTGGTTAACGATGCTGGCTCTCTAGCCCGTAAATTGTGTTATCTACCTAAAAAAAACGAAGTGTCCAGCAAAACCAACCGTTACACGACTAATAAAGGTTCCTATAATACTTAAGCGGTTGACCCGCGAAGTAGTGCAAATAGCTGGAATTCTATATGTAAGTAGGACTGGTTATTTTTAACTAGTTGCAAAAAGCATACAAATTCTAGTGATCGGATCATAATGGGTGCTTCTGTTTCGTTCTCTAACGATTTTCCATTCTGATCATTTTCCAAGATGGCGAATATTTATCCAACGAAAAAAGCTCCCCAAAATCTAAAAAACAACAAATGATGAGACATATATCAATTTAATAGGAGATCAAAGTCTATTTTCCTGTTAATATTTTATGGTACATTTTTAGATTCATTTCTTTACCCTGGATTTTGGCGCTGCATACTTGCCAACAACATCCATAATTTATTAATTCGATGTGCAAGAACATTTATAGAAATGCCAAAATTTAAAAATGGGGTATTTTTATAAGTGCAACGTTTTTATCCAGAACCTTCAACCCCATGCAATATTTAAATATATTTTTGCCTTTACGGTTCTTAATCTTGTTGTTTCGGGAGAGTATAGTATGGCCTAAGAAAAGTTGGCTTTCACCCCAAACCTTGGAAACTACCACCCGATTTCATTTCTCTTCAATTTTGGTTTGAATTATTATTTGACCACCATTAACTAAATTTTTACAAAATATAAGAATGAAGTTTAAAATTATAAAAAAAACTGCTAATATTTGGTGGAAAGTTTTTTACAAAGACGATTTAATAAAATTAGCGGGAAAGGTACAGGTAGAGAGAGGATAATATTTCAATACTTAGCTTTAAATTTCATAACGATTATACAATTTGAAGTACAAATAATGTTCTTAATTTTAATTCCTCGTGTCAGTGTCGCCATCTGTCTAGTAGTGCCAAAATAAAAGTACAAATAAAGATTCAAACATATCATTTACGTTGGCAGGCAATTTAAAATAAAACCACTTTTGTGAAAAATTCTATTTCAACACGTATAAACTAGATTTTTATAATCTACGGAATTTTTGGAATACAGCTTCGATATAATTAGCAAATTCAAACGATTCAACGGAATATTTTCAAAAAAAACATATTTTAAATCTATAAAGATTATCAAACTGAACAAGATAATTTTATCACTTTTACGTTTAAACATTTTTTAATAATATTAGAAATAGCGTTAACATACAACAAATAATTATAATTTTCAGTTTTAACCAGATGTAAATTTAACGTAAGACCTTCATTATTTGAATTTTATTTCAAGATTTCAAATTAACACATATTTTTGATTTCACGATATAAAGATGTTACATTACTTTAAAGAGTTTTACTTTGCTTTTATATATTTTTTACATTGATTTCAACATTTGAATTGTCAATTTAATATTTTTACTTTAATTTTGAGAATTTCACATTGTATTCAAGATTCTCATAAACCATTTCGTTAGTTTTCAGAGTTTGAGTTGTAAGTTACAAGTAGATTTCGGAACTTCCAAGATGGTATCGAGGTACGTCGTTTTTCCGATAACCTGGCTGATTCGCGAATCTTTATTAAATTAATTACGGCAATAAATTTATTTCCAACAAACGTTTTTAAAGTATTTAATTGACGAAAGATGTTAACATTATAAACTATATAAACTTAAAGCAAAAACGTTAGCCCAAAATGTATCTTTTTTGCCGTTGAGCTTTGAACATTTGTTTAAATATTAGTTGAAACATTTCTTTTTTTGTTAGTCTTAAGGAAATTTCGTTTCGAGTAGTTTCGAAATATAATCACTCAGTAATACAAACCGATTATTAAACGTATGATTAAATGCTCGTTTTTTAATTTACTAAAGCGACTAATATAATTTACAAAATATTATAAATCTTGAAGCTTAAAAATCAGTCCCATCCATTTCTGAAAAATACAAAAAAATATTAAAATCGTATTTCACTTATTGTTAAGGTATGATTTTACTAGGAATCGCAGAACTTTGACTAAACTTTTTCACAAATTACGTCAGACAAACAAAAAACGACATTTTCGAGTTTTCCCTCACCGTCGTATCCGAGTGCAATTTAAAGAAACTACGTCACCATGAATATTTTTCCATAATACATATATTTTACAAAGTAACACATTTTTATTATAGTAACCCTAAAAGTTTTGATTATTTAATTAAATGTATACATTTTATTGTTTGGTATCCTTTAGGATTTGGTGGAATTTGCGATGCAACTGTAGCCGAAGTTCTTTTGAGCTTGAAATTTTAAGGTCCAGATCTTCTCAACTATTTTTATTGCTACCCAAGCTTGAATTTATATTTTGAATATTCGACGGTGGATTTAACATTTTCTAGAAATTGACCAATTAGGCTTCCTAGAACCAGAATTACGAATAAAACTATTCTAATGAAAATTAATTAATATTTAAATTGTTTGGATAAAAATTATTTGCTTTATCTAGTCCTATGGCATTATCGAGGCAAGGAGGATTAAGGGAGGGGTGTTGTATTGAGGCTCCTCTTATGGCTGCATCCGTAGTCAGAGAGCGTGAGACGCCCAGTGGGTGGGAGCGGGAGGAAAACGTATGTAAAATACCAGCTCGCGTTCCGGTTTTGAGCGCCCTCTAGTTCGGAAAAATTGTTGAAGGTCATTTCGGTTTTTATTTTGAGAATTTAGTAAGTGCATTTTCCATATAAAAAATATTTTGAGTTTTGCAAATTGTTTACTAATTTACGGCATTAGAAAAACAAACACCGAAGCAGCTGAATTCTCAAAATAAAAACCGAAATAACCTGTAAAAACTTTTCTGAACTAGAGGGCGCTCAAAACAGGAACGCGAGCCGGTATTTTACATACGTTTTCCTCCCGCTCCCACCCACTGGGCGTCTCTCTGACTACGGATGCAGCCATAAGAGGAGCCTCAATACAACTCCCCTTCCCTTAATCCTCCTTGATCGAGGCACCATGATTGACATCTTTCTCTTTGGCAGACAAACAGTTTCTGCCTACTGTGAGGTTTTCTTAATCACAGATTAACCTTTGAAACCGAAACAATTTAAATGATAAAAGTTGTTATAACAAATTCCTCGTGTGATACCTTACTCTTAGATTTGAAAACTGTTTCAAGGCAATATACGACCTTTTCGATCTATGAACAAAAGCAGAAATAAGGTAATGTCAATTATTTTAAGCGGACTAAAAATCAATAATCTTGTTCGATTTGCTCAGTTGGTCAATAAGGTAAACAAATATTTCATTTATATTTAAGCGTTAATACTGACAAGGAATATTAATTTAAAATTTATCATCTGGGCCGTATTCGACATTGATTTTAATATTGATTATGCGTAAGCATTGTTCAATAAAAAGCTAATTTGTGGAGGAGACATTCATTTTCCTGGGGTATATAAAACAAATCATTCTAAATTAACAAAGAAAATTAAAGGGTTTTCGATTAACTTTTGCAATATTCCGCATTTAAGAAAGTATCGCTTTTTGGTTGTAATTTGCAATCCATGTGAATTTGAAACACTGAAAGCATCGAATATTCCAAAGGAAAAAGATTTCTTTAAGCTCTTAAATTCAAAATTGCTGTTTTGGATCGCGTTCATCTCAAAAGGGACATATCTAATGTTTTTAATACCGTTAAAAACAACTGCAATCACGCGAAACAGATTGGCTCATCAAGAGCTATACTGAACAAAGGAAAGGCCTATATCTTAACCGCAGCTACATACCGTGTTCGGTAGGGTCCTCTCCCGTCATGGCTTGCAACATTTTGAAGGACTGCGACGGAATTCTGCCACCAGCGTACTTCCTGGGCTCCGGGTCTGATTGCTGTCGAGAGGCGGGCACCTCTGGTTGAGGGAAATACTTGGCTGGCATTTGCGGCGGCGGTTCTGGCGTTCGCGGCTCTATTCGAATAGGATGCACTTGAACTCGGCTAGTTCTCTTGGTCGGTGGTTGTTGACCGGGAGGAGCTTGCCAGACCGAGGGTGGCATCACACCTGTTCATGAAAATCCGAAACTTCAATTCTGTACTCACACCACCGAACATTCGAGTCAAATTAATTTTGTGACTATTCATACGAGTTAAGGCTAGCTCCCACTTAGCGAAAAATGCAGTTTACGCAAAGCAAATTGACGCATGCGAGTAAAATTTAGTGAAGCTCAAAGCTAAGACGAAAATTAAATTCGTCGCGAAAGTCTCGAAAATTCGTCAAGTGGGAACTCAGCTTTAGCTTGAATTCAAAGTTTTCCTTTAAGACGTTTGGATAAAGAGTTGGTGTCGGCTAGGAGCAACAAACACCGCACCCCACACAAGGAGAACGCAACCCGTCAAAAGTCGTGCATTTTCTTCTATAAATTTTTCATTGGTTAGAGGCTTTAGCGCCGCTTTAGTCCCATTCGACCGAAGGCGGTTTTTGAGGTGTCCCATTCGACCGAATTCCGCCGAAACGTGCGGTTTTTATGTGTCCCATTCGACCGAACGCTGCTATATAAATTGGCTTTTGCTATGTTTTCAATTTAGTTACTGAAGTCGTTTGCAATGGAGCGGATAGCTAATAAAGGAGGGTATTTATACATCAATAATAATTATTTATTCCGTCTTAATAAAAAGAAAGATACAAATTGCCATTTTTCTTGCCGAAACGCGATGTGTAAAGTAAAAATAGTAACGCATGATGGTGTAATTAGTAAAAACTTAAATAGTAAACTTAATCAACTCTCACCTAACCTAACCTAACCTAACCTAACCTAAACATGGATGTTCGATAGTACATACCTTATAAATAAAATACCAAATCACCCCGCCAATTGGGCTACATTTTAAAATTCTTTCGGTCGAATGGGATTCGGTCGAATGGGAATAAACGTTTAGCGCCTGCTGCCGTTGGAAGGGGAAAAATCGGAAATTTTCTTCCCCCGCCCGTAAAACGTTCAGCGTCCAATGAAATTTGTACACAACACTGCGTTAGCGTGTTTAAACGCTAGCTGCGTTCTCCTTGTGTTTGTTGCTGGTATTTTTACGCACTTTAATTGTGAATTCGATAAATTGCCTTACAAAATGCGCATCAAGGTTTCTTACGTTAGCTTTCTTTTCTGAAATATTCACCATTTGGCCAAAGAACAATATCAGAATAAATCTAATTTTTGTCCTTTCGTCTCCATAGTTCTCCTATCCGAATAACTAACATAAGATTCTTCGGAGAGCTTATAAATTTTAACACATACCTACAATTAGAGAAAATTTCCCGCTTGAAAATTTTAATGGTTTACTGAGAACTTTTTTGTGGAAAGTTTTCCGTATTTTCCAGAAAAAAAATAGCCTAATATTCTTTGCAAATTAAATTTCTAGGCATTTTAGCCTCAGCTTTTGATTCCAAAAGTAAAAATAACGTCTAGACTAGTCTAGTGTTAAAAGGCCTTAAAAAGTAAAATATGTTTTAATTTTAATTTTTCCGTTTTGCGGAATATTTTTCGGGAAAATTAACAACCCTACTTAAAATAAAAATCTTAAGTTGCTCAGTGTTGTGTAAATTTTGGTATTCTTACGAAAACGAAAAAGCATTAGTATAAATAAGAGCGTTTTCTTCAACGATATAGTAACGGTGAAGATTAATTTGTAAAACAAAACAGTGACAGATAAAATATGTGGGCGGGACCTACGATTTTATATATTCAACTATGACGTCGGTTATTAATGAAAATGCATTTTGTTTAACATTTTTGAGAACAGCCGCGGGTGGAAGAAGTACATATTCAATGGTTACAAAGGACTATTTTTAAGTTACATTAAATTGACCAAAGAAGAAAATTAAGTAATATGAAAAGTAGCATAAGACCCAAAAGTTTGTCAGAACGGTATAGTAGTTAATGAGAGTTTGTCGCAAAGTAAAAAGGGGAAACAAGGGGGGTCGGAAAATACGTCATCAAAATAGAGGTACTCCAGCGGGGGAGTAAATCGAAGAGAGATAATCGCGCCAGACTATAGACTAAATATAATGTTGCTAGTACTATTCCAACTAGTCTGTTATGTAGTCTATAGTGTGACTAGGTCTCACTAGAAATTTTAATAGGCGCGAAGGTACAGCTGACACACTTTTGGGTCTTATGCTACTTTTGGTAATATTAATATTAATAATAATAATCAGCTAGGCTGACTCCCAAGGCAAGGTAGTTAACTAAATAGCTATCTCCAAAATTTAAATATAAATAAATGATAATTAAATTTTTGTGATAATATTTAATACGTTTTATGATGATAGGTAGTAGCAGAGTTTTATTGTAATAGGTAGTATTTATGAAATACACGAAATTTATTTAATCGGTTAATGTGAGTGGAAATTAAAATCGCAATGTATTTTGCGGAAAATGTTTGAGTCGATTTAATTATTGAATAGGCTTTGGCGTAAGACAGTTTCGAAACCAGAGTCAGTACTCAGATGCTTTTAGTTTATAACCTACTCAGAAAGTGTTCTAGTTTTGATCTCAAGCTGCAAAGGTATGTCTAGCAAAGTTGTCCATGATTAACAGCCGTATGGAAAATCTGTTTAAATTGGATTCGCGGGATTGACTTCAATGTATACAGCATTATCATTTGAAAATAAATTTGCCTTAATGAATAGTTATATCTATAAAATATTTACGCTTGACCAACTTGTTTGAGGTGGGTCCCTCTACGTCACAAAAACTTCATTTTCTGGGGGAGTGAGGGATATTTTTTGGCACAGTAAAACACGTGTTATCAGCCTCTAGTGGCTCGAATTAGAGAGCTTCACGTCGTATCTGATTTACAAAATATTAATTAAAAGTAAGTCAGTCGATTATTTAATTAGAGAACTTCTTCAGCGAAAGAAAAATAAAAATACCCCGCTAAGAATTTCGTCAAATTTCGCGGCGCTTACTAAATTTTGTGGTAAACGCCCCAATGACGTCGTTCGTGATGCGGCGGGTTCATGCTTTTTCTCACCCAATTTTCTTGCCCCCCGATTTTATAGAAATAAATATTTGTTTCAACGTAAATTCATTCAAAGTTGTCACGTTATTCAGAGTGGGAGTAACGGTAATCACATTCCATGACAAATGGGCACACCGTGAAACTGGAAAAATTAATATGACGATTAAACTGTTTGTCTCGTTGTTGCATCTGCTTCAGTTGATAACAAAAATCGACATTTAGAAATTAGGTTTTTGGCATAAAAGAGCATTTTATACGAAACCACAATTTAGACTAAGAAGGTAAGGTTGACAGTGGGTTACCATTCATCATGAATTGACCACCAAACGAGACACTACGACCCACCAGAATTTTCACCGAGGAATTAAAAATGATAAAATAGAACCGAAAAGAAAATCGCGCAATGCTTACACAAAGTAGAACAAAATTAATTCAGGTTTTGCTGTGGGTCATTGTAAATAAGTATTGCTATTACCTGTCTCCGTCATGTCTTGAAGCATTTTGAAGGACCTGGAAGGTATATTACCTCCGACGTATCTGATATCGACAGGCCCTTCCTCGTCTGGGCCTTCCGACGGAGGCTTGTGCTGATGTGGCTGTTCGTACACAGCCGGAGATTGGTACCCTGAAAAATCTAATCAAAATTAATATTTTCATGTTTAGTTTGCCACTGTACCGCTCAGTGGCGTAGCCAGAAATTCGTCAAGGGGGGTCGAAGTACGTGAATGTTAAGAGGGGGGTCGAGAAGGGGGTAGAAATTTATTACAGTGAAAGGTTGGCCCAAAGGGGTCTGGATCCGGAAACCCGCCCTTGTCTACGCCACTGGTACCGCTTAAAGCCGTTTGGTTCGAAGAATTACAAAAATAAATTTAGCGAGTCAAACTTGAATGATTGTGTGGAATATATACACAGAATCTTCAGAACAAAAATATATATATATATTTCTGAAGTAGATTTAAGAGAATATGACTAAGTTGCGAACTATGAAGGATTATTTATTGATGATATTTTAGATTTAGAGATACTGTTTTGGGAATAATTTGAAAAAAAAAACTTTATTTAACATTTTTATCCAATTTTTATTTTTTATATATTTTAAAACCATTGGCTTAAATTTGAGCCTTGAAACCGTTATGATAAATTGATTGCAAAGGAGTACGTGTGTATGTTCAGGGTTTATAATTTGGATCCACTATTTAAACTCAGTTTATGGCAAGCACGCTGGTATTCCAAAAACTATGCGTACGTCCTATTTTGGTTTTCTCCAAAAACTAGATATGTAGCATATAAATAGGCGCTAGATTTCTGTTATGGACAGCTTATATTTGGGCCTGACAATTGGGTAGTCGTAACAATCGTCTGCTACACTATCGTAACCCATTTGAAGACATTCCTACAGTTTTGTTCGCATTTTTGTTTATTTAATAACATACTAATCTTGGATTTTTATGTATTAAATTTAAAATGTGTATTTTCATTCATACGTTTACTTGCATTTAAATTCAGCCATGTTTTCAAGTTATATGTATTTGCAAAGCTAATTAAAAACCTCTAGGACTTTTCGTAAGTAATTTATTTTTCGTTTATGTCTCATATCTTTAATATCATTTAATTTTAAAATACATGTTACAAATTATTTGTTTATCCAAGGTTTTTCAAATTTTATTAGCAATCTGTAGCTTAAACCTATTATTTTAAACGTTTTCTATTATTTTACATAAAAGATTAGGGTTGATCATCAATCAATTTCAAATGAAGAGTTCGCATGTTTTATAGTTTTATTTTGCATAAAAATGAAATTGCGAAACACTTGTAACCTTCTGAAAGGTATTTTCGAAATTAACTCTTACACCAAAAATGTTGAATCACAAAACTCATATCCTGAATAATATTAGATTTTTTGGTTTTAAATAGTTTAGTCACAATAAACATAACCACCAGCATATCAAAGATAAATGCTGCTATTTGACATATAATCGTTTACAATTTTGTATTTTATCAAATTTAAGCAAAGGGTTTTAAAATGTATGCATTTCCATCTAATAAATATATATGTCAATTAACGAAAAACTGACGAAAGTGATAAATTATATTTAAACATTTATGAAATAAACTAAAATATATAAATATTTTTAATTATTGCCAAAATTTAAAATATCATCAATATCTGAGCCTTTATAGGTCCCAACTTAGTCCCTTCCCCTTAAATCGGCCTTTAAACTGCTTTGGTAAAAGCATTTTGGTTTTAATATATCCCTTCATATTGGACTCACGAGCAAGAATTATGATTTGTTCAAACCAGGAATATTTAGAAACTTAAAAATTGTTACGGAAATTGTAAATAGTTAATATAAACAGTAAAAAAGTATGTGAGCTTAGAATTAGAGTTTCTATTCATGGGAATGATGGAAGCTAACTTTCTCTCATGCTAAATATAATAAATTCACTTAGAAACATTAATTAAAAATTAGTGACAAAACCTAGGAATAGGAGAAAATGGATTTCCAGTGACTGTGGTAATTGTTTGCCTGGACTTTAATTTAGATAAAAGAATCAAAAGATAAAAATAAATTATATTTAGTCGAAGTGATGGAACAGGTCACAAAAGACCAAACCTCTCTATCATTTAGAAAAATTGGCCACTATAAGAGAGAATGCCCCAAAAACAACAAATCTACTTCAAGATGTCATTATTCAAATTGGGAGAAACATTCAAGAGTACAAGTCACCATTGAAAGATTTATATCCGAAATAAAATATGCCATCAAACCTTCAGTCTACTTTAGATTATTTTTGATTTTTGTTAACCCTCCCATTGCCTAACATTAACATTTTCTATATACAAAAATAAACACGTACTAGAATAATCAATAAAATTTAGTCTCTCAATAAGCTTATAATATACAGAATACATGATCCCAGATTTTTTCCTTTACCACTAACTAACGTAATATTTTTCAATGCAAAAGATCAAATAGATTTTACAGTATATTAATCGGTTTTCCTACTGCACCAACATAGCAATTGAAAATTCTACTTTCTAGCTGACGACCAGTAACTGGTGGTATTTGTTTCCAAAATTACTTTCAGCTACGTTCATTTAAACTCATATTTTAGTTACTTTTTGTGGTCAAATAAATCATTTAGTTTGGTATTCTCAAAAGTTTTTTTTATTTTACTACCGACCTTGCCATATAAGACGTAAAATGAACCACGAGCTTTTAAAAACTTTAAATTTATTCCTTTTACCACTCCAACATTTCGGTGGAAAATTTACTGTTGTATGTCTAATAAAATATATAATGTTTTTTAATAATTGAGGGAATTTATTAAGCAATATTCTTTCTTCCCGAAACTATTAGAAACAACCAGTGGGACCGTTAAAGTCCGATATTTCAAGTGAATATCGCAAATAGTGTTGTAGATAAATGATTTTGTTTAGTTTTAAAATTTAAGGGCAACGCAAGAGGAAACCCTTACATTTTCATTAAAATGTCGAAATTTGTATTCATCTGGACTCGAGATATATCCAATTTTAAACCAATCATGTTTGGATTAAATAATTTTGATCAAATCGAAATGCAGTTGAGTTTTAAACCAAGAAGTTGAATGAAATATAACACATTTTGGATTGTTATATGCGATTCGAGACGATTTAAATTTGCACATTTCTTGAGCATAATTTTGTACACACGATTTTCCCAAAGGAAAAAACTAAAATTCGTACAAACGTGATTTATATTTTACGCTGATTTCACTAGCTGATGCACCAAAACCTAACAATCTTTTAAGCAATAGAGATATAATATACGAAAATTATTTCCATAAAAATGACAAGATACTTCATGACTAAAATATGTTTATTTAAAATACTTGAAATATTTTGGTGAGCTTTCGGACCACGGTCAAGCCGAAATTTCACCATAATTTCAACCGTTTACAATCTTATTCCTTTTCGACCATTTTTTCTTTTTTCTTTCTCTTATCTTCAATTCCCCCCAGTTTCTTATGTACATAGGTCCCTTGTCTTGATTGATTCTTAAATACACATATTTTAGTCATGAAGTATCTTGTAATTTTTACGTAAATAATTTTAAATATAGTTATAAAGCCATGATTCGAAAAACAATTATAATTCAAGAGAGATATAATGTGGTTTTGAATTGGCACTTGACACATTTTTAAGGTACACTTCAACCACTAGTTTTTATATTATAACTTTAAATTGAAATCTAAGGTATATATCACCTCACCTTGATATCTCGTTGGCTCAGCAGGGACATTATCGGAGTCAGTCATCCTTTGAAGAGCTTGAAAAGAACGAGATGGGATCTGATCCCGACGAAGACCGGAAAACCGCATTTCGTCTTCCTGAGGTCGCCGATTGACCATTTCCGTTGCATTGTCTGAAATGAAAGCCAAATTTACATCAATGAAGAGCAAACATTTTAGAGAAGGTTTTAAAATATTGTAGCGATAAAGGCGGAGAAATTGAAATTCAATCGGCAGTCTCATTATCTCAATTAAGTTAATAAACAATGTATTTAGTTAGATTTAAATATTTATGCTCACGTATGAAAACTAAAAACATACGTGTTTGGAAACCTATGAGATAACGGACTTATTTATTTGTTTTAGGTGAAGTAAATTACGATTCGCGCATGATCAAGATTAAGAGCATCGTTAAAAGTCGTCTAAATATAGTAATTTCCCCTTTTTATAATCGAATTGTAGGGAGCTGTTCGCTCGCGTGGCATGAAGGGCTTGCCACCACCCTCCTGAGCAATTGTAACCCGGCAACCGAATTAATGGCTTTGAAAGTCGCTTGATGACTTAGGCCTAAGGTAGTGCCTTGGGTATTTTTATTTATGTATTTATTATTTATAACTATTCCGTTATACTATTCCGAAATTATACAGTTACGAATCTATCAAAAATACATATAGAAACGTAAAAATTGTATTAAGTACCCAAAACTGTATATTTTGAAACCCAAAATGTACATTGAAGAACCAAAAATGTATATTTTGAAACCCAAAATGTACATTGAGGAAACTAAAATGTACATTGAGGAAACTAAAATGGATATTGAGGAAACTAAAATGGATATTGAGGAAACTAAAATGGATATTGAGGAAACTAAAATGGATATTGAGGAAACTAAAATGGATATTGAGGAAACTAAAATGGATATTGAGGAAACTAAAATGGATAATTAGGAAACTAAAATGGATAATTAGGAAACTAAAATGGATAATTAGGAAACTAAAATGGATAATTAGGAATCTAAAATGGATAATTAGGAAACTAAAATGGATAATTAGGAAACCAAAATGGATATTTAGGAAACCAAAATGGATATTTAGGAAACCAAAATGGATATTTAGGAAACCAAAATGGATAATTAGGAAACCAAAATGGATAATTAGGAATCTAAAATGGATAATTAGGAATCTAAAATGGATAATTAGGAAACTAAAATGGATATTTAGGAAACTAAAATGGATAATTAGGAATCTAAAATGGATAATTAGGAATCTAAAATGGATAATTAGGAAACTAAAATGGATAATTAGGAATCTAAAATGGATAATTAGGAATCTAAAATGGATAATTAGGAATCTAAAATGGATATTTAGGAATCTAAAATGGATATTTAGGAATCTAAAATGGATATTTTGAAACCCAAAATGTACATTGAAGAACCAAAAATGGATAATTAGGAAACCAAAATGGATAATTAGGAAACCAAAATGGATAATTAGGAATCCAAAATGGATATTTAGGAATCTAAAATGGATATTTAGGAAACTAAAATGGATATTTAGGAAACTAAAATGGATAATTAGGAAACTAAAAGGGATATTTAGGAATCTAAAATGGATATTTAGGAATCTAAAATGGATAATTAGGAAACTAAAATGGATAATTAGGAATCTAAAATGGATAATTAGGAATCTAAAATGGATAATTAGGAATCTAAAATGGATATTTAGGAATCTAAAAGGGATATTTAGGAAACTAAAAGGGATATTTAGGAATCTAAAAGGGATATTTAGGAATCTAAAATGGATAATTAGGAATCTAAAATGGATAATTAGGAATCTAAAATGGATAATTAGGAATCTAAAATGGATAATTAGGAATCTAAAATGGATAATTAGGAATCTAAAATGGATATTTAGGAATCTAAAATGGATATTTTGAAACCCAAAATGTACATTGAAGAACCAAAAATGGATATTTAGGAAACCAAAATGGATAATTAGGAAACCAAAATGGATAATTAGGAAACCAAAATGGATAATTAGGAAACCAAAATGGATAATTAGGAATCCAAAATGGATATTTAGGAATCTAAAATGGATAATTAGGAAACTAAAATGGATATTTAGGAATCTAAAATGGATAATTAGGAATCTAAAATGGATAATTAGGAATCTAAAATGGATAATTAGGAATCTAAAATGGATAATTAGGAATCTAAAATGGATATTTAGGAATCTAAAATGGATATTTTGAAACCCAAAATGTACATTGAAGAACCAAAAATGGATATTTAGGAAACCAAAATGGATAATTAGGAAACCAAAATGGATAATTAGGAAACCAAAATGGATAATTAGGAATCCAAAATGGATATTTAGGAATCCAAAATGGATATTTAGGAAACTAAAATGGATAATTAGGTATCTAAAATGGATAATTAGGAATCTAAAATGGATAATTATGAATCTAAAATGGATAATTATGAATCTAAAATGGATAATTATGAAACTAAAAGGGATATTTAGGAATATAAAATGGATAATTAGGAATCTAAAATGGATAATTAGGAATCTAAAATGGATAATTAGGAATCTAAAATGGATAATCAGGAATCTAAAATGGATAATTAGGAAACTAAAATGGATAATTAGGAAACTAAAATGGATAATTAGGAAACTAAAATGGATAATCAGGAATCTAAAATGGATAATTAGGAATCTAAAATGGATATTTAGGAATCTAAAATGTATATAAAGGGATCTAAAATATAAATTGATCTAAAATATAAAGGGATCTAAAATATAAAGATATCTAAAATATAAAGGGATCCCAAATATAAAGGGATCCCAAATATAAAGGGATCTAAAATATAAATTGATCTAAAATATAAAGATATCTAAAATATAAAGGGATCAAAAATATAAAGGGATCCCAAATATAAAGGGATCCCAAATATAAAGGGATCTAAAATATAAAGGGATCTAAAATATAAAGGGATCTAAAATATAAAGGGATCTAAAATATAAAGGGATCTAAAATATAAAGGGATCTAAAATATAAAGGGATCTAAAATATAAAGGGATCCCAAATATAAAGGGATCCCAAATATAAAGGGATCCCAAATATAAAGGGATCCCAAATATAAAGGGATCCCAAATATAAAGGGATCCCAAATATAAAGGGATCCCAAATATAAAGGGATCCCAAATATAAAGGGATCCCAAATATAAAGGGATCCCAAATATAAAGGGATCCCAAATATAAAGGGATCTAAAATATAAAGGGATCTAAAATATAAAGGGATCTAAAATATAAAGGGATCTAAAATATAAAGGGATCTAAAATATAAAGGGATCTAAAATATAAAGGGATCTAAAAAACAAGAGGCCTACAAAAAACAAGATTTAGGAATGTTTCATGGAACCTCAAAATGTAAGGAAATACGAATGATATATTAAGGGATATTAATAATTTGAATAGTGAAAACATGTCGGCCTACCTTCAGCTTCCTTATCGGCGTCCGTTCCGGTCACCATTTGCAATATTTTAAACGACTTAGATTGCGGAAAGCACCTCTCTTGATTAGGGTCGTACTGTGGCTTCATCTGCTGGTAATTCCTGGGCAAAGAACTGTATCCATCTTGAGGTTGATAGGCCAAAGGACTGCAGGGTAGAATTCTCGGAGAGCCGGCTCCCCCGTGCAAGTTTAACCTTCACCAGAGAAGAAAGAACAACGGCGAAGGAGTGAGAGTGATTTAGAACATTGACCCACATACTTATCGACTTGTAAGGGAAAATGAAATATAATACTCTATCTCGTAAATGGCGTTATTATTGCATCACTAGCCCCGCATTCCATTTCTGCGGCGGCCGTCTGTACAGGGATATTGATAATGAGAGGAGCCACGAAATTTATTGAAGAAGACGAAATAAATAATTCTTTATAAAATATCATTATTAAAATGAATAGAATATATTTATTTCTACTTAAGGAAAATGTCTTTGTTGATACGATCAGTGGCATCGTGAGAGGGGGAAGGGGTGTGGTTAAATGATGTCGTAATTAAAATTTATTAGCTACTTGTACAAAAATACTGAATAAAATGAAAACAACGATAGTTAAAAGTGCACAAGAATTTTTTTTATTATTAAAAGTTAAGCCCGACTAGTTTCGGCCGAGTTAATACGCCGTAATCGTTGTTTTCATTTTATTCAGTAAATGATGTCGCTAAGATTATGATAACCAAAAAGACTTAATTTGTTTATGAGGCAAAACAATAGTTATCCCAATAGATCTTAAATATATCTTTAATATATAATCAAAACTATATATTATCTTATATATTATTCATCGAAAATTATATATTTATCTTCATGTATTAACATTATTATTAAATTTTTCAGTTTATTTAAGATTTATGAAAATCGGAAAACTTCTGATTAACATTTTATTATTTAAAAATAATCAAAGAGCTTATTTGTTTGATTTCGTCATGATATTTAGACAGAAATGTACTTAAAAACAATCGCCGCCCTTGGAAAAGTTAAATGGACGTTCAAGGAGGCAATTTCTTATTGAACCTTTCTTAAAAGGAGTTTTTTCTCCTTCGAAATTAAATTGCTTTTGATTAACAAACTGAGTTGAATTTTTTAGATATAGAAATATAAAGTAGTAATAACCGGCTTTTTATTTAATACTTTTAATGTTAATTTGTTTCATATAAAACAATTATCAATTACGCCAATAAAACATTTTAAAATTTTATAAATTAAGTTCGATGCTCTTTAAATTAGTTGTTGTTAATAAGGTCTTTGGCTATAGATTTGAATTTTACTACTGATAAGTATCGAAACCTAATTTTTCTTAGGAAATGAAAAATTAATTTTCGTGGAATTTTTACACAGGGATAATTGCAAATAGACTTAAAAATATAAAGATTAGTGTTCGATAATTCCCACCAGGAAGGCCAGTGAAAAAAAAAAGGTAATTACGATAATAAACCTGGAAAACATACTGGTACAAATGAGAGGAAGGAGTACCCTAAGTGAGTTACGCCATTGTAAGAACTCTTTAAATAAATATGGAGCAAATTACGAAATTATGAAAAAAGGCGCTTTTTAGATTTATTGCAAAATTTTACTCATAGCCTTAATAAGACTTTGTTTGTAAGAGGCTTAGGCAAAAAAGGATCTCAATTATGATCGAGCAGGAAGTGCACAGTTTATCAACAAGTTGTGGGAAAGGAGGGATATAACCATTTAATTATTAATTATCTTTTGTCTCAAGCCGTTTTTACTAGCGAAATAGAAATTCTGAAAGGCAGATCACATTCAATAAGATGAACCTAACAATGACAAATACATTCTAAGAAATTTGATTAATTCAATCATTTATTAGGTTTTAGTTAGCTCCATATTATCATATCTATTTAAATTGATATTATTTATACTAATAATTTTAAGGCAATTTGAGTTTAAATAATTAGGGAAATGACAAATATTTCCTTAAAGGCGAATTGTCACCACACTAAAATTGGTTAAAACCATATAAATGGATAGAGGATGTCCGAAAATGGTTATACTAGAAAATATCATGTTTATATTTTCAGAATTCGATTTATTATTAGCAACCAAAGTTCGTGTTTTATCCCCCACCCCGACTTGAGAATCTCAGAACCGCTCGCTTCAACCTACCTGCAGCGCCATCTCGTGAGCTAAATATTATTTTTCCCGGTTTTATCATTATTCGGTCGCAAATGTCGTTTGCTACGACATTCTCGTTGGATTTTTACCCGATTTATCGTGTTTTAAAAATGCCTTACAATAAAAAATGTCCGCAAATTTTTACCGCTTCACTCTTTTGGCGCTGCACGTAGGTTCAACCGCGATTGCGAAATTCTTTGGAGCCGCTTGATATAGGTTGCAGTAAAGTAGCGCAACTTTTTAAATACTTTTCCAGTAACTATAAATTTTCAGGGACATAATCATTGATATATTTTCGATCATTTTAAAAAACCTCGTAAATTTTGGTTTTGGTGACAATTCCCCTTTAAGCACGAACGAAAAGGGAAATCACTTTCATAGCGGTCATAGCGATCAAAGAGATTCAGCACTTTTTTCCTGCCAAAATGTGAGCGCAACTTTTTTTTTAAAACCATGACTGGAAACACTCCTATGATGGTTGGCTATAAGTAGGCAGCATGAATGGAAGAGTAAGAAAATGTCATTTAAATTGGTATTTACTAATACATTAGCCATAATATTTTTTTATACATCTAAGGTGACCTACGCCAATATACAATTTTTCTAAATATACGAATATTTGATATAAATTTAATTAAAAGATGAGGTTGATATATTTCTATTTCATTGAATACAATGGTTTCTTTCAGAAAGGTTTTCCAATAAATCTACCTATTTATAATCTTAAAAAAGCTTCACCATTCAATTAGAAAAAGGCCGAAAAATTATAATAGAAGCCTGTAGGATGATTTTAGAACTTTCATAAATTTACCAAAATTCAAACCAACAATCCATCGTTAAAAATTTAAATCCGATCCAAAAATTCAAAACCTCAATCATATTAATATTGATGTTAGTGTGAATAATAATATTATTAAACTTTAATTTACCTTTATTAATTATAATTAACATTTTTAACCATATTTATTATATTAAATAAATTAACACTTAACTTTAAAATTTATAGTTTCATTATGTAAAGCGTTGAGGAATGTGATCTGATTCGTTTTTAGATAACAATAATACCTTGAATGTAATGGCCTTACCCTTCGAGTTGTCTGGCGGCTTGACTGGGGTCAAAGGGTGGCAGGACGGGTTGCGTGGTTCGGACGGAAGGAGATGACATTCCTCGGCCGGCGTTATCGGCGGCGTGAACATCAGCCTGGACTACTTGCCTGATTTGAGGACTAGTTGGTGGTTCCTCCCCGCCAGTTACGGGAAAGTTCTGCTGGTTGGCCGATATCCTTCGCGCCATTCTAGGCGATCTGATCTCGGACAAGTCGATGCCACCCGGAGTGTACGTGAAAGGCTTCTTGTCCTTATTCATGGCACTCTGTAGTTTCGGAGGCAAATAAGAGAAAGGCTGGTTCGAGCCCTCTTGCGGTGTTCTAACTGCGTTCTGCGAAGGATTGTAACCCGAGTTCGAATCGGCTCTGTTTAACTGATAAAATAATAACAATGACGACTTAAGATTTTTACAAAACTTAAGAAATATTCCAACACTGTTTAATAATAATAAACAGCTAGGCTAATACCCTTGGCACCACCTTAGGCCCAAGTCATCTAGCGACTTATAATGCCTTTAAACAGGTGGACGGGTTACAATGCGTAGGAGGGTGGTGGCAAGCCCTTCATGCCACGCGAGCCAACAGCTCCCTACACTAACTATTACCGTTAACCTCGAGTTGTGAACTTGTAACAAACTTTTTCAGAAGCTCGTGGAATTTTACAAAACGGACGATTTTACCCTAAGACTGCAATGCGTAAGCAGTGACAAGGCACAAAATTTACCATGTTGTTTTACTTCACTTGATGTAAATTGTAAAAATTACATTGCGTATCAATATGATCTTATTTTTAAACCATATTAAATCTTATGAAACGATTTAGAAAGTCACTATATATATTAAACATTTCACCTAAAATTACCATTTTAGGAATCGCACTTTGTGAAATGCAGCTCGAGCTTGGGAAAGCGATTGTTTTAAGCTATAAGCATTAGCTGAACAAGAAGAAAAAGAACACTTATCGCTAATAGGCACTTTATATACTTCTCTATGCATTAATCGCGATAATCAGTGAACCTTTTGGTAAAGACATGCAATTGATGTGTACCTAGAAAATTTCATTAAAGGTTCTTCCAATTTACCAAATATCGACAAAATTATTTTCTTCATTGAACTGTCCAAAATTCGGTCAATTAGATTCTAATCGATTTCATTTACCATCACCTACCAAAGTTCAAGAATGGTTTTCAAAATAATTTTTTGATGATTAGAAACCATTTTAATATTGTTTTTAATTTCTTATTTTGTCCGCCGCAAGAGTGGGAAAGGGAAACCTAACTGGCGCGTACTTGAGTCACCTTCGTTTTAAGCGTGTAGGCAAAATACATACAGACTGGAAGGCTCTATGGAGCAGAAAGTCTTATTTAGTTGTACTGGCCGAAAATGACGTTGCGTTTTCTACGTTGCGCGCTAAGCCCGGATCACCCGTGTGAGTAGATCGTAGAACGGGTATTAATTGTTAGATTTATTTATAACTACAATGTGTCATGATTAAATTAAGAAGTTCAAACTTAATTTAAATAGTATCTGGGTAAATATTAAATGGGAAAGGAGCCTTCGACGTACACATTATTGACGGCTTTTAAAATTCATTTTGCGCGTGAAAATACCTCTACATGTTATGGTCAAAGAAGGCTGTGTGCCCAAGACATGTACCTGTAGTGTCACGCGCTAAAACGTCATTTCAAAATATGTCAATTGCGCTTATCAATCCTGTAAAAATGCCAAGGCTAAACAAATTGGCATTGGGTTTCTCAAGTTTCCAAAAGATAAAGATAATTCAAAAATACAACTTTGTAATAGTTTTTTTAGGCTGCTCTGAAATCCACAAATTTCTTTCAGGTGTAATAACTGGATTACAAATAGTGGACGTAACGATCTATTTGACAAGGAAATAGAGGAACTGAACAATTATTACGTATGCGCTGAAAATTTTGAAAGAAAATAAATCCAATACAATAATCAGAATCATTCAAATCAAATAGTTTGTCGTTAAGCCGCAAGCGGAGTTTCAATCATAAAAATGCAAGTTCTCCCGTAAAAAGACCAAGAAGAAATAGTGATGCTATATTTATATTTTAAAATTGTGACTTCATGTTTTTATTGTCAAGGAGAACCCAAAGGCCGAGTTCTGTTCACACCACCCACTACGCGGGGACCTCAAAAACATAAAATAAACAATCAAACATTGATATAAATTCACCGACAAATAAATTAGGTAAGTAAAATAATGTTTAGTTTTTAGTTTTTATATTTTAAAATGAGTTTTCTCTCTTTAGAGCCCTTCAACCAAATGTCGTGGACAAATTTATACGAAATGCTCAAGATTCTAGGCTGAAATCAATTCGAGTCAACATAAAGGAAACTGGTGTGTAAAAAATGTTACTTTAATATATTTTATTTTAATATATATAGCTTAAATTCTCATTTTTCATTTAGAATTAACCAAATCTAACATGCCTACGTCTCCACCCCAATGTTACATCTGAGTGTCTCATAAAAATATTATTCGGGGCTTCATAAAACATTATTTTACTGAAAGTAATTTAACCTCTACGTTGAATGCTTTTATGAGTGAGGAGAGGACCCAGTGAGTAACTTTTTTCCAATAATAGAAAAATGGATTGAAATTTAAAGAATTCTGTTTCACACTAAACTAGAAATATGCATGTTGATTTGATATTTTAGATTTGAAGTATCTCTCCATAAAGTGATTGAATATTACATCGATGAACATCCTTCTTTGACTAGCTAATAAAAAATTAAGATTAAACTGATGTTTGAAACTAGAATTCATAGTCTTTTTTCCTTCTTGATGATTGTAGAAAGGCGGAAATAAGTGCAACCAAAGTGCTCAATAATTTAAAGACATTTTTAAACTAATTCTAGTTAATTCTTTACTCTGTGCTAGTAAGGGACAGAATTGTGAGGATGATTTGAATGACACGCTATAAGTATGAAAGATTTGACTAAAGGTGTGACGGTTGAAAAAACTAATGAAAGTCATACTTCTGCAAGAAAAACTGAAAATATTGATGTAGACACTGCACAAAACATCCCATCAGCATCTTCGGTAACAAATCCTAAAAAGCCTCGAGTAAGCGGATTAGTTGAGGTGGACTCAATTAAAGTTTCAAATGAATTTGGAACTGTTTCAAATTTAAACGGGCTTTCTTACGTGGTGGGTAGTGTAATGCGCTAAGTTAGGGACCAGCACAGAAAATACTCAAGTTTTCATGAATTTAAAATCATTTTCAACTAAGAAATGACATTTTGGTGGGCTGATTTCACCCAGATTAGTTATAGATTTTATTATGCATAAAAACCAAGTGCTCGCTAGATTGTTAAATTATGCAAAAACATTGACAATACGCAAATATGCGATGGTTTTAAAAAAAATCGTTAGAAATTATTTACGGATAAGAATTTACTATGCAGTGAAATAAATGAACGAAAAAATGGCAGAAGAAAAAGAGAAGAAGAAAAGTAAGAAGAAAAATGATTATAGTAGGAAATTAAGAAGGACAACACATTTTTAAAACTAATGAAACTTCAACATAAAAGTTGCTAGCTTTGTATACACTCTTTTTCGCGGTCTTTTCAACCCCTCTTTTTGGCCGCCCGCTAGTCGGCCATTACCTTGAACCACCGGTGGGGGGTCTAGGCTCGGGTCTTTGGTCCCAGGATATGGAGAATGGGGGTTAAGGGGTGAAAACTCAACATGAACGCGCCCAGCAAAATTTCTAAAAAAAGAGTGTATACCATAATATATACCTACCAATATACCTTTTTATATACCTACCAATATACCTTTTTAGATCATTTTATTTTTGAAATTACTTAAAGGTTCCCTTAATTTTTTTAGTATTAAATAATTTTAGTAATTGTTTTCTTCGAAAGGCTTGACAGACACACTAAGAAAACCCTTTTCTTGTTAGCCCTCCGTAATTAGTTCCGGTATTATATAGTACTGTGTGGTCAGCTTGTTTATTTCACGCCTTTAAAACAAGACGTCGCGTACGAAAACTGTTAACCAACTTCACTAATGGCCTTCCAGTCTATGTATGTATTTTGTCTACAGTTTTAGGTAAGTATGGGGCGCCAAACCGGAAAAAACTAAATAACATTTCTAGGAATATTTTAACAATTCTAGGAATATTTTCAAACTCTAGGAATATTTTTAAATAACCTATCAATTTTAAGAATCCTATATATTTTAATAGACTTTCTATAGATATTTTAAAGCGTTTCCTAGTTATTTTAAGAGAGACGTTTCCTATATATTTTACGGACATAGAATATTTTTCGGCAAAACGCGGGAGAGAAAGCAGCGCTTTTAGTTTCCAATCGGAGAGTTGAATGTGAACACTGTAAAGGCGAACTCTGATTCTTGTACCGTTGATGGGATGGTTCTTGTACCGTTGATGGAGTGGTACTTGTACCGTTGATGGTCTCCTAATACCCAATTGAACTCGAACGCTTAAGCTCTACGTTTTCTCACCTCAAGAAAATTTAGGGTCTCGGCTCAAGTACCACTCCATCAATGGTACAAGTACCACTCCATCAATGGTACAAGTACCACTCGATCAACGGTACAAGTACCACTCGATCAACGGTACAAGTACCACTCGATCAACGGTACAAGTACCACTCGATCAACGGTACAAGTACCACTCCATCAACGGTACAAGAATCAGAGTTCGCCTTTACAGTGTTCACACTCAACTCTCCGATTGGTAACTAAAAGCGCTGCTTTCTCTCCCGCGTTTTGCCGAAAAATATTCTATGTCCGTAAAATATATAGGAAACGTCTCTCTTAAAATAACTAGGAAACGCTTTCAAATATCTATAGAAAGTTTATTAAAATATATAGGATTATTAAAATTGATAGGTAATTTTAAAATATTCCTAGAGTTTGAAAATATTCCTAGAATTGTTAAAATATTCCTAGAATTGTTAAAATATTCCTAGAATTGTTAAAATATTCCTAGAATTGTTAAAATATTCCTAGAATTGTTAAAATATTCCTAGAATTGTTAAAATATTCCTAGAATTGTTAAAATATTCCTAGAATTGTTAAAATATTCCTAGAATTGTTAAAATATTCCTAGAATTGTTAAAATATTCCTAGAATTGTTAAAATATTCCTAGAATTGTTAAAATATTCCTAGAAATGTTATTTAGTTTTTTCCGGTTTGGCGTCCCATAGGTAAGCAATGAGATACGAGACATATTTCATTTTTGAGGAATACGGAGTTTACACTGAGGTTTTGGATAATTGGGAGCAACATAGTCATTATCGCTATGTCCAACCCCAAAATAAAGTTCATTTATATTCCATTTAATTAAAACATTATGATTTCCTGGAAAAAATCATATTTGTTTCTCCTATTCGAATTGCTAACTATTGAATGACATCTACTAACCTGTTGTTTTTCCTTCCACGTGGGTGCACCTTCAGGTGGAGGGGGAGGAGGCGGAGGCGGTGGTAGTACGCTACCTGTTGGTGACGTCATATTTCCGGGAGACAGTGGTGCTGGCGGTGGTGGAGGCGGTGGTGGTGGCGGCATAGCCAACGAACCGTTTTGCGCCGGAGTCCATTGCGTTGGATCATCAGGCGAAGAAATTTGCCGGTTTAATCGCGGCATTACACTCACACCGCCAGAAGGCGCGTTTGGCACATGGTCATAGTCAGACGCTACATTAGCGTTCTGTTGTCTAAACAAAGGGCTTTGTTGCAACATTTTCCCGAAGTCTACATTCGCGGGGCTCAGGCTGGGGCTAGGGTTGCTCGGTGGCGGCGGCGGAGGTGGCGTCATCTCGTAACTGGTCTGATAAACATTTGAGTTCTGTCTCTGGAGTGCCGGCGCGACACTAGGACTGGCCAGGTTAAACGTCTTTGGTTGGTTCATCCAAGGTGGATTCAACGAAGCCGAAGGACTGGCTGACGCCGGTGGCGTTTTGAACATGGGGTTTCCCAAGTGCATGTCCGGTGTGCTCGGGTAGTATGGGTTGAAGCCTCCATTGGCTGGCCTGTCAAAAATATTCATTGTCAGAGCGAAATCATACATGTACGTTATAATATTCAATTGACAAAAAAAACAAATAACATTTCCAACCCACAGAGGCTAGTTCAACACGATTTAATAGAAATTGTTTTTGATAATTGATATTATCAACTTGTGGCATTATGTTTATACCATTAACCATTCCCAAAGATGTTACAACGAAAATAACAGACGGAGTTATGATTACTAGTAGACTCTAAATCCTATTTTGTTTCTAGATTTCTGCACAAAGTTTTACATTTTAGCCATACAGCAATAGATATTCATTTTTCCTGTATTTGTTTTCTATAATAATTAAAAGACCGAAACCAACGTATGACTGGGAAAGAGTACTAACAATTTAAACGCGAAACAGTTAGATAAGAACCAGATTTAGGGGAAACTAAGCCTTAATAGGCCTTCTATAGGCGAATACAAGACTTAAGACCCAACACTTAAGTTTTGTATTCGCCTAGAAGGCCTACAGGACGAAGTACCGCGCTTGTTTCCCTAATATTAATGCTTAGTTTTCCCTAAATGTTGGTCTCTTTTTGATTTTGAGTTTAACTTTAAATTAACATTTTTAATATCTTTTACATTTACGTATATATACGCCTTTTAAATAAAGGATTTCTCCATATAGATAATTACGTTAAACATTATTGCTTTAAAATTTAGTAATAAGCGTCTTCATCGTTTGAATAAGATCTAAATGTAGTATATTTGACTGCCAGCTGTTAAGCGCATCTTATACTTGCTCTTCTGAAAATGGACATTCAACTAAACCTTTTTTTTAGCAATGAAGTTTTAATTAAATCGTAAAGTTTACAAAAATTTAACTACAAAAGAAAAGAAAAAAACTAAAAAACACTAAGTTTGTATAAATTGTCCTCGATGGAGGAGCCAGGCGGGAAAGTGTTCATTACCGCGGCCGCGTTATCCCGTTGCTAAATCTTTGTTTTAAATTTTGGAAACATGTATGTATGTTAAATAACTTTATTTTTTCTTATAACAATCCATTTGTGGATTAACATCTATAATGGCCTTTCTATAAATAACTCGACCTTCTTTTAGTGCTCTGAAATGATTTCCATAAATGAATATTTATGCAATTCTGCAATTGAAGTGGGCAAATTAGTTTACTAACTTGTAAGTAAAGAACAAATATAAGTTTGTGTATTAAAAAAAAGGTTAAAAACTGTTGCAAAAATCAAAATTAAAGAAGCTTTAATCTACCAGTTTTTCCAAAATCTATAGGAAATTTTCATAAAATTAAATTTTTAAAGATAATTAAGATTTAAACCAAGCTGCTCGCTGGTAAACAGTTGTGGAATTTTTGAATTTAGCTAAAGGGGAAGAAAGATTCGTTTCATTATACAATTTAACTTGTAGCCAGCAATGACCGTAGATGAAATTATAAAGAAATCGGAAGGGGCGATCACAAATTATGTCACACAAAAGGGGTAGGGGGAACAACAACGTTTGCAGCTCTGACCGCTCTTGCCTTTGGCTTTAGAAATGTTTGGCGCCACTGTACAGGGATATATGAAAAATGAAGGGGTCTTCCATAAGGATTGCTTTCCCTTTAACTAACGCCGCTATTAAAATTGAGAGAGGATTGAGTATTTTTGAAGTAATTTAGGAAGTGGAGATGGCTTTCCAATGTTCCTCCCCGTTACGAGAAAGAGAGCGAGCTCTCGAAAAAGTCGATACCTCGCGTTACGTTATTTACGAACAGCCCCAAAGGTCGCGTATACTTGCGGGGAAAAAATGTTTATAAAATTATCGTTTACGAACGACAGAACGGCAGAGTAGCCGGGGCCAGAAATAACAACGTGTGGGCGATGGCGAAGACCGAAAGTGCGACGGCAAAGAAAATCCAAGGAAATAAGAGCGAAGCGGAACAGAGAGAGGGCGACAAGATGGAAGGTGGTATGGCGTAATGCAGGGGGAGATAAAGAGGGCGTTGATATTCTCGGGAAGTGAGCCAGACGATTTGGCAAAGATAGAAAACTCATAAAGAGAGAGAGAGAGAGAGAGAGAGAGAGAGGCGGTGAGGAGCTCACGGCATAGTTCCTTTTTTTCACGAGACGAAACTTTTATAACATCCGGTCTGACAACTTCGATGATATCACCAGATTTAATATCATGAAATTATTTCCACACTCAAAGCTTTTAAAATTACGTTGTACTGCACGCTTTTTGTTAATTTCCCAATTCTTAAAACATGTTTTTTATTCTACTTTTTTATCTATGATATCTATATATGATTTTGTTATATTGATTATTTGTCTTTCTGCGCATAAGCCAGCCTTTGGTTTCGCAGTTATTGTTTCATTGAATAAATAAATTGTTCAAAAAAATTCTGAAATGCTTTATGGACAACGTAAAAACGAAATTTACTAATTGAAAATTCGTTCACGTTGATAAAAACCGAATGTTTCCTAGCCGTCAGACTTTTTGGAAAATTTCGTTAAAGATTTGCATTTTGATGATATATAAAATTAAAACCATTTAAATTTTTTTATTACGGTAACGACGATAATTTTATGGACTAAAGAAATACAGTTCCCTTAAATAATACGGAAAACCAACCCTTTCTATACGCAAATTTTAAAAATTATTCTTGAATTATTTTAATTAAAAAATTCAGTGGTACTTTAAGGAGACCTACTGTAGCATACCTAAATATATTTTTCGTCCGTTTATTTATTAGAAAACGAGTTTGCAAAGCTTTGTTGGTTCTTCCAGCGACTTAATTCGAACGCGGGTGGAAAGAATATATTCGTGCTAGACAGGAATCTCTCGCGTGTTAGGCAACAGTTATAAAACTGAGCCACCGAAGCTTCGCAAAATTGTGAAGAAGTTAATAGGCCTAAGAAAGAATTCAATTTAAAATGAAAAAGGGAATACAACGAGAGTTCAGTGTGCACTGTTAACTCTCGTTGAATTACGAGCAATTTTGTGCAAGTGACTAGTTATTTAACTTTATTAACGAATTTAACTAACTAGAAATAAAACTCCACTATTGTATAACAAAATTCAATTTATTATTTAAAACGTTATTATATGTACATGTTTACCATGTATATTACCATTTGTAACGAATTTAATATACGCCTAAATTAAACTTGGGTCGAAAAGCCTAAATTAAACTTGCGTCGAAAAGAATACATTCGTGGCCGATTGGGAATAATACTGCTAGAATTACAATTACGATTTCGGTTACCATGGTTACGCGGGACTTGTTCTGATAAGACTGTACGAAATTCATCTTTATAATTAGGCGGTAGCGCCATCTATACTTTGTAAAGTTATATGGCTAAAAATAAATAATTATTAGCTAACTCACCGTAACTTGAGTTAAAAAGGATCGTGTTGACAGAATAAAATTATTTTTAAACAACTTCAAAGGTTTGTTTGTTACGAGTAACACATTACACAGTAATACATTTCAACTTCGCATCAGATTCGCGAAAAAATTAAATTGCAATATAGTTTCCACCACTAGAGACAGATGCCGCCACGGAAGAACGATAAAGTTGATTAAGTCTCCTAATTGAACGAAATTGGTCCCGCGCCAGCCAGATTAAGTTGTACCTATATTTATTCCCAACTCAATGGCCGATGGGAATCGAACCCGGTTCTATTGCAGATGTTTTTGAAGAAGCTCACATTAAATCGAATCTAGTAGAAGCTGCATGTACTTAAATCTAGCAGCAGCAAACAAAACACCCCACACAAGGAGACCGCAACCCGTAAAAAGTCGTGCATTTTCATTTGTACATTTTTCATTGGTCAGACACTTTAGCGCCTGCTGCCGTCGGAAGGAAAAATTCAGAAATTTTCTTCCCCTTTCCGTAAAACGTTCAGCGTAAAGGTTCGTCCAATGGAATTTGTACACAACACTCCGTTAGCGTGTTTAAAGGCTAGCTGCGTTCTCCTTGTCTTTTTTGCTCCTAGCTTAAATAGTGCCCAATAGAATTTGCCGCTTGATGAACTCGCATTCGTACGACTAGAAGTACTATTTTGGTTTTCCAACTTGTAACAAAAATACATTTTTCGTGGTTTCGTCATAAGTAGTAGTAATAATTTACAGCTCTTTGTGGAATAACATAAAATTGACGTGATACCGAATGAAATATACGCGTCTAACGAGGAAAATATCAAATTTTAAAAACATTTCAAATTATCAAGTCTCCCTTGCTTTTGAATACATATTTGAACAGACTAAAGCAAGTGTCCCCAAGTATCAAATGACAAATGTAAACCATCACCCATTTAAAGGTCGAGATCACCATTTTGATGGTCAAGATCGCAATAAACCAAGACCTATTTAGGCGCCGCTGTGCTCCAAAAATTCTTATAAAGAATAAAATTATCACAACCTTCACTTGGAAATATTTTAAAGGTTTTGATGTATGTGTCTACAATCGCTTCGAAATTGTATGTTGTGTTTTCCTAGAGCTACGCTTGTTCATTTAGTAATCAAGGAAAAATTATGAAACTATCACAATTAAGTTCGTATAGAGTAATGGCAGTGCCACGTCACACCACGTCACCCATGGTTTTTCCTAATCATAAAAATTAGCACCTTCAATGGCTGCCATGAGGCCCATGGCCAAAGCTACGGAGTGCTACTCTATAGTAGGAGAAAGCTAGCATGAAGCCATGAAACACGACAGGGCAAAATCACCCAAGTCACATAGGCAGAAAAACAAGGGACATACTCTGTTAACATTTCAGGGGTAGAGAAGGTCCAAAGAATCGTTTCATTTCAGTCAAGGCTTCATCTAAACGGGGGGGGGGGGGTTGGTTTACGCCACTTCCATTATGAAAATGTGACTATTTAAATGAAAACCATGAATATCTGTAACTCTTGTTAAATTTAATTGAAAGCACAATATTATGTTAATGGTTTTTGTGAAACTTAATTTGGTCAAAGTCATTTAATTCACTGGCAAACAGTCTAAAATTGTTTGAAATTTTAATTTTCATTGTATGTAACTTTTTATTTTCTTTAAAAAATTGGTATGCATTTTATGTAAATTACAAAATTTCAGAGATATAGTCAATATAAATTTTAAATGTCTTACCTATCGAATTACAACAGCCGTTTTTATTCAAATAAAAGATTATCTAGAATTTCTAGAAGTTTGGTTAACGTAGCCTAGCACATATTGGTTAAATACAAGTTAATTAAAAAATAATAAAACGTATGATTTGGTATCATGTCACAAATTAAAATGTATATTTTGGTCAGAAATTTTAAATATGTCCTTTCTAAGAGCGTGACGCAGGTTTGGAATATCTGAGAATAACACTTTCAATGTTGAGATGTCCAAAATATTTGGCCAAATCGGCTGGCGTCTCGTTAAATTCATTTCTGGCGTCGGAAATGGCACCATTTCGTAACAGTATCTTCGCTACGCCCTTGTGACCATTCATACACGCAAAATGCAGCGGCGATTCCATCAACATCGAAGTACTGTTAACTTCAGCGCCCCTTGACAGCAAGCACGAGACCATGGCTTCGTTACCAAGACTAGCCGCGTAATGAAGAGCGGTTTTGCCTTCGTTGGTGCTAATATTTGCGTTTGTCGATTTTTTTTTAAGCAAATGAAAGAGAATGTCTTTGTGATCGTTTTGGGCCGCTACGTGAAGAGGCGCCAAACCATGCGATTCCGTATTTGCGTCGGCCCCTTGTTCAAGCAACAAACAAACGATATCCGCGTGACCTTTATCGATCGCTATATGAAGCGGCGTGATACCGTTCGTTGTAATATTAGGATTCACTCCTTTTCGGAGTAACAGACCAACGATATTTTTCTGACCTATGTCTATGGCTGCATGAAGAGACGTTAAACCGCTTGACAATCTGTTCGGGTTGGCTCCATGATGGAGCAGCAGAGAAACTATGTCATCGCGACCTTTCTTAGTTGCCAGATACAGAGAAGACAGACCCATTTCGTTGTTGTTAACGCTAGCACCATTTTCTAACAACAACGCGGCTATTTCGAGATGACCTTCAGCAGACGCGGCGTTTAGAGGGCTAAATGTCCCATTTTTATGAGGATCCACACTAGCGCCCCTGTCAATTAAGCTCTTGCACGCGTCGTAGTTACCTTTTCGAGCTGCTTCGAACAAAGATTCTTCGCTCATGTTCATGTCTTTTCAGAAATTGATCAAAAGAACCGAGATATATACTGCAAGCATACAAGCTTATTTTATTAGACAGACATTCAAATAGTTGCACTTTACTTATTATGAAGTATTAAGGTTAAGAATTTGTTGAATTCAAGTTATTAAAATACACTTGAATAGTTTGATAAACCTTTAGTGTTTATCATGGGACAGGATAACAGTAGGCTGTTCAGTAATAAAGTTATGTTCACAGATGCTCCAAATTTCTTAAGACTTTGTTATTCCATGTACCAACGGGAATTAGTATAATAAGTTAAGTATATCGAATCCTAGGGGTCCGGATGTTGGCAAAAGGTTGGTAACCCCAGGACTAGTCTAGCTCAAGGTCAGGATGTGGGTGTAGGCTTAATACTCCAGACAATTAAGGAGCCAAGGTGATAGTTTTATCTCTCACTGTTATTCTGTCTTAAATCTTGAGAACTTTACCGCAATTTTTCACCACTTCTAAAAAATTATGTAGCAGTTTAATTTTATTTTACGATGAGTTTAATTTCATTAGATATTTTATTTAAATTTTATGTACTTATGTACGATATATTAAGTGTTGTCGTCTGATACGATTTTGAAAACTTGTAACGTCACAGCTGTAGTGTTAATAGTGGCCGCCATGACAGTTACCGTTTTTTATCAGTAGGCCAATTACAATGGTGACGTCGCAGGGTTTCAGACGACAACCCTATATTTGGTAATGTATAACTCAAAAGTCTATTAAGTATAACCTTCATGCTAGAGTATCAGTTTAAGATAGATAAATACCGTATTTGTTTATGCCGGCAAGGGCTAGGCCTATTTCACTTCCTCGCTTTCTCGGCTGGCGGACCGTAACCGTTCGACGAACAGATTCCCGCCGCCGCGCTGGCCAGAGACTCGCTATTTCCCGCAAAGCGATTGACGCGAGTGGCGACTCTCTTCGTGGTGAGCAAAGAGGAATTTTTATAGCCGGGGGTGTGTCAAAAATCTTAAGAATTTTTCGCCCCGTGAGAGCTCGCTAAAAAGTGTAAAATGATAATTCGTTCTTCTCAAAATGGCGGCTAACGAAGAAGAGATTACGTCACGTCCTGTGGGAAGGACCTTGAAAATTTTGAGAAGTGAGGATTCTCACTTTCACGGGGAGAATTCTTAGAAATTTAACGTGCCCCGGGAGGTAAGTTCACAAAGGGAATAGCCTGTAGAACGCTTTCATTCGGCGGGTGTTCCAATTCGAGGTTTCTCCTCCCCTCAGTCTTAGAAAACTGGGAATTTCGAGTTTTGAACGTTATAATTTAGAATCGTTCTTCCAGCCCATACCAGAGCGCGCTGCTATCGTCCTGCTTTTCGCGCATATTTTGAATTGTTCGAATAATAAACTCATCATATTCGTATAAGAAAGTTATTATAAAATAAAGGAAAGTCTTTTAATTAGCTTTTAAAACATTAATCGGTAAGAATTAATTTTATTATAGTGGTGCTCATTCTAGTTTAAATTTTAATTTATAAAGTTTGTTTTAAATTTATTTACAACATGTAAATTTTAACTTGTGTATAATAAGCGCGACAATAATTATAACATTTGCGTAAAGTTTATTTTATGATTTTAATAATTAAAGTTTGTTTGAAATTTGTTTACGATCTTAATACTTATAACGTTTGTTTGAAATTTATTTTTCATAGTTATTTAGAAATTTCGTTTTGATTTTATTATAAAAGAACGTTAGTATTTATAAAAGTTAATTTAAAATTAAATAAAAATGTTAGTATTTAAACAGTTGTTTTCAAATTTACTTAACATTTTAATACTGGGAAAACCGCCTAATTGGAGTTTATCTAGATTCAACCCCGCGTTATGTGATTTATAAACAATTTCGTATCAAATGATAGTAGTGGTTGTGACTACAGGGCAAATAGGCGGCTTACGCCCAGACAAGAAATCGTATTCGACTCGAGTTGAGTTTTATTATTTTATCTCGATGGCCCTTCTTTTGAAGGTTAAATTAATTGAAATTTTTAGTAATGGTTAATTGTAGCATTCATGATCCGTTAGATTAGTTATTCCTTAGACCAAGAAACACAGGGACGTCGCACGTTAGATATTTCGCGCCCAAAGCTTCGTTGCGGCTGCCAATTTCCTATTTATCTCGCGCTGCGTCGCTAGTAGCGAAGGTGAGTCAATATTTATTGGGTATTGGAGTATTGTGCACAGCCCTACAATCTGTCAGCACGTGGCCTGCAACAGCGTGGCTCCAAAAAACTAAATTTCTGGTATGTTTTTTAATATTTGTGTCCCTAAAATATTAAAGAAATATTAAATAATTTAAAAATATGCAACTCTTAGCTGATTATTTTTTTCAAGTTCTTTAAAAAACGTTATTTTTCCCTCTCATGGATGGCGCCTATTGACTATCTGTATCACATAACCCCAGTCTTGGTGTCTAAGGCTCTAGCCGACACCATACCGTGTGACTCTCAAAATAAAAAAAGCATAACCCCACTCTCCCTACCACAGCCGCAACAAAGCCCCGCCGAAAAATAAAGCGTTGGGTATGCTATAAGCGAGACGTCCCTGTGTTTTTTGGTCTAAGGTTATTCCAACCAATTTATTTGAATATTCTACCCTAGTAATTTAAAGGGTAATCATATTTAAATTTGTGTTTTTTTGTGGAAAAATATCACGGTATTCAAACTATCTGTTTTACCAATGTTGCACGTAACAACGAGCATTTATATTTCACGCTTAATTTTAAGTAGTCGTGAATTAATCGTGGTTGTTTTATTTAAATAACCGCAGAACGTAATTAAAACCTTGCTGCTCTCTAAAAATATTTGAACGCCGTAACGTCTATATCAATCTAAATTCTGCAACTAAATATCGGTTTTGCTGACTTGGTTTCTGTCACGGTGTTTAGGTAGCTAGACTGTGCCAACAACCCTTTGAGCTATTTATACAAAGGTGAGCAAACCTTTGTAGTATAAATTCACAAAATTTCTACTACAAACCCGAAATTTTCGTAGACTTATTTTTAAATTAGTAAAGATACTTTTCTTTTAAGTCTAAATTTAATATAATAATTTCATTAAAAAACTCCAGTGCAGATTTATACATAGTTAAAGGATAAATTTTTTCTAGCAACTGCGAAGTATCTTTAACCGAGATAAGAGCTAAGATTGATTACCGTTAACGTTGTTAACCAGAATACAATAATCCAAAGTACCATTGTTGGATAAAAACTTATTGTTACCTTGTACAACCAGAGAACACGCAACCCATGATATTTTTCCATAACCAATCATGACCTACAACTAATCTAAGCCTTTACAGTCCTACCCACTTTAATTATGTAGTTTTATTAATAGTACCTTAAGCTTATAATTTATCATTCACATAAATGTCAGTTGCTTATCTTTCGCGTGTGAAGTTACCGAGAGCCACTTCTAGAACAATTAGAAATGTCCAGTGATTAGTCATTTAGGCTAAATTTTAAGAATTCTTCCCTTGATAGTGAAAATTCTCACTTCTCAAAATTTTGAAGGTCCTTCTCACAGGAGCATTCTCACTTGGTCAAAAAAGGGGGCGGGATTTTATAAATGAAAATGACAGGTTATATTCTAGGCAGTCTCCGATTTTTGGAGAAAAATTCATCATTTATTGTATAAACCAATAAGATATAAGTAAGATTAAATTTAATTTATTGAAATTTTCAACATTACTCTCCATTGGATTCATTTTGAAGCGATAATAGGCTTAGCGTTTTTGAATATTCGCGCCAAATGAGAACCTACGCCCTAGCGTAAAAAAACGCAATGTTTTAGCTACGCAAAAAATTAATTCGTTGAAATATTTCGTCAAGTGGGAACTAGGCTTAAAAGTGCCACCTAATCAGATCGCCTATAAAGCATTTGAAAATTTTGGTCAGAAATTTGTAAAAGTAGTGTTTTGCGATGTTAAACACCCTGGCGGGATTTCCTACAAGCTCTTTCAGTCGGCTACTCATGTTTCAGTTCTAGATGACTCGGAAAAAACCCCAGCTCAATTAACATTAATGCCTAAAAACCTGGCAAGTCAATGTAATTTTTAGGGAAAAGAGCTGTTTACGACTGGAGTTCAAACTGAGCTCGTTGAAAGTGAAAACAATGAAGACAATTTAAAAAAAAGTAAAGCGTTAGAAGATTTAGATAAGTTAGACCGAGGCTTAGTGGCTGAATCTGCTGTTGTCCTCCTCATATTTTTATTTCAACAATGTAAATTGCGAAACCATATCTTCAATAAGTTCATTGTGAAAAAATCGTCTTCAGCATAATTCTTAATAATAAACTTTATAATTCTACTGGAATTTTCCATAATTATAACACAACTAAAACAGCGCGTGGAGGCTACGAACTTAGCTGCTAGCTATTTCGCTGAGAGCGATGTTTGTAAAACCAGTTTTCACATGTTCCTCGTGCAATGCCCTAAATTTGTAACGATCCGCGAAGGGGGTCGGAACCTCAGGAAAGGGATAAAGTAGTTTCTCAGATTACACGGCGCGAACTTTGCCTCCAGTGCTTAACTAAGGCTTAACATTTCATTGACAGTCACAGTAGTGTAAGAATTGTTCTTTATCATAAAATACTACCTAATAAATATCTAAGTATTAACAGAGTTGATATGAATATTGCAATAATAATTTATTTAATTTTTATCTAAAATAAATTAAAATCAGTTTGAACTCCGAAGTCACTAAGCCTAACCCGAGCTCCATATAAAAAGTGTGGGGAAATCTTACACATAAATATAAGAAGTACAGCCCACGCTTTGTCTTATTTTAGCGAAATTTGTGGTGGGTAACGTAGATAAAAACAGTGAAAGCACGTAGAACTATTTTATGGAAAGGCTTATTGAACGTCACATATTGCCGTACATAAATATTTTCGACATAATAACAGCGTTATGTTACATAATTTCAGCATTACTCCAACGCATTATCTTAGTAAAGTTCAACTTCAGCCCGCATAAGGGGGGAGGGTGCCTGGGAATGCTTAGGGCCCCCAAATGAATACTTGACCATCCCCAACCCGACTGACCCAAAAAATCTATTGCTCAACCAACAAATATTTTAGATCATTTCTTTAGGATGTTAATCAAAAAGGAGAGCTACATCAAATTATTTTAAGTAAATATTTATAAGTTTTTTAGTATAGTTTTGAAAACATTTGTTTTCGCTCGTTTCACTGCACCAAAAGTTAAAATATTTCAATTGAAGACATACCGAACCAGCCAATCAAAAGTGTTTCGACGATGTAACATTGCCTTGGAGTTTTTGGGCTACACCAGGATACATTAAATAAAAAAAGTGATTGGACCATACTATACTTCAACAATGGTAAAACGTTCATAGCAATATTGAAAAAAAATTCCAAAATATTTTTAAGGGAAAAGAAATAAAGTTACATAGAAAATCTCAAAGTAATTCGGCGGCGGGATCAAAATTTATCGGAGGCGTGAAAGGTAAAGGAGCTTTTGGCGGCTGGTTACGGGCCAGTTATAACCGAAATTATATTAAAATTTAAATAAGGTACTTACCAATATCAATAGCTAAATCCCTTTAAATCCCGAAAATAAATGTAGATAAAATCAAAATTACAACAAATTTCGCCGTCTTTAAAATGTACGTTTTGCTATATGCAACGCCTCAACTTTAACTTCCTCGACACTATCCGGATATATAGTTTCGAGAAAATGTAGAAGTTGCTAGTATAAATATTGCCCAATTTTATGAAATCTTCAGATTGGCTACGAGTGCTCTGACGACGTGAAACGTTTTGCGGAGGAAGGTCGAGCTACGGCGCGTTGTAAATAATGTGTATAAAAACGATTTAAGGTCTATTTCTTGTAGATTCGTGTATATCAACGTCTTAAGAAAACAAAGCCACTCTTTGTCTTAATCTAAAAAACTTATCGAATGGTACGAGTCCACACACCCCGAAATCCCAAGAACAGTTCAATATTAAACTTTACAGTGGGAAAAAAAACGTAGACATCTGACGCCATAAAGTATACAATGATATTGAAATATTGCGTAATCGACAATAATCATACTGAAAATAGTGTTTTTTATCAACAGAATATGCGTTATTAACATATTTTGCCTTTAAGGCCCACCCATTACGTAACCAAGATAAACTTTTAGGGAAATCCTCCCACCACGTTTAAAGTTTACAAATAATGAGCCTCCCTCAATTACCATATCACTATTAGCCTTAAAAGAATTAAATTAAATTAAATTCAAATATAATTTGTATTTTTATTGCTATACAGCTAGAAAACTAAACATCTTATAAAGAATTAAAGCAAGTATTAATAATTTTTATGATTTAATGCGCCTAAACTGGCTATTCATGGTGGGGTTACGGAGTGGTTAGCGCTTGCGCCTCGCAACTAGAGGAGCCGGGTTCGATCCCAACTTGTGGCACTGGGTGAAAACTCGGAACCACTCCTTCCACGTTGAGTTTGCAAGTTCTCTCCCCACTAGTTAAGGGGTTTTCCCCTTCCATAAAAACATGTCGAGGTTAACGGTAATAGTTAGTGTAGGGAGCTGTTGGCTCGCGTGGCATGAAGTGCCACAAGCCTCCTACGCATTTTAATCCGGCCACCTGTTTAACGGCATTATAGCCACGTTCACACGTACCCTCGAAAAAGTTGTGTCTCGTTGCGATCTCGCTGTGGTTCTTAGCGTTTGGAAATCGTTTTGTTCACACGTTTGATTTCCAGTTAGTAGTAGTAGTATAGCCATATAATTAGAAGTTCCTCTGCTCACGCATTTGAGTTACGTTTCAAAACTTTCTTAAAAATTAATGCACCCAGAAGAAATTTGTTTGTATTTGTTAAACAAATAGACAAAAGGTTGAGAGACATTTTCTTCTAAAAAAGGCATAAAAATTTTATAATGCGCAAAAAATTACACAATTTTTGTAAAAAAAAAAAGGCTCAAGGTTTACAAAAACCGACTCGATGACGTCACGAATCGGTGCCAAAATAGCGGTTCGGCCGAAGCGATCTGCAAGGCTAGGACGCGCAACGGTAACTGCTCACACGACGGAATATAAACGTTGCGGGAGCACTCGCAACGTTGCAGAGGGCATGTGTGAACGCGGCTTATAAGTCGCTAGGTGACTTGGGCCTAAGGCGGTGCCTTGGGTATTAGCCTAGTTGATTATTATTATTATATTATAAACATATTTATATCCTACACACTAATCGAACAAATTGTCATGAACATCTTAAATAAGTGTAGGGCACTATAAGTGGAGCTTATTACAAATTAATATTACCTGCTTTGAAATTTCACGGATTTCTACTGGTATCAGTTGAACGGATTTTCGGCTATAGTCAATTTCATTTATCATAAAGAATTAGCGCAATGGACTTCCGAACCTTCTTTTTTTTAGAGTCACACGATATGGTGTCGGCTAGAGCCTTAGACACCATCTGGACTTCCGAACCGAAGAGTAATTTAAGACGCTAAATTATGGGCATAGCGGAAAGAAACTAATATAGTACACTCTAGTGTATTTCTTTAAGCGGCGTCGACTTCAGCGCCACGAAGTTGTTGAGGTAACAATTAGAAATTACTCGTACAATAAATATGACTGAAGAGGCAGGTCTCTTATAATAAACATGAAAAAAATCATTTGTTTTGTTTTTTTAAGATAAGTTTTAATGCGTAGGTTTAGTGTACCTTTTATTATATCGGAATTATTTTTTGTTGAATCAACATAAAAAAATATGTATTCCTATGTCTACCCTCAGAATTATTGTTCTGCCCACACCACCTGCAAACAGCTATTTCAGAGATTGCCGGAAATTCAATTTTAATTACTACACTACGAAAAAAATTATATGACTCACAATTTCCTTAAGGGAAAAGTCCAGGTTGGGTAAAACTTGAATCTATTTGAAAGATCATGTTTAAATATACTCAAAAATATCAGTCGTAAAATTGTATCTTTTTTTAATGACGAGAAATTAATTTTTAAACGAGCCAAATTTACCCGCCAAGTGATCTGCCATTTTCTTACGCGGTGACGTTTTAGGACTTTAATCACGCGCTGTTCGCGCTATCACAGCGCTCTGTTCCCTGCGCGCGCTTGCTCCGCGTGCGGTCTGTCTGAGGGAAGACGAAATAAAATGGCAGCTCGCTTGGCGGGTAGATTTCAGTCGTTTAAAAATTAATTTATCGTCATTAAAAATAGATACAATTTTAGGACTGATATTTTTGAGTATATTTCGACATGATCTTTCAAATAGACCCAAGTTTTACCGAACCATGGACTTTTCCTTTAATTGATAGGTTTTGTTAATTAATAATATAAATTCTGAGTTTTGACCGAAGTTTTTTTGTTTGAAATAATTAGAGTAAATGCAGATTGAGAATACGTAACTGATGACAAAGTCAGGCAATAAGAGTCCCCAAAGGAAGATTAGTAATTACTTTTCGCCTGGTGACGATTTTCTTTAAAATGTGTCGATAATGTGGGCAATATATAGATTCCCAAAGGATAGGATAGATTCGAAAGAACAGTTTTTTATAGTCAGTGGAAGCTAGGAGCAACAAACACAAGGAGAACGCAGCTAGCCTTTAAACACGCTAAGGCATTTTCGTGTACAAATTTCATTGGACGAACCTTTACGCTGAACGTTTTACGGAAAGGGGGAAGACAATTTCCTAATTTTCCCCTTCCGACGGCCAATGTAAAATGTACACAAGAAAATGCACGACTTTTGACGGGTTGCGTTCTCCTTGTGTGGAGTGCTGTGTTTGTTGCTCCTAGGTTTAAGAAAATTGGTTTCTTATATCTTGTACAGACTCCTTTTCCCTGGGTCGTTTTCCCTTAATCTTAAGAGAGTTAATTAAACAACGGAAATGACGATATTATGGCGTAAGTTAAGTGAGGTTTCATAAGATAATGGGAAGGGAATTTACACTCACTGACTTTGGGAATAGACCTATAGTAAGATGTTTCCTTCGGAATTCGACCGCCTTTGCTAAAAATTCTAAGATAAACTAAGAATCACACTTATCTCGACCATTCATCTACTTCGAGGCTGATATGTTATAGTGCTAAATGGTGTTGCACTTTTAATTATTGATATTTTGGAACAAGTGAGCCACGTTTCTAACGGATGTTTATGGCTAACAACAACCTCGTTGGAGAATTTAATTTTAAATGTGACAAAATAAGAGAATGCGTTTCTTAACGGATGTCGATTAGTGTTCGAAAAAAATCTTTATTTGCTAAGAGCAAATTAAAACAGGAAAATATAGCTCTCGAAAAACAAGTCTTTTTCAGTTTTACTTTTCCCGTTAAGATTTATTAAAATGTAATTGATCTGCCGACCGAAATGAGGAATATCTATTAAATAAAACATAACCTTGAAATCCGCTTGACCTTATTATTTGCATAATGCTCAGATATTTTCAACTTCAATAATATCTTAGACGCTTATGGTGTTATACAATGTCGGTAAGTATTGGTACAAGTGGTGTGTGGCTTTAGTGCTAAATTAAAGATAATTATAATAATAACAATATTAAAGGTTCAAATTGAATTCTAGACATTGACAGATTTGTCATATAGTCCCGGTTTCTTTATAGCAAACTCATGAGATTTAGTTTTTCTTGGTTTTTATAGGTAACCGATTTGAATATTAACGACACTTGAGTGAAATATCGCTATTTAACTAACGAAACTAAGGTCTTTTGAACCATCTGGTATTTACGTTGTGAACTCTTAGTTGCAAATTCAACAGTTGGTACCAGAACATCTCGCGAAAAAAATGTCCCAGCACTAGTAGTGACCTCAAACCCCAAATAAAAATAGCGCAAATTCCACAATGGATTGAAACCGCAAGTAAAGAAAGATTTCATGCCCTACCTTAACCCTTGATGCGAATCCATTTTCAGAAGATGCTCATGAACGTTTCGAATTCTTCTCGTGAAAACCACCGCAAAATGATATTCCTTTATGAAGACGCGAAGAGAGAACTGGCCGACAGCGGAAATTCGCCTATCACCGCGTTGGGAACGCGGCTGGAGGAGAGCGAAAAAAGCGAAAACTAGGATATATTCGGTAAACCCTCCCTCGTTGTACGGGACGGGACTCATGGATCGGGGAAAGTTATTTTGGGAAGTAGGAAAACCTTTCGAATTTAGATTTTAGAGTCACTATATTACCATCACTTATAGCGAAAACGTATTAAGTCCAAACCCACGACATTTTAAATAAAAGTTTTAAATAAAATATTTTACCTCTCCTTAGAATTTGCAGGTGTTATTTGTCCAAACCAATTTGGAGGACAGATGATGGAAAATGTATTAAACGTTGATTGCTTCTGTTGTAGAAATAAGTTGGTCTTAAATTCAATATGGCTGTTAATTAAGCGACGGTTAGTACTAATTATTTAAATTTAAACATTTTAAGCTTTTAATAAAATATTTCATGATTTTGTATTCATAAACACATTATTTACGCTTTCTTGAAAAAGACAGTATTGGAAAAATTAATATTCCTTAAATTGGATTTTGTTATATATTGTGTTCTTTAAATCAAGCTCGAACTTGTTTTTAACGTAACTAGCGCCAGCTAGCTCAATATTATGTTATAACTGTTTGGTATGTTTAGTTAGGTGATCCACTATAAATATGAAACTATTTATTACCTTTAAATAAAAATCGTATTTTAAAATTATCGCTTTGTACCAAACATGTGTAATGAACATATGTTAAATAATATAAATATTTCTTTTAACAAGAACATTGATATTTAAATAACATTTTAATTTAAATTAACACCAAATTTTAATTTTACTTGAAATAAATTTTATAATTTTTTGTTGAAATATTTCTAATTTAAATTGAAATGGACCTGCTACGTTTTTACTTTTAGTAAGCTATCCTAGTCACTAGTCTCGGGGAAACCATTACCCGAAACATCTACCAAAGCCAGGAGTACCCTTGCACGTCTACTATTTTCGTGTACAGTAATAATGAAGACCTTTCGTAAAGCTTACTGTGACTCTCACTTGAGAGCATTATAGAAGGTAAAGAGGACTTCCCTCGTTTTAAGGTCTGAGTTACAATGAGCACCGATTTTAAAAATATCCTTCCAGAACTCGCGCAACCTGTGCATCGAGACGGTTGGAATCAGGACAAATCTATATATAAAAATGATCTACCGCGCACGCGCATCCCTGTAATGAAGGAAATGAAATATTTCTGAAAAATATTAACTATATAATAGGTCAACATTGCAGCCTCTACGAGAGAAAGTGTTGTAAGTAAAAAACGCAAACCGAGAGCTTTGTCAGGCATCAATTCATCGGGAAAGCGGGTTATCGACGTTTCGTAACACTGTAACATTGTGACCCGTATTACTGATCCACATCCATTGCGGCAGAGAATTCGTATGATTTCCAAAAATTGTGTTTATGTAGGAGTTGTGTTTTTTCGGTGCCATAAGCGACAACTTATAAAAACAAGCTGGCAAGCCAAAATATACCTCTCCTCGGAAGAGTTTCTAATTTTCAGTAGAGCGTAATACGTATCCGTGGTCCTGTGGTAGAACGCTATCCATGGTTCTCATGTAGAACTCTGAGCAGGATGGCTCGTGTTCGAATCTCTCCCGATACTAACTCAATTTGAAAAGAAAAATTATACACCCAAATGACAAAAAGCGGGCTCTTTTGCAAAAAGCTTTTCCCTAATTCAAAGAAACTGCGAACGCAGCGATTTCACTTTTCAGCCCAGACAGAGAGACCCACTGAAAGACATACACGGTGATTGTAAAACCCCTCCTAGGGAACATGGTCCCTTCGGAGAGGTAAAAATGCATTCATCAAAATATCCAAGGACTCTTCGGGAATGAGAAGTTTTCCAGTTTTAAACAAAATGCTTAAAGCAAATTTTATAAACAAGTATTTTTATAATAAATATGTTTAATAAATATGTTTTAAGGTAATGAACATTTTTTATCGCTAGTTAATTGTTACATGAAAATTGTCAACTAGAAACTTGTAAAGCGTCATCGAAAACCTATTAATATCGTTGACGCGAAAACAAAACCTGAATTTTGCACCGAAAAAACACGACTTGAAAAAGTGGCAAGTTGAGCAATTTCCAATATTTTTTTTTATCAGCTAGGCTAATACCCAAGGCCCAAGTCATAGAGCGACTTTTATTGCCATTAACGTTTATCCAAATTTGCAACACTGTCAATTTTACGATACATTCATTTTATCTGAGACAACATGTTCAAATCTTAGTTCGGGATATTTAACGGCTTCAAAAAAGCGAAGCGGCCTGTTTCGCCAAGCGATGTATTGCAGCAAAGCGGTTTCAAAGTATGTGTAAGCCCTCGATTCCGAATACTAGGTTGACTTCGCTTAAAGGAAGTATTACCCCTCACGTTTTGTAGGGTTTAACAATAATTACAACGTTTTGGCGCTGCGAACAGGGACAGACAGGTTTTTGTGGGAATCGTCGTTAAAGAATGCCTTGGAGGTAATAATCCCTTTAATGCTTGGTTGTCTCTAGCACGCGCCAAATTGAAACACTAACTTTGACACGTGCAGAAGTTTGTGCGCGCGACAAAAAATTACTTAACGTCGCGTTCTTTCGCAAGCTGGTGTAAATTTAGCTTTACGCCAGCCAATCGCGAAATCGTGCGACAGGATTATACAAACTGCGCACTAGCCATGTGTTACATCACTATGATAAACTAAGCCTTGTACGAACACGCGTAATTAGACGAGCTCTTAAGCTACATAAGCGCTACTAAGCCAACGCAATGTCACTGGCGCGAAAGCTATGCTCAAGCGAATAGAATTTGTCGGAGCAACTTTAAAGTTTTCATCGGTGAGTTTTACCTATTCACATTGTCCTTCCCTTCTCTCCATTCAAGTTTAAAAGAGGTTTCGCATACGACTAGAAAAATAATTATAACGGCAATAGATTCCTTGCGAAAAATACTATATTATAGCACAATCAAAACAAATATATAGAAGGGGGCGCTATTCTTGAAAATTGCTAGTTCGCACTAGTTTTGCAAAAGTATGCAAAATATTCTTTCCGCAAAATAGGTCTTGAAAATGGCCAGTTCGCACTAGTTTTGCAAAAGTATGTCAAATATTCTTTCCGCAAAATAGGACTTTCCATTTACTACGGAGAAGGTGTAAGAGATTTTAGACGAGTGAGTGAGATCTTCGAACACCGACCCCCGGATAGAAGACCGTCAATAAATACAATGAGGTGAGCTTTTAATGACTTTCAGCAGTAGTGGACTTTATCCGCGTAATTTTGACAGTGTTAAGCTTGTTTTCCACTGGCGCGCGAAACGACGCGTTTCTCAGCTTTGAAACGTTGAAACGTTTTTACGCGCGTAAAGAAAATAACATTATGACGCGCGCTAGTGGAAAACAAGCTTAAGCGTATTTTGCCGCGTACCCGCGTAGTGGTTGTGCCGCAGCAAGTACGGATTTGGGTTGCAGTAAAACACGCGTCTGGAAAATATTACGTAGACTTCGTGGAGGGACTTCTGTGAGAACATAGCGGATGTTCCCAGTACGGCCAAATTAATGAAAATTCTGGCACATGATAATACTAAGCATTTTGACACCATTAAGTTGAAAGATGATAGTTTTTCCACGTCCGGTAAGGATACTCTGACACATATGCTAGATGTACACTTTCCGGACTCTAAGCTCACCAGCAATGGTGGCGATGGCACTCGCCCTTTGAGGATCAATCGAACCAAAAGGGAAGATTGGGCAGTGGCGAATAAGGTCGTCACGCATTCTAGACTTATATGGGCTGTATAGTCATTTAAACCCTATAAGTCCCCGGGACCGGATGGGATTTTTCCTATCCTCTTACAGGAGGGCAGTGATATTCTATGCCCTCTGCTGCTGATAATCTACAGGGCTTGTATTGCTCTAGGGCATTTACCTAGCACCTGGAAGCTGTCTCAAGCAATCTTCATACCCAAACCTGGTTAATCTGAATACCTGGAAGCTAAGGCATTTAGGCCAATTAGTCTTACCTCTTTTCTCCTAAAAATTCTGGAGAAAATGGTAGACAACTATATTAGCATGCCTATCAGAAAGGCAGGTCTACTGAGAGCGCCCTACATGCTATAAGCAGCTGCCTAGAGAAGGCAATTGAGCACAAGGAAATTGCGCTAGCAGTTTTTCTTGATATTGAGGGAGCCTTTGATAAGGTCTCCAGCGCAGTTATACTTAAGGCCGCGAAAAGGTTTGGTATCAATGACACATTGTGCCTTTGGATCAAATCTATGTTAACGGACCGGAAGGTGACATCCTCCTTGCTGGGCGACTCCCTTACGGTCTCCACCAGTCGTGGTTGCCCACAGGGGGGGGTTCTTTTTCTCCCCTTCTGTTTTGCCTGGTGGTGGATGAACTTGTTCGGAGGTTGAACAGGGGAGGATGCCGCTGTTTCGGTTACGCTGATGATATTGCTATCATCATAACTGGGAAATTCCCGGTAACAGTGAAGGACGTAATGAGGAGGGCCCTAGCATCAGTTGAGAGCTGGTGCAGAGAGGTCAACCTCATGGTTAATCCTAATAAAACTGTCTTGGTTCCTTTTACTCGTAAAAGGATAAAAGGCATGTTCGAGGGTATTTCCTTATTTGGAAAGGACCTAGTGGAGAGCACCGAGGTGAAGTACCTCGGGGTTATCCTGGATAGCAAACTAACATGGAAGCCACACCTGGCTGTACACCATGATCATCAGACCTATCCTGTCTTATGCAGCTGTGGTCTGGTGGCCAAGAGTTACTTTAAGGACTGTGCAGTTTGATCTGCGCACTCTACAAAGGCTGGCTTGTGTCGGCATTACAGGAGCCATGAGAACAGCCCCAAGCGCTTCTCTGGAAATACTCCTGAACATGCTTCCTCTCCACCTTTTTATTGAGGAAGCTGCCTTTTTAGGTGCCTATAGGCTTAACCAAAATGGCTGGTGGAAGGCTAATAATTGGGAGCAAAGCCACACCAAGCTTTTTCGGGGTATTTCCAATCAGATTCCGATTCTGACAATGGGTTCTGATATGATGGTTACTAAACTTCACTTTAGTAAAGCTTTTGAGGTCAACTTCCCTAGCCGTGCGGAGTGGAGTAACATGACCCTCGGTACCAGAGGAGAGATCGTCTGGTTCACTGATGGTTCTAAGGCCCACTATGGCACTGGTGCGGGGATGTATTGCCTTACTAATAATTTTGGCTTTTAGGAAAGCCTAGGGATACACGCTAGTGTATTCCAGGCGGAAATTTTTGCCATTTGCTCCTATGTTGCTTACTGTTTACATCAGGGGTATCAAGGGAAGGTTATCCAGATTTATTCGGATAGCCAGGCCGCTCTTAGAGCTCTCAGCCAGTATAGTATTCTTTCTAAACTGGTTCTTAGCTGCTTAGATTTCCTCTGTGCTCTTGGGTTGCATAATAAAGTTCAACTTTGTTGGGTACCTGGGCATAAGGGGCATCTTGGGAACAAAAGGGCCGACGCCTTGGCCAAGGAGGGTGCGAGGGCTGGGTTCATTGGACCAGAACCTGCTCTCCCCATCTCCCGGGGACTTTTGCGCGGCTTGATCTCCAAGTTTATGTCAGATCGTCAACTCAGACAATGGTCTGAGATTGAGGGTCAAAGGCAGGCCAAAGAGTTTACTCTTGGCCCTTCTAGGGAGAGAACCAGAGAATTACTCTCGCTCTCTAGGGCTAGTATTAGGATTGTTATTGGCCTACTTACAGGCCACTGCCATCTAAACAGACATTTAACTCTCATTGGGGTCAGTGATGACCCGATTTGCAGAGCTTGTCTAGCTGAGGAGGAAACTGCCGCACATGTACTCTGTAGCTGCGATTACTATGCAGAACAGAGGTTTGAGCATTTGGGTATGCATCGGTTGGAGACGTATGACGTCTCTAACATCACGGCCAGGCAGATTTTAAGCTTTATGTCAGCAACAGGACTTGTTTAAGTCACCCAGTTTGGGGATGCACAATGGACCTTAGGTCGAAGTGTTTGGCTTGCCACCCCACTCAATAAAACCCCTGAAATGGTTCAACGTGCTTTCGACAACATGGTTGTTTGCGCCCAAGTCTGCATCGCAGTCGATGGTGGAGTATTCGAAACACACTTTTCAGTTTTGTTTGTAGTTAGTTAAAGCCACAATTGACTTAGCCCCTTATACCCTTGTACAAATCATTTTTGGAAATCATTAAAAAAACAATCAAATCAATAAAAATAAAAATTGGCGTTTTCATGAAATTTCTAATATTTTTCCAACATACGTAATTTAAATCATTATTATTATTATTATTATTATTTCTTTATTTGTCCAAAAAATACATAAATTACATAACTTTTTAACTTAAACCTCAATGGGTTTTTTTAACGGACAAAATTCCCCCTAGCTAAGCAGTGCTTGTGTTTAGGGGGACAATTTACTTAAATAATTATTTAACATTTTTTATACGTTTATTTATTTTATTATATTAGAGACGTCACTCTCCAAATTTCAAGTTAGATATTAAAAATGACTTCAATTTAGCTTTAAAAGAATTCATCGACAACGCTGATTTTACCTCAATATTTAACTCATTGAATAGTTTTGGACCTTGAAATAAAATACTTCTCCGTACTAAAGATAAGTTCGCAGTAGGGATATAAACATTTTGATTTGCTGCAAAGCGGGTTTTATAATTAAAATTATTTGGTGACAGAATACTTTTGTCAACATATTTATAGAACAGTAGGATAACCGACATGATATATAACTGTCTAATATTTAGAACATTATACTCTATATATAGTTTAGAAGTTGAATAGTACCATGGTTTTTTTAGACAAATACGTAAAATACGGTTTTGGAAATTTATCAATGGTTCTAAATTATTAGCGGTAGCACTACCCCAGCAACTAATTCCATATGAGATAACAGAATTTACAATAGCATAATAGACAGATCTTATAGTAGCTAAACATAAAATATTTCTTAATTGGTATAAAGTGTACAAGGAGTATCTCAGTGTTTTAATATTTTGACTTTTTTGAGAATCCCATTTTAATAAGTTATCTACGTAAATTCCTAAATATTTCGTAGATTTAACGCTCTCTAAAGGCTGACATGTACAGTTTAATATATTTTTGCAACTGGCACGGTTATGAACCTTTATATGTCCATCAATTGGCTGACCACTAGTCGTAACAGAAAATGTAATGTAACAAGTTTTTTTTAAATTAAGACTTAGTAAATGATCATCTAGGATATATTTTAAACTATTAATTCCTTTGTTAGCTTTAGTGAAAACCTCACTCCACGTTTTTACGCGGTAAATTTGTACCATATCACCAGCGAATGACACAAAGTGATCAGATTCATTGCTTTTAGAGATAGTATTTATATATATTAGGAACAGAATCGGACCAAGCACTGTGCCTTGGGGAACACCACAGTCGTAAGAAAGTGTATCACTATAATGATTATCTATCCTAACTACACCCCTTCTGGGGGTTAGATAATTTTTAAACCAAAGTAATGGAAGACCACGAATACCAATATTTTCAAGTTTTGTAAGCAATATGCTATGACTCACTGTGTCAAAAGCTTTTGCGATATCTAAGAAAATTGCCAATATTTTATCACCATTATTTATACTATTTAGTACATAAGTGTAAAACGAGTTTAGTCCATCATTAGTAGACTTATTTTTTTGAAAGCCATATTGTGTATTATCTAATACATTATATCGATCCAAAAACGATGTTAACCGAATTTTCATACATTTCTCAAATATCTTTGAAATATTTGAGACTATTGATATTTAGCGATAGTTAGCGGTTTCCTTCTTACTTCCTGTTTTAAAAACAGGAATAATTTCAGCAATTTTAAAAATCGCGGAAAACGTACCGCTAGAAAAACTCATTAATTAAAAAAGTTAATGGTGTAATTATTTGATCACTGATAATCTTTAAAGTTAATGACGTAATTTTATCAACTCCACACGAGGTCGAGTTTTTCAGATGTTTATACATTTTTTTACAACATCATTATTTACTGGATTTAAAAAGAATGAGTTACAATTTTTAGTTTCGTTGTATTTACATTGTTTGACACATGTTGCTTTAGGAATTTTTTTAGCAAGATTTGAACCGACTTTAGAAAAATACTTATTAAATTCATTAGTAATTTCCTTAGGCATTTTAGTCATATCTAGAGTTTTACCATTGACATCAATGCTCTTTACGCTATTTAAATAATTATAGCTTGGGTTCTTAATTTCTCTTATTATTTTCCAAATTTTACTCGGGTCGTTTGCAGTATTATTTATTTTTTTTAATAGTAATTTTGTTTTGTCGTTTTAATAAGATCAGATAATTTACGTTTATATTTTACATAATATTCTTTAAGTTTATTATTGAACGGTTCTGTTTTTAGGCGGCGATTTAATTTATTTCTTTTTCAATACTTATGACTAAGCCATTTGAGATCCAAGGTTTAAGTTTACGTTTTATTTTCACTATACTTTCAGTTCTTTTAGATAAGTTTACGTAAAAGTTTATAGTGTCAACAAACATATTAACAGCACTATAAATATCTTTACAATTATAGACATTTTGCCACGTTTCAAAACCCAAAATGGTTTTTAATTTTTTATAGTCAATTGTACCAATAGTATAAATCTCATTTTTTATTTGTGGTACGGCAGTATTTTTCCCTAGGTTAACTTCTAATACTGTTGCTGAGTGGTCCGTTATGTTTGTATTTACAATATAAGAATTCAGGCATAAATAATCACTCAATTTTATAAAGATATGGTCAATACATGATTGACAATCACCCACGGATCTTGTTACATCATTTATACAACTAATATAGCTGTATGAATTAAGGATATCTAAATATTCATTTGTTAAAGTTTTATCAGTCTGTAAGATATCAATGTTGAAGTCCCCTAGGATAACAATGTTCTTCTGCTTACCATAAGACGAAAGTTCAGCCTCTAGGCCTAAGAGGAATTTTTGTTCATCAGAATTGGGTGGCCTATAAATCGCTAGACATCGGATAGCCTCGTTCCATTGAGTACATTTTAAATCAAACTTTAAACAATTACAATCACCAAGGGTAATTTCTTCACAAACCACATTAAATACTTCATTTACAAATATGACAATTCCATCATTTTGATTTAAAAAACGAGTGGTGTTATATGTTTTATAACCAGGTATATCAAAAATGTCAATGTCTTTTCCATCTAACCAACATTCGGTAAGAAAGATTATCGCAAATTGATTTTTTAATTGTGTCAAGGTTATTAATAATTCATCGAAATTTTTGGTTATACTTCTTATATTTTGCTGGAATAATTTGAGTATTCATAAATAGTTAATGACTGAGTGTTATTATTAAACATAAAAGGAAGATTAGTTTGGAAAGCCATTGATTATATAAAAAAAACGATTATACAACACAGTAAAAATAACTAAATTATATTAATTTGAGATCATCCAGCAACTTAATTCTAGTAACCTTTAAATTGTCGTCTTTACGCAGAAAGATTTTGCCATTGTTAACCCATACATATTGGTAATTTTTAGATTTCGCTAATTGTTTTGTTTCATACAATAACTTTTTATTAAACGGGGTTAGTTGATCATTAATATATATTTTTGAATTTTTTAGTGCTTTATCAATATCATTTGCTTTTAGATCTTTTCTATTTTTAAACCCTTTAAACCAAAAATCGCGCGGCTTTTGGTTAACAAAGCGAATTCTTATGACAGGCATATTTTTAGTCCCTTTAGGTAGTCTATAAGCATCCACAATATCATTGTTATCAAATTGTACACCTATTTCCTTCGCCACGACTTTCAGTATCTCAAAAATCTGTTCATTTTTTGTTTCATCAATGCCAACTAATTCTAAATTGAATGCGAGACTATCTTGTTTTAATTCGTCGAATTTTTCATCAATGTCTATTAATTTCGTTTCTAATTGTTGGTTTTTTAATTTTAAATCACCATTATCTTTTTTGATTAACTTTACATCATCACGAACTGTGTTCAAAGCCTTCGAAAAGTCGTCTATTTTGTCTGAACAAAACTGGATTGACGCCTCGATGACATCTATTTTGTCTAATTTGGCCTCTATTATTGCAATTTTGTTCACCTTGGCTTGAATTTCATCTAATGTAACTAGTTTATTAAGAATTAGGCTTACATTTTGCGTTAATTGTTGAAACTTGTCTTCCGTTGGTTCTTCAATTGTGTCATCGTCGTTACCGGATCTAGTAGTTTTCTTACATTCATGACACTTCCAAGTTTGTTTACGGCTTCCCAATTTTCTTAGATTTTCTTCAGATTTAATGGTCGTACATGAAACGTGAAAATAATCGCTACACCCCGAACATTCAATTATCTCCTTAGGATTATTTAAATTTGAGTTACATTTTGCGCACACCGACATTTTTTTTTAAGGGAGAGATTAGATAACCGCAGGAGCTAAAATGTCTGCGACTACTCTAGCTGACGTCTCGCAAAAAAAAATAACATATAAGATTCATATGTTCTTTCGCCATTGTCTTCTCGATTTTACGGTTTTGTTTATTGTTTTTTTTTTGTTTTTTTTTGACAGCCACACATCGGTGTCGACCCAAGGCCTTAGACACCAGCACACAATAACTGATTAATCAGGGCGAGATATATGTGTAACGGCCACGCCAACGGGGGGATACGTGGGGACAGGGGTGGGGACACCCGTGGCGGAAGTATTCCGACCACCCGTGGGGGGATTGGTGGTCGTCCTCACACGGCCATCCACAAACTCTGCCTCCCGGACGCCTGGGATTACAGGAGTGAGCCACTACTCCCGGCTGTTTATTGAATTAAAGAAACGTTTGCCAACTTCTGACTTTCATAAACTTATCCTACTTTAATTATGAAAATTGAGTAAACGTAATTTAGCTTGCTCAACTTGTCACTTTTTCAAGCCGTGTTTTTTAAGTGAAAAATTCCTTTTTGTTTTCGCGTCAACGATATTTCTACGTTTTCGATGACGCTCTACAAATTTCTAATTGACAATTTCCTCACTAACACTTTTTTCAACCACGTTCACCATTCGCTCTAAGTTCACCATTATATTAGATTTGCGTCGATTGTGGGTTATTTCTCTCGGAGTAATTTTTTATACCTTCGAAAAATATTCCAAGTCCCAGCTATAAGGTCGGAGGTCACGTGAGGATAGACCAAGGTGTCGCGCACCATCAAAGGGTGACCCGCTCATCACTCCAAAATATTTATGACGAGAAATGGTGCCAGAGTATCTGCGAAAGATCAGCAGAATGACCAATACAAAAAAATAAGTTGAGAGGGCGATAACAATTATATAATAATCCAGACGGCTAAATCTTCATATCGCAAGCAGCGTATACTATACAATTCAAAACCCGTATCAACATCTTTTCAAGGTTATCATATATAGCAAAGGATTTATCCGGTCTGATACATACAGGGTGTTACGGGAGACAATGTCATAAATAATAGGGCGTATTCTGTCGGTGCTACTGAATTGAAAATGTCTGATGAAAATGGGTCCTAAAGCGTTTCGTTTCAAAGTTATGGTCCCTCGGAAATTGGCCGTCAAAACCCAAAAACCACCTTAAAAGTGAAGTCCTGTATTCTGCCTTGATCCCAATGGTTTTTAGTTATTACTCTTTGGTTTTTTATGAGATTAGATAACTTAGTATCAAAAGGGCATTATTTCATTAGAAGTAGGCTACGTGTACTAATGAGTTTAATAATGATTAAGGTCTTTGAAAATGTCAACGCAGTTACAATAAAGTTGTTAATTGAAATTGGACCTTTTTAGTAATTTGAAATTCAAGCTACAAGCAGTGGCGTAAATAGCGACCCAGCAGACCCCGCGCCGCGGTGGGGCCCTTCTCGGGGGCCCCAAAACGTTTATGATTAAAATCGGTGCTATTTAAAAGGGCCCCAAGTCGTTTTTCGAGGGGGGCCCCGGGGTTCCTAGTTACGCCACTGGCTACAAGTATGAACAGTGTTTAATTTACCATTTAACCGAGGTGGAAGAAAGTAAGGTTAAACTAAATGGTCGCCCACAATGCCACACCAGACATTTATGCTAAATTGCTCTAGGTGTGATCTACCAGTAGACTGTTATGCAGATTTTTTATTCCGTCACGAGAGAAATTGAACTTGTCAGCTGATAAGACAAATTTCGGATACTCGGGATCTATAGCAACTCTGTTCACAAGCCATTGGAAAAACTCAGTTCGCCTTGGATAGTCCCCGTCGTTAAGTGATTGAACGTTTTGAAGGTCTTAAGGGTGGAATCATGAATATATCTAGCTATGAATATATAATGGCAATAGCCTCTCTAACCTCCCGATAAGATTTGGGTTGGGCTTAGCTAGTCACGAGATCAATCACGTGGCGGAAATAGAGAGCATAATTTTTTTAAGCAGACGATAACTCAAGCTTCGAGTAAGTTGAAGAGGATTAACAGTTTATGGAATGAATTGGTGAGTTATTGAATGTATTTGAAGAATTTCCGGATAAGTTTTTCATCAAATCTTTTTTTAAAACAAAGGATTCTCATAGAATAAAAAAATAACAAATGTCAACACGATTAAGGGTCAAAAATGTCTGATAAACAGAATTCTACTACTAAGCCTTTGCTTATGCTCAGTTCGAAATCCAATGCGCCGGTAGCAAAATCACATAAAAAACATAGAGAATCCAGAAATTTTGAAGAAATTCTTCAGAGAATAGAGAATTATAATGACCAGGAACTTAATTCTACTGTGAATAATAAGTTAATGATGGACATTCAAGGAGGTTGCGAGTCAAAAATGAAAATAGTCAAAGAATTAGGATTTGAAAAGGAATCATATAATCTAGTCTCAAGTGCTATTGGCATCATCATTGTTAACGAACTGAAAAAGTTATTTATTAAAATTTACAAAGATGTGGGATATGACAAAACAGTTAAAAATGATGAAAAACACATGGAAATGGAGAAGCGGTGGTTTACTACACTTGTAGTAATTTGCAAGAGGCTGGTTGGTTGCACGGAAGGGTTATTGGCAACGGCAGATAAAAATGATACGGAAACTACCCTCTTAAATATTTTGAAGAAATCTTCTGCAGAACTTATTGGAAGCTCACTGAGAGACTGGGTGTCAGTGTTCCACGCTATCGCCTATGCAACCTTTGATAGTATTATGATACAAGTTATCAAAGAATATCCATCTATACATTTGCCAACCCCACCTCAAAATAACCAAGATTTCGGGTAAGTTTCTTATTTTGCTTTACCTTCACTAAGAATTAATTATTTTTTTTTGTAATATTTCAGGTTTACGGATGTTGATCAAAAATTAAGATTAATTTTATTAGCTGGGGGTTGTCTCGGTCAGATGGTGAATATTGGAAAGCGCAATGTAAAAAATGACTTTTTAAAATTCATAACAGCCATAACTATGGGGGACGAAGATAAGAAAACACTCGAGGAAGCTTTAAAGGATAGAGATAAAGGTGGTATGTACTTCCCAAGAAAACAACTAAACCCCTTTCTATTGAGGTTTGAAAGCGAGTTACGCAAAGTAGCATCTAACGAAACTATGAAAACCTATGGTCCAAATACTATAAAGGTAAGTTAATGGATGGATAAAGTATATCTGGATATTTCTGAAATATTTCACTTCAGAAGATCAAATCTAATTGCCATTTTATTTTCTGTTTCAGTTCATATGTTCCCATATGAAAAATGCCCTTTTTCTTAAAGAAGAATTCATTAAAGCAGTTAACCAGATGGAAGTTGAGGATTGTCGTCTGTTTGAACTAGATGATCATGATTCATTTTTCAAAATATTTATCAGGAAATTAGTGCACGCAAGAGTAGGAGCTTTCCTAACATCGTATAATCAATTAAAGGTACATTTGATGAAAGCTAGCAAGGGGTATTAAATTGGTGTTGGTATGCTAACTCCAAAAACCACTTTAGCTGCTTGCTCCATTTAACATTAATTTAATTTTAGGTTGACGCACGAAAACATCTTTCCAAGGGAGGATCAATGCTCCGTGATGATCTGTACGCAATTGCATTAAAACAAAAGAAAAATGGCATGAACAGTAAAAAGAGTAAAAAAACGAATATGTTGAAATGTGAACAGAATAAGTATAAAGACTCTAAAAGTAAGATAGTTAAGCATGCACCTAAAATAGTAGGACTCTCAAAAAAAAGTGATAAGATTAAAAAAATCTCGATTAAAAGTGATAAGATTAAATGTGATACTTTTAAAAAAGCTGTAAGCTCTGAAACTAACAATTGTAAGTCTAACTGTGATATAATCCAAGAAACAACTAATTCTGTGAAAGAATATAAATCTACTGCTAGTCTCGGCTCAATTTTGCCAAACAAATCTCAGATATTGGACCATAGCTCATCTACTTCTCGATCAAAACGGGTTATAAAAGCCAGAAAAGTATTAGACCTTTAATCATTTAAAAACATTTTTAATATTTGGTTAACAAATTCCTATTTTAAATAAAATATTTTTAAAACCATATGCAGCGATTTATGCTCTCAATGATATTTCCACCCATTTATTTTTTCTTCAATTCTGTTTCCGCCACAGCTAGTGAAACATTTCTGTAATCACCATGGGAGGCATGTATCCCATGAACATCTCTTTTTATCAAAAAAGCTCTCCTTGCTGTTGCGTAGTTAATTCCTGATAATTTCCCAGCCGCGCTAAATTTGAACTGACTAAATAAAGTTTCCACCGCACTTCCATTCACTTTACCAGGTATTAAAAAATAACCAGGGTTTGCTGCAAAATAATCTTCACAAAGGTTTAGGAATTCATAATACATCACACGCAAAAGATCCCAGGTCTATATATTTAAAATTAGTAAATTTTAAAATAAAAACTAGCTACCTCAGAATGAAAAAACCATAACTTGAAAAATTGAGTTTTGAGAAAACTCTCCTTAAAGGTTTGACCTGATAATTTAAATAATCTATAATGGTTCTTGCACTGATGTAAATGTTAAGGTGAGGGGTCTGAAAAGGGGTGAAAATTTGGTACAGTCAAAGGTATATGCCCAAGGGGAGTCTGGACCCCCCCCCCTTGTTTACGCCACTGGGTCAAACCATGAATATAGCTAGATATATTCATGGTCAAACCTTTAAGACGAGTTTTCTCAAAAATTGATTTTTCAAGTTCCTTTTTTTTATTCTGGGATAGCGAAATTATTTTAACACATACCTGCCATGACAAAAACTGAGATTGTTTATAATCTTCCAGATCTAAGAAGAACGTTAGTCGTACTTTATTAAATGTAAAATTTTTAACTAGTTTTTAAACTGTTTTCTACCTTCAATAGAATCGATCCAAGTACAAAAATAGTTGAACCCCTCTTTAACTCTGTCTATCATAGGGTGGTCTAACCGAAAGAGAGGAAACCTTGCAAGAATTCCTCTTTCGAAGATGTAGTTGAGGGACTTAAGATAATTATACACAGCCAACACTTCAGGAGCGTCATCTGGTACATTAGGTGCTAGAGTTGATTTTGTGGCAGACTCTGAAGCCTCAATTATTGATGGTTTAGCATAATGCAAAAGTGCCATCAGCATCTCTTCTTGCTGTGAGATTTGGTTGTTAATATTAAATCATAATTAAGGTTAGGAAAATTGGGAAAATGCAGTAGCGTAGCCAGGATTTGGTTTCAGAGGGGGGAGGGCAATTGTTTTTTAAACAACCATACATTGAGGGGGGGGGGGGGGTCACATGTTGTGGCCCTGACTATTTCACTGATAAAATAGACTCATACTTGTAAAATTTTAGCGGGTAAAACATTAAGCTTCGTCCATGAATCCCTCTCAACATAAGACTTTTGCAATTTCTTTACTAGTTTCGGTAGGTTTTGCTTCATTCTTACGATTTCTCTGTCATAGTGGTTTTCGATAACTTTCCAACCAAAGCAGATGCCTGATGAACTTTTGAAAGTCCTTGCTCCATCAGGGTGTCGAGAATCGTGTAGTTGATTTACCAAACTTTTCATCTTAATGCACAAATTAAAGTTATAATTATTAACATTAGGGGTGAGCAAAATATTTCTATTAGCAACTGAAATCATTAATTTTCTTAAGGTTTTTGACTAAATTTCTTAACTATTTGTAAATTATCGGTTTACTGGCTTTCATAATAACTAATAATTTAACTAAAAATATTCAACAAAATTTTTTCTAGATTTACATATTCAATTTGGCATTCGAAGTATCTAGAAAAAATGTTATTTGCACACCCCTACCATTTATCAGATATGTATTTTACAATAAACTCTTACCTCGTGGCTAGGACAAATAATCCAATTAATCCTATGTCCAGGCCAAAATGGATTGTCAAAGGAAGGATCAATCTGATGGGAGCCAACTTTCTTGCCAACTGACTTTTTAGGGTGACCGATTGTAAATTTAATGACACTTAAATTGGTGCTGGCACCATCACACACACAACCACGCACGTGAAAGTCATGGAACTCGAAAATTCTAAGCGTGTTCATTAAGCACGTATACAAATTCTTTCTATTAACAGGACCAGGAAATGTGAAATATGGCCCAAGAACGTCGAAATTGTGAGATAGATCGCGCCACAAAAACTGGAGAATGTATCTAGTTTCATAGTCTCTTGCACCTGAAATATCTTCATAAATATCCCCCAACACAGTGAAGTCCACGTCACTCATAGCATATCCGGTAATTTCATGACTTTTGGAGTTCCACATTATTTTTCCAATAACACGCACCTCATCAAAAATCAAAATACCCTCTCCCAGAGGAACTTGCAGTCCTTTATTTACTTGTTCAACTTTAATCTTATCGTACACTTCCCGTTGAGACTCCAAATATGAATTTGACAGGCCTGGTTTCTCCAATCGGTTGCCTGTGAAGTGCTTCAATGAAGATTCGCTCGGAAGATTTAAAATGTGGAAACTTTTGAGGGCAGAGTAGGCCGCTGGACTTCTTATGTAGACTGATAAGGCAAGCCTATATGTAATGAGTGACCACTTGTTACCTCGATTTCCTGTATCTTCGTAAAAAGTAAAAAAAAAATGTTTTAACTTCATATCAATTTGACTAAAACGTAAAACCAAACTTACTATTTTTCTTTTGGTCTTTCTTAAATTCCTCTGTGTCTTTAGCATGACATCTCAACCTGTCATTTTTCCATATTCTTCTGAGTTGGGCTTTCGTTTTTTGATTTTCATTAAAAACTTCCTCAAGGTCATCTTTAAAACTGGTGTCTATCTTTGAAACGATACTCTCTAATTCCTTTGACTGACACTCATTAAGCATAACTTCATATTTGGCTATTCTTTTCCGGAGATACTTAATTTCATTGCTTTGGGTTATCCTCTTTTTCTTCAAATTTAACAAACGTTTTTTCTGAGTTGTTGGTGTTAAAAATCTAATTGGTACTCTAGAAGAGATGTTACTAGGAGTTTTTTGTACATTATGCAGAATTGATACTTTCGCTGAAATATTAATAGGATCGTGAATGACAGGATTAATTTGTATTTTTGAAGGAGTGACGTTATGTTCAATGTTTAAAGCTTCTGAAGTTGAAATTTTTTCACTTTGCTTATCAGTATCTTTGCATATTCGTTTAGCTGCAGACTGAAGTTTGAACTCCATGCTTCGCTTTGCACGGCGTGAAATATAGGATTGGCAATTAGCGCAACGATGAAAAGGATATGCTGGCAATCGGAATTTATTTGAGATATCAATTAAAATGCCACAATTTGGTCCTTCGTATACCTAACCACCCCCTGGATAATATCTTCTTTGAGCAAAGTCCTTAACGCCTTTTACCTTCAAACAATTAAATTCATCATTTGTGATTCCGCAACACAGTTTAACACCACCTGTTTTCACTAATCCAAATGAAGAAAGTTTTTGGAGAATTTCAATAAATCCCTTTTCAATTTCCCATATTTCATTAACCAATATAGCCAATTTACTTATATTTCTAACACTTCGTCCCAGTGCTACAAGGCTGGCGGACCAGGTTCGTGAAGACACTACCACTTTCAATGGATTTGATATCAGACTTGCTTCTCTTTGTCCTGCAAAACTTTCGTCATGTGAAAGGGTTTTTAAGCTTTCAAACTGAATATCGTCCAAATTAATTTTGCCACAAACAGCTGGGAATATATGACAACTATCCTTCCTCACTATTTCAAATGATAAAAGCTCATTTTTCAAGTTTGTAGAAGCTGAACACACTGAACTAGTCTGTTCGTACCCAAGGCTTATTACTTCACTAAACGTTTTTATTTCTAGATTGTCAAAAATACCGCATGCGCTAGTTAAAACGGCTATTAGCAACTCTATATCATTTCCCACCACCCCTGGCATATTTAAATAGTGTTTTTTTAATAAATATTTTATTTACTTAAAAAATCGCAAACCTTTTTTAAAAGCGTCAGCGACATGATTGTTTCAAAAAATTACTGTCTGCTACGGCTACGACCGAGGGAGGAGCTAACAAGCCGTCACTTCCTCTTGTTTCCTGATTGGTTTCCAATCGCGTCACTGGCCTCGAAAGTTACCACCCAAATCAAATCGACATGATAGAAGGGCTATATCGTAGAGTTGGATATTCATAGCTAGATATATTCATGGTGGAATGGATGGACGTGAAGGATTCGCCGCACCATAACGTGATGAACTCCAAATCGCCTCCCAACGTTCTGGGTACTTGTTCCGGGATCATCGTCGAAAATAGTAAGTACCTAAATAATTCACATTGGTTATGTATTTCACGGTAAAAAAAGCGCCGACAAATCTCATTTAAAAAACCTAGTTGAAAACGTTAGGTGTAATTACGTGTTCTTCAGATATACGATGTTTTTTTAACTGAGATAGAATACACCAAGATAATTATTTTGAACAATAAGTGGACGGCGGTGATTTACTTTGGAATTCGTACTACTTCCCAACAGAATGGCTCATTCTTTAGGTATAAATTAACGTACTGCTTCGAAAATAGTATTACTGATTTGCGAGTATCAATCATTTAGATTATTATGGCTCGTTTTACTTTTTCTGAGTCCATGGATATGCACTTAATGTATGGAAGGACTTAAAGGTAATGGTAACGAAGCAAGAAGATTGTATCAGCAACAATTTCCTGGACGACAGGTACCAGATCGACTCACGATCGAGGCAATGGATCGCCGATTAAGAGAACGAGGGCATGTTCAATCTTCTAATAAGCTTGATAGAGTCCAAGACGTTCGAGACGACGCACAGTGGAGTATTTATTTCTCAAAGTTGTCCAAAATTATTTCAGTCATTTTTGTATATAAAAATGCATTAAATATGTATTTAATGAACTACTTAGGTAATCAAACTGGTATGGTTTAAAAAACAATTTATATTCGTTTGGAAATTTCGGCAATAGAGAGTAACATAAGATACAGTTGAAATCCAGCATAAGAGTAGGATATACCGGATGCTGCGCGGCCCCTTGGACCAGCCTTAGGCTTCACCACAATGCTCACGTGTTTTGTGTGTTGGAAAGATACGGTATAATCGCAGGGGCAAACGCGCTGCACTGCCTGACTCTGAAAAAATAGAGTCAAAATACAATTTGGAAGTGCTAGAGAAAAATATTAAAATACATCAAAGGCGCGAAAAAGCGCAGTCAATTATCATTAAGCTGCAAACTGGAAGCCCTACTTATCATATTATGGTAAAACAAGATTGGAAGCTTTTGGAAGTATAACATTTTCAAGTGGATATTTGTGAAATATAGCAAAAAAAACCAAACAAAACAAAACCTAACTTCAAGGTCACATAAGTGCACATTGAAACCCCAAAAATACAAGAATATGAAGCACTTAACTTGTCTGCTACTAGCAGACTAAAGTTCGTGTTTGAAAAGTCAAGTGGAAGTCTCGTATATCAACTACTAAAAGGAAAAACAATTATTAAATTTGGACAATTTTTAAAATTTTGAATAGATATTTTGACGAAATATTCCAGTGTGCGACGTTGAAGCTCAAGTAATTATAAGAAAATATTTCAACTTGGTTTTTAAATGATATTTTTTACCACTTTTTCAAAGTTCCCGTTTGATTTTACGTCATGAAATACATAACAAATGTGTATTCTTTAGGTACTAAGTCATCAAGCGACTTTTGAAGCCATTAATTCAGGTGACCGGGTTACAATGCGTAGGAGGGTGGTGGCAAGCCCTGCATGCCACGAGATCGAGCCAACAGCTCCCTACACTAACTATTACCGTTAACCTCGACAAGTTTTTTATGGAAGGGGAAACCGAAGAACTCGGGGGAAAACCCTTTAAACCAGTGGGGAGAGAACTTGCAAACTCAACGCAGAAGGAGTTGTTCCGAGTTTCCACCCAGTGCCACAAGCTGGGATCGAACCCGGCTCCTCTAGCTGCGAGGCGAAAGTGCTAACCACTCCGCCACCCCACGTTGGAATGCGAATCCATCACGCCCTTCAATATCACCCTTACCATCTTCAAAAAGTGCAATCACTTAACGATGGGGATTATCGTTAAGATAAAGTTTCTGTAGATCCCGAGTATCCGAAATTTGTCTTATCATCTGACGAGGCCAATTTATCCATTGATGGAAAAACAAATCTTCATAACAGTCACCAGTGGAGTCAAATAAATTCTCACGCGACTACTGTACACACCAAGATAAATTTAGCGTAAATGCCTGGTGTGTCATTGTGGGTGACCATTTAGTTGGACCTTACTTTCTTTCACCTCGGCTAAATGGTGAGGCATATTTGCGTTTTTTGCAAGACATCTTACCCGAGTTATTGGATGACGTGCCATTAGCAACGAGAGCGCAAATATTGTTTTTCCACGATGAAGATTTACCACATTTTAGCAGATAGGTAACGGATCATCTTGATAAGACATTTCCTTTGCGGTGGATTGGTCGAGGGTGCCCAGTTCCGTGGCTGGCTCGCTACCCGTATTTAAATTCTCTCGATTTTCTTCTATGGGGGCAACTCAAGGACCTCGTTTACAAAACTGAAGTCCGCGACATTGACGACCTACGCCAAAGAGTAATTGACGATTGTGACACTATTTGTTACAAACCCGGAATTTTCAAACGAGTTCAAAAATCTTTCTTACAACGGGCTTATGCATGTATCAGAGCCCAAGTCGGTCATTTTGAAGATTTTCTTTAATTTAATTGTTTTATTACTTTCAATGTCAAATTTTTGAAACGGTCCAATATCAATTTACATCTTTATTTGTAACTGCGTTGACATTTTCAAAGACTACTTCTAATGAAATAATTTTGGTAAGTCGACCAGACCACAGGTTTCGTTTTCCCTCAGAGGTTGCATTTATTCTTCAATTGCTGCTCTCCATTCTTCGGAATGACTGGAACTTATAGCTTGAGTTTACGATTGCGGCTCTTCAACTTCAGAAATCATGGCAGGAAAGTACGGTTGTGTAAATAGATCTGGCTCTGGTTTTTACGGACATAGGATATCTTACGATATCTTGTCTCGATGTAAGGGAATCAACGGAGGGTTCGTCGGAGTCCTAAGCAATGACGGAGGGTTTGTCAAGGAAACCAGAACGTACCGTGGATTCGTCCATTTCTGTTGAGTCAGGATTGAAAAATGCAGCTCCCCCTGTTTCTCCATGATGATGTGATACAGTCCCTTGGAAAGTAAAAGATGTCTACAGCTCGAAGACAACTTCTTAGCTGTGAATGAGTTTATTACTCTCTTGAATCCACACTCCACATCTGTTTTGTATCCAACTAGTAGTCCTCAAACTCACTTTGCACCCCACGTAGCAGACTGTGTCAAACAAATATCGAACTCTTGGTTGTTTACCATAGAACAGCTCAAACGGTGATTTGCCTTCGTTTCGACTTGTGCCAACTTGATTTAAAGCGTAGGCTGTCATGTTAAATGCCTCAGCCCATAGTTTCTTGGGAAGTTCCTTGGCTTGGAACATGACTCTGGTTAAGTCCAGAATACTACGGTTCGTGCATTTGGCACACCCATTCTGTTGTGGTGTTGATTTCTTGAATTGCGTTCCAGTCTGTGACAGAATTTCTCCGACCTTTTATTGTCATAGTCTCTACCACCATCAGTCAGCATGGCTTTGATAGGATACCCATTCTCCTTTTCGATGAATTGTTTAACGCCATCGACAGCTTGGCGAACTTGGGCCTTCTCTTTCAAAAAAAATGAAGTGAATTCTTGAATAATCATCAGTAAAACAAACGAAATACTTGGCGCCTCCAAAAAACTGCTCTTCCATAGGACCAGGGACGTCGGCATGAGAGAAAGGAATTACGGTATGGTTAATGAGATTATCAGTCTGATATCTTATCTCATTAGCCATACCACCATCAGTAGATTATCTCCCTGACATCACCCCTTCCCCTCGTTACCGATAGAATGGTTTTTCGATTCTATTCACTATAATTTCTTTATCGTTTTCCGAACCCCAGAATTCCCCCTCCCTAAAATCCATAATTGTTAACTCTCATTCACCATACAGCAATCAGTAGATTCTTTCTGATCCCTATTCTCCCCCCGTTAACTATAATTTGTTATCGCTTCCATTCGACATAATTTTCATTCACCATGATTTCCACTATCGCTTCCATTCACCATAATTATTATTCTCTAGAATTTCACTCCCTCCGCCTTCTTTGTTCACCCCGTCAACCATAATTTATAATCTCTAGAATATGAGCAATACGAACAAGTTATTTACATTTAATTTGTTTTATTTTAGAACTTTGTTTGCATGATTACTAGTCAGACATTTAACCCGTTTAAATCGTAATTTATCAATATAATAGTAATTAATTCGAACTTCGTAAGGGATATAAACAATTTCATTTCAAGGGATGAAACTACCTTATGCAAGTGCGATTTGTATTAATAATTCAAAAAAGTTCTACCTTACGTATTTGTAGCGTCTAACAGCAGTACCATCTGTCAGATGAGGGACAGTCACAAACGTCGTCTTCAGGTACTGGTGAGATGCATTTGTCGACGACAGTAGTTGCCCTTGCCGTAGGTTGAATGTTCTATTATTGTAAAAGGTACTTTTCTGAGTGTGAATTATCCCTGGACGGACAGTTTGGAAAGCATCTGGCGTGTTCCTATTCCGGTACGTCTCCTGATTCCCAGTGTTCTAAGATTCCGTGGCACTTGTAACATCGTACATCATCTCCACGTTGAATGTAGTAAAATCCAGCAGCAACTAGTTTTCTTTGGTAATGCGGGGTTTTTCCAGTGACGAAACTTTTCAAGTCGATACGCTTCGATATCCATAGCTGTTCTAGACAAAATATTTTCTATAGTTTCAAATGATACATGCTAAGCCTAATTTTCTCAACATGGTTTTAACTGGTGAGGCCTAAATTTCTACGCTTAAATTTATCAATATAAACGCTTTTTCAATATGCAAATTGTTTTACAAATGTCTAAATATATAGTCTACTACAAAAAAATAGTGACTTACTTTACGGTTGGAAATCCTTTGTCGAGATGTAAAAATACTGATCTAACCGACAGCAGGTCTTTACTCGTCAGTGCGCCGGAGAGAAATGAGGCGTGGGAGAAAGAATCAGCTAGTTTCAAGACACTCGAGATTAATATCTCTTGAAATTATATCGAAACTGCAACTAAGGGTTGATTGCCATTGGTTGATGACAAAATTAACATCTAAAGTGGACCCCATTGTTTGACGAATGTAGAGTAAACGGCCAAATAAACAAAGATCTCGCTATTTCTTACATAAAATATTTTCAGAAAAATAAAAACATTTAAAGTAAAATACAAACTATTTATTTTTAACATTAAATAGATTATAATTGACCGAATCCATGACATCATCTGGAAGTTTCTTTTAGTTTCTGTTGAGTAAAAAATAGTGTACTAGATTCTGATGAAATTTAATTCAGGTTAAATGGTAGTTAAACTTACTTCGCATTCAACGACTAATGGATAGATAATCCTCTCACAAATCAGTTGAGCGACTTTATCGCCTCTTGAAATTTTACATTCGTCTTTCCCGTGATTAATTAAAAAAATGAAGACCGGTCTAGTATAGTCCATGTCAACAACACCGGCTAGATGTAGAGCTAAACCACAGCGTTGAGCTTTTTTTTTAAAAAAACGAACTAAATCATGAACTAAGAATTAAATCTTACTAAAATAATCAAAACATACCAATCCACCCAAAAACTATTCGGTTAAAAATTGCAAGGTCCTTTAAACAAAAACGTTACGTCCTATAAAAGTAATGAAATCAAATAACGGGCAAGATCTGTAATTATATTCCCATAAACGTCATAAACTGGACTTATTTATCGACAAGTGATGTGCTCTGAAGTAATATGCTAGACCTTGCGCGTCCTAAGGCTTTTACTGAGTTAAAATCCTTTGTACAACCATAAAACATTTCAAAGAGAATGGCTAATATTAGAATCGCAGTGTATCAAATATATTGTTTAGATCGAAATATATTATCTTCTTTGTTTAAATTTACTCTTTAACCTTAAAACCATAATTAAATAAAGCAGACAAGTTGTTGACTGCAGTAATTACGTCACTGCAGTCAACAACTTGTCTGCTTTCAGTAATTTGCCAGTTTCAAAAGAGTAAATCTAAACAGAGTAGATAATATATTTCGATCTAAACAATAAATGCACCTATAAATAAAATAAACAAGCCGGGCCACGTTTTGCGAGAACAGAAGAAAACTTTAAAGTCAGGAGGTTCAAATGGTCCCGTGATTAGGTAATGCTGCCATCTACATCGTTTTTAGGAACTAATTCTTGATATTTATGCTTGCCTTTCGTCCGCTACGTTGTAAATTTTATGAATTGTTCACTCTTTATACATTCTTAAGAAAATGTTTTATCTTATATTGACATTTTTCTTTAATTAACTTGGTAAATTATATAACTGATATTGTATCATTAGAATCGTTACAGCTAAGATAAGAAAACTGGTCTCGGCCATCGAGCCGAAAATACGTTCTAGCGCATGAGCGAGAGATAGCATTTTCAGCCAATAGTGTGTTTCTTTCTTATCCAGAATGCTTTGCGAACATCCCAAGAACCGTTGACAATTTTCAAACCAATTTATTTAACGGTGTATTTGATACAATGCGATTCTAATATTAGCCATTCTCTTTGAAATGTTTTATGGTTGTATCATATGGCCATCGATGTAGAAGCTTCAAGAACTCAAATGCCTCCGCCCACTTTTAGTGACTACTTGTTTCCGCGTTTAACTTTGCAATACAGAGCGATGCTGAGGGAATCTTTACCCCATCCGCAGGCAGATTACGTTACTAAGCATTCGCCCAGTGCCGTAACTAGGGCGGTGCCAGCGATGCCCAGGCACAGGGCGCAGACATTGGAGGGGCGCAGAAATGACCCGGCCAGGACCAAGGTTTGGGCCATCATCAGGCTCCCCGCCAGCAATAGGCACAAGTAGGCACGTGCCTACGTTGAAAAAGTGTAGGCCTACTTTGGGGGCCTCTAAATTTTTGAAACGGTGCCTATTATAACCCTCAATATTTTTAGTTACTAGTTTGTATAATAAGATTTGATATTTCCATTTTTAGCCTACTGAGAGTAATATAACAGATTGGAAACGAAGAAAATCGAAAGTTAATTTTATCGAAATGTACTATAATAAGAGTACGGTTGGCAACACTGTCCGTGATTATAGATTTCCCCCTTGAAAAAACTTTTTCTTTTGAATTGACTGATAAGAGATGGTGACGCCGGGAGGGGGAAATACGTCATGCTAGGCCGCAAAGTGCAGGGACACCTGTCTTTTTGCCTCGGTGTCAGTGAGAAGCTACAATACACACAACAAAGACATTTAGTTTCTTGGAATTTGACGACGTCAGTGAAGAGGACCGGAGGTGGGGATTGCCCAAACTGGATTTCTCTCTTTCTCGTCCCAGCAGAGGTAAAGCCCAAGCCTATTGCTTTGATAGGAAGGGGTTATTCTTTCAAATATTGAGGAATTTGGGTTTCCCCTTTTTCCCTCTTTTGCGAAGTCACGTGATTTCAGTGACCATCGAACGGGGTCCGTCAGTGATTAGGGCCTCGCGTTTCGTCAATCGTCATTTCGTTTTCGTCACATGAACAAGATAGTTCTCAATTTCGAGTCTCTTTTGGCCAGAATTTAACTAGATTTAATAGTTGATTTTTCAACAGCCTTTTTCAAGGCTAATAAGCTATTGTATATTAATTTTCCAAACAGCCTCTTTCAAGGCTAATAAGCTATTTGTAGCTTAATTTTCCAAACAGCCTTTTTCAAGGCTAATAAGCTATTGTAGCTCAATTTTCCAAACGGCCTTTTTCAAGGCTAATAAGCTATTGTAGCTCAATTTTCCAAACGGCCTTTTCAAGGCTAATAAGCTATTGTAGCTTAATTTTCCAAACAGCCTTTTTCAAGGCTAATAAGCTATTGTAGCTTAATTTTCCAAACGACCTTTTTCAAGGCTAATAAGCTATTGTAGCTTAATTTTCCAAACGGCCTTTTTCAAGGCTAACAAGCTATTGCAGCTTAATTTTCCAAACAGCATTTTTCAAGGCTAATAAGCTATTGTAGCTTAATTTTCCAAACAGCCTTTTTCAAGGCTAATAAGCTATTGTAGCTTAATTTTCTAAACGGCCTTTTTCAAGGCTAATAAGCTATTGTAGCTTAATTTTCCAAACAGCCTTTTTCAAGGCTAATAAGCTATTGTAGCTTAATTTTCCAAACGGCCTTTTTCAAGGCTAATAAGCTATTGTAGCTTAATTTTCCAAACGGCGTTTTCAAGGCTAATAAGCTATTGTAGCTTAATTTTCCAAACAGCCTTTTTCAAGGCTAATAAGCTATTGTAGCTTAATTTTCCAAACAGCCTTTTTCAAGGCTAATAAGCTATTGTAGCTTAATTTTCCAAACGGCCTTTTTCAACGCTAATAAGCTATTGTAGCTTAATTTTCCAAACAGCCTTTTTCAAGGCTAATAAGCTATTGTAGCTTAATTTTCCAAACGACCTTTTTCAAGGCTAATAAGCTATTGTAGCTTAATTTTCCAAACAGCCTTTTTCAAGGCTAATAAGCTATTGTATCTTAATTTTCCAAACGGCCTTTTTCAAGGCTAATAAGCTATTGTAGCTTAATTTTCTAAACGGCCTTTTTCAAGGCTAATAAGCTATTGTAGCTTAATTTTCCAAACAGCCTTTTTCAAGGCTAATAAGCTATTGTAGCTTAATTTTCCAAACAGCCTTTTTCAAGGCTAATAAGCTATTGTAGCTTAATTTTCCAAACAGCCTTTTTCAAGGCTAATAAGCTATTGTAGCTTAATTTTCCAAACGGCCTTTTTCAAGGCTAATAAGCTATTGTATCTTAATTTTCCAAACAGCCTTTTTCAAGGCTAATAAGCTATTGTAGCTTAATTTTCCAAACAGCCTTTTTCAAGGCTAATAAGCTATTGTAGCTTAATTTTTCAAACGGCCTTTTTCAAGGCTAATAAGATATTGTAGCTTAATTTTCCAAACGGCCTTTTTCAAGGCTAATAAGCTATTGTAGCTTAATTTTCCAAACAGCCTTTTTCAAGGCTAATAAGCTATTGTAGCTTAATTTTCCAAACAGCCTTTTTCAAGGCTAATAAGCTATTGTAGCTTAATTTTCCAAACGGCCTTTTTCAACGCTAATAAGCTATTGTAGCTTAATTTTCCAAACGGCCTTTTTCAAGGCTAATAAGCTATTGTAGCTTAATTTTCCAAACAGCCTTTTTCAACGCTAATAAGCTATTGTAGCTTAATTTTCCAAACGGCCTTTTTCAAGGCTAATAAGCTGTTGTAGCTTAATTTTCCAAACAGCCTTTTTCAAGGCTAATAAGCTATTGTAGCTTAATTTTCCAAACAGCCTTTTTCAACGCTAATAAGCTATTGTAGCTTAATTTTCCAAACGGCCTTTTTCAAGGCTAATAAGCTATTGCAGCTTAATTTTCCAAACAGCATTTTTCAAGGCTAATAAGCTATTGTAGCTTAATTTTCCAAATGGCCTTTTTCAAGGCTAATAAGCTATTGTATCTTAATTTTCCAAACGGCCTTTTTCAAGGCTAATAAGCTATTGTAGCTTAATTTTCTAAACGGCCTTTTTCAAGGCTAATAAGCTATTGTAGCTAAATTTTCCAAACAGCCTTTTTCAAGGCTAATAAGCTATTGTAGCTTAATTTTCCAAACAGCCTTTTTCAAGGCTAATAAGCTATTGTAGCTTAATTTTCCAAACAGCCTTTTTCAAGGCTAATAAGCTATTGTAGCTTAATTTTCCAAACGGCCTTTTTCAAGGCTAATAAGCTATTGTAGCTTAATTTTCCAAACGGCGTTTTCAAGGCTAATAAGCTATTGTAGCTTAATTTTCCAAACAGCCTTTTTCAAGGCTAATAAGCTATTGTAGCTTAATTTTCTAAACAGCCTTTTTCAAGGCTAATAAGCTATTGTAGCTTAATTTTCCAAACGGCCTTTTTCAAGGCTAATAAGCTATTGTAGCTTATTTTTCCAAACAGCCTTTTCAAGGCTAATAAGCTATTGTAGCTTAATTTTCCAAACAGCCTTTTTCAAGGCTAATAAGCTATTGTAGCTTAATTTTCCAAACTGCCCTTTTCAAGGCTAATAAGCTATTGTAGCTTAATTTTCCAAACAGCCTTTTTCAACGCTTATAAGCTATTTGTAGCTTAATTTTCCAAACAGCCTTTTTCAAGGCTAATAAGCTATTGTAGCTTAATTTTCTAAACAGCCTTTTTCAAGGTTAATTTGCTATTTATAGCCTATTTTTCCCACTGCCTTTTTGAAACCTAATTAGCTATTATATTTACATATACTATAGCTCTGCTTTATCCAAACAGTCTTTTCGATACTACTAAGCTATTACAAGCTTCGTTTAGAATAGGTTTTAAATTAAGTTTTAAAATATGAGCACCCGAAAGTTTTTATCTGGGGCCCAAAAACGCCAGAAGCGCAAGAGAGAAGATGGTGTTGTTAGTAGTCGGAAAGGCGCAATGGAACGTTTTTTGAAATCGTCAGGCAAGAGTCATAATGATAGTCCCGGGGAAAGCTTGGGCAATAAAGAGGGTTTAGAATTCAAAGGTGGTAATATTTCTGAGGTTCTTCCAAACGTCAGTTCTGCTTTAGACATTGCACTAAGTAATGGAGCCGAAATTATTAGAAACCCTACTATATCTGCCAATGTGCAAGATTTAACTAATTTAACAGAAGTGCGCTTACACGAATTGAATATTAGTTTAGATAAAGATTGCCTTCCAGTTCAGCCTAAACTCAATCCTTTTCCTAAAACTTTAATGGGTGGTAAAAATCGTGGTTTCATTTCTTCTTGGTACGACAAATATCGAATGCTTGAGTATTCAGTTGCAAAAAATGCAGTTTACTGCTTTTGTTGCCGTCATTTTCTAGGCAGTAGAAATACTGGATTTGTGAACGGATTTTCGGATTGGAAAAATATGGCGAAAAAATTCGAAGAACATTTCACTTCGAATAAATCTTCCCACCAACTAGCCTATAGAATGTATTTAGACTACACTGAATTAAAATATCGTGGATCAATAGCGTGTCAGGTTAATGGCCACCATAGACTTGACGTAATTAGAAATAGAGAGGTATTATCTGCACACGTGGAAGTCATAATTTTATGTGCTTAACAAGATTTAGCACTTCAGGGGAATACATCTGCCGATAAAATTGGAAACAGAGGAAATTTTATTGAAATTTTAGAACTTCTGAAAAGAAAATGTCCTGATTTGAAAGCCAAATGCGAGAGTATGCCCAATAATGCAAAATATATTCACAGCACTGTACAAAATGAAATAATTGACATTTGTGCAAATTTAGTAAGGAAAATGATTGTCGAAGAGGTCATCGAATCCGGTGGGTTTTACTCTGTAATTGCCGATGAAACCCGAGACAATGCAGGGCTGGAGCAGCTAAGCGTTTGTATTCGATATACTAGAATAGAAATAGGTGTCGTAGAAAGATTTCTAGGTTTCACTGATTTACATAAGTTCAATTCTGAGAATATCAGCTTCGCAATTATAAATCTTTTGACAGAGGGTGGTTTAAAACTGGAGAATTGCGTTGGACAGACATATGACGGGGCAAGTGTAATGAGCGGACACGTAAAAGGAGTGAGGGTGAAAGTAGAAGAGGCAGTAGGCGGACATTGTCCGTACGTGCATTGCTACGCGCACCGCTTAAATTTAGTTTTAGTTGACTGTTGCTCCAAAATATTGGCAGTTAGGGAACTACTTGGTTTGATTCAGGCCATATACAATTTTCAAAGCAATTCGGTTATTAGAAGCGAATATTTTGAAAACTCCCAAAAAGATCTGGGCTATGAGATACTTAAAATGCCACAAAGCTGCGACCCTCGGTGGTGGAGTAAAAAAAAAGGTGTTAGTTATTTTAGAAATAGATTCGATTCCGTAGTTTTAACGTTAGATAATCTAATTGAAAACGGAAAACCAGAAGAAGCTGCTGAGTGTCGTGGGTATATATCCCAATTACATAACTTTAACAACTTAATATTAATTGTCGCACTAGACGAAGTATTAGGCGTAACGAATTCCCTGTCGGAATACTTGCAAAGTTCGAAAGTTATTTTAACGGAAGCCGTTGCCATTTGCCAAGCTACTGTTAAGACCTTAGAAGAATGTAGGAACTCGGAACGTTTTGATTTAATTTGGGTAGAAGCTACTAAAATCGGAGAATCTGCTTTTATTGCAATACCTGATCGTAACAGCGAACCGATAGCTTTACGGAAACGTAAAATAATCCCTAACAAGAGATTAAAACATAGTGTGGTAACGAGTACAACGGGTAGCAGGGAAATGGAAGCAAAAACCCTGATTGACCAGTTGAGGTCCACCTATTTCGAATTAGTTGATAAATTTATTTCAGAAATGAAAATCCGACTATTGGAAAACTCTGGCTTATTCAAAGGTATAATGGCGTCTGACCCTAACTCGGAAAACTTTCTTAACGAAAACGATATCGTAACCCATTGTAACACTTATAATCGGTTTCAATTCGACCTGAATTCGTTAAAAAGCCCAATTAAAATAGCCAGAAATTTAATTATCCCCAAGAAATTTACCAGCGTAATCGACTGCTTCCACTATTTAATTAAAATGGCAGATGGGTTCCCCGACCTAGTGAAATACTACAAAATTGTTTATTGCATTCCTGTGGCAAATACAATCTCAGAAAGAAGTATCAGTTCACTCAAAAGAATTGAAACACGTCTACGGACAACTATGGGAGAATTTAGGATTTCAAATATGGCTACACTGTCGATAAATCGTGATTGGTCGAATTGTTTAAAAGAAAACCCAAAGTTAGTAGTCGACGAATTTGGAAAAAAAACTAATCGAAGAGTGTCATTCCTTGATTAAAATACCTTTAAAAAATTCAATGGGAAAATAGAAATCATGTCAAAATTTAAAACATTTAAATAAAAAAAATCCTTGAAACTCGGGAATTTTTTAAATAAACATTATAGATGAGGCCTCTAATTCAGGCTGGGCCTACGTGCATAAAATCCCTGGCGGAGCTACTGGCCATCATGCCATGCAGGGTTTTTAGAAGCACACGTCAGGGCCGTAATAATTAATTATTGTGTTATCCGAAATTCTAATAACTAAATTCACACGTTTTTGATGAAATATTTATAACCTTAGGTTAGGTGTAAAATATACTCTCAAATAAAATAAAACGTTTTTTGCAAAGTCAATTTGGGTACGCGAAGGGTAAAAGTAAGAGCAATTTTAGGGCTAAACTCTGCTAAAATACGTAGGTTAAAAGTAACATCAAGAATTTTCACTCAACCCATTTCGATTTGTTTCTAAACGGTTCGAAACGTTTTTATCTTGTAATGTAACCGTAGCTATGAGAGTTGTGTAGGTGTGTGTCACCTACCAGGTTAATTTTAAAAGCTTGGGCTAGTGGGCTCCTATAAAGGATTATGTCGGTTGGGTTTGTACGCCATTTCAATGAACATAATTTATACAAATAATATTTTTACATCAGGAAGTTTGCTATTTCAGTTTATATAATAATATAGAGCCACGTAGCGGCAAACGTGAGAAGCTCATAAACTGCTGGACTTTCATCTGCTTAGCTGACGCTTTGTATTTTTATTAAGGCAAATCGTCCGCTTAGCAGACAAAAATCCAGCAGTCTATTAACTACACGCGTTTGCCACTACGTGACTCTATGTAAATTGAACTCGACATAGAACGGCTCCTGTCGTATGAAAACGTAATCAAGGACTTCGCAATGAGGAAAGCGCGTAAAGTAAATCTTTAAAAAGTTAGTAGTCTAACTTGTTTCTGTACTAATCGGATTTTTGTGTATTTTGGCAAATATTTTCAAATAAATGATCTTTTAACTAATTTATATATAATTATTCAAAATTCTACCGAGTACCTATATTAATTGAAAATTTTACCTATAGTTAAACCAAAATTTAGTTTTTGAATGATTGTCACATTGTTTATTTTATAGTCAGAACCGGGAAAGATTAGAACATTGTTTAAGGGTGCAGTTATAGAAGCTCGCACCGGGCGCAGAAAAGGTTAGTTACGGCACTGGTTGTCAATATTACTTTACTACAGATTAATTTCGATGATACGGTGTTATAGCCTAACGAATTTGATTTTGATTCGTATAATGTTTGTGGACGACTTGTGAAATACGTCGCACCTCATACGTAGTTTTATAATTTCAAACTAGTTGTTACCGATGAAAATAAAACTATTTATTATGACTAATATGAAACTATAACTTAAATTTATAATCTAATTGAAAAATACTTCATACTGCGGATGGAGTAAAGGTTCCCTCAGCATCGCTCTGTATTGCAAAGTTAAACGCGGAAACAAGTAGTCCCTAATCCGACGCTACGAAGAGCTAAACATTGTCTTTTAATGATACCAGTTCACGGTCGTTATTACCTAAAATTATAAAATAAAAGTTTTGACGTGTTTAGAAGGCTCGATACTATAATAAAAAATATAGAACCGAATCTATTAGGCGCTATATGTATCTTGAAGACTTGAACGATGCCTGAAATGCAGCATTGTCACAATTATATAAAATACTCCCTCTGAAATTAAATAAAAAAATATCGAAAACAACAACCCTATTTCTTACACCAGCCTCTCGAAAATTGTACATGTAAAATTGACAATTATCTTTACTACTACTCTGATTTAGGTTTTTACCTCTCCGAGGGGACAAAGTCCCCTAGGAGGGGTTATACAACGACCGTGTCTGTCTGTGGGTGGGTCTGTGGGTGGGTCTGTGGGTGTGTCTGTCTGTCAGGACTGCGAACGCGTTCGCATTTTCGGTGCAAAGTGTAATCACTGCGTACGCAGTTTCTCAAAGGGTTGGCAAAACCACCGGGTGACGGTGAGCGTTAACGGATGCATTTGCGGTTTGGTTTGGATGGTGTTTTTTCGCTCACCGTCGTGACGGTTTGGTGTATTACTTTTTTGTAATGTTTATGCGTAGGTTGTGAGTGTTGAATTTGTTGTGTTTGTGTTCTGATGGTTGTGCATGTTGAGTCTGTTGTGTTTATATGGGCGTTTTCTCTCCAACTTCTTCTTAATGACTTTGGGACGGACCGAGTGCTGAGTGTAATGCTACCTCTCAACGTCCAATGGCAGGGTTCCACCAGTTGTACACGGTATTCGTCTTAGTATCAATTTGCGATCGCATCGGGCGGGATTTGAACCCGAGACCTCCTGATTGACAGGCGGACGTTCTACCACAGAACCACCGACACTTGTTACGCCTTATTGAAAATTAGACCTTCAGCTTTATCGGAAGCGTATTTAATAGAGTAGGAAATTTTGGTTTAATTGAAATAGAATTGAAATTGAAATTATTGCATCGAAGAAATTCTAATTTAGCGTTTCTCTATTGATTAAAAACAAATGCGCCACCCAGGTTTCGAACCCAGACCATTCGGCTTGGCAGTCGAGCGCTCTACCGCAGAACCACCGATAGCTGCTTAGATTCACTGAAATTAAGACAGGCATCGTAAGCATAATAGGTAATAAAGTCTTTTTTTATTAATGAATTTAAGAAGGCCTAAATCTTGTTTTAGCGCAGTCAGCCGAGATTAGAGGGTTAAAGGGTAGACCCTGTGGGTGGTCCACTTTCTTAACGACCTATATATAGTTCTGTTAATTCAAAGGAGATAATTTAACGTTAATTGCTTTAAGAGCTGGCGGTTAGTCAAGTGGCTCTCTGTGCTTTGTTGATGGTAAGGTTTTTGCTTCTTGTAAATACATTTGGTGTGGATATTTGGATATCTACGATTTCTAACGCAGTCAATGACTTCTTGGGTGTGCGAGTCATTATATGATATTGGAAATTGGACGGCATTGGTCTTTTTCATGTGGTATGCGTCACAACGTCAACAGGAAGTGAACGAGTCGTCCACTACCAGATATCTACGGTATCTTCATCAAGGGCGAGTGTTGAAATAAAATGAGCGTTAAAGATGCGGCAAGTATTTCGTAAGCGAGTAATTCCAAAAAGCCTCTGTAGATATTTCTTTCATTAAAATTTGCTTCGTATTATATTTAACTGATAAACTTGTTCTGTAAAAGGGTTTAATTCAATTGTGCATTGTTATAGTACGTCTAACTTACTGTTGTAACTACTTAACTTATGATATTCTGAATAAATTAAAATTGGTCGTTTCGTCTCAATTATTTTAATTATAATTAAAATTTTATACCGGGCGGGATAGAAATGGGTTAATATTTTTAACAAATAACTCTAAATTGCGGAGATATATCTTTAAGGGTTATCTCGAGAAATTAATACCACTAGGGACAATTCTTCCGAGGAGAGGTATATTTTGGCTTGCCAACTTGTTAACTAAAGTAATGATAGTGTTAATCAAACATACGCTCCTTCTGAAACCTACAGCGCAATTTTTAGTTCTCGTTCCGTTAAACAAAACACATCTATAATAATCCAAACATCTATAAAGTTGATTAAAAATTAACCGAAAACTACATTGTCCCCTAAGCTACCGAAAAGAAAGTATTTCGATCAAAATAAATAATTAGTACAATGGTGTAACTAGGATTTTGATTTGAGGGGGTGTATTGGTCAAACACTAGCATGAAGGGGAGAAATATCGAGGTTTGGATCATAATTTTATTTTCTTGCTGCAGGAAAGAATAGCATAGGTTTTGCCGTGCAAGCAAGACAGGCGAAAAACTAATTTGACTATATTTGCGTATTGGAAATTGTAGAAAGGACTATACTGTTCTCAAGAACTATTTCGTAGGAGTGGAAAAAGTGGGCGAAGGCATTTGATTTCTTAAAGCTACTACATCGATGGCCATACCTATTATTATATTTTATTTATATTGAGTGCTATAATTCCACCGTGGCGAATCCTTACGAGGATTATTTGCTAATTTTAATTTTAGGGGGCTATAGTCCCTCCAAAAGGATTTATTAGTAAATATTAATAGTCACTCCCCTTTAATACCAATGATTAATTCATAAAAAATATTCTCAACAGTAAAAAGAAAACGGCAATTCAGAAATGTCCTCAGAAATTTTTTTTCGAGGTAAGGATTGAATTTTGCTTATTCATTTATTCTTATATAATTGGTCAAAAGTTCCTGAGGGGTTCAACGAAAATGTATTTTTCTGGGTCAGAAAGTAAAATAGTTATTCTTCAATATCATAAAACTTAATTCTAAGTTTATCCTTTTTTATCCTTGAATTTCTCCATTTTCCATACTTTATTAAATAATAAAGAAAAATTAAAAAAAACTAATATCTTTTATTAGATTCTACTAAACGCTAAGAATTTATCTTTCGTTCTTGTAGCATTCAGTTGAACCCCGAAGGCGTGTATCAGCAATGTTCAATTCTTAAATTTTTCAGAACGCTCCAGAGGAAGGGGACTACATTGAAGATATCGAAATCATAAATATTTTTATTTGTTGGTAACGCGTGGGACAGCTCATTCCTCTCATCCATCTGAGTAATCAGGGCGAGATCTGTGTAACGCCACGCTAACGGGGGGATACGTGGGGACAGGGGTGGGGACACCCGTGGCGGAAGTATTCCGACCACCCCTTGGGATTACAGGAGTGAGCCACTACTCCCGGCGATCGAACTCATATGGTGGAAGATATCATTCCAAGATGTTTTTACTCAAAAACAAATAGGTAAAAAATTGATTTTCTTAATTTAATTTTGGCTCTTTAAAAATCTTACCAAGCACTAAGTATTTATTATTATAAACAGTAGCATATAGATATAGTAATTTTCAAAAGTAGTTAAGATCTTTTAATTTTAGCTGGTCTATTATTATGTAATTGTAAACAAATATTTTTCTTAGAAATATTGGAAATTTATTTAATTTTATACAAACAACGAAAAAAAGACAAAAACACTTGTGATATTATTCGATAATTTAATAGCAAACACTTTTGGGAATTAACTATAAAAAACTTTTTATTGGTTTTGAACATTGTTATTTATTTTTATTTGGATATTGGATTATCTTCGTCTTTATGAATAGATCTTTTTCATTTTGAATGATAAAAGTATCGTTGGAAGTTGAAGATGACTGTGAGTTTTTTGAAATGGGATGATCAACTAAAGAGGGCGGTGCTGATTCGTCGTTGAAAAATGCCAGGATTCCCGTCACTTCTTCCTCTTCTTCCAGCGTTGCACCAGAGAGAATTTAGATAGGGAGCGGCAGCTCCTACATTTAACAGTACAAAAAGGGATGTCGCCCAAACACACGGTCGCGTAGAGATTATCTGGCCAGGTTAACGTCCTGTCACGTGTCAACTCCGTTTTCTCCTAGATTCTTTTTGGTTGCCATCTGGCAGCGGTATAGAGAACGTCTGATCATTTTCATCATTCTGCATTCTATCGAGCGAGCGAATTTAAATTTTCTCTGAAATATATTCAAATTTGCTTACGATTTGGAAGGTTTATTTTCTAAAGGTAAATATTCATTGCGTTTAAATATATCAACTTTTTCCAATTTTAATAACATTATGAAATGGTTGTATCTTATAGGCGAGTCAAATATTTATTAAACTATCCAAGGCTTAAAAAAGCCTCAGCAAATATGGGTGTTGTAGTTCCAAACAAAACTCGACTAATAGACAGAGACCTTGGAGTCTTTTTCATATAGTTTCCATCAGCAAAAAAGGAGACCGAAAAATGTCAACGGTGGGTTCAGGCAATGTGGTCGAGAAGACTACTTTATCCGATGTTTCTCTATGAAAATGAAAACAATGAACGTTTGAACTTGTAGGTAAATGAAACCATTTTTTGGATGCTTCAAGAAAATAAATGTCATTCTTTAATTTTAGTGGCTAGAAAAAGACTTCATGAAATATTGAGAAGATTGTGAGAAATATGTTACCAATTGGCCTGGAGATTTTGCCAACAGCGAAAGGAACAAAATGTTTTTAAGCGCAGCAACAATTGAGGGTCTATGAATGATTGGTACAGCTATAATACACATTTATTATTTTAGTGATAGTAAGATTCTTTTTTCTCAATTACAGCCGTTAAATTCCTTTTTAGTAAAGGTGCAAAATAAGTGTTGATGCAGCACTTATATCAAGATCCTCTTGAGCAATACTTTGGGAGGCAGCAATGCTCGTGTGGTCGAAACAGTAATCCTTTCATTGGGTTGTTTGAAGCCAGCATGGATAAACTTAAAGCCTTATCTTGACTAGTCATAGAAGCGGTTAATGGCAATTCCAGAATTTTCAAAAAAAATGGTTACATAATTTTATTTCAATTCAACTTGAAACATCTCAGTTTTGAAAAAAAAAAATATAATATTGATCTTTTGTGAAACAAAATAATGCGTTCTTTTTCAGGTCGTTTTACAATACAAATTTGATTATGTAAACAAAATTAGCCTAAATTAATCTTTACATAACACAAATTGAAAAAATTTATATCACTAGAAATATCACTTAATCTTTCCGTTGTAACACTATTCTGATTCTTCACTCATTATGAATAGGAAAATTTATTAGGAATACATATTGTAGTGGGAAATTTCATGATGAAGGTAAAAATTGTTGTAAAGTTCCAAATCTGGGTATCCATTTAAAAAATTATACGTTGAATTATCGTCAATTTAAATTGTACTTTGAGAAGAGCTTGAGCTGTTATTTGTTTTAATTTCTGGAATGTGAATGGTGGGAATTTCTACCTTAGTTGGAGATCCTTTACTTAATCTGTTTTTCTTCAGAGGAGATTCAAGCTTTTTCCTTCTGCGAATTTTTTTCTTTCCAATATTTTCCTCTACAGGCTTTTTCTTTAGAGAGATTAGTTTCGTAGACTCTTTGGACTTTTCCATGAAACCCTTCCGTAACGCTTAATTAGCTTTGAGGGCTTCTTTGGTTTCATACTGATATGTCCCGGACTAAACATTTTCCTCTAGTATTTACAAATGCATCCATAAATAATTTTGGTTCATTTAGCTTCTTGAAAGTATACTGTAGACAATGGTATACAGCACCTAAATAAATAATATCATAAAAAAAGCATTACGAAATATTTTAAATTAAGAAACAAAATAATTACCTTTTAAGATGAAACACATGGCTGTTCAAGTTTGCTTAGGCCAGAGAGCCGAATTTCAAATTTGGTGCTTCTATCGTCTATCGTTTAACTCCGCCTCTTTAGGGAGATTACAAAAGCATCATACCGGAAACCGACCTGGCCTGTTATTTCGATCACGTGGTTTTAAGAGCGACAATTCAACCCCCACTTTCCGCTCCCTATCTAAGTTCTCTCTGGTTGCACCAACCATGCGTCTTTCGATCTGCAAAGGAAACGGGAAAATATGAAATATTTCGCGTGAAATAAATTTGTGAAAATAAGCTACGACGTAGATACGAGATTAAACTTATTAATAATAAATGATCTTAACTTGATGCAGTTCTTCGATAAGACGCCTAAATTGGTACAAAATAGTTTGCGAAGCTAGCTAGGTGAACATCAATGTATCCTTCATCCTCATTTGGAAAAATATCTGGGCAATAAGCCTATTCGATCTAACTTTGGCGCACACGCAGTTCGATGATTGGTTCTTAAAAAAATAGTCGAGTCAAGATGGAGGTAGAAATGGATAGGGGGAATCTTATCAAGTTAAATATTAAGAAATTAAAAGTATTTTGCTGCAATTTATCCATTAATTGTAAGAGTAAATGGCGAAAAAAGGATTACATTGAGGCGATAGAAAAAGTACTTCGAGAAAAAGACAAAAATCAGAGCGTAGAGGAGTCTAATACGATAAGCCTTGGTGAGGATTTCCATAATGATGAACAGGTCGAAAACCTGTTGGATAGCAATGAAAATGTGCCATTATGTTCTTCAACTCCAATCGTTCATCCCAATAAGAAGAGAAAAGGCCAGTTATTACTAAATAGTGGATGTCATAAATATTTCGGAACTAAGTTTATCGTTTTTATTTTAAAATAACGTGATGTGATAAATCATTGTTTTAGATATATCTGGGAAAGAAGGGCCTGAGCCAGATACGATACCAAATTGGTCTTTGAATCCGCATCCAACAGTTATACCAAAGATTACTTCAGTTGAAGTTTACGATTATCTGGTTCAACAGAAGTCTAATATTGATAACACGAGTAATAGGCACTATAAAGGTTTCAATCGAGCCGTAGCGCATGATGCAGCTAATGACATTATCAATGGAATTGAAACTAGTCTGGCAAGTTACTCTTTGTCTATTATTCTGGGATTATTATAACTAATTGAATACTGTTATAGGTTTATGACCAGTTTTTGTACGTAAAGTCTCGCTGCTACCCCTCTATGAGATCGGAGAGCTATAGAGTCTTCGTCGTCCTCGACCATTTAGACTATCATATGTGGAGGTGGTTGTGAATGTGCTGTTGGGTATGTAGTTGTTTAATAATAACATTTTATGCAATATTAAATTATCTACTCAATTTAGGAAATCTGGTAGGTGTAGTCACGTTGGTACTTTGCTCCTTTTTTTGGAAAGGTATGCAGACATGACACCTGGAGACATTCAAATTTCCTGTACTCCAACAATTTGTGGCTGGAAAGCACCAAAATTGAGAAATATTGAGCCAAAGCCACTCAGTGAAATAACATTAAATCGACCCAAACTTTATTACAAGACAAAGGAATCTCCGGACACTCCAACTGAAAAGGATGAATGGAAAAATTTTGATCCCAGGCACCCTGATCATAGGGATAAAGATCCCGAAAGAATTAAAGGTTTCGTTAGAGCTCTAATTGAAATTTATCCTCAAACTGGAGCGAAACATTTCTGGGACCTTGATGGTGACACCGAAACTGTTAATGAAACGCTCCTTAGTCATAGTAACGAGGTTGAAATATCAACCTCCAGCAATGAGTCGTACAGTTTGATTACACAAGCAACAAATCTTATCTTTCATCCGGGTAAGTAAAGAAACTATATTTATATATACATTAATAGGTATTAACAATTCTGATTACAGCTGTGACGTTCGAAATTGTGAGTGAATCTACGTTAGAGGACTTCGTTGAAAACCAGAAAATGTCTCAAGAGTTAGTGGACTTCATAGAAAAAGAAACGAGTGATCAATCTTCCAACACTTTATGGAAAACATTGAGAGTTGGACGAGCAACGAGTTCAATGTTTGGACTAATTTTAGGTTGTAGGGAAAAGAAATTTCCAACGTCAATTGTGGATTCAATATTGCACCCCTCAAAACTGGATAACTATGCCAGATTACCTCCCGCTATCTTGCGTGGGAGAAATTTGGAACCTGTTGCTAAAGCCAAATATGAAGAGCTATTTAATATCAAAGTAGAACCTAGTGGATTGTCACTGATGACAGAGTACTCTTTTATCGGAGCCAGTGGAGATTGGATAATTTCAGATCCAATGGAAATTACTCCGGGGATTTTGGAGATAAAATGTTTAGCGTCAATTAAAGGAACAGACATTAGGAAAATGGAAATATCGACCATTATTGATAACTTTCCTAGCTTTTGTTTAAAAATAAATAATTTTGGATTAATTGAACTAGATAGAAAATCCCATTATTATTCCCAGGTACAGGGGGAGATGGCGGTAAAAAAGCTGAGTTGGTCAGATTTTGTGATATACACCGAAGCGAAAGAAGATGGATTATTTAGAGAAAGAATTAATTTTGACGACCATTTTTGGAGTACAACGCTTTTGCCTAAACTTAAACATTTTTTCACTAAATATATAGCTCCATTTTTAGTGGATAGACAAATAATGGAAATCCTAAGACCTGATTAGGTGAATAATAGTTCCTAAAAATTGTTCCTTAACGTGCTTTCAAAGAAAATGGTTTTAATAAACTAGTTTTTACAAAAAGTGGTTTTAATAAGTATATTAAAATAGTTTTTACTAAAGTGGTTCATATATATTTGTTATATAACTGCAAACTGCGAAAATACTGCTTGCCATTTTCGTTATTGTTAGTGGCATAACGCCATCAAAAATGTGAAATTTTTTAACTCTACCAATAGCTCGCTCTACATGTATTCTTAACTCAGCAATTCTTCGAGTTTCAATTATTTCTTTTTCAGAAAATTGTGCCTTTCCTTTCAGAAATGGGGGTAAATTTAAAGTACACTTTTTTGCTTTCAGTAAATCTTCTATTAAGAAGCCCTTATCGGCAACTACATTATCATTTTCATCCAGTAACAAAATTAAATTTGATTCATTAGTTATAGTTTTATCCGATACTCTCCCTCCCCATCCCTCAGATACAAAAGAAATTACACCCCCAGGTGTGATGCCTACAAGAAATTTAATGGTGTTGTGTTGTTTGTAATTAGAGAATGTAAGGTTCTGAGCTGTTAAAGAGGTTGACCGTTCTATAAATAACTCTGAACAATCTATAATTATCCTCGTGTTAGGATACTTTAAATAACCTTGGGGCATATATTTATCGACTAAAGCTTTTGAGGGAAACGGAAACATTTCTTTTAACTTAATTTCCATTAATTTAATCCACGTCTGAAACATGTCTGAAAATGTGGAGGGTGAGATATTAAAACGATCTGCGATATCCTGAGAGAACAAGCCCACCTTAAGTCTCATCATCACCACTAAGAATTGGTCAATTAAAGGAAGCTTAAAAGACCTTTTCCTTTGCCCAATAGGCTGCTTCTTCTTTCCTCTTTTGAAGGTCATTTTCTCAGCTTTCTCCTGTAAAAAACTAATAAATCCCATTATAATAACTAACCTAATACATAAATTCAGTACAATTACATACCTGACAAGCCATAGGAATACGGCATAAGTTGGCAAACCAGTATAAAACTTTGTCATCTCATTATTATCTTTCAACTTGTCTGCGCTCCAGGTTCGTTGTTTTAAGCATTCTTTGAGCCCCAATATCTGTTCTTGCAAATTTCTATTTTCCATTTCTAAATCATAGTAGTCTGTTTGAGACCCTTGACTAACTATGGTTTTTTTATCTTCGGTATTCACTGGGAAGTCATTGTCACTGGGGATTTCAATTTGATTTTCTTCTGTTATCAAAGTTTCACTGGGGATGTTTACAGGTGTTTCTTCCTCTTTTTCGCTAATTTCTTTCATACTTATGCTGGTACTGACGTAATCATGGAATCCCAAAGAAACACCAAGCCGTCTTTCGTGCACTTACTTATTCGTGAATTGTTTATATTCTTCATCCTAAAGAAGTAAAATTTACACCAATAATTTAGTTAAAAAACACCAAGGCTTAAGATATTTTAAGTAGTTTATGAACTAATTAGAGCCATATAACTTTTGTTTACCTTAATTTGGCTTCTAATTTCGTTCCTGGTCTTCCTTTTATGTGCTAATTGCAGTTTAGCTTCAGATACATTGATACTTTTGGGTAAATTTAAAGTAGGAATCCAATCAGGGTCACTGGGTTCCCAGCCTGGAAATCCCGAAACAAAATGTTCGCTGCACACTCGCGAGTTGACAGTGGGAGCGAAGTTTTTTCTATTCAATATTTTTGCCCATAGTTTAAGTCTGGCGGACGGAAATCGATGGAATCTAATATTTGGAATACCAAACCTACTTTTACAACCGACGACACTACACGAAACCATTTCTTAATTTTACTAATTTCAATTTAAAATGACACACTACAAACTACCATAGGAATAACCTTATGAAAAGTATATTATAGCGCCCGTTTGGAACCAGTTGTATTATCTGCGCAAGCGCGATTCCACCCCCTGAGTTAGATCGAATAGGCTTATACCAGTTTGTGAAGTTGTTCAGCATTATGTGCAATGAATGAAATGAAAAAATCCTTTCGTGGATTCTAGCGTTTTTAATAGAGAATCTGAGTATAGTTTTCGTTAACTTGGTTTTCCATGGTTTAATAAAAAGGGTAAACTACAACGCCGCTTCTCGGACGAAAGAATGAATAATTTTTGGATGGCGTAGTCTGTTTTTATACTAATTCCTAAAACACTTAAGTTACCATAGTGTTTTTGTTTGAAAAATAAGTGTTTTTTTAAATTAAATTCCTTCCCCGTAACATCTGAAGTAAAATACTTTTATACTTTTAAAAAAATAGTTTAGTGAAATTGCGTGTAGCTTTGTAAATGAACGTTATCGCTTAGTTATATAATATAATTTCAACGCTTTCGTATCGTTCATGATGCGAATGGTATAAAAAAAATCCCGTGAAATAAATTTGACACGTGATAATTCTTTGTTCGGAAAATTCACGATAGAGGGTAGCACTGATATGAAGAAAATGGGTTTTCCCTCACTTTAGATGCGATACTGGCAAAATGAAGCCAACGTCTGCCAATTGATTCCGAATTCTACAAATCAACTGAGAGAAAGGCTTAAGAATTTCTGCCATAAAAGTAAATAATTTCAAAAAATGGAAATTAAATACGTGAAAGTATCAAAGAACGCGCCTACGATTATACGTTGGAATCCGGAGGAAGGTTGCTAATAAAAACTGATTTAAAGGTTTTGCTTCCAGAAAACAGCTATGGACGTATTGGTATGATTTGATTATTTTAGTAAGATTTAATTCTTAGTTCATGATTTAGTTCTTTTTTTTAAAAAAAAAGCTCAACGCAGTGGTTTAGCTCTACATCGCGGGATTGACGTTCTAGCCGGTGTTGTTGACATGGACTATACTGGACCTGTGTGCATTATTTTAATTAATCACGAAAAAGACGGATATAAAATTTCAAGAGGCGATAAAGTCGCTCAACTGATTTGTAAGAGGATCATCTATCCATTAGTCGTGGAATGCGAAGTAAGTTTAACTACCAATTTAGCGAATAAGTAGATAAGTCCATTATGAAAATGGATGAAAAAGCTAAACCCTAAGCAAATTTGAAGAAATTTAAAAACTTTCAAATAGCTCGTACCGATAGGTCTTCGATTACAATGATTTAAGCGCGATTACAATGATTTAATTGCGATTACCCTGATTTTATCGCGATTACCCTGATATAATCGCGATTACCTTGATTTAATCAGATCTAAATTATCTCGCTATGGTCTTCGACTTTGTAATTAACAAACATCTTTATGACTGGTTCAATATTTACCTATACGGAGAAACAACATGGGCTCGTAGGTGGCAAGTCAGTTGATACTAATTTCGCTTGCTTTACGAACTATGCCCAGCCGGCCGTAACGAGTCGAGGACAGGTGGACATCATAGATGTCGACCTATGCAATCAGTAGTGGCGCCAGGATATTACTATGGGTAGGCTACTTAATTCTTTAATTTGCCCCCCCCCTTTACATACACTAACTAAACAAAACTGTGTCAAAACCGGTTTATTTTTAATAATTTACAAAAGAAATGTACATGACTGTTTAAATGTACTCGGAAGTTATTTTTTAGTCGATGAGCATAACAATGCACATATGGGCAACATCCTCCAACAGCATTCTCCATTTACACTTTTGCCAGTTGCCACGCTTTATTTTATCTTTATTTTGGAAATTGGGACTCGGAGAGTCGGAAAACCGCGCAATTTATCATCTGTCTAACGATGCAAAACTTTTGGAAGTAGCTAGTTTAGCAACTACAACGAATCAAGGCTGCGTTCGGAAAAATATTAGAAATCACTGTTCAGTGTTCGCAACTTAAAAACAGCAGGCTTTTAATTCGGATTTTGATATTTCTAGTTTCTCAAATCATTTTAGGGGGCTGTTAGGGCCCCTTCATCTAGATTTGGGGCCCCTACAAGCGAAATAAAAGTAGGCTGTAGCCTGCGTAGCCTACCCCTGGCGCCGCCACTGTGTGCAAGGCGTTCGACCGGGTTTCTCACCTAAGGTTAATAAAGAAATTAAATCATCACGGGCTATCTGGATCCTTATTGAACTGGCTATTTAACTATTTATCTAATCACTGTAATATTCGAAAAACCAATGGCGAAATAACGAACGTGTCTTATCAGGTGAATTGTGGGATTTCTCAAGGTTTTTCATTGGGACCTCTTTTATTTTATATATACGCTTTCGATATCCCACCGATAATACGTCATTATAAACTCTTTCAATTCGCTGATGACAGTGCCGTAACGAGGGCGGTGCCAGCGGTGCCCAGATACAGGGCGCAGACCCTAGAGGGGCGTAGAAATGACTAGACCAGGACCAAGTTTTGGGCCGTGCATGGTATTTGGTAGTAGTTAAAGAAGCTAGCACCACAAGTTGCGTAAGTCTATAAATTCCTACAGTGATTGTATACCTCTCCAGACTGACTTAAATCAGCTAAATAAATGGTGCGATGTGAATAACACTCTCATAAATAATGAAAAAACGGTGGTGGTATCATACACTCGCAGCACAAATAAAATTATTTATAATTATACTTAACATGAAATAACCTTGAACAGACAGGACACCGTGAAATAATGAAAAAACGGTGGTGGTATCATACACTCGCAGCACAAATAAAATTATTTATAATTATACTTAACATGAAATAACCTTGAACAGACAGGACACCGTGAAATAATGAAAAAACGGTGGTGGTATCATACACTCGCAGCACAAATAGAATTATTTATAATAATACTTTACATGAAATAAACTTGAGCAGACAGGACACCGTGAAATATTTAGGCGAATTTTTCGACCTCAAATTTCTGTTTACTTCACATATAAATAAGGCTATAACTAAGTCAAACAAATTAATTGCACAAATCTTTCATTAAACCCTCATTTAATTATGGTTCTATTGATTATAGAAGTACCTGAAAAACTAACTTAGAAAAACTTGAAAACATTAAAAAAATATTGTTATGTAATGCAATATTTGATCCCACTAAAAAAGCAGAATAACTTCAAACTATGAAGCCTTCCTTTTAAAATACAAAATAGACTCAATTGATCGAACCCTTAAAATATCGATAGTAATGTACCGAATCGTGTCCAGAACTTCTAGCGCGTCTATCTCTTATTTGTAATATCAGAAGTTATCGGAAAAACTACCTTTTACATAGAATCGCGCGAAATTAATTTCGTAAAGTCTACTTTTAACTCTGTTGGTAAGAGTAACTATGTTTTTAACAAATGTATTGCAACTAGGAAAATAATTGCATCTTCCTATTTTTTAACGGAAGTATAACGTTTCTTCGTTGTTATTCGCTTTTATCCACAGATTGTTTTTTAACTCTCTTGTATTTACTATGATCTCGCTACATACATTTATATATGTATATATGTGTCTGTATATGTAACTATATATGTATTATAAATATAAATATTATATATATGTATATATACATATATAAACATATATTCATACAAATATATATACATATATACATTTATATTTAAATGTATATATAAATATACATATATACATTTATATTTAAATGTATATATAAATATACATATATACATTTATATTTAAATGTATATATAAATATACATATATACATTTATATTTAAATGTATATATAAATATACATATATACATTTATATTTAAATGTATATATAAATATACATATATACATTTATATTTAAATGTATATATAAATATACATATATACATTTATATTTAAATGTATAACTATACATATTATATCTTCGCGAGCCTTCAACAAGATAAGTCGCATGGTTTTTCGCTCCGTCGCTTCCCGAACTTTTTTCATCAAAGTTCCCTGTTTTAGGGTTAACGTTTGCTGCAAACTTCTAAACTAGATACCGTGAGTTCTAAAACAGCTTCACTGACTAAAGTAAAGAAACCTGTTAAAACAAAGAAAGCTGAGAAAGGTGTTCGTGGCGCTTGTGGATTATGCAAAAATTGTGATTATGGCGTTCACGGCCGACAAGAATATTTACCGTGCAAAATTTGTGGACTAAATTTTTATACTGCCTGTTATAGTATCGTTACGGCCGACATACCGGCTCGATTAAGTTGGCGCGGGCGTAAAAGATAAAAGAAAAAAGTGTCCCATAAAAATGCTCTGATATTGCTCCGATTTGCTCCATCGTTTTTAAATATGGCTCCATATCAATTAACTGACAAAATTAACTTTAATTTCTAAGGGCCAACTTAATGCTAGCCCGCCGAAATGGAATTTTTCCAAATAGGAAAATATCAAAATATTGCTCCAATTTTGCTCCAATTTGCTCCATCGAAACCCGAATTTGCTCCAATTCGGTTAAGCCTTGATACTTATTTTTCAAGCGGTGGGCTAAATTAACGGTAACCTAAAATTTCACATTTGCAATAAAAACTCCACACACAAAATATGCTCCCATTTTGCTCCATTTTGCTCCCATAAATTAAAATTTTGCACCACATTAGGTAAAAAACTAAACGTTTTTCAAACTTTGTGGGCTAACTTAATTATAATTAAATACTTATGAAAAATCAATGTATATCATTCCAAAAATAATGCTCTCATTTTGCTCCATTAGATTAAAATTTTGCACCATTTCGGGTGAGAGTATAAAATGGTTTGAAACTGTGTGGGCCAACTTAATTATAATAATATGTACCTAAAATGAAAACGCACATCCAAACAAAAATATTGCTCTAATTTTGCTCTATTATGCTCTGTAAGATTTAAATTTAGCTCTATAGTGGTTTAAGAAATTCCCTAGCTTACTAAGCGAGGAGAACGAAGTAAAAACATTTAATTAAGGGGCTAACTTAATGAAATCTAAAAACCAGTTAAATTTTCTTAATACAACAACATATAATTACTTCAATTTTACTCTAATTTGCTCCGTATCTATCTAGTTTTGCTCTGAATCCGTGTTAATTACGAAACTGAAATTAAGTATTTTCGGGCCCAATGAATGATATTCAGATTTTAGAAAATTCTGAAAAATCAGTAATTTTAAAATATTGCACCAATTTAGCTCCATTTTGCTCCGTAGGATTTAAATTTAATCTATTGATTTTCAAAAATTCCCTAGCTTACTAAGCGTTGAGTATGAAGTAAATGCAATTATTAGCGGGCTAACTTAATGAAATATAAAAGCAGTTAAAAATTCTTAAAACACAAACCATATTATTGCTCCAATTTTGCTCTATTTTGCTCCGTCTCTTTCTAATTTTGCTCTGCATCCGTGTTAATTACGAAACTTAAAATAATTATTTGTGGGCCAAATCAATGATATTCAGGTTTTAGAAAATTCTGAAAAATCTGCTATTCTAAAATATTGCTCCGATTTTGCCCCGTATCTAGCTAGTTTTGCTCCACAATGTGTTAAATAAAAAACCTAATTTATTAATTTTGTGGAGATATTGTGTTAATTTTTAGGGATGCAACGAATAACCGGAACCGGAACCGAGAAGAACCGGGTAAATTCTAGGAACCGGAACCGAAACCGGAACCGATAATATCAAAATTTGACAACCGTATCAGGAACCGGAACCGATATTTGTAAAAAAATTATAACCGAAACCGGAACCGGAACCGAGCTTTTTTATTATTATTAACGGTTTTTAAACGGTTCTATAACTTTTTTTACCACCATTTAGCGCATGTTGAAATTTAGTACTTAAACTTACTAATTTACTATTATTTGTTTTTCATATAAGCCCATCTTTATCCGCTATGTGCGTTTCTACGTAAGTGTCAATGACACCGCCTTACGCATTCTCAATTGAAAATGGGCTAGTGACTCATCCACAAAATGTTTGCTTTGTAAATTGGCAATCCGCGATAGTTTTAGTTTTATTTTCTTCAGTCGGCAGCTCGGCATAATTTCCCAAATGTAACAATGGACGCAAATAAAATATTTGCCCGCTCCTGCTACTAGTGCGCCATGATGCCATCCGTGTGGGGCAGGTATAATTTACGACCCCCTTCGGAACCAACTTAAAGGAGAAACGGCGCGAAAGCCAGTGGCGTAGATAACACCCCCACAAACCGCACAATGGGTGGTGGAAAATTGCCTATGGGGCTGTGTACAGTGTAACCGCGCGTTGTTTTTCCTCTTATCAGCTCAAGTTAATGCTTTCAAATATTCATTTAGATTTCTATGCCGAAAGGCCGGGTATTAGCAACAGGCGAGCCCAAACTTGATAAATACAACAGCAATAACCATCGCTTAAATATCCCAACAACGTACATTGTGAAAGTAACATAGAGTAGGGAGTCCTACTTTACTGAATTTTGAAAAGAATCGAGACAAATGTTTCATAGCAGATCGTTATTCGTTAAACGCGGTAAATTCATAACTAAATTGTCTTTGCTGTTAATAGTTTAAATTTCAAGTTTGTAAGGTAAGGTTAATTTGTTTGCATACTTTAATCTCTAGCCTGGGAAGTTTTTGTTTAGAAAATCTAAAATTGCAACTTTTACATATACGAACGCTTATTGAACGAAATAATGTAAATTCCATTTCGAACGATATACTCAACTAAAATTTGTTATTCTCTTCGAATCATAGAAATTTCGCCTTTATATATTCTTCAATGAAATGAGGACCGGGAGGGAAGGTATTATCTTTCCAAAACTTGAAAGTACATCACTTCTACACCCGCCTCATCTTGAAACGGTGAAACCCTGGCATTTTCAAACAGAAGATTTCATTTCTACCCTACTTTACTGAACAAACAAAATAGTTAAATGCGCTTACGTGAGTTCGTTACGAGAGAATAGTAACAATCAGTTTTTAATTTTTTTTACAATGAGTCATCGAGATCTTGATTGTGAACGAGCTTGGGAGTCTGAACTCCAGTTTACCAAATTCTACCAGAACCAGCCTTGGAAATAACGGTTGTCAGGTGGTCAAAGACCAGTTTATTAATAGCCCACACCAGTTTCTTTATTCAAAATTTGTGGGATCACTGGTCACCGTGTCCAGATTATTAATTCAAGGTTTCTAAAAGTTTTGATTTTCCCATTTACCGGATTTCTATGTACCGTGTTCGTTAAAAAATTATGTTACCTACATAATCTAGGGGTCACTGGTCATAAGGACCAGTTAAGAAAGAAACCTTATTTCCAAACCTGACCAGAACCTTTGTTTTCAATGCTCCAGACGCTGATTGGCGTCATTTATCTTAATCGTTTAAAAATGTGGATTCACAATTCCTAAGGCCGCCACTGGCTTTGTATATAAATCCATTTTGAAGCGTGTTATATAAATAAGATGGCGGTACGAGTTACCTCTAAATGTATATTGCGATACATGTTAGGCGGAGAGAAAAGTGAGCTCTAAATAAACTGCTGTTATCTGCAACAAAAAAAATAATAGTAATAAATTTTAAAATTTTAATGTTAAATGTGTAGGGAATAAAATAAGTATAAATATGGATACTTTGTGGGCAAAATTTGATCAAAGATTTGGTGTTAAAAATGGGAGGAGCAGTGGACTGTGATTTGAAAGGCTGAATGACGTCATTCTGTTGTTCGCAGGATTATTTTTTAATACTATTTCAATGAATTTGACATATTAATCAACAATAAAAATGAGAAAAATATTAAAAGTTTAATGGAACAACAATTACAAAAATTTCCAAACCTTAACAAAATAAATAGTCAATTTAGGGCTGCAGCTAACGAGCTCTAAACGTTTTTTTTTTCAGTTCGAAGAACTTATTTTGTTATAATAATTGTACATGGTGATAGTCGCGACTCGCAATAGAGCTCTGACACTGGGCGCGGTCTAGCCAAATTACGTAGGTGTGACGTCATATTCTCAATTTGAAAACGAGCCTTGGAGAGCAAACAGGGTTTTGGCGGCATATAGAGCTTACAATAAACTTACTTATTTTCTTATTAATTTCGTGAAATTATCTATTTAACATGTTAAAAATAATTAATTTTTGCGTTTTTTACGATACGCGGAAACCGAGACGGCAATAAGGTATATTTTTATCACTTTCAATCATTAAACGAAAAGAATAAGAACCAAGGCATAGTAAGACTCAAAAATAAGTAGGCAAAGGTGGATTCAAGATGATTCAAGCAAGATTCAAGCTTTCTAAAGGAAAGACCTAAGTAAAGAAAAAATTAAAAGTGCAATAATATGTTCTCTTCATTTCATCACAGGTGAGTTTATATGTTTCTTTTAAAATTTAAGTACATAATGGTAAATTAACAAATATTTGTTTCAGGAGCCCCTGCCAAATTGTTAGACCAAGATAACAGAGATTGGATCCCAAGTTTAAATTTGGGTTACAACAAATCTCAAAATTCCAATAAACATTTAAAGATTATGGATAGAAGAGAAAGATTATTGCGAAGATTAGAAATTACTAAATGAAAGACAAACACCCATGATACGCCTAAAGAGGGAAAAGACACCCTTATTGTTTCGGAAGAAGAGGTAGTTCTTGAAGATATCGTTTCTTTACCTGAACACGAAGAGTCTTCGTCTATTGGTGCATTCAAGTTTGTCCTAACATTCAAGATGCTTCAACTCAATCGGATACGTGTTAAAAAGATATAGTTAAAATTGAATAAGAAATCTTTAGAAACCAAAACTTAATTCCAAAAAACTACCGCGAAACTCAAAGCTACAGCAATTACAGAAGAAAACTTTCTAGATTAATTGAAAGTGAAATATTATACTGGCTTATCAAGTTGTGAAACTCTAATGATTGTATTTAACATTGTCAAACCAAATAAATCTGCTCTAGCGAAATTTGAACAAATTATTATTTTTCTAATGAAGTTGAGATTAAATCTGGACTTTTTAGATATAGCGTACAGGTTTAATGTTTCCAATCACACAGCATCAAGAATATTCCATTCAATTTTGGATGTATTTTCCCTTTCAACTTGGGCATCTTGTTATTTGCCCATCTAGAGATCAACTCTACAAAACTATGCCACGTTCATTTTTTAATGTGTTCGGGAATAAAGGAACTGTTAAAATTGACTGTTTCGGGATTTTCATGGAAAAACCGTCTAAATTGTTAGCTAAAGGGCAGCTCCAGTCGCAATACAAACATCATCATTCTTAATTGGAGTAACCACTCTATGCTCTGTTTCATTTTTGTCCAAATCATGGGGTGGAAGAGTGTCTGATAAACACTTGACTGAAAATTGTGGTATATTAAAAAATCTGGGGCCTGGACATTTAATACTTGCTGGTAAAACATAAATATTATCCTTCAAAATATATTTAAAACATTATATTTAATAATTCATAGATACGAGGATTCAGTAGGTTTCCATTGTGCTCAGGTGAAATTGCTTGCATTTAAAAATGGGAAAAAAACAGTTGTCAAAATAAAAATTGTATGTTTCTAAACTTTTATAAGCTTTCAATTCATCAAGTGTGTATGCACTTTTACGTAAAATTAAGTATGTAAATAAATCTAAATATGTAATTGGAAGCCACAGTCTGATATCAGTTATGTTGTCATTGGGCCTAACCCCAACTAAATATGTATCTTCACCATCTATTAAAGTAATTTTATTAGCATAACGCTTCCCCGCTGCTACGTCCGTAATACACGGACTTTTAAAATATTCACTTATTAGTAACTTTTGACTTATAACCAATTTTAAAACTAAAATAAATTAAAAATGACTAGCTATCTTCCATAGTTTTTCCCGCTGTAAAACCGTGCTTGTCCTCCAAGAGTTTGAAAAGTCGTCTGCTACAGTAGTTGTCATAGAAACGGAGGCGGAGCTTATGGCCAGTGTCAGGGCTCTATAGTAGCTACGTGGCATGCGTCACCCGATACCAATGAAGGGTAGTCCTCCCCCCTCCTTGAAAAACCCTAATGAATATAAGGGCCCCCGAAAACAATTTCGCGGGAGGGCCCCGAACCCTTAGCTACGCCACTGAAAAAAGCTATTGTTTTTAAAATAATTTACCAGAAACAAATTTTATATTCTAAATAAATAAATGTGGTGGATTTTATTTATCTTAATTGCATTTGAATTGATTATGTATTGAACTTTATTTAATTAATACTAAACACACTGGAACCGTATAAGAACCGTTTAGGAACCGGAACCGATCGGTTCTAAATATTGATAACCGGAACCGAAACCGGAACCGATAAAGTAAAAATTGAAGAACCGTAACCGGAACCGGAACCGATAAAGCGAAAATTTAAGAACCGGAACCGGACCCGGAACCGAGATAGTCCAAAAAAGGGGAACCGTTGCATCCCTATTAATTTTACACATTCAGATATTGACGTACATCTAAAATAAGATAGATACATGGATAACAATAAAGAATTTTAATTATTCGGCATTCAGGTACAGTAATGGATCATTGATTAAAAGTGATTATTATTATTTTTGTACCGTCGAAGAAACCGATTTTGCCATTCAAAAACATATTGTTACGTGTCCCATGCTAGTATTATCTATTTTTGATATATCTTCGCGAGTCCGATTTTACTATGTAATGAACAAAACGTTACACAGCTGATATTGACTATTCTTCAAACCAATTTTGTATAACACATCAAAAAAGAATTTTGAGGCTAAAGCTGGGTACATGGCAACTGTTTCAGTGATTAGACATTAGTAAACTGTCTAATTGTAGTATTTCTAATGACGATTATTTATAATGATTTAGATTTAGGCCTAACCTCTTACTTAGTAGTTTTTTAGTTTAATTTGATTATGTTTTTGTCGTAATAATGAAAATTTTTCCGATTAGCTTTTTTTCAATTCTTACTAATAATATGTTGTTTTATTTTATCATGGAATGAGTAAGTAAGCGTGTAGAAGATTAAAAACGTTATCGGCTTTATCGTTACTTCCTAATCCGATTAAAATGTAACTTATGTTAATTAGATATCTTTTTAATGCTCCACTTATCCTAATTTACTATTTTTTAACTTAGTATAAATATCCGCGTATCGCATTGATTAGTTTCACTCTTCGCACAGTGTTTCGAAAAGCCCAAAATGCGGCAGAAATTAAAAAATTACCAGACAAATACAATATTTTCATATTTATAACCAGGAAGTCAACAGGAATAACGTAGCACCAAAATTTTAATGCTGCGCCCCCTAGTGACGAAGTTAGCTTCCTCCTAAGAACACAGGGTTAACGTTGGTGGAATTCGATAGCCCTTTAAGAGTTTAGAGAGTTGACAAAAATTCACGGTCGTAAGTCTTACCATATACTAATAAAATTAAGTTTTAGGGTTGGAAAAGTCCATTTTAGAGCATGTTCAACCGAGATTTCTTCCGAAACACGCAAGTGGATACCCAATATTTTTCGAACGTTTTCTAGTAAACGTTCCATTATGTCCATTCCACAAATAGTTCCGGTTTCCCTTCGCGACCGTTGAAGAAAGTTGAGTTTTAATATTTAGAAATTAGTAATAAAATTCCTAGCCAAAATATGGCTAAAACGAATAACAGAAGAAAAGCCCTACCGTTATGCAAATTAGTATTACCCTAGCTTATACTAATTTGCAAAAAATATATTATAGAAAACAGTTTAATCAGGCAAAACATCACTTGATAATATACAAAAATTATGTTAATAAATATCTTAATTGCTTATTTCTTTTAAAATATATGAAGCAAACATAGCTATTCAATATTTTCAGTTGCTAAACGCATATTGTTCAGAAAATATTTGTCGTTTTCATTACACAATTCTATCTCGTGTTCAGAATTATTTAAACTGACTGGATAAGGTGGTTCATTTGGTTCTTTAAGTAAATCCATAACGGCTCTCGGAAGTGGAATTTGTTTTTGCTTTTCTATTCTTTTGCTGAGGGAAATGTTCGAAATAATGGGATCACTCGAATCCAGGGCTCGATTAAATATGTCCCGTAAATTTTGAATTCTAGATGTTTTCCTAGAATGCATTTCCCTGTCTCGACGGTATAATTTATTACGGGACTCACCCGCCTGTTCACTTAGAAGTCCTATAGGTAAAGTGGACTGCTGAATAATTATTTCACCATGAACAAGGATTTTATGTAGGGTTACAGGCAAATTAAACCACTTATAATTGTCAACGTACTTTTTACTTAATTCTAGACAATACTGGCCAATTTTTTCGGAATCAATGGGAAAATTTGAGGATATGGCACATAAAATTACGTGCAACCCCTCCACAAGCCAACGTTCAATGGAAAGAATTTCGGCAAATATTTCTTGATTTGAAGGCGAAAAAGCCCTTCTGGCGGTGTTTCCATCGTTGCTCGTGCCAGACCCACCAGGATTCGGAAAGTCTACCCTTAATGATAACTTCTCCCACATCAAACGTTGAATATCTTGTTTTCTTTTAATAAAGGTCGGGTTCTTAGCTGACCCCTTAATGCGCCCGGTCTTTAATCCATCAACGTTGCGGTACCCCAAATGTAAGCAAAACTCCATAAACCGTATCCAGGTGTGCAATGGACTCAGTCCATATCGTAACAGAGTTCCATCTTTCGGTAAAAAGTTTTGACGATGAATGTCGTTAAATTGGGTAGGTGTTGCCCCGCAGATTGGGCAGCATTGCTGAGACGAAGCACCTGATAAAATACTAAGCACTTTTTGCCGTCGATTACGGTAAGATTAAGACTCTACGCGACTGACACAGATATGCCCGAAATGTTTGAAGTGAAGATCTGCAGTTGTTCAATTTGTTGTTTTACCCAATCACTCTCTGCTAATATAGATTCCTTGGATTCTTTAATAAATTGAATTCTTAGGGGCCGACAAAAGCGTACTGACTGCGGGGTTCTGTTTTTACAGACGGTATGTCCATATTCTGAAGCTCTGTTTATACCGCGATTGACCGGTGCTTCCATCAAAGCCCCAAGAGACTGAAAGAGTTAGATGTAAACTTTCCTGATTAATGTCCTTGTGTACCTGATGATAAATTCTCCTTGAAGATTTAAAATCCTGTCTACAGTGTGGTCTAAAAGATTTTGAAGAGAAACGAACGCTTCCGTTTCAGATACATTCACAACAGCCGGCCTGCAGAGTAATTTAGCCTGAAGAACTTTATAGTAAGATGGGAAGAGAGTAGAGCCATGAGATAATGCAGTTTGCCTGATCATATTATAGGTGTTTACTGATAAATCGCCATCTAAAATCAACGCGAGAGCTTCTGTGTCAGAACAAGACGTTGGCACATCCTTGGGCATTCTTTCGGGTACAGCTGATGCTGAATTCGAACGGTTCATCAGTTCTTGTAAGCCCAAGGTCAATCCAGTTTCTCCTTTCCGTTCAACCGCTACTGCTGCTGCTTTTATGATTTTCTCAGCGGGTTCGTCTTCCAATAAGGATGCTAACTCACTAACGTTAACTCGTTTTGTGCGAGCAGATGCAACCGAAAATTCGATAATTGGCCTTCCTACATCTGGAACTCCTAAGGGCGTATTTGGATCAGAATTAGTAAGAAGAGTTTCAGGAATTTTAAAAGCTACCTGCAACCAGACCTGGTGCTTCCTCTCAAATTCAGCCATCACTCTACCAGCTTGTTTCCACCAACGGGTAAACGTTATTTTTTTCGCTCTCAATCGCTCTCCGTAGAATTTCCATTTGAAACTTCGAAATACAGTCACCTAGGTTTTTGTGTTCCTTGAAAATTCCAACCAATTCCCTTTTAGTAATGGGAACTCTCGGGTTGCTCTTATCAATTGAATTACTGTTGGTTGGCGAAGACCTTAAAGAAGGTAAAATATTACTACTGAATGAGGCGTCGTTTGTTTTTGTTGCGTTGAAAGAGCGGTCGTGGCAAACATTGCCAAAAATTTGACTTTGTGGGTTATCCATATTTGAACAAACACGTTATTCAAATAAGTGGAAGCGCGTTAAATTTAAAAGTAACTTTAAAAAAAACACACATTTTGGCGCTTTAAATATTGTTATCTCGCTTCAATTTGTTTTCTTCTTCAGAAAGCAACTACGACCTACCAAAATCAGGAATTCATACATCGAACTTGGAATGGTTATCTCACCCGATTTCCGTCTCTATCTATGGGACCGTTTTTTTCCATCATTTTGACGTCAGAGCATACGTGTTTTCTCATACGATTTTCAATGGTATTAAATCCTAGTTTCAGATAATTTCATCCCCCTGTGTCGAAAAAGGTTCAAACATCTTTTTGCTTTTCCCTTCGCTATCGCTCTATAGCGACGGTCACCTCGTCATTCAGACTTCGCGGTTCTCAAGGGCATTGTAACTGACAGCGCTATAACAATGCCGGACTTAATCCTTCCACATGGAGAGGTCGGGAGAGCGAGCTGAATGGTGGGGTTTCAAACCCTAAATTTCGAAATGGCCGGAGAGTCGAACAACAAAAAACTACAGTTGTAAAAACGGGAGGTTGCGCGGGGTAAAAACTCCTAAAGAGGGGAGACGCGTGCGAGGGGCGATTTTTTTTCTCATACACGTCACTGAAAACGGTCCCCGAGATCTTACCATAGGAAATACGGCCGGATAACCATTCCAAGTTCGAGGTATGAATTCCTGCCAAACTGTATTCGGTAATGATTTTAAACAGTCATTGAAATTCTACATAAATAGCGATACTTGTGGGGTAACCGGCTCTTTAGTACAAATATTCCAAATGATATCGTGTTTTTACGATAAAATGTACCTTAATCTTTTATTCTATTTAAGATCGTTAAATTTTTAAGAAAAAATTCAGGAAGTGTAATGCAATTTTACTATATATTAAACTTATTATTTACCATGGTGAATATTAGTAGAAATTATGTTTAATTCAGAGAAAACGGCATGGTATTACCATGCCGTTTTCTCTGAATTAAACATAATTTCTACAATTTTACTATATTGCAATAAAAAATTGATTTATAGCGTTGATAACAGATTAGAACCTCATCAATAAAGCGGTCAGAATATTACGTGATTTTGGCTTTCAGCCAACGATATTTACTTTTAATTGACATCTGCCAAATAGTATTACCCAAATTGGTATGCATAAGTTGCTTTACCCGCTGATGAAATTTATAGCCAAATATGGCGGTTTCAGCCTAGATTTACAGTAATATTCTACATACCTTCCAAGTCAACTTTCTTCAACGGTCGCGAAGGGAAACCGGAAATATTTATGGAATGGATATAATGGAACGTTTACTAGAAAACGTTCGAAAAATATTGGGTATCCACTTGCGTGTTTCGGAAGAAATCTCGGTTGAACATGCTCTAAAATGGACTTTTCCAACCCTAAAACTTAATTTTATTAGTATATGGTAAGACTTACGACCGTGAATTTTTGTCAACTCTCTAAACTCTTTAAGGGCTATCGAATTTCACCAACGTTAACCCTGTGTTCCTAGGGGGAAGCTAACTTCGTCGCTAGGGGGCGCAGCATTAAAATTTTGGTGCTACGTTACTCCTGTTGACTTCCTGGTTATAAATATGTAAATATTATATGTGTCTGGTAATTTTTTAATTTCTGCCGCATTTTGGGCTTTTCGAAACACTGTGCTTCGGTGTTCCTCCACCCTATTGTTTCATTTGTAAATATACTAGTCATTTGTAAATATGGTATTTTAGTTAAGAAATACGTTGCTATTTTTATCTTTGGCCTTTTGTCTAGTAACTAGTTTGTTAGTGTAGTTTAGCTTTGCTGTCAACATTGGATTACAACTCCAATAAAGCGGTTAAAGCTTTTACCCGAATAATTTACCTGCAGGTGGCTCGATCGGACATTTTGACGGTAAAATCACTCGTATCCCAACTGTACACTCTTTTTCAAAAGTCTTTGGCCGTGGGTGATTTTGCAGTAAAAACTGAATATTTCAAAAACCGTTAATCGCACTGAAACTAAACTCGAGATAATCAATAAGCGTATCGTTGTCCATCATATTGAGCTGTTTCCGTGACGTAATTTTCAGCACGCGCCAAAATACGCCCATTTTTCAAATATTTAACTTTATAAAATATTGATTTTAGGAAAACATAAATGTGATTTTCAGAATCAGCGGGGTCGATTTATATTTCATCTTCATTATTTCACGAGAAATTCGCGGGTGAAGAAATTTCAGATTTTAGGGATTGCCTAATTTGCTCACTATGAAATATTGCTTCTAATATTAAAACATTCTACTACACGCTTACTTACTCATTCCATGATAAAATAAAACAACATATTATTAGTAAGAATTGAAAAAAAAGCTAATCGGAAAAAGTTTAATTATTACGACAAAAATATAATCAAATTAATCAAAAAAACTACTAAGTAAGAGGTTAGGCCTAAATCTAAATCATTATAAATAATCGTCATTAGAAATACTACAATTAGACAGTTTACTAATGTCTAATCACTGAAACAGTTGCCATGTACCCAGCTTTAGCCTCAAAATTCTTTTTTGATGTGTTATACAAAATTGGTTTGAAGAATAGTCAATATCAGCTGTGTAACGTTTTGTTCATTACATAGTAAAATCGGACTCGCGAAGATATATCAAAAATAGATAATACTAGCATGGGACACGTAACAATTTGTTTTTGAATGGCAAAATCGGTTTCTTCGACGGTACCTAAGGGCAAAAATAATCACTTTTAATCAATGATCCATTACTGTACCTGAATGCCGAATAATTAAAATTCTTTATTGTTATCAATGTATCTATCTTATTTTAGATGTACGTCAATATCTGAATGTGTAAAATTAACACAATATTTCCACAAAATTAATAAATTAGGTTTTTACCTCTCCGAGGGGACAAAGTCCCCTAGGAGGGGTTATACAACGACCGTGTCTGTCTGTGGGTGGGTCTGTGGGTGGGTCTGTGGGTGTGTCTGTCTGTCAGGACTGCGAACGCGTTCGCATTTTCGGCGCAAAGTGTAATCACTGCGTACGCAGTTTCTCAAAGGGTTGGCAAAACCACCGTGTGACGATGAGCGTTAACGGATGCATTTGCGGTTTGGTTTGGATGGTGTTTTTTCGCTCACCGTCGTGACGGTTTGGCGTATTACAGTTTTTGTAATGTTTATGCGTAGGTTGTGAGTGTTGAATTTGTTGTGTTTGTGTTCTGATGGATGTGCATGTTGAGTCTGTTGTGTTTATATGGGCGTTTTCTCTCCAACTTCTTCTTAATGACTTTGGGACGGACCGAGTGCTGAGTGTAATGCTACCTCTCAACGTCCAATGGCAGGGTTTCCACCAGTTGTACACGGTATTCGTCTTAGTATCAATTTGCGATCGCATCGGGCGGGATTTGAACCCGAGACCTCCTGATTGACAGGCGGACGTTCTACCACAGAACCACCGACACTTGTTACGCCTTATTGAAAATTAGACCTTCAGCTTTATCGGAAGCGTATTTAATAGAGTACGAAATTTTGGTTTAATTGAAATAGAATTGAAATTGAAATTATTGCATCGAAGAAATTCTAATTTAGCGTTTCTCTATTGATTAAAAACAAATGCGCCACCCAGGTTTCGAACCCAGACCATTCGGCTTGGCAGTCGAGCGCTCTACCACAGAACCACCGATAGCTGCTTAGATTCACTGAAATTAAGACAGGCATCGTAAGCATAATAGGTAATAAAGTCTTTTTTTATTAATGAATTTATGAAGGCCTAATCTGGTATTTTTTAAAGGTTAAATCTTGTTTTAGCGCAGTCAGCCGAGATTAGAGGGTTAAAGGGTAGACCCTGTGGGTGGTCCACTTTCTTAACGACCTATATATAGTTCTGTTAATTCAAAGGAGATAATTTAACGTTAATTGCTTTAAAAGCTGGCGGTTAGTCAAGTGGCTCTCTGTGCTTTGTTGATGGTAAGGTTTTTGCTTCTTGTAAATACATTTGGTGTGGATATTTGGATATCTACGATTTCTAACGCAGTCAATGATTTCTTGGGTGTGCGAGTCATTATATGATATTGGAAATTGGACGGCATTGGTCTTTTTCATGTGGTATGCGTCACAACGTCAACAGGAAGTGAACGAGTCGTCCACTACCAGATATCTACGGTATCTTCATCAAGGGCGAGTGTTGAAATAAAATGAGCGTTAAAGATGCGGCAAGTATTTCGTAAGCGAGTAATTCCAAAAAGCCTCTGTAGATATTTATTTCATTAAAATTTGCTTCGTATTATATTTAACTGATAAACTTGTTCTGTAAAAGGGTTTAATTCAATTGTGCATTGTTATAGTACGTCTAACTTACTGTTGTAACTACTTAACTTATGATATTCTGAATAAATTAAAATTGGTCGTTTCGTCTCAATTATTTTAATTATAATAAAAATTTTATACCGGGCGGGATAGAAATGGGTTAATATGTTTAACAAATAACTCTAAATTGCGGAGATATATCTTTAAGGGTTATCTCGAGAAATTAATACCACTAGGGACAATTCTTCCGAGGAGAGGTATATTTTGGCTTGCCAACTTGTTTATTTAACACATTGTGGAGCAAAACTAGCTAGATACGGGGCAAAATCGGAGCAATATTTTAGAATAGCAGATTTTTCAGAATTTTTTAATTAAAAACTGAATATCTTTGATTTGGCCCGCAAATAATTAATTTAAGTTTCGTAATTAACACGGATGCCGAGAAAAATTGGAGCAATAATATGGTTTGTGTTTTAAGAATTTTAACTGCTTTTACATTTCATTAAGTTAGCCCGCTAATAATTGCATTTACTTCATACTCAACGCTTAGTAAGCTGGGGAATTTTTTTTAAATAATTTAGAGGCAAACCACAATAGAGCAAAATTCAAATCTTACGGAGCAAAATGGAGCAAAATGGGAGCAATATTTTAGAATTGCAGAGTTTTCAGAATTTTCTAAAAACTGAATATCATTGATTTGGCCCGCAAATAATTAATTTAAGTTTCGTAATTAACACGGATGCATAGCAAAACTAGATAGATACGGAGCAAATTAGAGTAAAATTGAAGTAATTATATGTTGTTGTATAAAGAAAATTTAACTGGTTTTTAGATTTCATTAAGTTAGCCCCTTAATTAAATGTTTTTACTTCATTCTCCTCGCTTAGTAAGCTAGGGAATTTCTGAAACCACTATAGAGCTAAATTTTAATCTTACAGAGCATAATGGAGCAAAATTAGAGCAATATTTTTGTTTGGATGTGCGTTTTCATTTTAGGTACATATTATTATAATTAAGTTGGCCCACACAGTTTCAAACCATTTTATACTCTCACCCGATATGGTGCAAAATTTTAATCTAATGGAGCAAAATGGAGCAAAATGAGAGCATTATTTTTGGAATGATGTACATTGATTTTTCATAAGTATTTAATTATAATTAAGTTAGCCCACAAAGTTTGAAAAACGTTTAGTTTTTTACCTAATGTGGTGCAAAATTTTAATTTATGGGAGCAAAAGGAGCAAATTGGGAGCATATTTTGTGTGTGTAGTTTTTATTGTAAATGTGAAATTTTAGGTTACCGTTAATTTAGCCCACCGCTTGAAAAATAAGTATCAAGGCTTAACCGTATTGGAGCAAATTCGGGTTTCGATGGAGCAAATTGGAGCAAAATTGGAGCAATATTTTGATATTATCCTATTTGGAAAAATTCCATTTCGGCGGGCTAGCATTAAGTTGGCCCTTAGAAATTAAAGTTAATTTTGTCAGTTAATTGATATGGAGCAATATTTAAAAACGATGGAGCAAATCGGAGCAATATTAGAGCATTTTTATGGGACACTTTTTTTCTTTTATCTTTTACGCCCGGGCCAACTTAATCGAGCCCGACATACCGCTTTATTTCAATGATGAAAGTGAGTCAATTTTTAAATGCAGTTTCCGTAAATTAAATAAAGACGACAACGTACAAATAAATACGTCTGGAGGAAATAGATTAAATTTGACTGACATTCAAGCCTTGGCTCTTGATTCGGAAATCGATTCCGAAGATGAAGCAATTGAAACTCCTAGTTGCGAAGATGACGCATCTATGTCTAATTTTGAGGGTTTATTGAATTCGTTTTTTAGCGCTTTCAGTAATTCTCGTTCAAAAGGAAGTGTACTTGATAAAATTTTGATCAATCTTGCATCAACTACCGGAACAGTTAAATCGCTTAACGCCGAATTAACAGACCTAAAAAATCTGCATAGTGACCTCAAAGTACAAATGAACGAAATTTTACGCCAAAACCTCGATTTAAAATCGCAGGTTAATGACATATCTAAACATAGGTCTACGGTTAAAAATAGGCCGACAGAAAACGCTATCACTTCCGAACAAATAGTATACGAACATTTAGATAACGAAGAATGCACTAATGATCAAGATGAAGGTTTTACTCAAGTTAAATACAAGACGCGTAAAACATATTCGCAGTCTTTGCAGCAACAACAGCCGTTGAAAAATACATTAAAAGCCGCTAATGGAAGGTATTTCCAGCACTCAAAAAATAATAGTAACGCTAAACTTAACCCAAATAGAGCAAATAAGAAAAACATTAGTGTCGGCACAAAAAATTCTAACATTATTAAATCGGTTACTAAAGTTGTTTCGCTTCCGCCGAAAAAAGCCCTTTTTATTTCTCGTTTACCCAACACCGTAACGAACGAAGATTTTAAAAAAATTATAGAACTTGATACCGAGCTTAAAACTGTGCAATGCGTTAGACTGAAAACTAAATTTCCCGGTTATGCCTCATTTTACGTTACAGCGGATAACGATGAATTTGAAGCACTATCAAACCCTGATAATTTCCCATGGGACTGTTTTATTAACAAATTCTTTGGCGAAATTAAAGAAGACCAAAAATACCCGATAAAAAGCACGAGTGAGGAAAATTTAGCTACGCTTAAAAAACAAGGTATCGTGACCTTTGAAAACACTACAGAATAATCATGGATAGTACAACTAAGCTAATAGACAGAAATATCACGCACTGTCTAAATATACAGTATCACAACACCCGCGGTTTGCGTACGAAAAAAGAATGCTTTTATTCCAATTTAGTCCTAAATTCCCCTGATATTGTGGCAATAACTGAATCATGGTTTAATTATACACATTTCAACGAGGACTACTTTCCTAATGATTACCAGGTATTTCGTGCCGATCCCCCGACATTAAACGTAATTGAAAAGGGTGGAGGTGTAATTATAGCATCTAAAAAAGAACTAAAAACGATTTGACGGACAGACCTGGAAAAAATCAAATGATTGCGTATGGATTGAAATTAAATTAACCCGGGATACTAATTTATTAATTGGAAATCATTACCTAACTTCATATTGCTCAAACGTTGAACTACTGAATTATATTGAAGCTATCGGCGAAACCTTAGCAGATTACAAGCATCGGTGCATCTTATTGGGCGATTTCAATTTACCAGGAATTGACTGGTCTACTTTCGACTGTAGTTCATGTCTGTCTGGAGTCAAGCCAAAAGCAATAACTTTGACATAATTTGTCTCTACTAATCATTTAGTGCATAATACCAAATAAAAAAGGCAATGTTATAGATCTGGTCTTGTCTAACCACTATAATCTCAAAGTTTGTGACCTGGATAACCCTTTTGTTCCGGTAGATGACGCTCATCCGCCTTTAGAAGTTAATATGTCAATACCTAGAGCTGAAACTGAAATAGCGAGCGTTTCTAAATTTAATTACAAGAAAGGTGACTATTATGACCTTTATTCTCATCTAGAGTCTTTAAAATTACTCTGAGATATATCAAGCTATTGACGTGAATGACGCGGTTATTAATCTTACTAACCATGTCCAAAATGGCATGAATTTATTTATTCCTAAAAAAGACAATGATACTTTAATAAATAAGTACCCTGCATGGTTTTCTTCGGTATTAAAAAATGCCTACGTAGGAAGCGTTATATCCACCGTAAGCACAAGAGAACTAAAAGCCTTCATGATTTTAGTATTTATGGAGAACTTAGACAAGAAGTAAAAACGTTTATAAATAGGGATCGGTTAGAACATGAAACTAATATTGGATATAAATTAAAATCGGAACCGCGTAATCTTTGGACGTATGCTAATAGCAGAATAAAGGGAAAAGACGGCAATATTATATTAGAGGAAAATGGGGAGCTCATAACTGATGCAAAAGAGGTAGCTGGAAAATTTAAAGAACAATTTACTAACTGCAATGAGCCGTCAAATCACCAAGAAGATATTTCATATCCTAACTCAATTCCCTTTTCAACCATATCCGTAAACGAAGAAGACGTTAAAAACGCAATTTAAAAATTAAAAAATAAGCGTTCTACTGGGATTGACAGCGTACCAACTTTTATTATTAAAGGATGCTCTGATATATTTGCTCCAATCTTAAAATCTATCTTCAATTTGTCTATTAGAACTGGAAAGTATCCGAACTTATGGAAAAAATCTATTATTTGCCCAATTTTTAAGAAAGGATTTAGAGGGGACTCAATAAACTACAGGCCAATCTCACTTGTATGCATTTTCGGGAAAATATTTGAAACTGTCATTCATAATATATAATTGGTTCAAACCAATGATGGTTGAATCACAACACGGATTCTGTGTCGGAAAATCAGTAGAAACCAATTTAACGGAATTTATGGCATACACAGCAGAAAAATGTACTAAATAGGGGTCAAGTAGATTGCATTTTTCTCGATTTTTCAAAAGCTTTTGATTACATGAGTCACGGAATCCTTACAAATAAACTTAAAGGTTACGGTATTAATGGACACATACTAAATTGGACAACCAGCTACTTAAGCGATCGAACTAATATAATTAAATGCAATAATGTTTTAACAGATGTCGCTTTTGTATCAAATAGGGGCGTGCCGCAAGGGTCAGCACTTGGCCCTTTATTTTTTAATATATATGTTGATGATATCTCAAGCACTTTAAAGCGTGGCTCTGTTTTAAAGCAATTTGCAGACGACTCTAAATTATTTAAGAAAATTACTTCTGTTTCTGATTGTAAAACGTTACAAGAGGATATAAAATGCGTTGAAAATTGGAGTAGATATAACGAGATCCCTTTAAATAATGCAAAATCGGAATTTATATGTTTTACACGTAAAACAAACACAATGCATTATCAATACAAAGTAAACAATGCGATAATTAACCGTGTCGATAATACTCGTGATCTAGGTGTAATTTTAGACAGCAAACTATTGTTTAATAAACATGTGGAAAAGTTTATAAACAATTGTATGGTGCTTTAGTACGTTCACGGTATGAATTTGGTAAAGTTGTTTGGGGAGGTTGTAGTGAATATTTAATCTGTGATATTGAAAGAATACAAAGAAAATTCGTTTATTGTTATAGATATTACTTTGATAAAAGAAATAATTCTAATTATGAAGAAACTTTGATACGTTTAAAACTCGACTCTTTCTCTAGCCGTAAAGAATATATTGATATATTATTTTTGTATAAAGTTTTGAATAATAAAATAAGTAGTGCAGAGATTTTGTCGAAAGTAAAATTAAAAGTTCCTGTTAAAAATTAAGAGAGCTAGCCAGCCCTTTTCGACATAACGAAAAACTGCCAATTAAACCCAATTGAAAGAATTCAACAATTATACAATGAAAGGTTTTTTGACATTTTCTATATTAAATGTGGAATTTATTACGTGACTGTAAAATTAAAACGTAAATTCATAGAAATAAAGACGGGACCGAAAACGTTAGTGTAACTTTGTATAAAAAGAGGAAATTCGCTATTTTAAGTTTTAAATTGTATAAGTATTAGACAAAGGACTTCCGGTATATTTTAATTTTTAGAATTTTTACACATTTTTGTTATCGTAGTTGTAATTTATTTCTTGGACGCAATCGTTTAATATTTCTATAAATGTTTTATGGTCAAGTTTTGTATCAATAATAATATGCGCTAAATATTAATTTAACACTCCCTGTATCACTCTTAAAAGTGTTTTTGTACACGTTGTGGGCAGGCAATAAAATATATTTTCATTTTCATTTTCATTTTCATATACATTTATATTTAAATGTATATATAAATATACATATATACATTTATATTTAAATGTATATATAAATATACATATATACATTTATATTTAAATGTATATATAAATATACATATATACATTTATATTTAAATGTATATATAAATATACATATATACATTTATATTTAAATGTATATATAACTATACATATATACATTTAAATTTAAATGTATATATAAATATACATATATTCATTTATATTTAAATGTATATATAACTATACATATATACATTTATATTTAAATGTATATATAAATATACATATATACATTTATATATACCTATACATAAACATATATACATTTATATATACCTATACATAAACATATATACATTTATATATACCTATACATAAACATATATACATTTATATATATCTATACATAAACATATATACATTTATATATACCTATACATAAACATATATACATTTATATATACCTATACATAAACATATATACATTTATATATAACTATACATAAACATATATACATTTATATATACCTATACATAAACATATATACATTTATATATACCTATACATAAACATATATACATTTATATATACCTATACATAAACATATATACATTTATATATACCTATACATAAACATATATACATTTATATATACCTATACATAAACATATATACATTTATATATACCTATACATAAACGTATATACATTTATATATACCTATACATAAACATATATACATTTATATATACCTATACATAAACATATATACATTTATATATCTATACATAAACATATATACATTTATATATACCTATACATAAACATATATAGAAACAAACCATTGCGTCTTATTATCCGAGTGCTCCGTCAATTCTCGAATACTTATGTTCCACGTTGATCACACGTACAGTTTACAGAAATTGAGCTTGGTATCATCGTATACAATAGAGGAACGTGAATACAACGTGTACTATGACACCAAGCGAATTAATTGTTTGGGTATACTAAGCAAACACGTACGATACACTATAATTACCTAATATCTACCAGATATACACGTGTTATTGCTACTTGGGAACATATGTTTTAAACTTAAATTTAAAAAATTTCATATACGATTAAGACCAATAAGGTCAAAATTATTTGTTGTGGAGTGATAATTGAGTTTATTTTAATTTTCACTATCAATTTCTATGTCTACGTTAGCGAAATGTCAATAATTTTAATATTTCTAAAGTCTAGCCCTATTCTTTCAGTCAGATTGAAACCATATTTAAGAAACCCGAGTGCAAAAAGAGACTTTTCAGCCTTGTTGTCAATTTGATAATTCATGCGCTTTTTTTAGGTACCAAATTAAAATCATTTTTGTAAAAGGTATTTTTATAATGCTTTTCAATTAATAAATCTATTTCAATTAATACAGTCAGCTATACAATTGAAAACTACAACCTGTGTACTTTTGCTGTTCAATTTGTGCTAAGTTATAAATCTATATAAAATCATGTTTAAGGCTTTCATAAATTTCACATTTATTGTAATGCTGTAGTTGCTTTACATTAAGAATATCAACTTATTCATTAAAGTGATGAATGCGTGTACTAAGGTAATATTTAATTTTTGCTTGGGATTAAAGAAAGTGGCTCAAATTTTCTCATATTTTGACCATTTTTAATTATTTGATAAAATGTAGATTATCTTAAAAGCGGTGATTTTAGCTACATCAGACAATAGTTTTACTGTGTTCCCAATTTCAGTCTGGTGTACGGAAAAAAAACAATCATGTTTCTCGCCCGGCAGTCACTTTTGAATTTGAAGAAGATAAGTGCAATGTGAAATACTTTATTAAACGGATGACGATGCAAACCAAACGACGTATATTAGTTTTGTTGACACAAATTTCAAAGAAGGCAATAAAGACTGAGAGAGTTATTCCAATTAACCAGATTTTGAAAACAGGGAAAAGAAACCAGAAATCCATTGCAGTAAAAGCGCTGATTTCATCTTTGGACGAAAACACTAAGTTCCGCGCTCTCCAATCGTTGAGGTTCCGTTTGGGTTGATAGTAAGCTGTTTCAAAGAAACGAGAGGTCCTGTAAAAATTATTGGAACATTAAGTTATATTCTTTTCATATAAGAAAAACATGAATTTCTCATTAAAATAGTATTCAAATTCACTTTGAATAATGCCCTACTTTATATTAAATAAAACAATTCCCGTTAAATGATAATTTTAACCAAAATCGACCCTTTAAAAAGGCCGAATAAAATGAGCCGGGAAAATGTTTTACAGAAGAATATTTAAAATAAACAAATCTAGTTCGTGACAACGCTTGATTCTTAGATATTGAGCGTTCACAGCGGACGTTGTTAAATAAGAAAATTAAACCTAAAAAACCAAAGCAGTTGCTTGTTGAGAGGTTAACAAAATTTAATTGAAATTTTACAATTATTTAAAATATTCCAATATTTTATTCACTTAATATATTGAAAATTTTGACGCGGCCCTCAACGATATTCCGCCATATCCAGAGCGTACTCCTTAAAACGTCCTTAATCAACTGGTAGAATTTTGTTTATTTTAATTAAAATAAATATTACAAATGTCATTGACTAAAACGAACTTCAAATATCAATAGAACAAAAACTACTCTTAGAACAAAAATGGTATTATATTAACAAAGCAACGAAATTGAGAAATAGAAAACACAAAATGAACAATTATTAGAACGTTCACAAAACGTGAAATACATACGAGCGAGAAACTATTTTAAAGACAATAACCAACCAATTGTATTACCGATCTTAAACAATAAAATATATACGAAAAACAAATGTTAAAGCGAAATCAAAAACTATAAGTGATAGCACTAAGAAAAACTGTGTGGGCTGAACACGAAAACCCAACGAAGCGGGTAAAAATCAATATAAATAAAAAGTCGTAGACATGAATTGTTCCTCACATGTTCAACACTTTCGATGATCGAAATAAAACAAAAAACTAACCAATAGAAAAATATATTATAAGAAACCAATGAACAACAAGTTAATTCAAATACTTAGGAATCAATAAAAAGTCAGTCCAAATACCTACAGTAATAAAAATTATAAAAGAAGAAATATGGAATAATAACCCAATTAATCAACAAGGTAATTCAAATACTTAGAAATCCAGAAAAAATCCATCCAAATACCCACAGTACTAGAAAAAACCAAACACACCTAACCGTTAACAATTCCCGGCTATTAACGCACAAAAACCTTTGACTGAATAGTCAAGGCTAAACTCAATATAAATAAAACCAACGTTACTACTAGGGATTGCAATTGCTGGATCCCTCATCCAGCAATCCAGCTGGATCCAGCGCATTTTTCGGTCTGCAGGATCCAGCACCACGTTGGCAGTTTCATGAACTTTGGAAAAGGTTCATCAGGTGCCTTGGGTATTAGCCTAGCTGATTATTATTATTATTATTATTATTATTAAAACCGATCTTTTACAGCTGAGCCAATGACTGCCACGTCTACTAATTGCAAATAAATAATATCGTAGACATACCATGGAGGAATAACAGGATAAGTTTAAATTTGTCACGCTATTTAGTACAGTACGACCGCCAGGTGACGCTTGTATCGCCTTTCAAAAAAACTCCTGTTAGTTATCCATGGAAAACTTCCGAGGAGAGGTATATTTTGGCGTGCATTTTTGATAAAATTCTTTTGTTTTTTGAAAAATATATAAATTGCTGGATCCGCGTTGGATCCAGCTGGATTGATGTCGGTCCAGCAAAAATCCAGCTGGATTGAAAACCTGCTGGATTGCAATCCCTAGTTACTACATTACTGAGAATGTATCACACATTTAAAGCCGATAAGAAAACACGTTAAAAAAGTTACGAGTTAGGTAAGCAAAAAAAAAGGCATAAGAGCACGTTTTATAAACTTGAAATTGTTTTCATAAATGAAACATTACACTTGAAAAGTAAATACTGCTTACGTCACGGCCTCCCCGCGGAGAAATTATAAAAATCTAACTTTGTAGACCATCCAGGGGTTCTACCCTTTAACCCTCTTATTTCTGCCAACCGCGATAAAACAAGATTTGACCTCAATGGTTTCTTACGTTAAAAAATTTGAGACTTTATTACCTATTAACTCTTCCGTTTAAGTGGAATATCTAATTTTCAGTGAAGTGTAACACGTATCGATGGTTCTGTGGTAAAACGCTCACATGTCATGCCAGAGGGCTAGGGTTCGAATCACGCTTGTCAAATGACTGTAATACGTAGGCCGTAAACATTTGGTGGGAACCCTGCCATTTGTACGTTGAGACGTTTATCGTAACCTTCAGCAGTCGGTCCGTCCCAACAGTCAATAACCAGTAGAAGTTGGAGAGTTGTTTTCCAGTACCAGTGGCGTAGACAAGGGGGGGGGGTTTCCGTGTCCAGACCCCTCCCTTGGGCCTACCTTTGACTGTACTAAATTTCCACCACCGTCTCGACCCTCCTCTTAACATTCACATACTTCGACCCCCCTTGACGAATCTCTGGCTACGCCACTGTCCAGTACATAATAAATAAAAACACACATATCGTTGAAGAACACTTTACAAGCATACAGAAGAAATCATACACAAAACAATACACACAATTAGATAACATACGCAATTAAAAAACGCGCTTCCGTATTTTCAAGACCACATAACCACATAACTATTAAAGCAAACCGCAAAAAAAAGAGATACGTGGTTTTGGAAATAAATGCGTTTTAGAAAACATTTAAACAAATCGCAAAACTGCGAATGCGGTGATTGCACTTTGCCCCGAAAACCGCAAATGCGTTTCCACTGCTAACAACAGACACACACACATTCCCCCAGACAGACAGACACACAGACACGGTGCATAGTCCCCTCGGAGAGGTGAAAATAACTATTGGCAAATGTTGTCAATCTCTATACGTGTATTATCACCGAATTGCTAGAAAACATTGTATTCTTCATTTAAAAAACTAAATGAATCTGTGAAAAAAATGGTTGCTTACAAGTAATCTACTTTTTCCAAGAGTTCCTCTCCTAATCGTTGGTTGAAGAACAAAACATCGTAATTCGAATAGTACTCAGTGTTTCCAATGAAAAGCAAAGTGCCGTATTGTTTCAAATACTTTTCAAGTTCTTTGGCATAACCATTTGCGAAGGGTAAATAGTAGAAGATGGCTCCTCGACCACTCGTGATGGAATGAAACATTGCTTTTTCACCTTCACCTTTGTAAACGTGATACACCATTCTTTTTTTACCAATATTTCTAACCAATCGAAAGGAATATCCTTCGCTGTTCTAAAATAATTAAAAAATAAATGATTTAAAGATATCTATAGAGCAGCAGCAATTTAAACCAAAGAAATGAAAGCAAGATGATGTTTCCAATCACAGCTATCTACTTTTACAAAATATGCAAATAAACTGCTAAGGGACATTTCCTCATTATTAAGCTAACAATAAACCTTTTACTTTTTATGTTTTCTAGTATTGGAATACCATAATTTGTTTTAACAACATCGAAATATATTTAAAGTGGGAATATGGGCTTACCCGATTAATAGTTAGGGATTTTTTAGTTATGTCGGCTGGGTTGCCACCTTTTTTTCATAATCAAATTCCCTGACTTATAGAGGGTTTTCCTGACCATCTTCACTGACTTATTTTGTGTCAAGATTTTGTATTTTTTAAACAATATTTTAATAAATTTTCCAATTTGCAACCAAAATTAAATTCCCTGACATTTCCCTGATTTTTAGACTTCTTTTTAAAATTCCCTGATTTTTATACGAATATTCAAATTCCGTAAGTTTTCCAGGAATTCCAGGTTCTCTAGATACCATGGCAACCCTGTGTTGGTGACGCCATCGCCGTGGTCGTCCTGGCCGACATAATTTGTAACAGCGTCGATCATTCATTCTAAAGGAAACCTTTCCATACCGTTATTTTTCCAAAATATTTAAACAACAACTGGTTTCTTTCAAAGCAAGGTTTAATTAGTTTAAAGTAATTTATCACGTTTTGGAGGTGCTTTAATAAACGCTTCGATAAATTATTCGCCTGAAAAAAAAACAACCGTCAAAAGGAAGGATTTAAAAATTAAAAATGAATGAATCTTGATAATATCTAGCATTTGTTGGTCGCACATGTCAAAAAACATTTTGATAATAAAATTGAGCCACGCGGGGTAAGTAATATCTTTATGCATTTTCCCTTCCGAACCTGGAAGCTTCTGACTATACATTAAAGCTGTAGATGTTTTTTAAATCAATTTCATTTACGATCTTACCCCAACTACGACATATGGGAACTTTTACATACGCTTCACGCTTTATGATAATTATCGACACGGCCCACCTATCAATGTCATTCGTTTTACAAAATACTTCTTATAGGTTACACGCTTCCAGCCGATTTAAAGTAAATAATAAGATTTGGGAACCCAGCGAAATTAGAAAACGTTTGACTGTTGTAGCTTCTTATGGATTTATTGGCGTCGGCATGATTTTTGCACTGGTAATTTGGTAAAGCTTGGCGCACCATCATTGCTAATGAAGGTGATGTTTTAGTTACAAGTGGAGTCGCTTGTTGATTTTGGGATGTCTAATCATGTTCAATATTTATATGCAAAAAAAACGTTTCCAGGAAAATTGTGGTGCACTTCGGATTTATTTCAAGGGGCCCAGATTTTCGTTGTTATTCGGTTTTTATTTATATAAAAGAACTTTAATTTGCTAAAATTATATTACGACTAGGTAAACTTGCCATTCCATAATGGACCTGTAAGTGGTATTTATTATGCATGGTTATTTAAACATAAAATGAAAAATATTTTACCAGAATCCAATAAGTTATAACTAAATCTTGTATTAGATGCAAAATCAAATCTTTTCTGGCGACTAAATCTTCCACTGTGTTGATCAAAGACCCTTTTTCGGCGATAAGAATTCCTTTTAAATTTCCAGAGTAAGCTTTCATCAGAATCGAAGTAGCTAAAAGCCAGCCACTGAAAGCTAATCTCAAAGAAGAACGTCTAGAACGAATGTCGGATCCTAAAAATTAATTAGGCGGGATAAAATGAGTAAGAGTATGGTGGCGAGATTTTCATTGTGTAATAATTGACTGGTACTTGTGTCTCCAAATTTGTTATTCTAGAGTTATCTAATACTAGTCAAGTTAACAAACTCAACATAACAGTGACAATGAACAAAATCTTATTTTTCCAAATAAGTGCCACATCGTTAGGCCTCTGTATCTGGATTGAATTTAATCTTTGCAAGTGGAATTTGAGCTCTCTTAACAAGTCGTATTATTGTGGTAAGACTCATTACTCTTATAATAATAATAATAATAATAATTTGGCTTTTTAGTGAAAATTGGGTCTTACAATTGTTAATTGGCTAAGTCGCTAGGCGACTTTTATGCCGAAAACATAACGGTTATATTTCCGGAGCTAAAAAAATATAGTAGAAAAATTTAGATTAACAACAATGTTGTAAAACAAAAATAGAGAATCCAATCAAACAAAAGAAGAAATGGTATCAGATTCATTTCCAAAAGGATTTTTTTCTTTTTCTTTTCTACTTTTTTTTTCTTTTTTGACTTGAGATACAATTTTACAAATATGGTTGGTTTTTATTTATGTATTATAAGACCAGGTCTTTCATAATAAATTATCGTGCGGCGTTTATAATGCTTAGTGTCAGTTAAAAATATGATTAGATAATTAACATTTTCCCTCCAAATTGCGGAAAAACATGATAGTACTAGGTACTAACAGCTTTTAGAAAAATTCCTAAAATATATATTTTAGTTTCTTTATTCGACCATAAACATTCCGAGGACATGCATCAGATTTATAGCCCGGTGTACCGGTAAGATTGAAACCACACCACCGGAGGTCCATCATCATATGCCCAACGCCAGCGTCCACACGCCCGGACAGGTGAAAAAACCACGACGCAAGCCGCTCAACCCAGCAGAAGGTGCAGCAATGGACCGACCAACTCGCCACTTCGCACACGGCAGTGGGAATGAGAGCGCATGCTCTGGCAACGCCAGCCGACACCCCACCTAGAAAGGTAGAGAGCCAAGCCCATTGGAGAGAGCTCCTAAAGGGGAACGGTGGGCACACAGCAGCCCGCATAACCCGGCACAGCGGGCACCGGATATCCCGGTGGAACTCGAAAAGGCCGGGAGATGGGTCCGCCGTGCTCTCATACGGAGGCCCGCAGCCCCACAGCAGGCTACTCAATCCGCCGAAACGGCCAGGTTGCCTGGACCCTGTCCGTTAGCCCGGGCCGAAGCCCAGTTACCAGCCCACACCGGACCGAAGTCGGAAGTGGAGATAGGACCATTTAGACGGAGCTAACATCTCCTAGTGCGCTACCGCCCGTGGTGGGTTACAAGAGCCGGACCCCAACTCCCCGGTATAGCCACCAGTTATTGCGCACTCCGACCCGTTGTGGGCCAACATTCCGAGGAGTAAGAGTTCATTTAATAACAAAACTTACAGTGGTAAAGTTTTATTTTAAGAAAATTGATTTTATCCTTTCTAATACTAATTCGCCGAAGCAAGTAACGTTTCTGTGTTGCTTCATATTACCATTTAAAAGGAATACATTTTTATTTACTAATGTTCTAAATTAAACAAAAGGCTCGAAGAAGTGTTCTTTGTACCAGATTTTTATAAAAAAAACGACATTTTAAGAAAGTACCATATTAATATTAGGAAACATTATCCATTTGTCTAAAAATATTTTATCTATTGAGCACGAGATACCCATCTCATCGTTAAATAAAATTGCAACTATCAATATAATGTGCTATCAATTTTGGGCCTAGAATAAGTGCTTGATCTTTCGCTTGTAGCACTATGGATAGCAAGGAAAACAGAACTTAAATGGATATTCGATACTATGACCTGCTACCCTAATGTTGGGCATCAGCTGTTTTCGCTATATGAGAGAACCTTTAAAAAATATACATCAATCAATCAGCTATATGTTTCCCTAGCAAACACTTTTTCTAATTTTCGGCACTGCTTGTCCCAGTCCTGGCCTCAGTTTTGTGGACTAGTAGGACTAGAGATCGGCGTTTGAATAAGAAATTATACAACTATTTCTTTTATTCATAACCGACAATTATCGAAAAAACCCCAAAAAAAAAACATTATTTTTGCATGTTAAATCGCTGTTTATTCGTATAAAATGTTCATAAATAAAAAGTTAACAAATTTTTTTAAGATTAATCAAAATTTTTCCGGTTAATTTATTTGTTCCGCCGATCTCTAAGTAGGCCTAGACATTAGGCATTTGCAGCTCATTGCAACGTAAGGGGGGAAAGTACCTATCTGTAAGTGATTGTGAGTGACAAAAGGGGTGCCAGGTGATGGTCGTTTTTCCAGTAAACTAGCTGGATCCAAATTCGTAGTATATGGAAAATAAATTTTGTACTTTTCTGGCTGAAACATTTCCTCCTACCACAGATCTTCAGTTTCGGTTTCCCAGGAAAACGTGCAGAGGTTAACGATAGGCCGCTCTTGGCTCGTACGGCACGAAGGGCATTCCACCACCCCCCTTAGAATTCTCAACGAACCACAAATAGTGGGCTTTACAAGTCAGAAGTTGGTTTGTTTATACGTTATTCCTTGAGTGTAAGCTAAGCTTAGAATTAATGGTAATTAAATAATTTTGTAATTATTTATAATTGAAACTTAGCTAGCTTCTACGACAATAACCAATTGTGGGAACTTTCAAACGTACTTCTGAGAATATACTCTTAAACGCGCCTTCCCAATCGACCGCCATTACCTTACAGTCTCCAGGGAGGGTGATGAAAAAACCGGTTTGGGGGGTTTGAAATTTCTGCGGTAGAGGGCTTGCTCGTTGGTTGTCTGTAAGAAAATGGCGGCGCCCAGTAAACGCTTCTAAAAAGAGTGTATTGGTGAAGGTTTTAATTACGTGTGGGCTTGGACGGGACCAATAGTACCAGGCCTTTGGAATCACTTAAACTTCAGCTCCCAAAACTGACAGGCTCAATAGGTTTGATCTAACCCGGTTTGATATTTCCACCAATGGCTTAAAATAAAGTCACATTTTTGGCCAATAGGACGACGTGATTGACGTCATACTAGTCATGTGATGTTTTAAAATCGCGTTCGCTAACTTTAAAGTCCCACCACAGGCAAACAACATGAAATCCGCTATAGATCAAATTAAACAACATGAAATCCGCTATAGATCAAATTAAACAACAAAAACAGCTAAAACAACAGAAAAAAATAGAAAAGAAAGAATTATTAATCGAAGTGTTAAGAAAAGGAAGATTCATTTAGGGAAATAAATGTAAAGAAAAAAGTGATCGAGACGCTAGAGGGCTTAGTCAAAAGTGGCAAAGGAAATGAACATGAGCAGTGAGTAAAATTATTAATAAAATTATTTTAAAATTAACGTGAAGTGCGAACAAGCTACTAAAGTTCAAAAAAGCAAATTTTTAAGTTTGCTAAGCCTATCAATATAGTTGTTTTTTTTTAATGATTTTATGTACGCAAAAACTGAAGCTAAAAGTGTTTGGAAGTATCTAAAAGGGTACTTCGGTACCCAATATTCAGCTATTAGATTAAAAAAGTCTGGCCAGGAATATGATGAAGACAAAGATTTTGATAAAGTTGCCTGCCCTTATTTCAAATCATAATTATTTCTAAAATATGTTTGTGACAAAAGGCCGTTAGTATTAAAATTCAAAACTGACTGTAATATATTTGTACAACTATAATTTTGTTCATAATTTTTAGTACGTCATCAAATATTACGGCTACATCAAATGCGTCAAATGAAGATGGGATGGAAGTTGATGAGGTACACTAACCATTAGTAAAAACAACAGTTGATCTTATATCTCTTCGATAGAAAATAATACTTATATCGTGGAGATAAATTATTAACTTCTGATTAAAAGAATAAACACAAATTTTCTTTAATTTAAGGTTTGTCAAAAATTGGGGATGAAATTGAGGATTTGAACAACGTTTTAAACAGTAATTGTAGTACGGACGCATTGCCAACCAAAACTGATGACTTTGTCGATAAAACTGAAGAAAAAAATCAGACGAAGTTATCATAGTTACTGAAACTAGCGAAAACGACATTAATAATATTTTGGAATTGGTAAAACCAGTTAAAACTTAATCTCCGGGTACGAGCCGTCTTCTACTTCAAAAGCCATATTCCAACAAAAAATGGAAAAAGGATGAACTAGAGGAAATCTAAATCGATAGAGAAATTAATCAAATGTTTGTCGAATAGTTAGATTATTATCTTTAATTATCGGTTCGCTTCAAATAAGTGAACAATTTATCAACCAGAAAGTGATCGAATAGACTGATTTGCAATTCATTTAGCAGAAGCGATGCGTGAAGTTAACAGTTGTCTATCAAGGCGGTGTGAAAGGAAACTTTTGGAAGTTGTAGATCAATTTGTTGAGGAATCAGACAAAAAGCAAACAGCAAATAAACTTTTTAACCTGTTATATTTAAGATGTTTTAAGAAATATTAGTTTTAGTTCAAGGTTGTTTTTAATCTAACATTTTCTTGAGTTTAATTTTCAGTACTTTGTTAATTGATAAGAAGAGGTAAGAAAAATTATAATTGTTCTTAAAATAGATAATCTGTTTTATCTAATTATTATTTTAAACAAAATTAAAACTGTTTTTCCCAGTGTTAATTTTTCATCACTACTTTCAGTGATGATAATATAAATCAAATACATGATTTTTATACACAATTTTAAATTTTATCCTTCGGCTTTTTGACCTTCGGCAAATTCCATTGCCTTCTTTACTGGCAAAATAATCCGAATAATTATCTCTAATTAATTTAGCTTCAGCAGAAAACTTCTAAGTTCTAGCTGGGGTATAGAGTAGATTTTGAAGCGCATGAGATGGACCTGCTTCTTGTTAGCTTCCATTTATTGTATTTCCTAAACTGTCAGTAAAATCAGCATTACCCGTTGGCAATAAACTTAATCAATTTCTTTAAAAGATTTTTCTTCTGATAGTTTAAAGTTTTGGAGAACAACTGCCGCCTTAGTAACTCTATCCACGTTAGCTGGTTTCAAGTTTATAACACTTTGAAATATAAACCAGCGTGCCCCCATAATTCTGAATGCATTTTAACTACAACGGCTTTTAAGTAATTGGAAATTTAGTATCCCATCATAGAATTTTTAACTATATCTGTAGTTAAATACTCTTTTCTTCGTGTCCAGTTTTTTTCTCGCATACTGTTTAAGGGAATCAGGTCTCAATTGAAAGGCTTCATAACCTGTAAGTACGTGAGGTGCAAACCAATTCCAGCGAGGTAATTTACACGCTTGGGGACACCAAACTATTATTTTCAAGAGCACGCCCAATAGCTGAGAGATGAAAAACTCTGCCATCAGAACTAGAACCATATGCTTGAATGTCAACTACAAAGTACTCATAGTTTCCATCTACCACGGCCATTTAAACAATGGAATTGGTTCCCTATATTTATTAAGATTTTAGTTTAAAAAAAGGTTGAATAGTAATAAAAATGGTACACTGTTAAAAATAAAGGTCTTATTTTAGACCTTTAAAGTGCTTAAAACATTTTCCAATATTTAAGACCATTCAGGGTTTTATCATAAAACATATTAAAACCTTCTGCTCCCCAAATTCAGTCCTTTGGTGGAGTGTTTAAGTACTTATTTTACTCTTTTATCCATTTTACTTCATAAACAGTAAGAAGTTCATCCTTTCTAACTTTATTTTCAGTCCTTTATATGCCCTTATTTAATACTTTTATTATTATTATTCAATACGACTCAATAGATTAACCATTAACATGGCCAGATTAAGCTGGTTTTCGCTAGGGGGAAATAGTCGTTGAAAGAGGGGAGTTGATCACGTAAAGAATCATTTAATACTTTCAGTTTTTGATATACACGTAGGAAGAATTCTGTGGTGCCGATATTTGGGTTATAATAGTTTGAAGCCATAATCAATATCCCCTATATTTAAATCTGTTATCACATTTTTAAAGACTTAACCTTAGTTAAATATTCCTGGTGATTGGAATTTCTTCGCATTATGTTTTTTTTTAAAGAAAATATTAAAAAAGAAATAACGTAGTATTCAAATACTAGTCCCGAAATTGGTCCATATCATTTTTTTCTTCGTTTAAGGGAATTAAATGGGTATTCAAAAGGACTAAATGTTAGAACATAACATTTTTATACCTTAACCACCAGGACTGGAAAAGGTTTATTCTTAGGGCTCGTTCCCTTTCAATACCCCAAAAGGTATTGTATTAAACATGAAAGAGTAAAATGGGTCTAAAATAATTGATTAGACCGTTTTCAGTAACCAAAAGGTTTGAAATAAATTAAAAGTAAAATTTTGGTCGTTTTATAAACCTTCATTTTTAACAGTGTGCCTTGTAATTATAATACAACGAGCCACTTTAACCTAGCTGTTCTATGGCAAAATATTTGTTATAAACTGCACCACAGCAGTTAGGAAATTGCCAATTGCGGCCAAATATGTTAGCTAAACTTTTCCAATCCTCGAGATTAGGGGGCTATTTGAACACCAAAGCACATTTTTTTGCGACCCAATTTAAAATACCTTCAAGGTCGGTTTACTGTTCATTCGTCGGAGATTTTGCTTTACAGGGATAAGGAAAAAACAATCGAGAGATGGCGCCAGTAGTTCTTAAATTGCAGTCAAAACGTACTACTCAAGATTTTCTGAAATTAAAAAAAAATCCTTACTTCGCCCTGTCCCTGTGGCTTATTTCCCAGTTATACGTCAGTAAACCCACCTATATGAAATACACAAACATACTTTTAGTTAAATAGGTTGTAATACATTCCATAAAGCATCAAACGTCTCTTTTATTACAAAATGTGTTGTTGATATGGCAACTCTAAAACCGAATGCGTTACTAATTTGGCTATCGCCAGTGGCTAGGTACCTAAAACATATTCGTTATGAGTTTTTTATTCATCCAAAAGTTATTTAAAAATAATGAACCTTAATGTAATTGCTAGCCGATGTTGTGGTGATACGGCTCTCTTGATGGTGGTGATTTTTTTAAGGGATTGCTAAAGCATTTGAGAAAATTTATCTAAGATTTTAGGAGACATTCTACTGAAATTTTTTAAATATTCAACATCGTGTTTCGTCGACGATTTCATTTAAAAAATAAGAAATACACAATATATATTTATATTTCATTGGCATACCAAGACCCATAATAATATACAGATTTTTACCAAAGTGTGGAAATAGCCTTCAGTTTTTCAATTTTTTCAGATGGGAATAACCCACCCACGCCGAAATACTCTTTCCATTCTCCTTTTAATTATCATTTTCCTTTTTAAAAGGACAAATTTTAGTTTTCATTAAAAAACATTAGACGAATCTCTACTGAATCGTCCATTTTGAAATAATGTGCATGTTGGAAATTGGTATCTTTAAAGACCCAGTTTACATTTTCATGTTTCAGATTGTGCAGAACAGATTGAACTTCTGTACCGGTCTAAAATTCATCATTTTTCCCATGAGCTTGCTTTCTTAAAATGTGTGGTGTCTTCTACATGACCTTCCACAATAGTCAGATCTATCTTTGACTTAATTACAATTAAATTTCCAACAAAAACATTTCAGTAACAACTAGTTGTTGATTATTTCCATATTTTACAATTCGCAAACGTGCGCAAACAATTGGCGCTGGCCTTGCATAAGTATGCCATATAGCTATTTTTTAAATGAAACCCTGTGGGCAGGATAAATAACTGCGCTTCCAACTTAAGAGATGAAAAAGATAAATTACGAAAACGGACATGGACAACGTTTTAAAATCAACGCGCGTTTCAGGCTTCACGATTCTGTAATTCAGATAAAGTTTTAATGATCACCAATTAAATAATACAACGAATTCATTTTCATACTCTTGACTTAATGTTTTAGGAAAAAAAATGATTTTAGATACTTGAATTTAGGTAATATAATTCAGAGGAAAACTTATTACCGATTAGCTTAGCTAAAACCTAAAAAAATATTAGGTGGATGTCATTGAGCGACTTTTAAAGCCATTTATTCCGGTAGTTATAATTCGTAAGAGAGTGGTGGCAAGCCCTCGATGCCACGCGAGCCTACAACTAACTTCAGTAACAATTAACCGTAAATCTGGTCTAGTGGTTATGGAGAGGGGCAACTAAAGAACTCGGGGGAAAAAACCCTTCAGCCAGTGAGGAGAGATTTTTAAATCCCAACAAAGAAGAAGTTGTTCTGAGTTTTCATCCACTGCCACACGCTAAGATCGAACTCGGATCGTCTTGCTACGACGCGAAGTCGCTAACCTGTCCAACATCCCACTTATAAGTCATAAAGTGGGATGCGCTTTTACTAAACGAAAGCTCAAACCCACGAAGTTCTATAACCTTAACTTTTTGTACCAAAAAATGTTTTGTTAAAAGCCTCTTAAGTTATGAAAATAAAAATATTTTGTATTTAACAACTATAACACTCACCATTTTGCAATAAATGTGACAAATAAAACCAGAGATATTTTAAAGAATTGAGCACATATTTATTCAATGCAACCTTTAACCGTTTTCTTGAAAGAGGCAACATTGAAAAGATTATCACGAACAAAGACGTCGCCATCCACACTTCCCAGGACAGTCCTTGGATCGAGTACTGACTCGGGCCTCGTGCATTTCCGGCCTTAACCGAGGAAACGAGTACGTAGCTTCCGCTATAACATGGGGGACTTCGGTGAACTGTATCATTTATAAAAGTTCTCGCAAAGAAGAAAGTTCCGGTGTCAACTGACTACAAAATTTACGAAAGATATAGTAAATTGAAAATATATTAAAGTTATTATTCAAAAAAGTATTTATTTTTCGTCAAGTTGATATGAGGTTAAGGCTCTGAACTGTTTTTAAGGTTAAATAGCTTTATATTGAAAAAAAAAAATACATAAAAAACTTTTAAATAATTTTGTGGCAATCCATATCTTGGTCTAATTTTTTTCAATCGCCAATAAAATGATTAAATTATTAGTATGTTATCGAATGTGAAAATGATGTCTTAAAACGCTTTTTGAAAGTAAATAATTCTAAAAATGTAAAAGATCATGCTTTAAACTTGTTTAAACTAAAATAAGATAAAGTTAAAATGGTTTTTAAATGCATATGGAAAGACCATTTTATCGGTAGAGAATAAAATGCATTATATAGATTTCTACAGGGAAAAATTATGACTCCTAGGATAGCAAATCAAATATTTGATGTAAACAGCAAAGTGGAACAGTAGAACACATGTTTATAAATTGGGAAATAACCAAATGGCTATTCTTCCAAACATCAAACCAATTATATTTTTGAAATGAGTTGATATTCAGCGAAATAGTTTTTGGTACCGTGTAAAACAGAGCTATTTATTTTCAAATGTAATATCAATTTTGCTGAATATTGGGAAAATAAAAATGTATTTTTCCTATCAGGAAGCCATGAACGTATCTAATCACAACTCAAATATAAAATAAGAGAATATTATTATTTATTATTATGCATTTGTAACCATCATTTTGAAATTTCCAAAAGAAATGAAATACATTGGTATAAAGCACTAGAAATAACAAAGTGTTGTAAAATAACGGATTAAGTAACTATTGTTTACACTTATCATATTTTGAATGTTTTTATTGTGTAAAAAATTAAAGTTTTTAGGTAATATGTTTTTTTTGTTGTTGTTGGGTTTTCGTTTATTTAAGCTAAGTTATTTCTTTTTTTTAGGCGATTGTGACGTGTGGGACAATTCAGTCCTCTCATCCATTTGATTAAACAGGGCAAGATATGTGTAACGGCCACGCCAACGGGGGGATACGTGGGGACAGGGGTGAGGATACCCGTGGTGGAAGTATTCCGACCACCCGTTGGGGGATTGGTGGTCTTCCTCACACGGCCATCCACAAACTCTGCTTCCCAGACGCTTGGGATTACAGTAGTACGCCACTACTCCCGGCGCTTAGTTATTTCAACTGTATATTTTGTGATTTCTCTATAAACGCCTACCTGCTAGTCAGGTTGAGTAAAAATAATAAAAATAAAGTTAAATTTTAGAAGTTTAAAGATTATGTTACATTTAATTGTATTGCATTTTCATGTATTAGATTATTCTTTGACTTCAAATATTCCTCGCTGATATACTGAAGTCTATAAAATAGAAAACATATTATTACCTTTAGCATAAGCAGCATTAAATCTTTATTTTTCACATTTTATATTTGCCAAATAGTCATAATTTAAGGTTAGTCAGTTTGGCCAACGACCATATCATTCTTTACGTGACCTAGGAGTGACCACACACTGAGAGTTGTAACACAACTGTCAGGTAACAATGCCGGATACATTTCAGATGCCAGCCCTTACGATGGAAAAACCAAGGCTTATTGAAAATTGAAAGGCTCACGAAAAGATACATAAAGCTCAATTTGGCAACAAAATGATCGAAATTTGATATCGGAACAATAAAGTTACTATAACAAAAACTAGTTTTCAATCAAACATTTGTTATTTTCTATTTTAAGGCCAAAACCCCTTTCTCGCTTGTATTAATCCAAACCAAACTAGACCAAAGAAGACTATCATTAACGGAAATTGTTGAGTCATACTTTTGTATAATTTGTTACTTCTGCTAATACATAGAAACCGCAACTCAAGAAATACAGGTAAAGGTTGTTATAATTTTGTCTACAAACACTTGATAATTACTAAGCTTATTCATAAGCTTGTATATTAATAAATTAAATAGCGCTACTGTTTAAATATTTTTTTAATAACGTGGAGCACTATTCAACGGTCATTCTGAAATAGAGATTTCACATTGGGAAAATTTTGTTTCAGTATTGAGCCTCAACAATAAATCTATAACTTCAAGTGCAGACTGTTACATTGAAGTAAGGTGCACATAAGTCACTTCACAGTTATAGCTTTCATTTTTCTTTTAATTGCGGAAAGAAGCAAAACACACTCAAGTCAATAAACAGAGCTCTTTCTTTAGAAAAAGAATAATTTGTAATTTCAGTGTTACCTTAACCCTCTAACTTTTGAAAGTAAAATTTTCTTTAACAAAAATAACGTTAAATTGGAGGTAATGGTTCAGAATCCAGCTGAACTGAGACTTCTAGAGGCGGCTTTGGAAAGCATCGAATTAATAGGATTATCTAGGCACTGAATTTGACTTCTTATAGCGTGACTTTTATTTCAACGAAATAAAAAAAATGAGTTTGAAACGAAATCTTTGGGTGCTTTCTAGCGGTATTCCCAAAAACATCTTGCGGTATCGCCTCCATTAACTGAAGTGCCCAAATATTTTCCACTAACCTGACGTTCGGTAGATTATGTAAAATAAGCTGAAGCAGGAGGAATGCCGGTTCGAAATATGGATCATTCCTGGATCTGTAGAATTCATTAACATAGGATGCCCAATGCTTCAAAAAAATAATTTTGTTAATTTATTTTGAGGCTTTTCTACAACAGAGTTGTGAAAGTACCATATTTTAAAATATTCACTTAGTTTTAAATTCTTATTAAGCGAAAAGATTATTCTTATATTATTTTGTTACCAAAGTGTATTGTCCGTTTACATAAATGAAGACCTTTTGCGAAAGATCAAGAATTATCCCTAATAATACGAAATTACTTTTTTAACACCTAAATATTAACTCATAAATTCTCTAAAATACCAAGTGTCATATTAAATCGAGATAACGCGTGCTTCTGTGAGATTAAAACATGTCTCAATACCTCTCCGAGTGAACTTTGTTCCCTAGGAGGGGTATTAGAATCACCGTGCAAGGGTATGTGTGTTGTTGTGTTTCGAATGCGCTCTCCGTCTTCAGTCAATGACTTTTGGAACAGACCGAGTGCTAAGGGTAACGTTAAACGCCTTCGCATCCAAATAATCAGGTATACATCTTACTTGCTAAAGCGTCGTTTGGGGTTTGAATCCGGGCCCTAATACTTGAGAGCCGAGTGTTCTATACCACAGAACCACCGCCACACATTAGGAATTACCTAAAATTATATATTCGGCTTAAGCGGACGCGTATATTAATAGTTAAAAGAGTTTTACGTTTTGGTTCTTATTTAAATATAAAGGGACTTCGTGTTCGATTTAATTTATGTCGTAAGGTATTTCAAATGTTGCAACTTTTCGAACTCGGGCAATCCTACTTGTCAAGCGAGTGCTCTACGACCGAATCACTGACACTAATTATACTACAACGCTATAAAGAGACACAATTTTGGGGAAAGTCCGTCTTCCTTTCTTTTTTAATTCACTTATTAACGTCAATTTATTCTAAAATAAATTTACCGAATTGTATTTTTGTTCTATAATTTTGTTTTATGATAAGACTGCTGAAAGCAAAGTGAAACTTTTTACAAGTTGGCAAGCCAAATATACCTTTCCTCGTAAGAGTTTGTCCATGGAGAAATAAAAGAAGGGCCGACTCAGCCTTTGGGCTATTAGCCCAGGACAGATAGACTAAAAAATGCTTGACCAGGAACATTTTCCTATTTAGTTGAAAATTCCTACATGGGTTAATTTTGGCCCCAAAAAATATACCAAAAGTCCTCACCTCTAGAGCGTAAGCTTTCGCCAAGGAATCTATTATTGTGTGCTTAGTTTAACTTTAAACTACCACTTTACGAATGAGAATTTGCCTGTAAATCACGTAAGTTGTTATTAATATTTGAAAGATACGCTTTCGATAGTATAACGTGTGTTCTTCAATCAGAATGAAATGCTTGATTTTTCAACTGGATATATATCGAGAGGAGACCGTAGATGTTCAAGAGTTATCGATACCATAATAAACGCGAGTGTTTCCAGATCAGATGGCTTGCATCAATTTCTCTTAAATATTGAATCAGTGACGTTACACGTTGAGTGTAGAAGCAATATACACGTACATCTTCAATAGCTAAGGCTGTCGCTTCTCAAACTAATTAGATAAATAAAACTTGGGACAGTAGGCAATGCCTACGCTCATCGGTTATTGCATTCTATTTTAAATTGTTCTGTTTGTTTTGTGGTAAATTGGCTGACCAAGCTAGCTACAAAAAGAAAACGCAGAAGTACAGAAATAAGGTCCAAGAAGTTAGAACTCTGTAGTTCATAGAAAGCACTAAAAATAGAACTCGATCGCGGAACGATAGCTGGAGTGTTGCCGTTCTAGCCAGAATTGGCGACTCATTGGATTTAGTCTCTGTAGTAGCGAAATACCATAAGAAATACCTTGTTAACTTTTATATAACTGAACCAGAGATGGTAAATAATGATTCAATCGAAAATAGACCAAAAACTCCTATACCACAATATTCCGCGTCAGCTACAGCTTACGAGAAGCTGACCATTTACCTTGAACAGAATGACAAATATCAGTATGACATTAAATAGCTATATGAGAATCTCCAAGAGTTCTGTGAAAAGAGAACTTGTTATGCTAAAAAATCATTTCAGATAAACATTCGCAGATTAATTTGGAAATAGGATAGCGTTAACGGATATACCATTACTTCCAAGTTACGAAATTGTTTCAAGGAGATAGCTGAAAGATTGAAATCTTAAGCTTGGGGTAAACAAAGAAAAAATAACCAAGAAGACGAAAGAAACCGAAAGGTGGATACCACTGCACGAATTATTCACGAAGACCTTCTATGAAATGTTTATGACACAAAGATGTATCCAACTGAAAAGGACATACTAAATGGGGTCAAAAAAGCCTGCGATGTTTCGTCGATAATATCACCAAATTGCCATTGAGAAAAGGCATGGTAACCTTAACATGCCAAAAAACGCAGTAAGGCCACGCTCGTTTTTTTCGTCTTTACAATGGGGACTTGGCGTTTTTTACAACGAAATAACGCTTCACGACAACTTGTTGATATTCTGGTGAACTTAGAATTGTGCGTATTGTAGTGTTAAGTTAACTTAGATTAATGATTTAATTGATATATTATTAAATGTAAACTTTATAAAAATAAGATATAGCTACATCTAGAATGCTGTGTTTATCTCTGTCTTTTTCGTCCTGCTTAACCGCTTGTAACGTTATTCACAGTACAAAACAATTCGCAGTATGGGTGTAATAAAATGTGTCACACCTTCGACATCGGAGCAAATTTCTAAAAATGAAGAACGTGTTATTACTCCAACCGTATCTCCAGTTTCTAAAGACGCTGGAACTATTAAGCCTGTTACGTTCAAACACCCTAAAACTCCGGTTCTTAAAAATATCATAGCAAAATAAGTGTTCGAAAATGATGATACTGGAGCTGACATGGCAGACTAGGCATTGCGTTTCGATCTTTTGTGGGCAATTGGGATTGCGTGTAATACAGCAAATACACCAGACGGGAACGGATTCAATCAAAAAGCAATGTTTCAGCAAGACGCATATGAAATTTCTAAAGTACTTCGGATACCGTTTATTACCATTGACCCCAACAACTTATCACGCCGAAATAAAAAATCCCGCTGTATTGCAACATTTGATCAGCCTCTTTACATTAAAGCAGTACAAATGCTAGCAGCAGCCGAGAAAAACAGTTCTATTTCCAAAGTAATTCCGCGACTAGGTGGTTTTCACTTATTAATGTCTTTTATGGGGTCGGTGGGAACTATTATGGCGGGAAGTGGCCTTCGGGAGCTATAGTAGGCAATTTACGCGAAATATTATATTGACCAAATGCTCACCGGTCTCGCATATTCGCGAGCTCTCATAGTTAATTTTTTAACGCAACTGATACCATCGTCATTAATTCTGGACGATATCAACCATTCCAAAAATTACGAAGAAGCAGTTCTTGAGCTTTATCATAAAGTGTTTAATAACGAGATATCTATGGAGCATGTGGAAAACTCGAAAGAATGTTTGAGTCTAATAACTTAACTTCTATTGTTATAAACAAAAAGGCGTAAAATCCACCCAAAAACCATTCGGTTAAAAATAGCAAGGTCCTTTAATCAAAAACGTCACGTCCTATATTACTCTAGGCGATAAAAGTAGTGAAATCAAATAACGGGCAGGATCTGTAATTATATTCCCATAAACGTCATAAACTGAACTTATTTATCGACAAGTGATGTGCTCTGAAGTAATATACTAGACCTTGCGCGTCCTAAGTGTTTTACTGAGTTAAAATCCTTTAAAACACTGAAGATGAATGCTCTCATTAAAAATAAAAAAAGAACCCAAAAAATATTGAACTCCTTAAATCATACCAAAGTAAATTAATTCTTTTTAAAAATGACTTAAGAAACTCATTTAGAATATGGTTTCTAACTATTACAGGGTCTCCATGACATGACACGCCATGATCAAGTTTTCGTCATTAATACCCTAATTAGGAGGGTCGTGGAAATGGGGTGCAGCGAAAGAAAAAATATCCCCATGGATATTAGTGTGCCAATTGAAGAGGCAAAAGAAACGCTAATGTACGTCATTGGAAATATTATAGTAAAATTGCCATTGAAGATAGAGTACTGAAATCTAAAAGAGAAGTTTTTGAGGATGAAAAAGTTTAAAAACAAGTTGGCAAGCCAAAATATACCTCTCCTCGGAAGACTTGTCCCTAGTGGTATTAAATTCTCGAGACGTCCCTTGAAGATATCTCCTCAATTCAGAGTTATTTACTAAAAACGTAATCCCGGTTCAATCCTGCCCGGTATAAAAATTTTATTTTAAAATAATTGAGACGAAACAACCGAGTATAATTTATGCAGAATAATATTAATTCAGTTGTTACACCAGCGAGTTAGACGTACTAAAACAATGCACAATTGAATTTAAACCTATTTACAGAACAAGATTATCAGTTAAATATAATACGAAGCAAATTTTAATGAAAAATGTACAGATGGTATTTGTATTTTTCCCACTTGCCGCATCTTTAATGCTCATTTTATTTCCTCACTCACCCTTGATGAAGATACCGTAGAATAGCTATATTCGATATCGGGTAGTGGACGACTCGTAGACTTCCTGTTGACGTTGAAAAAAAAAGACCAATACCGTCCAATTTCCAATATCATATAATGACTCGCACACCCATGAAATCAATGACTGCATTAGGAATCGTAGATGTCCAAATATCCACACCAATAAAAAATGAATTAACAAGAAGCGAAAAACTTACCATTCACAAAGCACAGAAAGCCACTTGTCTTAACGACAGCTCGTATATCAATAAATGACCGTAGACGGAACAGTTGGGGCTCTTTATAAATAAAACAAACGAACCCAATTGATGAACAGCATTAAACATCTTCATCAGTCGAGAAAACGATTAAAATAAATTACGAAGTAATGACGACCCAGTTAAAAACCCAGACCAAGAGCACGATGTAAACAACTCGATATTTTGTTCATAAATGAACTATTACCCTTGAAAACTAATACGCTAAACACACAATAGATTAAAAAAAAGACTGAAAAACGCAATAAATTATCAAAAACTAACGGGTTCTACCCTTTAACCATCTTATCTGCTGACTGCTCTAAAACAAGATTTGACCTTTAAATTTTCATACGAAAAAAGTTAAACTTTAACTTAAATTAAAAAACAAAGTTCAATAAACAATATCCACATATGTTGTATTCATCCGTTTAGTAAAAAACCCGCCTCATCATAATGGTTCCTTTACTTTAATATTTTCACTAAGGATGTCAATGGCTTGGCGGTGAACTATCCGCATGGTAACGATGCGACCCGAGTTCAATTCCTGAACACGTTCAAATTTTAAATTAAAATACTTAAATATTTCATTAAAAATAAGACTAATATAATTTATAAATATTTAATTAAATATAAGACTAATATAATTTAAAAATATTTAATTAAATATAAGACTAATATAATTTATAAATATTTTATTAAATATAAGACTAATATAATTTATAAATATTTAATTAAATATAAGACTAATATAATTTATAAATATTTAATTAAATATAAGATTAATATGATTTATAAATATTTTATTAAATATAAGATTAATATTGTTTATAAATATTTAAAATGATGTAGAATAAATTACAGTACCTTACGTTATAACTTCGAAAAACACCGTAGCTTAACAAGCGTCGGTGGCTCAGTGCCATTGGACGTTGAGAGGTTGCATAACACTCAGCACTCGGTCTGTCCCAAAAGTCAATAAGAACAAGTGGAAAATAAAACGGCCGTACAAACACAACAAACACTAACACAACAGACTCAACAAACACAAACACAACAGACTCAACACCCACAACCGTCGTAACACATACACAACAACTCAACACCACAACCGTCATAACACAAACTCAACATTCACACCCTACACATAAACATTACAATAACGAAATATCCAATCAAACTGACAAGGAGACATCCCGAAGTGTAACCCACCGATTTTGTTCAAACTCGGGAGATTTGTAGACCTTAATGTAACTTGAAAAATCCTAAAGGCAATTTATTCAATCGGCAACGGTGTTGCCATGGCAACTAAAAATGTTTTTGACAACATAAAATGGAATTTTTCCCATAGAAAATAACATGGGATTCTGACCGATTCCTAGGGTCCCTTTAAAAATAAGTTAAAAATTTTAAAATGCCAAAAATCGAAAATATTTATAAAAATTGACAACAAAATCAACTATTGATCAATTTAAAAAAATGGGTGTAAATGAACAGAAATGACTAAACTTGGAAAAAAAATTGAAAAAAAAAATAAAAAAGGACAAACATTAAAAAATATTTCGAAATTGTTAGTAATATTTTTTTTTCAAAATTAAACAAAAATTAAAAATGAAAAACAAAATTGAAAAGCAGTTGTTTTGATCGAAATTGATCAGAATTGATGGAAATGTATTACTTGTGTATAATGTTATTAATATATAGTTAAATCCCTTTTTTAAATTATTGATTTTGGTCAAGTTGATCAAACTTGACCAAAATTCGGAAACAATAGATCGAAATTAGCAAAACTAACCAATTGATAAAAAAATGTATAAACACACTAATTTCGACAAACTATCTCAAAATTGATTAAATTAATGTTTTTTTTTTCAAAATTAAAAATATTAATACAATGGAAAATTAATTGATCAAAAGCAGTAATTTTGATCAAAAGATATCAAAATTTATAGGAAGGAACTTTATTACTTGAGTAAAATTTGATTATTATATAAATAAATCGCTTTTGTTTAAAAAAAACCTTATTGATATTGGTTCAGTTGATCCTAGGAGGATTCAAGTAAACCTGGAGTGGTCGTTTCCCGTTTTAGGCGGGGCAGTAAAAAATTCGCGGACATAACAAGTATCGCCATCTATCGTAGAACCTTTACACTTTTAATCGGCAGACGAATTTTTTAAAAACATGTAGAAAAGGTGGCGCTAAACTCGTAGAGAGAGAGAGGGAAGCTCTATTCCAGGGTACCGAGTTTTCATATTCCTAGGTTGATCTAACTTGACCAGAATAGGAAAATAATAGTTGGAATTAGTAAAGTTTACAAAAAAATTTAAAAAATAAATTCGACAAACTATCTCAAAATTATTAGAAATAATGGTTTTTTTGATCGTGTTCTAAATGTATAAAAAATATTACTTTCTTTGAAAAATAACAATGATCTAAAAGCTTCGTTTTATTCATGAGTTCTGTTTCACCTAACAAATATAAACATAAAATTGTTTTGTATCAAGATGGAAGTCAATCCTATAAACATTGTAAATTACTTAAAAGATATAGTTGAATTAGAATTTTCTTCTTTTGTTTCAAGTTCAAATAAACCAACTGGATGTAATGAAAATGAAAAACATTTTGCCCAGCAAATTTTTACTAGTATGTGTAATATTTTATCGGAGTACATTTTGCAAGAAGAGGATGAGTTAGTTGGTAAGAATCAAGGTTGGTAAATTTTAGGCAAAAAAAGGTTGCCTCGATCTCGGTGTTTTGGCCGCTCGGATATCCTGTCTTTTTATTGGATGGCCGATTTGACGTCATTCAGTTGAGATATTGCAGACCACGAAGTTTACAATGTAATTCTGAGATAATTTTGACTTTTCCGAAGTTTTTGTCGTTTTATTCTGAAAAGAAAAGGTCTTTTGCCTGTGGTAATTATATTTTTAATTATTATAAGCAATTTGTGATTATTTCCGTAGTATATATTTGAATGAAACTTGGATATCACTTAATAATTGAGTTATTAACTAACTAAGGCCCATTTCAATACTAAGGCTTAATTTGAAATCAGTGATTATAACTCAGGAGTCAGTACTATCAATACTCAATTATGAATACTCATTTGTGATTTTTAAATATAATTGTTAATTGATAATACAGAGTTATAAAACCAATCTGAGACTAAAAAAACTTTTAATTATAGTTTTGAGACGTAAAACAAGAAAAATGGCAATTGGCGGTACAAGACGTGCAGTTTCTGGTTGTGAAAATAAATTTCAGAAAACCTCAAAGAACAAAGAAATACTATTCAGTTATTAAACGTTTCCAAAAGATCTGAAGACATGAAGCATTTGGATAAAGAAATGTAACACTTCTAAGGTTAATCCAAGTTACGCAAGAATATGCTCAGATCGTTTCACTCCTGAACATTATGAACGAGACCTAAAAATAGAATTACTAGGTACAGTACCGCCTAGAACAAAGTTCACTCCTGAACATTATGAACGAGACCTAAAAATAGAATTACTAGGTACATGTATTACTTCAAAGAAGCGCCTAAAATCTAACGCTGTTCCATCTTTGTAACTTCCAACTGAAGTACCCGCATGTGTTAAATCTTCAGATGAGAGAAATTCAAGAGCAAGAATTAGGGAGCGTAGGAAAGTAGTTAAAGAACTGTTAGAAGCCTCAAATTCCGCAGTCACTACAGATTGTACAGTCAATTCCTTAGCCACGTCAGATTCTGTATTCTATTCCTCTATCTTAACAAAACAAGTCACTTCTATTGAAGATGTCTGTGATGTAATGGATGTTCCTCTCTCAGAAAAAAATATTGAGCTTAATAACCTGACACCTACAGATACCAACCAACTAAATCAGAATTTGATCCAAGAAAACCCTTGTTATCGAAAATCTAAGGATGAATAACATTTTTTGGAAAAAATTTGAACAATCGGAGAAACAGCGTAAAAACTTAGCCAAACATTTAAATAAAGCCAAACATCGTATATTTAAAAAGAACCGAATTATAATGCGTAAAAATTCAGAAATAGCTCAATATAAATGTACAATTCGTAGGTTAAAGAACAAAATCAAAACTGCTTCCAAGAAATTAGAATTGCAAGACAACAAAAGTGAGAAATATAAAAGTATTTTACATAAAACCTTTACATCGTGCCAAATAAAAAAAATTGTAGAAGGGAAAAAAGGGTAAATTGGAGCCAAGAAGATATTGCAAGTGCCTTCGCCCTTCGCTATTTAAGCAAAAGAGCCTATCTCTACGAAAAGCAACGGTTTCCATTACCTGGAACATCTACCCTACAACGTTACGCCTCACAAATTAACTTGAGAAAAGGTATCATTTATGATGTCCTTGCTCTGATGAAATCGACGGGGAAAAATTTATCTGAAGTTGAAAAGTTGACCATTCTGTCTTTTGACGAGGTCAATGTTAAATCAGTTTTCGAGTATGATGTCAGAAATGACCAAATTGTTGGTAAACATAAAAATTTACAAGTCATCATGGCAAGAGGTTTATTTGCAAGCTGGAAGCAACCAATTTATCTTCAATTCGATCAGAAAATGACGAAAAATGTTCTATTTAATACCATCACAGAACTACATAATGCAGGTTTCGTTGTTCTGGGTTGCGTGAATGACATGGGCGGAGGTAATATGGGATTATGGAGAGAGCTTGGTGTTACAATACATAATACGTATTTTTCAAATCCTTCCCTCCCCGATGAAAAAAATATATTGCTTTGCAGATATTCCGCACGCCTTAAAGCTGATTCGAAACTGGTTTTGGACACTGGTTTTGATTTGAATGGGAAAAAAATTGATAAAAAACCAGTTACCAATCTGGTCAAACACGATCAAGCCGAATTAAAAACTTGTCACAAACTAACGAAACTACATTTAAAATGTATAAAAACTCAACGTCAAAATGTACGACTCGCCGCTGAACTAACGTCTAAATCTGTGTCTACAGCAGTTCAACGACTAGCTTCCACAGTAGATGAAGATTTGAAAGATTTATACCTTAATTGACACTGCAGAATTCATACAAACAACTGATGCTTGGTTTGACGTCATGAACAGTTACAGAAAATATGATGGCACAAAGAGTGCCTATGGTATAAATTTAGAGGAACAATCAAGAATTCCTAACGAAATGACAAACCTCGTTCGTTCAATGCGTTGTTTTAATAAAAAAGGTGGAATATTGAATAGCCTCCAACTTTTTCAAAAAGGTATAATTACATCGAACAGATCCCTTCAAAGTTTGTTTTACGATATGCGCAATAAATACGGAATGGACTATATTTTGACTCATCGCCTGAATAAAGATTGTCTTGAGAATTTTTTTTCTCAACTAAGAACTATAGGCGTGGTTTGGATGACCACCCTACTCCTCTAAATGCTTTGTCACGAATTAAAATTATTATTTTAGGGAAAAACCCTGGCATAGTCCAAAAAAATGCCAATTCAAACTCAATGTCTAATGACGAGTATTTTGTTACTAACATTTTCAATCAAACCGAAGTTACATTTAATGATATAGATATTCTACCTGAGGAAGAATTCCTTTTAGAAAATGATAATTTAAATGAAACCGTCGGTAGCCCTTTAAATTCACCACTGCAAAACAACAATTTAAATGCAACCGTCCTTAATCCCTTAAACTCACCATTGCGAAACAATAATTTAAATGCAACTGTCAGTAGCTTCTATAATTCACCGCTGCGAAACAACAATTTAAATGCAACCGTCCTTAATCCCTTAAACTCACCATTGCGAAACAATAATTTAAATGCAACTGTCAGTAGCTTCTATAATTCACCACTGCGAAACAACAATTTAAATGCAACCGTCCTTAATCCCTTAAACTCACCATTGCGAAACAATAATTTAAACGCAACTGTCAGTAGCTTCTATAATTCACCACTGCGAAACAACAATTTAAATGTAAGCGTCCTAAATCCCTTAAATTCACCACTGCAAAACAACAATTTAAATGCAACCGTCCTAAATCCCTTAAATTCACCACTACGAAACAACAATTTAAACGCAACTGTCCTTAATCCCTTAAATTCACTACTGCGAAACAACTCTAAGGTCAATGCTATTCCTAGTACAAGTTTTCATAATGTGGCCTTAAGTTCTAGTCAAAACAATGTAACCACTAAACAATATAAAATTGTCCCATCAACTTTTAGACCGTGTAAAACTAGTACCCCGAGATTTGCATCTAACAAAAAGAAAACATCCCTCCTTAACATTGAGAATATAGAAAATAGCAAAGAGAATGTTAATGGTAATAAACCTCAAGACCACAACTATAACTATGCGCAAAACGAGTATTATGATTTCAGCAATCATGAAGAAGGGGAATTAGAATATTTGGCAGGGTAGATAGCGAAAAAAATTAAAAGTAAATATCCAGATTTAAATTTAGAATGTAATAATAAATCCAGTCTTGAGCATAATTACTATATTCCTTCATGGGTAACTCAATTGTCCTATTCATGTGTCATTGTACCTTCTCCGAAATTTGTTACTGATGTAAAACAGTTCGAGAGTATTATTTTAAAACATCACTATTCTCACGATCTGAAACCATGTTTATCAAATGAAATTGGCATAGTAAAAAACATTTCGAATAAAATAGCCAACGTGTTTCCTTTGTATCCTAAACCAATAGTCACTACATTTGTTAAAATGCGAATTTTTATATGAATGAAATTCTTAAACCAATTAAATTTAGAGCCTGATCAAAAACGAACCGCAACCAAAAAAAAACTAAAAAGTTTGTTGCATAAAAAGTTCCAGCATTAAAAAACAAAAATGTATTATTTTTCTGGCTAAGTTACTATACATTGTTGATTTATTAATGGTACCTGATTTTAGTATTGAAATAAAAGTTATTTTTTAATGTCTATATTTATTTTTAATTTTACTAATTTTAATTTACACCCTCTAAATAATATAGCCTTTAAAAATTCTATAAAAAATAATTATTTTTCATAGAAAACTTGATGTTTCTACTCAACAGTATATTCCCGCTGTTTTCTTTTTAAATAATCTCAACTCAGTGACGTCACAAACGCTTGAGCAGACGACGTTAATCGCCTTTGCAAATTCTTCTGAAAACCGAAACTCGGGCTGCGTTCAACAACTATCAACGGAGAAAAACCGTTGAGTTATCGTTGAGTTCTTTTTTATCAACGCTACGTCACAAAAATCTAAAGTTGTTGTACGATTCAGACTTGGAATTAGCGGGAGTCTTGGGGCCAATGGCTCTTAATAAAACTCAGTGGGCTCTTAAAATAAATCATTCGAACGGGGGTTGCGGGCCACCGGGGCTCTCAATTTAATTAAAAAATATTTATTAAACATTTTACGGAAATTTCTGGAACATATTGATTTGTACGCCGTTTTTGAAACTCTGTTTTCCTACCCTATACGAGAGCGGGATCTAGCGTTACAAATGATTATGTGTGATATTATAATATACTTGCTTGTTTTAAAGTTAATAAATGTTATGTAAGTAACGTAACCAATTTTTATTTTCCCTACCTAATTTTAAATTTTTTCCCCTAATCCCCCCCCCCCGCTTGGGCCAGTGGCTCTCAATAAAAATAAACTTAAGGGAGGTCGGGGGCCCGCGGGTCCCCGTAAAAAACATCACTATTTCCAAGTCTGGTACGATTTATAGTTCGCTGACTTAACGAACAAAATATCGTCTGCTACCCCTCCTTTGTCGAATGACGTCACGATACCGATGAGCAACGGAAAAACCATCTCGCTCAGCCGATGTTTCCGCTGAGTCTCCGATGATCAACGTGACGTCAAAACCGGAAGTCAAAAAACCCGTTCAGCAAAAAACCGCTGACCGTTGAGCTCAGCGCTGAGCTTTTTTAGAGTTGTTGAACGCAGCCTCGATCGAGACCCCGTTGGGTAAGAATAGGTTTCTAAGCAAGTGTAGAAAATAAGCGACAAATATTATTTGTATTACCATAAGTTAATGATACCTCTAAGTAGACAAATAAGCCCTTTCATCGTGGAATCTTTGTCCAGAAAATACCGCATTTAATTAAAGAGTTAAGTGAAAAGTCAAAGTTAGAAGTTCACATTGTAAAAAACCCTTCCAGAAATGACACTAATTTAGGACTGCTATCTTCAAATGATAAATTTTTTCAATTGAACTTGGAGGAAATGTTCAAATATGCAATGGGTAATAAATCCCTGATTAATTACGTAAGAGCTATTAGTGGTTCTAATCTCAAATTAGACATAATATCATGGATTAAACACTAAAATAAAATTATAATAACTTTCCAAAATCAAATGTAGACATCGCTCCCATTCGCTTGTTAAAACTATGAGCTATTTTCATTAACCAATAATCATGGCGATTTTAGTTCAGTCACATGAGAGAAATAAACCAATAGCAAAAAAACGTTTTTCTGCCTCTGCGGGGGAACGAATTTTCTAAGGGAATATCGAAATTTACCTCATTTGGGGAAGTTCAAGCTAGCCTTGCACCAAACAGGATTAAAGATACGTCAGCTTTGGCAGTTCCAAGTGTATGTTAAAGCTACTTTGATACGCAGTACTGAGAGACATAGGTCGATTTGGACAAGCATTTCCGCCATAGGCAGCATAGCCATTTGTGTACTTAGAGGTATCATTAACTTATGGTATTACTAAACGAAAATATCTTGGCGCTACAGCAAATTCTTTAAATAGGTACTTACAATTGTTAATATAATTGTAATCAATAATTTTTATAGGTGTGAATTTTTCTAGATATAAAAATTTAAATGATACAATATTAAAATTAAATATTTATAAAAAATTAATGATATGTTATTAATTTTAAATAAAAAAGTTTAAGTAAATTGTATATAATTAAATGACTTTAAATATAATAAATTAGATTATTTCAAATTATTTATTTAATTTTAATTAATTGGTAGTAAATTAAAATAAATTATTTTCATTTTAACACATTTATTTAAATTTCAACACATTTATTTAACTTAAAATTGATTTATTTAAATTAAAATAAATTTATTTAAATTACAAAAATAATTTAAATTACAAAAAATTGAGTTCAATTAATTTAAATTAAGATGAAAAATGGAGATCAATGAATTTAAATTAGGATAAAATAATTTGATATCAATTAATTTAAATTAAGATAAAATTGAGATCAATTATTTAAATTAGGGTAAAATAAAATGAGATCAATTAATTTAAATTAAGATAAAATAAATTGAAATAAATAAAAATCAATTGAAATAAATTAAAATAAATTGAGTTCAATTAAATTGAAATAAATTAAAATAAATTGAGTTCAATTAAATTGAAATACATCAGGATAGCCTAAAGTAATTAAGATATTTTAAAATTAAATTAAATCAAATAAGGATAAATAATAATAATTTTGGATTTTATTAATTATTATTTCAAATTATTTATTTAATTTTAATTAATTGGTAGTAAATTAAAATAAATTGAGTTCAATTAAATTGAAATAAATCAGGATAACCTAAAGTAATTAAGATATTTTAAAATTAAATTAAATCAAATAAGGATAAATAATAATAATTTTGGATTTTATTAATTTTTTTAATTTATTCCGCATTCAATTTATAATAAATAAATTTACTTTATAAAATTTGATGATAAGCATATAAATCTTTACACCAGTTTTAATTTCTTAAATAATGGTAATCAATTAGAATTTCAAGAATCTACTTCGCCTTAGTGTTCTCAAAGCTCGCTCAGTAGCCGTGGCTATTGGTGTAGCCAACCTGCTTTGGTTAAGGATCTTGGAAATGAAATACCATACGAAATTACGGATAACTGTACAATCGAACGAAAGGAAGAAATGTTGAAACTTATTGCCGCACATCCAAATTGGAGTTTAAAAACTCTACAATTAAATGGCTGTAAAGAGTTTAAACACAAAAATTACAAGAAAAGATGGGAAGAGCAAATTTTAACTGGAGGAAGTAGATTTGAAAAATTATCACTTATCGATAATCTAGTACTAGAAAGCTTTCAAGAAGCAAGAAATGAATTTAAATGCGTGCGTGACGTTCATCTTCAAAAGTGGGCGGTTCAAGCTTTTAGTACCTTCAGGGATCGAAAATTTTGCTTCAAAGCAAGCGCGCACTGGTTACTAAACTTCAAGAGAAGACACGGTATTTCAAGCCGAAAAATCACAAAACTTGTGAACAAAAGACAAATTCTGGACATTGATGCTATTTCCAAATCAGCTAAAGAATTTCAAATGATGATTAAAGAATTAACACCAAAATACAGTCCTTCACTTATTGTTAATACTGATCAGGCTCAGTTTTTTATGAACTAGCACCCGGTAGATCTTTGTCTCATAAGGGAGAGAAAATAACCCTTGGATTTGCTAGGTCTCCTACCAATCTGGTGACTCACTCGTATACCGTGCAATATGTCATAAGCATGGCTGGAAAAATTATTGGCGACGTGTATTTATGTCTCCATGAAAGATCTGGAAGACTAGGTCCTGTAGTGCAGGAAGGTCTTTTCTTAGCTCAAAATGTTTTGCTCACATGCATTTCCGGGAAACTAACAACTTCGCACGTCGAGTATTTCCTTGATAATCTTCTTTTGAAGGCAATTAATGAAGATTTTCTTCTTATTTTGGATTCATGGCCAGGACACAAAAAAGAGTCAATTTATGAAAAAAGATTTGGTGTCAATGGAAATCCGAAATGCGAGATAAAAGTTATACCAGAAAAGACCACTTTGATTTGTCAGCCGCTCGACACAACATTTCACCGCCAGCTGAAATATTTTGCGAAAGAAATTTACTCAACAGCTACTCTGGAGTTTTCTAATCCTGCCGATGATATTACTTCCAGGAACAACATTATTCTACATTCTCTACTACATAACCCGTTTTCGGCACCAATATTTGAGCCCATGATTAAATATTGCTGGTTTTCATCTGGTCTCTCGGACGATAGACCACTTTTCTATTCAGTTAAAGAAGTTTGTTTTTCGTTCTCAGCTAGCGAATCGATAATATGTAGTCAATCTAATTGTTCTAATAACCGTTTTTTTAAATGTGCTCATGGCAGAGCGATTTTATGCTTCTCTTGCTTTTATTATGATTACCACACTCACTTTTAGTTTTGTCTTTCAGTTATCATACTCTGTGCAAATCTGTATCATTTCTGTTGTAGAACATTATAAATTACAACACTATAAGTTTAATATTTCCCTTACTTTATGACTACATGACTACGTAAAATTTAACCTGTTTCTAAGATATTCGTAAGTTAGCTAATTACCTATTGTATAAAAATTTCTACTATTAACAAGTGTGTATAAACGATTCAGGATAAGCGTATAGTATTAAAAGTTGTAAATATCTTAACTTCGATTGATATTTCCACACCTAAACTAACCTTTCAATATTTAAAAGTTCCCATCTATAATACATTTTTAAAGGTATTACTTTTCCAAAAATTTATAATTATTGATAAATTCATTTTATTAAGCAAATCTAACATTCACTAGAAATTTCTCAAAATTAATCTAATTTACTTCATTTTGTAAATAGTTCCAAATGTTTATATTTGATTACTCAAATGTCATTATATTCATGAAATTTATATAAAAAAGAATGAACTCAATTTTTCTAAAGTTTTGAAGTTTGTCGCGTTTTTCAAATTAACTCAAATTTATTTAAATTTAATTATAATGGCTAAACCTAACTCGAGGAGCTCAACACTAAAAACTTGAGTAGCAAAACGTACCATAATTTTAAAATAAAATAAAATTCCGTAATAAAAAGACTAGATACTATTTATTTACATGGGCCCATGTAAATAAATAAATTTTAGCCATGAAGTATCTAGTCTTTTTATTACGGAATTTTATTTTATTTTAAATTCTAATGCCATAGCATATAAAACTTTTCAAATTAAAGATTGTACCATCATTTTGCTGTACGAGTATAGGAAAATGTGGTCATTCGTTAGTTTATGAGCTTTTTCGTAGGTTTCCCGGACTTAACATTTCTTTTTTGTACAGATGGGGTGCCAAGTAATGTTTTGTCAATTTTTGAACATGAGATGCACTTTGCAACCTTCTTGGCTCGAATATAGACAATTACGCGTAGTTTTCCACAAATGAGGAGCATCGAAATAAAAAATATTGGTCTATCTTCACCTAAACTGTGCAGATTGTTGCAGAAGTGAGGAATTTCATCTTTAGAATCTTTAAAAAAATCCTGTTGGTTGCTGCATTCTAATTTTTCTACCGCTTCCCATATTATGGAATTTAAATCGTCAGCTGTTAGACTGTATGTCGCAAAATGGGTGAACGAGTATTTGACGTGACTTGTCGTTCCCCTAAGCATTAGCATTAGCACGTGTGTCGCTACCGTTTTTTCAGAATATGCTGGTGAATTGAGGTTATTGATGTTATTACGTGATTAATTCAAGTGCGTGTAGCCGATAATCTCTCCGGTTGTCTTTTTGTATATCAATTCTTCTTTCACTTTCATCTCGTCTAGAAGAATGCTGAAATATTGTTTGTAAAGTGGCTGAGTTTGCGGTTTCAATTCTTCTTTCATTTGGTTTAATACCACATCAGAGAAGCCTAGGGTACTTTTGTCTTTTGGAGTATTCCGGAATAAAGTGCTGTAGGATAGTAACTGCTGGATATTTGAATCTGCCAAACTTTGATAGGCACTAGGCGATTTGTGGTATTGGAAAATGCACCACTTTATGACTAGTGGGTGCCATCTGCGGCCAGTTATACAATTTTGTTTTATTACTTTCAACTAAGAAAGAGGGCAGAAGAATCTTCTTTTTCTGGTAATGAATTCTTTAAAATGGACTGTATACAGGAATCATCGCCTTCATCTAGTCGTTGTCCATCATCGGTGATAAATTTCTTGATTTTTTCAGTCGTTTCATCTTCCTTCTTGATAACAATTCCTTCACCTTGGAGGCTTTAATGAGTGAAATGAGCTTTTCCTTCGATAAGGTTTTGTATTTCTTATTTTTCTTATCATTTATAGACTTTGTTTTCAATGCGTAGCTTCGTAGCTTCAAACAAAAGATACAAGTTTGATTGTTGAACAATTTTGTACATTTTTCATGATGCATAGCTCCGCTATTTAAGTTGAAATTTCCTTGAGATCTCTCTTTCAGTAGAGTTACTAGATCTTCTCGTGCTACACCACTGCACACTTTCAAAAAAATATTTCTTTTACTAGATCACGCAGCTCATCTTCATTCCAAACGTAATATGGCACAGCAAGCAAGTAATGGTTGTTGAATATTTGGCCTAAAACGGAAACGTTGACTTAAAATAGTGCATTTATAGTCAAAGTTTCTCTATTAACTCTATGTATTTCTAACAAAATGTTGTTTCTTGGCGTAAAGTTTGTAAACCAGTTTGAGTCACATTGCATTTTAAACCAATCCTCACTCTTAAAATAGCTTTCGAAACTAGTAACTATGGATACTGTTCGAGTAGCTTGAATTCCGGAAACAAGATACAAGAAAGAAATATCGTCAATATTTTCTGATATCCCGCAAGAAATCGCTGATATATTTAAACTCTGATCTACAATTGTCGCAGATGAAGAAGGTACTTCTATGTTCTATAAAGAATCATTGCGTTAATTTACATTGCTTTGTTGGCTAAAGAAAATTCATTAAAACCAACTTGTGAATGATTTCCAGAGATAAGAGACAAGTTAGTTTCAGTACTCTCGGCAGAAATGGTTGATATATTCAAAGCTGGTTCTAGAATTGCCGCAGATGAAGAAGGTACTTCTATGTCCTATAAAAAATTATTGCGTTAATTTACATTGATAACTTACTTGGATTCCTAATTTAGAATTGCTTGCGGTTTGTTGGTGAGGATTTATGGTTCCAGATATATCTAGATCTACATCTGCATTTAATAAACAAGGATATTCCAACGTTGATAACACACTCTGAGAAAACCAATATCAGTTACAGTGAGCTATACATAAACTATTCATATGATTTCATTGTTACTTACTTCACAATGAACAGGGTCTGGATGTTGTGCTGATGGCCCCTTAGAGGTCAGCGTTTGCATAACAATTAACCGTTTGTTTGGATAATATCCATAAACAAAAATTATCCAAAAAATAATCGGTTATTTTTGGCTTTTTCCCATATTAAATCGTTTTTGTCCATGGATAATATCCATGGATAAACGGTTAACCGCAATTTTTATAATTAATTGAAATTTTGCCAGTTAATTTATCTGCTCCACCGATCTCTATGGCCCCTTGCCTCCAATGAAATCTTTTGAACATAGGTATGTGTTTTTAGTTATATTCTCTAGTACAAAATCAGTTCTCACTTGTCTTAACCAATTTAACCATTTTCTGCAAATTTCAGGTTTCCTTTTGGCTTTGGTAAATGGTCCAATGTTGCACCTAACATGTGGGGTTTATAGTCATATCTCAAATCGCTGTTACATTTGGGATACGCACAAATTTTTTTCTACCCATTTCTAATCTATTAAGTTTAAGGATTTATAAAATTTACGTTAAATTCCTTAATAAAGATTTAATTAAAGACCAAACTGACTACAGCGAAGAACAAAATTAAAAAAAACCTTTGTTTTTGGAATATGGCGCCTGCGCAGATGGGCTTGCCACACCAAACTTCCACCCCACCCGCGCGGGTGAGCGTTGACCAAAAAAATCCAAACGCGAATATCATCCGTTAAACGTTACCGTGTCTGAGCAGCCCGTTGAGCCCAACACACGTATATAAAAACTCCATTGAGTCTTTTTAAGGACTTTCTAATTACATTATATAAGAAAATTGTAAGTACTTACATTAGGCATAGTAAACCTTATAGTGACCAGGTCCGACGCATTCATTGCTGATTTTTTCAAATCTTCTTTAAAAAAAAATAAAAATTTAATAGCTAGTTGGAAAAATGTATTTTTCCGTGATAAGCGTGGTTTTGGAGAATTTTTGCCAATAAACATAAATGTGCAGGACCTATTTAAAGGAAAACGCGAAAAACATTTCCTAGATCAATGTAATTTAATTTTTTTATTTGGAGTTCTATCCAAACCTTTCACTAGCCTCTGACCACCCCATTAATAAATTCTTAATCTTTAATTAATTATTAAAACAAAACTTTTTAGAATGACTTTTTGTTAAAGACCGCTGCCTAAAATTAAAAAAAAACCGTTAATACAAAGACGAACATGTTATCTCTAAGGCAGAGCATAATGTTGGAAAGACGGACAAACAAACCGCCACCTAAAATGGCCGAAGATGAAGCGAGCTAGAACAAAATGTTCAAAGTCGCTGGACCCCTATAAAACAAGGTCGGTCTTCAAGATAGGGACGTTCCCGTGGCGTAGGCTAAAGAAGATACGGAAAGATGCATAAGCTCGGTCCTTCTGAAGAGGCTACCTTACATCCTGCTGAAAAAAGCTCGAGCAGAATATGCCGAATTTTAAAAGTCTCTTAACTCGACAGACTATTCTCCAGACGGTAACCATTCCTTTCCCCACAATTAGCTTTTTATCCACCCGGCTGCATCACGCGCTGCTATTTATGTATTTATTTTGGCATTTATATCTTATTTATATTATAACTGACCCCAGTAACATTTTTTAATACCGTAAAAATATGGAAGGCCACCTATCTCCGAATGGGGGGTCGTCAAGCATTCGCCATTAAGGTAGACTCAGTTTTTCATTGATTTTACTCTTTCCCTTCGAACCCCCACTTGAATTTCACCAATTCGAATCCTTCCCTTCTTATATTTAGAGCTTCGTGTTTAACGCTCTGGATTCTAGGCGTCACTAGGTTTTTGATAAAAAAAATTCATTTTTAAGAAATTATTGTAAAACTTTTACCATTAAAAAATTATTCCAAATTAGGTTCTATGTACCTATTACCTGTTATATCATAATCAGATAAAAAATGTGTTTCTGTATAAGTTATTATCAAAATTAGTAGCCAATTATCCTGAAACCTATGGTTAAAAACTACAGTAATCATCAAAGTCGTTTAATATATCTGGTGAAATTAACCCTCAAACCAGCTACACCCGCTAGCCCACTTAAGAAAAAACTTAAAGACAAGAAGATTCAGCCCACGATTTGTTTGAAGGAAGTGATCCATTACGGTAGGTTAAAAGTTTTTGATCTGCTTCTCTCCTCTTCGAATATTTTTAGATTCAAAAGAATATGAAAGTATTGATTAAATCGTACAAAATGGAAAGCAATACTAATCAGCTTTTATAATCTTATATTGCTTTAAATCATTAATTACTAAAGCGTTGTACGGAAATTTTAACATTACTGTAACTAGAATTTGAAAAAATGTTCTAAGACTTTACAGCTTACCAGGAGTAAATAAATATATTTATTGGAAAGCCATGTAAGTCATATTTGATTTGGCAAAATCTTATTTTACTTGACGCATCGCTTCTCTTGCAATCTAGAAAGAATTCTATACTATATATCGTATTTGAAACTTTGTCTTGCTTACATTTTAGTATGACTAAATGCAGTAATATATTTAAGAGTGGATAGTGGCGTTGGGACCAGGGACAAAGGTTCGTTTCCCCTAAAATTACCTGAGAGATTAAAGGTAATAAAATTTTGAAAGGTTCACAAAAACTAACATTGTAAGAGAAAATTGAAAATTTCCGTTAAACCAAGAATTGATCTATTTATATAAAAAGAGAATGACTATATTCATTCGATTTTTCCCTTCGCTCCCGTTGCAACTCTAGGATAAGAACCTGGCCCCTCCCCTTAAAAGTCCATCAATTCCAGGTGGCGCATTATTGGCTCCCTAAATATTACGTCCTCTTGACGCGATTGACATTCGCGTGAGTGAGGAGTTAAATAAGAACGACTCCTTTTACATTTCCTCCCCACTTTAGTTGACTCCCCTGGTTCATGATGCGTCGCAATTGAGGAAACATAAACATTCTATCTATATATAAATAGATCAATTCTATGTTAAACTCATGATCTGCACAACATCTAAAGGCTCAAAATATCGAAAAAAATTCTTAATCTCGACATTTTCTGCTTTTCAAAAAACATCGTTTCCTCCCGACCCCATGATTTCATTTTCCTTGCCCAGTCCAATTTCCCAAACGCGCTAGGTTTTATCTTATTACAAAGCTTCCGTTTAAATGTAACCCATATTGATTTTTTCTTTGTCACATACTCCCTTTGCAGCCATTTTATATATAGCTCTTGAATTTAAACTTTAAGAAATGAACGTAATTTTTCGTCAGAATCAGTCGATTTATTGATGTCTAGAAGGGGACACCTATCTTATTTTGTTATAAAATAAAAGCAACGTTAAAAATTAATGAAGCTACCGCGGTTTTAAAAAAGGCGTGTCTATTTTTGCCCAATTTCTGGGCGAAATTAGCGTCAGACTATTTTGGCCCTATTTTTGGGCCAAATAGCCACCGTTAATAGCCACCAAAGACGAGGCCAAAATAGTCCACGAGAGTGAGGCAGCTATTTTCGCCTGTTTTAGGAATTTTAATTTTCGGGACAAATTAGTACTCATTAAAATCAACGCTATTTTCTTCCGTATTTCGGGTCTTAACTTTTTCCTAGCTATAATAGACTTGATTTCCATTTCGGTTTCTAGATGGCGCTAAAAGCCAACGATAATAACAAAATTCGAATTTGACCGTAAAGTGGCCAAATTTAAATTTCGCGTGGTCGACTAACCGGAAACAATCTGAGGTATCCTTGCGCCGACTGTACTATATATTTTGTCTTTCTTAACCTGCAACTCACTATAGATAGTATTATTTCCGGGTCAATGGTTGCTACTTAGCGCCTTGGAATAAGGAGAGAAGGGAAGGTTAGTCTGAACCATTTGCAACGTTGAGGAGCATGTGGTTTTTGCACGAAAGAGCCCTACCACACTTGAGCTGAGAAGTAACAGCCATCCTTGATGGGGTGTTTCCTTTAAGATATGTTGCTTGTGGAGGGACAGTTGCCCGCTCGATCTCCCGATTCAACCCCTCCCGACATTCTGGGGATACATGAAAGACTTGGTTTACAAGACTGAAGTTCGTGACATTGATGACCTACGACAACGAATCATTTATGCCTCTGAAACTAAACCCGTAACACGCCTGGAATCTTCCAACAGGTTCAAGATTCATTTCTATGCCGTTACGACGAGCCCATAGGTGTATCGAAGACTACGGTAGTCATTTTGAACATTTTTTTTATAAAATTAAATTTGTACTTGTTTATGACATTTGAAAAATATAAAGATCCCAATTCAAATAGAAACTTTTAATTAAACCACGTTGGCACTTTGAAACACCTACGTTTTCCGTGAAATGTAATTTACACAATTACACTACTTGTTCTAATTTAATCCATTTGTTACTTAGTATTAGGAACGAATTCGGTTCAAGGAACTTTAGCATTATCGGCTGTCGCCACCATCTTCACGACCTTCTTTGTCTTTGACTGGTTTGGCTTTCTGGAACTGGCTGAAGAACGACACATAATGGCACAGTGTCAACAACTGCGACTATCCCTATTCCCTGGAAGTACCAGACTTCCCTTCAAACTAACGTCAAGGTCTTTACCAGAGCTGACTCTTCCAGAACACCAACAGCGAATTGGTCCCGCAGGTAGTCATCAATCTGGGCTCCAAACTTGCTCGGTGTCTCTGGATAACATAAATCTTTGATGAGAGAGTATATCTTCTTATCCACGGATATCAGCAGAACTCCAGCTCGAAACTTGTCATCAATCTGGTTAACGGCCAAAAATATTTCCAGCCGCTCAACATAGGAACTCCAATCCTCTTCACAAGGAAGGAAATCACCAACTGCTCCAAGTTACGTCACCATCCTTCTCCAGTAAACGTAGATAAAAGAAAACCCGCAGACTAGATTTTTCTTGCCGTCACTTGTGATATCTAACAGTGCATTACGAATGGCTAGGCAACATTTGGAACAGGAGTACCTTTTGACGGGAAAAAGTAATCACCAGGCAACATAGTTAAAACTGAACTAGTGCACTTTATTTTTAAAATATCGGCCCAATTTTCATGTTTAGAGTTAAAAAACAATCTGAAATTTACAACTTTAAAAATATATTAGATAACATCTACAACCGTCCTTATTTACCGAGTTATATTTCGATATCCGCGCATGACACCGTCGTGGTTCTTTCATATGTTAGTATATTTTATTTTAAATCTTCATTCTTATTAATTTATTTCCAAAATTTATAGGTAAATCTTCTGAAAAACGTATATTCTGCTTCTTGTCTTTTTCAAAGTTAAAGATGTGGAACTCTAGCTTAAGCAACAATTTGAAGGCTGGGACACATGTGAATCGAATCATTTTGAAAACTGTATAAATAGTTTCTCACCAATGTTAAGTAAATATAAACAAACCACAACAGTCGAGAGTAATAACAAAACAGTGAATAAAAATGAAAAACTCAAGTATGCCGAGGTCAAAATGCTTTGCGTTCACTGCGGCGACTACGAGTCAATGAGCAACGGTTTAAGAAAAACGTCCACATTAACCAATTCTTATCCCGCTCATGTTTCATATTTAGCAAGTTCCAAATTGTAACTTTAATTCATATCGCTGTTAATCTTAAATTATAATAATGACGTTGAACCAGAACATTTTGAAAAATACCCGGCCATCCGCGCATTGCACCACGCAAATGCCGATCAAATTACAAAAGTCATGGATTTCGTTCGGGTTAGAGGGGACAATAAGCTGGTTTTAGAAGAATTAAAAACTTCAACTGAAAGTTATGAAATTCTCAAGTCACCCCAAAACTTCATAGCGAAACAGGCACTTCAATGCAAAGATATTGGAAACAACGACTCGGCACAGACTTATTTCGCAATTACAGAAAGATCAGTAGGTTGGCCAGGAAATGGTAAGTTTACAATTATATTATGTTAAAGGGGCTGGTAACCTACTGATTTGAATTTACCGCTAAGATAATTGTTCTACGTGTACTCAACCCTCACCACGTACCGTTGGTGCCTACTTCGTATTCCCACTATATCCAACTTTTCACAAATTACTTAAATATATTTCGACTCCTAAAATCATCAGCTAGGCTAATACCCAATGGGCAACGCAAGTCATGATGCAGAGGGGAAAAAATATCTGGTTGACAATTTACCTCACTGCCCATGACCGAAATTTTTTCGTCGCTTTGACAATATAAAATATATTGATAAAATATAACATTTTTGGGTTAGGCACGATACCTAAACACGGAACTTAGTGTTAGAATGAAACTCACGCAACACCACTTGCGTGGCCCTTTAAATATTCAAAGGATTATGCAGGGACAAGGGTGTCCATTTAAAAAATATCCAGGGCGAATATCTGAAAATGTATTTTAGCTACGACTTTGGAATTAAAGGGTGTCATAGAGCGCGCAGGAAGACAACCAAATGTGAAAGTTTCTTTGACTCTAAACCTGGCTCTCAATGTCATCCAAATTTATCTCGAGAACCTTTAGAGTTAGAAAGTTGATTCCAATTAGAAACGTATTGCCTGTCACGTAATAGGTCTAACTATCTTCGACCCGATCTCATTTGTCGGGTCAGAAGCAAGAAGGTCCTGTGTTGGAGAGAAGATTAAATAATTAATAATTTGAGGGGAACTCGAGCTTGAATATTGGATTTTGCAAGACAAGCTCATCAGTGTGAGGGTCATAAGCTTTAATAAACTTTAAAGAGCCTTTCACTGATGAGTTTGTCTAGCAAATTCCAATACTCTGGCTCGAGTACTTTTATATATCGAAGGTAAAAACCGTTTTGAAATACTAGTCCTGGTTTTTTAAAGTTTACACTCGACATATAAAAAATATTTTATATTTTACTTTGCAAAGGTAGTCGATGTTTTTATTAAACCTTCAACGAAATACATGGACTTTGTGTTTTTGGCAAACAGAGCGATTGAGGGAAGTATTTATCAAATACCCGGAAAAGTTGCGTTGTGACGCCACATTTTGCCTCAACCGTCGTGGCATGCCATTAAACATTATGATGGTAATAGATGGAAAACTAACAAAGCGAAATTGAAGGACAATGTTTAGTAAAAAAATGGGAATAGATAATATGTACAGAAGCTCTTCGAAGGTTTTCAGCAACACAACCAAAATTTGACAAACATGAGATCAGTTATGGTGGATTACGATCTAGGCGAAATAAGCGTACTCAGTGATTTTTTGCCCTAAAAGCAATAAAGGCTGCGAGTTTGGCAGAACGAATACATACTCAAAAATTGGCGTAATCGGTTAGCGAAATTACCTTTAGAGACAACATCAAAGCTTTGTTAGTGGATGAAGAACTAGTAAATTATCACGAATTTATTAAGTACATCAAAGATAACTGAATTCCAATCAAAGAAATGTGGGTGCACGTCTATCGCCACCAACATTTTAATTTAGGTGAAGCCACTCATATTAGGTCGGGATCATTCAATCAGAAAATCAAAGGAATATGTAGAAGAAACGCAGTGCTTGATGGGTTTTACTCAATGATATGAGATTCTTTTGGCAATACATACATAATTTGAACGACCACGAAAAATTCAAAGACCAAACTAAGAACAAATTTTATCGTAACGTATTTGAAACGGTTGTATTGCGAGAAACAGCTAACGAAATCCGAGAAAAGGTGGTCCCAGCTTTTTCTAAAATTTTTTTTGAAAACCTGCTAAAAAGCGTTACTTGTAAAAGTAGCTGCTCCTCCGTGGAAAACTGTTAATTCAGTTATCGTTAGAATCTATAAACTTCCTGATGCAATTTCGAATGGCATTAATTGCTCCTGTTCGCCATTTGTTTCGAAATAAATTTGTTGCTGCCATATTTTCATTGTTCTTACGGAAGGACGTTTTTTCTGAAGAAATTATACCTATAAAAACTCTCCAAAGCGATATGGATGGATGGATTAAACTCGGAAAGAGTTCCACCAAAACGCGCCTCTTTGAATACGCGTTATCTTTCGAGATCTAATAAATGAAAGACTTCCCGATAAAATATTCAGAGGCCTTGCCTATTCTTAATGCTTTAGGAAATGTTTTATCTTTCTGCAGCCAAAAACATTTTAAGAAGAATTAAGATAATAAGTAGGATTACCCAGTCTTGGGCACAAGGGATTGACGTTAAAGTCATAATCGGTAATGATGAGTATGATCCCCACGAAGACACGGAGTCCTAGAAAATCCAGGAAAGGCATCAGAGTGAGATAATAGAATCGGAAAGAATTCCAGTAACGGATCAGAATGAGAAAGTGGCATCGATTTTAGATGACATCGACGAGAGCAACTAAAGGCAAGTAATTGAAAAGAAAACATTGAAAAAGAGTTATAAAAGATCTAATACAGACGCAGAAAAACACACCTAACAAAACAGGTAAAAGAGGACGACGACGATCATATAATATGATCGTCGTCGTCCTCTTCAATATGATTCATATTGAAGGTATCATAAGTGAAGAACGCGAAAAAATTACTGAATAAAAATGATGACTACACAAAGCATTGAAAGAACTAACGTCGTAAGATATTTATATTTCGAAATAAGTTTGGATGGCGATGAAATTTTGATTTCTGCTAAACAGATTTCTGGGAAACAGGCTTGGAAATAAGGTTTTTTTTTAAACTGGCCCTTGTGACCTTCGGACCCCTACATTTACCATGATTTAAGTCGTCCTTGGGCCAGTGACCTCTTGCTATTATTTTTTACTAGCCCAATGTGTTTGTTTGTTTCGGTTAGTATACCAACATGATTGTTCTAACGTCGCATCGTAAGTGTTACAAGTTGCATAGTTTAATTACTTTGAGCCATTTAGTTTTTATAGAGCAACTGCACTGCTATGGCAGTAAGGCAAAATCCACTACCAACTTTGTTAGCAGTGGAGTGGGTTTTATTAGTGTTTCTCCAATATAAAAATAGAAAATCACATACTTGACAATTTTAAAACTATACAAATATTAATGCGCCGTGGTAAATCTTGTATCGCGATATGGATTAAGCCTTCTATCAAACTAAAAATTTTCTCTTTCAATTGACTAACATTTTATTATAGATTTTACAAAATTTGCATATAAATGTAAGCACATACAAAAAAATAAAAATAAATAGGGTGTAAACAACCACTACTGTTACAAAAACCATAACCAAAAACCTTTCGTTTAAAAAACATTAGGACCATATCTCTAACTGACCTTAGGTGAAATCATTTTAATCGTGAAATTAAAGCGAAAGTGAATTAAAGATCAAATTTTGTCATTAACTTGTGAAATCACATGGTGAAAAACGTAGATAATTGTGTTTGATCTCACGCAAACGCCTTAAGACTTAATGATATCAAAACAATATTAGCTTTTATAAAGTTTTTTTTTTGCTGGTCATAACAATTATTACAACAAAAACAGTTCTTCGAACTGAAAAAACAGTTTAGAGCTCGTTAAATGTGCAGCCTTAAAGGGACACATATTATTTTTATTGTTGATTAATATGTCAAATTCATTTAAAGTATTTAAAAATATTGCTGTGAACAACAGAATGACGTCATTCCGCCTTTCAAATCACAGTCCACTGCTCCTCCAATTTTTAACACAAAATCTTTGATCCAATTTTGCCCACAAAGGTATCCATATTTATATTTATTTTCTTCCCTACACATTTAACATAAAAAATTTAAAATTTATTCTTATTTTATTTTTGTTGCAGATTATTGCTATAAATAAATAATGAATAATAATAAATTTTAAAATTTAGTGCTTTCTAAAATTAAAAATTAAATGTTTGTAGTGTCTCTAATAAAAGTGCCAAACTAAGGCCTGCATAGAAAAATAATTTAAAACTCAATAAATATTGTTATATTAGTTCAACCACATAAAACTGATTACCTTTGCTGCGCAAATACTCAGCCCGTCGTTTTGCCTCGAAAATTATTAGTTGTCAAACTTAACAGCCGTCAAAAAATTAAACATTCAAAAATACTGATAGTTTAGTTCAACCAAAGATAATACGTACTTGTATCCTGTATTCGATATCACGGTGCTTTTACATTGACTATAAGCCATGAAGCTGTTACCGAATTCCAAGCGAAATTCCGAAAAGTCGGGCTGCTAAATTATGCCAGTGATAATACCCAAGGCCCAAAATTTTAACCTAACTTTTATTTAAATCGATTTAGAATTACCAAATACCGTAAAGTGACAAATCTTAGGTTGAAATGAAAGTCAACTATATTATTTACCTTTTATCATCGAAGATTTGTTTGTTTAAAATCATAATCGTTGCCTCCGTTATATCAAGGCCTGGGTACGCTTAGATTTTCGCCCCCCCACCGTGGATTTCTAATACGCCGCAATTTCTCGCTAGAGGCACTCTGAACCATTGTGAAATTTGAAATTTAGAGCGTGCGCATTTCGTTTTTTGCAAAGTTGTTCTTTGGTTCTTTCTTCCAATGATTCGCCGTGGTGGTCATTAATAAGTAAGTATTTAACTAATTGTATTTTATTCCACATATTAACAAACGTTTAATTACATTTGTAGTAATATAAAATGGTTGTCTGCTCAGTTCCTAATTGCAAACAAAGTGATTGGAAGAGAGTAAAGAAACGCCAAATTGGTCAAGAGGAAAATATAAGTTTCCATTCATTTCCTAAGGAAATGTCAATGAGAAAAAAATGGATTTGTGCAATTTTTAACGTCCAACAGGATGACGATCTTTCATTTCATGAGGAACTTATATCAAATAAAGGAGATGCTAAAATCTGTAGCAAACATTTTAACAAGTCTGATTTTAGTATATCAACTAGTCGAAAACGTCTTTTAAACTACGTTGTGCCCCATATTTCGCTAAATGAATTTGAAATTTCTGATTCTCATCCCCAAAAGATGTTTAAGAACTCTTGCGAAAGAAGAATCCCTCTTTCTCCAGTGGGAAATATTCCAAGGACTGATGTACAAACCACACCTGTTATTTCAGCTCGAGAAAAGCTTAAAAAGGCTTTGTTCAGAGTATCAGATATTATTCATTCCAAAGTTGAAAAAAAAAACAGTGCAATGACAACACATCACATATTCGAACCATGGATATGCAACCTGTGATGAATAAAACTTACGAATACACTTCCAGCCCTCAAGTCATTTGTCAAGAGAAAGCTAGTCGTCGAGAAATAATAGTTCCTCAAGACGTAGTTGTTCCTCGAGACATAATAGTTCCTCAAGTCATAGTTTTTCCTCGAGACATAATAGTTCCTCGAGACATAATAGTTCCTCGAGACATAATAGTTCCTCGAGACATAATAGTTCCTCAAGACATAATAGTTCCTCAAGACGTAATTGTTCCTCAAGACGTAATTGTTCCTCAAGACGTAATTGTTCCTCAAGACGTAATTGTTCCTCAAGACGTAGTTGTTCCTCGAGACATTATAGTTCCTCACAACAAAGTCGTTCTTCAAATAGAAACAACGTCTCTAGTCAAAACTACATCCCTAGTCCAAGCTAAATCTGTGATTCCAGAAAAATCTACTCTAGCTGAAGTTGTCCCTTTAATTTCATGTAGAGATGCCACTACTCAAGCGTCTCCTGTTGTACGAAAGACACCATACGTAACTTCTAAACGTAAATATGTAAGAGACAATTATAAATTGAGAAAGCAAGTTGTAGCTCAAAGGAAAATAATTGCAAGATTAAAAGAAACAATCAAGGAACAAAAAGAAGAGAACCAAAGAAAGGAATATACCCAACTGCGAAAGATTATGGGCGAGAGTATGAGTGGAGATGTAAGAGCCAATTTTTTAATTGAACAAGTACCCGCCTACGGTAAAAAGTCTTTACCGTATAAACATTCAACCTTGAAGATTTGTTGTTTAATTTATAAGAAATCTACAGCTACGTATAACTTTATCCGAGATTTGGATATTTTACATTTCCCGGAACGTACAACGTTAAGAATATTTCTGGGCAATTCAAGTGGAGCTGACGGTATTACACAGATTGCCAAAGACCGTCTCATTGCCGAGGTTTCCAAATTAAAGCATCCAAATGAAATATTAGGATCTTTAATGCACGATGAAATGGCCATTAAACCAAAGTTATTATATGACAGAAAAATGGATCGATATTTTGGTGAAACAAGCGCAACAGATGAAGACGGTTGTGTTTTGTGTTCCAGGGTCTCTCAACCAATTTTAAACTTCCCGTGGCCTATTTTTTTACCGCCAAATTGACAGCGGAAGAGCTTCACAAAATTACATTGGAGGTGATTAAAGCGGTGGAAGACTGTGGATTCGTTGTTGTCCGGCTTGTTTCAGACAACGCAAAGATTAATACTGCAGCGTTTAAGAAATTTTCTAGTGACAGACAATTACATCACGAAATAGTACATCCCTTAGATCCAGCTAGGAAAATGTTCATCGCCTTTGATCAAAGTCATATAATAAAAAATATAAGAAATCAATTCCTCGACCGTATTATGGTGTTTATTGCCCTTCTAATTAACCCCAAATTTGTCACGGACTTATATCTCGCTCAAAGCAATGCGTTAATGAAACCAGTAAGATTTCTAACTAGGAAAATGGTTTTCCCAACGAGCTTTGAAAAAATGAATGTAAGAAGAGCAGTACTATTATTCTCTCATCCGATGACAGCAGCTTTAAAAACAATTACATTATTGGCCCTTGTAACGGAATTTGTGCAATCCTCACTCCATTTGTTTCCTCGGGTACAAGTGCTTCAATCATATGTAAGAGAAATTCTACCTTACTTAGAAAAACCCCTAATGTGCAACGAATGCAAGAATTTATCATCACGGGAAAGTCAAGATTTACGGAAAATCCTTCTAGAGAAGTTCTTGAGAGCTCTTTTAGATAATCACGCTAAAGATGCCTCAGATCGAAAAGAAAAAAAAATTAAACACCAAGCCCTTATCTAGAAAAGTTCTCAAAGTTTGAAATACTAGGAAAAAACTGATATGTATGTGGGTGGTCGATATGGAAAATATCTTTCTACTCCCATTAGTGATATTTTGGAAAACAAGTATCTGATTTCATGTTCCAGTATTAAAAATGTTGATTTTAAAATTTTAATAAACCAATTGAATCAATTATTTGACCATCATGAAACTATCAACTACACATAAACTATATTCTATTTATCATAAGCCTTAATAAGAGTAATACATTTATTAATTCACAAATTATTAAAATTAATAAACTGAAGTTGGCTAATATTGGCCGTGTAGATGAACTAATACATTTTCAGGACCAATGTGAACAAAACTTAAAATTTAAACGCAATGGAAACGAACGCCATCTATTGGGGAAAATAGGAAACTTCAAACAGGGGGGAAATAACTCGTAGTACAATGCTCAGGAAAGAGGGAACCCAGGCCTTGATATAACGGAGGCAACGTCATAATATATGTTTAAACATGTTAGAATATGAAAATTAACATTTCACGCGGGCACGCGGCATTAAAGCCGCCATCAAAACGAAGCCGTTGCGGCAAGTTGGCAACTTTTTTCAGACTTCCACCCGTTCCCGTTGCGCATGCGCGCCAATCTGAAACTTAAGAGGGAAAATGGATGCCTCGAAACCGTAATTTCCTGGCATCGAAAACTTATGTTTTCTCGGCGTTATTGATTAAATTATAAATCGTGAAAAGACGGGCCTATGAAGTGAAACACGCTGATTTTAAATCCGTTTACAGAATTAAAATACGACAAGTGGTTGAGGTTAGAGCGCGACCCAAAAAAGGTATAAAAGTATCTCAAGCTGAGTTGACGTCTTCCACGACCAAACCGGTAAATTGCCAATATACGCGCAGCAGATGTGGAAATGGGGGAAAAGATGAGCTCTAATGCGCGAGTTTCGTTCTTCAGGTACATTAAAGTGCGCAATTTAGTAGTAGGGCCAGAGTAAAATGAAAATTATTTTTTCTCATTAAGTAAGTTTATCGAAATCTTTCGGTCCGAAAGCTCCGAATAAAATAAAGTTTTTTTCTAAGTCATGAAGTAGCAGCTTTTTTGAAATTTAACAACTTTCTAGTGAACTTTGGTTTTTAACAATGTCTAGTCGAAATCAGAAAAGTAACCAGAATTTGTTTTCCTTGGCAGCACACAATAGAAACCATAAAATTATTCCGTTTAAAATGCGATGGTTATTATCTTAGTTTTAATTTGAAAATAAAATTATAGATTTTTTTAAGATTCTGAGATATTATACGGAATATTTACATCTTAAACTACTTTAAACCGTAAATCTCTCATTGAACGGCCAAATTTGTATTTCGCCCAAGTGAAGGATTTATTTAGTTGCTAGAGGGATTGTTTGAAACGGGTGTTGTTGGGGCAATATTCCAGAGAAATTGTGTCCGGAGAAAGTATGACCGTGCTTGATTAAGATCATAACTTGGCCTAAGTATTTTTATCCACATCTTAATATTTGATAGATAAGCTTTTTTTATTAAATTAAAACGTTTTCACTCACATATGGCAATGCAAATCTAAAAAGCAGTTTATCATCTATTATTTTTGAATAGATTGATGTAAAATTAAGCTGAATGATGAAAATTAAAATGGAAAAATTACAAAGCATTATTTTCATTCGTAAAAATTATTAATAACGTCAATACCCTGTAATTGTACCTCAGAGGGTCTAATTAGCGTTAAAACAAGAGAAAGATTTTCGACAACTGTATTCAAAAAATCTTCGTCGATTTCCTTGATTATTTGGCTAACTTTTATTTAGCTTAAACCATCTATTCAACTTACCTTTATGATCACATATTCTTAAACAAACATTTGTGGTTTTTATTTGATAAACCCCAATGTTTGTCTAATCGAAACATTCTATTGGGATATAGTATCAAAAATATTTACCTAAACCCAATGAATTTATTTAATTATCGTACAAAATTAAGAAGTGTTAGTAGTTTCCTTTCTTTCACGCTAAGATTTAAATTTTTTTTAATATAGGCTAATACCCAAGGTACAAAATTTGGTTATATGTCATTAATTTACAAGGCCGGGTAACAATTTGTTAGTGGATTGTGGTAAAGCCTTCATACCACGCTCCATACGCACTCTAACCACTAGCCTTCAGAAGTTTCAAAAGGGAAAACTTAATCAATTCGCAGGGAAAAGTTTTCAACAAGTGTACATGCTGGGATCGAACCGAGGAAAACGTGCTCCAGTTCTAATTATTCATCAGATAGTTTAGTACAGACTATAATTTCATTTTTAGAAACTTTTGAAGATAATTTACTCGGAAAAGAGCTATTTCAGTCTTAAATATGAAAAATTTCAAATTAAGGCTAATTTAGCCACTCGTTATTTAATTATTTGAACACATACAAACTTCAATAAACAATAGTTATTAAAAAACAAGACTAAATTAAATGCAAATTAGAAGCGCAGCTAGAAATTCGTCATTAGTAATTGGCGGGATTCAGAACAAATGGTTAGACTTGAGAAAAGTGACTGATACAAATCTAACGCATTGGGCTTTTCTATAACTTGAGAGTAATTCCACCTTAAACTTTTAAGAACTAAAACGTTCCGCCTTCTTTAAAGGTAAAGACGCTGCTTCCTTCCACGAAAATTTACTAACTGGCTCTAAATATACGCAATGGTTACGCCAGAAGTGGTCATGCTTAGAAAATGAGTTAGTATCGTTTTTTACCTCTCCGAGGGGACTATGTCCCCTAGGAAGGGTTATACAATCACCGTGTCTGTCAGTGGGTCTGTCTGTCAGGCCTGCGAACGCGTTCGCATTTTCGGTGCAAAGTTTAATCACTGCGTACGCAGTTTCTCGAGATCTCTGCGTTCGCAGTTTCTCGAAGGGATGGCAAAACCACCGTGTGACGGTGAGCGTTAACGGATTCATTTGCGGTTTGGTTTGGATGGTGTTTTTTCGCTCACCGTCGTGACGGTTCGGTGTATTACGTTTTTGTAATGGTTGTGATTGTTGAGTTTGTTGTGTTTGTGTTCTGACGGTTGTGCACGTTGAGTCTGCTGTGTTTGTATGGGCGTTTTCTCTCCAACTTCCTCTTAATGACTTTGGGACGGACCGAGTGCTGAGTGTAATGCTACCTCTCAACGTGCAATGGCAGGGTTTCCACCAGTTGTACACGGTATTCGTCTTAGTATCAATTTGCGATCGCATCGGGCGGGATTTGAACCCGATACCTCCTGCTTGACAGGCGGACGTTCTACCACAGAACCACCGACACTTGTTACGCTTTATTGAAAATTAGACCTTCAGCTTTATCGGAAGCGTATTTAATAGAGTACGAAATTTTGGTTTAATTGAAATAGAATTGAAATTGAAATTATTGCATCGAAGAAATTCTAATTTAGCGTTTCTCTATTGATTAAAAACAAATGCGCCACCCAGGTTTCGAACCCAGACCATTCGGCTTGGCAGTCGAGCGCTCTACCACAGAACCACCGATAGCTGCTTAGGCTCACTGAAATTAAGACACGCATCGTAAGCATAATAGGTAATAAAGTCTTTTTTTATTAATGAATTTATGAAGGCCTAATCTGGTTTTTTTACGAATGCAATTTTAAAGGTTAAATCTTGTTTTAGCGCAGTCCGCCGAGATAAGAGGGTTAAAGGGTAGACCCTGTGGGTGGTCCACTTTGTTAGTTCTTTGTTATTATATATAGTTATATATATATATATATATATATATATATATATATATATATATATATATATATATATATATATATATATAGTTGTGTTAATTCAAAGGCGATAATTTAACGTTTATTGCTTTAAGAGCTGGCGGTTAGTCAAGTGGCTCTCTGTGCTTTGTTGATGGTAAGGTGTTTGCTTCTTGTAAATATATTTGACGTGGGTATTTGGATATCTACGATTTCTAACGCAGTCAATGATTTCCTGGGTGTGCGAGTCATTATATGATTAAAATTTGCTAAGTATTATATTCAACTGATAAACATGTACTGTAAAAAGGGTTAAATTCAATTGTACATTGTTTTAGTAAGTCTAACTCGCTGTTGTAACTACTTAATTTATAATATTCTGAATAAATTAAACTCGATTGTTTCGTCTCAATTATCTAAATTAAAATTAAAATTTTATACCGGGCAGGGTTTGAACCGAGAATACGTTTTTCGTAAATAACTCTGAATTGCGGAGATATCTTTGGAGGTCGTGTCGAGAATTTAATACCACTAGGGACTATTCTTCCGAGGAGAGGTATATTTTGACTTGCCAACTTGTTTAATTTATGTTGTACTTCTGTTTAAAACTAATATCTGTGATTTGATCAACAGTATAGAGTAAACAGCCGTTGTAATTTCCGTATCTATAATTTTAAACAGAGATTTGCGCATAAGGATGTCAATAAGAGGCGTGTTATACGTGTACCAATAACAAAAAATGGGTCCTAGGAGCGGTTTCATCCGTCGGCTAATAGATCAACAAAGGTTAAAGTTCGTAGATAGACGGCTAAGATAAAGTTCACAAATAAGAGGTTCTTGCACTCGGGAATTTAGTCTCTGTTTTCTGAGTTGGCCGCTTTTAGTGGCTTTGAATAGACTTGGAATTCAATCTAGCAGATAAGTGTAATGGGTGTACATTCTAGACAAGCTTAATTCACCGTACAACATAAATATTAGACTACTGAGTTCCATTACGATTGCAAGTCGCTGCTCGGAGAAAATGCTTAAAGGTGCCTTACGAAAACTAGCTCTACAGCAAAAGGCAGAGTCATACTCAATTTTACTTGAGATTCGGAAAAAAAGTTAAAAAATCAGATCAAGTTCAGGAGTTAAGAACACCATAAAAGTGTCTTTGGTTTTATATCGGCACGAAAAGGTTAACTGAAATCCTGTGATTTAACGCGACATTACTGATTTTCCAACTTTAATATTCCACTTCAGTTCTAATGAAATAGCTCCTTTCTTTATCTCCATGTTTCTAAACTCTTCGCTTCTCATTAGAATACTGGAGAATCGCAAAATTTGACAATTGTTCAAACGCTGGCTTAGTTATTCTTTTTTCACAACAACGGTTAATATCCAATTTAAGGGTAATTTTAAAGGCAATGTCTCTTCAGCGGTTGGTCGTAGAAAGATATTTAAGACACTTACTTTACTCACAATTGTCAGTTGCCAGTTTAGAAAGGTAAAATACCTAGTTTATTTAGCGGAAAGATACAAACACGATTTTTCGGTAAATCGGCGACGGCAATTACGAATTTCACCTATTTGCGGATGAAAATCTTATAGGTTCTCCATTTTCAAAATGTCTATTACCTAAATTTAAATAAATACCTAATGTCGGGACATTTGTTTAGTCTTTCAATTAGAATCATTGCGGGCTGTAAAAGTTCAATTTATTGAATGGTTGCAAGTGCGATTATATTTAATTTGTCTGACATTTTGGAATAATATTGTACGTATTTTGTTAAGTTCTAAAGAAGATTCTTTAATTGTGGGTTTTTGACCGTAACTATTTCTAGTTCACCCTTAAGGTAATCTCACTAGGAAACCGTGCACCAGCTAATTATTTATTCTTGTAATACCATGATACCATTTTAATTTCTATTTCAATTTTCACATTTATTTTTATTAGTCTTTATTTTTAATTTCAAAAATTAAATCAATTTTTAAACATCAAAATACTTCTTCTTAACTAGTACTTAAGAAGCATATCATTAATCAGCGTTTTAAGAATTAGTTTAATTATTTTGTCAACGAATGGAGAGCTGGTTGCAATAAGGGTCTTGACCAGGCGTAACCATCAATATCGTTACAAATTGACAATTTTGTATTCGGATTTTACAAATTTACTCGTTACTTACACGGTTAATGTTCGAAGAGGTTGACCATTTAAGTTCAAATTGTAAGCTGCCCTAAAAGGTTGTGTTTAAAATATGACAGAAATACACCCACCCAGAACAAAAATTACAAGGCCGCCCGCTCTCTGTAAATCTTTGAACAGGTTTAAAATGAAACAAGTAATCTGTTCTTTATTATATTAAACTAAACGTCAAAGTAAAATAAAGGTGCACTTTGATAAGTTTAACGGATTCGGAAACACGATCGATTTCGTCCTTTTCATCTTTTTGTAATGAAAGTTTAAAGTGCAGCTCGCCATGGGCCAAATTTAATCAATCTGAGGACTGTGATGGGCTATTAATGCATCCATATTTTTGGCAGTTGAGAATGTAGCATTTATATCAAAAACCAGCTAAACGTACCGATATGCTCGTCCTATTCCAGGTTCCACACTTGATATTAAATGTTAATTGCATTGGATTTCAGCATTTTGAAGTCAATACTGCATAATCAAATAGCAATTTTCAGAGGAACAGGAACGCTCATAAAAATGTAGGTAAATTTAAGTAGTTCCTCGAATGCTGCGTCAAATGTTAGAAATCCTTGAACGATTAACAACCCTCATTTGGATGTTTGAGGTTTCCGCGGGATGATTTTTCCCCGCTTAGCAAAGAATTGACTTGGCACGCATACATTTATAAGCTAAGATTACGCCCTATTTACTATAAGTAAACGAATAATTTCAAATCTGTTGCCATGGAAATAACACTGTTGTGATCCTAAATTATTAAATGGACACACATATTGAGTTTTTACCTCTTCGAGGGGATTAGTCCCTAGGAGGGGTATTACAATCACCGTGTCTGTCCGTCTGGGCAGTATCGAACCAACGTGAAATCACCGCGTTCGCATTTTTTGGGATTTCGTAAAACGTTTTCGAAAACGCTCTTATTTTCAAAACCACGTAACTCTTATTTTTGAGGGTTTGTTTGACCTTCAAATTTAGACGAATGTTATTGAAAACACTTTTTCTAACTAAGAAAATCCATTTGAAAAAGATTCTTTTAAATGGTTTTTGTGCCCTTGCTTTAAAAAACCCTTAGGGTGGAACCATAAAAATATTTTGCTATCACAAAACCTTAATTTAAGAAAATAGTCACCACCAAAATCGTATTTCCCCACGGTGTTCTCGGTAAGCATTTAATGGCTTAAAAATCTAGTAAGGCGAATATGTACACAATAATCAATTTTCAGTTGACAAAATGGCCTGTTGGGCTCTTAAATCCCTAAACACTTCCGGAAATGAGCAAAGCCTAACACGATAGGAAAAACATTTTAGTTGAGATATTTATGTTATTAAAGCATGCAGGTTCAACGTAAAATCTACAGTGCTATGAAGAATCTTACCGATGAAGTGTTTTCTGTATTATAAGTAGTGCCACGGGTCGTTTACAGTGAAAGTGCTTTTGAGTGTCTTCAACAGTAACTGTGGGTTAAAGTCTTACGTTCGGATATTGCTATACAAGTTACGAAATGTGAGTTCCTAACTAGAACCTAAAAATATCAAATCAGGATTACATCTATAGGACTTTTTTTAAAAGCGTATTTGTATGTTAGAATCGTGTCATAGCCGCCTAAGAATTCAACAAATCGATCGCTGCAGAAGTGTACGCTATCGTAAGATATAAATTGACACAATATACATGTACATCTGTATTCGAGCTAATGTCTCTGGCGTTTATGAAAATGATATTTGAAGCAATTTTTAAAGTCATTAAGGTTTAAGTACACGGATCGAAACAATGAACCTCATTAGAAGTAATTACTTTTAGAAATGACTTTGGCGTTATAGCAATATGAAAAAGCTCTCGCGAAATATTACTAGGTTTCAAAACAAACCAAAATTTCCGAAAACTAATATAATTCCGCCAATCGAATGTAGAAATGAGCAGAAAGTATTGGAATTTTCAAAATGGTAGCTTGTGCATAGCTCACGTTATTGAAAATAAAAATACTTTTTCCGGCTATTTGAAATTGATAATTTCGGCATTCGGAAAGCGCAGCAACACAATATTTGTTGAACCATTTTTAGGCCAGGTCTTTGTTTCTCTGGTAGAACTTGATATCCAATTGCAATTTCAACTCAAATATGATAAATATATAACACACTACTTCACAATGAAAAATCAAGGTGTTTCATGATATCAACTCCAGTTTGAGTGGATTTTTTCGGACTATTCCTTGTTGTCAATTCAGATTTCGTTTTTAATAATGAACTGACGATTGACGTGCTTTTCAATCAATCTTATTTTAAAATTATTTGAATTTAAGTAATTTCGAAACAATCAACAGCAATTTTTATATTTTAAATCAGCTCATCTTAACACCAAAAATAGGTTTGCTAAAAGGCTAAAATTTAAAGTGGAAAAACGTAGCGTTGAAACTAAATTATATAGAGATTTAATTATAAACATTAAATAAAGATTTAATTATAAACATTAAATAAAGATTTAATTATAAACATTAAATAAAGATTTAATTATAAACATTAAATAAAGATTTAATTATAAACATTAAATAAAGATTTAATTATAAACATTAAATAAAGATTTAATTATAAACATTAAATAAAGATTTATTGTTAAACAGTAAATACAAAATAACTTTTCAACCGTAAATACAGATTTACTTTTCATCCGTAAATACAGATTAACTTTTAAACCGTAAATACAGATTAACTTTTAAACCGTAAATACAGATTACTTTTTAAATAATTTAGTCCATGAGCCAAAAAATAAAATTTTGCTTACCGGTTCCTCCGTGGTGGAAAAATTCCTACTATGCCACGTAATAGCATATGATCCCAGTTTAATTGTTAGCCATAAAAGCCCATTGGTGGAGGGAGCCTAAGTGAGAGACAGAGTTCAAAAGGTCAAATTTCAAAATTTCCATCTACCTACAGCGTTTCAGTTTACGTCAGATGGTAACGCAAATTATTTCATTGTTCTATAAATTCGACGCGCTTTCAATCGCGTAACTTATGTTTTGTCAATTACCCACCGGTCGCCAGGTGGCTCATGTTGAACAATTTCACTTAAAGTTAATTTAAACTTGAATCCTAGATTGAAATCAAGTTAAAAGGATATGCATTTAAAGCTATTGCCACGGGGAATTCGAATATCGATGTCTCGATTGGGCTATCAGGTTACAGAAGTTGAAAGGGGAAATTTTAAAATTTTCACTTAGCTTTAGATCGTTCAGCTTTCATCCGATTTCAACATGAATTGTTTCATTGTACTCAGAATTCCAATGGCTTGTTAACGTGTATATTTGTTTTGGGTCGTCAACGCATTGGTCACCAGGTTGCGCGTGTTGATCTCTTAAACCTAACCCTTTAGTTGAAACTAATCAAGTGGGTATGCATTATAAAGCTTTCGTCCTGGGGAATTCGAATATCAATGTCTCCATTGAGTTATACTATAGATTCTTTTACGCGCGTATTTCATGGGAGTCGCCATTACCGTGCTACACGCGAGAGAACGGGTTTTGGGGGAAAGAACTTTCCACGGTAGAGCTACGTGCAGGACGTCTATGGCAGCTGCCTGTGGAGCAAATCGTGGGAGGGTCCTTGATGGGGGAAAGACGCGCGTAAAAGAGTGTATAGCCAAGGTTCAATGTTCCAAGATTTTTTTAATTTTACCGAGCTTACTTTGCCATCTAGCGGTATTTTTTTAAAGGATTAGGTGAACGCCACAAGATGACGAGCTATAGTGTTGGTAAATGCAAATAACGAATAATCGGAAAAACTGAAAAGTTTCAAAGCCAAAGTAGACACGCGCAAAATTATCTTTCATTCGTGTGATTACCTTAATGTCTTTTCCGAGGGGGTAACCACTTCTAAAGAAATTGTACACCAGATTTCTGATTTCCAAATATTTCCGATATTTCTAGATTATTTCCGATATTGCTATAATATTTCCGATATTGCTAGAATATTTCCGATATTTCTAGAATATTTCCGATATTTCTAGAATATTTCCGATATTTCTAGAATATTTCCGATATTTCTAGAATATTTCCGATATTTCTAGAATATTTCCGATATTTCTAGAATATTTCCGATATTTCTAGAATATTTCCGATATTTCTGGAATATTTCCGATATTTCTTTATATTTCCGATATTTCTTAATATTTCGAATATTTCCGATATTTCTTTATATTTCCGATATTTCTTAATATTTCGAATATTTCCGATATTTCCTAATATTTCCGATGTTTTTACGATTTATGTCATATAGAATCAAGAATGCATTTATTTATATTTATACAAGAGTGAATATGTGAGAGTACCATGCGCTGGGGGAGGGGGAGAGAGAGACGAGACAAAACGTCACTGGCGTGTGTTTCAAACGCAAAGGGTAATGAGATACCGGGACGATTTGATTTATTTCAAGGGTTTGCGAGGGGCTAACCACTTCATAAAATTCTGTACACCGAGTACAGAGAGTACAGCCTTTGGTAGTACAGAGTACGCGTACACTTTTTAGTATAGTCAAAGCTACAGACTTGTACACCGATTACGCGTAGTGATTAGCCCCTCGGTGCGACGAGTGGATTGAGAGAACGCCTAAAAATCGCCACGACATATTTCTTCCTAACTATAAAAAATTAATTTTAAGTAAATATAAGAATAACTAACAATAATGAATATAAGTTGAATGTATATAAAAATTTATTAACATAGTGACAAAAGTGAAAAGTTGCCGTATACATGTAAGATATAGAGCGATAACTCGGAGAAAAAGGTATTTTGTAAATCTTGAAGCTAACGAAGAAATGTTATTTTTTATTAATTTCTAGTACATCTTTCTTTTGTAAGAAAATATTTTCGCCAACTACCATAGGCCGTGAAATCGTATAAGCGTAATGCTTTATATTATAAAAACCGTGACCCTCAATTTCAACAGGTTTTAAATTTCCATTTTTATCCCACGAATACCAGCTACATAAAACACCAATCCCTTTCGCCTTTCTTGGTGGAGCTTTCGTTGGAACTGATTGCAATGTGTACTCGCGAGCTTTTCCTTTCCCATCCAAATATGAAAAACTCAAAACTAAACCTATTAAAAATTCTTTCCGATCTTCGGTTCGAAAAACAGACCAATCAGATATATGTATTTCGTTTTCTTTTCGGATCCATGGCCGTTCGTTATCACAAGCTACGGAACAATTACTTCGCTGCGAAGCCAATGATTTCTATAAGGGCGTGGACGGATTCTGGGTAACTCTTTTAAGGCGATCACTGCTTAAGTGATTGTCTCCTGTGTTCAAAAGCCAGGACAAAGATGATTTGCAGATGGCAATTTTACGACCACTGTTTATCGTCAAAGAAACGAACCGGCTTTTCTTTAGTGGATCTTCAGCGTTCCTTTCTAGCGCGTAATCTCTGAGACTTGAGCCACCGGTCGTCAACATGACACTTAGGTCTTCCTGCAGATCCAAATATTCAGATTCCGATTCACCCAAAGAACAATCTACAATCGTACAATGCGAATCTGTAGGAAAGTCGTTATCGAGTACTTCACTTTCGAAAGAGCATTCAATGTTGACATTTTGTTTTCCCGTACATGTGGGAGGTAGTTGACAGTTGAACATATAGGAGGAAGCGGCGTCGATACCAAGGCTGATCGCGTCTCTCAACGCGTCTTCTTGGGCTTTCAAAATAGCCGCGTTGATTTCTTTATAATCTGGTAATATCGTTTTGTCGTTTGGTTTATTGTTGCCTACGCTTGTAATTTTTGATCGAGGAATTTTATATCGAATTCTGTTACCACCCGCACTACATTGATTAACTATATCGCTCTGGAATTGGATACGTTTTGCGCGATGCAAAATATCCAGTAAACTGAAATTTACAACTGTTGAAAAGTCATGGACCTTGTTGCCCGGAAAAAACTTTCTCAGGTTTGACTACTATAAAGCCACGGTAAAAAGGTTTCTTCGGCGTTTTCTCTCTTAAGTTTTTCAATGACAGAAACGAGTGCGTGAGCGTTTAGCTCGAGACAAACGTACGTATTGTACGTGATGAAATTTTCCTGGAGCGTATAGTGCGTGTGATCCGTAAGCCAAGACCTCCATAAACGTTGGAAAAACACCACGTACCATATGTTGTATAATCTGTCAGAAGCATTCATGTCTTTCTTCAAAAATGAACTTAATGTTCGTTGCATCAATAGAAGAAACTGAATAGTTCCTTCGCTTCCAGGAACTTACTTAAGTAACTCCATGACTTTTTGGTCACAAATTTTCTCTACGGATTTAAAGTTAATTTTGTCAGCCGGTTCTATGTCCGATTGTGTAAGACAATGTTGATCTTTTGGGTATTCATCTACCAACATTTTTAAATGACTAGAAGAAACAATTTTTTGTCCAAATGGCATAAATCCAGTTTTTTTTAGAAGTTTCGAACGTAGTTTAGTACCAATATGGACAGTATCCTGGATACACGTTACAGTAGGATTTAGGTTAGCTTGATACCATTTTCTTTGGTTATCACGTGGTTTCTCAGACAAATTTACAATGATTCGCATTGCCTTTAGCAACCTGCTGTCGCCATCAGATGAAACTCCCATACGATTTCTATATCATTCTGTTTAGCACACTTTAAAATAAATCTCCATCGGGAAATTACGTGATCAGACGTGAATTTATTGTCAGTTCCGTAGATTGTCAAACAGAATGATAGCGAATGGTCAACGAGTGGTTGCGCCATTACTACGTAGGCCAGAGACGAAACTTTATTTTTTTAAATATGATCTTCAATTTCTTTAGCGGAGTCCAAATTAATGGAAGTCCAGTTAGTTCATTTGATGGAAGAACGAGACCTACTATTTGATTAGTCGAGGAGTCGTACTGCACTTTTCCGGTAATACGCGTAGCATCTTCGCTAAGCCATATTCGTAGAGGGAGCTTCTTTTCCAACAAAAACGACTTCAATTAACGCATTCTAATTTGACCTCAACAATGTCAGGTCCTTTTTCCTGGAGACATCTCACAACTGTCGTTACTGAAGGAAGGGGTATGTTTGCCTGTAGAGTTTCGTAAAGTAGGCGACCACCGATCAAAAACAAATACGTGGATAACAATTTTACCGACTCGTCGTAACGTTTACCTGAGTTACTTTTATTACGGTTGTCGTCCGCCGTTTTATTAGTCCTCTAAGGAAAGTATTAATGTTTTCGTTATTTGCGCTCTGCGTACTCTCAGAATTTGACAAAATATTCCGATCGATAAATTGCAGAAATCGATCGTGCAGATTTTGATTTTTTTTATTAACAACTGAACTTGATTTAAAATTGGAAAGTACAACGTCATGACAGTTTGATTTTCTGAAATCTTATTCAATTTACGTTTATTTCTTTCTGATCTGCTGTATTTAGGGTATTTCCATTTGCTTTTAATTTTTGGGGCCGATACGTTAATGGTATGGTCAGCCCCTACCATTTAATGCCATCCAATACTTCCCCCGAAACCGTGGACAAAGACGTTTCTGAGTTCTGGCTGCCTTGTTTAAGCAGTTTCGATTTCTTGATTACCATATCTTTGGAATTTGTAATCGAGTTATGGTTTCGTTTTAATGAGTGCTGATTGACAATCGAAATTTCTATTTCCGAATTTTCATGTGGAACCAATTCACAATCTTGAATTACACTTTCTCTCGCTTCGATATGTTTGCCGTCCATCTCTTTCTGGGACACCTTTTCGCTCGCCTTCTCGTTTGGTTTTGTACATTTTGGTCCATTTCGGCCGAAAAGTGCGATAAAATGCTATTTGGATTTGGGAAACTCGCATTCTGCGTGTAGATTCCTAGCGAAATTGGAACTCAACCATTTAATGCTGCCTGACTTGTTAGTCGTATAGCCTAATTTCACACTTTTATCACATAAGTAACATATCACATGACCTGAAATTTTAGGGATTTTGTAATCTGCTAATGCTGGGGCTGATGATTCCGAGAATGACTCATCAATGAGTGACACAGTAGCAAGCAAGTTCGGGGACAATTTCTTCACAATTTCCTCTAACCTTTCATCTTTTTTTGTAGTAATCCAATGGTTGATTAAACTTTTTATTTTGGTTTTTTCTTGGCTTTCAGGTTTGCTTTTGGATGAAGTAGTTAGAGCTTTGCCCTTTCGAGTTACATTCGTAGCTTCCTTTAGATTTGACGACGAATTTGGTACTCTTGGTATATCACACGTCAGTTTAATTGTGGCTAAGTAGTCTAGTGGCTTTCCCAAAATAAACTCTTTGACTAAATTCAAAAGTTTTTTTATGTCCCCGATTAATTTGAAATTGGCTGGATTTTTAAAGTACGGTCCGTAGTAGTCTTTGGGATCGTAGTCATCTCCTAGAAATTCTTGCACTTCGTTCCATGCAAATTTTTCAATAGCTTCGAAATCTTCATCATTAAGAGTTTTAAATTTGCTATTTTAATTTTTTTTCCGCTCGACATTTGTGTAGGCCCTCATTTGGGGAAGGCACAACATCTCTAAAACGGAAATCTCTAAAATAAACAAATTTAATCTAAGCGCCTTCTTACTTAAGTAGAAAAGTCCCCCCTTAAATCGCGTTAATGTTTTTAAATTATTTCCATCAAAAACATTTTTAAGTAGAGTTCGATAAATGCATTTATTATACTTTAATATATCTAGTGCGGTTTAACTAATTCGTGTAGCCATTTAGTTCCCGCCAACAGCCCTGCGGTATCTATTATATTTAAGGAGGTAGTCGTTTTGGCGAATTGACGATGTCAGATTATCAGTAGACGCTTCGCCGGAGTTAAGGGAAATACATACAGTTTGGAATATTTTCAATCAAAATTTAAAAATACTTGCGGCGGACGGATAATGTTTTAGTATTTTTTATGAACTCCCCATCGAGGGGCTAGCCACTTTTGAAAATTCTGTACACCGAGTACAGCCTTTGGTAGTACAGAGTAAGCGTAGTGTTCGTACGGGGACCCCGACCCCGAAAGTCGGGGATACCCGACTTTTGTCTCCGACCCCGAACCCGACTGTCGAAAACTAAATCGGGGTTTTCCATTTTACGGGGTTAGGTTTTTGTAATTTTAAATGTTCGCGCCGGCGACGCACCCTGCTAAAAATAAATATTTGCTCTGAGGAGTGAGGATACTAAGTAGACTAATGTTTCCTTTAAGTATACTTATTTTAAAATATAATAACATATTTAAAACAATAAATCATATATATATAATGTCACTCATTCATGTATACAAAATTAAAAACCTTGCATTAAAAAGTTAAAGGACTCTATTTCAATATCTACAAACTATATCTTAAACAGTCAAATTGGGGTACTTACCGTACTTTACTATTTCTAATAAATACAAGGAATTTTCTATCCCCGACCCCGACTTTTATTCGCGGGGTTAGACCCACCCCGACCCCGACCACGACTTTATTTTGACCCCGTTCGAACAGTAAGTGCGCGTACACTTTTTAATACAGTCAAAGCTACAGACTTGTACACCGATTACGCGTAGTGATTAGCCCCTCGCTCCCCATGGTCTAATTAGTCGGAAATAAGTTTTTTTGAGGGGGTTAGGTAAAGTGCAATCCTACCCTTTTAGCTTCAAGTGAAGTTTTAAGAACTTTCATATTAATCATTAATGAAATTCACCGAGCCAAGGAAATTAAATTTTATGCTTGTACTTACAATATTTTTTCCTCCCTTCAATACATCTTCACACGTGTCTTGATTCGTGTTGGACATCCTTTTTCGTTGATATAACTTATATAAGAGCTATTTATATAAACCTAACCGGAAAGACCTACAAAAGCTGAAAATAACCTTCATAAAAGGCATAAATGCACAACGGACAAAGTGAAAATACCTCAAAAACCACACACTAAAGAGTAATTTAAGATTAACTCAATCGCTCTAAATGCATATTCCCTATAAAATAGGCTGCGTTCAGAAAAACAACCTATCAGCTTGGAGGAATAAAACAAGTATACAGGAGTTGCGGAGAGCTGCGAAATCGGTTTCGTTAGTGACCGTGATCTCGCGCTATTCGGAGGGGTTCAAACGCGACTAGAGCCAACTGCATTCGGGATTTTGCAACTATTCTCATTTTATAGCATTATTTTCGCGTCGTCTGTTTTGTTTTATTCCTCCAAACAAATACGAGTCATTTTGGAAAAACGGCGCAAAGAATTTAGAAATGTTTCAAAACAAACCAGACGACGTGAAAACAATGATATAAAATGATAATAGTTGCAAAATTCCGTATGCAGTTGGCGCTAGTCGCGTTTGAACCGCTCCGTCTCGCACGAGTTCACGGTCACTAACGAAACCGATTTCGCAGCTCTCCGCAACTCCTGTATACTTGTTTTATTCCTCCAAGCTATCAGATAGAAACCCGAGTAGAAACCTAAAATCGAGGTCTCGCCCAAAGTAGTAATCGACTAAACATGCGACAGCGTCCGTCCGCCGCTATACTGTAATTAGAAACCTGATTTCCAGCGTTCGAATATCATATTTTCCGGGATTTTCAAATTCCCTATATTATTTATGAATTTTTAGATTTAGATAAATATTGAAAATATTTTATCTTATTTCTCTTGATTCTCAATATTATTTTCCATTTTTCGAGATTTTAAAAATTTCCACTGAATTTATCATAACTCGATCTTATCTTTTTTGATTTCTAAGTTATCAAAATTTTATAAAATATTTGTTAATTTCGCTAGATTTTCCAAATTTTCCCAGGATTACCAATATTTCTCCAGGTTTTCCAGTATTTCTCCAAGAATTCTAATATTTCTCCAGGATTTACAATATTTCTAATATTTCTCCAGGATTTCCAATATTTCTCTAGGATTTCCAATATTTCTAATATTTCTCCAGAATTTCCAATATTTCTCCAGGATTTCCAATATTTCTAATATTTCTCCAGAATTTCCAATATTTCTCCAGGATTTCCCATATTTCTAATATTTCTCCAGAATTTCCAATATTTCTCCAGGATTTCCAATATTTCTAATATTTCTCCAGGATTTCCAATATTTCTAATATTTCTCCAGGATTTCCAATATTTCTAATATTTCTCCAGAATTTCCAATATTTCTCCTGGATTTTTAATATTTCCAATATTTCTTCTGGATTTCTAATATTTCCTAGATTTCTAATATTTCCTAAAGATCTTCTCCCCCCCATAAGGTTTTCCCCCCACAAAAAGCGCCCGGCGCGTCGGCGTGAGCCAACCTTATAGTCCGGCAAGCATTTTTACGAACATTGCTTCAGCCTGGAGTTTTTTGGTCCTCGAATAAATTTGTGAAAATTCGATACTTCAATTTTGGTTACAGCATAAGTTAATGATACCTCCAAGTAGACAAATAAGCCCTTTCAAGGTGGAATCTTTGTCCAGAAAATGTGATGTCAAATCTTGTCTCTCAGATTCCCGCGAAAATGAAAGATTTTAAAAATATCTCGAACCCAGCGCCGCTGTGCGGTCGGGAATGAAACTATATTGGGGCTGACGCGAATAAACCAACAGCAAAAAAACGTTCTTTTGCCTCTGCGGGGGAACGAATTTTCTAAGGGAATACCGAAATTTATCTCTTTTGGGGAAGTTCAAGCTAGCCTTGCCCCAAACGGGATTAAAGAAACGTCAGCTTCGGCAGTTCCAAGTGTATGTTAAGGCTACTTTGATACGCAGTACGGAGATACATAGGTCGATTTGGACAAGCATATCCGCCATTGGCAGCATAGCCATTTGTCTACTTAGAGGTATCATTAACTTATGGTTACAGTTAATCCTTGGATTAATAATAGAAGCTAACGCTTCCTGGATGTGACTCTCTCTCGAAAACGCGGCTCACAAAAGCCAATTGGCGATCGCGGCGTGCGTTGCGGTATTTTCGAGAAACACGGCGGACAAACAACAAGCACGTGCTTGTAGCCAAGCGTCCACCATTTTTGAAAATAAGAAGTGCGCCAGATTATTAGCTTGGAGGCTTAAGGCAAAAAGGTATAGTTCAATAAATTAATTTAGTAAAAGAACTGTATTAAACATAATTATTTACAGCTATTATCATGTGGGAAAACTCCTTTGATGTTATTGGAATAGAAAAGCCTTTTTCCATTGAAATATTTGACAGTGATAATGAAAATGGTGAAATACAAATTTTTTAGCTCTTATAACTTTTTGCAGCATTTATTTTAATTACCTTATTCCAACAGAAAATCAAGATGACACATCAAATAAATGTTATGATAGTATAGATGAACTTCTCTCAGATGAAGAGGTAGAAAATTACCCGAACAAATTCAACTTATATGAAATCAACCCCATAAACAATAAACCTCCTCCATTATCAAACGTGACCAAGTATGTACTATGTTGCTCACTAGTTTATATAAAAAAGCGATCAATTAATAACATTAACTTTATTTATTTTATAGTGTTAAAATGTTGAAAGCTCCACCACTAACACCTCCAAATCCGAACTCCGTAAATAATAAACTTTCATTATCAAACGTGACCAAGTATGTACTATGTTGCTCACTAGTTTATATTATAAAAGCGATGACGAGGTTAAAGAAATATGCCTAAGAATGTCAGAAATTTACAAAATCACCGAAAGGATGAGTTAAATTTATTTATCAATTTCTAAACTTACAAAAGCAATACTGAAGAGCTTAAATCTGCATTAAGAGACGGGGGGGGGGGGCTTAATTTACCCCAGCCAAGAAACGTACAAGTGGTTTTACAATATTTACGGAATTGTATCTAAATACTACGGATTTTCCTATTTTGAAAAGATGGCTATGAAAGCTTTTGATGACGTAAAGGCAGACAAAACTATTACTGCACTATGGAATTTGATATCCGGTGGTGGACAAGTTGAATCACTATTCAACCACAATATTAAAGTGTTTATAAATACCATTGCAAATGGCCATTTGAAAAACTAAAAGAAAATTTCAAATCTCAAATGAGGTTAAAATGCATGAAATCAAAAAGTAATTAAAAAGCAAGCCTTAGAAAAAAAATCCAACAGGAGTGTTCGGCCACTTTTCCTAAATGATAAATTACCATTCTGTGATATTTCTTATTGTTGACCCAGATTAATAAAGTGTTTCTTACTAGTCCATAGAATTAAATTTTTTTTTAAATTTACTGCTACATTGCCAGTTTTTAACAAGCGGTTACTTGGGTATAGAGTAGGTTAAAAACCACTTTATTTACCTAATATTTTAATTAAAGTTCTGTTCATTAAAAGCGAAGATTACTTTCGTACTGTGTTAAGACCTGATGCCTAATAAAAAATTAGATAAAGTCGTTTTTAATTTTTTCTAAACTATTATGAATAAAAAAACTTCAGTATGTAGACATTGGCTCTACATTGGTTTATCCTATGCAAAGTATATTATGAATATTTTTCTTTTTCTGAATTCGTAATTTTTCTCCATTGTTAGAAAAAGCATGAACAGTTGGTGCTTGATTTGAACCGCAAGCTTGTCTGTGCCTAGAGAATTCCAATACAAGGGGGTCCTGATTGACATTTCCAATTGGTATAAAGGGGGCTCTTTTTCCAAGGAGAAATTTGATAATTCCTATCATACCCTGGGCTAAAAATGAAACGTTTATATATAAACCAACATTTATGTGTTGGAGCAAATTAGGGTAAAATACCTACTAGTTTGTCGCAAACCAGACAATGTTTCTTGTGATAAAATCATTTTTTTCCTTTCCTCTTGAGTGAAATTTCCTTCTCGAATTTCTACATGAAATTCCCATTCATTAAGATAGCCCAGAAAATCTCTCTATCCACTAAAAACCAATTTTAGATAAATGATAAAATTAACATAAAAAAAGCCCTGAAATTTCCAAATTACCTGAAGGCGTTGATCGTTAATGGATTTAAAAAGACGCTTGTTAGGCTTTCATTTGTGGTAAGCTTCATCGAAGTTGGTCGTGTTCATTATGTCAAACCATTTATCCATCATTCTTACGAACTTTAGAGTCTCACGATACTCTCCCCCATATTCAGACTAAATAGCGTTTGCTTAAACCTCCATTTATTTAATCAAAGTCCTATTTGGTCTTTAATGGATCTCACTTCGACATTAGTGCTAATAATGGGAAAAAATGGGGTACCTAGTTCGGAAGTAAAGGATTCTACGAAAAAACATCTCCGAAGAAATATAGAAACGGAATTTGGAGAATATTTAATATTTTTCTCCTTTAACCGAAGAATTTATTTAAGAGAATGCCATTTGTCCTTTGACTCGCTATTGGAAGCCTGCGTGAACTTAAAGCTGAAGTATTATTTTAAGTACTTGTAGCTAGTCGCGTCTCCTTCAGTCTGTTTCTCCTCACTTTACCACTTTACTACTTTTTTAATTTTTTCATGTTTGTTTTTGTTTTATAATCATTCTGCTCCCACATTTTCCTGTCGTTGATGCCGCTCCGTTTCGAAGGGGTGTACGTTTGTACAATCGAACAATAAACCTTTAACGATTTTTCTCCAGCCGCTTATAACTTTACCTACCCACCCAGCAGCCGACGTCGGACAGCAACAGATTTTCTCCAGCCGCTTATCGTGCCTACCCTCCCCCCCCCAGCACCTTGCGTCGGACAGCAATATTTTCGGCGACGGACAGCAACAGATTTTCTCCAGCCGCTTATCATGCCTCCCCTTCTCCCCCCCAGCACCTTGCGTCGGACAGCAATATTTTCGGCGACGGACAGCAACAGATTTTCTCCAGCCGCTTATCATGCCTCCCCTTCTCCCCCCCAGCACCTTGCGTCGGACAGCAATATTTTCGGCGACGGACAGCAACAGATTTTCTCCAGCCGCTTATCATGCCTCCCCTTCTCCCCCCCAGCACCTTGCGTCGGACAGCAATATTTTCGGCGACGGACAGCAACAGATTTTCTCCAGCCGCTTATCATGCCTCCCCTTCTTCCCCCCCAGCACCTTGCGTCGGACAGCAATATTTTCGGCGACGGACAGCAACAGATTTTCTCCAGCCGCTTATCATGCCTCCCCTTCTCCCCCCCCCCAGCACCTTGCGTCGGACAGCAATATTTTCGGCGACGGACAGCAACAGATTTTCTCCAGCCGCTTATCATGCCTCCCCTTCTTCCCCCCCAGCACCTTGCGTCGGACAGCAATATTTTCGGCGACGGACAGCAACAGATTTTCTCCAGCCGCTTATCATGCCTCCCCTTCTCCCCCCCCCCCCAGCACCTTGCGTCGGACAGCAATATTTTCGGCGACGGACAGCAAGATTCCCTATCAACTTCCCACAGTGAGAGCTTCGCTCACTCGCTCCGCTCAATAATGGTACCAATAGAGACTTGGCACTCCGTAGCTTTGGCCATGGCCGCCATTGTGGTCATATTTTTCTCACCACGATAAAAACTATTGAAGAAAAACTGTGACGTAGCACTGCCAAGTCGATAAGAAATGTTTCGTTATAAAAAGTAAATTCCTTGTTAACAAACGTAAACGTAGTAACTCCTATTAATAAAGTTAAAAAAAAATTCGGTGCGGTACCATTTATAGTTTTGTTTTAATTATATTTCAAAGAATAATCTCCAAAACATTATCTTTTCTTTATCAAAAGAAAAATTAACTGTTTTTTTGTGGTTCACCGCTGATGGAAAAGACGGAGGAGGGACAAAAAATTAAAGAAGTTGGCCTGAAACCTAAATTAGAAAAATTAGAATTTTTTATTAAATATCCAGACCTAGTGGATTAATCTGGTTATATCTGGATACTATTGGATTAATCCGTAGTTTTTTAAATAAGGGTAGTTTTGAATATGTTACAACCAAATTACCGTTAATTTATCTCGTAAGTGTGTCGTTGACCTTCAATTTTTTTAATTATATCGTATAGAAAAAGGTGAACCCATCGTTCAAAACGTGTTAGGGGAACTTTAGGAGTGTAGGTTGTACACAACACAGCGACGTCTGCACTTAGCTACAAGTTCTTCTTAAGTAACGCAGAAACGGTTGCCACCAAGGAAAAATATTTGGAATTTATTTCTCTACATTCGAAATTTCCCGCTTTGACAGCAAAGAGGTGGCATTTGCCCTGCTGCAAGCTTGGCTGGAAAAGAAATACGCTATCAACTATTGGGCTAAATTTGTCACGAATCTCAATATTTAATATAAACTTTTTCAAAACGGGTACAACGGAAAAAAAACTTTAAACTAGTGTTGTAATTCGGAAAATTATCCGCGGAAAATTCCCCACTCGGAAAATAAAAAAAGTTTTCATTCCATGATTTGTCTAATATATTGTTTGCAAATTGAAATAAAGCGGTATTTTCACCTCATTTTTTCGAATCTGGAAGTAAAACTAAACCTATAAAAAACTTTAAACTGATTAACAATGTAACACTATTAATGTTTTGTAGTATGTTTACTGATATTAGACATTTTATATCGATAAAAAGTTAAAAACATTAAAAACCCTTAAAAGGTAATTTATGTTTCAAATTTGTATTTTTACGAATTGCGGAAAATTTTCCGGAAACTTTTCTGGAAAATTTTCCGCATTTTATTTTTACGGAAAATTAACATCCCTACTTTAAACAAGTTTTCCACTTAAATATAAGTAATAATTATTGATATTTCTAAAGAAACTTGTTTATTCTTAATATATTAGTGGCCAAAACTGTACACTCTTAAAAAGGTTAAATACAATTAGTAAGGTTGGGTTGTTTTCAACCCAAAATGGGTTAAAATTCAGCCCAATCGCGTGATTGGCCGTGCAGCTAGGTAGGTAAATTTTAGACCTGAAAATTTTCGTCTGCCTAAATAAGACCAAATTAATGTCCCTCTTAGATATGAATCATTTAAAGGATCCATGGAGAAATTACAATAATAAAATTTAAACAGAGGAAACATGGATTACTATTTCTCAAGGTAATAACTGTCTTGAGCTTACGACCCGCAGGTCTTTGTCAAACTAAACTGAAAAAAAAAACAATTTTCTTATATATATATATATCATTTCGTTTAACGATTGATAACTTAGTTAATTGGTTTCGTTTAAGTTAGTTAGAAAAAAAACCGCGGGTCGAAAACTCAAGACAGTTTTTACCATGATAAATAATAATCCATGTGTGTCCTCCATTTAACTTCTATTCCTACAATTTCTCCTTGAAAAAACCTTCATATCTAAGAGGGACGTTTAATTTTTCTTATACAGGGTGTCTATATTTGATCGACCCAGGAATTTTTCTCAAAATCTATACTTTCTAGAAATTTGAAATATTCAGTATGTACGTTCTCTGGGGAGATCGTAATTTTTTGTATATTTCCAAAATATCATGAAATTTTTCACGACTTTAGAAGTGTTAGGTTTCGAACCTTACGTGGTAGTACCAGCGTGATTGTTTTTCATAACCAATTGTTTCAGTGACGAAATGTCCGATTTCCACCACACCAATTCCATTAAAGGTTTTCGAGTATGCTCTACAACTTGCTTCTTGAAACTTTTCGTCCAAAACGTAGCGTTCAAAAAATAACATTTCTAAAAACGTGAAAAATTTCACGATTTTTCAGCAATTTACAAATAATAACCATCTTCCCCAAGAGAGTACATACTGAAAATTTCAATATCCGTTTCGTTGTATTGTTTTTATGCATTTTTTATATTTTCAACACATTTTATTTTTAATTATTATTGTAACAAAATGTGTACTTTTCAACAAAAATGAGAATCGGTAGGAATAAGCCAACCATTGTTGAAAATTTTTAAACCAAATGAGAGTTGAAAAGCTTCTATATGGATTTCAACCGAAATTTTTCACCTAATTTTGGTTTAATAAAACAACCCATAAAAATTGCCCAATTTTTAAAAATTTACTAATGTTGGGTTGTTATTAACCCAAATTTAGGTTGCAGTGGGACAACCCAATTTTTTTAACTCCCATTTTAAGAGGGTATTTGTGATATCATATCCAGATGTACGATTTTTCTTTCAAAATCAGTAATATAAATCCAATGGTAGACCAACTTCGCCAACAATCCTGGTAATTAGTTTTAGCTTTACTAGGATTTATAATATAGGGCAATCTTGTTTGCTCGAAGCATATAATTTACTAAAAATCCGAGTAAAGGCAGAAGTTCTTTATCAGACAGATGAGCCGCAAAAGTTAGAAAACGGTTTACGGTTTGGAGATTTTAAAAAAATCAGGATTTTTTGCTGGATTCTTTGAAGTGGTTTTTTCCGAACTTTGCCATCCGAAAATGATACTAAAATTATGAAGAGCTTCTAGAAACGTTACTCGTGATCATGTATTGACTCCTACAGCTCATAACAAATCTAGGGTAAAGGAACAATACTATAATTTCTAAATTTAACATATGTAAAAATATTAAAATTATTATTTAATTCAAGGTTTTTGAATCTTAAGCCGCGATTTCAATCAACATTTTTTTCTGAAAAAATCACGCTTTTGCGTCAAAACCAACCGCGAGAAGCTTCGCTATCGGCTTTTTTGTCACGAGAAGCCGATATCTAAATGGATTTGATATAGGCTTCTTTGGAAATAAAAGCGCGTCAAAAATGCAAACGCGAAAATCCTGAAAATTGTCGTAATTGAAAACGCGGCTTTATCTTTACAGATGTATTTTATCCTAAAGTATTTATTTTACGCGTATGCTAATCTTATTTAGAACTTGATGTAAACTCAAATGTAGCTTTCATATTAAAGAGATAATGAAGTCTTATCCGAATCAAATTCAGTCCTGAAAATAATGAAACATTTAAGACAAATAAAACTTATTTAACTTAAGCTTAAAATTTTTCTTTCAGACTAATTCCTGTCTAAAATAATACTCAATTTTTATTTGGTCCGTATTTAATTCATAATTGGAACTTGAAGTACACTTTATTTCGTATTTAAAATGCGTACTTGAATATATGTTTTATTTAAATTTTCAACTGAACTCTAATAAGGTCAAAATAAGGACTTTTCACTCGCAGCTATTTTAATCAACAAACAATTAAGGTTTTAATTTTCAACCTTGTTCAAGACTTCTTCAAGTCTTCGATAATATGGAAATTTGCAAACATATTTTCCCTTTATTTCAGTCAATTTTAAAACTTATTTGGAACATAATAAATTTAAACGTAACGTTTGGTAATAAACACTTATTTAAAATATTTATTAAACCTATGTAAATTATATTCATTGAGCAAATATTTTATTTTTTTTGAGTCTTCTCGGAGACTTGATTCTTTTTTTAATAATCAGCTAGGCTAATACCCAAGGCACCACCTTAGGCCTAAGTCATCAAGCGACTTTTGAAGCCTTAAATTCAGGTGGCCGGGTTACAATGCGTAGGAGGGTGGTAGCAAGCCCTGCATGCCACTCGATCGAACCAACAGCTCCCTACACTAACTATTACCGTTAACCATAACAAGTTTTTATGTAGGGGAAACCGAAGAACTTGGGGGAAAACCCCTTAACCAGTGGGGAGAGAACTTGCAAACTCAACGCAGAAGGAGTTGTTACGAGTTTTCACCCAGTGCCACAAGCTGTGATCGAACCCGGCTCCTCTTGCTGCGAGGCGAAAGTGCTTACCACTCCGACACCCCACTTAATTAACCTAGTTACATACTTAAATTAGACACATATTTTCGTAATGTTTAAACTATAATCAAAATCAAATTTGAATTTTAGTTATGTTTTAACAATACCAATATGAAATTTTAATGTTTCGGAATTACGATTCGATAATTGCGACTTAAAGGAAACTTCATTTGATTTTTACAATTCATATTTCAAGGAATCGTAGAAATAAAGACGTTTTGAAGATATTTTTAAGACTTCTTTGAGATATATATTTAGTCTGTTAATATGAAACACGCTTAAGGTTGGTTTGAGTCTTAAATGTGGTGTATTTTGATTTTTTTATCTATTTATTTAAGTCTTATCTAAGACTTGATCCTTAATTATCCTAGTTCCATTGATCCTTAATTATCCTAGTTCCATTGATCCTTAATTATCCTAGTTCCATTCTAAAATAAGACTCCTATTTTCGTAAGAGTAGTCACATCTATCTTTTTGACATCATGACTCAGTGGCATCCTTTTTGACATCATGACTCAGTGGCAAACCCCTTAGTGACATCCTTCACCTCGGTATGGCAAATTATTAATAGTTTCTACTACAGCTATTTCATCCATTCAACGAAACCACAATCTTTGAAGGTGTTTCCTAAATAAGTATTACCAAGATATTAAATACCACGACACAAGTCTCACCAAGAGATTTGAAAAGTTTTTCGTTGTCCTAATTTTATCAATTATCTTTATCGTACTTACTATCATATGTGTAGAGTCAGTGCCGGATTAAACCAACTGGGGGCCCAGTGCTGGGAGACATTTTAAGGCTTCAAATTAATGGGCAAGAGGGCAGAGGCGAAACTTTAGGAGGGCCCAACTTTATACTACGAGGAGGTTGGGGCCCTGTACTTCTTAACACTTACGGTGGTAGTAAAATTGGAAATCCGGTACTGCGTAGAGTTCTATAGGCCCTACCATTGTTATCAGAGGTTTAGTAGAGCTTCAATAATTTCTAGTTCTAAATAAGATTAGTTTACGCGTAATAGGAATTATTAACGGTTAAATATAACTTAATACTCAAAAACGGCTGAAAGCTATTTATTAAGCGTCACAGCCGGAAGTCGTCATAGCCCGGGAGTTTAGCTGAGTTTATTTTTTCTCAGTTTCTCTCAATTGTTTGTTCAGTTTCATTGCGAGAGACGGGCGTCACTTGGGATCATTTCCCTCCGCCCGCGTAAATGGAGAGAGTCGGCCGGTCCGGTCCGATTTCGAGGGCCTTTTAACACGCGGTGTTACTTTGTTGGGTCTCATCTCCGATTCTCCGTCATTTCAAGCTACATCGAAGAAGATAAGAAACACTACTTTTCCCACCTCCTCATTCTTGTTTCTTCGTTTAGAATGCATCATTTCAGAACCGTAGTTAGATGCAGAACGTAAGAAGTTTAAGTGATGACAGAAGGTAACAATTGAACAATAGTAGGGTCACCCAATGTCCCATCTGTAAGCTCTCAGCTATTATCTATATAAACGGTAAAATATATATATTTTTTACAATTGGACTAGGTAGTTTTACAACCTTAGGGCGCGTTTTCTTAGTTTAATTAATATATGTATTTTTAAATTGATCTAGGTAGGGCCCCTAGGGCGCGACTTATTAGTACAATTCAAAGGATTTATTTACTTTTTTCGCTAGGTAGGGCTACAGCCCTTGGGAGTTACCTTTAAGTAATATTTCTAAGAGATAAGGGAGTGCGTATACCGATCCGTGCTTTTCACCCCCCTTTGGGGGTCAAACAGGCCCTTCCTTTCCCCCCATTTTTATACCGATAGTAGGGTGCCCCCCCCCATCTGTGAACATTTTCGGTAGGTCAATAGGTCAAATGATATACCGATAGTTGCGGGATCCCCCTTTAGCGTCCCTATTCGGTAGGGGGGGGGGAATCAATAGTTTTATGCAAACAGACAGAAGCCAGTAGCTATAAACCCAAGTAACTTACCTATAGAGCAATAGGTCGATCCCTCATTATTTCTCAAACACTTGTCAAAACCTATCCGTCTAAGTGAATGTCCCCCTACGGCCTCTATCAAACGCTTTCTCCACGTGCGAGTGGAATCTTTGTTGGTGTTATGCAATAAACCCAAGTAGTTAAATAGGTCGACCCTTTTGTGTATCTATTCACAACTATTTTCGCCGACAAACACTTTCCCCCTGTAACATTATTTTCAAACACTTTCACCACGTGCAAAGCTATCCGTCTTACGGAATATCCCCCTAAGGGCAAAAGGTAGCTAGTGAATTGCCCTTAGCCCCGTGCGTAAAATACGCAGCGGGTGTCACCCCTCGCTAGCTAAAAGTGGTGTTTTGAAAAAAAAAGAGCCGAGTGTATTATAAAAACGGTTTATTTTTCTATGACTTTCAAATTTACAGTAAATTTTTTTTCTAATAGAGGATGAAAAAACGCTTAAAGGTAAAACAATTTATTTTTAATATATTTGTGGTTTGTAGAGACCATGGCGAATAAATTGAAAAAGTTAAAAACGCAGAACATATTTTGGTTGGCAACTGTTTCTTTAAAATCAATCATTTTAAATGCCGTTATGTAATTGGCTGCGTAGCGTACAACGGTATCAAACCTTTCATGTTCAACTGATAGAAATAAATTGTTTGGTGCGCATGGTTCTTTATATAATATTTCGTAAAATTTAAAATAATTATCGGTTATAACGTGACCCATTAATTCGAAGAGTTTTTGGTTCACTTTAAGGAGTTGAATGTGCGAATTAATGAAATATTTGAGTCGGTCCAATTCTCGAGTTTCAGGCGCTTTGATTACGACCGACGCTTCGGATAACGTACTTTGCAAAGTTAATTCTTTTTGGTCAGACATGGCTGCTAGCATCAGCTAGCGGGAACGGTGATCGAAAGGGCAAACTTTGTGGGTCATTTATTTGGTCCCAGTGCCCGTATAAATCGTCCCAGGCGTGCGAAGTCATCTCAAAGACCTGTTGTGAGATTTTATTGCATATGGCTACCGATATATCGAACTCAGGCGTAAAACCCATAGTAACGAAAAACTGGGATGAAAGTGAATACCGAGGGTTAATTTTCCGCTGAGTCGGGTCAAATTTAGACATTTTAGTTGGTCCTGGAACGTTATCTACACAGGTTCGTTTAGACATGGGGTACGTTCAGCGGACCCTCATCGGTAACAAACCGGATTTTCGAAATTTTCAACCGCTGAGCTCCGTCGTCATAATGACGTCATGACTTGCTGAACGCTTTTTATTTCAGTAATCGGTGTTTGTAAAATGGCTGCGAACACATTTTCTGGCCCACTAAACCGGAATAAAAGAAAATTATTATATTTACTTGTAAATGAGCTTGCTACAGATGAAATTATCGAAGAAAACGTTTTAGACTTTAGTGGTAACAGCAAGGAGCTGTTTTTAGCGCAATGTCTTTTGAAAACAGTAAGCCTCGGTCTACTCCAGTGAGGATTACAGGTTATGTTGAAAAAGTTGTGCCTCATTATATTCGAAAAGATTTTAAAAGTCATTTTAGAATGAGTCGTACAGCAGTTGAAGTAAGTTAAATTACCCTGTTTTAATGAGTTTGTTCGGTATCTTTAAATAATTTTTATCCAGAAAGTAATTGGCATTTATGGAGCAGCGGTAGCGTCTGAGAAAAGCTTTATATCAGTGTCATTGGAGAAGCGGGAATTGTCATCTCTCTGGCTATTAGCCACACCTGATTCATTTCAGAGCATTGCTGATCGATTTAATTTATCTAAGGGAAATATGCATTATGTATTTATGGAATTTATAAGATTAGTATCTAGAAAACGCAAAACTTTATTGCTTGGCCTACTGAAGAAAGTATGGCAAACACTAAAGACTTTTGCGAACAGCATTATGGTTTTCCAGGAGTTGTAGGGGCAGTAGATGGATGTCATATCGATATCAAAGAACCAAAAGAAAACAAAAACTGTTATTACAATCGTAAAAGACGAACCTCCATGCTTTTGCAAGGTAAATATATTAATATATTTATACTAAATATATTTTTGTACTAAATTCATTAATGAAACATCCTAGGTATTTGCAATGAAGAGTTAATATTTATTTATGTATGTACGGGCTGGCCTGGATCAGTACATGATGAGCGAATGTGGAGGGCCAGATATGTATACAAGTGTTTAGCAAATGGATTGCGGGAAGTTAGTGAAGGTCATCTTCTTGGTGATAGTGCATATCCGTTGGATGTTTTTACAATGACTCCCTACAAAGAAAATGGGCATTTAAATCTGAAAGAAAGGAATTACAACAAACTTCACAGTTCTGCGCGACAAATGATCGAACGCAGTTTCGCTCTTTTGAAAGGAAGATTTCGTCGACTTAAATATTTAGACATGTCTTTGATAGCTCAGATTTCTGAGGTCATTGTGTGCGCGTGTATATTACACAACTTTATTTTACTAATTGACGGCAATAGTGACATAGAAGATTACATTGGCGATATAAATATTTGCCCAGCCACAGCTGAAATTGTAGAAGAAGCTGACAATCAAAACGCAATAGCTGATGCTGCTAAAAATAAACGAAAAGCTATTACAGATAGGCTTAGGCTGCAAAGAGATATAGACGAGCAGTAAATGTTAAGTCATTTAATTACATGTAGCCTTTTGATTTACATATTGATTAAAGAATCAACAAGTTTTGTTAATACTTCGTTTTTGGTTTCTAACTTCTTTAGAAGCTCAGTTTGAAAATTGTTTGTTTGTTCCATGATTTTTTTTCCAACTGCTCATTTTTTTCCGACCATTCGATAAACCACTCTGGAGCATGTTGAGAACTCTTTTTAATTTTTCTCTTCTTTTTCTCTTGAATGATAATGGTTTTATCAACTGCCTCAGGTATTGAAGATGCTGATGAAGAGGTTGATGGTGCTTGGGATGATGAAGAGGTTGATGGTGTTTGGGATGATGATGAGGTTGATGCTGATAGAGACTGTGCTTTAGGAGTTGACAATAGTGCTTGATACTGTGCTGGAAAATTAGATAATGAAAAGGTTGATGATGCTGAAGGAATTGCCCTTAAAGAAGCTAAATACAAGATAAAATTTGAGATAATTACAAAAGATCAACAATTATTAAATCAATTTACCCTCAGGAGATTCACTAATTGAATTTAACAAGTTGATGGGTGTAATAGCATGGTCAGTTCCAAATATTGTGTCCATTTGATCATAATATGGCCATGTTTGTTTCCCCTCTCCAGTCTTATTAGATTTACTCTTTACTTTTTTATAACTATTAGAAAAAAAATATTAGTATCCAGTAAGTACTATCATAGTAGCGTAGCTTCTTAAATTATTGGAGATGCTTGACCTGGCGAAGTACTATGCAAAAAATAAAAACCATTCCTAGCATGACTTACGTTCCTTTCAAATTTCTGAACTTTGCATCACAATCATCTCCGCTCCAAGAGTATCCTTTAACGTTCATCTCATCCGCAATTTTTTTCCATACACCATGTTTTTTCCGTGAATTTTTCAGTCGTTCTTTGTATTTAGCAAATAAATCTATCAGCAACAGTATTGAGCTACTAACCCATTTCCTAGAAGAAACTGAAATGGGAATAACAATTATTTAATTAGTACAAATTAAAGTTATGTAGATCTATTAAATAATTTTACCATGTCAGTTTCTCTCATGTCCAGTGTTAGCATCTTCTTTATCATTCACAAGAGTAACTTCTGACTGTGCTAATGAAGGGTGCTCCTTTGGTAATTGTTCTTCCGATAAATAATCTTTGGAGTTATTTAGCGGCTTTATTCCTATTGCTTTTGCTTGGTCTAGACAATAGCTAGCGAAAGCTGAATCTGTAAAAATGTGTAAATCTTTAACTATGGTACCAAGGCGTAACGTTTAACTAATTTTTTTAAACAACTTTATGAACAAATTTAATAAAATAAATTAAATATACCATACCTCTTATAATTCTATCGTGATCTACTTGTTTCATTATCTTTATCGCACAATGCGATTTCTACTAACTTTTCTGGAACATCCATCTCCAACCACGTGTTTATGACGAATAACACGTCACGCTGACCAAAAAACCGACTACTTCAGTCGGTGACCAAAATGGCTCACCGCTGAGTGTTGTGACGTCAGTTTCTGTCACCGCTAAAAATAAAAATCGCGTTCAGTAAGAAACCGCTGAGCCCGGACTCACCGGTGAGGTCCGCTGAACGTACCCATGATGCTCGAGAAACTTGATGTGGTGTACTGACGATGGATGATGGGCTGAATGCCTTATATATATATAGCGATAATAATTTGATGACGTAATCAGGATGATGTAATGGGTTGACTCAATGACTCACGTGATTAGTCAAATTTTGTGGTTTTATGTGTATAGCGACGGCCATATTCGTAAACAAAAGAGATAGAAATTCTACAAATCCCTTTAAAACTAAAATCAATGCGATTAGTAATGTGTTTTTAGGATTGTTCGCAATAAACCGAGTAACGGGAGAGGCGGGAATAGAACCTTCCATACCAGAAGTTATCTGTAAACTAAATTTGTCAATAAACCAAAAAACGGCTTTAAACTTTATATATTTTATAAAAAACAAATCATATACAAATTACCAAAATACACAAATAACTAAAATATACAAATAGAAATATTGACAAATGAATTATTTACAAATGAACAAAACATACAAACGAAATATACAAATAAAAAATATACAATAATTATAAACTGTCTGTGAGTACTTGTTGGAGCATGTTGTGGAACAGGCCTTTGGCGTCATATACCGCTTGGGCCTGCTCCTCGCTGTCGGCGTACGCGAGACATGCTCCAGCCTTCCACCGACACAAATCGCTTATTTTGAGAGAAAGTCTAAAAAAAGGTGGGGGTTGCGCGGTGTTAATTTAAATCGTATGAAATAAATTAAAATAACCTTTGGGTGAAGGCCACGACGTCGAGGCTGGGGTGGGGTCGGGGCTCTGCTTCCATGAGGTTCCTTTTTAGAAAAAAAGACTGAACAACACTGCGTTTTTTTAATATATATGCGTACGTTATAATCGCCTCGGCACCGCTAGGCGGGAATAACCGGAGCCGAGGGTCAATTTGATCTAAGTCGACCGGTTCTACGGTGGTTAACGCAGGATATGAGGGGTCTAATAATAGGAATATATATAAAAAAAGACAAGTTAAAAGATAAAACAATTTTTTATTTATTTACAATAAAAGCCTATTAGAAGAAATTAAGTCCAATAAAACCCGCAGGGTTTGGAGGTCGCCGTCTAGCTGTTCCGCCGACATCGCCAATGACGGGGCGGTCATCACCGTTAGAAAGGCCCGGGCCTCAAATAAGGCCTGAACGTCCCTGATGAGGCTAAACAAACAAATATATAATTTAAATTACGGAATATGAAATATATTTTATCAATATTTAGGTCCGGCGCCGGGCATCACGTCGGTGGGTGGGTGGAGTTTTTGTGGTTGTTGGGGGTAGACCCCTTCACCCACCGACGGTAGCGAAAACGATGACGACGAAGAGGGGCTCCAGCCACCCCCGCGGCATCCTCCAAACCCTGCGGGTTGAACATGGACGCACCTTCTTGTATCAAGGCGAATCTGAAAATATACATTATTATTAAAACCCCAGCCAAAATCGCCAAATTAAAATCGAAAAAGTTTTATTTCCAACTATCAAAATAACATGTAGAGATCACCAAGCTAAAAATATAAAATTGATAAAAACTAACATGTCTGCGTCCTCATCCGAGAACAGCGGAGATGGATTTCTAGTGTTGGTGGACATGTTTGAATAAAAAAAACAGAGTTGTGATGTCTTAGGGACAAAGTCCCCGGTTTTTATACCCAAAGGAATCCCATATACACTTTGCACCCCCATACGTAGGGGCATTTGGATGTAAAAGAAAAACTTATGAGAATCCCTTGTAGTTTAAACTGAAATAGTTAAGAGGATCTATTCCCCTAGTTTATGGGCTCGCCACATCCTTAAAATTCTACGCGCAAAAACATTTTTGGAGGAAACAATCGTTTGTTATAACCATTTTAGCGCGAAGAATCCCCACCTGATGTAAAAAGTTGTACAATCGGGGACAAAATACAATTTGAAGCGACTTAGATCGTATAGCCGCAGGTTAAAAGTCTAGGTGAAAAACATCGGCATCTTTTTGAAAACTTTTATAACCATTTTCGACAAAACTTTTGTACCGAAAATATCTTAACAATACTCCCAATTTGAAGCGTCCTTTTTAAAGTTTTTAATTATATAACTGTCCCCTTTTTACGACGACCATCCTTCTACAAAAAAAAACAATGGTGTAAACAATCGCTTTTTATAACCATTTCGGCGCGAAAAAATCACCCTATTTTAACAATAACCGAACCTCCGATTTGACGCGTCATGTTAAATACCAGATAATTCAGGAGTCGCGCGTGGATCAAAGACTTATAAACCTAATTTGTTTCAGAGAAAAGTTTTTGGGGGGTACCCTTCGCTTAGGGTTGACAAAAAATGGGTCCGAGGCGGGCCATAAAACATTTTCCCAAAGAAGAAAAAGACCGGGGCCGACATCGTTCAATTAAGACTCGAGCGGTGTGGCTCAAAGGATTCCCCCTTAAGGGGGTCTAATAAACAGCGGCTCGTAAAAAAGAGGGCCCTCTGAGAAAAGAAGGCACTTCAAAAAGAGTTTTTTCGTATATTCATCCAACTTTTCAAAACCGGGAAAGATTTTTCGACGGTTCTTTTTTGAAAATAACTTTGTCAGCGATAAAAGGACGAGCCTCCACCAAAATTATGGGGGGCTATCACTAAAGTAGCCTTTTATCACTATCCATCCTTAAATTTATATGCTTAAAAAACATTGGGCCCATCTTTAGAAAACAACAGAGATTTAAATCCATTTTCGCATTAACGACGTGATAATAAGTTGGAGATTCTTTTTATACAGCAAAAGATACGTATAAATAGAGTCCGATCGGTAAACGCAACTTCACTGATCGACGAAATTCTCAAGTTGAACGTCGTTTTTTAGCCTAGTCCGAAAAATATGGATAGTGAAAGTTTATGCTGGTTTTTAGAAGACTTGGCGGTTAATCGGCCCTGTTCTGTTGCCCAACTGCAGCAATTTTATTACGGACTATGTTTATTTTTAAATTTGGAACCGGGTTTTGCCCCCAAAAAGTTACCCGAAATTTTTAGTCGGTTGAGTTTTAAATTAATTTTGACGGTCATTGAAATTTTTGAAACTGTTCAAACTATACCACACGTTCCAGAAGCATGCCAAACGGTAGCCGAACTCCGATTACTTAATCAAGCATTACCGCCTCGGTTAGGGGCCATTGTTGAAGCGAGATATAATAAGCGGAAAAAAAATTACTCGAACGCGAGTGGGATGCTATGTTGGGGGCCGAATATGACGAACCTGTGCTGGAATATCTGAAGGGTAAGTTTTTTCTCGTACCACGTATCAAAAATATATAAGAAATTTAAAAAATATATTTGTTTTTATAGATCCCCCTGAAATTTTGACGATCGAGGATTCTGAAGACGACGAAGCGGTCGAAATTGTTGCCCTAGATGAAGAATCCGACCAGCGTGAATCCTCTGAAATGGTGGAAGAATATTTCGACGAGCTACTTAACCAAATAACTGACCCAAGCGGTTACGGGGAGGAAGAAAATTTCCCAATTGTAGGGTATATTGATTTTAAGGACCCTAATTGCGAAATTTTGGGTCAGAACGAAAAACATTTCCCGAACTTCAATATGACAGGAATTAAAGTATTAAAGAAGAGACGCTCAAAGGGGAAAGTCGAATATTTGGTATCCTGGATAGGGTATCCGGCTACTTTCAATTCTTGGGTTTCTGATAAAGATGTCCGAAGCCTTTTACCTAACGATCCCCAGTAATTCAAATCTCGAGATATTTCCAAATAATACGGTGGCCTGTTTCACGATAAAATTACCCGAAGTCGTGTTGGTGGCATATTGTAATCCTTTTCGTTTTACAACGTGTTGCCCTATGACAATTACGATTATTTCCGCGTTAATCCTGCCAAACAGGGGGAACCGACTGACCCTAAAAAATGGTCGGGACCATGAGATAAATCCCTCTAGGCCATTACTTGAGTATAGACCATTTACTTAAAGTCGTAAACGACAATGCGTTATGCACCGCGGCTAATGTGTGTCTTACCCACGATGGCTCTGGTTGGAAAAAATATTACTCCCTATGGTGTATTTATGAGTGACGGATTGAGCACCAAACTAGGATTTGAAAGAACTAAAACGATTGCCGGTAGAAGCGAGAAACCGGCTCGCTTAACTTTCCACATTCCACCCCAAATTTTCGTTTATTCCGATATCGTCGCTGATCAAGTGGTAGGCTCGTCGCTCGTCAAATTGTTAAGAATAATCGCGGTTGACGAATCAGCCCGATTTGGTACACATATCGAGAAAACGTACATTTGGCCACATTACGTGCCTATTGAGAAGAAAAACTTTGATACTATCCAAATAGATCTACGCGACGTTTATGGGAAACCAGCTCCTTTTGAGTTTGGTAACCTAACCGTAAAACTTCATTTGCGGCCAAGATGCCCTTAAGACACGTTCTTGAAAAAAGACGCTGCAACGCGTGCCCCTACGCTCAATAGTACGCAACTCAGGCGGGTGGCTCTATTCCCAGAGTATACGTAGGGTCGCCGTATCAACGTGGCCACGGACAATTCGGGAGCGGGTTTGGGAGTTTTTTCTCCGGCCTGTATAAGCTAGCCAAACCTTTTCTTTTACGTGGGGCGAAATTTTTGGGGGGTCAAGCCATTTCCACGGGAAAGCAAGTTTTGGATTACGTGTCGACGGGGTCAACTATACGGGAAGCCACCAAACGGCGCCTCACAGAAAAGTACGAGGACCTCAAGCAACAATACGGGACTGGAAAACGTAAACGCAAAACTAAAAAAAAATTAAGAAAAGAACAAACCGCGATGGAAAAAAATCATTAATCGGACGGAAACGAGTTAGAAAGGTCGTTAATATTTTCTCGTAAAGTCATGGGGCACTGCGAAGCGCTGAAAAGTGAACTTGATATTTTTCAAAGCGCACCTATCCAGACGTCAATTGAGGGAGTAAAATGGACCACCTTCAAACCCATCTAGTCTCTGAGAGGCGACTCCGTAGAGTTTAATATTCCTGGAAGCGGGCACGAATACATTGATTTACCGGTTACTTACATACTTGTTAAAGCTAAAATCGTAGCCGATTACGCGGGTAAAAGTTTATCAGCGCCAGACGTTGTGGGGGGGTGTACTAATTTTTTGCACCCGTTATTTAATCACGCCGAAGTTTACCTTAACGAAACCCTACTGTCGCCATCAGCTTGTTCGTACGCTTATCGGGCATACATTGAAACGTTGTTAAATTTTGACCAGGGAGCCAAATCGTGTCATTTAACAGGCGCGCTGTGGTACAAGGATACGCCTGGCGAAATGAATTCGGTCACGACCAATGAAGGTTTTAAACAAAGGAGAGGATTCACGGAGTAGTCGAAAGAAATAGATTTAATTGGTGCGCTGTTTCTTGACGCGCTTAATGTCGAAAATATTTAATTAATGGAGTAGATTTACGTATTAAACTATCACGAAGTGAAGCAAATTTTGCGTTAATGGGTACACCGAAGCCAGGGTCTGACTATAAAATTATCATTAAGGACGCGAGCTTGTTGGTGCGTCGAGTCCAAATTGCGCCCAAAATACATATAGCTCACGAAAACGCCTTGTCTCGAGGCGCCGCAAAGTACGCTTTTACTCGAACCGAAACAAAAATATTCACTATCAACTCGAATATCAGAAACACCGTTATTCCCAACGTGTATATGGGGACCCTCCCGGTTCGTGTTATTGTCGCTCTTGTGGATCACGAAGCCTACAATGGAACCTTGGCAAAAAACCCATACGCCTTCGAACATCAAGATTTATCCAGTTTAGCCCTTTATGTGGATTCTGATAGTGTGGATTCGAAACCTATTACGCCAAACTACGACGCTGGCCAATATATTCAAGCCTATCATACTTTATTTACGGGCAGTGGAATTCATTATAGAACACCGGGGTCGACATTTCCCGGGAAGATTTTGCAAAATGGTATGCGTTTTACGTCTTCGACATTTCAAACGACCATAGCGCGGGCTAAAGTCATATTGGATACCATCCCATCAGGGGCAGATGCGTTTGGAGCTTTCTTTCACCAAACCAGTCCCGGAAACGTTAAGCTGCGTAGTTTTTGCCGAATTTCAAGCCAGTTTTAGCGTAGACAAAGATCGTAACGTTTCGATTGAAAACGCGTAATAATGCTTGGATCCGAGATTTTAGACATTTTGAGACATACACGCAATTTTATGGGCGTAGTCGCCTCGGATTGTCTACCCGATAAAATTAATAGTTTTCCAGCATAACTGGTTGTAAATCTCGATCCCCACGACGAACCGGGCAGCCATTGGGTCGCGATTTTCTTTGATAAATTAAAACGGGCTTGGTATTTTGACTCATTGGCTCTACGACCCATTTTGCCCGCCATTAAACTTTTTTAAAAACAAAATTCGAGAAAAATCACGCCCAACAAGCGGCGACTTCAATCGACAACAAGCGTCATTTGCGGTCATTATTGCGTGATTTATATACGTCACCGATCAAAACATAGAAGCCACCAAAGCTTCTTTAAGGGTTTTTCGCGAAAAGACGTCAAAAATGATATAATTGCCACGAGAAAATTTAACAACCTGTTACGTCATTATAATCGGAGTATAAATTCCCGTGGCGCGACTATACCGCGTTTTATTCCTAACTAACCCGGTTCCGTGTCGGGATGGCGAGACTGGCCGTTGACGAATTTGACTTTCTACTCGGAAAATCCGCCTCTCGCTCCGTCGGAGAAGGGCCCGACATTGTCGTGAAGGAGTTAGCCATATCAACAGTGTCGACACCGCCCGCCGTTCAAGCTTGGACTTTTGAACAACCCTACCTCGTACATCAACTTCCGACCGCCATTAAAAGACAAAACGGCTGGGTGTCTAGGAACCTTCACGGGATTGGTTGGACCGCGGGTTATCTGCCCTATTATAAGTTACCAGCCTGCCTTATATCAGCTGTATCGAGTGCGGATATGATTTTTACGAAAGGAGACATAAAGTGTAAATTTTTAGCCGATTATACGGAGACCGCCATATACGATTTGGAAACTATTGATTGTCCCCGAGCTGCGAATTTTTATACGCCACCGCCCGTAAAATGTCTATTCAGGCATCAAACTTTAAACCCCCGACAACCGTGTTCTTTGGAAAGAAGTCTACTTTTCGCCGAATGGATTACCCAGAACCACGCTGAAATAGACAGTCAAATACGATGTCCCTTTCAAATTTTTTAGTATCACCTTATAATATTTTTTGTTCGTAAAAAAATAATTTCATTTTGTAATATATCATCTTATATTTTTTTTTCGTAAAAAATAAATATTCTTATTATCTTATAAATCCGACTCGTTATTTCTCATTGCTCGCGTCATTTTTTTTAGATTACGTAATCTTTATGCGTCATTTTGTAGATGATGTCATTTTTATTGAGTAATTTTTTTAAATTACGTCATTTTGTAGATTTCGTCATTTTGGTTTTAGTCTAGGACCGAAATATTATTCCGTAGCTCAAAGAGAATCGGGATGGCTAGTCACGAGGATCTCAACACCGTAACCGGCCGGTTACAAACGTTCAAGCAATGGGACAACGTACACGTGAAAAAAGAAGAATTGGCCCACGCCGGACTTTTCGCCGTAGATTCGGAAGGTATAGTCAAATGCTATCTCTGCCACGGGCAGTTTGGAAGCTGGGAAGCCAGCGACGTACCCTAATCGGAACACGACAAATTTTATCCCAACTGTCCGTTACCCGCCGCTTTGGAGGTCCGAGAAACCCGCCAACAGAAAAATACACCTTCGAAGGGCCCACAACCAGCCCTGCCGAGGAACATGGCGACGAAATCGTAACTCTTACAGTCAAACGCCTCGAGGTAGAACATTTAATGAAAATGCTCGTAAAAACACTCATTTCAGATGGTTCGTTTCGCCCCTTTTGAGTGAACTTCTTTATATACCTTACGAAGATCGACGTAATTACCATGATATAAATAAAATACATTTCCAAAGACGTATTTTCAATGTAAATCGTGTTATACAACCTGTACTTGAAAAATATATAAATAAAACCTTATAATTTGTATACACTCGACTCTTTTTTTTCCAAAACACCACTTTTAGCTAGCGAGGGGGGACACCCGCTGCGTATTTTACGCACGTGGCTAAGGGCAATTCACTAGCTACCTTTTGCCCTTAGGGGGATATTCCGTAAGACGGATAGCTTTGCACGTGGTGAAAGTGTTTGAAAATAATGTTACAGGGGGAAAGTGTTTGTCGGCGAAAATAGTTGTGAATAGATACACAAAAGGGTCGACCTATTGAACTACTTGGGTTTAGAGAGAAAATATTAAGTGAGTTTTTCTCCATATTTTTCCAAAATATAATTATAAAACAATAGCTGATTATTTATGAACTTTCCCGAAACAAGGAATTTAGGTTAAACGACGAAATAAACTGACACTAGCACAAACTTTTAATTATAATTGTTGTATCATGGATACTAGTTAATACTAATTAAATACGAAACTGTTTACTATTTTAACAAAACATTATTTAATATACGATGCGACCTTTCATGATGATTATATTGAAGGGAGAGTGCCCATGTCACTTAATAATTGAGTATTTATTCAAATTAGGAATTATTAAATACTAGTTTATCAAAAAAGATAAACAACGATAAAATAAACAGATGAGATTAAAACAAAGGTTTGACAATACGTCATTTTTATCCCTCAAGAAGAATTCAGTTGTAAACAAGTCTTTCTGGTCTGCGACTTGTTCTTGAAGACTTCCTTGGTGTTTGTCGTGATATGATGGTCGTAGAATCGGACGCCAAAGATTTCGTCTGCTCTCGAAGGCTGGTGGTATTGGTTGATTGAACAGTTGTTTCATTAGCTGGAGTATGTGATGAGGTTGGTACGTGTAGGTTATCCGATACTCGTGGCTTTATTATAGATTGGTGTTTGGTTTGATTTGTATGACGTTTTAGATTTCCAGCAGGAGTTCTGATTGACAGCATAACATTTCCAATTGATGTTAAAACAACACCTTCATACCATTTTGGTCCTTTTCCAAAATTGCGGGTCCATACTGCATCTCCTTGTTTAAAGGTACTACTCACGCCTGGTTGCTCTGTTTGCGGATTTAAGGGTGGTGGCCTCAGGTCATCCAAACGACTACGTAGTTCTCGCTTTAGGAACAATGAAGCTGGAGTATTTCCTTCTTCGTTAGGGAAACGTCGATGTGAAAAAAGAATTTTAGAGAGGCGTGATTTCATTGTACCTTCTTTGAGTTTAGCCAAGCCATTCTTTATAGTGGACACAGCTTTCTCGGCATGCCCATTTGAAGGAGGGTGATACGGTGCCGTGGTGAGATGCCAGATAAGGGTTTTCTTTATGAAGGTTTGGAACTCATAACTGGTGAAATTGGTGCCATTATCGGTTACGAGACCTGACGGAAGTCCATAACGGGAAAAGATGTCTCGTAGGACTTCTATCGTAACGAATGATGTGCAAGACTTGACTGCTAATGCCTCCAGCCAGTTTGAGTAAGTGTCTTGGAATACCAGTATCATACGATTTTCAAATGGTCTCAAGTAATTAACGTGCACTCGTTCCATCGGATATGATGTCTTCGGCCAATGGGTCGTGATTGGTGGAGGCAATGCAGCTTGTTGTTGGCACTCTGCACAAGCGGAAACGAGGTCTTCAATGGCTGCATCAAGATTAGGTCACCAAACTATGGTTCTTTTCAAGGCGTTTCGTTTTCGTCATGCCCATATGTCCTTCATGAAGTTCGTTGAGAATCTCAGATCGGAACGGTTCTGGAACAAAAACTCTATTATACCAAATAATGATTCCGGATTCTGATGTCAGCTCATTGCGACGAACGAAGAATGGTTTAATGGCTTCTGAAGGCAATTTGGCAGGCCATCCGTTGCTTATGAATTTTAAGACTTGTTGCAAGTTTTCGTCTTGTAACGTTGCTTGTGCGACTTCTTTAAATGAGATCGGGTACTGACGAAGAGTTTTGACCATCACGACATACTCCATTGGCTGAGGTGGGACGACTTCGTGTGCCGGTAACGGAAATCGGCTCATGGAATCGGCATTCCCATTTTTAGTCCCTGGTTGAAACTTGATTTGGTAGTCATACGCAGCTAGGGTAACGGCTCATCTTTGTATTCTTGCAGCCGTTGTCGTAGGCATCTGCTTGTCTGGTGAAAGCAACGTCACCACAGGGCTATGGTCCGTAAGAAGGGTAAACTTTTTTCCCAGGATATACTCTCGCAGTTTGGTAACTCCAAAAATCAGGGCAAGGGACTCTTTTTCGATTTGGCTATATTTGCGCTCTGTTTTACTAAAGGTTCTTGATCGTCGGGATAAACGTGAGACAAGACGGCTCCAATTCCAACTGGTGAAGCGTCACAGGCTAGTGTCAGAGGCTTCTCCGTATAGTAATGTACCAGAACTTTAGGTGAGGCAAGAACTTCCTTCGCACTGTTAAATGACTAGGCAGCAGCCAGATCCCATGTCCATGGTTCTCCTTTTCGAGTTAGACTGTAAAGTGGAGCTAAAAGGTCAGACATATTTGGGACAAATTTAGCATAATACGTGACCAATCCAAGGAAGGATCGAAGTTCTGGAACATTGGTTTGAGGTGGTGTATCCGTGATGGGTTTGATGTGTTTTTGTGATGGATGTAGTCCTTGCGAGCTTAAGACATGTCCAAGGTATTCAACAGAGCCCACCATGAATTCGCATTTTTCTTTGCCTTACTTTTCTCCGGCATTATCCAGGCGTGAAAGTACTTCCTTCAATGTTGTAAGGTGTTCCTGATCGTTTCGACCAGTCAGCAATAAGTCGTCCTGGAATATGGCAAATCGTTCTAAGCCAGCTAGTATTTCCTCGATTTTTCTTTGGAAGGCAGCAGCGGCTGATGAAACTCCAAGTAACCTCGTATATCGGAAGAGTCCTTTCTGCGTATTGATTACCACCAGATTTCTCGACTCTTCGTCCAATTCTATTTGATTATAGGCATCTTTAAGATCGAGTTTGGAAAACTTTTGACCACCGATTAAATTGGAGAATAGTTCGTTGATCTTCGGTAAGGGATACCGCTCCGTAGACGTAGCGGTCAGTTAAAAGTTCCGCAGATTCGGACGGTTTTGTTAGGTTTAATTACAGCGACAATTGGTGCAGCCCATTCTGAAGTCGTAATTGGTTCTATGATACCTTCTGATTGTAGCCGACTCAGCTCTTTGTTTACGGTGTCCCGATATGGATAGGACACTGGTCTGGGTTTGTTAAAGCGCGGCTGAACATCGCTATTCCGATGAAGATGTACTTGAAAGCCTTTTATCTTTCCTAGTCTCGGTGAAAAAAGTTTGTCATGTACTTGTAGTATGTCGTCGAGTTGAATATCTCTAGCCTCAGGACTTGTCCAATATATAGAATCTTGTAGTAATGGAGCGATGTTGAATGATTCAAGCCAGTTTCTTCCGCAAAGATTTGAACCAAGATCCGAGACAATTAGCAAGGGAAGATATGTTGTAATTGTCCGAAAGGTAACGTCAAGTATGGCGAAGCCTTTGACTTGGACAGAAGAGTTGTATGATCGCAGCGTCGTTGGTGTTTGAAGTAATTCTGGTAGTGGTATTTTTCGCCCAAGCTTCAGGAACGTGTCCGCTAACTTAACGGTGTACGCTGCTCCCGAATCGTGTTCAAAAAAGACTTTTTCACCGTGGATGGCGAATTCGCAAATGTATAGCTTCGGCGCTCAAACCAGTGTAGCCAATTGAAAGAGAGAATATTCATTTGACTCATACGTCTTGTTGTCAGTATCGGACGTCGAAGGTTGATCTAAGGAATGCAGTTTGTTCTTGGTTTTTGAGTCGAACTTCGTAGTATGGTCTCGTCTGTCTCGCTCTGCTGACTTGCACATTTTCCCCAAATGACCTTTCTTACGGCAAAACCAACAAGTTGTATTGAAGTATTTACACTTGTCGGCACGATGGTCTGGATGTCCGCACCGATAGCAGTAATTCTTCGAATGATGATCATCAGCTCGCTCCTTAATACGTGAAGAGGTGAGCGGATTAGATCTTATAGATCTTCGGTGTCATTTATGCGATGTGGAAGAAAGGGAATGTACGGTGTCCGTTGTAGCCGAAGAGGATTTTTCATTAAAATTCAGGAGATTCTTTGCAGTTGCCTCCATGGATATGGCGATGCCAATTGCTTTCTGTAATGTTAGGGTAGCAGCAGGTTCCAAGAGGTACCGACCTTGCATGGCTTCATTCTCTATTCCAGCTACCAGTCGATCCCGTAACATCGTGTCAAGATTGGCATTGAAATTGCAGTATCTTGCTATGCGACGAAGTTCCGCAACATACGTTGGGATGATTCACCATTCTTGCGTCTGTGGTTACTGAAGTTGACTCTCTCTGTGATTTCTGTAGGTGCTTGATCGAAATGATCGTTCAGTATCTTGACCAGGTCGTCGTATGTTTTGTCTATTGGTTTGACAGGGCTGACCAAACTCATCAGGCCTGCATATGTTTTAGGTCCCAGAAATGTTAGGAATGTTGCTACTTTCATGACGTCATCTGTGATGTCATTGTCTTTTAGGTAGAGCTCCATTCTTTCTGCATACAATGTCCAAAGTTCCTTGGAGTCATCAAACTGCTGAAAATGTCCGGTAGAAAGCATTTATAATACGCGTTTGTAAATCAGTAGTACTTATCTGGACCAGGAGTAGTAGTTGGAATATCCGTAATTGGAAAGTAAAGCCAAAGGTAGATGCGAGTTCAGTAAAATGCGTTACATCCCATTCCCGTCGCCATTGTTGTATCCTGGATACTAGTTAATACTAATTAAATACGAAACTGTTTAGTATTTTAACAAAACATTATTTATTATACGATGCGACTTTTCACGATGATTACATTGAAGGGAGAGTGCCCATGTCACTTAATAATTGAGTATTTATACAAATTAGGAATTATAAAAAACTAGTTTATCAAAATAGATAAACATCGATAAAGTAAACAGATGAGATTAAAACAAAGGTTTGACAATACGTCACTTAAGAAAAGAGTTAAAACCGAAAACGTTGGAGCTACTTGTTCTCATATAAGAGAAATATCTTTTTTACGTCGGACGAAGAACTTAAATTGCGATATCAAAGCAATTTTAAAGATAAATACCGCTACGGCAAAACTGATGGACATCTGAAATTTGGAATGGAAAATTTTAAATTTATCAAACTCATTAGCTCTTCCTTGAAAACGTCTATTAAATTATTATGAGTAAAGTTTATACACAACGAAGCTACGTAAACAATTCTTCAAGTTCTCCCTAGACATTTTCTAGCGTTATTATAACATGTTTATTATTAAAAGAATTTTTTCTATTTCAATTTGAAAAATAAAATTTGGAAACACACGAGAGAAAAACAAGACGTACGACGGTCAGAATACACACAATCCTTCTAATGTGTTAAGTTTGTTTGAGTTATTCACAACCAAAATATATTTACGGTCACACATATATACATGTTTACACTTATTTGTTACTTCTAGTCATACTTTGAAAGCATCGAAGATTCCTTCGATCAGTGTCACTCTTATTTGTTACTTCTGAAAACACTTATTTGTTACTTCTGATCACGCTTATGAGTTACTTCTGATCACGCTTATGAGTTACTTCTGATCACGCTTATGAGTTACTTCTGATCACACTTATTTGTTACGTCTGATCATACTTATTAGTTACTTCTGGTCACACTCATTTGTTACGTTGAGTGTCACACTTATTACTTCTGGTGATACGCCGAAGACTAGGTCGATCAGTGTTAGACTTTATTTTTACTTCTGGTCATACGTTGAAAGCGCGGCGCACTCTGAACAGCCTTGAAAAATGACAGAGGGAAACGGCGAGGGGTAAGTCACTCTTGAAATCACTGAAGTCATCCGGAAATCACATGAAATCAGTAGTTAAATGACTGAAGTCACAGAAATAACATGAAATCACACGAAATCAGCAGTGAAATCACCGAAATCATAGAAATAACATGAAATCACATGAAATCACTGAAGTCACATGAAATCACTGAAGTCACCCTGAAATCACATGAAATCACATGAAATCACTAAAGTCATCCTGAAATCACATGAAATCAGTAGTGATATCACTGAAGTCATCCTGAAATCACATAAAATCAGCAGTGAAATCACTGAAGTCATCCTGAAATCACATAAAATCAGCAGTGAAATCACTGAAGTCATCCTGAAATCACATAAAATCAGCAGTGAAATCACTGAAGTCCTCCTGAAATCACATAAAATCAGCAGTGAAATCACTGAAGTCATCCTGAAGTCACATAAAATCAGCAGTGAAATCACTGAAGTCATCCTGAAATCACTGAAATCACTGAAATCATCCTGAAATCACATGAAATCACTGAAATCACTGAAGTCATCCTGAAATCACATGGAATCACTGAAGTCATCCTGAAATCACATGAAACCAGTAGTGAAATCACTTAAAATCACATGAAATCAGTAGTGAAATCACTAACTAGGTCGATCAGTGTTAGACTTTATTTTTACTTCTGGTCATACGTTGAAAGCGCGGCGCACTCTGAACGGCCCTGAAAAACGCCAGAGGGAAACGGCGATTGGTAAATCACTCTTGAAATCAGGTGTACAAACAGAATGAAATCACATTAAACCAGCAGTGAAATCACTGAAATCACAGAAATAACATTAAATCACAAGAAATCAGCAGTGAAATCACTGAAATCACAGAAATAACATGAAATCACATGAAATCACTGAAGTCATCCTGAAATCACATGAAATCACAGAAGTCATCCTGAAATCACATAAAATCAGCAGTGAAATCACTGAATTCTTCATGAAATCACATGATATCACTGAAATCATCCTGAAATCACATGAAATCACTGAAATCACTGAAGTTATCCTAAATTCAGATGAAATCAGTAGTGAAATCACTTAAAATAACATTAATTAACTTAAAATTACATGAAATCACTTAAAATCACATGAAATCACTTAAAATCACATGAAATCAGTATTGAAATCACATGAAATCCCTTAAAATCACATGAAATCAGTATTGAAATCACCTTGAAATCACATGAAGTGAAATCACTGAAATCGCTCTGAAAAGCCAAAATTTACTATGAAATAACTTTAAATCACCCGGAAATTACCTTGAAATCGCTTAAAATCAGGAGAGTGACCCTAAAATCACGCGAACCAATATGAATTACTTTAAAATCTGAAAATTACCATGAAAATTTTGTTTTGTAAATAACGCTAAATAAGCTTCGAAAAATAGCACCATCTGCTTTAGTTCTTTTGAACTAACAATTGTAAGTGCATGTTGAAATAGCAGACGTCTTTTAGATTTAAGTGTTTCTAGGTTGAAACCTGCAGCAGTTGGGTAGATAGAATTTTGAATGAGAACACAGCTTACATATATTCAATAGTTCTTTATATAAAATAACCTTGGCCATCTTGTTGAAATGCTGCCTCCCCGCTTCAGCTGTGGATCCGTTTTCTCTCCCACTAAAGAGTTTATGAACTCATTCTTTGGTATTGGCTAAACTATTCCAGGGCAACATTTCAACAAGTTGGGCAAGCGTAAAGACATTTTATAAAATCAACTATTGTAAACTCGACCAGTAGGAGGCGATACGTCCGACCAAAATTCAAAGTCGCACGAAGCCTATAGTTTAAATTTTAATGAGAACTTACTCGCTCTTACCACAATAAAAAGAGTTTTGAATAGTTTCGTAAAATGTTAAGGGATTTTGTAAGGTTCGTATCATGTTAGTATGAAAAAATGGAGTAGGATATTTGCAAGATGGGTAGCGTCACGTTTTTAATGCTGAGATTCCCTCTAGAACTTTCCTTCGTGCGCACCACTGGGTGCGCTAATTTCGTAAACGTCGGGGAAATAGATGATAGTTATGATAAGTAAAATAATTTCAATAGTTGTTAGAGCAGGAACGCTGAATAGTGGGAATAAAGTGGAAATTACGAAAATGGAGATCGATCATCAAGAAACAGATGTAATCAATGATATCACCGAGAATCAGTACGAAATGAGTAAAATCAACCGGAATAAAAATTTCATTCGTGAAATCATAAGTAACATTAAGGCAATAAGTATGACACTTCCTATTGCTTTAACGCTAATTTTCTAACCGAACCTTTTTTCGGCACTGATACTATCTTCAAGCTGTGACTTGGACTCGCGACTTTCCGTTTTGGATGACTACTTTTTGATTAAAAATTAATATCGGGGAGCACGTTCTGGAGTCGCGAGGGGCTTTGGGCCTTTGGCTTTGTTTTGAAGCCCGCGTGCGAATCACGCGTGATAAAAAAAACATGAGCTCGTGGTGCTGAGAAAAACTCATTATCATTTTAACCTAATATTGAGGGTTCTTAAAATTCATTTTACGCGTGAAAATACGACGCCATGTTAGGGTATTAAAGCAGTTAAGTAAGCCTGCTATAACTCACTGTAAAGTACTGTTACGCGCAAAAACATAATATTGAAATCGGCCAATTCCGCCTATCTATCGGAAACCAGATATTTCTGCTTAGCGGAAGTCTCGCGTATTTTTAGACACTAGAGGGCTCTGTGCTGAGAAAACATCTTGATTACGCAATAACTATGAAAATCAGTTTGGTTGTAAATCTCGTTAATTGTCATACTTATTGTTATTATGTCATTTATGGTGAGATCAAATAAAAGTTAGTAAAATCACTTAAAATCACTATGAAATCAGTGAGATCCCCTATAATCACTATGAATACAGTGAAATCACTTAGAATTACTTTGAATACAGTGAAATCACCTAGAATCACTTTGAAATCAGTGAAATCACCTAGAATCATTTTGAAATCAGTGAAATCACCTAGAATCACTTTGAAATCAGTGAAATCACCTAGAATCATTTTGAAATCAGTGAAATCACCTAGAATCACTTTGAAATCAGTGAAATCACCTAGAATCACTTTGAAATCAGTGAAATCACCTAGAATCATTTTGAAATCAGTGAAATCACCTAGAATCACTTTGAAATCAGTGAAATCACCTAGAATCACTTTGAAATCAGTGTAATCACCTAGAATCATTTTGAAATCAGTGAAATCACCTAGAATCACTTTGAAATCAGTGAAATCACCTAGAATCATTTTGAAATCAGTGAAATCACCTAGAATCATTTTGAAATCAGTGAAATCACCTAGAATCATTTTGAAATCAGTGAAATCACCTAGAATCACTTTGAAATCAGTGAAATCACCTAGAATCACTTTGAAATCAGTGAAATCACCTAGAATCATTTTGAAATCAGTGAAATCACCTAGAATCATTTTGAAATCAGTGAAATCACCTAGAATCACTTTGAAATCAGTGAAATCACCTAGAATCATTTTGAAATCAGTGAAATCACCTAGAATCATTTTGAAATCAGTGAAATCACCTAGAATCATTTTGAAATCAGTGAAATCACCTAGAATCACTTTGAAATCAGTGAAATCACCTAGAATCATTTTGAAATCAGTGAAATCACCTAGAATCACTTTGAAATCAGTGAAATCACCTAGAATCATTTTGAAATCAGTGAAATCACCTAGAATCACTTTGAAATCAGTGAAATCACCTAGAATCATTTTGAAATCAGTGAAATCACCTAGAATCACTATGAAATCACCGATATTCACTATGAAATCACCGAGAATCAGTATGAAATCACCGAGAATCAGTTAAATCACCGATAATCACTAGGTGATTAGTAAAATCACCTGAAATCTGAAATCTGAAATCCAGTGTACAAAATCTTCTTTAGTGGTTAGCCCCTCGGGAAACGGGCGCGTAGACCTCTATAGACCTCTATAAACTCGCGGATTTACAATGTTGGAGATTTCGGGGGTTAATAATAATAATAATAATAATAATAATAATAATAATAATAATAATAATAATAATAATAATCAGCTAGGCTAATACCCAAGGCACCTTACTTAGAATTAAAATTAAGGAACGTATTTGCAACTGTAGGTTATATGTAAACCACAGCTATTCAAAAATATAACTTTCATGAAAATCGAACTTAAATTAAGGAACTGTATGTAGATTGTTAGGCGAAAATATAAAACCACGGAAATTGGGGTCCAGTAAATTACCCTGAAAACTAGACTTAAATTTAATATTTACTGATATAACCGAAGTTGTAGGTCCGCTGAATCCTAACCTATCCAATAATATTTTTTTAACGTTATCGGACTTAATTTTAAATAAAATATCAACCATACAAAGCCAAACAACCGCAAACGGTAAATTTGGGCAAATGACCAACTTCTTGGGCTTCGATTTTAAAAATTTATGAAAGGCTATCTATCAATGGCGAGATACGTACACTCGAACGAGATATCATTGACTCTTCTAGCCCTAACCGTTGAAGAGATATGCGCGACACGGCGCCATCGGCACCATCGGCTTCACTGTACGTGAGACTAATACACACATATACATATATATATAGATATATAAATATATACATATATGTTTATATGTACGTGTATTTATGTATTTATATTGAATTGAATTGAATTGGATTTATTGTGCCATAAAACAGTAAATCAGACCAACTAGTTATAAAACATGATTATAAGAACAGTGTAGTGTACCCAAACACTGGCGTCAACAATTAATACAAGTCGTGCTAAGAAGCACGTAAGTCAAATATTATTATATTAATATTAAAATGGGAACCAATTTGTAAAGATAAAACATTCAAAATAATTAAAAATTAAATTCATACCATAATTTTTAAATTTCGCGATGGAATATATTTATGAAAAATATCATTTATATTGCCAAACAGATTAAAGTTTGTCATTACAAGATTTATAAATTTACATGGATTCTCGATTACATAAATTTTTATCCTATTACAGCTCCGATTGCAATTTAGTGTTAAACATTGTAAACGTTCTGGGCATTGCTTAAGCGAAACAACTAGATGTAAGTATATACATATATGTATATATGTATATATATATTTATGAATATATGTTTATATATTTTTTTATATACATATGAATATATTTATATATATATATATGTGTATACATGTATATTTAAGTATATATGTATATATATTTCAGTATTTTTAATAACAATATAAACATATACATATACCTATATAGTTACATTTATACAAATAAATATATATATAGATATACCCAGATACATTTTACAAATAAATATATTTTAAACTCTAATTCCAAAATTTCCCGTATCCGTTTTAAAATGTTTCTGGAATAGAGATTAAACATATTTTCCTAAAATATTAAGTAAGAACAGTTTTTAAGAAATAATTATTTTAATTGAATTATTTCAACTATCTTTTGATATATTAATATGGAATCAAATTCCTATTTTACAGATAAATATGAATTGTTCTTATTTTCCCAAAAAACATTACATCGAATCTCAGTCTTGCGAATTCCACTAGAGCTAACATCATTGTATCCTGAAAGCTTATAAAACCGAGGCTCGAGTTTCCGGTGCCGGAGAATGAAAGTTAGTTCAAATATATTATAAAATATCGTAATTTTATTTGATTTTATATTGAAAGGTAATTTCAGATTTTAAATTTTTTATGGAAACTTAAATGTTTAAATTTCCGACTTCTTTAGCTTAACGATCCATTGGACGAATTTAAGATCATAATTAAAAATTAAAAGGTGGATAATATGATAAAAAATTAAAAATAAGGCGTTAATGGTAATTTATTTGTTGTTTGTTTTAAGGTGAAATAAAATGGAAACCAAATAATTTTTATAAGACCATCGTTTTGATGGAAAAACACTAAACTTAGGTTAGGTTAGGTTAGTTAAGGTCAGCTTACCATATTAAAATGGTTATTGTGAAAGTTATTCATATCATGCAATTCATTTGATAAATTTTTACAATTTAGGCAGTCAGCTATGCATACGAAAACATCTACCTCTGTACTTTCGTTGTCAATATGTGCTAAGTTATAAATCTAAACTGAGGTTTCACCCTTTTATCAATTTAATTTTTTTAATGCTATTGCTGCTTTACATTAAGAATGTCAACTTATTCATTTAGGTGATGAATACATGGTTTAATAACAATAAATTTTTGCTTGAGTTCAAAGTAAGGGGTCACATTTTTTTATATGTTAACAATTTTTAATTATTTGATTAATTTTATATTATCTTCAGACAGTATCGTATCTTTATAAAAGCGGTGATTTAAGCTCCAACAGACGCCAACTACATTGAGTTCCGACTGGTGTGCGGGGCAAAGGGATCCATTTTCTCGTCCGTCAGCAACAATTGAGTTTGAAGAAGATAAGTGCAATTTGAAATGTCTATATAAAACAATTGACGTCGCAAATCAAACAATGTATATTCGTTTTTGGCTCTAGATTTCTGGTGTGATCTTTTTATAACATTAAAAACAATCGAGACAAATCTCAAAGAAGGCAACAAAGACTGAGAGAGTGATTCCAAATAACCAGATTTTGAAAACCGGGAAAAGAAACCAGAAATCCATCGAAGCAAAAGCGCTGATTTCGTCTTTGGACGAAAACACTAAGTTCCGCGCAATCCAATCATTCTCGTTCCTTTGGGGTTGATAGTAAGCTGTTTCAAACAAACGAGAGGTTCTGCAAAATATTTGGAACTTTACGTTATATTCTTTATAGTAAGAAAAGCTAGAAAAAACATGAAATCATCAATAAAATAGAATTCAAAGGCACTTTGATGTACTGTTGCAATATGCCCCAGGTCAAATAAGATGAAACAATTCTCGTTCAAGGAGAATTCCAACCAAAATCAACCTTTTAACAAGGCCGAAAATGTTTCACAGTAAAATATATATCGTTAACAAATCAGGGGGATTTATATTATCTTAACATTAAAGCAGAAACCTTAAGTTCGTGACCACACTTGATTCTGAGATATTGAACGTTAACAGTGGACATTGTTAAGGAATAAAATAAAACCCAGATGACCATAACAGTTGCTTTTTGAGAGGTTAATACAATTTATTCGAAATGTTTTATTAATTAATAAATTAATTAATTATTTAAAATTTTCAAATATTTGATTCACTAAATATATTTAATATTTTGAAATAAACCAGATCAACCGAAGGTTAGCAAAATCGTGTTCTTTAAAATGGTTTATATTGATGTTCAAATTGCTTACGTGTTCATTAAATATATAGTTAGGTATAACGTAAAAGATTAGGTTTTTATTAAGTTACCGAAACTAGAAACTGGTCAAAGGGTTCGCAGTACTACAAAATCATTAATGGTAGTATAATATACTTTTAAAGATTTATGCACTTTAAAACGACGTTGTTTAATACTGGGTAATAAAATCTCAATTATTTCCAATACACATATCTAAAAACGGTTCTTAGCTAGCTGGGTGGTCGAAGTTAAATGAAGTTTTCTTAAATGAACTAAAAGGCAGCAGTGCAGCGTCAAAACTATTGAAAGAACTCAAAAAAATCAAACACACGCGAACTCTAACCAACTTTCGCTGTTCTGTTTTTAAAGTTATTTATTTTAAACTGAAAACTCATTAAAAGGTAAGATTAACTGTGCTACATTGTCGTAGCTAAAATAATCATTGGCAAATGTTGTCCCTCTTTATCCGTGTATGATCACCAAATTGATAGAAAATATTGTAATCTTCATTTAAGAAATTGAAGTAAATAAATCTATAAAAAAATGGGTGACTTACAAGTAATTAACTCGTTCCAAGAGTTCCTCTCCTATTCGTTTGTTGAAGAACAAAAAATTGTAACTCGACGCGTACTCCGTGTTTCCAATGAATAGCAAAGTGCCGTAATGTTTCAAATACTTTTCAAGTGTGACGGCAAATCGATTTGTGTACGGCAAAAACCAAAAGATGGCTCCTTGACCACTCGTGATGGAATGAAACATTAATTTTTCACCTTCACTATGAAACATGTGAAGGACCATTCTATTTTTACCAAAAATCCTAACAAATCGAAAGGAATATCCGTCGCTGTACTAAGATAATTAAAAATGAATGTATTAAGTTTATTTATAGAACAGCAGCAATTTAAACCATACAAATGAAACATGTATTTCGAAAGCCAGAGGATGTTTACAATAAGTTCAAATTTATAGCCGAATCTTCTTTTAACAAATATGCAAATTGACTGCTTAAGGATATTTCATTATTTGATGTTAATAAATCTTACTTAACTTTCCGAATTGAGTGTTTGAGTTATTTACACCAGCAGTGTATGCATCTCAAGACGTAAATTATACGCGTTAAAACGTTGTCGAACATTTACACTTAGCCATATGTTAGAGCTTAAGTTTACCTACTTTATTTAACGCTAACTAAACAATTTCTTGACTTTTCACAGATTACGAAATAAATGTGCAAGTTAAATTGAAGATTCGTTTAACTAGAATTTTTCGTCTAGTAAGGGTTATTTATAGACTCCTTGTTTGGTTTGCGTGTTTGTTTGTCTGCTGTGTATAGCTTTCTTCACAGGAAATCGAACACTAGAACCGTTCCACAAGTAAAAATTTTGAACATTTATTAATTTGCTAATTGTTAAGTTCTCTCCGAAAATTTAGGCTTAGTACTGCTTAAAATCGTTATGCAGTGAAAGATTTTCTGTGGCCCCCTATTTAACTTTCTGTTTGGGACAATTTCGAGAGTGTGCGATAATAAATCCATACGGTTCAATTTTGGCAATTCTATGAATTAAGCAAATTACAGTAACACTGCTTAAGGTTGTCTGGCTCACACTGAGAGCCCGAACTCCGTTTGAGACTGAGCCATAGTGGGCCATTTCGAAAAACCTACCTAACTTAATTGTTGTTTTTACCAGACGAGATTGAAACCGAACTAAAACTTTCTAGAGATAATTAAGTTCGGAAAAAAGGGCTCGATAACTTCCCGGAAGGTTTTCCGACTAACAACTCTAAATGATGATAAACAAATCTAACCATGCGGGGTTTAAAAATATCTATTTGCTATTTTCTAAGCCAATAAGATATTTCCTTCCGAATGTAACCGTTAAAAGGTTTTTGTAAATAATTCTATTAAGATATAACCCCACCTTCGATATACGCTTTACGATAATTATCGATAAGGTCAACCTATAAATGTAATTCTTTTTACAAAGTCTGTATTAGGTTGAACGCTAACAGCCGATACCAGATTCAAAAGTTAACAAAGATTTGAGAACACAGAAAACACTTTTGGCTGTTTTAACTCCGAATGGTTTTATTGGCGTCGGTGTAATGCTTGACCCACTTTAGTAGAATGTTATATTTAGGCATATATTTATTAAGCACTGAGTACTGAGTGTTAATCACCTTACGCGTATACCTAATGAAAATAAACTAAAAAAAACCACGACCAATATTGCGTAAGTCAAGTCAAATTTATTTACAATAATTTGATTTGGTGTTGGTCATCTCTTACTTAACTCTGCCAGTACCGCACCGTCATTGTTAATGGAGATGATATTTATGTTTTTTGGGAGTTACTTGTTTCTTGTTTTTATAATAATCAGATAGGCTAATCGTATTGTATATTTTTATGCAAAATAACAGTTTTAGGAAATGGGTGGTGAATTAAGGATTTATCTCAAGGAGGTAAGATATGTAATGTTATTCGGTTTTTTAAATTACTTGTCTATGTTGAAATAGTATTACGACTAGGTAATTTTGATATTCCTTAATGGGCCTGTAAATGTTATTTAAGGTTTAAGGTTATTTAAACATGAATTGCAAAAGTGCATTACCAGAATCAAATTAGTTATTTCCAAATTTGAACCTAGATGCAAAATCAAGTCTTCTCTGGTGACTAAATCTTCGACTGTGTTTATGAAAGACCCTTTTTCGACGATAAGAGATCCTTTTAAATTTCCAGAATAAGCTTTCATCAGAACCAAAGTAGCTATCAGCCAGCCGCAGAATGTAAACCTCGAAGAAGGACGTTTAGAACGAATGTCTGAGCCTAGAAATATCAAGCGTTTAATTGATTACAAAATAAATAATAATCATAAATAATTAGCTTAGCTAACCACACAAGCCTATGTCAACTAAAGCGACTTGCGAGGTCAATTGCAGTGGCCGGGTGAAAATGAGTAGGATCTTCATTGTTAATTTTCCCTAAATAATTAACTTGTACTTGTGTCTGCCAATATATTTTCCTAGAGTTGTCTAATACAAGTCGAGTTGACAAAATCGAAATAATAGTGTGATTGACGAAAATCCTATTTTCCCCAAATAACTGACACTTCTTTAGGGCAGAATATCTGGGTTCTATTTAAGCTACGCGAGTGAGATTTGAGCTCTTTCTACCAGTTGTATTACTGTTGTACAACTCTTTCCTCTTATATTGCTAAGTACTAGCTAAGATATAAACGTTTTTTTTTAAATTATTTAAGGTATTGGATATGCCATGAAAAGGGAATTTTATTTCCGATTTGGCCAAATTTCGTCTAGTTTTAGGAATAAAATATATAATTCCCCATCATTTCATGAAACGAAGTAGGGTGGTGAAGTGGTTAACACTCTCTCCTGGCAGCGAGAGGAGCTGGACTCAATTCTGCTTGTGGCACTGGGTGAAAACTGGGAATAACGTTCCGGTAGCCAACATACTTGGCGTTTCGAACTTTCGAAGCTCTTCTCGATAACTTCAGCTGGCAATTAAATAATTTTGTACCTATTTTAAATTGAAACTTAGCTAGTCTCTACGACAATTATTTATTTTGGGGAAATTCAGACGTACTTTTTATCAGCTAGGCTATTACCCAAGGCACCATATTAGGCTTAAGTCATCTAGCGACATTTAATGTCTTTAAACAGAAGGAAGGGTTACAATGCCTATAGGAGGGTGATGACAAGCTCTTCATGCCACGCGAGCCAACAGCTCCTTACGCTTACCAATAGAAGCCTTTTGAATCACATGAATTTCCGTTCCCTAACCTAGTGAAAACGGCCCCAAAATAGTAAGTTTTTAACCAAAATGTCTTAACTGATCAGCCGATTTCTAAATCCACATCCTAAAGCAGGGTCATGTGCCGATTGACAATGGTAGGCTCCACATAATTTCTTGACGTTTTGGATTTTCTGATAAAAACTAGATCGGAGTTTCACAGCTTAAAGAGAGTTTTAGTTGGATCGGCCACTTCATAAAAATATTTAAGCGAGTTCACCGTAGCGCCGAAGACGATTACTCAGGTATAAAACTAACACGAGGATGTATTTATTCGAATTTTATATAAAAATTAGTCGTTGAACAATTTTTTCGTGAGAACACAGTAGTAGTTCTATTGGTTCATCATTAAGGTAGCACCAAATTCTAAACTCTATTGCACTCCACGCACAAAACTACTTGGATATTTAGTGAAATAGTAACGTTAATTGAAATTTTACACTTATGGCATGATTTTAATTATGACATAAACAATGATGAACATGTAGCTCAGCCGGCTAGTTAGTCTTGAATCCTCTGACTTAAGAGCTTTCGAAATTTTATTCGTTGAGTTAGAGGTTGAAAAGATAAAAAAACTGTTATAATTTATATGAGAATCGACCGATCTATAACGTGGCTGACTTATCAACCCCGTCTGGTTTTACTTAATTTTTTTGAAAAGTATAAAATACAACAGTTGTTTCGCCCTTTGATAGATAAATCTTGAATTAGGATTAAATTAAATGATTCATGTTACCAATGTAAAATATAAATTAATTTGCCTAGTAAACGACGCCTCAATTGTATAAAATATAACGTGAAAAACTAACAACCATCAAAATATGGACCACGACAGAAACAATTATAATAAATGATAATAATTAATGAAATTTTGTTAAAATATAAAAACAATTAAAATACATAAAACCTTGTTACTGTTTTTATAATAATAATTAAGGGACCACATCAGGCCCAAGTAATCTAGCGACTTTCAATACCTTTAAACAGGTGGCCGGCCGGGTAACAATGCGCAGGAGGGTGGTGGCAAGCCCTTCATGCCACGCGAGCCTACACAGCTCTCAACACTATTAATAACCATTAATCTGGTCAAGGAGTTATGGAAAGGGAAAACTAAAGAGCTCGGGGAAGAACCCCTTTAGTCAGTGAGGAGTGATCTTCCAAACTTAATAAAGGAGTTGTTCTGTATTTTATCCAGTTCCACAAGCTAAGGTAGAACCGGGCTAGTCTTCCTACGAGACAAAGGTGCTAACCTGTCGACTATCCCACTTATATGTCATAAAAATCCATGTCCTTTTACTTCACGAAAGCTCAAACCCACGGAATTCTAAATCCTTCACTTTTTGTACAGAAAATAATATTGGTTAAAAACTTCTTTTAAATAATGAAAATAAAATCTTTTTTTTTATTTAACAACAATAACACTCACCATTTTGCAATAGATGCGAAAAATAAAACCAGAGATATTTTAATGAATTGAGAACATATCTCCTTAATGAAACTTGAAACCGTTTTCTTGAAAGAGACAACAATGATAAGATTATTACGAACAAAAAGGTCGCCATCCACACTTCCGAAGACAGTCCTTGGATCGAGTACTGGCTTTGGCCTCGAGCATTTCCAGCTTTAACCGAGGAAACGAGAACGTGGCTCCCGCTTTGACATGGCGTACTTCGGTGCACGAAATCATTAGAATTATCACTCCCAAAGAAGTAAATTCCGGTATCAACTAACTAGAAAATTTAAGTAAATTGAAAATAGATTAAAGGTTATATTTTATTCAAATTTATTTATTTTCTATTTTTTCCAAGTTGATACATGGTTCTGAGTTGTATTAAACGTTAAAACGCTTTATATTGAAAGAAAATCAAACAAGTTGGCAAGCCAAAATATACCTCTCCTCGGAAGAGTTTTTAATTTTCAGTGAAGTGTAAATGCATCCGTGGTTCTGCGGTAGAACGCTCACCTGTTATGCAAAAGGGCTCGTGTTCGAATCCCAGCCGATTAAAAAATTATACTACACCCAATAACAAAAAGAGGGCGCTTTTGGAAAAACCTTTTCCCTGATTCTAAGAAACTGGGTACGCAGTGATTCCCCTGAAAATGCGAACGCGTTCGCAGGCCTGACAGACAGACCCACAGACTGACAGACAGACAGACAGACACGGTGGTTGTATAACCCCTCCTAGGGTACAAAGTCCCCTCGGAGAGGTAAAAATACGTTTTCACAATTTTATGGCAACTCAAAGAGATAGGACAAAAATTATATAGCAACCTTTTTCAATCGCCATTAAGAAGATTAAGATAAAATTTGTTCACAATAATACTAATGTTTTACTCTGACTGATGAAGAATTCAAAATATAAAAGGTATGAGCTGTGTTTAAATAAATACATTTGAAATAAGTTAACATGGAAGCTTCATTAAAGTTAGAACTTTCTATCTCCCACGAGTTATTGTTTTACTAAGCCAAGCTGCCCAATCATCAAACAAAACGATCAAAACGTTTGTTCATAAATTTACAAAGTCTGTTCTTAATAAGGCTATGGTTTGGCAATCAAACGCATTCTCGCTTAGTTTTCTATCGAGGACTTTGAAAATATTTAATTAAGTTAAATTTTACAAGTGTACAGTTTATCTTACATTTCGTTTTATTGCTGTTTCAAAAAATGGACTATTCCTTCCAAACTTTAGCTTCGACCTCAAATATCGTTCGCTGATATATTGAAGTCTATAAAATAGAAAACTTGAGTTTCAAGTTAACATTATATTTATATTTGTAATTTCCTATTTTCCCTATAGTCATATTTTAATGGTAGTCTATTTGAACAACGACCACATCAATCATTAGTATACGTGGCTGAGAACTGTCAGGTAACCATTCGGGACAGCCATTTTGATGGAACGACTAAGGCTTATTAAAAATATAAAAGTTGACGAAAGGATAAATAATGCTTATTATGGTAAAAAGTTATAAAATTTGAATCGGAACATTAAAGTTTCTAAAAACAAAACCACTTTCCTATAAACCATTAGTTATTTTCTAATTTAAGGCAAAAAAACAGTTTTCGCTAGTATTTATCCCCACCAAACTAGCCTGGTAGTAATTTTTTAAAACGAAGAAATACTATCATTAACGGGCACCGTTGTATCATACTTACGTTAAATTTGTTACTTCTGCTAATACATAGAAACTACAACACAAGAAACACAGCTGAAGGTTTTTACACTTTTATCTACAAATACTTGATAATTACTTAGCTTATTAATAAATTAAATAGCGCTATCGGTTAGTGACTTTTTTAATCACGTGGATTACAACGGTATGTTCGACGGTCATTCTGAAATAGAGATTTAACATAGGGAATATATTGTTTAATTATTGAGCTGCAATAGCAGAAAATTTTACATGTTTGACTACGAATTAAATTGTTACATTGGAGTCAGGTGCACATACACGCACTTCCCAGTTGAAACTCTCATTTTCTTTTAAACACGGAAAGAAGCAAAACACGCTGAAGTCACTAAACAGAGCTCTTTTCAGAAGAAAAACTATATTTTGTGTTTCTAGAGATAACTTTTGGAAGTAAAATTTTATAACGTGAAATTAGAGATGATGGTTCAGTACCCGGCTGAATGGAAAATTTTAGGGGCGGCTTTGGAAGGCATCGAGATAATGGAATTTTGACTTCTCATGGCGTTACTTCCATTTCACCGACATTAAAAAAAATTAGTTTTAGTTGAAGCAAGAGGCAGCTCTAAAAGAAACCCATTCAATGCTTTCCAGCACTTATCCAAAACAGCCCTGGCAGTATCGCCTCCATTGATCACCGAAAATCGATAAGAGACACGGCGTTATAGTTCTCAAAAGGGTTATGCAATTGAAGTGCCCATATTTTTCCACTAACCTGATGTTCGGCAGATGATGTAAAATGAGCTGAACCAGAAGGAATCCGGGTTCGTAATATGGATTATTCCTTTCTCTGTAGAATGCATGAACAAAGGATGCCCAATTCTTCAAAAAACATTTTGTCAATCAAATTTGAACATTTTCTTCAACGGAGTTGTGAAAGTACCATATTTTAGAATATCAATATAAAGTTTTAAATTCTTAGATTATTCTTATAATATTTTTATACCAAAATATGTTGTCCGTTTAAAAATTAAAACTACTGTGAGAAAGATTTATTCAAGTATAATCCCATATAATACGGAATTTCTTATTTTTTAATACTTGAAAATTATATCATGAATTATTTAAAATTCTAGTTAATCGAGATAACGCATGTTTTCTCTTAACGTTATTAAATTATTCGCTTTGCTGACAGTAGTTATATCAAAGAGTCAAATAACAGAATAACAATAAAATTATTAAAGAAAAATAATACACTTATTAAAGGTAAAAAAACGTTTACCTGGGCCTGAACTAAAAATAACGCGGCAAAAACTTAACTTGATAAAAGGAAGATAATTTCTCGAAATTGACCTACGTGATAAGACCTCAATATATGATGCTTGGGTAAGACCGAAATTAAGTGATTTATGCACTGGCAAACCTGAGACTTAAGCCTCTAGTGTCGGTATCTGAGTTTGGCGCCCTTCTGACACCTGACAAAATAGATTTCTGTAAAAAAAATCTTCCAGAAGAAACCAAGCCGCCCTGATCAGGCCACATCCGCGCCTCACCCCTGGTCAGCTGCTACCAAGCACCGGCCTTGGGTACTAACAAGGAGAGTACCCGCGGTGTGTATTGCTGATTTTATTCAAAGTCGGACGAAATGTAGAGATGAAATTTCCCAAAAGGAGACGTTGCACTACCCATTTGATTTGCCATGGCAACCGAAAATGTTTTGGGTTAAAAAGGGAAAAATCTTATTTTCGATTTAAGTGTTAAAAACATTTTCGTTTGCCATGGCAAATCTAATGGGTAGTGCAATTACGTCTCCTTTTGGGAAATTTAATATCTCATATAGGTCTACATTACGGCCGACTTTGAACCAAATCGGTCACAAACACCTCGGGTACTCTCCTTGTAAGCGTCGCCCAACTTTTGCAGAGATGAATTTGCGAAATTGAAAAACTTCCTCCGTCACATACCCTGGGCTCAAACCCCAATAGACGGCAGCAAACGTACCAAGGGGACCTTAGGTACTTAATCCAGCCCTGGGTCTAATGACCTAAGTTGCTTAATCTGTGGTAGGAAATTCTGATTTCACCAACGTGGTGCATATTTAGATCACTGAAAGAGAGAGAAAATCAGCGCCACCTGGGATTTTTTAGAAGCTTTACCTTTCCTGCATAGTTTCCACTTTCTTTCAAAAACTCGTAAAACGGGTACAAAGAATTAAATAGTAAAACTCTCTAAATATTATCTATTATATTGTGAAGATATTTTCTGATATTAGGGCAAAAGTTCTGGTCAGCTGTTAATTTAGAAATTATCCTATTGCCTGATTAAATTAGGGCTTAGTAAATAAACATTTATGATGTTCCACAAAACGTCTTTAACGAACCAAAAGATGGTGTAAGTCATCCGCTTTGGTTTCACCTTCAGAATTTCAATCATTTCCAAGAAACAGTTGTAAAATAATTTGAGAAATTGATTGTTTACTTTTAGATGAAGAAAGCCTTTCAACGTATCTTTTTGAATAAAATTAACCATGTACCTAGCAATCTATGAAATGACTAAGCAGCCGGTTCAGCCCTCCACACGTATTTAAGGACTGCATTGAGTCTTATTGCAACTGTATAGTTCGTTACTTTCTAATTTCATTATAAAAGCCAATTGGAAGTACTTACATCAGGCATAGTCCACCTTAAAGTGACCAGGTCCGACGTATTCATTGCTGTTTATTTCAACTCTTCTTCAAAATTAATAAAAAAAGTTTTAAAATTTAATTAAAAGCTGTAGAAATGTATTTATAAGCGACGTTGTGGAGTGATGTGAATAAACCTTAATGTGCAGGACATATTACTAGCGAAACGCGAATTTTTTTTATTAGATTAATGGAATTTAATTAATTTCTTATTTGGTGTTTTTATCGAAATCTTCCACAAGCCTCTGATCACCGTATTATTTAATTTAACATTAAAACAAAACTTTTTATAATGTTTTTTTTTGATCAAGCCTATGCACTGAAATAAATTTGAACTAAAAGGTCGCTGTCTTAAGCTTAAAAATACAAACGTTTATTATACGAAGACGAACATCTCACGAGCTCCTATTATCTCGAAGGCAGAACACATGGTTAATCAAGAGAATGAACAGACGGACAACCAAACAGCCAAATAAGATTGCCGAAGATAGAGCGAGCTAGAACAAAAGGTCGCTGGACCCCTGTAAATGCGGGGTCCGTCTCCAAGATAGGGACGTTCTCGTGGCGTAGGCCTAAGAATTGGCGAAAAGCTCGGCCCTTCTGAAGAGCCTACCTTACATCCTGCTGCAAAAAGCTCGAACCGATCGTCTAAGTAAGAGGAGCGGGCACAGAGGCTGCAAAAGTCCGGCCCCGTGCAGGGCCGTGCAGAGGGGGGGGGGCAGGGGGGCAAAATCCCCAGGGCCCGGGCGAAAAGGGCCCATCGAAGAAGCTCAAGTGGGGGGGGGGGGGGTGGAAATCAAGATAACTTGAGAAAAGTTTTCAGGGGCCCGCGAGTAAGTTTGCCCCGGGCCCCAGGATACCTCTGCACGGCCCTGGCACCGTGTCCAGACTGTGATCATTCCGCTTACCACGGTTAGCACTTTATCCACCCGACTGCATCACGCGCAGCTATTTTCTGTATATATTTTTGCAGCGATAAGTTAATATCTAATTTATATTTTAACTGGCCCCTGATTCTAACACCTATCTCCCAATGGAGATATTTATTAACAATTTTATTTAACAACTCATTTAAATCACATTCTTCTAAACCAATAACAAACTAAAATATATCGAAACCATTTTTCTTTACAATCCCTTCTTAAATGAAGCAAAGAGGGAACGGTTGGCTATTTTATATCATCCCTCAGCGTAGTTGATCCTTCTTTAAAATCTTAAACTGTGATAAGTCTTTTGCTTTGTGATATGTTTTGTTGTCGTTCGAAAGAAATTAACCATCTCTCGTATCTTTCTTTCTAGCGCTTGGGTTTTTTTTAAAGTCTAATGTGCTGGTTTATTAATTTGAAAAAGGAAAAACTAAAATTTGAAATTTAAGCTTAGAAAACAAATTTTTTAAATTATTAAAATACATGAAAAGCAACAGATGGCAATTATTCTACGTTATGCTAAATGTTATTTTAATTTCGTTGTAAATTATTGATGGTTAGTATGTTATTAACGATCAGTAAACAATTTATGATTAGTTTGTTATTAACGATCAGTAAACTATTTATGGTTAGTATGTTATTTATGATAAGATAATTATTTATAGTTAGTATGTTATTTATGATAAGATAATTATTTATAGTTAGTATGTTATTTATGATAAGATAATTATTTATAGTGAGTATGTTATTTATGATAAGATAATTATTTATGGTTAGTATGTTACTTATGGTTAGTGTCTTACATATGATTAGTATCTTACTTTTCGTTAGTAGTTACTTATAAATAATATGTTACTTATGATTTGTAGTTACTTATAAGTAATATGTTACTAATGATTAGTAGTTACTTATGATTAATAATTTCTTATGAATAGTAGTTTATTATGAATAGTATTATTTTACTTTTGATTAGTAGTTTATTATCAGTAATATGTTTTTTTTGATTAGTAGTTTATTATCAGTAATATGTTACTTTTGATTAGTAGTTTATTATCAGTAATATGTTACTTTTGATTAGTAGTTTATTATCAGTAATATGTTACTTTTGGTTAGTAGTTTATTATCCGTAATACGTTACTTTTGATTAGTAGTTTATTATCAGTAATATTTTACTTTTGATTAGGAGTTTATTATAAGTAATATGCTACCGTAAATTAGTAGTTTATTATAAGTAATATGCTACCGTAAATTAGTAGTTTATTATAAGTAATATGCTACCGTAAATTAGTAGTTTATTATAAGTAATATGCTACCGTAAATTAGTAGTTTATTATAAGTAATATGCTACTTATGATTAGTATGTTATTTATCATTAGTCAATAATTTCCCCACCCTTGTGAAAGCAGATTATTTAATTTAAAGGAGCCATTCCATGACTGGCACGATCTCCCGATTGGAACTTATGCGATTTTTATCTGTGGCGACATTTCAACGACTTTGTTTACCAAACCAAAGTCCGAGATGTCGACGACTTACAAGTTAGTGCAGAGCATAGTTGATTGATGTCAGATAATTGGTAATACACAAGAAATCATTTTAACGACGTTGTCGTTTGTGTATTAGAGCTTAAGGTAGACATTTTAAACAACATTTTAAACCGTTGTTGTAAATAATTTTTTTTGTATATACTAAAAAAGATAACAATTTCATTATGTTTCCTTGGGTTTTGCGTAGTACTCAATACAAGGGTTTAGCTGATGTTATCATTTAGTAAGTTCAAAATCCTTCTGAACGATTTCTTATTGATGTTTTGATATTAGGAAATCTGTTTATCACTTAATCGCTAAAAGGAACTGATAAATTTATGAAAACAATTGGGGTCAAGGAAGAATAAAGTTTCACATTTGTGTTGATTTTGATGTTATTTAGGCCGATATTTGTGAGCCCGTAACTCGGAAACGGTGCTTTTTAGGACGATGGTTAATTTGACATTTTAACCTCATATAACCCATAGAATACGATTTCAAAATTTCGGTACTCTTATCCGTAACACCCTGCATTAAAGATATTCCAAGCCACACCATATTTTTTTATGAAAGCCAAATAATTTATAAAATAGATAACTATATAAAACGTATCCTCAAATATAACAAATAAATTTAAAACTCCAAAATAACAAATTTTCTTTTATCGCGCAATGGCCCTTGTATTTTTAAAATTTCATTTTAGAAATTGTAACCGTGTCTCTCAATCTCGATCGGTAGCGAAATTTATTTATTTCAAAAAAAAATTTAACCTTTACTACGCAATATTGGTTTTTCACGTTTTAATTATAATCATTTCGTCGACTAATTTAACTAAACAATAAATTTTAACAGTATTCTCTGAAAAAACCTTTATTGTTTACACTTCTGAATTTTCACATTATCTTATTTTTAAATTTTCCATTACTACTTTGATTTCGACGACACTTTACTGTTCTAATAATCTTTGGACGGAAAAATACGCAAAAAAAAAGAAAAGTAAAAACATACCAGTATTTGAAGTTGTATATTATCTGAAGACCGAAGTATTTAGTCGCTCAGATTAAACTGCCAATGTTTATCAACATTTTTACTGTGGTTCAGCGTTTGTTGTTTGAATTGTTTAACATATCGAACTTCTATTAAAAAAATTGTGTTGACGTGGTGTATTTTAATAACGTAATTAAGTTCTTTCTAAAAATGTTTTAGGAAAACGTTTTTACAATTATTACCAATTAAACTCGCCCGTGATTCGTTAGACTTATAAATTATAAAGTTACAAGGCTGAAGCTTGTTTTGACATTGTGAACTTTGAAAAAACTAGGAGAGCGTTGTCAACATCGCAATCTAGAAGAAAGTAAACTGATTGATAAAATCTTATAAATAGTGAAATAATAAGGACAATTAATGACGTTTTCCATTTGCAATTACTTTACAATAGCACCTTTGCTTAGGAAATCGTGCTAATCAATAACGCTTTATTCTTTAGGACAATTAATACTATTCAAAAAATATATAAGGCTTTAAGCATTATACATGAACAATGGTGTATTTATTTCCACTTATGGATAATGACTACGTCGAGATGATAATCAGCGTTTCTCTCAACCCACCTAATGGCCGACGGAAGCTCCTCCCTTACGGGTCAATAAAATGAGTGCGGAATCTCATTGGTTCGTTAAGCCGGAAAAAAATAACTGTTATACAAAGAGGAACTACTTTGAAAGTTATTGTAAGCGTGACTAAAACTTTGATACAATTTTTGTAAAGGCAAAATAAAATCTCGAAAATATTAAACACATTTTTCTCTTAAAATTATTACACAATCTTATTCAATATGTGTCCCATTTTAGGCGTAGTGAAATGATACACCATTAGCTATTTTATATTAATTCTCAGTTTAGGACAAGGGCTAAAGAGTTACTTTATCGCCTGATTAGTTTAGGTGATAGTTTCTTGGTCGAAAGAAGGTGAATTGTGTATCGATCACGTTTTCCCGGGTCGGACATCGCCACTCTAGTTAGCATCAGCGTTGGCGCTATAAATATAGCTCTCTATGAGATTCAACGAGTTAGAGTCTGTACTATCGCCGACGGGGTCAGTGTCTCAGAATTTATACCGCGGTTAAACTTAGTAAAAGAGACCATAATGTCCTACGCCAGCGTCCACAAGCCCGGACGGGTGACAAATCCAGCATGGGTAGTAGTACCCTACTACTGATGGTCGCACTTCGGACGCAAACCACTCAACCCAGCAGAAGGTGCAGCAATGGGATGACCAATCCCCACTTTGCACACAGCAATGGGATTAAGAGTGAATACTGTAGCAACTCCAGCCGACATCCTGCTTACGTAGGTAAAGAGTCATACCCTTTGGAGAGAGCTCCTAAAGGGGAACACAGCGGTCCACATAACCCGGCACAGCTGGCACCGGATATCCCGGTGTGCTCCAAAAGTGTTGGAGATAATGCGATGAGGACTCTCGACCCGAAATGCATTTACCCTGATAGATTATCGGGAAACGTCTTTTTTACTAAATAACCCGATAATCATGTTTTTTATTAATGCGTATATAATAACTGCTTTATTATTGTAACTTGTCTCATTAGCTTCGCTCATTTCGGTAGTGCAGTTCTAACTTTAACGTTATCTTGTAACTGTATATATATGTAAATAAACCAGTTCTCGTAATTTTATCCTCGTCGTCATCCTTTCGGGAGCTTTGCTGTTTGCCGTTGAGCAATTACTTCAACAGGTTATGGGCCCAGCACGCTTCCACTGCGCCATATGAAGACGAGGATACTAGTCTGACGCTGTATTACCGGGTTCTGTCGCTGATCGTCGTACTGCTTCCAGTCCTCAGTATCCTGCCGAAAAGATGGGCGGTATCCTTCGTCACGAAGTTGAAAAGCTAACCGGTCCTGGGAATTGGAGGTGTTGGAAGCGCCAATTAATCGACGTACTTACGATACGTCAAGTTTACGGTGTCATTACTGTACGCATGGTTGAGCCACACGCACCTGGGTCAACAGCAACGCCCGCAGAGATGACCAAATATGACGAAAACTTGACAGCCCGCTCAGTAATCTGGTCGTCACTAACGAAGAAAATACAGAAAATGATAATGGATTGCGACACGGCGGAGGTGATGTGGAAGAAGCTATTGGAGATCTATGAGCAAAAATCGTCGAAGTGCCTGAGGAAGCTTCTCGCCACACTCATGCGCGCAACGAAGTCACCGGACGTCGACATGGCAACCCATCTGGCTCAGATGTGTTCGCTCTGGTCGAACATCCTCACGACGGCCCGCACAGAGAAAAACGTATCTTTACATGAGTGTCTCCTGGTCGCTTGTATATTCGAGTCGCTTCCGCAAGACGAGTACAAAAAGTTTGGTACGTTATCGGACACACTGCCCGAGGAAAAGCAGACTGTCGCAGAGCTTGAGCCTCCTCTGATTACTCGAGCAGCTAGGGAGAACAATGCCCTCGAAGAATCATCGGGATTCGTAGCACGTCGGGAATCAAGACCCAGCTCAATCAGAAAACCCAAAGGTCATTCTAAGAAGACCGTGTTAAGATGCTACAAATGTGAGAAGTCTGGCCACGTAGCTCGGGATTGCAGAGAATCTGAGACGTCTTCAACGGAAGATGAATCTAAAAGTAGTGGTAAAGAAACCCGGATGCTCGGTAAAAGAATTGGTGGAGGCCTGTTGGCCAAAAGTAAGCGCACTGCAAAGATGTCGTCATCGGACTGGTTCTTTGACTCTGGAGCAACGCAACACATAACGAACGACATTAGAAATCTCATGAGATACCAGAAGTTCAAAAAGCCGACGACGCTATGCGTCGGAAACGGAACTCAAATGTCAGTCGAAGGACCTGGCGACGTGGAGATCCAGTTCCAAGTCGGCAAGCGAACTGTTCAAGATGTCGTCCATAATGTTTGGTATGTCAAGAACTTTGCCTGTAATGTTTTTTCATTGAAATCGGCCATGAAGTGAAATGGGAACTTGGAGTTTAACACAACAGCTACCAAGTGTGGATTGTACGAGAAAACCAGAGGAAGACGCAGGAAGCTTCGTGTTCCAGGAAGAGTGGAAGATCTTTTCCGCCTGGACATCAAGGTTAAGGAACCGAGAAAGATGGTTTCTGTCTCAAAGCCCGGAAGAGAAGCCGACCTGAAAGATTCATACGAGCTTCTTTCCGTCAAGATCAAAACTCAGTCCCAGCAATCATGAGGACATTTGGTTTCGAGGTCGTCGATAAATCCGCCGGCAAACGTCACAGTGAAAAATAAGAGTCCAGAAGCCAAGGAGTCAGCTGACGAAGGTTCAGACTGCGGAGATGTGGAATCCAGACCCGTCGATGCACGGGAAGAAAGGACCACCAGATCAGTTCGATCATTAAAGGACGAGGCTTCCATACCCGTCGCCGAAGATGATCAATCTTCGAAAGTGAGAGGTTCAAGTCCCGACGAAGACCTAGTCAAGGAGGTCGTAGAGACGCCGTCCGCAGAGGTCCCGAAAGCTTGACGTCAAATCTTCAAAGAAGAAGAAGAAAAATAACAAATTTTCAGACATTCCCCAAGGTGCGCTCCTGGCATATCAACACCCGTTTTCTGATGTCCAGAGAACCAAAGGTGCCGTTCGAGAGTGTTCCAGTACTGGGGAGAGGCAGTCTGCAATCATTGGTCCGGACGTATTCAGCCATCAGTCAATCCGAGACAGCAGATGCTTAAACGTCCGTTGACAGAGTCGAAGCTGGGGACCACAAGAGATGTCTCCCGGGTCGAGCCAGTTGCGCAAAGTCAGCCAAGGCAGTTGTTGGAGCTGCGAACGACCAAGTTCCAGTTCTACGAGTCAACAACGCAGGCACGATCAAGTTGATCCGAAGTGTCAAGTTTCGTCGCACAATGAACCTTGTCACGTTACCTCAAGTCCACATCGAGGGAGAGTGTTGGAGATAATGCGATGAGGACTCTCGACCCGCAATGCATTTACCCTGATAGATTATCGGGAAACGCCGTTTTTACTAAATAACCCGATAATCATGTTTTTTACTAATGCGTATATAATAACTGCTTTATTATTGTAACATGTCTCATTAGCTTCACTCATTTCGGTAGTGCAGTTATCTTGTAACTGTATATATATGTAAATAAACCAGTTCTCGTAATTTTATCCTCGTCGTCATCCTTTCGAGAGCTTTGCTGTTTGCCGTTGAGCAATTACTTCAACAAAAAGCCACAGCAGGCTACCCAATCCGCCTAGGTGGCTAGTTTGCACGGACCCTCTTCGTTAGCCTGAGCCGAAGCTCAGTTACCAGCCCAAACCTGACCGAATTCGAAGGTGGAGATAGGACCATGTGATCAGAACTAACATCTCCCGGTGCGCCACCGCTCTTTTGGGTACAAGAGCCGGACCTTGACTCCCCGGTAAAGCCACCAGTTATTACACTCTAACCCATTTAGGGCCCACCGACGGGGTCGTTTTCTGGGACTAAACAAGAATCGTACACCAGGCAGAGATAGGCAAAAAATCATTTCTCTAATAACGAATATAAAAATCCTTGTTTTAGTAATTCCTGTGTCAGAAACTATAAAAGTTTGACGACAGGCATTTTATTGAGCGAAGCGAGCGTAGCTCTTTTAGGGTGAAGTCTATGGGAAATTTGAGTAACAGACAGTGGCGGTGTAAGGGGGGGGGGCGAGGGGGGAGGTGCAAATCGAAGAGCCCTGTGGGAGTGTCACATAACATTTCCGCCCTGGGGTGAGGAAAAAATGTCAACCCTCCCTAAGTAGTGTGAATTCATACCAAGACCAGTGGCCGCTGTTTAGTTTGTAACGCATAAAATCAATAGCCTTAATGTTTAATTTAAACATCCATATTAATTATGTTTCCTCACATTCTTAACTTTACGACTCTGGGTATCTTCATAATTCTCAGAATTATATCTCCAAAACTCTTCCCTGCCTAAACACTGGCCGTCTAGCTGACAGGTGAATGGGGTTACCCCTTTTCAATCCCCTCTCTATAGAAAGTCGTTCTGGGACCGCCACGGTTCCCCTTTCGCTTTCTTCTTGCCGTCCCGTGGCACCGTCTTTATTGGGCTTAGCGACTCTCCCTCTCTTACCTATTGTTATTTTCTCTAAAGTTAGGACCATTTTCATAAATTTTACCCAAAACGTTGAGGTTTGCCTATCTAGTTGCCAATACTTTCTTTTTGTATGTTTTATTTTATTTGCGAGAATTCGTGGGAATTCCGCTAATCATTTACCAGGGCGATTGACCTAATTGTGATAGCCCTGTCAATACTTTCGCGTTCATATATGGTGAACTTTGATAATTCATGGTGGCCGCCGCCCTGGCGCCACTTTTGACATTTATACGGACAAGTGATGCGCGGGTCAAACCTTTGATGACGCCGGACATCGTGGCTGATCCCTCGGTCAGGGATTGGTAGATACTCCTTCCCGGGCTTTTCACAGAGGTCACAATTGGCCCGAATTATAGAGATCTCTAAGACCACGTTGCGATCTGGTTTAAAAACTCGGACTTAGACTTTTCAAGATATAAAACTGTGGAAATCAACCGGAGCAGAATACCATTGTACAAGGGTCAGAAAGTCGCCAAACTAAAATTGGGACATAGTCCCAGTACGGGTCGCGCAGACCGCTCTTAATAAAACACCTGAACCTGATTTCGCGATAAAGAGTCGAAGTGTAATGAATGCGTGAGTGTGCGTCCTCGCTAATGCGACATCGCCAGTTCTTCCGTCAAGGAGCCTGAAGCATCCACCGTCTCTGGACCATATCGTCAAACATTTTTATCTTCATTTATGATATATATTTTGTATTGTGATTTATATTTGGCCTCATGCTAATTGGCGGCTTGATATGGCACATTTAGCATCGTTGGACGTAGTCCTCCCTTCTTATGTTATAGTTTGCGTAATTGTGCACTATTATTTTAAAAAATGCATTAAATGTTTTGTTTTACTTGGCCAACCTCAACCCTATTGTTATCTTTTAGTATAAGCATACCCCTAGACATTAACTTTACTTCAAATCAAATTAAAATTAATAAAGACACTTGTACATAAAATAACTTAAAAACAACAACATCCACTTCTTTTACAAAAAAAAATTTATTGTACAAGAAGTGAATGTTGTTGTTTGTAAGTTACTTCAAATCCCCTGGACAATTTTATTCATCTCGCTCAGCCCAGTATGAAAGCGACGTGGGAGCCCGGGCTATTGTCTTAGTTTGACCAATGTAGTGAGGATATAGTTTTAATTAGGATTATCCAACCTCTTAGTCTCTCCTCATGGTAGTGGAAACGTTCATGCTAAATATATTTTCGCTACAAGATATACATCGTCTGATATTTAGGCTATTATAAGTAAAAAAACCAGAAACTGCGCAGTGCGCAAGGTGGATCTACGTTTTTATTCACATTTAGGATTCGTCTATTGGTGTACCTGGAGGGGTGGAAGCAAAGGGGCAGTAACCCCACCAGACATTTCAAGGAACGCACACTGCTTAATTGGCTTCGCTAATACCACAATACTCGTTACTTAAAACTGAAACCACGTAACTCATTACTTAGAGCTAAAACAACGTAATTCATTAATATTTCGTTACCAAATGCAATTTTAATGGGACTAAGGAAAACTTCTTTCGATAAGTCTTCACGAATCGAGTCTATAATCCCCGCTTAGTATCTCTGAACCCAATGATTCAGATCTGTAGATCGTATTAAAGTAAACCGATGGGTTTACTGTTTATTCTTGCCCTCGACTCCTGCCTTCCACAAGCCCCCCGTTCTACAACGCAATCTGTTCCGGATCGCCTGGCTTTGGTCTATGCTGAAACCGTAAGCCCCAAAATTTCGACTGAGATCCTTTTCTAACATGCATTTCTTGTTATTTTTATATATCTAAAACTATTTGTCCTAGGCGGAATCTAAAACCACCACTGGATTCCTGACGACGGAAACCTGTGCCTTTTCTATGTTTCGATTTATTTGTTTTTTTAAGTGCTTAATTTTTTGTTATGATGTTTCGTAAAAACATGAATTCTAAATTTATTTTAATGTCTGTCCTAGTGTTGTAAGTCGGAAAATTTCCGGAAAATTACCAAGGCCTTTTTTTCCGGAAAATTTTCCGTATTTTTCCGAAAAATATTAAAAACGTTTTCATTCCATGATTCGTCTAGTATATTGTTTGCAAATTTAAATAAAGCGGCATTTTCACCTCATTTTTTCTAATCTAAAAGTAAAACTAAACCTATAGACTAGTTTAAACTGGTTAACGTAACACTATTAATGTTTTGTAGTATGTTTACTGATATTAGATAAAAAGTTTAAAACATTAAAAACCCGTGAAAAGTAATTTATGTTTAAATTTTTTATTTTTCCGATTTGCGGAAAATTTTCCACATTTCGGAAAAGTTTCTGGAAATTTTTCCGCATTTTATTTTTCCGGAAAATTAACAACCCTTCAGTGTCTCTGTCCCTTCTTAGCCGTAACACTTACAAGAATAAACACTGTTTTTTTTCAGTTCGTAGAACTGGTTTTTGTATAATTTGAAATTTACATAGAATCGGTAGTTCAAAAGGGAATGTAAGGACCAACGCAGTCTTCACGGAAGGCCCGAAACATCTTTAGAAATTACCTAGACAATTAAGTGGCGCATTAACAGCCATCCAGGCACTTAAGCTTGAACTTTATTAGGGTTCTTTTACCTTGGGCTCCACACTCCTTTCGAGCCCTCCTACCCTTTAGGAGGCCCCTAGACTTAAGCCTACTTCGCCACTAGCTTCAACAACAAAGCACTAAGCGGCGCCGAGACGCTTTTACGCCATTGGAGGAAGCCTCCAATATTACAATCTTAGAACAAAAATACTAGGAAGTATATTCCGTTTAAAGTAGATGTATCATACATTTCCGTTATTTTCGGGGTTTCTTCGTTAACAGTTAAGAAATAAGAAAGAGCTCTTACTATCAGTAACGAATTTCCTCTAAGCCGTAATCCATTAAAAAACGTTCCGTCTAATACAGCCGAGCCCACAACTTCGGTAACATAGTCTAATTTTGTTACTTCTGATCAGGACATTTATTTGTTACTTCTCGTCATACGGTTTACGTCCCGTAAATCATCCCGAAAATTACACTTAAAATCAAAAGTAACATAACAACAATAGTATGACACTTCCTATGCTTAAATGTTAATTTTCTTACCTAACCTTTTTTCGACACTGATACTCTCTTCAAGCTGCGACCTGGACTCGCAACTTATCGTTCTCGGTGAATACTTTTTGATAATAATTTAAACATAATATGGAGTGCACGCTCTTGAGTCGCGAGGGGTTTCGGCTTTGCTTTGAAACTCACGTGCGATTCATGTGTGCTGAAAAAAAAAACATATTTGAGCGCTTGGCTCCATTAAAAACTTCTTAATTTTTATCACTTAAGCCTAATATTCCGCGTATCTATTGGAAAGCCGATATTTCGGCTTAGGCGGAAATCTCGCGTATTTTAGGCACTAGGGGGCTTTGTGCTGATAGATCATTTTGATTACGTAATAACTATGAAAATCAGTTTCGTTATAAATCTCATTGATTGTCATACTTATTCCCATTAGGTTACTTATGTTAAAATTAATATTTAGTGATATAACCGAAGGTATAGGTCCACCATGGGTCCACTGAATCCTAACTTAACCAAAAATGTTTTTAACGTTACCGGACTTATTTTTAAGTAAAATATCTACCACACAAAGCGGAACGACCGAAAACGGTAAATTGTGCTATCGATGCCGATGTATGTACATTCGAACGAGATAGCATTGACGTTTCTAGTTGAAGAGATATGCGTGACACGGCGGCATCGGCTACACACTACACTACGTGAAACTAATATACACACAAATCCCTCGGAATGTGTGTAAAAATGGCTTATTCGTTATTTAAACTAACGAAAATATTTGCATTATTTGCGTGTTTTTATTCGGCAAATTAAACGACTGAAAATAATAAAAATTAATAATTAATTAATTGGTAAAAAACGATTTATCGAATAAATGTACATTGAATATTCGTAAAAGATTATTTACTAGATAATTGTCGGAAATATTTTTTAGGAAGTATTTACTAGATAAGGTCACCACAAAATATTTAATGATTTTGCAAATTAATGTACCAAAAATACTTCGCCCGGTCAATCGACGAATAAATATGATCGGATATTTGGTTATTTAGAAATTTATTTAAATAAAATATTATTCGAATAATGCCCATCTCTGACACCAGGCATAAGACCGCCTATCGGAAATTTTAAAGCAGCAAGGTTTTCAGGACTAATATAGGCGACCAGTTTCAAATGGATCTCGCGGATATGAGCAATATTTCCGAAAACAATTTCGGTTATATTTATCTGCTCGTTTGTATTGATACATTCTCCCGCCGGGCATGGGCTCTCCCGATAAAAAACAAAAGCCGAAGACGTAAACGCCACGACCGAGAAAATCTTCTCGGATTTTTCTCATCTTTAAGTTTAAACTGATAAAGTGGGGAAGTTTACGATGTGATGTTTTGCAGCTTGTTTTCTAAAGTTCTGATGTTTAATTTGGTATCGTTGAAACCAATTTGACAAAATGCCCTTCTTCAAATTCAGTTTTGGATTTTAAAATTGCGGATGATTAAAATTTTAGAGATTCAATGTCTGACGGAGATAAACCAAATCTAGAGAAAATCGTAATGAGTTCTTTACAATCGTATTTTCTGCGCGTATAAGCTGCAAGTCCACACAAATGGGTATTTATGTATGATCTTGATCAAATCATTTTATCAATTAATGAAATTACCAATTTAAATATTTCGTTCATCCCTGGTCGTCAATAATCTGGAAAATTCTGGTCAGAAACTGGTAGAATTATAGTATAAGGTATCCGTCGCCATTTTGTTTTTTTAATTTTTTTTAAACAATCAATGGACAATACAATTTTTTTGCAAATAAAGCCCCGCTTTTCGAGAAACATTGAGAATTTATGGTTTATTTTCAAAATCATAAATTACGTTATTCTATCCAATATAGGTAGAATATAAAGAGCCATTTTGGACTTGACGATAGCCGGAGTAATGCACCTCATTTTTATTGGCCGACGAAACGTCGCAGAAATAGTAGAAAATCATAAATACGCACCTATATTACGAAATCAACCTAACCTAACCTTACCTAACCTAACCTAACCGAGTATTTCTCGTTTAGCCTCTACTCGGTTTGCATTTACTGTGTTTGCATTTACTGTGTAAATCGTAGTTAAGTCCAAAAGTAGTAAGACTACCGACGTGTACCCTACTATCTATCAATCTATCAAAATGAATAAATACGACCAAATTTGCTCTGTATATTCTACCGATATTGGATAGAATAACTTTTTTTTTTAATTTTGAAAATAAACCATAAATTCTCTTGAAAAGCGGGGGTTTATTTGAAATAATATTGGTTTGTCCATTGATTGTTTTAAAAAATTGAATAAAAAAGAAAATGGCGACGGATACCTCATACTATAATTGTACTCCCCTCATGATGAACATCACTCTTTAAGGTAGTTGAATTAAAAAAAACAATTTATATACCATTGGAAATACAACTTTTAAAATGTTTTTTGCAATATTATTTAGAAATTATATATATTATTAACGTAATTAGCAACAAGTTAGCATGCCAAAATTTACCTCTCCTCGGAAGAATGGTACCTAGTGGTATTAACTTCTCAAGATGACCCTTAAAGATATATCTCCGCAATTTATTATTTATTTACTAAAAACGTAATCCCGGTTCAATCCCGCCCGGTATAAAATTTTAATTATAATTAAAATAATTGAGACGAAAAAACCGAGTTTAATTTATTCAGAATATTATAAGTTAAGTAGTTACAACAGTGAGTTAGACGTACTAAACAACAAAAATAACCAATAGAAAAATATAAAAGAACATTCAACCAAGAAACAAGTTAATCCAAATACTTCGAAATCAAGAATTAATAAACCCAAATACTGAAAGTTGAAAAAATTATGTGAAAGGAAAAACGAAAAACACCTTACCGTTAGCAAAACACGGCTGACAACGTACTATAAATGACCGTAGACGGAATAGTTAGCGCAAACAAACCCATTTGATGAACGTTTAAAATAAATTACGACTACCCAGTTAAAAACCAGACCAACATAAGTGTAAGAGCACGATGTATACAACTCCAAATTTTCTTCATAAACGAACGATTACACTTGAAAACTAAATAGGCTAAACACACAATAGATAAAAATATACGACTGAAAAACAAAATAAATAACAAAAAAACTAAATAGGTGAACCACCCACGGGTTTTACCCTTTAACGATCTTATCTCTGCTGACTGCGCTAAAACAAGATTTGACCTTTAAATAAAAATTTAGACTTTAAAAACTATTAATATACTCTTTAAAAATTTTAACTATACTCTTCCGCTTAAGCTGAGCCTATAATTTTCAAAGAACCGTAACATGGATCGGTGGTTCAGTGGTAGAACACTCGCCTGTGATGCAGGAGGGCTCGGGTTCGATTGATTGTGTGACGTATACCGTTAACGTTTGGTGGAAACCCTGCCATTTGAACGTTGAGATGTTTACCGTAACCCTCAGCATTCGGTTCGTCCCAAACGTCTAAGATTCTTCTCGTACGATCACAATTTTCAAAAAAAAAATTGTAATACATCCAATGACAAAAAGAGGGCGCTTTTGGAAAAACCTTTTCCGTGATTCTAATAATCTGCGTGCGCAGATAATACACTTTGCTCCGAAAATGTGAACGCGTTCACAGCCCGGACACACAGATTGTAAAAACCAATCATATTATGATTATTTTAGTGGAGAAACTTCATTTAAAATTTTAATGTTTATAAATTTCGAGCAAAATTACATCCGTTGTTTAGAATGTGCTCAAAATGTTCTTTAAAATCTACCATACAATAATGGTTTCGTAAAATTTACTGAAATCAATGTTAAAAATTTACTTTATACTGTATGCTATTTTGAAATTTAAACGCTTTAGAAATGCAATCTAGACGTTTCAACGACTTAAGCGTTCAAAGAGAAATAAAAATTAAGATTAACTACTAAAGAAAACTTTCATGGCTTCAGCTCTGGTTTTTAAAATGATACCACATATTGAAATAAAGCTGCAGGTAAGAAAATTGCCATATATTAGACTAAGAAAAAAATATGGTTATCGGTGCATCATTTCACTAGGCCAAAAAAGGGACCGATATTTAATAGGTTTTATGAATAGTTTTTATCAAAATATGTTTGATATTAGCGGGATTTTATTTTGGCTTATAATAATAAGAAATACAAAAATTGTATCAAAGTTGTAGTCGCGCTAACAATATTGTTTAATGTAGTTTCTTTTTGTACTACAAATTTCAGGCTTAACGAGCCAGTGAGATTCCGCACTGAATGTATTGACACGTAAGGGAGGAGCTTTCGTTTGGCCATTAGGTGGGATATTAGAAACGCTGATTATCTCCGCGACTTAGTCATTATCCCTATGTGGAAATAAAAACACCATTGTTAAGGTACAATATTTTTTGCTTTATATTTTTCTTCTCAATAGTATGAATTGTACTAAAGAATAAAGCCCTATTTCACGATTTCCAAAACAAAGGTGCTATTGTCTGGTATCGTAATTGCGAATGGAAAACGCCATTACTTGTCTTTTAAAATTTCACTTTTTACAAGATTTTATCAATCAATTTACAACGCACTCCTACTTTACTCATAGTGCAGAATGTCATAACAGCTAAGGGCGTGTACCTTTCTAATTTATAAATCTAATTATTGGAAAAAGCTCCGCTAACCCTGGGTATTTTACTGTGGCTAAGAAGGGACAGGTATAAGAGAAGATAGTACCAATTGAAAACGCCCTAACTGGCATCGTACCTAATGACATCCTAATTAGTGGCATCGGACCAAGGGACATCGTCCTAAGTGGAATCGTACCAAGTGGCATCGCCCTAAATGGCTTAGTACTGTACATAGTGACATCGCACTAAGTGTAATCGTACCTAGTGGCATCGCCCTTAGTGACCTGGCACCTAGTCTGGTAATGAAATCTGGTGTGTATTGAGAGGGGAGTTTTGCTTTTCAGCCTATATATAACGGCCTTTACATACTAAGTAGGCAGACTTAACCCGTATTTAAAAATTACTTTTTAGTTAGTAGAGTTCTATTTTCAATTATGATTAAAAGGAATTTATAATATAATTCGTGGGCCAATGCGCGCTGGATAACGTAAGGAGTAAACTTCAAAAACCTTGCCATTTTTCAATTAAGGTACGGCACTCTAGAGCCCCCAAGATAATCTTACGGTGACGTTACCAATGTTACTTTACCAATGAGAAATAAGTTTTCCTCAAAATGTTGTACACTAATAAAGCTATTGTGATGACGCAAAGCAATGTGGAAAACGTCGCTACTTGGGGGACTATATATTTTTAACGTTATATTATATAATTCTTGATTTATATATTTTGTATATACATGAAACAAGTAAATAGTAATAACACTACCATAACTAAAGGTACATTTTTAAATACGGATAAAATTTGCCTACGTAAAGGCCGTTATATATAGGCTGAAAATCAAAACTCCCCTCTCAATACACACCAGCCTCCAAGGGTAAACCGCTGAAATGTTTATCACCGTCCACAGAAAATCATCTGAATATGATAGCTCACCAAGCAGTACCGAAGGCAATTACTAATAAGCGTCGGACAATGACAACGTCGTTCAAGAAGTTATCAAACGTTTCCGATGCGATAGATGGGACATGCACGCTTCTACTCAAAAATGAACTTACTGTGGTGAATGGAGTAATTCGCAAGGGTCACCGACTTTACGTCCTAACCTCCCTTCAGGATAGAATAATAGCCATTGCTCACGAAGGTCATATAGGGTTGGTGAAAACCAAACAACTGCTGCGTACAAAGGTTTGGTTTCCAAAAATGGACGCCTTCGTTGAAAGAGCTACACGATCCTGTATACCATGTCTCGCGGTAACTCCACACTATGTGAAAGAACCTCTACTTATGACACCACTGCCAGAAAAGCCTTGGACCCATTTGGCCGTTGATCATCTAGGCCCATTACAAAATGGTAAATATCTACTAGTCTTGCAAGGTGAACCTTCTCGATACCTTCTTGCAGAGATAGTTTCGTCAACTTCACTCGAAGCGATCAAGAAGGCGTTGGATACCATATTTGCGGTATTTGGGCTACATGATGGTATCAAGTCAGATAAAAGGCCACCTTTTAACTCTAAAGCTTTTCCTGAGTACCTTTCTATAAATGGCATTCGTCATTGTACAATTACTTCTCGCTGGCCGCAAGCTGATGGTATGGCTGAGCGCTTCATGGCGTCGCTCAATAAGGCGATTCGAGCCGCCGAAGTCTCACAACGTGATTGGAAGGAGGAAATTCAACGATTTTTAACGAATTACCGCAACACTCCTCACTGTACACTCTTAGAAAAAAGGTTCCAAACCATGTCCAAAATTGCACACAGTGTGCCAACATAGGACGATATGTACAAATTTGTTCAATTTGGGAACCAGTAATCCAAATTTTTCTCTCTACACGATTTTGGGTAAAATTGTGTTCAATCGTTTTCAGAAGCGTCCAATATACGCGGCTGAGAGTTAACCCCCGTCATTACCCCTACCCAATACGGGAGGAGGTGATTCTTTTACGCTCGAAATGTATTGTCTGATTTCTCAAGAAAACTGGTTTTTAGAGGCGAAAGTATAGGGACCGCATGGAAGGTGTTTTACAGTTTCTCTGTGTCGTAGAAAGGTTGACAATTTAACACCTAGCACCATGTCTCGCGGTAACTCCACACTATGTGAAAGAACCTCTACTTATGACACCACTGCCAGAAAAGCCTTGGACCCATTTGGCCGTTGATCATCTAGGCCCATTCCCAAATGGTAAATATCTACTAGTCTTGCAAGGTGAACCTTCTCGATACCCTCTTGCAGAGATAGTTTCGGCCACTTCACTCGAAGCGATCACGAAGGCGTTGGATGCCATATTTGCGGTATTTGGGCTACCTGATGGTATCAAGTCAGATAAAAGGCCACCTTTTCAGAAGCGTTCAATATACGCGGCTGAGAGTTAATCCCCGTCATTACCCCTACCCAATACGGGAGGAGGTGATTCTTTTACGCTCGAAATGTATTGTCTGATTTCACAAGAAAACTGGTTTTTAGAGGAGAAAGTATAGGGACCGCATGGAAGGTGTTTTACAGTTTCTCTGTGTCGTAGAAAGGTTGACAATTTAACACCTAGCGCCACGTAGTATTCGCGGCAGGAACTAAAAGAGTCCCGGGATCGGGATCGTCGGGATCGTCGGGATCCGGGATTTAAGGGGTGAAATTGGGGTAAAATCGTCGAAAAGTCAATGTATTTAAGATATTTCACGCGACGATTTGTTTTTTCGTATATCAACATATTGTGTCCAGGCCAACTTGTTTATTTATCTCCGCTTATCTCGAAAGACACTTGAACGTATATCTTATCACGTTTTATCGTACGGAATAAGTTGAAATGATGTAAAAATTGATAACCTAGGCGACGCGCGCGCAGATTCCCCGGGAGGCGCGGTTTATTTGAATTTAAGAGTGTTTTGACGTCATGGAATATTCGTTGTTAAAGTAGAATGAAATAAATTTTAAACTCCATTTAATGTCATTAAGTGTCTATTTTAATCAATGAGATAGAATCGTCAAGTACTTTGCGGGAGTGTTTTGACGTCATGGAATATTCGTTGTTAAAGTAACGTAGAATGGAATTTTTTTAAACTTTATTTTAATATCATTGTAGTACTTAAATATGCTTGGAACTTGAACCTATCTCACGAGTATTTCACACGAATATTTCAAGTTTAAGTATGAGAAACGTATCGTTCTCAAGTATTGTAATTGTACACGTGATTCCGTATGAGGACCGGGTAAATTACTATATACGTAACGCGATACAATTCAAAATGCGTATACGTAGAATGGAATTAATTTTAAACCCTATTTTAATAAATAAGATATCGAAGAAAAATAATTTCAGAGTATAAAAAGGGAAAACCGTATAATAGTAAGACCATATTTAGAAAGTTCACCATCTGAATTGTATTGGAAGTGACTCCGAGGAACGTTAAAATGTAAGTAGGAATACTCAGTGATAATTCTTAACTTTGTCTTAATGTATTTATTTTATAGTAATTGTTCATTTCCTGTGTCTGGTGATAAAGGGTTAACCGTTTATGCAGATGAAACCATCTACTGCGGTCTATTAGATTTAACAAAGGGCATCAAACTAACAGAAGCGGAACTGCAAGAGCTATGGACAAAGAAAGATGCCATTGAAGCTTATTTCAATAACGAAGCTGAAACTTCGTGGGTTTTCACAGGTTCTGAAACCAAACGGTTTTCGGTTCATAGATTTGCCGAACAAAAGGTTTTAGATGTTAGACAAATGTACCATGGTTATGGGGTAAACTATGGAAAACTCTTACCGACTAAAGAGGGGGTAGCTTTCGCTCAATCTTTTTGGTTGAATTTCCTCGACCAGTACGAGTCTATTCAGAAGTGTTTAAAGCAAATCAAGGAAATAAAGGAGGTGATGACTAACGTTGTAATTAAACAATTACACGGAGCTCTTAAGAAAGCGTGCAATGGCTGTCAAATTGATCATCCATCTCAACTCCAGCATGATTGTATCATGACGGATTATTCTAAGTGTGTAGATTTGCATTTTTATGAAAATATTATGTCGGTAGATTGTGAAAATATTATTGAAATGTTTACTATTCGCTGTGAATTATCGAAATAAATTTTAAATAATATAATGTCACTAATAATATGCAATGCTAAAAACTTGTTAAAAAACTAATAAAATTGATTTCACTAATGTTCCAATTCTCATTAACCATTATGGATTTAAGCTTACAACATCCAATGAATGGGCTTGTAGCCGGGTCCACCCAATGCGGAAAGTCATTCCTTGTTGGACGGTTGATTCAATATAAGAAGACCTGCATATCCCCTCCTCCGGAGAGGATAATATGGTGTTATACCGAGTATCAGCCGAAACTATTTCAATCAATATTAGAACACACACCTTCAGTCGAGTTTCACGAAGGGTTACTCGATGTTAATATATTAAACCCGAAAATTAGGAATTTAGTTATTTTATACGATTTATTATGCGAGATATCTAATAATAAAGATGTAACTAATGTATTTATTCGTGGATCTCATCACAGAAACACCTCCGTACTAATTTTAATTCAAAACCTTTATTACCCCGGAAAAGAAATAAGAACTTTAAATTTAAATGCTCATTATCTATTTATTTTTATATCACCACGAGATAAATCAACAATTTATCATCTCGCGAGGCAGATATCTCCAACCAATAGCAAATACGTAATTGATGCGTTTCAACAAGCTACGTCACGGAAGTTTGCGTATTTATTAGTTGACTTGAAACCTCACACCCCAGATCAGTATTTACTACGAACAGGTTTAATACCGGGTGAAGAATCGGCGGTCTTTATTCCAAAATGAAGTGTATTATAGAAGGGAATTTTTTTAGGGTTAATCGAGAGTGGATTATTAAAGAATTAGCTTACGTAGTATTAGAAACTGAAGAATCGGAAGTGTTTACTTTCAAATCTGCATGCCCTTTCAAAGAGCTTTCAAACGAAGATAAAAGACAATGCAGATGGATATCTCATAACATTTTTCATCTTCGATGGAACGTCCTTACAGAAAGAGACGTGACATTTGCAATCAGATAGCGGAAAGAGCGACTTCGTTTTTCACCAAAGGTTTAGAAAAAGCTACAGTATTATCGATACTCCTCGGTGTTCCAGTAACTAACACCGAAGATACCGGTTGTCCTAAATTATCAGAACAAGAAGACGTTGAATTAGACTGTCCTTTTCATTCCGAAACTGTTCATTGCGCTTTAAGAAAGGCTAAGAAAATCTCTAAATGGATGTCTCAAAACGAGTTAAGAAAAACATAGACTTTCTACGTTTCCTAACATCCTGTAATCTAAATCAAAGAAAGACAGATATTAAATACGCTAGCCAGGAAGCTATATTGGCCCTCGTTGAATGTTGTATAAATGTATTGCACGGAACAATTGAACTGTCAGAATGTCATCGTAAGCGGTTAAAGAAACATAGCGCGGTTATACGAAACGTGTCGAAGAAGAACCCTTTATCAAAACGACGAAAGATACTGGTACAAAAGGGTGGTTTTCTTCCATTTTTATTAGCGCCACTGCTATCTATCGTTAGCTCAGTCGCCGGAAGTGCAATAAGCCGAGCTATAAAACGATGATGGCTAGAAAAATGCTTCTAGTACCTGAAGATGTAATGGAGAGATTAAAAAACACTACACCTTCTAAAACAGAAGAAACACCTGAACTTCAAAAAGAGAAGACACTCGATGATGAAATGAAATCTATTCTAGATAATCCAGATTTAAACGAATCAGAGAAATTAGCATTATACAATCAAACTCTCCAACGACGGTTAACTTACGTACGTAAAGAGCAAATCTCTCCCGTTATTGAAAACTCTGAACGACCTAAAACTTGGTTCGCACAAATATCTTATTCTCTACCTGCAACTTATGTTAGTGATGCAATTTCATTATACCGAGCGACTACGGAAGATCCGAAATATATTAGATGGACTAACTCAGGAGAGCTTTCTATTCGAGGACAAGTGATTGGAGGATCTATTATAATCGATCTTTTGTATGACGCTGTGAGAAAAACGCCTGGAACAGTGATTGATCCTATAGGAGTTACTGAGTTTTACGAGGGCATTCATAAGTCAAATATTTCAAAACGTTTAATAAAAAATCCTGTAAGATTGACACTGTTAAAAACATTCGCTGTATTTCATACACCACCAAGTAGTTCAATGTTATCATCATCTTCACCTAGTCCTCTAAGACCTTGGATACATACTAAATAAAATATATTAACCTGATAATGTTGTTCTCATTTCATAGTATAAGCCTACAATGGAAGGTTGTACAGAAACGGTCTCTTTAGGACTTTTAGCCTATTTATCACAATCATTTTCAAAATCACCGAAAATTATCACAGCTGTATTAATTATCATAGTTATTATAATATTAGAATTATTTAATTTCCTTTTTTGGCGTTACATGCCATTACATCAAAATATTACCCGATGTGGAGAAAGAACTTGAGAAAATCTATACTAATCCCGCAGACCCAGGGTCATTCGCAGGAGTTCGAACGCTCTATAATTCAGCTCGACATAAAGGTTTAAAGGTTTCATTGGAAAAAGTAAAACAATTTCTAATAAAGCAGGATACATATTCGCTGCATAAACCTGCTAGAAGACGATTCAAACGAAATCGAACTATTGTTTATGGAATTGACGAACAGTGGCAAGCGGACTTGGCAGATTTTCAGAAGCTGTCTAAATATAATTCAGGATCTCGCTACGTATTATGTATTATTGACATATTTAGCAAATACGCTATGGCTGTAGCGGTTAAAAATAAGAAAGGTGTAACAATTTTAGAAGCGTTACGTAACGTTTTTGAAAAAGGTCGTCAACCGAAAAGAATTCAAAGTGATCATGGAAACGAATTTGTCTGTCAAGAAGTGCAGAGTGAATTACAGCGAAGGGGTATTAACTTTTTCGCTACTCGATCAGAAATGAAAGCGTCCATTATTGAAAGATTCATTACAAGTTTTAAATCTCGTTTATATCGCTATTTCACGCAGAATAACACCCTTAAATATATCGACGTTTTAATGATATTATAAACGCTTATAACAATAGTTATCACAGATCAATTAAATGTAAACCCGCGGAAGTTACTCTAGATAACTCTGCTAAAATATGGAAAAATCTTTACGGTTCGGTAAATTTTCTCCTCCGTTAACATACGCGTTTGAAATTGGAGATATTTGTAGAATAAGCAGAAATTTATCAATTTTCGATAAGAAATATAACCCGAATTTTACTACAGAATTGTTTAAAATATCTGAGAGACTACCACGTGACCCACCTGTATATAAGCTGATGGATTTAAATTCTAACCCCATTTTAGGAGTATTCTATCGAGAGGAGGTTCAGATTGTTGGTCGAGATTTAAAAGACTGTTACTTCATAATCGAAAAAGTAATAAAAAAGAGGAAAAAATCAGACGGCCGCGTAGAACTGTATGTCAAGTGGCAAGATTACGACCCTACATTTAATTCTTGGATACAAGAAGTGGATTTAAAATGAGTTTTTACGTAACGCTACCTTCAGATTCCTCGTCATTATATTACCAAGATAATAGCGTTGGTAAATTTCGAACGTATTTAGCTGAACCGTTAAGATTTGAGGAACAGTACGAAGTTAGGTAAGCGGAAATAAGCTATCCTCGGACATGGCATAACGTTCGAAAACCTAATCTATTGGTTATTAAAGACCCTCTCGAATATGATAAAATGACTGATAACCCTCTAGTTAGAGACCCACTCGTATATGATAAAATAATTGAAGTTCCCGCGGGTTTTTATAAAACTCCGGAAGAACTATTACATGTTATGAACGTCCACAACCAAGAAGAACAAGTTACATTCGCTTATTTAAATTATTCTAATCGAATTAAAGTTAAATTGCAACTGAAAATCAGAGCTGTAATTGGTCCCGATCTATCGATTTTACTAGGTTTTAAGGATAGAAGAGATAATGATTTCCCCATTTTAGATTCAATGATAAACCCCTACCCAGTTGATATGAACGCTGAGCTACATTCCTTATTCTTTTATTCAGATCTGGTTGAAAATAGCGTTGTTGGGGATAATTTTGCACCTCTAGTAAGAATCATAAGCGTCGAAGAGAAAGCCGAGTCTAATGGGAAAACAGCTACAAAAATATTTTCACAACCTCATTACCTACCAGTCGTGTGTAATAATATTAAGACTATGGAGATTAATAAAACAGATGATCTAGGTGAGCCAATACAGTTTCATAGTGGGAAAGCTCACGTTCTATTACATTTTAAACCCCGTAAAATGTGGACTTCACTATAAACCTTTAATCATTCAGGACACACCTTCATTCTAGCTTAAGAGAGCGAACAGTTAACATCATGAGGTCTGAATATTCACCTTCAAGAACTGATTATGAAAGTTACTATTTAAACCAGGTTGGTTTCGGTGGAATACCTGTATATAGAGGTTTATCTGTGCAAAGAGGACATGGACTAGGAAATATATTATCTTCAGCGTTAAGATTCGCGGTACCTTTACTGAAGAAAGGCGCTTCTTACTTGGGAAAAAAAAAACTTTTAAGTAGCGGAGCGAAAGTAGCGACCGATGTTGTTAGCGGAGTCCCAATTAAAACAGCGCTTAAATCGCATTCTATTAACGCTGGAAGGTAAACTTTAGCTTCAGCAGCTGATGAAGCCATGAGACTAACATCTTCAGCTACGGATCATATTAAAAGAATGACGGGTTCCGGAAATAAAAGGAAACGAACTCAGTCGAAAAGCGCCATTTCAACAGCAGGCAGGATAGCGAAAGGACGGGTCCCTAAACGTTCCGATATATTCTCATAATGTCCCTTCTACACCCGCACTCAGTTGTGTGTATAAATTCCGAGCTAGATTTGTTTCAAGTACCTATGACACAATCTTCGATTATTGGTGGAGAATGGGTTGAGTATAATCCAATATCAAATATAGTTGATAACGCATCAATTACATTTTCTATCAACGGTAACTCTGAAACGTATATAGACCTTTCACAAACTTTGTTGCACGTTCGAGTTAAGGTAACTAAAGATAATGGTCAACTACCGCAACCCTCGGTTCCAGGTGTTGCGGGTGGGGCCGCCGGAACTCCAGCCGACAATATCGCCCCCGAGAATTTGTTTCTTCATTCGCTTTTTAGCGACGTCCACGTATTTCTTAATGAAAGATCAGTAACACCTTCCAGTCAAAATTACGCTTATAAAAGTATGATACAAACTTTATTAACGTTCGGAGATTCTGCGAAAAAAGTTATTTAACGAGTTCACTTTTCTATCGGGATACGCCTGGGAAGTTCGATTCATTTTTCGATAACGATAGTTTCTCTAAACGAGAGAGTTTAGCGCAAAAAGGGGCGATTGACTTGTTAGGCGTAGTCCATACTGATTTATGTCAGCAACCACGCTTTTTATTAAATATGGTTGATTTGAAATTTAAATTCCATAAAAATAGAGCAGCTTTTTCGTTCACGCCGACGTAAAATGTAAAGTGGAGATTTTATCAGCTTCCCTTTATCTGAGGAAAGTTAAAGTAATACCGGAACTATCGCTCGCTCAAGCCAAAGCGCTACAATATGGAACCGGTAAATATCCTGTAACTCGTTCGGAGTGCACCTCATTTTCTATACCCGCTGGTCTTATGACTAGTGTGCAAGATCATTTATTTACCGGACAAGCACCCAAGAAAGTTGTTATCGGGTTTGTGGAACAAAAAGCGTTTCTAGGAGATTTGAAAAAATCACCGTATACAACTTTCAACATTTCGATTTATCAAGCATTGGATTGTACATTGACGGTAGCAGCGTCCCTCATAAGGCGTTATCTCTAAACTTTGAGGAAAATCAATATATTCAAGCGTATTGCAATCTTTTCATTCAAACTAATCAGTGGAACGTAGATGAAGGGAATCAGATAAGTCGGGAAGATTACCCTAACGGAAATTGTTTATTCGCGTACAATTTAACCTCGGATCTTAATAACAACGCTAATCACTTGCATCTTGTAAAAAACAGTAACCTGAGATTAGAATTAAAATTTGCCAAACCGTTACCGGAGACGATTTCCATTCTAATTTACGCTGAGTTTCAAAATTTGATTGAAATTGATAAAAATCGAACCGTGATTTTCGATTACCGTAATTAATGGATTCGCTACAGATAACTAAAATTCTTGAAAAAGATTTAAGTACTAAAAGTATATTTCGAGGCGTGTTCGCGGCTGACAAGCTACCTAAATATGTAAAAATATTCCATTCGCTATTTATTGTAAATACCGATACGAGTGCTGGGCCTGGAGAACACTGGGTTCTAATATATTTTTCTAAACATAGAAATAGTGAATTCATGGATTCCTTTGGAAACCCGCCAGATTATTTTAAATTTAATGACTTTATTGAACGAAACAATAAAACTGTTACTTTTAATTCTAATCAATTACAGAGTAATAAATAATAATAATAATAATAATTATTTATTTATTCTTGAGAAAAAATAGGAATCAAACCATTTTTTGTACAGGGCTAAGTCAAATATGACTTTTTGCCCGGTTATAATTGTTTGCGTTTCCTAGGTTACATAATTATAGTTTAAATTAGAAAACAAAAACAAAAATTAAAGTGACAATAAGAAAAAAAACAAAAAACAATAAAAAAAAGAGAACAGTGTAGTAAACAATGAAAAAAACAATAAATAAAGAAAACTGTGTAAACACTAAAAGTAAAGGGATTAGGGTCTTATGGATGCCCTATATATTATAAAATCCCTCGCTAGTTTTTTAAATTGAGTCATGGTTTTTAGATCTTTTATCATACATTGATTAAAAAGTTTTACTCCATTATAAAATATGGATTTGTTTGACGGTTCTTACTTTTGGTACTACTAGGAAATTGTGTCTACGGGTATAAGTTATTATATTATTATTTAGAGTAAAGTTATTGCATATGTATGTGGTTACTGATCTAAAAATATAATTTAGGCAGGCAAATTCATAAATCTGGTAAATGTTAAATAGTTGCAGCGAAATAAAAAGGGGCTTAGTATGGGCCAGGAACTCTGCACGGGCTATTGAGCGAATGATTCTTTTTTGTAATAACAGTATACGTTTTAAGTTTGAGTCCGAAGTATTGCCCCAAATTGAAATACAAAAGGAAATACGAGAGTAAATGAGGGCGTAATACAGTTGTTTACAAATATTGTCTGTCAAAGCAGATCTGTTCTTAGTTATACAATAAATATTATACGATATATCTTTTGCCAATTTTGAGACATGATGGTTCCAAGTTAAATTTTCATCGAAAATAACACCTAGGTATTTATACGAGGGAACCCTTGCAAGCTCTATATTGTTAATCATTATTTTTTTTTACAATTAGTATTCTTATTATTGTTGCAAAAAATCATATAAACCGATTTATCAATGTTGAGCTCAAGGTCATTTATTTTTAGCCATCTATATATATAATCAAGTTTTAAGTTAAGCTTTTCAATAATTGTATTTAAGTTTTTTCCTGCCATCAGACCCAAGGTGTCGTCAGCATAGAGAATAAAGTCTTGTTCCATATCTTTTGTTAGCAGGTCATTCAAATATAAATTGAAAAGTATTGGGGACAAGACCGATCCCTGCGGTACGCCACACTTAATCGTGGTTTCACTGGAGAGCTCCTCGTTTATTCTAGTTCTACATTTGCGATTAGAGAGGTACGATGCTATCCAGTCATTGCTGGAGCCCCTAACACCCATTAAAAATAGTTTTCGTAGTAGACGTTTGTGGTTTACAAAGTCAAAAGCTTTCTTTAGGTCTAGGAAAGCACCTATTACATAGTTACCTTGATCAAAATTGTTAATTATTTTTTTATAGACACAGTTAAGCGCTACCTCAACATTACTATTTGCTCTAAAGCCAAATTGTTTGTCATTTATAATTTTATATTTTGTACAGAAGCTATTAAGACGCGAGTAGAAAGCGTTGTCAAATATTTTTGCAAGAGCAGAAAGCAAAGCGATTGGACGGTAACTATTAGGTAGGGTTTTATCTCCGTGCTTGTATATAGGTACTATACGTGTGGAGTATTCTGTATCTATTTTGCTATAAACAGGTGTAAAGGAATAGAAATGTATAACATTGTGTCTAGGTTTAAGAAAGATAAAAATGTAAACGATAAAATGATTAAAGAGTTTATGTGCAAAATGTATTCAATAAAATAATTTTTTACAATTTATAGCAAAAGCAGTTTTTTATATATACATAAATACAAGCATTCATTATCAATTTTCAATATCTTTATGACCGTGCGCTAATATACGAACCCCGCAGGGTAGAATATATATCTTATCATCATTTGGTGATAAACAAAGTTTTCTAGTATTTAAAGTAAATAGCTCATGCTTGAAACTAGCTATACGCATCATCTCGGCTCACATGGTTTCTTGATTAAAAAGACAACGTTCATAGTCTTCGTGGCGGATGACGTTTCTAATAACGTCCATGGCAACGCCCTTACAAACCTTTTTATGGTTTAAAATTGACTCTAAAGATTTCCCCAATCGCAACTCCTTTTCTATCTCTTCAGCGGTCTTAGACTCCCCGTACAATTTAATAGAATAAAGCTTTGGACGAAGTCCTACAAAACTTTGAATTAACTGTGAATTTGTCTCGTCTTTAAAATAGCTGAGAGCTTTTTTATTCTGATTAGAATGAAGGAAATGCGAAGGTGGATAATCAGAGAAGTCAAAGCGGTTTTTATGAACTTCAAAGTCTTTATAAACATCATCCGTCTTAATGTTGTACGTTAATCTGTCTGTAAATATTTTATATATTAGTACTATTTAAATAAAAAATTGATATTAAATTAAATTACCAGTGTCTGTAAATAATAGTGATGCTTTGTTCCCGTACGTATTTTTTATGAATCCATAATGGAACCGATACATGAGCTCCTTGGATAAATCAAGAATGGTGAATCCGGTAAATATAGGCCGGTTAAGAACAATTTTAGCTCTCTTCTTATGAGCGCCGGCTAACTCTTCATTAAAGATGGTAAAGTGTTCAAACTGCGGGGAACTTGTAACTTTTAACATTCCTTCTGGTTTATGAATCAACTCTAAATTTATATGCTTCCGTAAATTTTCCATTGTTTTTCTAAAGAATTAAATGAAGTAAGGGAAAAAACAGCAATAAATTATTTAAATTGATTTACCCGAAAACAGAGTTAACCATAAGTTTCCAGAAATTCTTTTCAAATGAGCTCTTGGATAATTTCCTCTGTTCAGTGTTGAATCTTACATATTTTTCTAACCTTGAGTGAAGGTTAGAGCTCGATGAACCTTGGTTATTTTCAAACCTAATTCTACATAATATTTTAAATTGCGGTAATGTACTATGTATTTCTCTTAATTATTTAAATTAAGAAGAAGTTTTGGTAGACTTTGATTCTCCTTAATATTTAATTTTCCTAAGAGATCTTTGGAGTATGGAGATAGCATATCATGTGTAATAACTTTAGTTTCCGCCGCTACTGGGAGATCGTTATGTAAGTCATGCAACTCTGGAGGATATTCAAGATCCACCTGGAAAGGAAACAATTCTTTAAAAATATAATTCAATAATTATAACACTTGTTATTTACCTCTAAAATGTATCCGTTTTCAACGTTATTGGGAATACTCAGAATATTTTCACCGAGTGTTTGCAAATCATACTCCTGAACCCACTGGAAGTCACCTAGCGGTAGTGGTTCACACATAACAGCGCCGTACAAATTATTCGCATCTTCAATTAAGTTAAATTAAGTTAATTAAAATAATTAAAATTAAAAAAAATATTAAAACAATTATTTAAAAAAAAATGTAAATTACCTAAATAGCATATATAACTGCTCTCTTTAGACGAATCATATGTGTCGGGCATATATTTGTTATTCGCTTCAGAATAACGAGTTGAGATCATTGAAACACCGCCTCGAATACCTAAAAATTCAATGTAAATACAATAACATTTAAAATATCACAAAAAGCGTTACCCTTTTCAATAAATAAGTGTTGATCTATATCAAGTATGAGATCGAGGCGAACATCGGTTATCTTCAAAGTTGCTTGCCAGGCTAAACCTGGTGCGGTGTAAGAGTGAGCGGGATCTAATTTATAATGAGTTATAGATAATGTTCTAAAATTTTCAAAAACGTCGGCTAAGAGCAACGCATCGCTTTTCACATAGAGGTCGGTGTATTCCCCTACGAAAACCGAGGTTAAGAGATTTGAAATATTTATACTATAGTAATTTTACCTAATGTTTGAATATTAAACGCTGTCCAAACATTTTGGGCGTGTAAATAATCGGATTCTAAACTATTTTGATTTTTCAATGAACTGAAAAACCCTTCTCTAGATGGCAGCATGGTCTCGTCAAATTTATTTTCATCGTCCATATACTCGTACGGGTAGACCCCCTTCCACAAGAGGAGCTGAACTTTATCACTTTCAAAATATTTCTTAACAATCTGAAATTTACTGGCTCCTTCCAAAACGAGATTAGATACTAGAGCGTCGAGGCTATCACTTAGAAATCGATAAGAGTCTAAAAACCGAAATCTCCCTAAAATAATAATAAAATTAATGTTAAGGCTAAATTCATAATTAAATATATTTTACCTAGTTTCAGCGAAATATAATTTCCACTAGTGGAAGGAATACAGTCTGTTCCTTAAAATGACCAATCTCCTGACATATAAGATGTAAATCGTATCTATGAAGATGAATTATTATTATTATTATTATTATTATTACTATTCCTGGTTAATTAAATTAATAAATTTACCTGCTTAGGTTATGAAGGAAAATGGGAATAAATTCTGGAACTTTCTTCTGAAGATTACAGATGTTATGCGCTGGCCCTCTATATTTGCCGCTGAAATGACAATGATCTCGAACAGCGGGTATATTTCCCTGATTTAGCTGCTTCTGACAAATGTAGCAATGCGTAGCAGCTTGAAACTGTTCCTCCTCATCCGGGGTAATAATCATTGGTACATTGGTCTCAATGAGTTCCATCAACTCAGTCTCTAATTCCAGAATAGACTCCAGAAATCTTCGGGTTGCATCTTGTCCTCGATAGCAATCGGTTCCAACAGGTACACCTATAAGTATCCTATTGTAATATATCTGAAAGGAAATTTTTTCAAATAACTTACCGTTAGGTCCAACAAGCACCCACGAATACGCGCAGCTGATGTGCATGTTTACTTTGCTGGTATTTAAATCGGGATCTAGATCACATCCTTGAACTCTCGGTAGGATTGCTTCAAAATCGGCGTAAAATACATACTGCACCTAATAATTTCATTTCATTAAGAGTTAAATTAAATAATTTTTATTTTTACTTTTTCTGTCCACTCATATTTATCAAAATAAAGCGTCTTCTTCTTGGTAGGTAAAACTGTTTTTTTGGATGCCGTGAGTGGCGCATTCTTCGATATGCGCATCACGTCGCTGTTCAGCGTTGTTTCCACTGAATCGGTGAAGACACATTCTAATACAGAAAATAATTAGTAGATTGCAAACTAATATATTGGAAACTAAATTACCTGCAGTAATAACTTGTACTTCTGTGTTTTGTTAGATGCTGTAACAGTTTTCCTAGGTCTCGTATAAGACAGTAATGTCTATTCCCATCGTAAATATCTTTAGTTTCATCGGTGATGTATAGCAAATCAACCTCCCTTTCCTTACCACACTTGTCGGAGCTTACGTAAAGAGGGAATATCTCCCGAGAAGCCGAACACAGATATTGATAAATTATTCATTAATTCAAATTTTTTAAATTCCGTAGCGTTTAATTTGAAAGGAAAAGATATATTAGTGGTATCAAGTTCGTTTTCATAAGGTGTATATTTGGAAACCCTGTTAGCGTGATGAAGCTTAGAAACTGGGTGAAGTTTAGCTAGAATTGACCAGAGAAAACATTTCTCATCATTTTCGTTTCTAATATTAAGAATCGCGTGACGTCGAGATAGTTTTCCAGGTAGTTCCATATACGATGACCCCGCAACGGTTGGTAAGATGCTACATTTAATTCTACATACAGAACACGGTCAATTACCCAACCCGATCCTATCAAAAATATAATGTTTTAGTTCAAAATATAACTTACAAATTTAAGTACATACCTGTCGCTTAAAAGTTTTCCGCTGCTGACTGTATTGTTTCAATGCAGTCATTCAGCTGGCTTTCAATGACGTCGGGTGTTAATGTTGTTTGCATAGTGCTCCGGAAATAGGGTCGTACTTCCGCTCTTTGTTCCGCACCCCCTAAAGGTCTCATATAAACAGATCTTACGAGTAAGAACCATTTATTTCCACGTTTACTGGTGAGTCTTTCCATTAGAAATTTACTGAAAGCGGCTCGGTAACATCCGATAAACATCCCCGCATCAATATCATAGTCTTCGGCGTTATAACGAATAGACGCTATCGTATCATTCAAGGCCTGGACCATACTTGGGGATGCTGGTGGTGTTTCATCAAGTATTGGTGAGGCGGGAACCGGTGATGGTGTTAGTTTGTTGGGTAAAGCTGATGTAGATGGCTGTGTACGGGTAGATTCCAGTTGAATGTCTTGAAGCGGACTAGGTGATGGTGTACGGGAAGATGCTGGTAAACGTTGCATTGGTGACGGTGTGCGAGACAGGTCCATGGGTTCAGAAGGGCCGGGTGCGTTCAAGTCATGAGTTCGTTGATGGCTCTTAAAATGCTCTAATCTAACAACATTCTTACCAAATACTTCACAGACAAACTTATGTCTATCACCGTGTACTTCTCTAACATGCCGATTTAAATTTGATTTGATAGAAAAACTGTTCGTGCACGTAGGACATGTATACTGAGCTTTAGGCATATTGAATATAGCTACCGCAGTTATCGTTGGAATGACCTCCTACAACCCTATACAACCCCTTTTATAGTATATTCAAGTATCATTTGAGAACGATACGTTTCTCATACTTAAACTTTAGATATTCGTTTGAAATACTCGTGAGATAGGTTCAAGTGCCAAGCGTACTACAATGATATTAAAATGAAGTTTAAAAATATTTCCATTCTACGTCACTTTAACAACGAATATTCCATGACGTCAAAACACTCAAATCCATGAAATATTCGTTTGAAATACTCGTGAGATAGGTTCAAGTGCCAATCATATTTAAGTACTACAATGATATTAAAATGAAGTTTAAAAATATTTCCATTCTACTTTAACAACGAATATTCCATGACGTCAAAACACTCTTAAATTCAAATTAACCGCGCCTCCCGGGGAATCTGCACGCGCGTCGCCTAGGTTATCAATTTTTACAACATTTCAACTTATTCCGTACGATAAAACGCGATAAGATATACGTTCAAGTGTCTTTCGAGATAAGCGGAGATAAATAAACAAGTTGGCCTGGACACAATATGTTGATATACGAAAAAACACATCGTCGCGAGAAATACCTTAAATATATTGACTTTTCGACGATTTTACCCCAATTTCACCCCTTAAATCCCAGATCCCGACGATCCTGACGATCCCGATCCCGGGATCGGCGCCAGACCCTCACTTTCCATCTACTAGTTGCACTTCTCTGCCATCTATCTTTGGTTTATAGAACTTGAAATGGGTTAATATAACTATAGCTGATATAGTCTTTGAGACCATCCTACCGGCGTCGGGAGCGGTTTTTTTAACGAAAAACTCCTTCCGCGACTACTTGATGGCGCTGATGCTTTTCCAACCTTTTCTCCGCAGAACACGCCATTCTTTAAAGCCATAGCTAATATAGTCTTAGTTTTGCTAATATAAACGGGGTCTTGACCCAAATTGTTTAAAATTAAGAAAAATAATTTCTATTTGGTTTAATTCCACGGGTTCGGTTTTATGGATTTCCTCAAAATATAATTGAAATAGAAAGCAATTAAACATACGATAACATGATTTTTAAAATTTGTAAATATAAAGTATCGTAATTTAAATATAACTTGACAAACTTTAACTGAAATTAAATTTTTTTTTATGCGCCATCTATTATTTTGAAAATCTCGAAATTTTAATTGTTTACGATTGATAACGTTGCCTATTTTTTAAAAATTGTCTTCATATCTTAATTAGGTTTAAATATATTTAGAATAATGTTAATTTTTAACACTCTTCAAAACATAATATTTTAAATATTTCAAAATTAATAGGTCGAAACGTTCATTACCTTTTTCTTGATATCTTTACAGAGCGATTTCGTTGTTTAGTTTTTACATTAAACTTAAAATAGAGTTAATATTGGTCCTTTAAATAGCGCCATCTATTATAGAATCTATGTGATTTTCAAACATTTTATCGTATGTTTTTTAAAATTCATTATAAATTATAACTATATATAACAATAAGTTTTGAAGCCTAGAGTAAACCACTCACATAGAGTGGAAGCATCAGCGAAACTTGTTAACACTGTTCGTATGCAACGTCTTGATTTCGAGGCGTGAAATAAACAAGTTGGCCTAAAGGTAATGTAAAATATGTAGATCAAATAGTAAGTTTGCACTCTAAATAATGTCAAACAAACACCATCGCTCTTCGGACTATATTTATTCACGCCTCGAAAACAAGTTGGCCCGTTAGGATGGATGTTTCATGCGCTTCCATAGGGCTTTCCACTCTATGCGAGTGGGTTACTCTATGTCTTGAAGCTTGTCCTTTTATGTATGCGTGTATGGGTGTATGTAGGTGTGGGTGTATGCGGGGATATATGTAAATTCATTTTTATAATTAGGCGGTAGCGCCATCTATATTTTGTAAAGTTATATGGCTAAAATTAAATAATTATTAGCTAATTAACTTGAGTTAAAAAGGATCGTGTTGACAGAATAAAATTAATTTTAAACAACTTCAAAGGTTTGTTTGTTACGAGTAATCAAACATTTCAATTTCGCATCAGATTCACAAAAAAATCAATTGCCATATAATTGCCACCACTAGAGACAGATGCCGCCACGGTAGAACGATAAAGTTGATAAAGTATCCTTATTCAACGAAATTGGTCCCGCGTCAGCCAGATTTAGTTGTACCTCTATTTATTCCCAACTCAATGCCTCTAAACTGTCGAACACATTGTTAACCAGTTATTATTATAAATAAAATTATTACTTCACTTATTCTTTCAATTATACCTTGAAACATAATTGTAACACTAATTTAAGTCCCTGTAGTGAACATTTAATTTAATAGCGTAACTTGAAATCAAAATAAGGAAATAAGGCGCTCTAACAGTTCATTGTCTAAAGTCAACACTAAGTATTGGACGGTATTTCGTAAAGAAATTAATCTATTGAACCACTAATATTTAACGTTTGTTCATTCGTAATTATTTAAGTTATTGATCAGTATCGAATATTTTCAGCTCCAAAATCATACAATTTAGAAATTGATGTTGATGGGTTTAGTGTTCACTATCGAACAGGACCAAAACACTTTCAAAATTAGACAAAACAATAGCTTATATTACACGAATTAAAATCCAATATCAGGCAAAGAACCTCCGAATTTTGAACATAACAACTTTCAAAATTGAACAAATAAATAGTTTAAAGTACACGAATTAAACTTCAATATCGGACAAATAACCTCCCAGTGTTGAACATAACAACTTTCGAAATTGGACAAATAAATAGTTAATATTACACGAATTAAACTGCAATATCGGACAAATAACCTCCCAATTTTGAACATAACTTTTAAAATTGGACAAATAAATAGTTAATATTACACGAATTAAACTCCAATATCGGACAAATAACCTACCAATTTTGAACATAACAAGTTTCAAAATTGGACAAATAAATAGTTAATATTACACGAATTAAACTCCAATATCGGACGAATCACCTCCCAATTTTGGACAATTTGAGTCCCAAAATTAAAATCTATTTGATGCTATATTGTACAATAATGGACAAATTAACTACCAATATATCCCGTTATAATGTGCAATATTGGATCCACATAAAGTCCAACGTTGCACGTATTGGTTTTGTGCAAATTTGGACCAAAATACGTACGGTATCAGTGACAACAATTTGGATTATGTTTTATACAATAATGGACGAATTTTTCTAAGAGTGTACTACCGTCGATGCCGCACTCGCTTCCTACGTCCAACGACTTACAGAGAAACGATGCAATCAAGAAACAAAAGATAAAGGACTATCACGACAAGAAAAACCATGCAAAACCACATCCCTTTCATGTAGCAGATCAAGTCTTAGTCAAGACTGATCGCGCAAGTAAGCTCTCCCCATTTTTCAATCCGGAGCCCTATAAAATCATCGCAATTAATGGTTCGATGATAACAGTGGAATCACGCGTAATTTTTCTTTCTACAAAACAATATTACCTACCTCTTCAATATAACTACCAGACGACGAGCCGCCTCAAACTTGGCTACCGGCTACACCTGGAGCAACAGGTGGTATAACACCTATCACTCAAGTGTCTCAAGAACGCTATAATTTGAGACCACGTCACATTAAATCTAAACGGCTTGTTGAAGAAATCTAAGTCGAACTTGTGATATTTAACTTTCATATGTTCCTAATAGGTGTACCTGTGTTTTAATTTGCATTATCCTAAAGAAAATGGAGATGTAGTGTTTATATATATATATTCTACGTAAAAGTATAAATGATATTTAAATACACCGCGTTTTTTATAGTACTCATTTTACGCCATCTCGGGACAGCAAGAGATGATCACGAGGGCTTAAGGCAAACACGCCATGCCTTTTGTACTCCCCAAGAAATATTAAAGTTTGTTACTAATTACTTACACCGATTAGTTATTTAACCAATAAACAAACTCAACAATGAAAAATATTAGAAAATAAATTGTTGCGTCGGATTAAATTGAATGTAATATGGCTCAAAAATTACCTTTGACAATAAACTTGTTGTAGAGTATTTTAAGTTACTTTTAATAAGGACTTTTCTTACGTTCTAACGTCACTGATGGCTACCAAATCGAATTTCATTCATTTTCAGACGATAGACCTCTGAACCGCCAAAATAACCGTACGTAGAGTTACGGTAATCTTTAATTCAGTAAGATAAAATCCTTCTCACAGTCCATAGGTGGTTTCTTCTAACTTTACTTTAATTCAGTAAAGTTCACCACTATCAAGTAGATCTGCGTTATAATGTAATTGTGGGACTGTGTGGTGATTGATTTTTTTGGATCATCGGCTTACGTCAAACCGTCTTAACGATTAGATTTATTTAGCGCTCTGGCAGGTTAGACACCACATCGCCCAATAGGCGAAACTATAAAGTGTAGGGGGCTGAAAATATGGTAGTCACGTGACTTTGCGCCATCTATCCTAAGTAATGCGAACTATTATTAATTTTATTTGGCCAATGGTGGTTTAAATTTTGATCAATTCATCTAAATTATCTAATTTAAATTATTATTATTATTATTTAAAACATCTTGTAATAGATAGGTTGAAATTAATTATCTCTCTGCAGTATCTGGAAGGAATATTTTTTCCCCGTCGCACGGCCAACTGTGAACAGGAGTTACCAAATCGAAGTTGGCTGTGACATGATAGTCACGTGATTTTGTTTTCCCATTTTAACAAGTTGGTTAAGATCAAATTTACTTTAGAGTTTCACCTATTCGCATTCGCCCAATCCTATTTCGCCCATTGTTTTGTCGGGTTTTTAAACGAATCTACAAAAATGAGGTATGTTTGGAAAACTGACGAAATAATTCATTGTTTGCACTGTACTAAAGCGGAAAAAAACCCGTATTACACATATTACGTTTATATCCATGACACCGACGATAACGATAATTGGTTTTAAAAGAAACGTATTTATTAAAAAATTAACCCAAGACTTTATTAAAAAAGTTGCGAAAATGTCATTTGTTAACCGTACCTAACCTAACCTAACCTAACCTTACCTTAACCTAACCCTACCCTTTACCTAACAAATAATCAATTTCCTGTAATTAAAAAAGCAGTGTAATGAAGCAGATAATCTTACAATGATAAAACGAAATACATTTTTAAACGAACTTATTTCTAGTGTTTCCAAATGAAATAGTTGAAACTGTACTTTATTTATTTAAAAAATAAAAGTAATCAACAAGACTAATTTCCAAGGCACAACTTTAGGATCAAGTCATCTAGCCACAGCCAACCTCGTTCAAAATTATTAGAATATAAGCATCGCATGCCATTTCATTTAAATGAATAATTTCACAGTACGTAAAATGCTGTAGGCAAAAACTATATTTGCACTAGCATTTGATCTGTAAATAAAACCGTTTAAATTCAAATCAGAAGTTTAAAAATGTAAATAGTGGGATTTATCAAAGAGTAACACCGTTAACAGAAAATAAAGGTTTATCTGTTAAATTTTCTTAAATAATTAACCGGAAATTGCACAGTAAACAAATCTGTGAAGGTCAAACAAGCAATGGTTTCGGGGCCCAAAAAGAATTTATTTTGTTGAAGATAAATTGCTAAAATTTTAGCAAATTTTTGGTTACAAAGACTACAAATTCTCAGATAAAATTATTAAAATATTTGATTTTTTAATTCAAAATATCCTCACCTAAGGAATGTGAATTTTTTTACTGATGAATTTGAGTGATTTTAATTTCGTACACATCTTTCGAAAGTTTTATTGACTTGAACATACCCAACAATATTTTCTACAGCTATTAAGTCCTGCGTATAGCTACCCAGTATTTGCAAAATACCTTTTCCCAATACTTTCCCTTTGTATCGTCAATTCCGATTTATTTGGTTTTTATTTAACGCGACAGCAGCTAACTTAAACAGCGTTTATTTCTTGGTACACCATTTTTCTTGCTTTTCGATTAGATTTAAACAACTTTCCTTTTTCTAATGAGCTATCTCCACATATATCTATAAAAATCTCGGATGTAAGAGGAATTGGGAAATATTTTTTCCTCAAAATCAACTTAAAGATATTTGGCTAAAACTTTAAATCGAATAAATATCCATATTTTTTTAAATTTTAAGCTTTTCACTCGAAAACAGCGTTTGGTTGTGTGATAGAAAACTTAGTTATCCACAAACTATAAACGCTTGGATTTTTTGCTCGCTTTACAAAATATTTAAACCACCATCTTGTTGCAGTTGTATAACGTGATAGTCCTTATTAGCGTGATTTGTTAATACAAAATAGTTCTTACATCTCCAAAGGGACTATGTCAACTAGGAGGGGTTTTACAGTCACCATGTCTGCAAGTCTGTCTGTTTATGTGTGTGTGTGTGTGTGTGTGTGTGGGGGGTGGGGGGTGTCTGCGTCTGTCTGGTCTGCGAACGCGTTCGCATTTTCGGTGCAAAGTGTAATCACTGCGTACCCAGTTTCTCGAAAGCACTGCGTTCGCAGTTGTTTGATATTAGGGCAAAGGTTTTTCCAAAACCCCTTGTTTCGTCATTGCATTTAGAATAATATTTTACTCTTCTGCGTATCGTAATTGTGCGTGACAAGAAGTGTTTGTGACGAACCGAGTGCTTATCGTTACTTTAAACGCTTTAGCATCCAGATGGCAGGGTTTCCACCAAATGTTCACGGTATACGTCTTGTTATCAATATGCGCAGGCCAGGATTCGAACCCGAGTCTCCTGCATGACACACGGGTACTCTAACACCGAACTCCCGACGCTTGTGTAGCCTCGATAAATTATTAACGTCAATTTATTCTATACCATTTAAAATATTTATGAACTAAATTTATATTAAACTTATAATTAATTATTAATATAAATGTAAAATACGATCGTGATCAGGAATCGAACCCGAGCGGATGTTTTTCCGCCGGGCCATTGACTTTCCTGATAGCAAAGGATATCACAGACTTATTATTGAAGTAAAGGAACCATTATGATAAGGCGTTTTTTTATTTTTGTGAACTTGTTTTGAATTCGTTGGTAATTGAACCGGGAGCGTGGTTTTAGGACTTTGATATTCTTTGCTGAGTCATTGATTCCTTTTACACTGTATAATAAATCTGTAATATATATTATCAATGACCCTTTAATTGTCAATAGGTTTATTTTTTCCGGATACGCATTTTTTATACAACCACCGTGTCTGAATAAATTAAAATTGGTCGTTTCGTCTCAATTATTTTAATTATAATTAAAATTTTATACCGGGCTGGATAGAACTGGGATAACATTTTTAACAAATAACTCTAAATTGCGTAGATATATCTTTAAGGGTTATCTCGAGAAATTAATACCACTAGGGACAATTCTTCCGAGAAGAGGTATATTTTGGCTTGCCAACTTGTTTTAATATAATAAGTATCTGGGTTTTAGGCAAAGGAAGGGTCTTATGCTATTTTTACTGATCGAGATAACGTTGCTTTTTGTCTATTCTTTGGTGTTGTTGGTTTTTTCTTGTCTTATATTTTTTACTCTTTGTTTTCTTAAGCTTATTATCCTCTTCCGCGAAATTGTCCAATTTAAGAGGAACCTTTAAAGTGTCCTAAAGCTTATCATGTTTCATTAGTTCGTCGAAAATTCGTATTTGTGAATGGTAAGGTGTTGCGCTTCTTGATATTATATTTTCTATTGCCTGATTTCTAACTATTTGAATTAATTTATTGCTTAACTGCGTTATTATATTTATTATATATTTTTATTGCATATTTCTGTTTATACAATGTTTATTGCTGACATGGGTATTTAGATGGACTTGTTCTTGATTCCCAAGTATTTTAATTAAATTGTTTGTTGATTATGTTGGGGATAATTCATGTCTACGAATTTTATTTGCATTGATTTTTATTGGCTTCGTTGGGTCGTCGTCATGAGCCCACGCAGTTTTTATTAGTCCTTTCACTTATAGTTCTGGTTTTCGCTTTAACTTTGGTTTTACCATATTAAATTGATTGTTTATTTTTAAGACCTATAATACAATGGGTTGGTTATTTTCTTTAAAATAGATTCTTGCACGTATATTTTACACTTCCTGAGCGGTCTAATAATTTTAAATTTTGTATTTTCTATTTCTCGTTTTGTTGCTTTGGTAATTTAATAACGTTTTGGGTCTAAAGTTGGCTTTTTGTTCTATTGATATTGGAAATTTGTTTAATACAATAACAATTTTAATATTTTTAATAAAACAAAACATAATCTATTGGTTGGGATAACACCGGGATAACATTTTTGGAAGCAAGCTTTTGAAAGGAGGAGAGGTATATTTTGGCTTGCCAACTTGTTTCCTTCGGACCGATATACAGAGTCTTATAAAATAAGTATTGTCAACATCTTTGTTCAATAAATAAAGAATCAAATTATGTCAAATCACGATATATAAATCTAAATTTACCACAGTTACAGTTTCTTTTGCAAAATATCGATCTTAGTTTTAACGCCAAAACATAATAACCAAATAAAGAAAAACCGAAAAACTTTAATAAGGCGTGATGTTTGTTTACCATAAACCTAACATTTTTATTTGATGTTGATAGAAATAACAGTTGACTTACCATAATAAAAAAAACACTCGTTGATCTCACGGGAAAGGGAAATACTTGTTCAAGTAATGTACCATCAAGGAATATTAGAATTTATGTATGAATTGTTTATTATAGGTCGATGACGCACGGGCGTGTGTGCGATATCGATTTGTTCAAGTTTCTTAATTAGATTTGACTCGCAAACTAGACCAGCTTATAACCTTAACAAGTTGGCAAACTAGCCAAAATATACCTCTCCGCGGAAGAGTTCGCCCTTTGCGTATTAATTACTGGACACGACACTAAACAATATACCGCCTTTTTAAGAGGGTCCGCTTAATAACGTAATCTCAGTCATATTCCGACCGGTAGAATAGTTTTTTAATATAATTAAAATAAAAAGTACACATATTTTTGCCTTAAACAAATTTTATAAATCAAAAGAACAAAAACCCAATCTTAGACCAAACACGTTTTTAAATAACAAAGCAACAAAAATAAGAATTATTAAAACGCTCACGAAACATAAAATATAAACGTGCGAAAAACAATTTTAAAGCCAATATATTATAGGTCTTTAACAATAAAATGTATACATGTGGACAGAATTTATAGCCCGGTGCTCCAAGCGATCAAACAGCCTACAACACAGGAGGTTTCATCAGAATGCCCTACGCCATCGTCCACAAGCCCGGACAGGTGACAAAACCAGCATGGTTAGTAGTCCCCTTCTACTGATGGTTTCACCCTCGACTCAAGCCACTCAACCCAGCAGAAAGTGCAACAATTAATGGGACGACCAGCCCGCAACTTCGCACATAGCAGTGTGATAGAGAGTGGATGCTGTAGAAACGCCATCCGACACTCCACCTACGTAGGTGAAGAGTCAAACCCTTTGGAGAGAGCTCCTAAAGGAGAAAGACGAGCTCACAGCAGCCCAAGTAACCCGGCACAGCTGGCACCGGAGAGCCCGGTGTGACTACCCAATCCGCCGAGGTGGCCAGTTTGCACGGACCCTCTCCGTTAGCCTGAGCTTAAACTCAGAATCTAGCACCTACCTGACCGAAGTCGGAGGTGGAGATAGGACCATTTGATCAGAGCTAACATCTCCCAGTGTGCCACCGCCCGTATGGGTTACAAGAGCCGGACCCCGACTACCCGGTAAAGCCACCAGTTATTACACACCCTGACCCGTTACGGGCCTCCGTCTCGTTTACACCTTAATAGAAATATTTTTCTGGGAAAAACATTTAAATTTTTTATTATTTTAGTCGCAATTAAAATTAGTCAAAACAGAAATAAATGAAGTATATATATACTTCAGATCATATTTAAGAGTTACCGATTAAAGAGTAAATTAAATATTAGTATGGTAAAATATGTAAAAAGATACGTTCGCGTTCAACATAAAGTTGGATAAATATATTTTTCACGATACTTCTTTGTTTTAATAAGTTATATTTTTAATCGTTATTTATTAGGAGTAACGTTTACGACAAAATATCTTAGAAACAACGTTTTCCGTAACTCAATAACGTATCGTTTGAGGTATGGCTCGTACATATCGAATGACGTCATCATTAGTTATGACGTTATCATCCATTTTTGGTCATCATTTTCCAAAATTGTGGATTGTCGTAAGGTGGCTGATTGAGGGAGATTGCACGACGTCAAAGCGCGCCTCGAATTCTATAAAATATCCGAGTTTTAAGACTGGAATTTTGTTCCGGGTCCAGCCATTTTTTGAGTTAGATTGTCTGTACTATAACGGTTGTTTTGGGAAAACGCAATCAAAGTTATTGTGATTTCTTTTAGGCTTCGGTGACATTTACATTTTAACATCGAATCTTCCCAGTGGTTTTTAGGTCAACTTGCAGAAAATAAAAGAGTATTTTATACAGTAATTAAAATCAGTTTGAGTTCTTTTCTTTGGAAGATTATCAAATAATTAAAAATAAATACGTTTTCCCTCCTCGTATACACTTTCCCGTCTCATATACACCTTCCCGTATCGTAAACACTTTCCCGCCTCGTATACCCTTTCCCGCCCCTTATTCACTTTCCCGTCTCGTATTCACTTTCCCGCCTCGTTTAAAACTTACCGTCTCGTATACACTTTCCCGCCTCGTATACCCTTTCCCGCCCCTTATTCACTTTCCCGTCTCGTATTCACTTTCCCGCCTCGTTCAAAACTTACCGTCTCGTATACACTTTCCCGTCGTGTATACACCTTCCCGTATCGTAAACACTTCTCCGCCTCGTATTCACTTTCTCGCCTCTTTTAAAACTTACCGTCTCGTATACACTTTCCCGTCATGTATACACCTTCCCGTATCGTAAACACTTTCCCGCCTCGTATACACTTCTCCGCCTCGTATTCACTTTCTCGCCTCTTTTAAAACTTACCGTCTCGTATACACTTTTCCGACTATTATACACTTCTCCGCCTATTATACACTTCTCCGCATCGTATACAGTTTCCCGCCTCGTATACACTTTCCTGTCTCGTATATACCTTCCCGTATCGTAAAACCTTTCCCGTCTCGTATTTACTTTCCCACCCTCGTTTAAAACTTACCGTTTCGTATACACTTCTCCGCCTCTTATACAGTTTCCCGCCTCGTATACACTTTCCCATCCAAAGTGGAAAAATCTCTGATATTTTTTATCATCAAAATATGAACTTTAAAAACTCCTTTATAAACCAAGGCCTTAGAGCCTCAACCGAACGTTTGTTAAGTAATCAATATCTGAAAATTAAGAAAATCATACAAGAAAAATTTCATATAGAAAACTATAGAAACAATTTAAATAAATCACTTGAAAACCTAAAAGTTGATTTAGTAATAAAAATTGATGAAAAATATAAACTTGTAAATGATTTTTCCAAACCTTAATTTAAAGAATATTTACCTCAATCTGAAAATCTAAAATTAAAATTAATTAAAATATTTACCTATAATGAAAAGATTGTACCCCACTTAAATATTGTTTGGCACTCAGCTTTTTTCCAAAAGAAAATAATATTGTTTGGAAAACGATTATTGGTAATATAACTACTCCCATTCTAGCTAGCAAATTATTTAATTTAAGCGAAAAATGTCCCTTCTGTGAAAAAGCAATTTAACATATATATTTCGATAGTGATATAACACAACGGTTTTTAATGGATTTCGAAAATTTTATCAAACGTTTTAAACCCAATTTTAATTTTTTAAATAAACTGTAATGATTTTATTTTATTTAAAAATTCCAAATGTAACAGTAATTTTAATGTTAATCTATCATTCAAAATTAGCAATATATTGCAATTGTCAATCCAGAATGAATGTGAAAGATCAAGATTTTATGGTTTCGCTAAAAACGTATTTCAATAAAAAGCTACTGGTGTTCTGCCTGACAGAATACGAATTCTACAAAGAAAAGGGAAAAATTATTTCCAACAATTGTTAAACTCAGGAATATGCCAATTGCCAGAGAGTTATCTTGTTCTAAAGATGCAATTGTAATTCGAATGCAAATTTTAGCCGGTTAAATCCGGTGGTCTGTTTGTTCGCTTTGCCAATTTTACTGACTACTGTTTGAAGATAAATAAATGCTTAACTGCTTGTTCAGGAAGGTTTAAATTAAATAAATAAAATTAGTAAAAAAAATTAATAAAATAAAATTAAAAAATAATTGCCAAATAACTCCGAAAATCAGTTCCGTGATTATATTTGCGAAATTGCGAATTGTTGTAGATACATATGTTATGTTACTTATGTACCGACCTATTCTGACCCTTCTATTCACCTCGTTCCGCTATCGACAATAATCGGCTTATCTCTTCTGGGCTCTTTCGGGTCCACTACACTACAAATTTAAATGGTCGCAAAAAGTAAAAATATAAAGAGTCCAGATTAAAGCATAGCGCTGTGCGGCGCCACTGAATTTTTTTGGTCCGCCGCGTCTAAAGGGTTTGGATTTTTTATAGATTAAAAAAAAAGGGGGGAATTTTATCCCTTGGCGTTGTTGCCGACGAAAAAAATGGACGGTGCCGATAATTTTTGAAAAAACGGTGCAACGCACCTCCGCCGACCCAAATCAAATCGGCGTTAAGCTCCAGTCGAGATCTTAATATCAGTTTAAGCTCTTTTTTATCGTTCTAAATATAAAACATTAACCTAGGTATATATATTTTAATGATTTTTTCTCTCTAAATGATACCTGCTTTTCGGACATCATAAACTTGTTAATTATAATTTACTAGCTGAAATGTCCGGCCTTCGGCAAAAGGGTTGTATTGGGAAAAACAAAATCAAAGTTATTGAGATTTCGTTACGACTTCAGTGACATCTATATTTTAACATCGTGTCTTCCCAGCGGGTTTTTAGGTCAACTTGCAGAAACTAAGATTGTTTTATCGATTTGAACTGCGGCTTATCCAAAAATTTAAATAATTTTGAATTCTTTTTTTGAGTAGTTTATCAAATAATTAAAAAAAAAGATTTTGTACTTTGTATTTATGGCAGTTTTACAAAGCAAAAACGCATTATTGGGTTTTGGAATAGAAAATTATAAAATGCTTTGATTTCCCGAGTAAGATTTTTATGAAATTTTATTTGTTTTGGCTTTCACATTGATATGCAAAAAATCGGCATTCAACCGAATAGAGTAGAAATAGAAATAAATAACGATCGTAGGTCTGCCTTATACATTTTCCTGCCTCGTAGAAAATCGCATCTCCTGTATCCACCTTGCCGTCTCGTATACACTTTCTCGCCTCGTAAACACCTTCCCGTTAAATATACACCTTCCCGTCTAGTATACACCTTCCCGCCTAAAAAACACCTTCCTGCTCTGTGTATACCTACCTCTGTGAATAATTTTGGCCGAAACGGCGTTCCATAGTGAACCAAATTTTACGGGTGATTATCAATCAATTTTAATGAATTGTTTGCTTTTTTTATACTTATGGATGCTTGATATTACATAAAAAAAATTCGAAACATTCGTTACCTTCCTATTTAATATATTTTGCAAATTTACTTTTATACCAAAACTTTTGTATCACCAAGTTTTAATAGTTTTGTTTTTTCCAAAATGAACATTTACCCATTTTCTATTTAACATTTTATCAATTGACTTTAACGGTTTCTTTGCTCAACTTCAGTCAAAGGGTTTTAAAATATATAAATTTTGATCGGAATAATATGTTTATCAATTAATGATAAGGTGACGAAAGTTTACTAGAATTATTTTCAAACATCTATGAATGAAAATGAAGTATACTTTTTTTTTAAATTGTTCCCAAAAGGTTATCTCTTGATATCATCTACATGTATAATTATTATCTGGTCCCTTTAATGTGCCCTTTGTTTTAATATATATTTTAGAACTAATTGTTTCTACGAAAGCAGGGGCCTAAAGATTAAAGATGGCTTACAATTTTTAAATAGTCGTAATTAAAGAAATTTTAAAGAAATTCTAAGCACGTCTAAAAATTTTGGTTTGAGACTTATAGAATAAGCATAATTGTCATTTGACCTATGACTGTAATAATGAGATGACGCGAATTCTCTAGAGTCTGTACCTTTATAAGTATTGAGTACGCGTACTCAGAGTACAGGCCATCTGAAAATTGGTTAGCCCTCGATTTCTACATCCGGCAATATGATCTACAACTTTCTAATTGATACTTTTGTTTGGCTTCTGCGAAAATTTGTCTCATTTTGCTCAAGTTAACAAATAACAGAGTTCTCTTACCATTATCTAGAAAATGTAAATTGAATTGGTTTTAAGAAAAATAACCTGGTCGAGCATAAGGTAAGCGGTTTATGTCACCCAAGGAGGAAGGTGCTGGTGATTTGGCCTACTCAACCTAAACTTGAGAAGGATTAGGGAAGACACTGAGTATAACCGTAACTAAAAGTACGCCAAATGTTTGTGCCAGTGTCATAATTAAACCAAGTTGATCTTCTAATGGCGAAATTACGAAGGATATAATAGAAAATGATTCCATATGTTGTGCAGAATAAAAGCCTAAGGCATACGAACACCAAAATCCAACCCTGGTTAGCTGATGTAAAGTGTATTGTTACAGATTTAAACGGCCCTTAATGCCCGGAAAGGTAATCACAATACGGTTAAAGCTGTACATCGATTAAGGGTGGCCCTTTTTTATTTTAAGTAGCAGAGTTATATTTATATAACCGAAACTAAGATAACAGAAAATTAAAAGGTGTTTTCAAAATACTCATTAAGCTTCGACAGCGCCCTCTACTGGAATATTGAGGCGTGACTTCTAGGCAACGTTAGATTTGGTCCCAATATCGACCTTCTTGGCACGACGCTTTTACTTGAACGTTCTGCGCAATGTAATAAAGTAACGTGAAAGATAAATAACATGCTAGGCGATGTTTTACCTTTACGGTAATCGTTATTAAGCTTGGTTTCACAACAATGTTCAGTAGTGCTTTATGAAAACATCACCAATTCAAAAGCTAAACATTGCAAGAAGTGTGACGCCTCCGGGTTCCTGTTTTAATAGTGTTCAGTTTTTCAATATAACCAAGATTCATATTTAAGAACAATAATTATTGTGAATTTCAGCGGTTCTCGCTATCTACCTCACCACCTTCTTAAAAGTCCTAAAATATCTTTAAATCTTTTAACACGTTGAAACATAAGTAGATGGCGTGTAATTTATTTGCTTTCCCCTTCACTAAACGATCAAAATCTTGACCATCTTTTTAACAAGACCGAATTTTACAACGGCTAACATCTCCCAGTGCGCATATTTCAATAAGTAATAAAATAAACATATTTTCATACTTCTGGTACGTTACTTTTGATAATTTTCAAAATTGTATATTTGGATTAAAAGTAAAAACTCCGCATATATTAAATTTGGTTATAAGGTCGATATTTTATCTTGGAGCGAGATACTGCAATTACTGTGTATTGGGTGTGCTTAAAAACGGTGCCGGCAGTAGAGGCGTACGATAAATACACTCGAAACCAAACGTGCTTTCAATTTTCAAGCTATTAGTATATCGAAATTATTTTGAACTGAAATTTTAACAGTAGTATAGACTCATCAGTATTAAGTTGAATAACCCGGCCACCTGAATTAATGGCTTCAAAAGTCGCTTGATGACTTAGGCCTAAAGCCCCATTTTCATGCTCGCTGGTAGCGGATAAAAATCGTAAAAATTCGCTTCCGCCACTCGCAAGCGTGAAAATTAAGCTAAAATATCTGTTTGAAACAGATCGACGCGGAAAGTGAAAAAGTGTATAGCTGAAGCGGATTTTGACGATTTTTACCCACTACCAGCGAGCATGAAAATGGGGCTTAAGGTGGTGCCTTGGGTATTAGCCTAGCGGATTATTATTATTATTATTATTATTATTATTATTATTATTATTATATTCAGTATTAAGAAACACTTCTTTAATTAATTAAAAAAAATAATAAATCAATTAACTTACTTACCCGAGGTGTTACACACCGATTTTGTTCAAACTCGGGGGATTGGTAGACCTTCATGTAACTTGAAAAATCCCAAAAGGAATTTATTCAATGGGTAACGGTTTTGCCATGGCAACGAAAAATGTTTTGACCCATCGAAGAAGCTCAAGTGGGGGGGGGGGGGTGGAAATCAAGATAACTTGAGAAAAGTTTTCAGGGGCCCGCGAGTAAGTTTGCCCCGGGCCCCAGGATACCTCTGCACGGCCCTGGCACCGTGTCCAGACTGTGATCATTCCGCTTACCACGGTTAGCACTTTATCCACCCGACTGCATCACGCGCAGCTATTTTCTGTATATATTTTTGCAGCGATAAGTTAATATCTAATTTATATTTTAACTGGCCCCTGATTCTAACACCTATCTCCCAATGGAGATATTTATTAACAATTTTATTTAACAACTCATTTAAATCACATTCTTCTAAACCAATAACAAACTAAAATATATCGAAACCATTTTTCTTTACAATCCCTTCTTAAATGAAGCAAAGAGGGAACGGTTGGCTATTTTATATCATCCCTCAGCGTAGTTGATCCTTCTTTAAAATCTTAAACTGTGATAAGTCTTTTGCTTTGTGATATGTTTTGTTGTCGTTCGAAAGAAATTAACCATCTCTCGTATCTTTCTTTCTAGCGCTTGGGTTTTTTTTAAAGTCTAATGTGCTGGTTTATTAATTTGAAAAAGGAAAAACTAAAATTTGAAATTTAAGCTTAGAAAACAAATTTTTTAAATTATTAAAATACATGAAAAGCAACAGATGGCAATTATTCTACGTTATGCTAAATGTTATTTTAATTTCGTTGTAAATTATTGATGGTTAGTATGTTATTAACGATCAGTAAACAATTTATGATTAGTTTGTTATTAACGATCAGTAAACTATTTATGGTTAGTATGTTATTTATGATAAGATAATTATTTATAGTTAGTATGTTATTTATGATAAGATAATTATTTATAGTTAGTATGTTATTTATGATAAGATAATTATTTATAGTGAGTATGTTATTTATGATAAGATAATTATTTATGGTTAGTATGTTACTTATGGTTAGTGTCTTACATATGATTAGTATCTTACTTTTCGTTAGTAGTTACTTATAAATAATATGTTACTTATGATTTGTAGTTACTTATAAGTAATATGTTACTAATGATTAGTAGTTACTTATGATTAATAATTTCTTATGAATAGTAGTTTATTATGAATAGTATTATTTTACTTTTGATTAGTAGTTTATTATCAGTAATATGTTTTTTTTGATTAGTAGTTTATTATCAGTAATATGTTACTTTTGATTAGTAGTTTATTATCAGTAATATGTTACTTTTGATTAGTAGTTTATTATCAGTAATATGTTACTTTTGGTTAGTAGTTTATTATCCGTAATACGTTACTTTTGATTAGTAGTTTATTATCAGTAATATTTTACTTTTGATTAGGAGTTTATTATAAGTAATATGCTACCGTAAATTAGTAGTTTATTATAAGTAATATGCTACCGTAAATTAGTAGTTTATTATAAGTAATATGCTACCGTAAATTAGTAGTTTATTATAAGTAATATGCTACCGTAAATTAGTAGTTTATTATAAGTAATATGCTACTTATGATTAGTATGTTATTTATCATTAGTCAATAATTTCCCCACCCTTGTGAAAGCAGATTATTTAATTTAAAGGAGCCATTCCATGACTGGCACGATCTCCCGATTGGAACTTATGCGATTTTTATCTGTGGCGACATTTCAACGACTTTGTTTACCAAACCAAAGTCCGAGATGTCGACGACTTACAAGTTAGTGCAGAGCATAGTTGATTGATGTCAGATAATTGGTAATACACAAGAAATCATTTTAACGACGTTGTCGTTTGTGTATTAGAGCTTAAGGTAGACATTTTAAACAACATTTTAAACCGTTGTTGTAAATAATTTTTTTTGTATATACTAAAAAAGATAACAATTTCATTATGTTTCCTTGGGTTTTGCGTAGTACTCAATACAAGGGTTTAGCTGATGTTATCATTTAGTAAGTTCAAAATCCTTCTGAACGATTTCTTATTGATGTTTTGATATTAGGAAATCTGTTTATCACTTAATCGCTAAAAGGAACTGATAAATTTATGAAAACAATTGGGGTCAAGGAAGAATAAAGTTTCACATTTGTGTTGATTTTGATGTTATTTAGGCCGATATTTGTGAGCCCGTAACTCGGAAACGGTGCTTTTTAGGACGATGGTTAATTTGACATTTTAACCTCATATAACCCATAGAATACGATTTCAAAATTTCGGTACTCTTATCCGTAACACCCTGCATTAAAGATATTCCAAGCCACACCATATTTTTTTATGAAAGCCAAATAATTTATAAAATAGATAACTATATAAAACGTATCCTCAAATATAACAAATAAATTTAAAACTCCAAAATAACAAATTTTCTTTTATCGCGCAATGGCCCTTGTATTTTTAAAATTTCATTTTAGAAATTGTAACCGTGTCTCTCAATCTCGATCGGTAGCGAAATTTATTTATTTCAAAAAAAAATTTAACCTTTACTACGCAATATTGGTTTTTCACGTTTTAATTATAATCATTTCGTCGACTAATTTAACTAAACAATAAATTTTAACAGTATTCTCTGAAAAAACCTTTATTGTTTACACTTCTGAATTTTCACATTATCTTATTTTTAAATTTTCCATTACTACTTTGATTTCGACGACACTTTACTGTTCTAATAATCTTTGGACGGAAAAATACGCAAAAAAAAAAGAAAAGTAAAAACATACCAGTATTTGAAGTTGTATATTATCTGAAGACCGAAGTATTTAGTCGCTCAGATTAAACTGCCAATGTTTATCAACATTTTTACTGTGGTTCAGCGTTTGTTGTTTGAATTGTTTAACATATCGAACTTCTATTAAAAAAATTGTGTTGACGTGGTGTATTTTAATAACGTAATTAAGTTCTTTCTAAAAATGTTTTAGGAAAACGTTTTTACAATTATTACCAATTAAACTCGCCCGTGATTCGTTAGACTTATAAATTATAAAGTTACAAGGCTGAAGCTTGTTTTGACATTGTGAACTTTGAAAAAACTAGGAGAGCGTTGTCAACATCGCAATCTAGAAGAAAGTAAACTGATTGATAAAATCTTATAAATAGTGAAATAATAAGGACAATTAATGACGTTTTCCATTTGCAATTACTTTACAATAGCACCTTTGCTTAGGAAATCGTGCTAATCAATAACGCTTTATTCTTTAGGACAATTAATACTATTCAAAAAATATATAAGGCTTTAAGCATTATACATGAACAATGGTGTATTTATTTCCACTTATGGATAATGACTACGTCGAGATGATAATCAGCGTTTCTCTCAACCCACCTAATGGCCGACGGAAGCTCCTCCCTTACGGGTCAATAAAATGAGTGCGGAATCTCATTGGTTCGTTAAGCCGGAAAAAAATAACTGTTATACAAAGAGGAACTACTTTGAAAGTTATTGTAAGCGTGACTAAAACTTTGATACAATTTTTGTAAAGGCAAAATAAAATCTCGAAAATATTAAACACATTTTTCTCTTAAAATTATTACACAATCTTATTCAATATGTGTCCCATTTTAGGCGTAGTGAAATGATACACCATTAGCTATTTTATATTAATTCTCAGTTTAGGACAAGGGCTAAAGAGTTACTTTATCGCCTGATTAGTTTAGGTGATAGTTTCTTGGTCGAAAGAAGGTGAATTGTGTATCGATCACGTTTTCCCGGGTCGGACATCGCCACTCTAGTTAGCATCAGCGTTGGCGCTATAAATATAGCTCTCTATGAGATTCAACGAGTTAGAGTCTGTACTATCGCCGACGGGGTCAGTGTCTCAGAATTTATACCGCGGTTAAACTTAGTAAAAGAGACCATAATGTCCTACGCCAGCGTCCACAAGCCCGGACGGGTGACAAATCCAGCATGGGTAGTAGTACCCTACTACTGATGGTCGCACTTCGGACGCAAACCACTCAACCCAGCAGAAGGTGCAGCAATGGGATGACCAATCCCCACTTTGCACACAGCAATGGGATTAAGAGTGAATACTGTAGCAACTCCAGCCGACATCCTGCTTACGTAGGTAAAGAGTCATACCCTTTGGAGAGAGCTCCTAAAGGGGAACACAGCGGTCCACATAACCCGGCACAGCTGGCACCGGATATCCCGGTGTGCTCCAAAAGTGTTGGAGATAATGCGATGAGGACTCTCGACCCGAAATGCATTTACCCTGATAGATTATCGGGAAACGTCTTTTTTACTAAATAACCCGATAATCATGTTTTTTATTAATGCGTATATAATAACTGCTTTATTATTGTAACTTGTCTCATTAGCTTCGCTCATTTCGGTAGTGCAGTTCTAACTTTAACGTTATCTTGTAACTGTATATATATGTAAATAAACCAGTTCTCGTAATTTTATCCTCGTCGTCATCCTTTCGGGAGCTTTGCTGTTTGCCGTTGAGCAATTACTTCAACAGGTTATGGGCCCAGCACGCTTCCACTGCGCCATATGAAGACGAGGATACTAGTCTGACGCTGTATTACCGGGTTCTGTCGCTGATCGTCGTACTGCTTCCAGTCCTCAGTATCCTGCCGAAAAGATGGGCGGTATCCTTCGTCACGAAGTTGAAAAGCTAACCGGTCCTGGGAATTGGAGGTGTTGGAAGCGCCAATTAATCGACGTACTTACGATACGTCAAGTTTACGGTGTCATTACTGTACGCATGGTTGAGCCACACGCACCTGGGTCAACAGCAACGCCCGCAGAGATGACCAAATATGACGAAAACTTGACAGCCCGCTCAGTAATCTGGTCGTCACTAACGAAGAAAATACAGAAAATGATAATGGATTGCGACACGGCGGAGGTGATGTGGAAGAAGCTATTGGAGATCTATGAGCAAAAATCGTCGAAGTGCCTGAGGAAGCTTCTCGCCACACTCATGCGCGCAACGAAGTCACCGGACGTCGACATGGCAACCCATCTGGCTCAGATGTGTTCGCTCTGGTCGAACATCCTCACGACGGCCCGCACAGAGAAAAACGTATCTTTACATGAGTGTCTCCTGGTCGCTTGTATATTCGAGTCGCTTCCGCAAGACGAGTACAAAAAGTTTGGTACGTTATCGGACACACTGCCCGAGGAAAAGCAGACTGTCGCAGAGCTTGAGCCTCCTCTGATTACTCGAGCAGCTAGGGAGAACAATGCCCTCGAAGAATCATCGGGATTCGTAGCACGTCGGGAATCAAGACCCAGCTCAATCAGAAAACCCAAAGGTCATTCTAAGAAGACCGTGTTAAGATGCTACAAATGTGAGAAGTCTGGCCACGTAGCTCGGGATTGCAGAGAATCTGAGACGTCTTCAACGGAAGATGAATCTAAAAGTAGTGGTAAAGAAACCCGGATGCTCGGTAAAAGAATTGGTGGAGGCCTGTTGGCCAAAAGTAAGCGCACTGCAAAGATGTCGTCATCGGACTGGTTCTTTGACTCTGGAGCAACGCAACACATAACGAACGACATTAGAAATCTCATGAGATACCAGAAGTTCAAAAAGCCGACGACGCTATGCGTCGGAAACGGAACTCAAATGTCAGTCGAAGGACCTGGCGACGTGGAGATCCAGTTCCAAGTCGGCAAGCGAACTGTTCAAGATGTCGTCCATAATGTTTGGTATGTCAAGAACTTTGCCTGTAATGTTTTTTCATTGAAATCGGCCATGAAGTGAAATGGGAACTTGGAGTTTAACACAACAGCTACCAAGTGTGGATTGTACGAGAAAACCAGAGGAAGACGCAGGAAGCTTCGTGTTCCAGGAAGAGTGGAAGATCTTTTCCGCCTGGACATCAAGGTTAAGGAACCGAGAAAGATGGTTTCTGTCTCAAAGCCCGGAAGAGAAGCCGACCTGAAAGATTCATACGAGCTTCTTTCCGTCAAGATCAAAACTCAGTCCCAGCAATCATGAGGACATTTGGTTTCGAGGTCGTCGATAAATCCGCCGGCAAACGTCACAGTGAAAAATAAGAGTCCAGAAGCCAAGGAGTCAGCTGACGAAGGTTCAGACTGCGGAGATGTGGAATCCAGACCCGTCGATGCACGGGAAGAAAGGACCACCAGATCAGTTCGATCATCAAAGGACGAGGCTTCCATACCCGTCGCCGAAGATGATCAATCTTCGAAAGTGAGAGGTTCAAGTCCCGACGAAGACCTAGTCAAGGAGGTCGTAGAGACGCCGTCCGCAGAGGTCCCGAAAGCTTGACGTCAAATCTTCAAAGAAGAAGAAGAAAAATAACAAATTTTCAGACATTCCCCAAGGTGCGCTCCTGGCATATCAACACCCGTTTTCTGATGTCCAGAGAACCAAAGGTGCCGTTCGAGAGTGTTCCAGTACTGGGGAGAGGCAGTCTGCAATCATTGGTCCGGACGTATTCAGCCATCAGTCAATCCGAGACAGCAGATGCTTAAACGTCCGTTGACAGAGTCGAAGCTGGGGACCACAAGAGATGTCTCCCGGGTCGAGCCAGTTGCGCAAAGTCAGCCAAGGCAGTTGTTGGAGCTGCGAACGACCAAGTTCCAGTTCTACGAGTCAACAACGCAGGCACGATCAAGTTGATCCGAAGTGTCAAGTTTCGTCGCACAATGAACCTTGTCACGTTACCTCAAGTCCACATCGAGGGAGAGTGTTGGAGATAATGCGATGAGGACTCTCGACCCGCAATGCATTTACCCTGATAGATTATCGGGAAACGCCGTTTTTACTAAATAACCCGATAATCATGTTTTTTACTAATGCGTATATAATAACTGCTTTATTATTGTAACATGTCTCATTAGCTTCACTCATTTCGGTAGTGCAGTTATCTTGTAACTGTATATATATGTAAATAAACCAGTTCTCGTAATTTTATCCTCGTCGTCATCCTTTCGAGAGCTTTGCTGTTTGCCGTTGAGCAATTACTTCAACAAAAAGCCACAGCAGGCTACCCAATCCGCCTAGGTGGCTAGTTTGCACGGACCCTCTTCGTTAGCCTGAGCCGAAGCTCAGTTACCAGCCCAAACCTGACCGAATTCGAAGGTGGAGATAGGACCATGTGATCAGAACTAACATCTCCCGGTGCGCCACCGCTCTTTTGGGTACAAGAGCCGGACCTTGACTCCCCGGTAAAGCCACCAGTTATTACACTCTAACCCATTTAGGGCCCACCGACGGGGTCGTTTTCTGGGACTAAACAAGAATCGTACACCAGGCAGAGATAGGCAAAAAATCATTTCTCTAATAACGAATATAAAAATCCTTGTTTTAGTAATTCCTGTGTCAGAAACTATAAAAGTTTGACGACAGGCATTTTATTGAGCGAAGCGAGCGTAGCTCTTTTAGGGTGAAGTCTATGGGAAATTTGAGTAACAGACAGTGGCGGCGTAAGGGGGGGGGGGCGAGGGGGGAGGTGCAAATCGAAGAGCCCTGTGGGAGTGTCACATAACATTTCCGCCCTGGGGTGAGGAAAAAATGTCAACCCTCCCTAAGTAGTGTGAATTCATACCAAGACCAGTGGCCGCTGTTTAGTTTGTAACGCATAAAATCAATAGCCTTAATGTTTAATTTAAACATCCATATTAATTATGTTTCCTCACATTCTTAACTTTACGACTCTGGGTATCTTCATAATTCTCAGAATTATATCTCCAAAACTCTTCCCTGCCTAAACACTGGCCGTCTAGCTGACAGGTGAATGGGGTTACCCCTTTTCAATCCCCTCTCTATAGAAAGTCGTTCTGGGACCGCCACGGTTCCCCTTTCGCTTTCTTCTTGCCGTCCCGTGGCACCGTCTTTATTGGGCTTAGCGACTCTCCCTCTCTTACCTATTGTTATTTTCTCTAAAGTTAGGACCATTTTCATAAATTTTACCCAAAACGTTGAGGTTTGCCTATCTAGTTGCCAATACTTTCTTTTTGTATGTTTTATTTTATTTGCGAGAATTCGTGGGAATTCCGCTAATCATTTACCAGGGCGATTGACCTAATTGTGATAGCCCTGTCAATACTTTCGCGTTCATATATGGTGAACTTTGATAATTCATGGTGGCCGCCGCCCTGGCGCCACTTTTGACATTTATACGGACAAGTGATGCGCGGGTCAAACCTTTGATGACGCCGGACATCGTGGCTGATCCCTCGGTCAGGGATTGGTAGATACTCCTTCCCGGGCTTTTCACAGAGGTCACAATTGGCCCGAATTATAGAGATCTCTAAGACCACGTTGCGATCTGGTTTAAAAACTCGGACTTAGACTTTTCAAGATATAAAACTGTGGAAATCAACCGGAGCAGAATACCATTGTACAAGGGTCAGAAAGTCGCCAAACTAAAATTGGGACATAGTCCCAGTACGGGTCGCGCAGACCGCTCTTAATAAAACACCTGAACCTGATTTCGCGATAAAGAGTCGAAGTGTAATGAATGCGTGAGTGTGCGTCCTCGCTAATGCGACATCGCCAGTTCTTCCGTCAAGGAGCCTGAAGCATCCACCGTCTCTGGACCATATCGTCAAACATTTTTATCTTCATTTATGATATATATTTTGTATTGTGATTTATATTTGGCCTCATGCTAATTGGCGGCTTGATATGGCACATTTAGCATCGTTGGACGTAGTCCTCCCTTCTTATGTTATAGTTTGCGTAATTGTGCACTATTATTTTAAAAAATGCATTAAATGTTTTGTTTTACTTGGCCAACCTCAACCCTATTGTTATCTTTTAGTATAAGCATACCCCTAGACATTAACTTTACTTCAAATCAAATTAAAATTAATAAAGACACTTGTACATAAAATAACTTAAAAACAACAACATCCACTTCTTTTACAAAAAAAAATTTATTGTACAAGAAGTGAATGTTGTTGTTTGTAAGTTACTTCAAATCCCCTGGACAATTTTATTCATCTCGCTCAGCCCAGTATGAAAGCGACGTGGGAGCCCGGGCTATTGTCTTAGTTTGACCAATGTAGTGAGGATATAGTTTTAATTAGGATTATCCAACCTCTTAGTCTCTCCTCATGGTAGTGGAAACGTTCATGCTAAATATATTTTCGCTACAAGATATACATCGTCTGATATTTAGGCTATTATAAGTAAAAAAACCAGAAACTGCGCAGTGCGCAAGGTGGATCTACGTTTTTATTCACATTTAGGATTCGTCTATTGGTGTACCTGGAGGGGTGGAAGCAAAGGGGCAGTAACCCCACCAGACATTTCAAGGAACGCACACTGCTTAATTGGCTTCGCTAATACCACAATACTCGTTACTTAAAACTGAAACCACGTAACTCATTACTTAGAGCTAAAACAACGTAATTCATTAATATTTCGTTACCAAATGCAATTTTAATGGGACTAAGGAAAACTTCTTTCGATAAGTCTTCACGAATCGAGTCTATAATCCCCGCTTAGTATCTCTGAACCCAATGATTCAGATCTGTAGATCGTATTAAAGTAAACCGATGGGTTTACTGTTTATTCTTGCCCTCGACTCCTGCCTTCCACAAGCCCCCCGTTCTACAACGCAATCTGTTCCGGATCGCCTGGCTTTGGTCTATGCTGAAACCGTAAGCCCCAAAATTTCGACTGAGATCCTTTTCTAACATGCATTTCTTGTTATTTTTATATATCTAAAACTATTTGTCCTAGGCGGAATCTAAAACCACCACTGGATTCCTGACGACGGAAACCTGTGCCTTTTCTATGTTTCGATTTATTTGTTTTTTTAAGTGCTTAATTTTTTGTTATGATGTTTCGTAAAAACATGAATTCTAAATTTATTTTAATGTCTGTCCTAGTGTTGTAAGTCGGAAAATTTCCGGAAAATTACCAAGGCCTTTTTTTCCGGAAAATTTTCCGTATTTTTCCGAAAAATATTAAAAACGTTTTCATTCCATGATTCGTCTAGTATATTGTTTGCAAATTTAAATAAAGCGGCATTTTCACCTCATTTTTTCTAATCTAAAAGTAAAACTAAACCTATAGACTAGTTTAAACTGGTTAACGTAACACTATTAATGTTTTGTAGTATGTTTACTGATATTAGATAAAAAGTTTAAAACATTAAAAACCCGTGAAAAGTAATTTATGTTTAAATTTTTTATTTTTCCGATTTGCGGAAAATTTTCCACATTTCGGAAAAGTTTCTGGAAATTTTTCCGCATTTTATTTTTCCGGAAAATTAACAACCCTTCAGTGTCTCTGTCCCTTCTTAGCCGTAACACTTACAAGAATAAACACTGTTTTTTTTCAGTTCGTAGAACTGGTTTTTGTATAATTTGAAATTTACATAGAATCGGTAGTTCAAAAGGGAATGTAAGGACCAACGCAGTCTTCACGGAAGGCCCGAAACATCTTTAGAAATTACCTAGACAATTAAGTGGCGCATTAACAGCCATCCAGGCACTTAAGCTTGAACTTTATTAGGGTTCTTTTACCTTGGGCTCCACACTCCTTTCGAGCCCTCCTACCCTTTAGGAGGCCCCTAGACTTAAGCCTACTTCGCCACTAGCTTCAACAACAAAGCACTAAGCGGCGCCGAGACGCTTTTACGCCATTGGAGGAAGCCTCCAATATTACAATCTTAGAACAAAAATACTAGGAAGTATATTCCGTTTAAAGTAGATGTATCATACATTTCCGTTATTTTCGGGGTTTCTTCGTTAACAGTTAAGAAATAAGAAAGAGCTCTTACTATCAGTAACGAATTTCCTCTAAGCCGTAATCCATTAAAAAACGTTCCGTCTAATACAGCCGAGCCCACAACTTCGGTAACATAGTCTAATTTTGTTACTTCTGATCAGGACATTTATTTGTTACTTCTCGTCATACGGTTTACGTCCCGTAAATCATCCCGAAAATTACACTTAAAATCAAAAGTAACATAACAACAATAGTATGACACTTCCTATGCTTAAATGTTAATTTTCTTACCTAACCTTTTTTCGACACTGATACTCTCTTCAAGCTGCGACCTGGACTCGCAACTTATCGTTCTCGGTGAATACTTTTTGATAATAATTTAAACATAATATGGAGTGCACGCTCTTGAGTCGCGAGGGGTTTCGGCTTTGCTTTGAAACTCACGTGCGATTCATGTGTGCTGAAAAAAAAAACATATTTGAGCGCTTGGCTCCATTAAAAACTTCTTAATTTTTATCACTTAAGCCTAATATTCCGCGTATCTATTGGAAAGCCGATATTTCGGCTTAGGCGGAAATCTCGCGTATTTTAGGCACTAGGGGGCTTTGTGCTGATAGATCATTTTGATTACGTAATAACTATGAAAATCAGTTTCGTTATAAATCTCATTGATTGTCATACTTATTCCCATTAGGTTACTTATGTTAAAATTAATATTTAGTGATATAACCGAAGGTATAGGTCCACCATGGGTCCACTGAATCCTAACTTAACCAAAAATGTTTTTAACGTTACCGGACTTATTTTTAAGTAAAATATCTACCACACAAAGCGGAACGACCGAAAACGGTAAATTGTGCTATCGATGCCGATGTATGTACATTCGAACGAGATAGCATTGACGTTTCTAGTTGAAGAGATATGCGTGACACGGCGGCATCGGCTACACACTACACTACGTGAAACTAATATACACACAAATCCCTCGGAATGTGTGTAAAAATGGCTTATTCGTTATTTAAACTAACGAAAATATTTGCATTATTTGCGTGTTTTTATTCGGCAAATTAAACGACTGAAAATAATAAAAATTAATAATTAATTAATTGGTAAAAAACGATTTATCGAATAAATGTACATTGAATATTCGTAAAAGATTATTTACTAGATAATTGTCGGAAATATTTTTTAGGAAGTATTTACTAGATAAGGTCACCACAAAATATTTAATGATTTTGCAAATTAATGTACCAAAAATACTTCGCCCGGTCAATCGACGAATAAATATGATCGGATATTTGGTTATTTAGAAATTTATTTAAATAAAATATTATTCGAATAATGCCCATCTCTGACACCAGGCATAAGACCGCCTATCGGAAATTTTAAAGCAGCAAGGTTTTCAGGACTAATATAGGCGACCAGTTTCAAATGGATCTCGCGGATATGAGCAATATTTCCGAAAACAATTTCGGTTATATTTATCTGCTCGTTTGTATTGATACATTCTCCCGCCGGGCATGGGCTCTCCCGATAAAAAACAAAAGCCGAAGACGTAAACGCCACGACCGAGAAAATCTTCTCGGATTTTTCTCATCTTTAAGTTTAAACTGATAAAGTGGGGAAGTTTACGATGTGATGTTTTGCAGCTTGTTTTCTAAAGTTCTGATGTTTAATTTGGTATCGTTGAAACCAATTTGACAAAATGCCCTTCTTCAAATTCAGTTTTGGATTTTAAAATTGCGGATGATTAAAATTTTAGAGATTCAATGTCTGACGGAGATAAACCAAATCTAGAGAAAATCGTAATGAGTTCTTTACAATCGTATTTTCTGCGCGTATAAGCTGCAAGTCCACACAAATGGGTATTTATGTATGATCTTGATCAAATCATTTTATCAATTAATGAAATTACCAATTTAAATATTTCGTTCATCCCTGGTCGTCAATAATCTGGAAAATTCTGGTCAGAAACTGGTAGAATTATAGTATAAGGTATCCGTCGCCATTTTGTTTTTTTAATTTTTTTTAAACAATCAATGGACAATACAATTTTTTTGCAAATAAAGCCCCGCTTTTCGAGAAACATTGAGAATTTATGGTTTATTTTCAAAATCATAAATTACGTTATTCTATCCAATATAGGTAGAATATAAAGAGCCATTTTGGACTTGACGATAGCCGGAGTAATGCACCTCATTTTTATTGGCCGACGAAACGTCGCAGAAATAGTAGAAAATCATAAATACGCACCTATATTACGAAATCAACCTAACCTAACCTTACCTAACCTAACCTAACCGAGTATTTCTCGTTTAGCCTCTACTCGGTTTGCATTTACTGTGTTTGCATTTACTGTGTAAATCGTAGTTAAGTCCAAAAGTAGTAAGACTACCGACGTGTACCCTACTATCTATCAATCTATCAAAATGAATAAATACGACCAAATTTGCTCTGTATATTCTACCGATATTGGATAGAATAACTTTTTTTTTTAATTTTGAAAATAAACCATAAATTCTCTTGAAAAGCGGGGGTTTATTTGAAATAATATTGGTTTGTCCATTGATTGTTTTAAAAAATTGAATAAAAAAGAAAATGGCGACGGATACCTCATACTATAATTGTACTCCCCTCATGATGAACATCACTCTTTAAGGTAGTTGAATTAAAAAAAACAATTTATATACCATTGGAAATACAACTTTTAAAATGTTTTTTGCAATATTATTTAGAAATTATATATATTATTAACGTAATTAGCAACAAGTTAGCATGCCAAAATTTACCTCTCCTCGGAAGAATGGTACCTAGTGGTATTAACTTCTCAAGATGACCCTTAAAGATATATCTCCGCAATTTATTATTTATTTACTAAAAACGTAATCCCGGTTCAATCCCGCCCGGTATAAAATTTTAATTATAATTAAAATAATTGAGACGAAAAAACCGAGTTTAATTTATTCAGAATATTATAAGTTAAGTAGTTACAACAGTGAGTTAGACGTACTAAACAACAAAAATAACCAATAGAAAAATATAAAAGAACATTCAACCAAGAAACAAGTTAATCCAAATACTTCGAAATCAAGAATTAATAAACCCAAATACTGAAAGTTGAAAAAATTATGTGAAAGGAAAAACGAAAAACACCTTACCGTTAGCAAAACACGGCTGACAACGTACTATAAATGACCGTAGACGGAATAGTTAGCGCAAACAAACCCATTTGATGAACGTTTAAAATAAATTACGACTACCCAGTTAAAAACCAGACCAACATAAGTGTAAGAGCACGATGTATACAACTCCAAATTTTCTTCATAAACGAACGATTACACTTGAAAACTAAATAGGCTAAACACACAATAGATAAAAATATACGACTGAAAAACAAAATAAATAACAAAAAAACTAAATAGGTGAACCACCCACGGGTTTTACCCTTTAACGATCTTATCTCTGCTGACTGCGCTAAAACAAGATTTGACCTTTAAATAAAAATTTAGACTTTAAAAACTATTAATATACTCTTTAAAAATTTTAACTATACTCTTCCGCTTAAGCTGAGCCTATAATTTTCAAAGAACCGTAACATGGATCGGTGGTTCAGTGGTAGAACACTCGCCTGTGATGCAGGAGGGCTCGGGTTCGATTGATTGTGTGACGTATACCGTTAACGTTTGGTGGAAACCCTGCCATTTGAACGTTGAGATGTTTACCGTAACCCTCAGCATTCGGTTCGTCCCAAACGTCTAAGATTCTTCTCGTACGATCACAATTTTCAAAAAAAAAATTGTAATACATCCAATGACAAAAAGAGGGCGCTTTTGGAAAAACCTTTTCCGTGATTCTAATAATCTGCGTGCGCAGATAATACACTTTGCTCCGAAAATGTGAACGCGTTCACAGCCCGGACACACAGATTGTAAAAACCAATCATATTATGATTATTTTAGTGGAGAAACTTCATTTAAAATTTTAATGTTTATAAATTTCGAGCAAAATTACATCCGTTGTTTAGAATGTGCTCAAAATGTTCTTTAAAATCTACCATACAATAATGGTTTCGTAAAATTTACTGAAATCAATGTTAAAAATTTACTTTATACTGTATGCTATTTTGAAATTTAAACGCTTTAGAAATGCAATCTAGACGTTTCAACGACTTAAGCGTTCAAAGAGAAATAAAAATTAAGATTAACTACTAAAGAAAACTTTCATGGCTTCAGCTCTGGTTTTTAAAATGATACCACATATTGAAATAAAGCTGCAGGTAAGAAAATTGCCATATATTAGACTAAGAAAAAAATATGGTTATCGGTGCATCATTTCACTAGGCCAAAAAAGGGACCGATATTTAATAGGTTTTATGAATAGTTTTTATCAAAATATGTTTGATATTAGCGGGATTTTATTTTGGCTTATAATAATAAGAAATACAAAAATTGTATCAAAGTTGTAGTCGCGCTAACAATATTGTTTAATGTAGTTTCTTTTTGTACTACAAATTTCAGGCTTAACGAGCCAGTGAGATTCCGCACTGAATGTATTGACACGTAAGGGAGGAGCTTTCGTTTGGCCATTAGGTGGGATATTAGAAACGCTGATTATCTCCGCGACTTAGTCATTATCCCTATGTGGAAATAAAAACACCATTGTTAAGGTACAATATTTTTTGCTTTATATTTTTCTTCTCAATAGTATGAATTGTACTAAAGAATAAAGCCCTATTTCACGATTTCCAAAACAAAGGTGCTATTGTCTGGTATCGTAATTGCGAATGGAAAACGCCATTACTTGTCTTTTAAAATTTCACTTTTTACAAGATTTTATCAATCAATTTACAACGCACTCCTACTTTACTCATAGTGCAGAATGTCATAACAGCTAAGGGCGTGTACCTTTCTAATTTATAAATCTAATTATTGGAAAAAGCTCCGCTAACCCTGGGTATTTTACTGTGGCTAAGAAGGGACAGGTATAAGAGAAGATAGTACCAATTGAAAACGCCCTAACTGGCATCGTACCTAATGACATCCTAATTAGTGGCATCGGACCAAGGGACATCGTCCTAAGTGGAATCGTACCAAGTGGCATCGCCCTAAATGGCTTAGTACTGTACATAGTGACATCGCACTAAGTGTAATCGTACCTAGTGGCATCGCCCTTAGTGACCTGGCACCTAGTCTGGTAATGAAATCTGGTGTGTATTGAGAGGGGAGTTTTGCTTTTCAGCCTATATATAACGGCCTTTACATACTAAGTAGGCAGACTTAACCCGTATTTAAAAATTACTTTTTAGTTAGTAGAGTTCTATTTTCAATTATGATTAAAAGGAATTTATAATATAATTCGTGGGCCAATGCGCGCTGGATAACGTAAGGAGTAAACTTCAAAAACCTTGCCATTTTTCAATTAAGGTACGGCACTCTAGAGCCCCCAAGATAATCTTACGGTGACGTTACCAATGTTACTTTACCAATGAGAAATAAGTTTTCCTCAACATGTTGTACACTAATAAAGCTATTGTGATGACGCAAAGCAATGTGGAAAACGTCGCTACTTGGGGGACTATATATTTTTAACGTTATATTATATAATTCTTGATTTATATATTTTGTATATACATGAAACAAGTAAATAGTAATAACACTACCATAACTAAAGGTACATTTTTAAATACGGATAAAATTTGCCTACGTAAAGGCCGTTATATATAGGCTGAAAATCAAAACTCCCCTCTCAATACACACCAGCCTCCAAGGGTAAACCGCTGAAATGTTTATCACCGTCCACAGAAAATCATCTGAATATGATAGCTCACCAAGCAGTACCGAAGGCAATTACTAATAAGCGTCGGACAATGACAACGTCGTTCAAGAAGTTATCAAACGTTTCCGATGCGATAGATGGGACATGCACGCTTCTACTCAAAAATGAACTTACTGTGGTGAATGGAGTAATTCGCAAGGGTCACCGACTTTACGTCCTAACCTCCCTTCAGGATAGAATAATAGCCATTGCTCACGAAGGTCATATAGGGTTGGTGAAAACCAAACAACTGCTGCGTACAAAGGTTTGGTTTCCAAAAATGGACGCCTTCGTTGAAAGAGCTACACGATGCTGTATACCATGTCTCGCGGTAACTCCACACTATGTGAAAGAACCTCTACTTATGACACCACTGCCAGAAAAGCCTTGGACCCATTTGGCCGTTGATCATCTAGGCCCATTACAAAATGGTAAATATCTACTAGTCTTGCAAGGTGAACCTTCTCGATACCTTCTTGCAGAGATAGTTTCGTCAACTTCACTCGAAGCGATCAAGAAGGCGTTGGATACCATATTTGCGGTATTTGGGCTACATGATGGTATCAAGTCAGATAAAAGGCCACCTTTTAACTCTAAAGCTTTTCCTGAGTACCTTTCTATAAATGGCATTCGTCATTGTACAATTACTTCTCGCTGGCCGCAAGCTGATGGTATGGCTGAGCGCTTCATGGCGTCGCTCAATAAGGCGATTCGAGCCGCCGAAGTCTCACAACGTGATTGGAAGGAGGAAATTCAACGATTTTTAACGAATTACCGCAACACTCCTCACTGTACACTCTTAGAAAAAAGGTTCCAAACCATGTCCAAAATTGCACACAGTGTGCCAACATAGGACGATATGTACAAATTTGTTCAATTTGGGAACCAGTAATCCAAATTTTTCTCTCTACACGATTTTGGGTAAAATTGTGTTCAATCGTTTTCAGAAGCGTCCAATATACGCGGCTGAGAGTTAACCCCCGTCATTACCCCTACCCAATACGGGAGGAGGTGATTCTTTTACGCTCGAAATGTATTGTCTGATTTCTCAAGAAAACTGGTTTTTAGAGGCGAAAGTATAGGGACCGCATGGAAGGTGTTTTACAGTTTCTCTGTGTCGTAGAAAGGTTGACAATTTAACACCTAGCACCATGTCTCGCGGTAACTCCACACTATGTGAAAGAACCTCTACTTATGACACCACTGCCAGAAAAGCCTTGGACCCATTTGGCCGTTGATCATCTAGGCCCATTCCCAAATGGTAAATATCTACTAGTCTTGCAAGGTGAACCTTCTCGATACCCTCTTGCAGAGATAGTTTCGGCCACTTCACTCGAAGCGATCACGAAGGCGTTGGATGCCATATTTGCGGTATTTGGGCTACCTGATGGTATCAAGTCAGATAAAAGGCCACCTTTTCAGAAGCGTTCAATATACGCGGCTGAGAGTTAATCCCCGTCATTACCCCTACCCAATACGGGAGGAGGTGATTCTTTTACGCTCGAAATGTATTGTCTGATTTCACAAGAAAACTGGTTTTTAGAGGAGAAAGTATAGGGACCGCATGGAAGGTGTTTTACAGTTTCTCTGTGTCGTAGAAAGGTTGACAATTTAACACCTAGCGCCACGTAGTATTCGCGGCAGGAACTAAAAGAGTCCCGGGATCGGGATCGTCGGGATCGTCGGGATCCGGGATTTAAGGGGTGAAATTGGGGTAAAATCGTCGAAAAGTCAATGTATTTAAGATATTTCACGCGACGATTTGTTTTTTCGTATATCAACATATTGTGTCCAGGCCAACTTGTTTATTTATCTCCGCTTATCTCGAAAGACACTTGAACGTATATCTTATCACGTTTTATCGTACGGAATAAGTTGAAATGATGTAAAAATTGATAACCTAGGCGACGCGCGCGCAGATTCCCCGGGAGGCGCGGTTTATTTGAATTTAAGAGTGTTTTGACGTCATGGAATATTCGTTGTTAAAGTAGAATGAAATAAATTTTAAACTCCATTTAATGTCATTAAGTGTCTATTTTAATCAATGAGATAGAATCGTCAAGTACTTTGCGGGAGTGTTTTGACGTCATGGAATATTCGTTGTTAAAGTAACGTAGAATGGAATTTTTTTAAACTTTATTTTAATATCATTGTAGTACTTAAATATGCTTGGAACTTGAACCTATCTCACGAGTATTTCACACGAATATTTCAAGTTTAAGTATGAGAAACGTATCGTTCTCAAGTATTGTAATTGTACACGTGATTCCGTATGAGGACCGGGTAAATTACTATATACGTAACGCGATACAATTCAAAATGCGTATACGTAGAATGGAATTAATTTTAAACCCTATTTTAATAAATAAGATATCGAAGAAAAATAATTTCAGAGTATAAAAAGGGAAAACCGTATAATAGTAAGACCATATTTAGAAAGTTCACCATCTGAATTGTATTGGAAGTGACTCCGAGGAACGTTAAAATGTAAGTAGGAATACTCAGTGATAATTCTTAACTTTGTCTTAATGTATTTATTTTATAGTAATTGTTCATTTCCTGTGTCTGGTGATAAAGGGTTAACCGTTTATGCAGATGAAACCATCTACTGCGGTCTATTAGATTTAACAAAGGGCATCAAACTAACAGAAGCGGAACTGCAAGAGCTATGGACAAAGAAAGATGCCATTGAAGCTTATTTCAATAACGAAGCTGAAACTTCGTGGGTTTTCACAGGTTCTGAAACCAAACGGTTTTCGGTTCATAGATTTGCCGAACAAAAGGTTTTAGATGTTAGACAAATGTACCATGGTTATGGGGTAAACTATGGAAAACTCTTACCGACTAAAGAGGGGGTAGCTTTCGCTCAATCTTTTTGGTTGAATTTCCTCGACCAGTACGAGTCTATTCAGAAGTGTTTAAAGCAAATCAAGGAAATAAAGGAGGTGATGACTAACGTTGTAATTAAACAATTACACGGAGCTCTTAAGAAAGCGTGCAATGGCTGTCAAATTGATCATCCATCTCAACTCCAGCATGATTGTATCATGACGGATTATTCTAAGTGTGTAGATTTGCATTTTTATGAAAATATTATGTCGGTAGATTGTGAAAATATTATTGAAATGTTTACTATTCGCTGTGAATTATCGAAATAAATTTTAAATAATATAATGTCACTAATAATATGCAATGCTAAAAACTTGTTAAAAAACTAATAAAATTGATTTCACTAATGTTCCAATTCTCATTAACCATTATGGATTTAAGCTTACAACATCCAATGAATGGGCTTGTAGCCGGGTCCACCCAATGCGGAAAGTCATTCCTTGTTGGACGGTTGATTCAATATAAGAAGACCTGCATATCCCCTCCTCCGGAGAGGATAATATGGTGTTATACCGAGTATCAGCCGAAACTATTTCAATCAATATTAGAACACACACCTTCAGTCGAGTTTCACGAAGGGTTACTCGATGTTAATATATTAAACCCGAAAATTAGGAATTTAGTTATTTTATACGATTTATTATGCGAGATATCTAATAATAAAGATGTAACTAATTTATTTATTCGTGGATCTCATCACAGAAACACCTCCGTACTAATTTTAATTCAAAACCTTTATTACCCCGGAAAAGAAATAAGAACTTTAAATTTAAATGCTCATTATCTATTTATTTTTATATCACCACGAGATAAATCAACAATTTATCATCTCGCGAGGCAGATATCTCCAACCAATAGCAAATACGTAATTGATGCGTTTCAACAAGCTACGTCACGGAAGTTTGCGTATTTATTAGTTGACTTGAAACCTCACACCCCAGATCAGTATTTACTACGAACAGGTTTAATACCGGGTGAAGAATCGGCGGTCTTTATTCCAAAATGAAGTGTATTATAGAAGGGAATTTTTTTAGGGTTAATCGAGAGTGGATTATTAAAGAATTAGCTTACGTAGTATTAGAAACTGAAGAATCGGAAGTGTTTACTTTCAAATCTGCATGCCCTTTCAAAGAGCTTTCAAACGAAGATAAAAGACAATGCAGATGGATATCTCATAACATTTTTCATCTTCGATGGAACGTCCTTACAGAAAGAGACGTGACATTTGCAATCAGATAGCGGAAAGAGCGACTTCGTTTTTCACCAAAGGTTTAGAAAAAGCTACAGTATTATCGATACTCCTCGGTGTTCCAGTAACTAACACCGAAGATACCGGTTGTCCTAAATTATCAGAACAAGAAGACGTTGAATTAGACTGTCCTTTTCATTCCGAAACTGTTCATTGCGCTTTAAGAAAGGCTAAGAAAATCTCTAAATGGATGTCTCAAAACGAGTTAAGAAAAACATAGACTTTCTACGTTTCCTAACATCCTGTAATCTAAATCAAAGAAAGACAGATATTAAATACGCTAGCCAGGAAGCTATATTGGCCCTCGTTGAATGTTGTATAAATGTATTGCACGGAACAATTGAACTGTCAGAATGTCATCGTAAGCGGTTAAAGAAACATAGCGCGGTTATACGAAACGTGTCGAAGAAGAACCCTTTATCAAAACGACGAAAGATACTGGTACAAAAGGGTGGTTTTCTTCCATTTTTATTAGCGCCACTGCTATCTATCGTTAGCTCAGTCGCCGGAAGTGCAATAAGCCGAGCTATAAAACGATGATGGCTAGAAAAATGCTTCTAGTACCTGAAGATGTAATGGAGAGATTAAAAAACACTACACCTTCTAAAACAGAAGAAACACCTGAACTTCAAAAAGAGAAGACACTCGATGATGAAATGAAATCTATTCTAGATAATCCAGATTTAAACGAATCAGAGAAATTAGCATTATACAATCAAACTCTCCAACGACGGTTAACTTACGTACGTAAAGAGCAAATCTCTCCCGTTATTGAAAACTCTGAACGACCTAAAACTTGGTTCGCACAAATATCTTATTCTCTACCTGCAACTTATGTTAGTGATGCAATTTCATTATACCGAGCGACTACGGAAGATCCGAAATATATTAGATGGACTAACTCAGGAGAGCTTTCTATTCGAGGACAAGTGATTGGAGGATCTATTATAATCGATCTTTTGTATGACGCTGTGAGAAAAACGCCTGGAACAGTGATTGATCCTATAGGAGTTACTGAGTTTTACGAGGGCATTCATAAGTCAAATATTTCAAAACGTTTAATAAAAAATCCTGTAAGATTGACACTGTTAAAAACATTCGCTGTATTTCATACACCACCAAGTAGTTCAATGTTATCATCATCTTCACCTAGTCCTCTAAGACCTTGGATACATACTAAATAAAATATATTAACCTGATAATGTTGTTCTCATTTCATAGTATAAGCCTACAATGGAAGGTTGTACAGAAACGGTCTCTTTAGGACTTTTAGCCTATTTATCACAATCATTTTCAAAATCACCGAAAATTATCACAGCTGTATTAATTATCATAGTTATTATAATATTAGAATTATTTAATTTCCTTTTTTGGCGTTACATGCCATTACATCAAAATATTACCCGATGTGGAGAAAGAACTTGAGAAAATCTATACTAATCCCGCAGACCCAGGGTCATTCGCAGGAGTTCGAACGCTCTATAATTCAGCTCGACATAAAGGTTTAAAGGTTTCATTGGAAAAAGTAAAACAATTTCTAATAAAGCAGGATACATATTCGCTGCATAAACCTGCTAGAAGACGATTCAAACGAAATCGAACTATTGTTTATGGAATTGACGAACAGTGGCAAGCGGACTTGGCAGATTTTCAGAAGCTGTCTAAATATAATTCAGGATCTCGCTACGTATTATGTATTATTGACATATTTAGCAAATACGCTATGGCTGTAGCGGTTAAAAATAAGAAAGGTGTAACAATTTTAGAAGCGTTACGTAACGTTTTTGAAAAAGGTCGTCAACCGAAAAGAATTCAAAGTGATCATGGAAACGAATTTGTCTGTCAAGAAGTGCAGAGTGAATTACAGCGAAGGGGTATTAACTTTTTCGCTACTCGATCAGAAATGAAAGCGTCCATTATTGAAAGATTCATTACAAGTTTTAAATCTCGTTTATATCGCTATTTCACGCAGAATAACACCCTTAAATATATCGACGTTTTAATGATATTATAAACGCTTATAACAATAGTTATCACAGATCAATTAAATGTAAACCCGCGGAAGTTACTCTAGATAACTCTGCTAAAATATGGAAAAATCTTTACGGTTCGGTAAATTTTCTCCTCCGTTAACATACGCGTTTGAAATTGGAGATATTTGTAGAATAAGCAGAAATTTATCAATTTTCGATAAGAAATATAACCCGAATTTTACTACAGAATTGTTTAAAATATCTGAGAGACTACCACGTGACCCACCTGTATATAAGCTGATGGATTTAAATTCTAACCCCATTTTAGGAGTATTCTATCGAGAGGAGGTTCAGATTGTTGGTCGAGATTTAAAAGACTGTTACTTCATAATCGAAAAAGTAATAAAAAAGAGGAAAAAATCAGACGGCCGCGTAGAACTGTATGTCAAGTGGCAAGATTACGACCCTACATTTAATTCTTGGATACAAGAAGTGGATTTAAAATGAGTTTTTACGTAACGCTACCTTCAGATTCCTCGTCATTATATTACCAAGATAATAGCGTTGGTAAATTTCGAACGTATTTAGCTGAACCGTTAAGATTTGAGGAACAGTACGAAGTTAGGTAAGCGGAAATAAGCTATCCTCGGACATGGCATAACGTTCGAAAACCTAATCTATTGGTTATTAAAGACCCTCTCGAATATGATAAAATGACTGATAACCCTCTAGTTAGAGACCCACTCGTATATGATAAAATAATTGAAGTTCCCGCGGGTTTTTATAAAACTCCGGAAGAACTATTACATGTTATGAACGTCCACAACCAAGAAGAACAAGTTACATTCGCTTATTTAAATTATTCTAATCGAATTAAAGTTAAATTGCAACTGAAAATCAGAGCTGTAATTGGTCCCGATCTATCGATTTTACTAGGTTTTAAGGATAGAAGAGATAATGATTTCCCCATTTTAGATTCAATGATAAACCCCTACCCAGTTGATATGAACGCTGAGCTACATTCCTTATTCTTTTATTCAGATCTGGTTGAAAATAGCGTTGTTGGGGATAATTTTGCACCTCTAGTAAGAATCATAAGCGTCGAAGAGAAAGCCGAGTCTAATGGGAAAACAGCTACAAAAATATTTTCACAACCTCATTACCTACCAGTCGTGTGTAATAATATTAAGACTATGGAGATTAATAAAACAGATGATCTAGGTGAGCCAATACAGTTTCATAGTGGGAAAGCTCACGTTCTATTACATTTTAAACCCCGTAAAATGTGGACTTCACTATAAACCTTTAATCATTCAGGACACACCTTCATTCTAGCTTAAGAGAGCGAACAGTTAACATCATGAGGTCTGAATATTCACCTTCAAGAACTGATTATGAAAGTTACTATTTAAACCAGGTTGGTTTCGGTGGAATACCTGTATATAGAGGTTTATCTGTGCAAAGAGGACATGGACTAGGAAATATATTATCTTCAGCGTTAAGATTCGCGGTACCTTTACTGAAGAAAGGCGCTTCTTACTTGGGAAAAAAAAAACTTTTAAGTAGCGGAGCGAAAGTAGCGACCGATGTTGTTAGCGGAGTCCCAATTAAAACAGCGCTTAAATCGCATTCTATTAACGCTGGAAGGTAAACTTTAGCTTCAGCAGCTGATGAAGCCATGAGACTAACATCTTCAGCTACGGATCATATTAAAAGAATGACGGGTTCCGGAAATAAAAGGAAACGAACTCAGTCGAAAAGCGCCATTTCAACAGCAGGCAGGATAGCGAAAGGACGGGTCCCTAAACGTTCCGATATATTCTCATAATGTCCCTTCTACACCCGCACTCAGTTGTGTGTATAAATTCCGAGCTAGATTTGTTTCAAGTACCTATGACACAATCTTCGATTATTGGTGGAGAATGGGTTGAGTATAATCCAATATCAAATATAGTTGATAACGCATCAATTACATTTTCTATCAACGGTAACTCTGAAACGTATATAGACCTTTCACAAACTTTGTTGCACGTTCGAGTTAAGGTAACTAAAGATAATGGTCAACTACCGCAACCCTCGGTTCCAGGTGTTGCGGGTGGGGCCGCCGGAACTCCAGCCGACAATATCGCCCCCGAGAATTTGTTTCTTCATTCGCTTTTTAGCGACGTCCACGTATTTCTTAATGAAAGATCAGTAACACCTTCCAGTCAAAATTACGCTTATAAAAGTATGATACAAACTTTATTAACGTTCGGAGATTCTGCGAAAAAAGTTATTTAACGAGTTCACTTTTCTATCGGGATACGCCTGGGAAGTTCGATTCATTTTTCGATAACGATAGTTTCTCTAAACGAGAGAGTTTAGCGCAAAAAGGGGCGATTGACTTGTTAGGCGTAGTCCATACTGATTTATGTCAGCAACCACGCTTTTTATTAAATATGGTTGATTTGAAATTTAAATTCCATAAAAATAGAGCAGCTTTTTCGTTCACGCCGACGTAAAATGTAAAGTGGAGATTTTATCAGCTTCCCTTTATCTGAGGAAAGTTAAAGTAATACCGGAACTATCGCTCGCTCAAGCCAAAGCGCTACAATATGGAACCGGTAAATATCCTGTAACTCGTTCGGAGTGCACCTCATTTTCTATACCCGCTGGTCTTATGACTAGTGTGCAAGATCATTTATTTACCGGACAAGCACCCAAGAAAGTTGTTATCGGGTTTGTGGAACAAAAAGCGTTTCTAGGAGATTTGAAAAAATCACCGTATACAACTTTCAACATTTCGATTTATCAAGCATTGGATTGTACATTGACGGTAGCAGCGTCCCTCATAAGGCGTTATCTCTAAACTTTGAGGAAAATCAATATATTCAAGCGTATTGCAATCTTTTCATTCAAACTAATCAGTGGAACGTAGATGAAGGGAATCAGATAAGTCGGGAAGATTACCCTAACGGAAATTGTTTATTCGCGTACAATTTAACCTCGGATCTTAATAACAACGCTAATCACTTGCATCTTGTAAAAAACAGTAACCTGAGATTAGAATTAAAATTTGCCAAACCGTTACCGGAGACGATTTCCATTCTAATTTACGCTGAGTTTCAAAATTTGATTGAAATTGATAAAAATCGAACCGTGATTTTCGATTACCGTAATTAATGGATTCGCTACAGATAACTAAAATTCTTGAAAAAGATTTAAGTACTAAAAGTATATTTCGAGGCGTGTTCGCGGCTGACAAGCTACCTAAATATGTAAAAATATTCCATTCGCTATTTATTGTAAATACCGATACGAGTGCTGGGCCTGGAGAACACTGGGTTCTAATATATTTTTCTAAACATAGAAATAGTGAATTCATGGATTCCTTTGGAAACCCGCCAGATTATTTTAAATTTAATGACTTTATTGAACGAAACAATAAAACTGTTACTTTTAATTCTAATCAATTACAGAGTAATAAATAATAATAATAATAATAATTATTTATTTATTCTTGAGAAAAAATAGGAATCAAACCATTTTTTGTACAGGGCTAAGTCAAATATGACTTTTTGCCCGGTTATAATTGTTTGCGTTTCCTAGGTTACATAATTATAGTTTAAATTAGAAAACAAAAACAAAAATTAAAGTGACAATAAGAAAAAAAACAAAAAACAATAAAAAAAAGAGAACAGTGTAGTAAACAATGAAAAAAACAATAAATAAAGAAAACTGTGTAAACACTAAAAGTAAAGGGATTAGGGTCTTATGGATGCCCTATATATTATAAAATCCCTCGCTAGTTTTTTAAATTGAGTCATGGTTTTTAGATCTTTTATCATACATTGATTAAAAAGTTTTACTCCATTATAAAATATGGATTTGTTTGACGGTTCTTACTTTTGGTACTACTAGGAAATTGTGTCTACGGGTATAAGTTATTATATTATTATTTAGAGTAAAGTTATTGCATATGTATGTGGTTACTGATCTAAAAATATAATTTAGGCAGGCAAATTCATAAATCTGGTAAATGTTAAATAGTTGCAGCGAAATAAAAAGGGGCTTAGTATGGGCCAGGAACTCTGCACGGGCTATTGAGCGAATGATTCTTTTTTGTAATAACAGTATACGTTTTAAGTTTGAGTCCGAAGTATTGCCCCAAATTGAAATACAAAAGGAAATACGAGAGTAAATGAGGGCGTAATACAGTTGTTTACAAATATTGTCTGTCAAAGCAGATCTGTTCTTAGTTATACAATAAATATTATACGATATATCTTTTGCCAATTTTGAGACATGATGGTTCCAAGTTAAATTTTCATCGAAAATAACACCTAGGTATTTATACGAGGGAACCCTTGCAAGCTCTATATTGTTAATCATTATTTTTTTTTACAATTAGTATTCTTATTATTGTTGCAAAAAATCATATAAACCGATTTATCAATGTTGAGCTCAAGGTCATTTATTTTTAGCCATCTATATATATAATCAAGTTTTAAGTTAAGCTTTTCAATAATTGTATTTAAGTTTTTTCCTGCCATCAGACCCAAGGTGTCGTCAGCATAGAGAATAAAGTCTTGTTCCATATCTTTTGTTAGCAGGTCATTCAAATATAAATTGAAAAGTATTGGGGACAAGACCGATCCCTGCGGTACGCCACACTTAATCGTGGTTTCACTGGAGAGCTCCTCGTTTATTCTAGTTCTACATTTGCGATTAGAGAGGTACGATGCTATCCAGTCATTGCTGGAGCCCCTAACACCCATTAAAAATAGTTTTCGTAGTAGACGTTTGTGGTTTACAAAGTCAAAAGCTTTCTTTAGGTCTAGGAAAGCACCTATTACATAGTTACCTTGATCAAAATTGTTAATTATTTTTTTATAGACACAGTTAAGCGCTACCTCAACATTACTATTTGCTCTAAAGCCAAATTGTTTGTCATTTATAATTTTATATTTTGTACAGAAGCTATTAAGACGCGAGTAGAAAGCGTTGTCAAATATTTTTGCAAGAGCAGAAAGCAAAGCGATTGGACGGTAACTATTAGGTAGGGTTTTATCTCCGTGCTTGTATATAGGTACTATACGTGTGGAGTATTCTGTATCTATTTTGCTATAAACAGGTGTAAAGGAATAGAAATGTATAACATTGTGTCTAGGTTTAAGAAAGATAAAAATGTAAACGATAAAATGATTAAAGAGTTTATGTGCAAAATGTATTCAATAAAATAATTTTTTACAATTTATAGCAAAAGCAGTTTTTTATATATACATAAATACAAGCATTCATTATCAATTTTCAATATCTTTATGACCGTGCGCTAATATACGAACCCCGCAGGGTAGAATATATATCTTATCATCATTTGGTGATAAACAAAGTTTTCTAGTATTTAAAGTAAATAGCTCATGCTTGAAACTAGCTATACGCATCATCTCGGCTCACATGGTTTCTTGATTAAAAAGACAACGTTCATAGTCTTCGTGGCGGATGACGTTTCTAATAACGTCCATGGCAACGCCCTTACAAACCTTTTTATGGTTTAAAATTGACTCTAAAGATTTCCCCAATCGCAACTCCTTTTCTATCTCTTCAGCGGTCTTAGACTCCCCGTACAATTTAATAGAATAAAGCTTTGGACGAAGTCCTACAAAACTTTGAATTAACTGTGAATTTGTCTCGTCTTTAAAATAGCTGAGAGCTTTTTTATTCTGATTAGAATGAAGGAAATGCGAAGGTGGATAATCAGAGAAGTCAAAGCGGTTTTTATGAACTTCAAAGTCTTTATAAACATCATCCGTCTTAATGTTGTACGTTAATCTGTCTGTAAATATTTTATATATTAGTACTATTTAAATAAAAAATTGATATTAAATTAAATTACCAGTGTCTGTAAATAATAGTGATGCTTTGTTCCCGTACGTATTTTTTATGAATCCATAATGGAACCGATACATGAGCTCCTTGGATAAATCAAGAATGGTGAATCCGGTAAATATAGGCCGGTTAAGAACAATTTTAGCTCTCTTCTTATGAGCGCCGGCTAACTCTTCATTAAAGATGGTAAAGTGTTCAAACTGCGGGGAACTTGTAACTTTTAACATTCCTTCTGGTTTATGAATCAACTCTAAATTTATATGCTTCCGTAAATTTTCCATTGTTTTTCTAAAGAATTAAATGAAGTAAGGGAAAAAACAGCAATAAATTATTTAAATTGATTTACCCGAAAACAGAGTTAACCATAAGTTTCCAGAAATTCTTTTCAAATGAGCTCTTGGATAATTTCCTCTGTTCAGTGTTGAATCTTACATATTTTTCTAACCTTGAGTGAAGGTTAGAGCTCGATGAACCTTGGTTATTTTCAAACCTAATTCTACATAATATTTTAAATTGCGGTAATGTACTATGTATTTCTCTTAATTATTTAAATTAAGAAGAAGTTTTGGTAGACTTTGATTCTCCTTAATATTTAATTTTCCTAAGAGATCTTTGGAGTATGGAGATAGCATATCATGTGTAATAACTTTAGTTTCCGCCGCTACTGGGAGATCGTTATGTAAGTCATGCAACTCTGGAGGATATTCAAGATCCACCTGGAAAGGAAACAATTCTTTAAAAATATAATTCAATAATTATAACACTTGTTATTTACCTCTAAAATGTATCCGTTTTCAACGTTATTGGGAATACTCAGAATATTTTCACCGAGTGTTTGCAAATCATACTCCTGAACCCACTGGAAGTCACCTAGCGGTAGTGGTTCACACATAACAGCGCCGTACAAATTATTCGCATCTTCAATTAAGTTAAATTAAGTTAATTAAAATAATTAAAATTAAAAAAAATATTAAAACAATTATTTAAAAAAAAATGTAAATTACCTAAATAGCATATATAACTGCTCTCTTTAGACGAATCATATGTGTCGGGCATATATTTGTTATTCGCTTCAGAATAACGAGTTGAGATCATTGAAACACCGCCTCGAATACCTAAAAATTCAATGTAAATACAATAACATTTAAAATATCACAAAAAGCGTTACCCTTTTCAATAAATAAGTGTTGATCTATATCAAGTATGAGATCGAGGCGAACATCGGTTATCTTCAAAGTTGCTTGCCAGGCTAAACCTGGTGCGGTGTAAGAGTGAGCGGGATCTAATTTATAATGAGTTATAGATAATGTTCTAAAATTTTCAAAAACGTCGGCTAAGAGCAACGCATCGCTTTTCACATAGAGGTCGGTGTATTCCCCTACGAAAACCGAGGTTAAGAGATTTGAAATATTTATACTATAGTAATTTTACCTAATGTTTGAATATTAAACGCTGTCCAAACATTTTGGGCGTGTAAATAATCGGATTCTAAACTATTTTGATTTTTCAATGAACTGAAAAACCCTTCTCTAGATGGCAGCATGGTCTCGTCAAATTTATTTTCATCGTCCATATACTCGTACGGGTAGACCCCCTTCCACAAGAGGAGCTGAACTTTATCACTTTCAAAATATTTCTTAACAATCTGAAATTTACTGGCTCCTTCCAAAACGAGATTAGATACTAGAGCGTCGAGGCTATCACTTAGAAATCGATAAGAGTCTAAAAACCGAAATCTCCCTAAAATAATAATAAAATTAATGTTAAGGCTAAATTCATAATTAAATATATTTTACCTAGTTTCAGCGAAATATAATTTCCACTAGTGGAAGGAATACAGTCTGTTCCTTAAAATGACCAATCTCCTGACATATAAGATGTAAATCGTATCTATGAAGATGAATTATTATTATTATTATTATTATTATTACTATTCCTGGTTAATTAAATTAATAAATTTACCTGCTTAGGTTATGAAGGAAAATGGGAATAAATTCTGGAACTTTCTTCTGAAGATTACAGATGTTATGCGCTGGCCCTCTATATTTGCCGCTGAAATGACAATGATCTCGAACAGCGGGTATATTTCCCTGATTTAGCTGCTTCTGACAAATGTAGCAATGCGTAGCAGCTTGAAACTGTTCCTCCTCATCCGGGGTAATAATCATTGGTACATTGGTCTCAATGAGTTCCATCAACTCAGTCTCTAATTCCAGAATAGACTCCAGAAATCTTCGGGTTGCATCTTGTCCTCGATAGCAATCGGTTCCAACAGGTACACCTATAAGTATCCTATTGTAATATATCTGAAAGGAAATTTTTTCAAATAACTTACCGTTAGGTCCAACAAGCACCCACGAATACGCGCAGCTGATGTGCATGTTTACTTTGCTGGTATTTAAATCGGGATCTAGATCACATCCTTGAACTCTCGGTAGGATTGCTTCAAAATCGGCGTAAAATACATACTGCACCTAATAATTTCATTTCATTAAGAGTTAAATTAAATAATTTTTATTTTTACTTTTTCTGTCCACTCATATTTATCAAAATAAAGCGTCTTCTTCTTGGTAGGTAAAACTGTTTTTTTGGATGCCGTGAGTGGCGCATTCTTCGATATGCGCATCACGTCGCTGTTCAGCGTTGTTTCCACTGAATCGGTGAAGACACATTCTAATACAGAAAATAATTAGTAGATTGCAAACTAATATATTGGAAACTAAATTACCTGCAGTAATAACTTGTACTTCTGTGTTTTGTTAGATGCTGTAACAGTTTTCCTAGGTCTCGTATAAGACAGTAATGTCTATTCCCATCGTAAATATCTTTAGTTTCATCGGTGATGTATAGCAAATCAACCTCCCTTTCCTTACCACACTTGTCGGAGCTTACGTAAAGAGGGAATATCTCCCGAGAAGCCGAACACAGATATTGATAAATTATTCATTAATTCAAATTTTTTAAATTCCGTAGCGTTTAATTTGAAAGGAAAAGATATATTAGTGGTATCAAGTTCGTTTTCATAAGGTGTATATTTGGAAACCCTGTTAGCGTGATGAAGCTTAGAAACTGGGTGAAGTTTAGCTAGAATTGACCAGAGAAAACATTTCTCATCATTTTCGTTTCTAATATTAAGAATCGCGTGACGTCGAGATAGTTTTCCAGGTAGTTCCATATACGATGACCCCGCAACGGTTGGTAAGATGCTACATTTAATTCTACATACAGAACACGGTCAATTACCCAACCCGATCCTATCAAAAATATAATGTTTTAGTTCAAAATATAACTTACAAATTTAAGTACATACCTGTCGCTTAAAAGTTTTCCGCTGCTGACTGTATTGTTTCAATGCAGTCATTCAGCTGGCTTTCAATGACGTCGGGTGTTAATGTTGTTTGCATAGTGCTCCGGAAATAGGGTCGTACTTCCGCTCTTTGTTCCGCACCCCCTAAAGGTCTCATATAAACAGATCTTACGAGTAAGAACCATTTATTTCCACGTTTACTGGTGAGTCTTTCCATTAGAAATTTACTGAAAGCGGCTCGGTAACATCCGATAAACATCCCCGCATCAATATCATAGTCTTCGGCGTTATAACGAATAGACGCTATCGTATCATTCAAGGCCTGGACCATACTTGGGGATGCTGGTGGTGTTTCATCAAGTATTGGTGAGGCGGGAACCGGTGATGGTGTTAGTTTGTTGGGTAAAGCTGATGTAGATGGCTGTGTACGGGTAGATTCCAGTTGAATGTCTTGAAGCGGACTAGGTGATGGTGTACGGGAAGATGCTGGTAAACGTTGCATTGGTGACGGTGTGCGAGACAGGTCCATGGGTTCAGAAGGGCCGGGTGCGTTCAAGTCATGAGTTCGTTGATGGCTCTTAAAATGCTCTAATCTAACAACATTCTTACCAAATACTTCACAGACAAACTTATGTCTATCACCGTGTACTTCTCTAACATGCCGATTTAAATTTGATTTGATAGAAAAACTGTTCGTGCACGTAGGACATGTATACTGAGCTTTAGGCATATTGAATATAGCTACCGCAGTTATCGTTGGAATGACCTCCTACAACCCTATACAACCCCTTTTATAGTATATTCAAGTATCATTTGAGAACGATACGTTTCTCATACTTAAACTTTAGATATTCGTTTGAAATACTCGTGAGATAGGTTCAAGTGCCAAGCGTACTACAATGATATTAAAATGAAGTTTAAAAATATTTCCATTCTACGTCACTTTAACAACGAATATTCCATGACGTCAAAACACTCAAATCCATGAAATATTCGTTTGAAATACTCGTGAGATAGGTTCAAGTGCCAATCATATTTAAGTACTACAATGATATTAAAATGAAGTTTAAAAATATTTCCATTCTACTTTAACAACGAATATTCCATGACGTCAAAACACTCTTAAATTCAAATTAACCGCGCCTCCCGGGGAATCTGCACGCGCGTCGCCTAGGTTATCAATTTTTACAACATTTCAACTTATTCCGTACGATAAAACGCGATAAGATATACGTTCAAGTGTCTTTCGAGATAAGCGGAGATAAATAAACAAGTTGGCCTGGACACAATATGTTGATATACGAAAAAACACATCGTCGCGAGAAATACCTTAAATATATTGACTTTTCGACGATTTTACCCCAATTTCACCCCTTAAATCCCAGATCCCGACGATCCTGACGATCCCGATCCCGGGATCGGCGCCAGACCCTCACTTTCCATCTACTAGTTGCACTTCTCTGCCATCTATCTTTGGTTTATAGAACTTGAAATGGGTTAATATAACTATAGCTGATATAGTCTTTGAGACCATCCTACCGGCGTCGGGAGCGGTTTTTTTAACGAAAAACTCCTTCCGCGACTACTTGATGGCGCTGATGCTTTTCCAACCTTTTCTCCGCAGAACACGCCATTCTTTAAAGCCATAGCTAATATAGTCTTAGTTTTGCTAATATAAACGGGGTCTTGACCCAAATTGTTTAAAATTAAGAAAAATAATTTCTATTTGGTTTAATTCCACGGGTTCGGTTTTATGGATTTCCTCAAAATATAATTGAAATAGAAAGCAATTAAACATACGATAACATGATTTTTAAAATTTGTAAATATAAAGTATCGTAATTTAAATATAACTTGACAAACTTTAACTGAAATTAAATTTTTTTTTATGCGCCATCTATTATTTTGAAAATCTCGAAATTTTAATTGTTTACGATTGATAACGTTGCCTATTTTTTAAAAATTGTCTTCATATCTTAATTAGGTTTAAATATATTTAGAATAATGTTAATTTTTAACACTCTTCAAAACATAATATTTTAAATATTTCAAAATTAATAGGTCGAAACGTTCATTACCTTTTTCTTGATATCTTTACAGAGCGATTTCGTTGTTTAGTTTTTACATTAAACTTAAAATAGAGTTAATATTGGTCCTTTAAATAGCGCCATCTATTATAGAATCTATGTGATTTTCAAACATTTTATCGTATGTTTTTTAAAATTCATTATAAATTATAACTATATATAACAATAAGTTTTGAAGCCTAGAGTAAACCACTCACATAGAGTGGAAGCATCAGCGAAACTTGTTAACACTGTTCGTATGCAACGTCTTGATTTCGAGGCGTGAAATAAACAAGTTGGCCTAAAGGTAATGTAAAATATGTAGATCAAATAGTAAGTTTGCACTCTAAATAATGTCAAACAAACACCATCGCTCTTCGGACTATATTTATTCACGCCTCGAAAACAAGTTGGCCCGTTAGGATGGATGTTTCATGCGCTTCCATAGGGCTTTCCACTCTATGCGAGTGGGTTACTCTATGTCTTGAAGCTTGTCCTTTTATGTATGCGTGTATGGGTGTATGTAGGTGTGGGTGTATGCGGGGATATATGTAAATTCATTTTTATAATTAGGCGGTAGCGCCATCTATATTTTGTAAAGTTATATGGCTAAAATTAAATAATTATTAGCTAATTAACTTGAGTTAAAAAGGATCGTGTTGACAGAATAAAATTAATTTTAAACAACTTCAAAGGTTTGTTTGTTACGAGTAATCAAACATTTCAATTTCGCATCAGATTCACAAAAAAATCAATTGCCATATAATTGCCACCACTAGAGACAGATGCCGCCACGGTAGAACGATAAAGTTGATAAAGTATCCTTATTCAACGAAATTGGTCCCGCGTCAGCCAGATTTAGTTGTACCTCTATTTATTCCCAACTCAATGCCTCTAAACTGTCGAACACATTGTTAACCAGTTATTATTATAAATAAAATTATTACTTCACTTATTCTTTCAATTATACCTTGAAACATAATTGTAACACTAATTTAAGTCCCTGTAGTGAACATTTAATTTAATAGCGTAACTTGAAATCAAAATAAGGAAATAAGGCGCTCTAACAGTTCATTGTCTAAAGTCAACACTAAGTATTGGACGGTATTTCGTAAAGAAATTAATCTATTGAACCACTAATATTTAACGTTTGTTCATTCGTAATTATTTAAGTTATTGATCAGTATCGAATATTTTCAGCTCCAAAATCATACAATTTAGAAATTGATGTTGATGGGTTTAGTGTTCACTATCGAACAGGACCAAAACACTTTCAAAATTAGACAAAACAATAGCTTATATTACACGAATTAAAATCCAATATCAGGCAAAGAACCTCCGAATTTTGAACATAACAACTTTCAAAATTGAACAAATAAATAGTTTAAAGTACACGAATTAAACTTCAATATCGGACAAATAACCTCCCAGTGTTGAACATAACAACTTTCGAAATTGGACAAATAAATAGTTAATATTACACGAATTAAACTGCAATATCGGACAAATAACCTCCCAATTTTGAACATAACTTTTAAAATTGGACAAATAAATAGTTAATATTACACGAATTAAACTCCAATATCGGACAAATAACCTACCAATTTTGAACATAACAAGTTTCAAAATTGGACAAATAAATAGTTAATATTACACGAATTAAACTCCAATATCGGACGAATCACCTCCCAATTTTGGACAATTTGAGTCCCAAAATTAAAATCTATTTGATGCTATATTGTACAATAATGGACAAATTAACTACCAATATATCCCGTTATAATGTGCAATATTGGATCCACATAAAGTCCAACGTTGCACGTATTGGTTTTGTGCAAATTTGGACCAAAATACGTACGGTATCAGTGACAACAATTTGGATTATGTTTTATACAATAATGGACGAATTTTTCTAAGAGTGTACTACCGTCGATGCCGCACTCGCTTCCTACGTCCAACGACTTACAGAGAAACGATGCAATCAAGAAACAAAAGATAAAGGACTATCACGACAAGAAAAACCATGCAAAACCACATCCCTTTCATGTAGCAGATCAAGTCTTAGTCAAGACTGATCGCGCAAGTAAGCTCTCCCCATTTTTCAATCCGGAGCCCTATAAAATCATCGCAATTAATGGTTCGATGATAACAGTGGAATCACGCGTAATTTTTCTTTCTACAAAACAATATTACCTACCTCTTCAATATAACTACCAGACGACGAGCCGCCTCAAACTTGGCTACCGGCTACACCTGGAGCAACAGGTGGTATAACACCTATCACTCAAGTGTCTCAAGAACGCTATAATTTGAGACCACGTCACATTAAATCTAAACGGCTTGTTGAAGAAATCTAAGTCGAACTTGTGATATTTAACTTTCATATGTTCCTAATAGGTGTACCTGTGTTTTAATTTGCATTATCCTAAAGAAAATGGAGATGTAGTGTTTATATATATATATTCTACGTAAAAGTATAAATGATATTTAAATACACCGCGTTTTTTATAGTACTCATTTTACGCCATCTCGGGACAGCAAGAGATGATCACGAGGGCTTAAGGCAAACACGCCATGCCTTTTGTACTCCCCAAGAAATATTAAAGTTTGTTACTAATTACTTACACCGATTAGTTATTTAACCAATAAACAAACTCAACAATGAAAAATATTAGAAAATAAATTGTTGCGTCGGATTAAATTGAATGTAATATGGCTCAAAAATTACCTTTGACAATAAACTTGTTGTAGAGTATTTTAAGTTACTTTTAATAAGGACTTTTCTTACGTTCTAACGTCACTGATGGCTACCAAATCGAATTTCATTCATTTTCAGACGATAGACCTCTGAACCGCCAAAATAACCGTACGTAGAGTTACGGTAATCTTTAATTCAGTAAGATAAAATCCTTCTCACAGTCCATAGGTGGTTTCTTCTAACTTTACTTTAATTCAGTAAAGTTCACCACTATCAAGTAGATCTGCGTTATAATGTAATTGTGGGACTGTGTGGTGATTGATTTTTTTGGATCATCGGCTTACGTCAAACCGTCTTAACGATTAGATTTATTTAGCGCTCTGGCAGGTTAGACACCACATCGCCCAATAGGCGAAACTATAAAGTGTAGGGGGCTGAAAATATGGTAGTCACGTGACTTTGCGCCATCTATCCTAAGTAATGCGAACTATTATTAATTTTATTTGGCCAATGGTGGTTTAAATTTTGATCAATTCATCTAAATTATCTAATTTAAATTATTATTATTATTATTTAAAACATCTTGTAATAGATAGGTTGAAATTAATTATCTCTCTGCAGTATCTGGAAGGAATATTTTTTCCCCGTCGCACGGCCAACTGTGAACAGGAGTTACCAAATCGAAGTTGGCTGTGACATGATAGTCACGTGATTTTGTTTTCCCATTTTAACAAGTTGGTTAAGATCAAATTTACTTTAGAGTTTCACCTATTCGCATTCGCCCAATCCTATTTCGCCCATTGTTTTGTCGGGTTTTTAAACGAATCTACAAAAATGAGGTATGTTTGGAAAACTGACGAAATAATTCATTGTTTGCACTGTACTAAAGCGGAAAAAAACCCGTATTACACATATTACGTTTATATCCATGACACCGACGATAACGATAATTGGTTTTAAAAGAAACGTATTTATTAAAAAATTAACCCAAGACTTTATTAAAAAAGTTGCGAAAATGTCATTTGTTAACCGTACCTAACCTAACCTAACCTAACCTTACCTTAACCTAACCCTACCCTTTACCTAACAAATAATCAATTTCCTGTAATTAAAAAAGCAGTGTAATGAAGCAGATAATCTTACAATGATAAAACGAAATACATTTTTAAACGAACTTATTTCTAGTGTTTCCAAATGAAATAGTTGAAACTGTACTTTATTTATTTAAAAAATAAAAGTAATCAACAAGACTAATTTCCAAGGCACAACTTTAGGATCAAGTCATCTAGCCACAGCCAACCTCGTTCAAAATTATTAGAATATAAGCATCGCATGCCATTTCATTTAAATGAATAATTTCACAGTACGTAAAATGCTGTAGGCAAAAACTATATTTGCACTAGCATTTGATCTGTAAATAAAACCGTTTAAATTCAAATCAGAAGTTTAAAAATGTAAATAGTGGGATTTATCAAAGAGTAACACCGTTAACAGAAAATAAAGGTTTATCTGTTAAATTTTCTTAAATAATTAACCGGAAATTGCACAGTAAACAAATCTGTGAAGGTCAAACAAGCAATGGTTTCGGGGCCCAAAAAGAATTTATTTTGTTGAAGATAAATTGCTAAAATTTTAGCAAATTTTTGGTTACAAAGACTACAAATTCTCAGATAAAATTATTAAAATATTTGATTTTTTAATTCAAAATATCCTCACCTAAGGAATGTGAATTTTTTTACTGATGAATTTGAGTGATTTTAATTTCGTACACATCTTTCGAAAGTTTTATTGACTTGAACATACCCAACAATATTTTCTACAGCTATTAAGTCCTGCGTATAGCTACCCAGTATTTGCAAAATACCTTTTCCCAATACTTTCCCTTTGTATCGTCAATTCCGATTTATTTGGTTTTTATTTAACGCGACAGCAGCTAACTTAAACAGCGTTTATTTCTTGGTACACCATTTTTCTTGCTTTTCGATTAGATTTAAACAACTTTCCTTTTTCTAATGAGCTATCTCCACATATATCTATAAAAATCTCGGATGTAAGAGGAATTGGGAAATATTTTTTCCTCAAAATCAACTTAAAGATATTTGGCTAAAACTTTAAATCGAATAAATATCCATATTTTTTTAAATTTTAAGCTTTTCACTCGAAAACAGCGTTTGGTTGTGTGATAGAAAACTTAGTTATCCACAAACTATAAACGCTTGGATTTTTTGCTCGCTTTACAAAATATTTAAACCACCATCTTGTTGCAGTTGTATAACGTGATAGTCCTTATTAGCGTGATTTGTTAATACAAAATAGTTCTTACATCTCCAAAGGGACTATGTCAACTAGGAGGGGTTTTACAGTCACCATGTCTGCAAGTCTGTCTGTTTATGTGTGTGTGTGTGTGTGTGTGTGTGGGGGGTGGGGGGTGTCTGCGTCTGTCTGGTCTGCGAACGCGTTCGCATTTTCGGTGCAAAGTGTAATCACTGCGTACCCAGTTTCTCGAAAGCACTGCGTTCGCAGTTGTTTGATATTAGGGCAAAGGTTTTTCCAAAACCCCTTGTTTCGTCATTGCATTTAGAATAATATTTTACTCTTCTGCGTATCGTAATTGTGCGTGACAAGAAGTGTTTGTGACGAACCGAGTGCTTATCGTTACTTTAAACGCTTTAGCATCCAGATGGCAGGGTTTCCACCAAATGTTCACGGTATACGTCTTGTTATCAATATGCGCCGGCCAGGATTCGAACCCGAGTCTCCTGCATGACACACGGGTACTCTAACACCGAACTCCCGACGCTTGTGTAGCCTCGATAAATTATTAACGTCAATTTATTCTATACCATTTAAAATATTTATGAACTAAATTTATATTAAACTTATAATTAATTATTAATATAAATGTAAAATACGATCGTGATCAGGAATCGAACCCGAGCGGATGTTTTTCCGCCGGGCCATTGACTTTCCTGATAGCAAAGGATATCACAGACTTATTATTGAAGTAAAGGAACCATTATGATAAGGCGTTTTTTTATTTTTGTGAACTTGTTTTGAATTCGTTGGTAATTGAACCGGGAGCGTGGTTTTAGGACTTTGATATTCTTTGCTGAGTCATTGATTCCTTTTACACTGTATAATAAATCTGTAATATATATTATCAATGACCCTTTAATTGTCAATAGGTTTATTTTTTCCGGATACGCATTTTTTATACAACCACCGTGTCTGAATAAATTAAAATTGGTCGTTTCGTCTCAATTATTTTAATTATAATTAAAATTTTATACCGGGCTGGATAGAACTGGGATAACATTTTTAACAAATAACTCTAAATTGCGTAGATATATCTTTAAGGGTTATCTCGAGAAATTAATACCACTAGGGACAATTCTTCCGAGAAGAGGTATATTTTGGCTTGCCAACTTGTTTTAATATAATAAGTATCTGGGTTTTAGGCAAAGGAAGGGTCTTATGCTATTTTTACTGATCGAGATAACGTTGCTTTTTGTCTATTCTTTGGTGTTGTTGGTTTTTTCTTGTCTTATATTTTTTACTCTTTGTTTTCTTAAGCTTATTATCCTCTTCCGCGAAATTGTCCAATTTAAGAGGAACCTTTAAAGTGTCCTAAAGCTTATCATGTTTCATTAGTTCGTCGAAAATTCGTATTTGTGAATGGTAAGGTGTTGCGCTTCTTGATATTATATTTTCTATTGCCTGATTTCTAACTATTTGAATTAATTTATTGCTTAACTGCGTTATTATATTTATTATATATTTTTATTGCATATTTCTGTTTATACAATGTTTATTGCTGACATGGGTATTTAGATGGACTTGTTCTTGATTCCCAAGTATTTTAATTAAATTGTTTGTTGATTATGTTGGGGATAATTCATGTCTACGAATTTTATTTGCATTGATTTTTATTGGCTTCGTTGGGTCGTCGTCATGAGCCCACGCAGTTTTTATTAGTCCTTTCACTTATAGTTCTGGTTTTCGCTTTAACTTTGGTTTTACCATATTAAATTGATTGTTTATTTTTAAGACCTATAATACAATGGGTTGGTTATTTTCTTTAAAATAGATTCTTGCACGTATATTTTACACTTCCTGAGCGGTCTAATAATTTTAAATTTTGTATTTTCTATTTCTCGTTTTGTTGCTTTGGTAATTTAATAACGTTTTGGGTCTAAAGTTGGCTTTTTGTTCTATTGATATTGGAAATTTGTTTAATACAATAACAATTTTAATATTTTTAATAAAACAAAACATAATCTATTGGTTGGGATAACACCGGGATAACATTTTTGGAAGCAAGCTTTTGAAAGGAGGAGAGGTATATTTTGGCTTGCCAACTTGTTTCCTTCGGACCGATATACAGAGTCTTATAAAATAAGTATTGTCAACATCTTTGTTCAATAAATAAAGAATCAAATTATGTCAAATCACGATATATAAATCTAAATTTACCACAGTTACAGTTTCTTTTGCAAAATATCGATCTTAGTTTTAACGCCAAAACATAATAACCAAATAAAGAAAAACCGAAAAACTTTAATAAGGCGTGATGTTTGTTTACCATAAACCTAACATTTTTATTTGATGTTGATAGAAATAACAGTTGACTTACCATAATAAAAAAAACACTCGTTGATCTCACGGGAAAGGGAAATACTTGTTCAAGTAATGTACCATCAAGGAATATTAGAATTTATGTATGAATTGTTTATTATAGGTCGATGACGCACGGGCGTGTGTGCGATATCGATTTGTTCAAGTTTCTTAATTAGATTTGACTCGCAAACTAGACCAGCTTATAACCTTAACAAGTTGGCAAACTAGCCAAAATATACCTCTCCGCGGAAGAGTTCGCCCTTTGCGTATTAATTACTGGACACGACACTAAACAATATACCGCCTTTTTAAGAGGGTCCGCTTAATAACGTAATCTCAGTCATATTCCGACCGGTAGAATAGTTTTTTAATATAATTAAAATAAAAAGTACACATATTTTTGCCTTAAACAAATTTTATAAATCAAAAGAACAAAAACCCAATCTTAGACCAAACACGTTTTTAAATAACAAAGCAACAAAAATAAGAATTATTAAAACGCTCACGAAACATAAAATATAAACGTGCGAAAAACAATTTTAAAGCCAATATATTATAGGTCTTTAACAATAAAATGTATACATGTGGACAGAATTTATAGCCCGGTGCTCCAAGCGATCAAACAGCCTACAACACAGGAGGTTTCATCAGAATGCCCTACGCCATCGTCCACAAGCCCGGACAGGTGACAAAACCAGCATGGTTAGTAGTCCCCTTCTACTGATGGTTTCACCCTCGACTCAAGCCACTCAACCCAGCAGAAAGTGCAACAATTAATGGGACGACCAGCCCGCAACTTCGCACATAGCAGTGTGATAGAGAGTGGATGCTGTAGAAACGCCATCCGACACTCCACCTACGTAGGTGAAGAGTCAAACCCTTTGGAGAGAGCTCCTAAAGGAGAAAGACGAGCTCACAGCAGCCCAAGTAACCCGGCACAGCTGGCACCGGAGAGCCCGGTGTGACTACCCAATCCGCCGAGGTGGCCAGTTTGCACGGACCCTCTCCGTTAGCCTGAGCTTAAACTCAGAATCTAGCACCTACCTGACCGAAGTCGGAGGTGGAGATAGGACCATTTGATCAGAGCTAACATCTCCCAGTGTGCCACCGCCCGTATGGGTTACAAGAGCCGGACCCCGACTACCCGGTAAAGCCACCAGTTATTACACACCCTGACCCGTTACGGGCCTCCGTCTCGTTTACACCTTAATAGAAATATTTTTCTGGGAAAAACATTTAAATTTTTTATTATTTTAGTCGCAATTAAAATTAGTCAAAACAGAAATAAATGAAGTATATATATACTTCAGATCATATTTAAGAGTTACCGATTAAAGAGTAAATTAAATATTAGTATGGTAAAATATGTAAAAAGATACGTTCGCGTTCAACATAAAGTTGGATAAATATATTTTTCACGATACTTCTTTGTTTTAATAAGTTATATTTTTAATCGTTATTTATTAGGAGTAACGTTTACGACAAAATATCTTAGAAACAACGTTTTCCGTAACTCAATAACGTATCGTTTGAGGTATGGCTCGTACATATCGAATGACGTCATCATTAGTTATGACGTTATCATCCATTTTTGGTCATCATTTTCCAAAATTGTGGATTGTCGTAAGGTGGCTGATTGAGGGAGATTGCACGACGTCAAAGCGCGCCTCGAATTCTATAAAATATCCGAGTTTTAAGACTGGAATTTTGTTCCGGGTCCAGCCATTTTTTGAGTTAGATTGTCTGTACTATAACGGTTGTTTTGGGAAAACGCAATCAAAGTTATTGTGATTTCTTTTAGGCTTCGGTGACATTTACATTTTAACATCGAATCTTCCCAGTGGTTTTTAGGTCAACTTGCAGAAAATAAAAGAGTATTTTATACAGTAATTAAAATCAGTTTGAGTTCTTTTCTTTGGAAGATTATCAAATAATTAAAAATAAATACGTTTTCCCTCCTCGTATACACTTTCCCGTCTCATATACACCTTCCCGTATCGTAAACACTTTCCCGCCTCGTATACCCTTTCCCGCCCCTTATTCACTTTCCCGTCTCGTATTCACTTTCCCGCCTCGTTTAAAACTTACCGTCTCGTATACACTTTCCCGCCTCGTATACCCTTTCCCGCCCCTTATTCACTTTCCCGTCTCGTATTCACTTTCCCGCCTCGTTCAAAACTTACCGTCTCGTATACACTTTCCCGTCGTGTATACACCTTCCCGTATCGTAAACACTTCTCCGCCTCGTATTCACTTTCTCGCCTCTTTTAAAACTTACCGTCTCGTATACACTTTCCCGTCATGTATACACCTTCCCGTATCGTAAACACTTTCCCGCCTCGTATACACTTCTCCGCCTCGTATTCACTTTCTCGCCTCTTTTAAAACTTACCGTCTCGTATACACTTTTCCGACTATTATACACTTCTCCGCCTATTATACACTTCTCCGCATCGTATACAGTTTCCCGCCTCGTATACACTTTCCTGTCTCGTATATACCTTCCCGTATCGTAAAACCTTTCCCGTCTCGTATTTACTTTCCCACCCTCGTTTAAAACTTACCGTTTCGTATACACTTCTCCGCCTCTTATACAGTTTCCCGCCTCGTATACACTTTCCCATCCAAAGTGGAAAAATCTCTGATATTTTTTATCATCAAAATATGAACTTTAAAAACTCCTTTATAAACCAAGGCCTTAGAGCCTCAACCGAACGTTTGTTAAGTAATCAATATCTGAAAATTAAGAAAATCATACAAGAAAAATTTCATATAGAAAACTATAGAAACAATTTAAATAAATCACTTGAAAACCTAAAAGTTGATTTAGTAATAAAAATTGATGAAAAATATAAACTTGTAAATGATTTTTCCAAACCTTAATTTAAAGAATATTTACCTCAATCTGAAAATCTAAAATTAAAATTAATTAAAATATTTACCTATAATGAAAAGATTGTACCCCACTTAAATATTGTTTGGCACTCAGCTTTTTTCCAAAAGAAAATAATATTGTTTGGAAAACGATTATTGGTAATATAACTACTCCCATTCTAGCTAGCAAATTATTTAATTTAAGCGAAAAATGTCCCTTCTGTGAAAAAGCAATTTAACATATATATTTCGATAGTGATATAACACAACGGTTTTTAATGGATTTCGAAAATTTTATCAAACGTTTTAAACCCAATTTTAATTTTTTAAATAAACTGTAATGATTTTATTTTATTTAAAAATTCCAAATGTAACAGTAATTTTAATGTTAATCTATCATTCAAAATTAGCAATATATTGCAATTGTCAATCCAGAATGAATGTGAAAGATCAAGATTTTATGGTTTCGCTAAAAACGTATTTCAATAAAAAGCTACTGGTGTTCTGCCTGACAGAATACGAATTCTACAAAGAAAAGGGAAAAATTATTTCCAACAATTGTTAAACTCAGGAATATGCCAATTGCCAGAGAGTTATCTTGTTCTAAAGATGCAATTGTAATTCGAATGCAAATTTTAGCCGGTTAAATCCGGTGGTCTGTTTGTTCGCTTTGCCAATTTTACTGACTACTGTTTGAAGATAAATAAATGCTTAACTGCTTGTTCAGGAAGGTTTAAATTAAATAAATAAAATTAGTAAAAAAAATTAATAAAATAAAATTAAAAAATAATTGCCAAATAACTCCGAAAATCAGTTCCGTGATTATATTTGCGAAATTGCGAATTGTTGTAGATACATATGTTATGTTACTTATGTACCGACCTATTCTGACCCTTCTATTCACCTCGTTCCGCTATCGACAATAATCGGCTTATCTCTTCTGGGCTCTTTCGGGTCCACTACACTACAAATTTAAATGGTCGCAAAAAGTAAAAATATAAAGAGTCCAGATTAAAGCATAGCGCTGTGCGGCGCCACTGAATTTTTTTGGTCCGCCGCGTCTAAAGGGTTTGGATTTTTTATAGATTAAAAAAAAAGGGGGGAATTTTATCCCTTGGCGTTGTTGCCGACGAAAAAAATGGACGGTGCCGATAATTTTTGAAAAAACGGTGCAACGCACCTCCGCCGACCCAAATCAAATCGGCGTTAAGCTCCAGTCGAGATCTTAATATCAGTTTAAGCTCTTTTTTATCGTTCTAAATATAAAACATTAACCTAGGTATATATATTTTAATGATTTTTTCTCTCTAAATGATACCTGCTTTTCGGACATCATAAACTTGTTAATTATAATTTACTAGCTGAAATGTCCGGCCTTCGGCAAAAGGGTTGTATTGGGAAAAACAAAATCAAAGTTATTGAGATTTCGTTACGACTTCAGTGACATCTATATTTTAACATCGTGTCTTCCCAGCGGGTTTTTAGGTCAACTTGCAGAAACTAAGATTGTTTTATCGATTTGAACTGCGGCTTATCCAAAAATTTAAATAATTTTGAATTCTTTTTTTGAGTAGTTTATCAAATAATTAAAAAAAAAGATTTTGTACTTTGTATTTATGGCAGTTTTACAAAGCAAAAACGCATTATTGGGTTTTGGAATAGAAAATTATAAAATGCTTTGATTTCCCGAGTAAGATTTTTATGAAATTTTATTTGTTTTGGCTTTCACATTGATATGCAAAAAATCGGCATTCAACCGAATAGAGTAGAAATAGAAATAAATAACGATCGTAGGTCTGCCTTATACATTTTCCTGCCTCGTAGAAAATCGCATCTCCTGTATCCACCTTGCCGTCTCGTATACACTTTCTCGCCTCGTAAACACCTTCCCGTTAAATATACACCTTCCCGTCTAGTATACACCTTCCCGCCTAAAAAACACCTTCCTGCTCTGTGTATACCTACCTCTGTGAATAATTTTGGCCGAAACGGCGTTCCATAGTGAACCAAATTTTACGGGTGATTATCAATCAATTTTAATGAATTGTTTGCTTTTTTTATACTTATGGATGCTTGATATTACATAAAAAAAATTCGAAACATTCGTTACCTTCCTATTTAATATATTTTGCAAATTTACTTTTATACCAAAACTTTTGTATCACCAAGTTTTAATAGTTTTGTTTTTTCCAAAATGAACATTTACCCATTTTCTATTTAACATTTTATCAATTGACTTTAACGGTTTCTTTGCTCAACTTCAGTCAAAGGGTTTTAAAATATATAAATTTTGATCGGAATAATATGTTTATCAATTAATGATAAGGTGACGAAAGTTTACTAGAATTATTTTCAAACATCTATGAATGAAAATGAAGTATACTTTTTTTTTAAATTGTTCCCAAAAGGTTATCTCTTGATATCATCTACATGTATAATTATTATCTGGTCCCTTTAATGTGCCCTTTGTTTTAATATATATTTTAGAACTAATTGTTTCTACGAAAGCAGGGGCCTAAAGATTAAAGATGGCTTACAATTTTTAAATAGTCGTAATTAAAGAAATTTTAAAGAAATTCTAAGCACGTCTAAAAATTTTGGTTTGAGACTTATAGAATAAGCATAATTGTCATTTGACCTATGACTGTAATAATGAGATGACGCGAATTCTCTAGAGTCTGTACCTTTATAAGTATTGAGTACGCGTACTCAGAGTACAGGCCATCTGAAAATTGGTTAGCCCTCGATTTCTACATCCGGCAATATGATCTACAACTTTCTAATTGATACTTTTGTTTGGCTTCTGCGAAAATTTGTCTCATTTTGCTCAAGTTAACAAATAACAGAGTTCTCTTACCATTATCTAGAAAATGTAAATTGAATTGGTTTTAAGAAAAATAACCTGGTCGAGCATAAGGTAAGCGGTTTATGTCACCCAAGGAGGAAGGTGCTGGTGATTTGGCCTACTCAACCTAAACTTGAGAAGGATTAGGGAAGACACTGAGTATAACCGTAACTAAAAGTACGCCAAATGTTTGTGCCAGTGTCATAATTAAACCAAGTTGATCTTCTAATGGCGAAATTACGAAGGATATAATAGAAAATGATTCCATATGTTGTGCAGAATAAAAGCCTAAGGCATACGAACACCAAAATCCAACCCTGGTTAGCTGATGTAAAGTGTATTGTTACAGATTTAAACGGCCCTTAATGCCCGGAAAGGTAATCACAATACGGTTAAAGCTGTACATCGATTAAGGGTGGCCCTTTTTTATTTTAAGTAGCAGAGTTATATTTATATAACCGAAACTAAGATAACAGAAAATTAAAAGGTGTTTTCAAAATACTCATTAAGCTTCGACAGCGCCCTCTACTGGAATATTGAGGCGTGACTTCTAGGCAACGTTAGATTTGGTCCCAATATCGACCTTCTTGGCACGACGCTTTTACTTGAACGTTCTGCGCAATGTAATAAAGTAACGTGAAAGATAAATAACATGCTAGGCGATGTTTTACCTTTACGGTAATCGTTATTAAGCTTGGTTTCACAACAATGTTCAGTAGTGCTTTATGAAAACATCACCAATTCAAAAGCTAAACATTGCAAGAAGTGTGACGCCTCCGGGTTCCTGTTTTAATAGTGTTCAGTTTTTCAATATAACCAAGATTCATATTTAAGAACAATAATTATTGTGAATTTCAGCGGTTCTCGCTATCTACCTCACCACCTTCTTAAAAGTCCTAAAATATCTTTAAATCTTTTAACACGTTGAAACATAAGTAGATGGCGTGTAATTTATTTGCTTTCCCCTTCACTAAACGATCAAAATCTTGACCATCTTTTTAACAAGACCGAATTTTACAACGGCTAACATCTCCCAGTGCGCATATTTCAATAAGTAATAAAATAAACATATTTTCATACTTCTGGTACGTTACTTTTGATAATTTTCAAAATTGTATATTTGGATTAAAAGTAAAAACTCCGCATATATTAAATTTGGTTATAAGGTCGATATTTTATCTTGGAGCGAGATACTGCAATTACTGTGTATTGGGTGTGCTTAAAAACGGTGCCGGCAGTAGAGGCGTACGATAAATACACTCGAAACCAAACGTGCTTTCAATTTTCAAGCTATTAGTATATCGAAATTATTTTGAACTGAAATTTTAACAGTAGTATAGACTCATCAGTATTAAGTTGAATAACCCGGCCACCTGAATTAATGGCTTCAAAAGTCGCTTGATGACTTAGGCCTAAAGCCCCATTTTCATGCTCGCTGGTAGCGGATAAAAATCGTAAAAATTCGCTTCCGCCACTCGCAAGCGTGAAAATTAAGCTAAAATATCTGTTTGAAACAGATCGACGCGGAAAGTGAAAAAGTGTATAGCTGAAGCGGATTTTGACGATTTTTACCCACTACCAGCGAGCATGAAAATGGGGCTTAAGGTGGTGCCTTGGGTATTAGCCTAGCGGATTATTATTATTATTATTATTATTATTATTATTATTATTATTATATTCAGTATTAAGAAACACTTCTTTAATTAATTAAAAAAAATAATAAATCAATTAACTTACTTACCCGAGGTGTTACACACCGATTTTGTTCAAACTCGGGGGATTGGTAGACCTTCATGTAACTTGAAAAATCCCAAAAGGAATTTATTCAATGGGTAACGGTTTTGCCATGGCAACGAAAAATGTTTTGACAACTTAAAATGAAATTTTCCCATTGAAAATAACATGGGATTTTGACCGATTCCAAGGGTCCCCCCTGTGAAACATTTTACAAAATTAAAAATTTGAAATACCCAAATTATATAAAAAAAAATTATAAAAATTGACGAAAAAAATCAAAATTGGTCACATTTTTATCAATTTTTTAAATTTATTTTACAGGGAAATCGGTCAAAATCCCATGTTATTTTATGTTGTCAAAAACATTTTTCGTTGCCATGGCAAACCCGTTGCCCATTGAATAAAATCCCTTTAGGATTTTTCAAGTTACATGAAGGTCTACCAATCCCCCGAGTTTGAACAAAATCGGTGTGTAACACCTCGGGTAGTCTCCTTGTTAGTTTAGTAGGCCTATAGCTTTATTTATACTCGCACTTGATTACTCAAACTTTTTAGGGAATAATAGCTTTCTGAATTGCGATATGGTAGAAAGTCAATACCGAAAACTCTACGAAAATCAGTTCTTCAAATATAGGTAATTTTAGAAAAACAAAATCATAGAAATAAAATAATTGAAGATTTTTATTAAAATGTTTGAAATAACTACAATTCTTGAGAAATTAAAGAAAATACAAATTAAAACAATTTGCATTCTATTAAATATAAACAGATTTGTACCGGAAAAAAAGCTCATTGTGGCAGTTCTGGAGGTAAGTTCATTTATTCAAATTATTTTAAGTAAAAATATGTAAATGCTAAAATAGCAACAAAACATTTTTTTCAAGGAATCGATTTGGTGCCAGGTGAATTGAAAAAAAAAATTGTATTCGCTGTACACGTTTATGAGATTTTCGTGTTGCTAAATTATTTAACTTTTAAAATAGTTTTAAAATTCTGTTCGCTAAATTAAATCGCTTACGTTTAGTTCTTAATTTCGGTAGTTTTTAATTAGCTTTTTCAACAGATTAAAAGTAACAGAAATGTGCATTAAAAATATGAAACCTGATAGCAAACTAATAATATCACCTAGCTTTGGGAACGATGAAATATTTCTTTTAATATATGCAACCTGATTGAAAACTAACAATATCATTTAACTATTTATTAAAATTTTAATAATTATAAAACCAAAACCCGAAAAAATTATTCTGATATTAAAATTCAATTCTGGATTGTCTGAACGATATTTAATAATACACTGTTTAAAAATCAAATGTAAATTGTTACTTAAAATATGACCTGAAACAAAATTCTTAATGTAAATTGAATCAAAAAATGACCAGATTTTATTAAAAAAAAACATTTTGATCACATTTTTACGTACCAAATCGGGAATTTTATTTTATAAAAATGAAATCAAAAAAATAATTTTTAAAAATGTGATCAAATAATATTTTTAAAATTGAATTGAATCAGAACTAAATTATTCGTCATCTCAAACTTAAGGTGACACCCTGCGAATGATTAGTTGCGATTAGATCTGATAGATGGAACATTGGGTCAGCACTTATATACCGGTGCACCTGGGATAAAAATAATCGTATATCACCGGTAGTCTCATCATCGTGCCCTTCGACTGCGTCCACAGCCCGGACATGTCACCAAACAGCCAGGGACAACAAGATAGCCCTACTGGTATTCCGCACCCTGAATTCACGGCAAAGCCACCAATTATTTCACACCGTGATCAGTTAAGGGCCATCCGCCAGAGGAAATAAAAACTTACTCTTTTCTGGTGGGTGGGGGGGACTATGATCTGGCCTTCGGTTCCAATGACAAATTCTAAGAAAACATTCCAATATGTTTTTAAAAATTAATAGTTTTAGAAATACTTGGCGTTTGGAAGCGCCTTCAGCAGAGCGAATTTAAAATAGAATAATTGATAACGCTCAATATCGTATCAAAACGGAGAAATCCGGGTGTAATAAATATTCGTGGGAGACATTCCATCCAGGCCATTGACTTGGCTGCGCTGCTGTTCTTCCTTCGAGATTATCAATTAAAATTATTATCGGCCACTCTAGTACTCGACTTATTAATAGTGGGTCTTGATATTCTGGAACAAAATAATGCCTTTCATTTAATTAAATAATTAAAATTAATTCAAAATCATGAAGCAATTTACTTTTCCAAAAACAAAGTGATATAACAGACCATAAGTATTTATTAAATTTCAGTTAATTTGGGATTGAGATAATAAGAAGTACATATTCTAAGAAAAACTTGACGTTATTAGAAATTTAATTTAACCATATTTTAAAATTTTGGAATTAAGAAGTTAAATTAATAAAAAATCATGAAGCTATAAGCCTACGCAATTACAGAATTATATATCAGACCATAAATATTTATTCTTTTACTTTAAAATGTTTTAGGGCTGAAAAAATTACACTTCACTATAAGAAAATTTTCAGCTTAGAAGTTTTTGTAACCCATGTCTTTGAAATTTTAACTTAAACATTTATTCAAATCACGAAGAAGTTAGCTTTTACCGTACCAGAACAATATAACAGACAATAAATATTTATTCCGCTTTTGTTTATTGACTTTGGGATCCTACAGAAAAACTTCTCGATACCGTTAATTTTATCAAACAATGTCTTACGTAGTTTGGAGTTTACTATTAAATTATTTCTAAATCATGTTACAATTAGGTTTCTCAGTAACATAATGATTTTTCCCTATGCTTCAGTTAATAAAAAGGACAAGGCTTAAATTCTAATCAAGGAAAATATGATATTTATTTTAAATTTAATGCTGAAGGTAATGAAGCACATGTTGAACCGGAAAGAGAAGAGAACCAGAATCAACCTCGACGGTCAACTCGCGTCAACAAATGACATTTTCCAGAAAGATTGATTAACGTCATGATGACGAAACAAGAGCTTGAAAAGGACGAAGACCCTCGTACCTTGGAAGAAGCACTCGCGATTCCTCAAAAGGACGATTGGAAGAATTCTTCAAACTAAACGAAGAAATGTGGACCTGGACTCATCGGTGTATACAACTAAAAAGGATGCAAAAGGAAAAGCCATCAGGTATAAGACGAGCAAATTTGAAGCAGATTTCGATGATGTCTTTGTACCAGTTGGAAAGCATCCAACAATTCGTACGCTATTAACGAAAGTGGGATATGAAATTTAAAGGTGTGACAACTCGATATGAAGACCGCGTTTTTTAAAGGCAAACGTGAAATAGCCTTAGGGTTTCGAAACCAAAGAAACAGCGCATTATGTGTATCCCCTGAGATGTAGTCTCTACGGACTAAAACAAGCGGCGCGTGTTTGGATAGAACGCATAAACAAAGTTCTCGAAGATAACGGGTTTCAGAGAGGGTAGGCTGAGAAATGTATCTAAGTGAAAAGGGTAAAAGATAAGTGGTTGCTGGGGACGCAAATCTTACAGACAGCATGTTCAATTTTCTGGAAGAGGAGATATAAGTATATTCTTCGGAATCGAAATGGAACGCAACATGTACGGAATATATCACGTTAGCCAGTCTAGCTACATAACCGCGAATTCCAAAACGCTTTGTAATGGAAGAAGCGAAGGTTGCGAAAACGTATTGGAGAAATGACTGAAAAATCAACCGAAGATGACTTTGAAATGGAAAAGAAAGAGCTATATCGCCAAGACATTGGTTGTCTCCTTTATGTAGCCACATGCACCTGACCGGACATTGCTGCTAGCGTATAAATTAAGAGTAGGAGTATCCCAACTCCTAGCCTAATGGAGTGGACTGCGGTCAAGCTAAAACTTGGGAGTCCTGAAATATAATCAAACATCTTAACCGGATCAAATACATGATACGTCTTTCAATGACATGGAGGACGGATTAGTTGCCCTAGTTGTAAGCAACCAAACGTGGCACTTTCCTCAACGGAAGCCACGTACGTGACTAACGCGGATAAGTGCAGGGAAGCACGCTGGCTTGAAAATCTGTTAAAATAGAGAAACATCGCTACGACAATCTTTGAAGATAATCTAAGTTGTCTTAAAATGGTCAAAAACGAAATCGTCATGAAAATAAATAAGCACATTGCTAAAAGCAATTTCGTGAAAGAATGACGAAATTTGTTTGATTTTAAATTCCGTCCAAATGAAATTATGTTCGCGGATTTACTGACCAAATCACTAAAAACTGATTTCACTGATAGGACTGAACTAACAATTGCAGAAATGTATAACTTTGAGAGAGTGTAAAGAAATACAAAGTTTAACTTACGCGCTTGAGGTTATTATAATAGATGGCATCTAGGAGCAACAAACACAAGGGTTGTGTACGAGTTTCATTGGACGAGCGTCAAGAGCCTTTACGCTGCACGTTTTACGGGCAGGGGGAAGACAATTTCCGAATTTTCCCCTTCTGACGGCAGCAGGCGCTAAAGCGTCTAGCCAATGAAAAATCGGCCAGTTTTAATTAATTGGAGTCGAGAATAGGGTTTAGCGTCGGTACAGCAGCGCCACCGCAACATCGCACTGTTCTCGTAATATCTATATTAAAAAGAGGGCTTGGTACGTTGGTCGTCGTCGTCGTCCGAGCTTTCAGGAATGTTTGCTTAGTCTGTCACGAAGCCAAAGGCGGGGCGGCGAGAAAGCGCCAGCGCGGGACCGAGAGAGAAGCTGCTGGCCTTCGCTTCGTTACTGAGGTGGTTCGACTATCTATTTTCTCCAAATTGTCGCCCCTGAGAGTTGGGCCGTGTTTGTCCCAACACGCAAGACACCCGATATTCCACCGCGAATTTCGGAGGGGGGAAGAGGGGAGTTTCGGGGTCGTTCCGATTTGAAAGCAGCGTTGCCAGATAACCAAAACCCAATTATAGACCCAAGGACTAACAATTATAGATATCCAGTCCAAATTATAGGACATATTGTATTTGGAGGTAATTTCCATTTTGCATCGGATATCCCACTGATCTTTGATAACATTTCTGTTTTAAATAAACCCATTGAAGTATGGTAAAATAAAACTTTTTACATAAAAAAACTGAAAGATTATAAAAACACAGTTATCCATCGCATTTGTCAGCTGCGAGCCGAGATATTCTTGGACGGTTAACGCTCTCAGTAAGACATTTTCAATTTATAGGCTTTATAGGTCATCAATATCGAAAAGTCGGAAAAACGTCCTATCTAATACACTGTTAAAATTATAGGACACCGAAAATGGAAATTATCGCATGGGACCAAAGGGAGTGAGCCTTACTGCGGTGGTTCGACTATTGAGAAAAGGGTTCCACCGTAATTATCACATGGGGAAAAGGGGGAGGTGGGTACCACGGTTATTATCACATGGGAAAAAGGGGAAGGTGGGTACCACTGTAATTATCACATGGGAAAAAGGGGAAGTTGGGTACCACGATAATTATCACATGGGAAAAAGGGGAAGGTGGGTACCCCAGTTATTATCACATTGGGAAAAGGGGGAGGAAGGGCCTTACTGGGGTGGTTCTACTTTAGGGAAAAGGGCACCATGGAAAATCTCGCATGGGGAAAGGGGGAGGGGGCCTTACTGCGGTTGTTCGACTATGCGGGAACGGGTCGCACGGAAATTATCCCATGGGAAAAAGGGGTTGGGGGCCGTACTGGGGTGGAGTGCCTCGAAACACACAACTAGCTGAGGGCCACCTGGAATTAAAGTTTACGCAATCAGGTAAGATGTTAAATAAAACAGGCGCTCTCGAGTCCTGTCTCTCCATAGACAGTATATATCCCTTAGGGATTTATACTCTCTATGGTCTCTCCTCTGCACCTTGGGAAATACAAAAATTGCGTGTTTTGCACGACCTTTATCTTGCAACCTACGATTTCTTCAGTTGGTTTCGCGCCACGGCTTTGCCCAGGTAGTTAAATAGTAAATACGTTTTGAATTATTTGACAGTGTTTGTAGGCCTATTAATTTTATTTGGAATTAAAGTTTACGCAATCAGGTAAGATGTTAAAGAATAATCTAAGATCGTTTAAAAATTTATCACTGAGGCTTCTAACTTTCTATGATTCCTTTATTTAATAGACTTAATTTTTAAAATGTTGATATCTAAATGATCACTCAATTAGGTCTGATGTTCAAAATTTATATCTTACAAAGTTATCACTACTGAGCCTTCTAATTTTTAGCCTTCTAATTTTTAATGAATACACGTTATTTTTGTTACACTAGGTTTAACAAAAAATATATCTGATTATCTTTAGATCAGATGTTTAAAATTTATTAAACAAAAAACAGTTATGACTGAGGTTTCTAGCTTTCTACGACTACATGTTTTGTTATACGAAACTTAATAAAATATAATTTACACAAAAGTGAACTTAAATATTTAAACAATAAGTGAAAGATTTTGTAAAATCTTAGGTACTGTTAATAGGTTAGAGACTAGAGAACGGGAAAATTCATCATTCATAATTGTTGAGATAACGTAGGACTCGAGTTCGCGTTGAGAGAGAAGTTTAGACCAAGGCAAACAAGGGAGTATGTATTGTTTTTGAATTTTAAATATTTTACGTTTTTAGTTAGTGTCTGTAAGCGAGTCTGTAAGGGATTTGATTTCCATACAGGATGGAAAGAGGTTTGGGCTAGCGGGAGAGGGATCGAATATAAATGAGGGGTAATCGGGCGGAAGAAAAAATTACTTACCAAGTGTCAGAAAAATTGAACTCTACAACCGGGAAATTTTAATTTAGCGAAAATATTATCGAATTTTCCACGGTTTTAACGCATTTGACCATAATTATCCACATCTGATTCGAGTTAAGTTCGTACCGCTTTTTTCTAGTCCCGAATAAAACAAATTTGTTTTATCTAGAATCCAAATATTGCGATTCGGTCTAGTATTTATGTTCTGATTTTGAATAAAAACGTTTTATTTAATTATCATGTATTTGGATTCAATGGATTCTTTTTTTTCAGTGAGAAACTGAGAATAGTTATGTAAAATTTTATTTCTTTTAATTACCTAAAATTTACAAAACTTTGATCCCCCGTGGAAATTCTCACCCAAAAAGAGAAACAATAACAAAAAATTATATCTGGAGGGTTCTTGTCTTTGAAAAAAAAATTGGCTTTTTTTCAACACTGTGGGTAGACTTGGAATTTTATCGGTTTGCCCCCCCCCCCTGAAATAAAGACCTTCATACGCCCCTGCACACCGATAAAACTTTTAACTGCTACCTCTATCAAAGGCTCGTTTATTATATTATTCTTAGGTAAATAAAAATAAAAATGTTTGCGACCATTTTAAAATGAACTAAAGTGATGATTAGACTGTAAATAATTAAAAAACAAAATTTGGTTTTAACTTTGAGTTTGGATAAAATAATCATCCATTGATTTACTTAAGTCCTATTTAGAATTTTGATAACTCTTATTATAAAACTTTAGGGTTTGTACAAAATATATTTTGATGGCATTCTATTCGACTTTAACAATATTTTCTCATTTTGAATGTACATGTAAAATTGAGTTCGAGCCATCAAAATATGATAACCATTTATGTAATCTTTTAATGAGCCTCTAATCGTTGTTCGTTATAGTTATGCGAATAACCAAAAATTAATAATTCACTTTACATTTCCTAAACCCCAATTGAATTTGTTATTAAATTAATTGCTTTTAAAATGAAATTTTTTAAATAATTTTCTACAAATATATATTTTAAATATTTAACGGAATTTATGGATTGAAACATTTTTACAACCATTGGTTATTTAATAATTACCACTCCGAGAATCTTATGTTCCCTAGGAGAGGTTTTACAAATACCGTGTCTGTCTGTTTGGCGGCGGTAACGCCTTCGCAGTATCGGGGCATCCGCAGTTTTGGAAATTGGGGAAAAGATGTTCTCCAAAAACCGTTCTTTCTTCCATTGGGTATAGTATGCGTTTACGTGCAATCTGGATTTGTATAAGCCCTTCATTTTATTTTACTTCTCTTTGGCTAGTTATATCTGGTAGATATATTTTTTAGAGTAATAATAATATACTTAAGAGCCATTAAAAATGTTAACTAAACTTTAATTATATAATTCATATTAAGTAGCATTTCATGAAATAATTGACAAATTTTAATTGCTAAATTCAATTAAAGTGTAAATAATGACCAAAAATACATAATCAAAATATTGAAACCAATTGCGATTAAGTTTTTGAAAAGGAATATTTTATCAAATATTTTGAAAAATAATATGGGATCAAATATTTCAATAAGGAAGGTTAGATTAAATAATTGATTGGGGAAAATTGAATCGAATATTTGATAAATGAGTATTGTCTAAAACTTGGAACAAACGGTAATCAAATATATTTTTGATCGGAATTTGATTAGGAAATTTTCCTTAGGGCGAGAAATCTCACAAAGTTTTTTTTGAAAATCTAGAAATTATTGTAAGTAGTCGAAACTTTGTGTTTTTCATAAATGTATTTAGAGAAATGACTAAGCTATGGTTTGGAAAAACCACAATACTAATTATGTAATGGCTTTAAAAGTCGCTTGATGACTTAGGCCTAGGGTGAAGCCTTGGGTATTAGCCAGCTGATAAGAGGTACCATGAAAATTTCTTCCAATTCAACGATTTCACTTAATAAATCTAACGGTAATTTTTTAAAGCAATCCTATTTTTCATTGAAGGTTCCCATAGACTTGCATGTTATAAATTTTGCCATCCGGTATTTCGCACTCGTAAAAAAAATTAAAAAAAGTTAGGTTTCGACAGAAAAAAATGGTTTGGCTCAACCTAAATGTATCCGAAAGGTCATTTTATTTGATTTTATTTTGTAATTTTCCGTCCTAAATTCTCAACTCGGTAGGATGTTTCTAAAAATTAAGGGGTGCTTGAATAGTTACACGAAAGATATCAAGTTAACTTGACGGATTTTTTTTTATATATCGAACTAATCTTAAAGGCCTACTGAAAATCATAACTTTTGAATTAATCGTTTAAAATTATATTATTATTTTTATTCTTTCTGCAAGGAAATGAAACTGAAACCCAATTTACATGAAATATTTAAGGATGCTAAGGATTTCATCAAAAGGATACATAATGTTAGGTAAATAACATTTCAAAACTAGAGCTTTTTGGCGAAACATATTAACAAAGAATTTTCTAGTCATAGTAGATTCTACAAATTATCCCCTAAAAGGTTTATTGTTTTAATGAGATGATTTAATATATATTTACAGATTTGGGGCCAAATGATCGAACGCCATTTGATCGACTCCTTTTTTTGGTGTTTTAAAAAAATGATGAAAAGACCTAGTGTTTTCCGTTTGTCGGGTTCCAGCCAAATTGTGCGCCTTTTTGGGAATTTTATCGTAAAATATTTGAAACAACTTTTGTATGAAATTAGTGTCATATTCCGGAAAAAATATTGACAATATGGAAAATACTTAATTATCAGGTGTCGTCGAAATTTAATCTACCGGTCTGAAGACTAAAGTGCTTTATCGTTCTATAGCAAGATTTGTTATGCATATAAGAATGTTTTCTATTGTGATTAATAGTTTCTATCGGCCTTTCAGCTAAGATTCATAGTCATATCTACAATCTACAATTTGCAGAACATGATTTAAGCCTTAACTAACCTAAACCTAAACTAACCTACCCTAAGCTAACCTAACCCAACCTTAACCTAGCCTAACCTTGGCTAACCATACCTAACCTAAACCTAACCTAAACTTAACCTAACCTAACCTAACCCTACTTTAATCTACCCTAACCTAACCTAACCCGACACCTAGGAACACCTTATAATTGAAGCAGAACCAGTTAACTAAAATTTCACCTGGAATCGTACCTGTTGACATCGTATTCAACTGACATCATAACTAGTACAGTTAAACTCATTAGCTTGTAGTTCTAATGATGCAATATAAAAAATACCACGAAAAAAACTGAAAAAGTGTCGATCAACTGGCGTTCGATCATTTGGACTTTTACCATATTTACAAGTCTATTTATAACGCAGGAATTAATACAATGAAATAAGTTCCTTTAACCAAGATATACTTCTGTATATATATATATACATCTAAACATTTGGACTTTTACCATATTTACAAGTCTATTTATAACGCAGGAATTAATACAATGAAATAAGTTCCTTTAACCAAGATATACTTCTGTATATATATATACATCTATATATATATATATATATATACATAAATATACTTCTGCGCAAGTTTTTAAACTAGAGTGACTGAGAAAAATCATAACATATCAGGCAGAAACCGAGATGATATGATTTTTCTTAGTCAATTTGGTTTGTTAACTTGCGCAAAATTATTCCTAGATGAAGAAAACTTCTAAAATTATAATTAAAATAAATTTTTATTCGGTTTTTAAGTATAATTAAATTTTCACGAAATCGCAAATCAATTTTCGGATAAAATCGAAGGTTCCGTTATAAATAAAACAATGTATTTGACCATGATTTTAGCTGAAATAATATAGTTAGGGTGTTCTTATAATAATCATAATTATAGTGACCTGCTCCTCATTTAATCACAAACACCGATGCTTATAGAACTACTCTTTCAAAGCGCAAATTGAATCTTATGAATTTGAAATGCACCATCGTCAGCTGTTGCTGTGTCGTTTAAAACATAATAGACGGCATCGCCATTTAAAAACCACACTATATTTTATTTAGATTTCAATTAAGTGCGCCTTTTAAATAAATTGCTCCGAAATATAGAAAAGCATTATAACAATAAATTTAAGGCATTATAAGTCGCTAGATGACTTGGGCCTAAGGTGGTGCCTTGGGTATTAGCCTAGCCGATTATTATTATTATTATTTCACGATACGTATCTCGTTAATATATCTGATCTCTATTTTGGAAAACACGAAATTGCAACGGAATAGGGAGCTGAACTCATACGACAATACCACTGAAATAGAATAAGCTTCAACTCTGGTACTTTCTCAATTAAATTTATTTTTCAAGGCTTGGAAAGATAGCGACCAAAGATTTGTTCAACGTAAATTTCCGATAATATATGTTAATTGATTGGCAGCCATCGCAAATTAACGACACCTTTACTTAAACTGCTTGACTTTCTCCGGCAGCCAGTAGATTCGTGAACAGCGCCTTTGAAAATATCAGAATCAATTAAAAAAACACTGCTACGTCGCAAATGGGCCTTTACATATCCGGGACTTTAAATACACTTTGATAATCTTTTTGTATTCTCAAGGAACTTCACTAATGCACTACAAATAAATGAGGCACGAAATAAACTTTAAAAAGGATGTTTTAAGAATAAAAACAAGAGCAAAACACTAAAAACTAATATATGAAACTGAATAAACTCCCGTTTAAACATGATTTATTTTAACAAAGAAAATCGCACAATCTCTTAATTTTTACCTCTCTGAGGGGATTATGTTTGCTAGGAGGGGTTTATCAATCACCGTGTCTGTCTGTCTGTGGGTCTGTCCGCGCTGCGAACATGTACGCATTTTCGGGGCAAAGTGTAATCACTGCGTTCGCAGTGTATTGGAATGAAGGAAAAACCTTTTCCTAAAGCACCCTCTTTTTGTCATTGGGTGTAGTATTACTTTTTACAATTTGCGATAGTATCGAGCGCAATTTGAACCCGAGCCCTCCTGCAAAAAAGGCAAGCTTTTTTTCTACCACAGGACCATCGATACATGTTACGCTGCGCTGAAAATTAGAAACCCTTCCGAAGAGAGGTATATTTTGGCTTTCCAATTTGTTTCGAACACAGCTTTAGAAACTTCTCTCGGGGAATCTATTAAGACAACGTTTAAAATGGTAGACCTCTTTTCGGTCCTGTTCTGTTCCTCTAATTTTTGCAGCGGAGTTGAAAAGGAAAAGAAAATGACCTAAACTTACCTCGATCATCCGTTCACTATTTCGATTGACGTGGTCTTGACCCTACAGTCAGGTAAAAATATGATTGCTGCATTGTTACGCTTCCCCGGAGGCAGGTCAAAGGCTAGCGAACATGGAAATGGCTTAAAAAGACCTCTTTGAGCTGAACGAATATTGATGGTTATATCGTTTATCTCTTTTATTTTTAATGGTTCGAGAGGAATATTCCTTTCCGCTTACAGAGGCGAGAAAAGTTAGGTATATATCTGGGCATTCAAATACCTTACTTGTAAAGTATGGCACCATTGTTATATGAGAAAACACTACCGTGGAGGTTTCAATTTGAACCTCATGGAAGACAAGAATTTCAAGTTCTTTGAAATAAAGATATTAAATTAGTTTAGTTAGACATTAAAAATAATTTTTAAACCGCTTTAATTTTTTATCTTCATTAATTTATTAGCTATCAGCATAAATATTATCCAAATATCTGTAGTTACTCGGTGTTACTCTAGATTCATTTATAATAGTGTTTGACAATTTGTTTTTAGTGTTATTTCCAAATACATGGATTCTGTTCAAATGACAAAGTACTTCGGGGCCGACCCAGACGAATTTAAATCTCTAGAGGTAAGATGAAAAAAGTATACATGTAAGTAAGTCTCTGAATGATCGAATCTATTGTCTTTGTAGCCGAAAACAATACTGAAGTAGCGAAAGGCCCTTTTCCTTCACACATTCGCCTTAAATAGCAAAAAGGCGGCACCCAATGGTGGTCCATCTTTATATTTTCCTGCTCGATAATATTTTAGTTGGTGGTTAAAGCCAAGGACCGAACCGAGTCTCGGCCTCGACCATAGCGCGGGGGTGAGGGGGGGGGGGGGCAGGATCAAATATCTCGTACTCTCGAGTCTTAAGTCAAGACTAAAACTAACGAATTTTCGTGAATGACTACGTCAAAACTCGTGACGTAGTCATTTCCGAAAATTCGTTAGTTTTAGTTTTGTTTGAGAATCATTTCGTGGGAACAGTAGAAAAGCGAAAGCTCTCCCTTTTCCGAGAGTAAAAGCATTAAGAGTCGGTTGGCAATTTGTTTCCAAGTCTCCAGTGTGGGATTTTTTTGAGGATTGTTCAAATGATTCGGCAAAAGCGAATGGGAAAAGGACGCGCCTTTTGCCGAAAAACATTTGAATGCTACTTTTCCTTAATCACAATTTGAGGGCAATTTACTATATCAGTTTTAACTTGTCCAAATGAATTGGAGTCATAGAACATTTCAACGAAGACTGCGTAGACGATGATATAGAATTTTCAGATACGAATACCGATGATGAATATCTTTTTAAAATATTTGATATTAAAATATTATTTATTTATTTAACCATTGCATCAGCCTCGTTGCCAAGCCGAGCATTTTTAAACTCTCGAACTCGGCCTCGGCTCGAGGCAGTTTTTCGACCCTTGTTCCATCCTGGGTTAAAGCTCTTGCTATTGTAAATGTGGAAACTCCCATCGCAGCTACATGTAAATTCAATGAGTTCTTAATTGTATAAATGGACGTTTAAAATTAGGGAATACTTGGTATCAGTCCAAAATATTCGTCATTTACCCATATAAGTGCGTTTTAACGATTTCTGAAAATTATCGGCTTAAAATCTAAATACATGTTTCTTGAATTTAGTTCAATTCGGTTGGAATAATTTTTATAATAAGCACTCGTCAATTACGCTCAACGTTTATGGTTGCATCATGGATTAAACACTAAAGGATGTTCCACGGGCGAAAAAACACACAAATGCCCTGTCACGTCGCCACCTAGCGGCGCGAGTCCGAAAAACCGGGAATTTATTTTTTATCTCCGCTCTATACAGGGGCAAACAAACCCACGTGCTTTTAAATAAATAATGTTATCGAAAAAATAGCAGACGAATTCTAAATATCACGGTATAAAAGTTCCAAAAAATAACAGATGGCGCTATAAACTCGTATCCGGTGCCCCTGGATAGCAGAAAAACAAAAAATAACACCTAGCTAACGAGGACTTTGCTTTAGGAAGCTAGCCCGTGGAACATCCTTTAGTGTTAATCCATGGTTGCATCCAAAAAATTTAGTTTATCCAAGATTTTTACATATATCCAGGGAGCTTACGAAGTTGCGTACACATTATTATGATATTTCAATTTATTACTAAATACCTGCCTTTTGTGTTTTCCAACTATGAAACAGTGACCTGGAAAAGCTTTTCTGGAAACCGTCGCTGTCGCTGAATCCATTTTCGTGCTTTGGGGCCAAACTTTTGGTCATCATCTGTCCTTCGCGCCGTTATCGATAGAAAAATACAATGAAACAATCGAGCACTACGTTGAATAATTTTAGAAAATAAAATACACAATATTTTTTTTTATTTTAGCACTACATGTTTCGACGTGCACCCACCTGACGACGACGTGGGTGAACGTTGAAACATTTATTGTTAAAATTAAAGGCAAAAACGCACGTAAACTATTTAATCGATCACTAATTTCAACCTTGAGGTCGCTTGTCTTAGTGTTGAGCGTTAGGGGCAAACATCTTGTACACTGATCGGTCTTCACATCGTTTGTCATAGGTTATATTTAATACTGGCTGTCGCTAGCTCAAACTTTTGCTCTCGGGCCGCACTTCGTAACACAGATGTTTAGTATTGGTGGTATTTTACAACGTTAGGGACAGAAAGGAAAATTATACATAAATTGACTGGTATAGAGTACCCTCGCTATCGCTGCCTCAATTTTGGCCACAAAAGGGCTCTGAAACTGGCATTGGTTGGCGTTCACACCTAATAGCGATTGAAGGAAAATAAACTCCGAACGTTAATTTTTTGAAATTTAAAAATCATGCTTTATCAACGGATTATCCCCATCAAATTTATAGTAAGAAAAAGCAATAAAATGATGTGCCAAACTATTTTCAATCTACATCTTTTACACTTACTCCATTCGATGCATCACTACCGCCTTTTTGAGTAATAAATTACTGGTGTAAATTTAATTGTGCATTAACAGTACAGTTAAGTAATACTTTTTTTGTCTGTTAAAGGGGCGTAGCCCTGAAGTGGGAAGCGGGAACTGGGAACAACAACCTTTATTTGAGCTGTTTATATCCAAATTTCGACAATATTTGCCCTCGTTGAGTTTCGGGAACACTGAATCTTTTGCCAGGGCCCTCCCCCCGATTCAGGAAGCGTCCACCAGTACCTCTGCTTCGGCACGTTTTGTCGATAATAAAATAACGTACGAGTAAATCACTCGGATGTAGTTATATAAACACTAAAAGAAACGTCTTTCGATTAGTGATGACAGTCCTTAAAGGGCAACACCTGAATTTTAATTTCAATCGATTTCCGTGTGAGCTCGGAAAATAGTTCTAAAAAATCTATGAGTATAATAAGCAAGTTCTGCTACTACGAGGTACAAAGAAAATAGTCTTTTTTACTCAGAGTTTTTCCTCTGCACACAATGGTAATCGCACCTGCTGTGTGAATGATAAAGCGTCTGTTTACCAGACGAAAAACCAGAAGCACAGCGTTAGCCGAGTAGTGGCTCTATGGTAACATAAAAAATATTTTATAAATATTTAATTGTAAGAGAAAACTGAGTAATTTTTCCCCATTTTTCCTTTATTATAAATATTGGCCAACACTGTCTCTACTACAGAAGCTGTTGCTGATTGTTTTTATAAAAGTGATTGAAATGCTCCTATTTTGTTAAAATATAGCCAAATATCGGTCAGTGCGAGAAGTGTATTTACCTACTGAGCTAAGATAGAATTGAGGTCCTCCATATTTCTATCCTTATCGTTTCTAATAGCGGAGAATAATTAAGCATTCCGGTGATTATTTTTTCCAAAAGCCAACCACAGCTTAAAATTTCCAGTCGTTCTTTTTCAACAGCAGAGCACTTTGGGCCTGTCTTTTTTTAACAGCATAGTTTAGTTTAGCATTTCGGTTCTTTTTTTGAGCAGAGTACATTTCATATCATCTTTTTATATTGGGAAAGCACAGTTTAGTAATTAAGGACAAACTTTTCTTATAGCAATAGCATAGAATAATCATAAAATCTTCTATTTTCAAATTATTTTAAACCGTACGTCCATTTAATAAGCCTGTTAGTCGCTTTTACCATTTAACTTTCATTTGTAAAAACCACCAAAATAAAACATCGAAATAGCTTTTGGTGTAGCTGGGGCTGGTGTATATTTTCCGATTGTTTACTTTTTCCTTACATAAAAGTGAAAACATACTCTGTTTTAAATAAAGGAAATGCATATCGTTTTCGTTCCTGGTGAGCAGCACATATTTGGGAAGTCAGTGAGTTTGACCGCGCAGGGAGTGTTTTCATCGAGCAACACGTACATTCTATCTTCACCACCTTTGCTCTCAGTTTCATCAAGTTTATCTTTACTTCAAATGGACTTTGAGGTAAAAAGGTATCTTTTGACATATTTTATAGCACGCTATGACGTCACCCACGAAAAAAACATTTCTTTAATATATATATATATCTATTTATGGCGACTTCAATTTACCTAAAGTTATGTTGGATAACCTAGACAACTCCGCTTGTTCATACTACCAGAAAGAAAATTAATAATTTGCCAAATGCCAAAGGGAACATATGGGACCTGTGCCTAGTCAACAATAATAAGACAACTCCTAATTCTACGAGTCCTTTAGTTCCGGAAGATGTCGCTCATCATTCTCTCTGCGCGACATTCTTCGACCTACCTTTAAGTAACAATGTCAAACCGGATTTTAACTCCACCAATTACCTATTTCAAAGAGGCAATTATTTAGGATTTTATAAACACGTAGCTTCTATCGATTGGTTTCCCATCCTGAACTCTACTGATGTAACACAAGTGGTCGAGGATCTAACCAATAATTTCAGGGCCGCGATAGACTCGTTTGTTCCCAAGATAGAACCACCAAAATTTCAAAAGTCTGCCACTGAGTTTGCAAGTTGGTTTTCAACTGAAGCAAAAAACGCTCTGAAATGTAAAAAATACTAACACCGGAAATCGAAACGCCTTCCAACGCCGGAAAATATTGCAAATTTCAATTCACAACGTCGTTTAACGAAATTGCTTATACGCCGAGATAAAATATCGTATCAAGAGTCTATAACCCAATCTGTAGGGAAAGATTCGAGAAAAGTTTGGTCCTTTTTAAATAATACCAGGAATGATCGGAAGCCTTCAACTACGCTAATCAAGGACTCAAAAATGATAACCTACAAAACTGATATTGCTAAAGAATTTGCTAAGTCATTTTCGAATATCGCTAGTGATAACACACCGCCATTTAATTCCCCTAATGATAATTCACTGAATAAACCAAATAATTTCTTTACTTAGTTACAATTGAAAATGATGTCATCAAAGCCATTAATAAATTGAAGCCAACCACGACATAAGGCACTGATAAAATTCCTAACTTCATTATAAAAGGATGTAAATATATTCTCGTCGAACCGCTCGAATATACATTTAATTTTTCATACACAACTGGCGTTTTCCCCGAAAACTGGAAGTCAGCGGTCATCACTCCAATTTTTAATTAAAAGTGGTTTCAGTGGAAATCCCGCCAATTTTAGACACATCTCAGTTCTTAACTCTTTAAGTATGGTGTTCGACTTTGAAACGCAAGATCTATATTATAACTGGTTTAAATTACTCTTACCAGACACACAGCACGGTTTTGTTAAAGGGCGCTCGGTAGAATCAAATCTTTTACAAATTATATCCAACCGATCGATCATAACCGTGGGCAAGTCGATACTATATACGCGGACCTTTCCAAGGCCTTCGATAGAGTATCGCACCATCGATTGTTTTAAAAACTCGAATACTATGGCCTCTCAGGATCTTTGCTTTCTTGGTGTGAGAGCTACTTATCGGGTCGAATCAATTACTTAAAATGTAACCAAGAAATAACCAATGTTTTGTATGGCGTCATTTGTGGTATTCCGTAGGGGTCATCGCTAGGACCATTTTTTTAATATTTACACCTCATTTATTTATTATTTTATGCATTATTATGTATTTTTAACCATGTGCTATAAGTAGTTGGTACCTTGTACTGTTTTATAGCACAATAACATTAATTCAATTCAATATATATACGAATATATAGTTTATGGTCATCTGCCAGCTGTAGTAACTTCGAGTGTTTTAAAAGTGAAGTAATATCAGAGATGTATACGTTACAAAGGAATGGACCCAACGAAGATCCCTGAACGACTCCACATGTTGACGTCGTACGACACTGAAGTTATGTCGCCGTTGATTTTCACGAAATTTCAACGATTGCCTAGGTAGTCTTTAACGCACTTGAGCAGGCGTCCAGAGAGGCCTTGATGATTTAACTTTTGTGATAAGCCTAGGGTGGTCAATATAAATAGTATCGACCTGTCCCCGAGATGTCACTGGAGGTTCTACGTAATTGGAGAAATAGGCTAGGTTTGTTTCAACTGATTTAACGCGGACGAAGCCATGTGGCGTTTCCGGCAAAAATAACTTGAACCATTCGTAAAAGTGCTTGTTCATTATATAATTAAAGACCATAAGAGATATCGTGAGCTATGTTAGAGAAGCAGTTTGCGAGTTCTAGAGCGATGTCTTCATTACCGTCGAGTATTTTCCCATCGTTTAATAGGTTCAGAAACTGTCTAGACTTTTTCCTCTTCCTATTAACGAAGGACCAGAATTTCTTGCTATCGCGCAAAACCGCTGCAGATATAGAGCGCTCGTATTCAATTCTGTCTCTATGTAGTAAACTTTTCGTTAGGGTGCGCTGACGTGTGTTGTTTAGTCTATTTTCAGAAGAAGCGACACGCTTTAGTTTTCTATGCAAATATTTCTTGGTATTAAGGGCCTTTATTAGGTCGTAGGAAAACCAATCAGGGAAGAAAAGTTTATTTTTTCACTTGCTCATGGTCGAGTTCAGCGTTTTGGTTGGAACACACGTTTTAATGGCGTCTAATATTTGTGTAGATAAGATGTCGACAGCTTTGTTTACGTTTGTTTTAGCATAAAGGGGGTCCAGTCAATTGAATTCAGGTATTTATACAGGGTGTCTTCATTTGATCGGCCCAGGCATTTTTCTCAAATCCTATACCTTCTAGAAATTCTAGAGTTTTCAGTATGTACTCTCTCGGGGGAGATCGTTGTTATTTGTGAATTTCAGACAAATCGTGCAATTTTTCACGGATTTAGAATTTGTAGTTTTTGAACGCTAGGTGGTAGACGAAAAGTTTCAAAAAGTAAGTTGTAGAGCATACTCGAAAACCTTTAATGGAGTTGGTATGGTCAAAATCGTACATTTTGTCACTGAAATAATAGGTCATGAAAAATAACAAGTTGGTAATACCCAAATGTTTTTACGCCTCATGTTATTGCAATGATTGTCTGTGAAAAATGAACATGTTTTGAGCTAAATCCTTGTTTTACCTATAATAATAATAATAATAATAATAATAATCAGCTAGGCTAATACCCAAGGCACCACCTTAGGCCTAAGTCAAATTAAGTGTTAGAACAAGTGCAATTTTACAGGGAATTACAGTAGGACCCCGCACACGTTTTCTAGGGACAAAAAGGTGGTGTTTTTTATTAAACAAGAAAAAGTAGTTTTTAGGGTCTACAAAATGTCTAATTTATGCCAACTGAATTTCACTTTTGCACTTCTGATTCGTTTAAAATGTGAGTCCGTTTTAGTATTTAATTTAGTATGCAATCCGGTAAAAAAGTATGAATCTCCGAGCGGTTGCTGACTTCGAAGGAGACGGTAATGTGAATCCCAGATTCCGCGGACCTGGACGTCATAACACTAATATGGAAGACACAGTCATCGCCTACTTTGGCGCTTTTCCTCGAACAAGTATAAGAATGGCATGCTCCGATTTGGTCTTGTCAAAATATTATGTCTGTAGTGTCCTTAACCACCATAAATTTAACCCATTCCGTGCCACGCTCCACCAAGCACTTCACGATGGTGATCAGCGCTTTAGGTTGGATTTCGTTAACTGGTTCAGTACCATGGCAGATGCTAACGAAGATTTCCTCCATTTGATCATGGCGTCCGACGAGTGTTCCTTTGGAAGGGACGGCCCATTTAACCGCCAGAATAACCATATGTGTAAATCCTTATAAAAGTGCACTTGTTTTAACACTTTACAAATTAACTGTTAGAACAAGTGAAATTTTACTAAAACGGACCCACATTTTAAACGAATCATAAAAAAGGTTTCGGAAATTCAGTTGGCATAAATTAGACATTTTACAGACCCTAAAAACTCCTTTTTCTTGTTTAATAAAAAACACCAACATTTTGTCCCTAGAGAAAGTGTGCGGGGTCCTACTGTAATTCCTTATAAAATTACACTTAATCTAACACTTAATTTGTAAAGCAATGATTAGGCTCAAAACATGTTAATTTTTCACAGAAAATCATTACAATAACATGAGGCGTAAAAACATTTGGGTACTACCAACTAGTTATTTTTCATGACCTATTATTTCCGTGACAAAATGTACGATTTTGACCATACCAACTCCATTAAAGGTTGTCGAGTATGCTCTACAACTTACGCATTGAAACTTTTCGTGTACCGTCTAGCGTTCAAAAACTACAAATTCTGAAAACGTGAAAAATGTCATGATTTTTCTGAAATTCACAAATAACAACGATATATATATATATATATAATTTTTCTCTCTAACAGGTTGCCGTTTATCTCAGTTTCAGCATAATTATTATATCAATCATCATGATATTTTCGTCAATAGAATCAAACAAATGGATTTTGTACCTTTCGAGAACCAAATTTCAAGACCACCTCCAGACGGTTTGCTTGAACATTTGGGACCTGATATCTCTCATATTCTACGAACGTGAGCGACACTCTTTAAATATTTTATTATTCTAATTTTATAAAATCTGATTATCGTATCTTAATTAATTTGGGGGTTTAAACCATGCTTACGCATATATTTATCAATATGCTATATTGGGCGGCCGGACTAGTAAGGATATGGAAAAGTGGGTACTTGGAAAAGCGAGGAATGGCAATTAAGCCTGAATAGAATAAGCAATAAAACGATTAAAATCGAACTCCTTATGAAAATATCGTTCCGAAACATTATGTCCAAATAAGAAACATAATATAAATTTTAAATACAATTGAATATTGAAATTCTGGATTATATTATGTTATGTTTATAATTGAAAGGGCAAATAAGCAGAGGCTGTTTCCGTCGGAAAACGGAACACCGCGTAGACTATGTTTATAAACCGCTTTGCAACCGAGGGGTCGGACACTTGCCATTATTTTGTACGGGATTTCGGAGAGATTTTAGCGATTTTATCATGACTTTTTGAAGTGATTTTGGGATTTCAATGTTAATTTACCATAAAGAGAGTTCAAAGATTTTGTGATTTTAGACAAAGTGTACGGGATTTTGGTAAATGTCCGACCCTTCGTTTGCAACCGTCCTGAGGCCTTTGAAAAGCAATACAGGTAGTTCAAAACTAGTGAAAGATCTTTAAAACCTCTGCAAATTCAAAACAGAAGGAGTCGTTCGAAGTGTTTCAACCAGGGCCACCAGCTGTTATCAAACCCGGGCTCCTCTTGCTGCGAGGCTAAACACTCGGCTGAAGAAGGTCCACCGTTAAAAGTGGTTTAAATAAACCATTTCTTTGTTTTTTTTTGAAGTTGTATAATATGAAATGGAATACGAATAATTTTTCATAGTATTAGTTTGGTTAGATTTGTTTTGTATATACCTTTTTATTTGTTTATGTACTTTTACTTAAATTTTTGTTTTTTTTTAAATCATTCAAAATAATTCAAGATTTAAAACATAGCTTAAATCGAATTATCCAACGATGATTATTAAGGGATATTTTAGATCTAAAGATTTGTATTAATTCAAACATATTTTATTTATATTCTGGTGTTTTAGCCAAATTGGTTTAAAATAATTTATTATATTAGTCGATTATGAAAAATATCGGTGGTCACGTGATTGGGTTATTTTTACGTCATGTACTACCTAGTGGAAAATATAAAAATTGTCTCTTTTTTAAATTCGTCTGTTTAATCTTTGGCTAGTTGGGCTAGGCTTTGTAAAGTACAATGAGAGCTTTCTATTATTTCAATTAAAAAGTTTTTTAGTTTTTCGTTCTGCGAGAAGTTTGTCGTTAAATTAAGGTATATGATTTATGAAATGAAATTTTATTAAATTTCAATTCAAATTGATTTTACTTTTTTTTCAGCTTTAATTCCTTTCAACCATTGGAATTAGTACCAGTTCTTGTTTCAAGACATTTAAACGGTTCGTACAAAATAATATTTAAAACCTAATTTTAAGTGTGGCCATTTCTTTAACAGCCTTTAAAATGTCAATTAAAGAATATGGGGGCCACGAATGATACGTTCCTGGTTGTGAGAAGTCGTCATACAGGAATGAAAATTTACCATTCAGCTCATTCCCGAAAGATTAAAATCTCCGACAGGAATGGATCACAGCGTTAACTGCTAGCGTGCCTTGTTATTTTTACAACAAAGCCAAAGGATTGACTACGGTAGAGGTAGTCAATCATGCAGTTCCCGAGGTTGCCAATTATGTAGAAATTACTAATTAACCACAAAGTGGAAAAGCAATTCAGTCCGCCAATTTTGGAAGTAAACTGGAATTATTGAAAAATCTTCAAAAAAAATAAATCTGATCCAAATAAGAATGATACGTAATGAAAGATCGAAATAGAAGTAGTACAAGTTCTGAAAGTCGTTCATGGTCAACTCCCGCACGCACCGTTTAAGGCCCCAAATTTAAAAGAGTTAGTGGATATCATTTCCATTCCGATGGTCGTAGAAAGTTTGGTCAAAACGTGCCTTGTAATTTTTACAACAAATAAAAGAGAGATTGACTACCGTAGAAGTTGCTAATCAGTTCCCGAGGTTGCCAATTATGTAGAAATTCCTAATGAACCATCAAGTAGTGCTTTTAAGAAATAAGAAATACCATCTTCAAGTTATAGTTTGACGGAAAACCAAAAGCTCTCTCTTAAACAATTGAGACTCAAAAAAATATATTGAAATGCTTATTGGCATGTTAAATGTTTTGGGAAAGCCAACGAAAGAAAATGTTCGATTAAAGAAGCAAAATCAAAAACTGGAGAAGTGAGTACAAAAGTTCTCAAGATCCAAAAGATATCTATCTTGTGCAAATACGGAAAAATAAAATCTTAAATAGACAATTACTTCAATAGAAACTGCAAATAATTATTTAAAGGATCAAATTCGGTTGTTTAAAGAACGATAAAAAATCGCTGCGTACCATTACAATTTTATTATGGCTTTAGTTCAGAGGAAGAATTTACCTTTGTAAATGAATGTGTAGAACCCAATTTATCCCATTTAGCTTTTTATAGCTGTTCTGGGGGTTACAAAAGAAAAACTGAAAGAAAGAATTCATCAACTACAGGAAGGCCAATAAGCTTGGACTTTTCAGATCAACTTTTTCTAGTACTTTTTCGTTTAAATTCGGGTCACTTGAACAAGATTTGTTATACCGCTTTGGCATTGCCGTGTCCACGTTTTCAAACATATGCATAAGATGATTTGATTGGTTATATAAAAAGTTATCGCAACTTAACATTTGGCCATGTCGGAAATCTGTTGACATGGACATGCCAGAGGAATTTAATAGATGCCTCGTTGCTTTTTATACAAACCCTCCACGATTACACAGCTCAAAGCGAGATATTGCTAGTGTGCGGATACGTGTTAAACTTGTAATAAAGAGTGTTAAGAATTACCATTTGTTTAATGATGTATTTCTATATAGAATGAATGCGCAACTAACGAAAGTATGGAAGATTTGCGCGTTTCTTACAAATTTTTGCAATGATCCGCAGTTAATAGTTGTTAGTGAAAAATCTGTTTAATAAAATAAAAATGATTGTTAAAAGTTCATTAATTAACTTACAATTGTTAGTAGAACTTCGTAAAAAAATATTTTTTGAGGTACTTTAAAAATTTGCAATTAAATTAACCTCTGATAACTCTCAAATTCAATCCTTAACAATGTTCCAAAAATACGTTTTTTTTTCAAATACTGCGCATACCTTTGGTGAATAATGGTAAATGTAGTATTTTTTGGTAAATAGTAGTTTATATTATATTATAATATGTGAAATCCATAAAATCATTAAAAAAGGAATATAGCAACTTTACAATTTATTAAACGTTATTTTCATTACTCTACCAGTCTGTTTTAAATCTTAAAGGTTGAATCCCCTTGAATGTAGATTTAATTTTTAAATAGTATAAATAATTCATGGAAATATATTATTTAATATTATCTACCATCTATTATCACTTTTTCATTTTAAACCATACCATTGTTTACCACATAATTTACTACCTGTTATTGACCACATCGGATCCGTGATCTTTTAATTACAACAAGTTTCAACTCTGAATTTAAATGCTGCGTTGCAGTTTACCGTGGCAATAGGGTCGGAATTTTCGGGAAAGTAGAGCTTTCCTAAATCCCTCAAGGGGATTCTTACGGTGCAGTTTCCTGAGTCACAATCGAATACGCTTATATTGAATTTTGGCGCCCAAGTGACCCTTCTGATGAGGTACCTCTTACTTAGCTATTATTACTACTTTTGTGTATTTGCATTAAATTGATTTTTGAATACTTATCTTTGGTAATATCTTGTAAAATACTCCTTTGAGCTTGTTCATTCCTAAAAACCAAGACCCTAAATTGGGTGGAAAATAAAAATTTACTTATACCCAACTCTTCAGGAGATCGGTCTACTGATACGGAAAAGATCGTTTTACCCGTTGATCCAGTAACCCGTGGTAAAATGATTGGTAAAATATTTTAGAATTCAGTCACGAACATTTGTTATTTAATTATAAATTAAGTAATTTAAACAATTTTTCCCTTTACCAGAATTTATAAAAAAATAAAATTTGTTTCCCGAGTATATAAAAAATAAATAATTTATTTATAGCGTATAATTTTTTGACGAGACGTTTGTCATTGCGCTTCGTTTTGGGTTCGTGGATATTTGCAGTGACGTATTTGGTATCCGTCATGAGTTGCTTTCAGCAATCTGAATTTACCAATGAGGAATACCTCTCAATTGATTCAATGCCGGATCTAATTCAGTCGGGGAAAAAACCTCTAATGTTGCAAGACGGCTTTGTTATTCAACATTTTCAAAACCTAGTACGTTAATTATTTTAATATTCAATATTATTTGCAACATTGCATTCAAACAACTCTTAATATATTTGAGTAGGTTTTTGAACCGTAAGAAACTTCAACTGCCTGCACCTATAAAATAGTTTCAAAATATTATGTATTCTTAAGATATGGATATTCGATAGGAGCGCGTCAGTGGAAACAAATATAATTTCTAAATTTTAGGAAAAATTATTTAAATCCAAACCTTAAGCTTTATTGTGCGAATATTTTTATTAAATCGAATTATAACCGTATTTTTTACTTATACTATGAAACCATGTCCTTAAGAAAACAACGTTTAGATAATTTTACACTAAGAGGTGGTTTCAGCTTCATAGGAACTGGCTTATAAATAAAATAAATTACAAACCTTTTTCAGGCTAAAACTAATGAAGCTATTGCCGAGTGGCTTAAAATAATTGACAATGAAATTTTTTTTGAAATATACGATTTTGCGGATGTGGATTTGTACTTAAAGATCTTAATGAAAAAATACTCAATGATTATCGGACATCTTTATTTCAAACATGCGTTTGGCTTTTTCTTGTTTCTCAATAAAGATGGCATGAAAGTCTTCGAAGAGCATAACGGACTTTATTTTTCAAAAAATGTCATTAAAACCGATTTGTTAATGATGCCCTTGAACGCTAGCGCATTTGCGCACATGAAACGTTTTCAAGATAACTTAGGAATTGGGTAGTTATTCACTTTACTTTTATCTATATGTTTACATTAATTATTAGTTGGTTTCAACGCTTTGTCAATAGTATCACTGACAAATTCAACGAATTCTTTTAGTCACTTTTACTTATTAGACGTAGCAATATAGTGATGCACTCTAACAATTAGTTGGTCAAATTTCATAACTGGATTCACAAAGAATTAATAACGCAGCTTAATTGATAAAATTATATATCATTGGATAAGAATTTGATAAAATATGAATAAACAATACTACTAATTAAGTGAAAAATATTAAATTTGTAGTTAATATAAAAACATTTCGTCAGCACTTTAAAAAAATATTTATAAGATTTAGATTTTTCTGTCAAATTATATTTTAGCTTTCCAGACGATAAAATGTTTCAAGTTATAAGAAAGATCCAGTATTCATAGAGGATAATTACGGGACAAGCTATCCCTTCTAGGCAAAGGGAAGGCTTTGGATTTTCAGCTATTTTGGCCATGGAAATTTTATCTTTGCACTGGTGAAAAAACTTAGTATAATAACCGTTACTATTTTTATTTTAGGTTACTGGTTTTATTTGAAACGCAAGTTTTTAAATACCAAGATTTTCTAAACGAGTATTCCATAGAATACATCACTTGGAAGAAACCAATTAAAACAGCTACAGCGCTTAATTTATTATCTTTTAAAATCGCATTGTTTTTGTGGGCTTTTGGAATTGGATTCTCTGCTTGGTTGTGCTTCGTTGAGTTGGTTATTTCTTGTTTTAAAGAAAAATGAAATCTGTTAAATTAAGAGTATCCAATTCTTTTAGTCCAAAGGTACACGTACGTATTTAAAAAATCTTTCTATACTATCCACCAATTATGCTAAGCATAAAAATTTATCAACTTTCGCATCTTTTTAAGCCATTTTCTAAAACTTTAAACCCATTTTAGTTTAGTTTTTCATAAGTACATATTACACAGACAAATTGGAAAATTTGTAATAAACTTAAATACTGGATAAAGGGTATATTCCTTACTAAAAATTGTTGCAATTCTTATATAAAATTTCCCAATTGATCAACATATCAAACGTTAACACGGTTAATAATATTTCAATAGAAAATCATGTTTTTTTTTAAACTAAGCTAAACACTGATGTATTTCAATATTTATTTCATATTTGGTTTTTTTATGCAGGTTTTTTAAAAATTCGATGTCTTCATTATTATCAATAATATTATTGTACTTAATATTATGTAAAAATTTTATATACTTAAGGAAATTATAAATTATTGTGACATTTTAATAAAATATTTCATTTGAATCTAACAATTTTGAATTTCATGTTAAAATAGTAGAAATCTAAAAGATATTTTAAAATAACCATCATCATTTTCAAACCAATTTTTTTTATTCTACTGCGGTAAAAGTGTGATTTCTCACTATTTCAATGATGGCACTGCATCGCAATATAAAATTTGTATGAACTTGTTGAACCTCTGCAATCATGTGTTATATTTTCTCTTGGTTGCTGATTGAAATTACTTTGTAACTATCCACGGAAAAAAACCCAAGTGACGGTATAGGAGTTATAGTGAAGCGTTTGGTGGCAAAATTTTTAATCAAATAACTCCACTACAGTTGTCTCAATAGGCCGAACAAAACATTAGTGGAATATAGTTTATTTATGCTTCATGTGAGAAATCACACTGACCAACTCTCAGAACGACTTCGACAATCGATGGCACATGGTCACACCATAAATTGGTACCGCGGTCAAGTTCTGAACTTGATATGCACCAGTTAACCATGGATGAATTTAATACACGGGTTAAAGTGGCTGCAGTTCAAGATAGCGAATCTGCTATTTTATTCGATGTATTTCCATCAGCCAACATGTTTCAGCTGTTTACGACAAAGAGTGGTTTGTGGCATTTGTTTAAGAATAAAACTATGATGAAAATGATTATTTACTTAATTTCATGAAATTTGCATAATGTTACGTGCTATTGCAAAGTATTATAATTTGTAATTTATCAAAACCAACACCTATAGACTCAACTGGCAAATGTAAGTTACCAAAAAAAAAATGTTTAAGGGTCCCAAAGTATGTTTAGAAAAATATTTCAATAATATATATCTTTTAAATTTCGCCCAATATATAAATTCCTAATATAAAAATATAGCTTTAAGATTAAATTATTTTTCAAAAAATATAATGCGCTGGTTTATTCAAATATAATAACAAATTAAATATAAATACTAATTAAAATCTTTTTATAATATCAGATATTAAATTTCGGGGGCAATTTTAAGAAGTTTTTATTAATAATCCTTAAATTCTATAGAATCTCAGATTTTGTTTTCCGTCTGCCAGTGGAAAACAAAACAAATATACGAAACGATACTTATACCGTTAGAAAGATAAGATCTAGAGGTAACAAAAATTGGGTTTTATAAATATTTAAAAGTTGCACCACATGACGAAATATACCCGTAAGGTTCAAGATTAAATTATTTTTTAAAATCTAATGCGCGGTTTTTTTCAAATATTTACAAATTTAAAATTTTGTATATTAATATAAATTTATTAAAAGTGTTATTAATTTAAAAAATGGGCAAATTTGAAGTTTTTATTAAAAATCCAATAAATTCTATAGAATATAAAAATAACGTTTTTCGAGCAATATCACAGATTTCGTTTTTCTGGCTGCCAGTGGAAAACAAAACAAATATACGAAACGATACTTATACCGTTAGAAAGATGATGTTTAGAGGTAACGAAAAATGTGTTTTATAAATATTTAAAAGTTGCACCACATGACGAAATACCCATTAGAATCGGACCCCGGAAATGTTTATTTAATTTTTTTTTAATTTTTAAAAATCAACTAAAATGTGTAAATTATTTTGGAGATTTTATTTAGATTCCGTACTATACACTCCTTAATTAAGGAATATTTCAAGTTGATAGGTTAAAAAAATAAAAAGTTATTAACACTTTAATCTTGGGGTAGAGATTTCCCAAAAAACATAACTAAATTTCGGGGGTCTAGATTAATATTCTGTAACAAAATCAATTTTTTTAAATTTTGCGCTAAAAATCGGTAAATGTTCCTCAATTGACGAAAGGAATAAGTCAACCAAATTTCATAAAAATCGCAGGACCCATGGTGGCATGATTGGCTGAAACCATATGGAATGGCCCAGCAATGTCGTACTATGCTGAAATCTAAAGACTCACATTGGTTGAGGAGGCACTGACTGTATACTTAACTCTCTGTAGAGGCTGCGTACTCAGTTAGTGACTGACTGGACATTACTAGGCTGTACTATCTTTAACCATGAACTAAATAATGTATACATTATTTAGTCCATGCCTTATCTACCTTATTGCTTGAATAAAAACTAGGACAACTAGCAAGTTCTATTTATTTGCGTGGAAATTATAGTCAATTGGCAAGGGAATTTTTTTAATAATTGGTCAGGAAATTTCATTCGAAAATTTTGTTTGAACCCTGATGACAATGGAATATTGAGTAATTCAACACCACAATTTTTTTTAATACAATAGGTTATTTATAATAAACCTCTGTGGATTATGTATTTTACTATACGTTGAAATAAATCAAATTATCTCCCATCATTAGATTTTATATTAAAGCTTACAAAAGTTTGTTCTCTGTTTTTTTTCCACTCCCATGTAAAATTGTATGAACTAATTTTAACTCCTCAATTTTTCTTAGGTTGTTCTGTGGCATATAAATTGTCCAAATACTCAGAGTTCATGGCTTTAAATTCGCAAGTTCAGGAACATGTTAATAATGGTCTCCAGAAAATAAAACATTTCTTGTCATACATGACTAAAATTTATAAAACATTGTGCATTATACTTATGGTGCTACAATAAAACGGTTCATTACAAATGTTTTGTTTTAATTTTTTTGATAAATTTGTATAGTTTTTTATCTAAAAAATGAATGAAATTTCCTTGTCGTTTTTCTTAAACCTCCTCTTAATCTGCTCATTTCAGTACAAGGATTTTGCCCCTTTCCTTACTCTCAACTTCAAAACCTTTTTGGGCCTGGAAGCTTATGAATTTGCTTTATCATCTATTAAAATTATTATTGCTCAACTTCTAAAGACATTTGTATTTCGCTAGAAACCATTTATTGGAACTTGTTGAAGTCATTTTCAGGTGAGCTATTTTTTCAGGTGAAAAGGGCCCTTGTAAGAAAATGGGTTTGGGGTTTATTGATTTTCTATTGGGCTTACAGGTTCTCTGTGAGAGCTATTTTATACATTATATCAGTGGTTCCCAAATTTATTTTGCTATGGAACCCTAAATTATCCACCTAATTCTGGTGGAACCCCAACTAATTTTTTTACTTATCTTAAAAGACTCTTGACACAAACAAAGATGGCCGCGCTGCAAATTATCGGAACCCCTGTGATCCTTCCACGGAACCCTAGGGTTCCGCGGAACACCTTTTGGGAACCGCTGCATTATATCACCGACTGAAAAAATATATATGTGGATTGGTTTTGATTTATTTTAATTAGTGAAATTACTAAACTCTCCTATATTTCATCGGAACTTAAGTATTAAGTGAAGACAAGTTTTGGATTATTATAGTTTTGTTTATTTATTATTCAATCATTCTCTTGGATAACGCTACCTAATCAGATACTTGATTATATCCGTCAAAAATTCAATTTTAAAATGAATTTAAACATTTTGGAATTTTGTTTTAACTTATACAATTTTATTCTACATTTAAATTTTTCCGAAACATTTGTTTCTGATTATTTCATGAAATTAAGCTTTATACATTTTATACTTTTATACAAAGCAGATTTTTAACAGATATTCACAACAAACAAACATTTCTTTGAAATTAGGATAAATTTCCCTTTCCGTGGCATGGACATTTTACGGGCTTTCACACTAATTTTTATCATATGTAGCAAAATAGTGTTGTTTAAAACCAGTCTTAACCCGAACTGGAATTTTGAACTTTTTAAAACAACATGAGTAGAAGGAAAGTGAGGGCGAGACGCCACTCCCGGGGTCGGGGTCAGGTTCGGGATCGGGGTCCGGGATTTAAGGGGTGAAATGAGGGTAAAATCGTCGAAAAGTCAATGTATTTAGGGTATTTTTCGCGACGATTTGTTTTTTCGTATATCAACATATTGTGTCCAGGCCAACTTGTTCATTTATCTACGCTTATCTCGAAAGATACTTGAACGTATATCTTATCAAGTTTTATCGTACGGAATAAGTTGAAATGATGTAAAAATTGATAACCTAGGCGACGCGTGCGCAGATTACCCCGGGGGACGCGGTTAATTTGAATTGAAGTGTTTTGACGTCATGGAATATTCGTTGTTAAAGTAGAATGGAAATATTTTTAAACTTCATTTTAATATCATTGTAGTATGCTTGACACTTGAACCAATCTCACGAGTATTTCTTAAAACGAATATCTCGATCGCGTTTTATCGTACGAAATAAGTGGAAATTATGTAAGTTGTATGATTAATAACCTAGGCAGGAAGATAGCGCGCGCGTGCGTGGATTACCTGGGAGGCGTGGATTACCTGGGAGGCGCGGATTGCCCGGGCGCGCGGTTAATTTGAATTTAAAACATGGATTCCCTCTCCGAAATAATTCATGTACCCAAAATTGGACCGCAAGTTTTTTTCTTTTAGGGGAATCTCTATGGGAGTTTAACATTACAATAAAGCTAATAGGTCCAGTTTGGGGTACTTTTGGTCCGAAATGGGGTACATAGGGCCGAAAATGGTGACTTTGGTCGTTTTAAGGGTACTTTTGTTCTATTTTGGTCCATTTTTGGGTACATCAGAAAAGCAGTTGGAAAAACGAAGAGCCTTATTTTTTTTTTCCACCCATCTCCAAACTCCAAAAATTTATTGCTTTAATTTATTTATCGCTTCCGTAGGTATAAAATAAGATAAAAACCACTTACCTATATTTTAATTACGGTAAATTAAAAATACTTAATTAGTGTACTAAGTTACGTTTAAAAGAACCTTTTGTAACAATTCCAATATGTAAATATAGGTATAAGGATTGAAAAAATACTTAAAGTGGTTTTACTGATAAACTCTAAAGGAATTTAACTTTAAAGGGTATCTTAGATTATTGTTTTTAATTTTATTAAAGTTGAAAACGTATTAAGAGTCCTTCAAAGTACTATAAAAGGATTTTATTTACGAACTTAATTCATATTTTCTTCAAACTTTCAATTCGCTTTTATTACTATTTAAATACGGTAAAATATAATTCTTATACACAAATATAGTCAGAAAGATACTATAAAACACTAAAATTAAAATTAAATTAAATTTGTGTGGATAAGATTTGTAAATATCATTTTGAAACTAATAACTTTCACGCTTTATTTAAGTCAAGCCAATAAAAACAATTACCTATATTTTAAATACGGTAAAATATAAATACATTTCCGATATGAAAATAGGTAGAATAACACTATGAAAAGTTCCTTTTTCTTCTTTTAATACGACAACACACACAACTCTGATACGCAAATATATAAAGAAAATATAAAAAAAAATTTACTCTACGTTCGATACGTTAAAATACATTTCCGATACACAAATATAGATAAAGAAATACTATAAAATGTAAAAAGGTAGAAAAATACTACACATTAACCATTATGAATTTAAGCTTACAACATCCTTCACGTATAGAGCATAACATATATGTTCAGAGTTAACTTGTTTCCTCGTTATCTTTATCGCATGTGTTTTAAATAGCGTATGGAATAAGTTAAGAATGTACTGAAATGGTGTATGTTTAAACCTCGTAGAATAAAGAGTAAAACATATGTTCAGAGTCGGCTTGATTACTAAAGCGAATAACACAGAGACGTTTCCGGTGTAGTCACGTAGGAAGAAAAATACTACAACACTCTCTATACTCTACATTCAACACGTTAAAATATACTTCCGAAATGTCAATATAGGTAGTAAAATACTACAAAATCTCTATACTTTACCTTCAATACGTTAAATTACATTCCAATATGTAAATATAGGAGGAAAAATACTACAAAAGCCTCTTTTCTTGGCGTTCAATATGTTAAAATAGATTTCTGAAATGCAAATGTAGGTAGTAAATACTACAAAATCTCTATACTCTACCTTCAATACGTTAAATTACATTCCAATATGTAAATATAGGTAGTAAATACTACAAAAGCCTCTTTTCTTGGCGTTCAATATGTTAAAATAGATTTCTGAAATGCAAATATAGGTAGTAAATACTACAAAAGCCTCTTTTCTTGGCGTTCAATATGTTAAAATAGATTTCGGAAATGCAAATATAGGTAGTAATTACTACAAAAGCCTCTTACTCTACGTTCAATACGTTAAATTAATGATATGCCTCCGATCGAATCGTTCATTTTTTCCTATTTAAATATACGCATTTAAATTAGAATTGCTTCTAGTGTTCGACAGTCGATTAATTTTTATCCACAAATTTTCCGATTTATTTAAAAAACGTTGGTAAAAAGAATATCATTTTAACTTATTTAATTGTGTTTTTTACCCAACCAAGCATTTATTTGAATAAAAGTGGTATTTATTTAAATAACCAATAGTTAAATAAAAATTGTTAAATGTTTAAATAATCGAAAGTGAACAAGCCTATTTTTTAAATAAAACAAACAGACTTTAGAGTTGATAAGATTTGTAAATATCATTTGAAACTAATAATTTTCACGCTTTATTTAAGTCAAGCAACTACATTTTTAAAAATGAAAGAAGTTAAACAATATAAAAATTTGTAAATATTGTAAATATTTTTAGGTAATAAAGAAATTAAGAAATGTTTTAATTAAAATATCTTTCATTTTCTAATACATTTTTAAAAATGAAAGAAGTTTAACAATATAATTATTCTAATATAATTTCAAAATCAGGTATTATTTAAAGTACAAATGCATAATTTAGTGAAGCAATTCTTATTTAAATACTTTTATTTAATTAATTTGTGTATCTGAAATGTATTTATTGAAAAATAAGTGGGTTTTACTATTTATCACGGTTTTATATATATATATATATATATATATATATATATATATATTGGAATTGTTACAAAAGGTTCTTTTAAACGTAACTTAGTACATTAATTTATTTTGGAAGTTCAAAACGTATTAAGAGCCCTTCAGAGTACTATAAAAGGATTTCATTTACAAACTAAATTAATATTTTCTTCAAACTTTCAATTCGTTATAATTCGAATTTAAATGAAAACATCATGGATTATAGGTGCGTAATCTACTATTAGACCGAACGGATTAAAAATACTTAAAGTAAGTGGTTTTACTGATAAACTAAAGCAATTTAACTTTAAAGGGTATCTTAGATTATTGTTTTTAATATTATTCAAATTCAAAACGTATAAAGAGTCCTTCAAAGTAATTTAAAAGAATTTTATTTACGAACTAAATCCATATTTTAGAAGTTAGTTTGTATGAAATACTTACTAATACCTGAAAAATGGACTTTAGAGTTGATAAGATTTGTAAATATCATTTGAACTAATAATTTTCACGCTTTATTTAAGTCAAGCAATTACATTTTTAAAAATGAAAGAAGTTAAACAATATAAAAATTTGTAAATATTGTAAATATTTTTAGGTAATAAAGAAATTAAGAAATGTTTTAATTAAAATATCTTTCATTTTCTACTACATTTTTAAAAATGAAAGAAGTTTAACAATATAATTATTCTAATATAATTTCAAAATCAGGTATTATTTAAAGTACAAATACATAATTTAGTGAAGCAATTCTTATTTAAATACTTTTATTTAATTAATTTGTGTATCTGAAATGTATTAATTGAAAAATAAGTGGGTTTTACTATTTATCACGGTTTTATATATATATATATATATTGGAATTGTTACAAAAGGTTCTTTTAAACGTAACTTAGTACATTAATTTATTTTGGAAGTTCAAAACGTATTAAGAGCCCTTCAGAGTACTATAAAAGGATTTCATTTACAAACTAAATTAATATTTTCTTCAAACTTTCAATTCGTTATAATTTGAATTTAAATGAAAACATCATGGATTATAGGTGCGTAATCTACTATTAGACCGAACTAATTAAAAAAATACTTAAAGTAAGTGGTTTTACTGATAAACTCTAAAGGAATTTTGGTATTTTCTAGAATAGCAAAGTAAAACTAAAACGTAAACCAAGTTTAAAACGAAACTAATAAAAGGGAGAAAGGTTGAAGTAAGTAATTTTTTGATTTTTCGTTTTTTAATTTTTGAGTTCCCTATATTATTATAAACTAAATTAAATATAATTTATGAAAATTTGTGATAAAAGATCTGCTCCTTCGTGTTTTACATATATTTAAAAACTCGAGATTTTAATGAATTGTTTTCAAAGCATGAAAAATATAGCAGATCCTTTGATTTTAATTGTAGTTAGTAGTTACTTAAAAATAAAGTCGCTAGCTGACTTGGAGCTGGTGTAGTTAAATTTTAAAAATGTGTATTTTAAATTTTGTTTGTAAAAGTTTTTTATGAAAAAGTTTAGTATTATAGTTTAAATTTATTAAATAAAATAAAATATAAATTATACATTTGGTTTAGTATTTTACTATTGCAAGTAAAATTAATAGTAATTTCAATTACTTTTTTAGTTTTTTTTTGACAAATATGCAAACTATTTAGTTATTTCAAAAACAAATACGTCGAATTATTTGGTATTCGAAATACTATTGGTTAGTTTTTATATCTTTAATTTTATTTTTCAGAACAATTTCTCTTTGTCTAGCTTCTTCTAACTTTAATTTAGATGGCCTTAAAGCCAAATATTTAACAAATTTTGTAACCAAGTAGATGGAGCTTTAAACAATTTTTCTGTCATGTAGTCAAGGAAATGTTCAAATATACGTGTATTTGGTCATTTTGATGGTCAAATAGCCCAGTATGGAACTGCGAGATGATAGTCAGACATTGAGACGCGGGTGGCGCCCGTGCCCCAGCGTCCGCGCCCTCGCCCTGATGGTGCCCCGAGCCTCCGTCGACGTCTGAAATGTGAAATGGGGCACCGACGGGGCTGGCGCGGACGCTGGGGCACGGGCGCCACCCGCGTCTCAATGTCTGACTATCATCTCGCAGTTCCATACTGGGCTATTTGACCATCAAAATGACCAAATACACGTATATTTGAACATTTCCTTGACTACATGACTGAAAAATTGTTTAAAGCTCCATCTACTTGGTTACAAAATTTGTTAAATACTTGGCTTTAAGGCCATCTAAATTAAAGTTAGAAGAAGCTAGACAAAGAGAAATTGTTCTGAAAAATAAAATTAAAGATATAAAAACTAACCAATAGTATTTCGAATACCAAATAATTCGACGTATTTGTTTTTGAAATAACTAAATAGTTTGCATATTTGTCAAAAAAAAAAAACTAAAAAAGTAATTGAAATTACTATTAATTTTACTTGCAATAGTAAAATACTAAACCAAATGTATAATTTATATTTTATTTTATTTAATAAATTTAAACTATAATACTAAACTTTTTCATAAAAAACTTTTACAAACAAAATTTAAAATACACATTTTTAAAATTTAACTACACCAGCTCCAAGTCAGCTAGCGACTTTTTTTTTTAAGTAACTACTAACTACAATTAAAATCAAAGGATCTGCTATATTTTTCATGCTTTGAAAACAATTCATTAAAATCTCGAGTTTTTAAATATATGTAAAACACGAAGGAGCAGATCTTTTATCACAAATTTTCATAAATTATATTTAATTTAGTTTATAATAATATAGGGAACTCAAAAATTAAACAACGAAAAATCAAAAAATTACTTACTTCAACCTTTCTCCCTTTTATTAGTTTCGTTTTAAACTTGGTTTACGTTTTAGTTTTACTTTGCTATTCTAGAAAATTCCAAAATTCCTTTAGAGTTTATCAGTAAAACCACTTACTTTAAGTATTTTTTTAATTAGTTCGGTCTAATAGTAGATTACGCACCTATAATCCATGATGTTTTCATTTAAATTCAAATTATAACGAATTGAAAGTTTGAAGAAAATATTAATTTAGTTTGTAAATGAAATCCTTTTATAGTACTCTGAAGGGCTCTTAATACGTTTTGAACTTCCAAAATAAATTAATGTACTAAGTTACGTTTAAAAGAACCTTTTGTAACAATTCCAATATATATATATATATATATATATATATATATATATATATATATATATATATATATATATATATAAAAAAAAACGTGATAAATAGTAAAACCCACTTATTTTTCAATTAATACATTTCAGATACACAAATTAATTAAATAAAAGTATTTAAATAAGAATTGCTTCACTAAATTATGTATTTGTACTTTAAATAATACCTGATTTTGAAATTATATTAGAATAATTATATTGTTAAACTTCTTTCATTTTTAAAAATGTAGTAGAAAATGAAAGATATTTTAATTAAAACATTTCTTAATTTCTTTATTACCTAAAAATATTTACAATATTTACAAATTTTTATATTGTTTAACTTCTTTCATTTTTAAAAATGTAATTGCTTGACTTAAATAAAGCGTGAAAATTATTAGTTTCAAATGATATTTACAAATCTTATCAACTCTAAAGTCCATTTTTCAGGTATTAGTAAGTATTTCATACAAACTAACTTCTAAAATATGGATTTAGTTCGTAAATAAAATTCTTTTAAATTACTTTGAAGGACTCTTTATACGTTTTGAATTTGAATAATATTAAAAACAATAATCTAAGATACCCTTTAAAGTTAAATTGCTTTAGTTTATCAGTAAAACCACTTACTTTAAGTATTTTTAATCCGTTCGGTCTAATAGTAGATTACGCACCTATAATCCATGATGTTTTCATTTAAATTCGAATTATAACGAATTGAAAGTTTGAAGAAAATATTAATTTAGTTTGTAAATGAAATCCTTTTATAGTACTCTGAAGGGCTCTTAATACGTTTTGAACTTCCAAAATAAATTAATGTACTAAGTTACGTTTAAAAGAACCTTTTGTAACAATTCCAATATATATATATATATATATAAAACCGTGATAAATAGTAAAACCCACTTATTTTTCAATAAATACATTTCAGATACACAAATTAATTAAATAAAAGTATTTAAATAAGAATTGCTTCACTAATTATGCATTTGTACTTTAAATAATACCTGATTTTGAAATTATATTAGAATAATTATATTGTTAAACTTCTTTCATTTTTAAAAATGTAGTAGAAAATGAAAGATATTTTAATTAAAACATTTCTTAATTTCTTTATTACCTAAAAATATTTACAATATTTACAAATTTTTATATTGTTTAACTTCTTTCATTTTTAAAAATGTAATTGCTTGACTTAAATAAAGCGTGAAAATTATTAGTTTCAAATGATATTTACAAATCTTATCAACTCTAAAGTCTGTTTGTTTTATTTAAAAAATAGGCTTGTTCACTTTCGATTATTTAAACATTTAACAATTTTTATTTAACTATTGGTTATTTAAATAAATACCACTTTTATTCAAATAAATGCTTGGTTGGGTAAAAAACACAATTAAATAAGTTAAAATGATATTCTTTTTACCAACGTTTTTTAAATAAATCGGAAAATTTGTGGATAAAAATTAATCGACTGTCGAACACTAGAAGCAATTCTAATTTAAATGCGTATATTTAAATAGGAAAAAATGAACGATTCGATCGGAGGCATATCATTAATTTAACGTATTGAACGTAGAGTAAGAGGCTTTTGTAGTAATTACTACCTATATTTGCATTTCCGAAATCTATTTTAACATATTGAACGCCAAGAAAAGAGGCTTTTGTAGTATTTACTACCTATATTTGCATTTCAGAAATCTATTTTAACATATTGAACGCCAAGAAAAGAGGCTTTTGTAGTATTTACTACCTATATTTACATATTGGAATGTAATTTAACGTATTGAAGGTAGAGTATAGAGATTTTGTTGTATTTACTACCTACATTTGCATTTCAGAAATCTATTTTAACATATTGAACGCCAAGAAAAGAGGCTTTTGTAGTATTTTTCCTCCTATATTTACATATTGGAATGTAATTTAACGTATTGAAGGTAAAGTATAGAGATTTTGTAGTATTTTACTACCTATATTGACATTTCGGAAGTATATTTTAACGTGTTGAATGTAGAGTATAGAGAGTGTTGTAGTATTTTTCTTCCTACGTGACTACACCGGAAACGTCTCTGTGTTATTCGCTTTAGTAATCAAGCCGACTCTGAACATATGTTTTACTCTTTATTCTACGAGGTTTAAACATACACCATTTCAGTACATTCTTAACTTATTCCATACGCTATTTAAAACACATGCGATAAAGATAACGAGGAAACAAGTTAACTCTGAACATATATGTTATGCTTAAATTCATAATGGTTAATGTGTAGTATTTTTCTACCTTTTTACATTTTATAGTATTTCTTTATCTATATTTGTGTATCGGAAATGTATTTTAACGTATCGAACGTAGAGTAAATTTTTTTTTATATTTTCTTTATATATTTGCGTATCAGAGTTGTGTGTTGTCGTATTAAAAGAAGAAAAAGGAACTTTTCATAGTGTTATTCTACCTATTTACATATCGGAAATGTATTTATATTTTACCGTATTTAAAATATAGGTAATTGTTTTTATTGGCTTGACTTAAATAAAGCGTGAAAGTTATTAGTTTCAAAATGATATTTACAAATCTTATCCACACAAATTTAATTTAATTTTAATTTTAGTGTTTTATAGTATCTTTCTGACTATATTTGTGTATAAGAATTATATTTTACCGTATTTAAATAGTAATAAAAGCGAATTGAAAGTTTGAAGAAAATATGAATTAAGTTCGTAAATAAAATCCTTTTATAGTACTTTGAAGGACTCTTAATACGTTTTCAACTTGAATAAAATTAAAAACAATAATCTAAGATACCCTTTAAAGTTAAATTCCTTTAGAGTTTATCAGTAAAACCACTTTAAGTATTTTTTCAATCCTTATACCTATATTTACATATTGGAATTGTTACAAAAGGTTCTTTTAAACGTAACTTAGTACACTAATTAAGTATTTTTAATTTACCGTAATTAAAATATAGGTAAGTGGTTTTTATCTTATTTTATACCTACGGAAGCGATAAATAAATTAAAGCAATAAATTTTTGGAGTTTGGAGATGGGTGGAAAAAAAAAATAAGGCTCTTCGTTTTTCCAACTGCTTTTCTGATGTACCCAAAAATGGACCAAAATAGAACAAAAGTACCCTTAAAACGACCAAAGTCACCATTTTCGGCACTATGTACCCCATTTCGGACCAAAAGTACCCCAAACTGGACCTATTAGCTTTATTGTAATGTTAAACTCCCATAGAGATTCCCCTAAAAGAAAAAAACTTGCGGTCCAATTTTGGGTACATGAATTATTTCGGAGAGGGAATCCATGTTTTAAATTCAAATTAACCGCGCGCCCGGGCAATCCGCGCCTCCCAGGTAATCCACGCCTCCCAGGTAATCCACGCACGCGCGCGCTATCTTCCTGCCTAGGTTATTAATCATACAACTTACATAATTTCCACTTATTTCGTACGATAAAACGCGATCGAGATATTCGTTTTAAGAAATACTCGTGAGATTGGTTCAAGTGTCAAGCATACTACAATGATATTAAAATGAACTTTAAAAATATTTCCATTCTACTTTAACAACGAATATTCCATGACGTCAAAACACTCTTAAATTCAAATTAACCGCGTCCCCCGGGGTAATCTGCGCACGCGTCGCCTAGGTTATCAATTTTTACATCATTTCAACTTATTCCGTACGATAAAACTTGATAAGATATACGTTCAAGTATCTTTCGAGATAAGCGTAGATAAATGAACAAGTTGGCCTGGACACAATATGTTGATATACGAAAAAACAAATCGTCGCGAAAAATACCCTAAATACATTGACTTTTCGACGATTTTACCCTCATTTCACCCCTTAAATCCCGGACCCCGATCCCGAACCTGACCCCGACCCCGGGAGTGGCGTCTCGCCCTCACTTTCCTTCTACTAACATGCCTCTTGTAAACGTTTTACCAAGGATAGTTTTACCACCATGGTTTTACATTTAAAACTGTTCGATAATGAAAATATTTTTTTCCCCCGTTTTAGAGTTTTAACCTGATTTTTTTAAATTTACTTTATAGTTTCATCTCAAACAAGTAGACTATACGCGATTTATTTAGTTTTTCCATTAATTATCATTAATTTTAAAGCAGTTTAACTTTGGTAATTAAAATTTCCCGACAGTTTTTTTAAATTTTTGCACGGGAAGACTAATTTCGTTACCATCATGACACCAGCGTTAGACATAAGGCACTAAATTAAATGCTCTGGTTACTAACATTAATCGAAATCTGGGGGCTCACTAGTCAATTTGACTAGTGAAAAATTTACCGTAATATTCATAACTAATGACAAATATGGCGTATCATAAATCCATCATCCGTCAATCACATTTTATTTTAAAAAATTACATCATGTAACTCAACTGATAATAAACTTATATTTTAATTCTGACGGGTAAACTAAAATGTTGGCTACCCCATTTTACCCCACTATTCAGTGACTACTAAAAAAATATCCGTATGTCCAACACTGAATGCCACTTGCGCGGGCAAAGTTTTCAGAAGTGTTCAACGTAATTTAAAACCATTGACAAGACGTAAACAATTGAATAAAATTCGTCTGCTAGCAATTCTGACTTTTCGCGGCGTGTTATTCATCGGCAGCGCGTATACCTTTACCTAGTACTCTAATACTTCCGTACCGAAAACACTTTTCTCCTCGGTACTCCATGTAAGGTAAAATTGGTTTGACTATCTCGATATTCAAAGATTACGACTTACGGAATAGTATTACCAAAGTACAGACCCGTCTCCTGAGCTCTTCGGAGTGCCATCCTTTGTGGCGACCAATTCATTGGCCGATGCCAACTGTGTTCTCTAGTTCACGAACTTTCTATACTCTTTGCTTACAATTATGCCTGAGTACAAAACATCGCTAGAAGATTTCTACTCATTTGGTTTTACACAAACCACCTCCGGTCTTCAAAATATCTAACAGAAATTGGAAAGCAGCATTTATTTTGCCAGTCTTAAAAACACAGTTGAAATAATTTAAACATGCTGTTTATAAAGCTCGCGTTCTAAAATCTCACACGTTGAAAGGATCCTTTGCTAAAATATCGTTAGTTATCAATAACAACGCATTGATATTTGACGCACCCTTTCTATTTTCAGTTTCGAAACCGTCTAATAAAAAAACTAATGAAACTCAATTCCGACGCAGCCTTCGCGTACTGCCAAGTTTATTTTGCAATATCATTCGAAGCCTACGTCTTAAATCCTTTTTGTCTGTGAAGTTGCCAATCCTGTCACTATTATGTGATTCTTTCTATAAATTAAAGGAATCGTCTGCTACCAAAAACGATATACTGACGTAGCAGCAGAAGACGTAGTCGCAGATTTATCGGAGAATAAACGGAAATAATTAAGAAACAATACATCCATCGCAGATTTAATCGTTGAGATCGAGCCTAGTGAAAACGTTTTAGACGTGTCTCGTTCCGTTGTATTGAGACACGTTTGGAGAGCTAAGCGACAGAAATTTACATCACTCGCGAAAAATTTACATCACTCGCGATGGGTAGTTTGAATTTCAACTATTGTGATTGGTCGAAGGGCATCGCAGATTTAGGTGCGACATTTCGAGACTAGTCAAAAACGTTTTTAAGCGACACATTTCCGAACTAGTGCTGAATTCTTGACGTGACTCGTATTTTGGACGTGTATAAAAGTTTCGACTAGTCGAAAACTGTACAGTTGTATTGAGACACTTTCGGCTCGCGTGAGATTTCTATACGGGAATTGAGACACCTTTGGCGTACTTGACTACAGTTTTTAACTAGTCAGAAAATTTTTGACATGTTCAATTTGTCGGAGGAGGGGATAAAGGCATGATATTTTTTTAAGGAGGTAACTAAATTATTTCACGTGACACGTAAAGGCCAATAAAGGCTTTGTATAAATTTTGATAAACCAATAGAATGGCATTTTTCAATAATTATGTTAATAATATTTCTGTCCAGTTACCGTTAAAAACCTCAAGTCCAATCACGATGCGTGAAGAAATTGTCTAGTCAAAACGAAAAGCACTAGTCGAAATGAAGTTTTGACATGTCTAAAATTGATTTTGACATGTATAAATTGTGTCGAGTCAAGTAAAAACGTGACTCCTCCCCAGCTACGCCCAAATGAAGCAGCCAATTTCTAATGGTTGAATAAATAATGAGCTTAAATCGTCACTGTTTTATTGGTGGAAACGTTGCAACTTCGATGGGATTCGGTGAATTAAAAGCCAATGAATGGTGAAGGAAAAGCACTAGTCAAAAACTTTTGACATGTCCAAAAGTGTTGCTTGTGACACTTTTGGCGTTCCATATACGTGTTCATAATGATCCAGCTTAAATCATTGAATTAGTTCCTATGCTTAGATTTGAAGTGTATTTATCAGCCCATATTTTAAGATTTTAAAACATTACTTAGCCCAAACGCAGCCCTCCAGAAATACTGTAATTTAAAATTCCAACAAATTGTCTCCTGAAACGTAGAACCTGAGTTGAATGTACTAGAGTTAGATTTGTTTAAGTTTTTTTAATTTTTAAGTGTAATTTTGGTGTATGGGTTAGTTGTTTTTCAGTGATAGTGTATTGGGATAACATTAATTTTCCAGTGGTGTTCCGAAGGGGTTTGGTGTAAGGCGGTTCTTAGGGTTTTTATAGTCGCTTTTAAAGTTTTATCCCTTAAATAATATAACTAATTTGTTTAATCTCTCCATGGGTATCTTCCTTTTAAAACGTACTAATGGTGATGGAAACCTAGCCCAGAAGGATGTGACACGAGTCATAGCTTGTTTTTGAGCGTGAAGACCTGGACGGTTTTGCAACCACCGGGATATTACTGCTTTATTTATTAATTTACAACATAAGGTTCGAAAGCTAAGTTAAAGAAGGTGGCACCGGTGGCGGAGAGAAACTGATACCTACAATTCCCTCTTTTTAAACGTCCATTTATATAATTACAAACTCGTGGAATTTACAGGTAGCTGCAAAAAGAGTTTCAACTAATGCAAGAGCTTTGAACCGCAGATGCGGTTATTATAGTTATCAATAGTTTCAATATATTTAACTCAAATCCAAACTTTTTAGAAATAAATATTTTAAAGCTTTGATTTAAATATTTTCAAGCAGGAAAATATGTTTGGTTCTATCGTCATGGGTTGCCCTCTTTCTGATTTATAAGGCGGATTTGATTAAAAAGAAGGCATTTCATCTTACCTCAAGGGATTTAAATATGTCTGGGTTTGGCCCGACGTATTTTGCCATTTGAACAGAATCCATGTTCTTTGAAATAAAACTTAAAATTATCCTACAGTAACGTCGGGGTTATTTGGATATTGTTTATGCTGATAACTTATAAGTTAATGAAGTTAAAAATTTAAAACTCATTTAAAAGTCAGTTAAAAAATGTAAACTAATAATAAATAAACTAATTAATTGCCTTACACAACGTAGAAATTAAAAACCTCATTGTAGTATTTTCTCTTCGTCATATAACAATAATCCAATTGACACGAAAAATATTTTGATGTCTAGATACTTTCCGAACTTTTCTCGCCTCTGTTAGCTGAACGAAATATACCCCTGAAATAACTATTCATTAAAGGGACAAAAGATACAACCATCAACATTCGCTCAGCTCATAGAGATCCCATTAAGAAATTTTTATGTTCGCTAACCATCGACCTGCTACAGGTAAGCGCAAAAAAGCAGCAAGCATTTTTTATATCTGTTGACTTGAGCCTAAACGGATCGTTGTTTTTAAAAATCCAATCCATCTGTGATCACTTGGTTCGGATTCAATCCGTCCTTGAACTGTTTACGTCGGATACAATTCGTATGCGTTGCATCCGAAAGTAATTTAATTCGAACTGTCCGATCCGACTATCAAAATAATCCAACCTGGGAAAAAATCCAATCCGTAGGATTACGGATGAATATATCCGAATAATTGGACGAATTGGTCAGTTATGGATTTTCACCTCTTAAAAATGTATGGATTGGATTTTAATTGGATGAATCCGATACTGAACGAATTCGGGTTTTCCAAATCCGATCCGTCCGTGGTCCATTCACGTCGGATCCAATCCGTCCACGGTTTGTACACTTCCGATTCAATCCGTTCGTGGTTCGGTTTCTTCGGATCCAATCCGAACCGTCCAATCCATAATTTTAAATAATCCAATCTGTGAAAAATATAATCCGTAGGATTACGGATGAATATATCCGATTATTACAATTTGACGGTTTGGATTTGGTTGAATGAAACCAAGACGGTCAATGAACGGATTTGGGTTTTAAAAAATGTAATTTATCCGTAGACAATGGCTACGAATTGGAGAGTTTCACATTTTACTTATCCTTCCACATATTGAATTTTCTTAAACGGATTGAAGTGTCAACAAATTAAGTGGTTACGGATTCAAGGTGTTACAGAGTAAGGCTTATCTGTGAATACGTTGACGATGAGATAAACGTTTCAATCTAATGTATTACATTAAATACAACTTATGATTGTACGATTTTCACTTTTCAGTTTAACACTCATTACGCACCACTAATACCCTCATTATGCACCCATGGGGCTCGGAAGGAATTAACAACTTTAAACGGGGTAACTTTACCCTAGCCACCCTACTTTGTACTTTTCACATTAACGTGTTAACCAATCAAACGCGCAAATTACGCACAATTATGCACCACAGTTTTAATATTAAGCATCACAAAAGTTAATGGTAATATTTAATTGTAAAAATGTTGTTTTTCCTTTTGCATTCATAGAGGGTCAGAATTACCACAGTTTTATGCTAGCTAATTGAAATACTTGGGTTTTGTTTTTCCCACTTTGGGGCTGTTCACAAATTACGTAACGCAAAAAATACACTTTTTGAACTCCCCCCTTCCCCTCGTAACCAAGTGTAATTGCTTTTTAATTACAATAGCTATTAGTTTAAAAAATAATAATAAGTGAAATTAATATTCCATCTGTGAAGTTAAGGTGGCTAAATACGCATTAAGCTTTAAAATAGCGTTATTCAAAATTGAACGTCAAATTCCCGGAAGTTGCTTTAGATTATAAGTTCAAGGTGCCGCTACCGAGAAGCGCTATTTCGGAAAATTTTTTGGCATCACCGTGAAGAAAGGATCTACTTAAATATTTTCCCATAGTGGTATCATGTTTCTCGTGTTATTACTCGTCGCAATGACCATCACAAATTTAGCAAATAGCCAAAAAACAATAACAACAATCGAAAATTCGATCTTAAAAAAGGCTCTACTTCCTCACAGTAAAATGAAAGCTTTGCGAATTATAATTTACAGTTACTTACTTACTTTTACAAATTACGACAAACGGTAATCAACTAAATTATTGATGACTTTTAACAAAACTCTCCTATTCGAGGCACGATGGTTCATTATTAATCACACCGGCAACGTAACTGCAACGTCGTTTACTGGGAATGTTGCCGCGGGTGGCAGACAATTGCCTGATGACCTCATTGAGACACTATAACCCTAAAAAAGACCAATGGGGACGATGCGACTTGATAAAAAGTAAAAACATTTCGCGCTCCCCTCTCAGCCTCTCACGGCCGAAACAATAATAATCAGCTAGGCTAATACCCAAAGCACCACCTTAGGCCTAAGTCATCTAACGACTTTTAAAGCCTTTAATTCAGGTGGCCGGATTACAATGCGTATAGCAGGGTGGTGGCAAGCCCTTCATGACACGCGAGCGAACAGCTCCCTACACTCACTATTACCGTTATCCCCAACAGGTTTTTATAGAACGGGAAACCGAAGAGAGGAGATAAGTTGCAAACTCAACGCAGAAGGAGTTGTTCCGAGTTTTTACTCACAATTGTCAGTTCTGCAAGTTGGGCTATAACCACTCCGCCAGCCCACAAATGTATCGCTTCAAAAACATTTCTGTAATTTAAAAGAGGTTAAAATACCTTTATTTTCAATTTCAGAATTTTTATTTAAAATTAAAAGTATGCCCCTTCCCGTTTTAGTTTTATGGTGCTTGGCGACAACTACTCCTTTTGACCCCCTTTATACGAACCTGACATGGAGTGTGATCAGAAAAAAATTCAATTTTGCTGTTCTTGCGTTCAATAAATTTCATACAATCAAGTAACCCATTTACTTGTAGTGTGAACGGGGCTTTAGACCAAAAAGTTAGTACAAACTAAATAACATATCTTGTGAAATTGGCATTTTATAAAATAGTCAAAACGTCACCACCTAAAATAAGGGCTTTCAAATTAAACATCCAGGGCTAATCAGCGTAGGAAGCGAGAAAAACTCCGCGGGACCCAGGGCGAAGGGGGAAAGGGAAATTCTTAAGGTGGATGCACACATAGCCTTCGCGCGCGAAATTTCGCTGGCAAATCGTGTCGCGTCGCGTGACTTAAATAGAATGGAAGTCATGGCGCATGGGCGTGTGTGCGAAAATTCGCAGGCGAATGGTATGGTGTTTTCTCTCGTGAATACCGTTCTGCACATTGGGGCGTTTATACGAATGTAGACTCCCGGCGCAGTGTCATTTTGACCTCCAACACTTTCGAATTGAACCCACCCCCTCCCTCGAGACATCCAAACTTTATAATTTTTATGCTGAATTGCCCAATCGGTCCAATTTCGATCCTTCATAGGATCGGGGCCCTAGTCACGCGTATTGACCCTAGACGGAGCACCATGATGTTTTCTATCGTAAGACTATCTCCTGAACTATGGGAGCCATGATTTTTACTCTTGTATATATGTCCGTAAACCACGATGACTTTGAGGGTTCTATCGTAAACCACGATGACCTTGAGGGTTCTATCGTAAACCACGATGACCTTGATGGTTCTATCATAAACCACGATGACCTTGAGCATTTCTATCGTAATCCACGGTGACCACGACATACTATCACGTGTGTATGTTCTCCTAAATGATAATGACAACGATATTTTATGTTTTAAATCACGATGACCACAATATTTTCTTTTATAAACCTAATGACAACGATCCATAATAACCAAATAGCTATCGTAAACAGCGATATCCACGACATTTTTTTTCTTAAACCACAGTTACCACAGTGATTTATCTCGTAACCCGCAATTATCATGATGTTTTATCGTGTAAAATTCGGTAACCGAGATTGCTATATCTCGTAAGCCTCTATGAACAAAATGTATTCTATCGTAAACTATGATGACCACGATGTTTTCAGTCGTAAATCATGCTTGCCTCGATGCTTTCTGTCGTAAACCATGAAGAACACCATATATTAGTCCGTTTTCCTACAAATTGAAGTAGTTGGGCAAGGTATTGTTTACATCTAATTAGGATAAAGTAATTCTGAAGAGTAATCGAGGCTTTACATAGTGTATTTTGATCCTTTTGAACAGCCAAAAGTAACGCTGTATTAGCTTCAACACTGCTCGGGAGTTGATATTATTTGTTTTTACGTTTTGGGAGGAAAATAAATTCTTTGCAACATCGAAGTCCTAAAAATTAAGAAACATTACATAAGTTATAAATTTTGTTTAATAATAATAATAATAATAACCAGCTAAGCTAATACCCAAGGCACCACCTTAGGCCTAAGTCATCGAGCGACTTTTAAAGCCTTTAATTCAGGTGGCCGGGTTACAATGCGTAGGAGGGTGGTGGAAAGCCCTGCATGCCACGCGTTCGAGCCAACAGCTCCCTACACTAACTATTACCGTGAACCTCAACAAATTTTTGTGGAAGGGGAAACCGAAGATCTCGGGGGGAAAACCCCTTAAACCAGTGGGGAGAGAACTTGCCAACTCTACGTTTTGGGAAATCAAACCCGAGTCAACGACGTAAGTCTAAGATATAATACCTTTAGCAAAGCTAGGAGTATATCCAAGCACGTAGATATAGAAAGTCTAAGGGGGGGGAGGGGGGGGGGTTATAAAACAAGCAGCGCGAAATTTTTCGTTAGCAATAATGCCTATTTAAAGTACTGGCTAGACTCGGGACGAGTGACAATGACATTTCCGCACGTGTATCAAATTAAGTTTTTTAATACATTTGCGAGAAAATGATAATAAAACAAAGAACAAAATTGATATTGTTTTGCAAAATTTAATATTTTTTTGGAAAGGGATAATTTTAAAGTAGTAATTATTAAAATATGCAAATCTAGTAATTTAGCGCGTTATGTGTACAGCTAAAGTTTAATGACTTGGTAAAAAATATCTAACGTATAAACTCTTCGGCGAGTAGATAATATGAATTTATAAAAAATGGAAAAGTAAAAAGCACTAGTTCGCGAAAATGAACTTTGCGATTGCCGAACGGCTACGAAAAGTACTACATTTTCAGCAACTGTATTAAAACGTTTATTTAAATAATAATATTTAGGCGTTTTCTTCTGGAAATTAATTGACTAACTATTTCTTGGGCGTTTATTGAATAGGCTTGTTGAATAAATTTAATGTTTATTTTATTTTAATTAAGAGTATAATTAATTGCTTAACGATTAATATTAATTTCATAAATGTATAATTGAATTTTGTTTAAAATCTGTTGTGGAAATTTTGTATCATGTATTTTGTATTTTTTCTTTCAAATGTATTTTCCCATTGTGTTTACCTCAATGTCCGGCCTAGGAAAATTCCATCGTTGGTGACCAGTAAGAGTTTCCCCCTTACTCGAATCCTGAGCAGCGACGGAAAGTTTTGGGCTTTCTAGTTTTAGAACTGGTTTCGGGAAAGCCGAGTCGCCGCTCGAGTTGGGGTTTTTTTACTCGTCTGGAGACTGAGCCCCGATAAAAAGGGGAGTGTGTTTATTTTTCTGGCACTGTCTCTTGGATATCATCACGAGTGGCTGTACCCGTGAAAGTTCGCGAAGCCTTATCGGATTTGGCTTGTACGCGGTACTTTCCCTTAAGTTTTTTTGTACAGTCGCGATTTATATTTAGTACTAATTTTCTTCAAAATAAAGTTGTTATTTTATTAATCCTCGTATCCCCTTATTACGTTGACTTAATATTTCGCACTAACTCGCCCTACCACGTATACCCGAATCCAGTAATTTGAATTTGCCCTTTAGATGTTTCAGTCCGTCTAAAGTATAGTCTAAGGCTCTCCCACCCTGCTATTTCGGCGCTTTATTCCACACGTTTATGGTGCCGAGAACCCGGGATAAGTACGGTCGGTTTACGCGGAGTGCCTCGCGGAGCAACGAGTCGGACGCCCAGTTGGTAAGTTCCGTGCTATCGGTAGAGCCGTTGGCTAGTACCGGACAATCGGAAATATCGTAACATTCGGATAGTGAAGGACAATCGGTTAAAATTATCGGTAAAATGCCTAACGAACTAGACAAACAAACGCGAAAACGCGAAACCATTCGTAGTTTAACGACGCGTATTATAAACTCTGTAAACGATGAACTTGATCGCGATGACCCGGAGACAGACGTTCTAGAAGGAGCCATTCAGCAGCTGAAAGCCAAAGAAAAACTCCTACTACAAGTGGACGCTCAGCTCGAGGATTTGGTCGCCGAAGAGAATTTCGATCAAGAGATCCAGGATGCCTTAATATTTCAAGAGAAGCTGATCAGCGCCAAATCCTCCGCCAAATTGTTTCTGGATAAAACAAAGGAGGAGACGCCCGTTCGAGAAGTACAACGTACCGCCAAAGTTAAATTGCCGCAACTAGAGATCACCAAATTCAAAGGTGAGCCTCACGCTTGGAGCCATTTCTGGAGTCTCTTCGAGTCCACCATTCATAAGAACAAGGAACTACGGAGCGCTGACAAATTCTTCTACCTGCGGTCGTATTTGGAAGGTCCCGCCGCGATGACGATCGCCGGTTTCAAGCTATCGGACGCCAACTACGAGCCAGCCATCAAACGCCTTAAAGAACGCTACGGTGACAAGAAAGCAATAATCGCCGCTCATCTCGATGCTCTACTCGCTCTAAATCCCGTCAGTCGAGCGACGGATTTAGTCGCGCTAACGAACCTGTACGACACGTGCGAGGTTCAAATCAGCAGTTTGGAAGCGCTCGGTGTGGAAAGCGACACGTACGGAGGTGGATTGTTAATGGCGATATTAACAAAAAGAATACCGGAAGAACTAGCCTTGCAATTCAGTCGAACTCACGAATCAGAAGAGGAATGGAAACTGAAAGACCTTCTCCAGCTCCTGCGTAAAGAAATTTCAAGTCGAGAGAAAGCGCGCGCCATGAGTCGGCGGAATCCGGATCCAGTCGCCAGCTCCTCCGCCAGCCAGCCCAGCAGTAACCGTAGCGATCGTTGGAGGGACAGTCGTTCGGATCACCACAGCGTTAAGCCTAGCCCACCGTCGCTAGCGGGCCTTAACACCGGGATCGTAGTCAAAACCTGCGTCTTCTGCGACAAAAGCACGCACAGTAACTTCGATTTCCCGCTGACGAAGGAAGAGAGAACCACCGCCGTTATTAAGAAGAGACGCTGCTTCATTTGCTTAAGAGAGAGACATCAAGCGAGAGACTGCCGAGCCAGAAATAAGAACTGTAGGAAATGCGGAAGGAGGCATCACACCACGCTTTGCGACCCTGCAGAGAAGCCGTCTACGGAGGATCAAAGAAATATCACGTCCGACCTGCCAAAAGATGCCCAAGATACAACGGCATTGCTGTCATCAGCCGCTTCAGGACTAGCCAGTCTATGCATTGACATTAGTGCTAGACCAGTGAGGCGCTCTTGTCAATCTCTTCAGAGTTGAAATCTCCTTTCGGCAGTTGCTGTTGATACTGGAAACATGGCAAATATCAACAGCAACTTTTTTTTAGGGGAAAAAATTCGGGATCGCACTGATCAATCGCCTCAATTGTGGTCGTAGGTTTCCTTTCGGTCTCTAGGAATGAACAGTGGTTGTGCCATAATTCATATTCTGAATTGAATTTTTTCTCTTCTATTTTTGCCGAGAAATGTCTTTGCGACTTTTGATAATTTTGTTTTTGTGGCATTGTCAATATTTGTCTTTGTAGGCAGAATCATCTGTTATGTTCCAATAGTATTCTCATGAGGCTTAAATCTAGCGTCTAATTCATTTACTAAGTGTTCGAAGAAAGGATAGTACACATTGCGTCGATAGTAGATTTCAGCAGTCTCTCATGCAATATGATTGCGGTGGGTTTGTCGACCAGTTATCGGAGGAGCCACTATTTCACCGCTAGGGCTTAGTCCTTTTGCCTCTTCAAAAAGGGCGGCAAACTCACCTTCATCTCGAATTTTTTGACTGTGACCGCACGAATTTACCAAATCGACTTTGCTCAAGTTAGTTGTGTATAAAAATACTTTCCTGAAAATGACAAGTGACATTATAAATTGACTGTTTTCTAATGAAACTTTCAATTGGCATGCTTGTCACTTCTCAGTTGCCAGAGTCAGCGTTTTGAATGACTTCAAGAGTGTCAAGAATGATAGGGAGCATTTCGGCCAATCTTTCGACTGCCGTTTGTTTCTCTGTCCAGCGCGTCTCACAAAGAGAAATTAGCGTTGAGTGTGATGCCTAAATTTCTTCGGCTGCTTTTTTAAGAAGGTGATCCCGAAGTGGAGATAAACGGAAGAAATTGATTACGCTCTTTATACTTCCGATGCAATTGCGAATCTCACACGAATGCACCTAAACTAAGTTTAGAACGTGTGCGGTGCAGAGTACAAACTGAGCTTTCGGATATTGTTCCGCGATTAATGTGCTTACACCTTTTAATCGTCCGCTCATAACGGCAGCTTAATCAAAACCTTCACCAACCAAATTATCCATATTTAATTTATAGGACAATAGTTTAGATATTATAGTCGTGGCAAAACCTTGCGCGGTTATGTCTTCGACGTGGACGAAATCGAGGAAGTCTTCGTGTATTAAAGCTTTACCGGATACGCAAGCAAAGTGCAAGCTGTTCTTGCCGCGATATGTCTTGGGTTTCATCTGCAAGAACAGTAAAGTAGCCGTCTTCTTTGTCATTGACTCTGTTTATAATACGTTGTCGAATAGCATTTCCGCATAACTCAATCATTTCATTTTGGATGGTCGCTGACGTGTACATAGATCGGCAGTTGTTATTTTGGGTAAGAAGGTGATTTTTAAGTGCTTCGCCACCAGATTAGGCACGGTGTCGTAGTAGTGCTCGAAAATTGTGTGCGGGCTAATCTAGTCCGATGGCACCTGATTCATTGTTTCCTCTTAAAGACATTTCCTGTCGTCCGCACAACAATACCGCCTCTACTATTGCTATTAGCCTTTTTCTGTTTTCTTGTGCATTAATGTAATTTTTTTAAGTTATTGCTTTTATAACATCATGCGCTTTTCCTTCCACAGTTATTGTAAAATTTTTTGCCTGCTCTGTAGCAAATTTATGGAATTTAGTATTTTCGTGACAATCAAAGCTTTTTAAGGCTTTTTTCCAATTATGAAAAGGTTTTTTAACAAAGATCCAAGCTCTTGATCACCACGACCTCCTTCCGTTTTACCAAATAAAACGCATATTTTACACATAGCTCCTTGTGGTGCGAATGCTGTATAAACCAGCCATGGATATTTTTTCACCCAATGCCGTTGAAAGGACAAGTGTATTTTATACGTCACTGGAAATCTGAATGTTTCAGGGGGTATCCAAGGTTCTTTTAATGGTTTGTTTTTCTGCATCAGTTTGTGGAGTCTGAGCAATATACTTCCCATTATCATATTCTTGTAGTTTAGATGTAGATAAAGGTGCTGGCGGCGAAAATGGCTTTTGACGCTAATTTAACCGCCGTCACTGAAAGACGGAGATCTGTTAGTGAAACTAAACTTTGTCATCGTGGTTAGGTTAGGTAAGGTTCATCATCAGGTATCATTGTCAGATTACTAGGTATAGGTAAATATGCACATGGGTGCCACTTTCAAGATCAAAAAGCAACCACGTCACGGCGAAAGTCACAACGCTAGCAAGTAGGTTTAGAATAAAATCAAACTTACCCGATGAAGTTTACGATGGATTTGAATTTTCAGAAAACTGTTCCACTTCACCAATACCTTCATTCTTCTTTTTACACACGAAAAATGAACGTAAATAACCTTGTTTTCGTTTCGATGACATTTTACAAGTTCAGGGTTATACGCCGTAACTACCTACACTCTACAATATGCAATAATGTAAATTATGTAGTATTGACCAAACAAATATTCGGTATCGTCGTGTATCCTGCTTTATTCAAGGCAGTCTAACAATGTGAGTAGACGACTTGGCAGTTAGCCGTCAAATACCATTGTCATGTAAAATTAATAAAGTTAAAAAATACAAAAAAAAAGAACTTACAAGATATTGAACACGATCAGCTAAAACTTCGACGGAGTCACGGAGTAGGGAATATTTAGCCTAGAGAACAAATCAAATCTGCTCCCCGCGAAATAAAATAACGATAAAAGTCAGAAAACTATATAATTCGACCCGTGGCGCCATCCGCTTTTAATATGACCAAAAGTAGCATAAGGCCCATGCTACTTTTGATATGACTAATATGTGATTTTCCAAAAGATAGATGGCCACACGGGTAGAATGACCAAAGCAAACGTAAAGTTGTGATAGTTGATTTTCGCGAAGATCCTATATTCTAATTTGGGTAACCACGGTTGTGATCTAAATTCGTCAAGTACGTGATTAGGGACGATATTCTACATTTCACATTTAGATATACTTTCTTCAATATCCAGAAAAACTAATTTCTTTGGTCATAGTATTTCCAATGTTGCAGTTTGTACTGGTTCACGCTTCACTAGTATTATCAATATATCGTTCGAAAGTGTCGAAGCTATGTTGTGGTTTAAGGTGTTTTAACAAATCTTGCAAGTGCTGGCAAATTTAGAACGTGGGCGTTTGAGAACTATATTGAATTCCTATCTCGCCACATTTTTTATCAAGCTCGTTCACTCCAGCTCGTCGCTGAAACTATCGTTACTCGAAGCATTATCCATCGTAATGGCAATCACCTTTGAGAATATAAATGATTTCAATAAAAATATGATTATGGTAGTATGCAACTATGCACCATTAATATCAAATTGTAATATTTTAAAAGCAAAAAGTACTAGTTGGTACAGACCTTTGAATAAAACCTCTGTACCATAGATACAAAAGCGTCATAGTTTTTTCCCTATATGTCGTATTAGAAAGCGTATAAACCCTATTAATTGATTGTGAGTCTCAAAATTATCATCGATCCCATGCCCATCAGTCCTGCTTATTATTTGTTTCTTCCTAGTAGCCCACGCTCCCTCGCCCCCCCCCCCTGGGTGCGCCAGTGAATTTTGTATTTTGTTAGACACGATCATGGTAATTCAACCCCAACGTAATCCCGAGAAAGTGTGTATTGCAAAAGCAGTTAACTGTGTTCTATTGTTCTTCAGCTTATGTTTACTTTACAATGGAATCACGAGGGAGGGGGGAAACTTGGCTACTGTTCGTATGGAGTTCCACCCTCGGAAAGGGGTGGGGGTCCAGACCAACGTTTGAAGGGAAGGCATCGTATTGTTTTTTCATTGGAATAAAGTTTAAAAAAATAAGAAACTGGCGTGGTAAATATCAATTGGTTTGGGGGAGGGGCATGGCCTGAATGCCCCGCCCCCTGCAGCGGCCACTGCCCTCCGATGACACACATAAAAAATCTTATACAAAAGTGGGAAACCTATGAAGTTACGCCGCCAATGGGGTTAATGTTTAGTGGCAGTGTTTCCAGGGGAAGCACAGGGAACAAGTGCCCCTCCCAAATTTAGGGTTAAATTAAGATGTTATACGTTTTAATTTATTGTACTAAATTGCGTGCGCCCTCTGAACCAAAGTTCAGACTATGCCATTGGTTAATGACTAAAGATCGTATATTTTAATTTCGCTAATTGAAATTCATTATCCTGGCAGGCACGTTTTAAGGACCTTACTTCAATTCTTTATTTATTTATTTCTATATTTAGACTCTTTGAATACACTCATTTTTGGCGAATTTTGCTGGGCGCGTCCATGTTTAGATTACCACCCTTAAACCCCATTCTCTATATCCTGGGACCCGAGCCTAGACCCAAGGGCTGTGCGATTAGTGGTTTTGAGTTAGTCGAGTCAAGTATCGAGTTTCAACAATTATTAATCGAGTAGTCGAGTCGAGTATTTTGTTGGTCGAGTCGGGTTGTCAAGTACTTGATTAAGGAAAACATTTTCCTTATTCGAGTACGAGTAATTAATAAAATCTCGAGTAATTGAGCAAGAGTCGGGTACTTGAGTTATTAACATAACCATTAGAGTACTCGAGTAATCAATAGGGAGTTTCAGGGGTATTCTTAGTTCTAACTTATATTTAATTATTTAAAATCTAATTTTTCTGCTGAAAAGAAAATTTTAGTCAATAAAATACCTCAACTTAAAATGAACCACATTTATTAACATTTTGAAAAGGTAGGACACAATAACATTCTAGCTTGGCAGTATAGTCTTAAAAGTAAATGCATCATACAAAATTTTTAAAAATTAACTTTAGGAACTTCAAATGAAGATTACTAGTTGTCTAAACTGACTAGAAAGTTAGTTTACATATAAGTTAGAATGTTTTTAATAATATCATAATTAATAATTCCCTACTAAACAAATTCTGATATAATTTTAATCTCTTTACAAGTCTAGTCACTCTAGGGTTTAAAAGTTCAGTTATCACATTTTAATTATATCACATATTTAAAAAATTAGTAACTTCTGTATTGAAAATTGAAATATCAGTACCACAAATTTAAATTCCTTTAAAAAAAACATGGAAATTAAAATACTATTGCTCATGAAAATAATTTATCTACATTCCACAGAGTGGCAATGAAGAACTGTTAATTGCTCTAAATGTTCTGGTAGGAGACAATCTCTTCTGTTAGTGAGTACATTTCCACTTCAAGAGAATAATCTTTCGGGTGCCACAGACGTTGCTGGAATTGATAGAAAATTTGTGCCACTGCACTTATTCTTTTAAAATTATTACCGTTTTGGGCCACCATTCCAAAGCATCGCTATTTTCATTTTCTAGAAGGGGAGCTCTGAAGAAAGCATCAATCTGATCAGAGTCTTTCTCAGTTTCAGTTAGATTACATTTAATTATTTTCGCTTTAGTCAGGTAGTTCCTAAATAATAGTGATTTAGGTTTGATAACAATTTTTGGGTTACTCAAAACATCTTTGTTTGTTCCTTTTTCAAATTCAGAAGTAGTATCATTATCAGGGTGGATTAATGACGAGGCTTCAATATTGATACTTCCTCTTAATTGTCTCAACTCTTTTTGTAAAAGTGTTTTAGCCTTTACCACATAATGTTTTTCTAATAAAACAGTTTTAAATCTGGGGTCAATTAACATAGCCAATAAGTAAGTTTTGTTTTTTTTTATAGTAATTTTGTTCTAATGAAAACTGGGGGTTCTTATCTATTGTACGTTCTTACTCGTTTTCAATACCATTTAAAACTGGATAATCAAGAGAGAGAGAGTTGGGTATTTTTTCCCACTAAGTAATTTCTAAACCTTCTCAAATAGTCCAAGTATTAAAACCAGGGTACTCAATAATTTCCACTCAGTAGATGTTAGACAATCAATGTTTCCATATTCTGGTAAAGCAGCTAGCAGTAACAGCTTTTTATGGTCAAGTATCCGTTGAATCATATAAAAAACGCTATTCCACCTAGTTTCAACATCTATTTGTTTTTTCCTTAGGATATTACTAGATTTTGTACTTCTCTTCAAATGTCCGACAATAGCCCTACATTTCTTTAAATGTTTGTTGATGACTCTAAATTCTGGATATCTTTTAAACTGTCATTAAAAAGGAGCTGTAAAGAATGAGCGAAACATGAGACTGATATATACCCACTATAATAGTCAATTGCTCTTTTAATGGTTCTGTCGTTATCAGTAACCACGTAAATTGGCATTGTTGAAATGTTAAAAGAATCTACAAGGCTTTGGAGTTCATTGTGAATATTTATGGCTGTGTGTCTTTCTTTAAAGTTCAAACATGCCAAAGTATGATGTTTACTCTTAAAATCTTAAGTAACATAGTGGCATGTTAAACTCATAAAGCTATCTGTTGATCTGGATGTCCAAAAATCAGTAGTTACCTTGCATATCACCTTAATCGTTGGCGATATCTGCTATTAAATCTGTCAATAATTCATCAGGAAGTTTTTGAATTACATTTCTAAAAAATGTTGTTCTACTTGGTACTTCGTATCTAGGATGATAAAATTGGCGAATAAGTAGATAAGTCCATAATGAAAAGGGATAATAAAGCTAGAGAAAGGTATGACCCGCCGGTGAATGAGAATGAAATTCTCATTCACCGGAAGGACATACAGCACATCCCCACCTGGCTCCCCCATTCATCCTTATCGTTCACCAGCTGCTTTCCCCCGTTGCTACCCCCATTCACTGGATCCTTATTGTTCACCAGCTGCTTTCTCCCGTTACTATCCCCATTCACTGGATACCTTATCTCTCGTTCACCAGCTGCTTTCCCCCATTGCTCTCCCCATTCACTGGATTCTTTATCTCTCGTTCACCAGCTACTATCCCCCGTTGCTATCCCCATTGTCTCATTCACCGGAAGGACATAAAGCTCTTTTCCCCCATTCACCGGTTCCGTCCCTCTTCCATTCACTGGCCCCTTTCCCCCTTCCAACCCTCCCCATTCTCCAAAATCAGTTTTGCTCGTGCAGATATCTGGAGATTAGATGTTACCCGTTTGCTTTTCCCCATTCACCAGAATTTCCAATCACCAGATTCTCTCTCTGCTTATCCCTCCCCCTTCTCCCCTCCCTAAACTCCATAAATTTATGGCTATTTTTTCTAATATCTAATCACCAGAATATCTAATCACCAGATTCTCTCTGCTCTTCCCGCCATTCACTATAATTTATCGCTATTTAACCCCTCCCCTCTCGTTACCCATAATTTCTTAAGCGCTGCTATTTTCTATAATTCCTGAACTCTAAAATATCCACTATCGCTCCCAATAGCTAGAAATCGGTTTTTCCCCCATTCGCTATAAATCGCAGCAGTTTGCCAGAATTAGTTTTACCTCACCGAAATACTTCATTTACCCAAAATTGGACCGCCAGCTTATTTCTTTTTAGGGGAATCTCTATGGGCGTTTAACATTACATTAAAGCTAAAAGGTGCAGTTTGGGGTACTTTTGGTCCGAAATGGTGTACATAGGGCCGAAAATGGTGACTTTGGTCGTTTATAGGGTACATTTGGTCCATTTTGGTCCATTTTTGGGTACATCAGAATTGCAGTTGGAAAAACGATGAGCCGTAATTTTTTTTCACCTCTCCCCCCGGATCGCTAGAATTTTTCGCTATAATTCCGAAACTCTATAATTTCTTTATCTCTTCCGAACCCCTTAATTTCTAATCTATAGGCAATAAAAACAAGTTATTTAAATTTAATTTTTATTTTAGAACTTTGTTTACATGTTTACGACTAATCCGATATTATATATAATCCGTTTAAATCGAAATTTATCTATATAATTGTAATTAATTCGACATTTAAAGGGTTGCAACGAACTACCTTCTGCAACTTGTATAAATAATTTAATTAAAAGTTCTAACTCACGTATTTTGTAGTGTCTAACAGCAGAATCGTCTGACATACGAGGGACAGTCACAAACGTCGTCTTCTTCAGGTACTGGTGAGAAGCTTTTATCGATGACAGTAGTTGCTTTTGGCGTAGTTGGAATGTCCCATTCTTGCGAGAGATCAGGGGCGTAGGAACCAAGGGGGCAGGGGGCAATGCCCCTCCCTAGAATTTTGCTGGGAGGGGCAACTAATGTTATTGCCCCCTCCAACTTTTTGGTCTGTTGAAATCTTCAAAAGGCTCAAATGCTCATTTTAAACGCATATAAAGCTTGTAGAACCACAACTGTGTTTAATTTTCAGTCTTTTCCCACCAACTCACATATAAGTAAAAATTACACATACACTCGGAGAAGCTACACTCCATTAAAAATTCAAAACCATTCTTTAGGCCCCTTTTCTTTGCTCTTTGCCCCCTCCAACTTCTATAACGTTCCTACGCCCCTGCGAGAGATACTTTTTCCGAGGGTGAATTATCCCTTGACGGACAGCGTGGGAAGGAAATGGCGTGTTCAAGTTCTGGTACGTCTCCATGGCACTTGTAACATTGTACATCATCGCCACGTTGAATATAGTAGAATCCAGCCTTCGCTAGTTTATCTTTAGTGACGTGCGGGTTTTTCCAGTGACGAAACGTTTCAAGTCGATACGTTTCATTTTCCATAGCTGATCTAGATACAATATGTTCTATAGTTTCAAATGATACATTATCTAAGCCTACATGCTAAAGCCTAATTTTATCACTAAGCCTACTAAACCAAATTTTCTCAATATGGTTAAATGTCTACGCTAAAATTCTCAATATAAACGCTTTTTCAATATGCAAATTGTATGGAAAATTGTCTAAAATATATATATAGTTTACTACAAGTTAAAATTGTAACTTACTTTCTACGCTAATCTTACCCCTACACGACCTAATTTAGGCCTAATTTTCTGTCTAATATATAAAAGAACGCCTAAAAATTTCATTTTAAATATAATAAAATAGAAACTTACTTTTTTTTTTCTTTGACGATCGGAAACCCTAAGCCTATGCCGTAAAATAGAGTTGACGAACGGCTGAAAGCGGAACTAAAAAATGCGTGACCTTCAACGGCAATTCCCTATGACTGAAAGAAAGAATACTATGTGACGTGTAGATAAGGCTCTTGAGATATCGAAACTGAAACTAAGAATTGATCGCCATTGGTTGATGACTTCACTGACGTCATGTGTGGAAAAAACCCATTGAACTATATCAGGATACCCACTAACGAGATCTTTCCGAACTAATAATTATCACGTGTCGAATATATTTAACTAGTCTTAAACAGCAACTGAAGGTTGTTTCCTATTGGTCGAGATTAATCCATTACGTGATCAACTAACCCTTAAATTCTATTGGTTGTCTCTCTTCTGTACGCTTAAGATTAAAACGTGTCATGATCGAAACTGAAACTAATGATTCCAATTGTTTGACGTCATAATTTTACCCACTTGAATATTTTGAAAACAAAACATTGTTTGGCGTCATAATTTTACCCACTTGAATATTTAAAAAAAACCAAGCAATCTCAATTCAGTAAGCCTAGGACTAACTAAAGTTACTAAACTAAAAATATGGTAGTGGTCTGTATTAATTATAGGATTTATAATTATTTTTTCTCATATGTTTCACACTAGGCCTAATTTTACCTAATGTGCAATCCACTAAGCCTAGTTTATTTTACGCATCTCTTCTATATGATAATTATATTTTCAATAGGCCTAATAATAAAAAACTAAATTTCATTTTGAACCCTAATTCAGATTCCAGCTGGGTAAGCCTAAATTAAGCATACTTAGTATAATGTGTCTTAAGTTAAAAATACCGTCTAATACAATAAAAAAACATATATGAAAAAAAACTAACTTTGTATATTCAACGAACGCTCAGGAAGACGGAAAATGTACTGAAAAACATGGATCAAGAAAAGAAAAGAATTTCTACTAAATTCTTTCCGATTGTAGCGTCAAATAAAACCAAGATCTCGCTTTGACAAAGTTCATTTATCTTATCATTCGTACGCGCGCACGGAAAAATAAACGAACGAGTCGCGTGAGAATCGGTACGTCACGGGAAAATAGGGAAAGTGTTATCACTTGAGCCCTTTTATCATTATATTTATTTATCTACGGATTATTACAAAGTTTAGATGGCGCCATGGTTCTCAATACAGTAAGCCCTAACTAAAATATGGTAATAGTATGCAATAAAGAACGCAAAACGTATTTAAAGGCTTTATTATTATTATTATTATTATTTTCGATCGCGTTGGTTCTTTTTCCCTTTGATCTCTTAGTTTCTGCTTCTCTCTTTAGTATTTATAAATAATTTCCTATCCCTAAACCATTTCCTAACTGGTGGACTTTGTTAAGACTAAAATTTTACTTATAATACGCTAATTAATTAATTTCGTTAACAAGCATAAATTTTAGTTCGCCCTTCCTCCAAAATATCTAATTGGGGAATAAAAGACGTTTTCTTATCAAAGATAAGTCAAGTTTATAGCTTAGTGTCATTGGTTCCATAACAAAAACCACATTGTAACGTGGTAATGGCTACCCCTATCGAGAATTTTAGGCACTAAGAAATTCTACGTGCCAAATATCTTATACTGATCTTGACAAATACAGATATTTTAAATAGCCATGAAACGTAAACTTATCAAGATAAGAAATGGCATATAATGATATTATATATAACTAGATAAAGTTTATTTATAATAAAATTATATTCGTAAAACGCTAAACCTGTAAATTTTACATTAAATATTTTCCTTATAATAAATACATTTACGAAACATTCTATTTTTTTAACATAAAATAGACAATATTTTTGTTAAATACTAGTTATTTTTTTTGGTACACACTAGTCCCAATTCCATGTGAAACTCTTTCAGTGTCTTTAAGTTCCTTTTGAGTTACAAAATAGGGTTTTAGAAATACATTTTTCCTATTTCATTAAATATAAGTATTAAAATTAGAATTGCTGCATTAAATTAGGCATTTGAAATTGTATAACATAACAAGTTGGCAAGCCAAAATATACCTCTCCTCGGAAGAATGGTCCCTAGTGGTAATAATATCTCGACACGACCTAAATAGATGTCTCCGCAATTCAGAGTTATTTACGAAAAACGTATTCTCGGTTCAATCCCTGCCCGTTATAAAGTTTTAATTTTAATTTAAATTATTGAGACGAAACAACCGAGTTTAATTTATACAGAATATTATAAATTAAGTAGTTACAACAGCGAGTTAGACTTACTAAAACAATGCACAATTGAATTTAACCCTTTTTACAGTACATGTTTATCAGTTGAATATAATACGAAGCAAATTTTAATGAAAGAAATATCTACAGATGGTATTTGTATATTTCTCGCTTACAAAATACTTGCCGCATCTTTAACGCTCATTTTATTACAACACTCGTAGACTTCCAGTTGACGTTGTGACACCTAGGAGCAACAAACACAAGGAGAACGCAACCCGTCAAAAGTCGTGTACGTTTTTCATTAGCGCCTGCTGCCGTCGGAAGGGGAAAATTCGGAAATTGTCTTCCCCCCCCGCCCATAAAACGTTCAGCGTAAAGGCTCGTGACGCTCGTCCAATGAAATTCGTACACAACCCTTCGTTAGCGTGTTTAAAGGCTAGCTGCGTTCTCCTTGTGTTTGTGGCTCCTAGGTGACACATACCGCATGAAAAAGACCAATACCATCCAATTTCCAATATCATATAATGACTCGCGCACCCAGGAAATCATTGACTGCGTTAGAAATCGTAGATATCCAAATATTTACACCAAAAACAGAAATGAGCCAACAGGCCAAAAGTCTAAAAATATAATGTAAGGGTTATATATTTTACCACGATAAATTTACGAGATCTTTATCCCATTGCTGCTAATTAATTATGTTTGTTAGTTATGGTGATTCTCTAAATATATTTTAACAATGTATAAAATGTTGTATAACAGCATAAAAACATTCGCCAAAGCTGTTTTTGAAAAACACCGAAGCTCAACAAGCGTCGGTGGCTGAGGTGTTAGAGTAAATCTCTTCGCGCAGCAGACCTGGGTTCTATCCCGGCCGGCGACAATAAATCGCAAATTGATAATAGGACGTATACCGTGAACATTTGGTGGAAACCCTGCCTTATGGACGTCGAGACGTTTATCGTAACCCTCAGCATTCGGTCCGTTCGAAAAGTCAATACATAGACGTTGGAAAGTAGAATACATACGAAACACAAACATCACAAAAACACAACACGTCGCAAATGCACAATATACATCAACATCACTACACGACATTTCACAAATGCACTATATACATGAACATTACAATCGCAACACAAACATCACAAAACCATAACACTTCACAAATGCACAATATACTTTAACATTACAATAGCAACATAACGAAAATGACTACTAAGTCTCACCTGTGGCGGCCGTGAGCGTTGACGAACAAAATACCAAAAAACCCAAAACGCAACTAACATCCGTTAACGCTCACCGTCACGGCAGTTTCGCCACACTTTAGAATCAAAGAAACTGCGTACGCAGTGATTACGCTTTGCACCAAAATTTCGAACACGTACACATTACACACACACAGACAGACAGACACCGTGATTGTATAACCCCTCCTAGGGGACATAGTTAAAAAAAATTAAATTAGATGCATTGTGTTTATATTTTCAACTTAATTGCAGTGATGTTTTAAAAGCAAACCTCGGGCCTAAGAAACAGGCAAAGTGTAAATTGCTAAGACTAAATTTCTAACTCTAATAATGAGTAAATCCATTATACAATTATCTATTCATAAGTGTTAGAGACTTTATTACAATGAAATAAAACAATGTAGAAATGTATATGATATAAATTTAAGAAAACTCAAACAATCGACAGACATACCTTTTCTGTTTTAAATCAACAATTTTATTATTCTTTCTTATCATTTTTTTATACAATCATTTGTTTTTATATAGATAACCTGAGGATGGCTATAATATGAACATATACCTAATAAAAATCGGGAATTAAACAAAAACAACCTTAAGTTTACTATTTTTATATTCACACGTCCTCAATTATGCAAATTTTATATTAACATTTCTACTATACATATTTCATAATTAATATTCACATAAATAATTCTTTTTTATATAAAATCGTACAATTCTATCAGAACTTAAACCGGAAGATTCAGGCATATAATTTCCTATTCACAAACTACATTTGGTGTGCTAATATTTATACTCACACAATTATATTTCGTACTAACAATTTCACCATCTTTGAAACTTTCAATTACTGCCAAGTGTTCGTCGCATATTTTTGTACTTCTCAAGGTGTTAAAGAAAAAGTGGTTCAGACCAGAGCAAACCTTTTTTCAATTGAAAAAGCATTTCACTCCCCGAAACTGTCACTTGCTGACAATGTGTAAAATTGGGCTTACGGGATTTCAAGTAATTTAACATCCACGATTTTCCTTCATTTCCATCTTTTCCTATTACAAATATTATTTTTCGGTCTGAGAGAACTAAATGTTCCAATAAACATTTCTGCCATGGTCTATATCTTTGTTTATTCGTTTAGGGGTTTTCATTTGTTCCACCCAAGCACTTGTCAAATTTCCAAAGAGATGCGATGGTAGTCCAGATCGAGCAACGGCTTCTGTTTGGACTCGTTGTTTATCAATTTCCGCTTCTACTTTTCCTAAATTTACTTTGTGAGGGTTTAGACGGCAACGTCTAATATGTCGACTCAGTTGTGATTTAAACGTTTTATTGCACGTTGTACACGATGTACGTTTACATTTATGGGTTCTTAATCTATAGCTACATATTCGTTTCTCGCAACTTGGACACTGAATATATTTGTTTCGACCCATTTGGAATATATTCAAAGGAAACAAACACGTACGTTTTACTCGAACCGAGTCTATTCATAAACTGTACTCGATTTTTGGGGGATCTCCGTATATGAATTATAAAATGTGTGTTCTGTGGGTAGATATAATATCAGCCCTATTTTGATTTTCTTCCAAGTTAAGTGTTTCAGATAACGTTTACTTATTCCACACCTTCAATCCATTTTTTTTCACATAAATTTGATATAACCTTGTATCTTCCTACAATTCAGTTTTATGCTATGCACAATTCCCTTATTCATTACATCATTCCAAATTTAGCCTAATTCATTCACCGGCGTTGATCTTCTGAAATGGATATTCCAATAAAAACTTTTTCTTATATCATCGCTTCTGATTAATCATAATGTTGTCAATATAAAAAAACATCATATGCTATATTTAAATATAAAGGATAAACACTGCTTAGGTTAAGGATAGAGTGAAATGGAATATTTAAATAAATAAGCATAAATTTTAGAGGGCCTTCTCCTCCCAAATATCTAAAAGTACATTCTCGATAAATATACAAGTTCTTTGGAAAAAGAGACGTTATGAACATATATAAGACAATTTTTTGTTAAACGCTATTTCTTTTAGTTACACACCAATATCAATTTCTGAACGAACTCTTTCAGTTTATTTTAGTTTATTTTTAACAGCAAAATAGTGTATTAGATATTGTTTAAATTAATTTCAAGTGAAAGGGTAGTTAAACTTACCACGCATTTCCTTAACACGTAAGCTGGTGCAAAATCGTTTGATAGTTTCACTTACTTTATTTCTATTTTCAATAATGAGCTATTTTGATTTAATATAATTAATGTTAAATTCTTTATTTTTAATAGAAAAAATGTTCATTATGGTCGCGTTGGGGAAGATCATACAATGTGGTGTCGGAATTATAATATTAAATAACACACTAAGCCTTGGTAAAAACGTGTTTGGTAAGTTGCAACTATGCAAGGAGTATAATTTCAGCAGCACTATTTTTCTCAGCCGAATAACGCATTTTAAAAGTGCTACGCTTCTAACTTTAATTTAGATGGCCTTAAAGCCAAGTATTTAATAAATTGTGTAACCAAGTAGATTGACCTTTAAACAATTTTTCAGTCATAAAGTCAAGTAAATGTTCAAATATACGTGTATTTGGTCATTTTGACGGTCAAATAGCCCAGTATGGAACTGCCAGATGATAAAGTCAGACTTTGAGACGCGGGTGGCGCCCGTGCCCCGCGTCCGCGCCCACGCCCGCGCCCCCGTCGACGTCTGAAATGTGAAATGGGGCACCGACGGGGCGAGGGTGCGGGCGCGGACGGGTTGCGTTCTCCTTGTGTTTGTTGCTCCTAGGTGTCACAACGTGAACTGGAAGTCTACGAGTGTTGAAATAAAATGAGCGTTAAAGATGTTTAGCATTTTACGAATATAATTTTATTATAAATGAACTTTATCTAGTTATATATAATCTCATTATATGCCATTTCTTATCTTGATAAGTTTCCGTTTCATGGCTATTTAAAATATCTGTATTTGTCAAGATCAGTATAAGATATTTGGCACATAGAATTTCTTAGTGCCTAAAATTATCGACCGGGGCAGCCATTATCACGTTACAGCCCCAGAGGCCCCACAGGATCGCCGTCACTGGCCGGGGGGGGGGGATGTGCTGTATGTCCTTCCGGTGAATGAGAATGAAATTCTCATTCACCGGCGGCACTTATCTTTCTCTAAATCTAAACCCTAAACAAATTTGAAGAAATTAAAAAAATTACTAATAGCTCGTACCGATAGGTCTTCGAGCAAACAAAAACGCGAAACTTGAGGCTGATGACGCTACCATCATTTCTGGTACTTTCTCCCTCTCGGAGATTACCAGCGCCTTAAAAAGGTTATCTCGCGGAAAGGCCTGCGGTCTCGACGGGATCCCTGTTGAGTATAACATCGTGTTTTGGGACCTTCTCGGGCCCATTTTAATCGATGTATTTAACGGTCTTCTAACTTGTCCCAATTTTTGGAAAACATTCTCACGCTCCGTCGTCTCCCTCCTTCCGAAGACGGGAGACCTTATGAACCTCACTAACTGGCACCCTATTTCCCTAACAAATTCTGATTATAAGCTATACGCCAAAGGTTTGGCAAACCGTCTAAATTCTGTCATTTCAAATTTTTTCACCCTTCCCAGACTTATTCAGTTCCTGGGAGGTGTATTTATCACTCGCTCGCGGTTTTGCGTGACCTTATTAGTCTCGCAAAGTTGAAAAATGAGAAACTTTCCATTGTTAACGTTGATTTTCGCAAGGCTTTCGACTGCGTTAATCACGCTCGCTCGCTTCGGAATTCCGACTAATTTCATTAATTTTCTGAACGTGGTTTACACGGACCCTATCTTTCGCGTTCACGTTAATAACACGCTCACCCGTGAAATTCCATTCGCGAGAGGCATTCGACAAGGCTGCCCTCTTTCCGGGCTGCTTTTCGTTTTATCTCTTGAGCCGCTCTTATGCCACCCGCGCGCTGCTTTACGTAGGCCTTCTGGCCCTGGTTATTTTGACATCACTAATACCACTTTCGCTGATGACCTTAATGGTCTTCTTCGAAACGAATCAGAAATCGCCGTCATGAGTGGGTGTCTCGACGCTTTCTCCATCTCTTCCGGAGCTATAGTTAATAGCAATAAGTCCTTCGTTCTTTGGTGTGGTGCGTGGCGTGATAACCCACCCCATATCACCATTCCCTTTCCTACCAACGTTGACGGTGGCAAGTTTCTCGGTGTCTATCTGAGAAACTCGCCCGAGTATGAACTTCGAAATTGGCCTGAACTTATCACGCGCCTTAGCCGCGTTCTTGGTCGCTGGCTTCATTTTAAACACCTTTGTTCCATTTCGGGGCGAACGCTACTCTCTAATCAGCTCGCTTCCCCTATTCTTTGGCATCGGCTCAAAATTATCTCACCCCCTCCTTCTTTTATTCACGATTGGCAGTCTAAATTAGTGAATTTCCTTTGGGCGGGAAATTAAAAAAAAGACCTTAAAATTCAGGCTTTCAGAGTCCAGCAAACCTCCGATTTTCTAAATTCAACCGATCGCCATTTTTGATCATTTCCTCCCAGGTCTCCCGTCTCCGGAAGCTATCCTCTCGGACGCTGCTACTCAAAATTCTGATATTCCTTTTTATTCTTCGGCTCTTTCGTCTTGGTTTCGTATGCCATTTCTTATTCAACCCACCCTCTCTTCCCGTTCCAAATTCTTAAATGTTCCATTCGTAAATTCGCCTTTTCTCAAAACCGTCGACAGTGCGATTCTTCGTTATGACGACGTTTCATCCCTCGCGAACGTTGGCCTTTCTCGATCCCAGAGGACGTTGGCTTCCCCAACACTCTCTCTCTCCGAATTGCTCACCATCTCGCCTTTTCGTTCAGCAGCGTGGCAAAATAATTAAAACTTTGATTCGTAATTTCCCCGAAACTTTCGACGCTACCGGCATTAAGGATAGCGCGGAGTCTAGCAATGATGACATTTTATCAATCTCAACGGAATATCGTACCGGTCCCAAGATCAGCCGTGTTTTGCTTACCGATAACCCTTCTACCCGCGAAATCTATGTCGCGTCAGCTGCTCCTTTCCTGGTAGGCCTCCCGCTGTTCCAGCGTGTGACCCCACTCTAGTTTCACGTGTTTCCTGGCTCGGAAAAAAACTTTCGCCGATCAGCTCAAGGGCCGATCTCTCCTTTCAATGGAGAGCTCTGCATCTCGCGCTTCCCTCTCCGGCCCGACTCTTCCATATTGTGGAAAGTTTAGATTCTCTTTTTTGCCCTTTCTGTCCAGCGAAGGGCACGGTTAGCCATTGTTTCTTCGACTGCCCCTTCGCCAGGAGCGTTGGTGAGAGGGTTTTGGAGAGCGTTTTTCTTTCAACCAGAAATCAGCACTCGTTGACAAACGTTTGGACGTTAGCGAGCGGCGACAACCATAACTTCTGTAATTTCGCTTTCGTGCTATTCAAAGCCGCTTTGGCTGAAATGTACGGCGAGCTCTCCAAAATCTCTCTCTCAACTAACGCTTTTGGCGATTACGTAGATCGAGTACACCGGACGATCGGTAAAAGATTAATCGCTCGCTACCGGACTCAGCGTAAAACCGCCGTAACAGGTGAAACTTTGGATGCCTTTAACGCCCTATGGGGCATTAATCGTGAACCCCAGTGGTTTTAAGATGTAAATATTTTTCATTTCTCTATTTATTTTTTTTTCTTTATAAATATATATAAAACACTTGTAAATATCGCTTTTATCTCTAAAACTTGTATATAACATATTGCTTTTGTATCTAAAACTTGTAAACTTGTAACTTAAGCATTTACGTTATTAAAGCTAGTATATTTAATAACCAAAAAACTCCCCCTATTCGGCTTTCCGTTGCTATGCAACTCGTTTTCAAATTTTTAATATTTAGGCTTAGTTTCTCTATTCGGTGTTATAGTCGCAAGCCAGATTTCGCGCACGGTACTGACGAGTCCCAAATAGGACGAAACCGGTCTACCGTTGGATTTTCTGGCTATTTAATTTAATTTAATTTAATTACTCACTCGAAGATCTATTTGGTCCGAGTTTCACGTTTTTGTTTGCTCGAAGACCTATCGGTACGAGCTATTAGTAAGTTTTTAAATCTCTTCAAATTTGTTTAGGGTTTAGCTTTATTATCCCTTTTCATTATAGAGTAATCTACTTATTCGCCAATTTTATCATCATTTACAATGGAGTCCATAGGTGGTTCCTTTTAACTTAACTTCGTATCTAGGCTATGCACATTGAAGCAGATCTCTGAAACCCTGACCATTGACTACGCTATATGGTTGGAAATCTATTGCCATCATTTGCCCAATTTTTGTGGTTAACTCAAGAGCTTTGGGAAGATATTTTATCTTTAAATTACAGTTGCTATTAATGTTGGTTGGATTTTACTGCGTTGTGGGATTTCTACAGGTACACCACTTTCACTTGGAGAAATTAAATTTAAACCTTAATTTAACTTTGGTATTATTGACTCGCAAGTAAGAATTTTTTGGTCAACGTGGTCGTTCTTCTCTCCAGAAACCTTTATAATGGGGGTTGATAAATGATTACGCATAGCATTTGTATTTCCATGACATCGTTTTATGCTTTTACCGCAATAATTGCAAGTTGCAGAAAATGTTTCAAAAGTCTTGACGCGTTACAATTTCCAAATTAAACTGGTGATATTTCAAAAACTACTAATCCTAGAAAGGAAACTTTTGACATGTTAAAAAAGACAAAATGTGCCCTACCAGAGACATATTTTAATCTTTGAAAAATTGGCTAATTAGCTCTATTTTGACCTAAAAAGCATGAAACGTGATATCGTCAACTTTTTAAATTTAAGTGTTTCTATGTTGAAGAGTTAATAGTCAGATTCCACGGGGTCGTTTCATATAGGAAAACCGTTGAAATATTTCAATTCGGAGCAGTAGATAATTAGCTACATCGTTGTAAAACGTTTTGGGAAATACGGGTTAAGCTAATTTGCTTATTCGCACAAGCTGACATTACAGGTGAGAGCGATAAAAGTGCGACATAAAGGGTTATCTTTCGAAACCAATAAAGTGGGTAAAACATAACGGTAAAGAACCATCAAGTCTATTTTATATAAACAACACAAGTTATAAACGTAAACAAGGTTAAAAAACGCCATTTTCGTCTACTTGTTTTTGCACGCAAGGCTGTTGGAAAACTCGAAAACGAAGCTTAAAGGTCAATACAAAGCACAACGTGTGCAAAAACAAGTAAACGAAAATGGCGCGAAATAAACGTATGTATTTGATTCACGTATAGAAATAAGACAGTTACTCTGTTGTAGTTAGAAGTAAAATATGTCGGTTCTCAAAACTGAACAACAAAGGTTACGGGTGATTCAATTACGAGAGCGTGGCGAAATTTGGACACACATTGCTAATGCCGTTGGATGTTCTGTTAGAGGAGCGCAGCGAACTTACCAAAGATTTATGACTCATGGCACTGTTATGGTAAAAGGTTACTTCTCAATAATGTAAATAAGTTAAATGTTTTCTTTATATTTATTACATTCATTAGGATCTCCCAAGAACTGGTCGACCTCCGCTGACGAACGATCGAGAAAATCGCCTCCTGGTGAGAGATTCCACGGCTAACAAACATGCGTCACTTAGAACGTTAAAAAGACGCGTGGAAATAAACCATGGAATTAGATTGTCGTTGGCCTCTGTATGGAGGAAATTAAAGACGTTCGGACTAAGAAGACGTAGGTCTTGGTGTAAGCCAATTCTAACAAGAGAGCATCGTCGACTACGACTCGAGATGTGCCGCGAACTTCTGCGATGGCCGGCAGAGGATTTGGCTCGATTTGTTTTGTTTTCGGACGAAAAGGTTCACATTTGCAAAAGGCTGATTGAGTTAAGTTTCACGAAATTGTTGTTTTAGAGTTGCCAGAGTTCCTCATCGTCTCCCACAATTTGGGTCACCAGGAGGAGAGGGACTAGGGCTGACGCAGACATGATTCACCGAACCAAAATGAGTGGCCGTTTTTCCGTTAATGTTTGGGGATGTATGGGCGACGGACAGGCGGGCATTTTGCATCGAATTGAAGGTTGATTAAACGCCCAAATCTATATCAACATTTTAAACACCGCTACGATCCCTTCCGCGCCCGTAATTTGCGGAGTGGAAAATGGTGGACGGTCAGTAATTATCAATTTATTAAAGCTTTTTAAACGTTTTCCTCAACCAGCTCTATATTCCAGATTAACCTTCATGCAGGACAACTGTCCTGCACACAAGGCGAGAGTCGTTTTGCAACATTTAGAAGACCTGGGTATAGAAACCATAGACTGGGCAGCACACTCGCCAGACCTCAACCCGATAGAAAACTATTGGGCTCTTTTGGCGCGGCTTATGGATTCAGAAAACAGAATTCCAGCATCGCAAGAGGATCTTGAAAATATGCTTCGAAGAGCTTACGAAAATATCCCAGATAACTATATAAGAAATCTCACTAACTCATTTCGTCGGCGACTGTTGCTGTGCGTGGCGAGAAGAAGAGATGCTCTTCCGTATTGAGCTATTCCAGTTGAAACCCAAGGGGTAACGTGAAATTCAGTCGGGCAGAATGTCTATAAGACCTTAGTCTCCTATTATTTTGCTTCATAGTAACAAAAAAACGACTAAACAATTTACCGTATAAACAAATGTAAATGCCATTCTTATGTTATATTACTCAAGACAATAATAAAATGTTTACGAAAACTATTCACCTTTTTTTAAGCTTTCCTCATATTTTTGAACAAAAAAAAACCTTATTAAACATTATATTTCGGCTATTTCCTGACAAAGGGGACATTTACGTTTTTTAACCTTGTTTACGTTTATAACTTGTGTTGTTTCTATAAAATAGACTTGATGGTTCTTTACCGTTATGTTTTACCCACTTTATTGGTTTCGAAAGATAACCCTTTATGTCGCACTTTTATCGCTCTCACCTGTAATGTCAGCTTGTGCGAATAAGCAAATTAGCTTAACCCGTATTTCCCAAAACGTTTTACAAGGATGTAGCTAATTATCTACTGCTCCGAATTGAAATATTTCAACGGTTTTCCTATATGAAACGACCCCGTGGAATCTGAATATTAACTCTTCAACATAGAAACACTTAAATTTAAAAAGTTGACGATATAACGTTTCATGGTTTTTAGCCAATTTTCCGAAGATTAAAATATGTCTCTGGTAGGGCACATTTTGTCTTTTTTAACATGTCAAAAGTTTCCTCTCTAGGATTAGTAGTTTTTGAAATATCGCTAGTTTAATTTGGAAATTGTAACGCGTCAAGACTTTTGAAACAGAGTGTACCTTTTATGTCTTCATAATGATCCCAAATTTTGGAAAATCGAACACCCTTCCTTTTGACTTTAATCGAGGGCTTAGAATTGGCTGTTGATCCTGATGCCGAAGGAGTTACATTGAAAAAGGTTTCAATACCTCGTTCAAGTGACTTTGACTTAGGGTTTTTTCTTCATCAGTTCGTTTGTTTGTTTTCTACCACCTCTTCACTGACGCTCTTGCTAGACTAGCGTAGGTCATCATAATTTATGGGAGACGCCATTAGAATTGATTTTTAAGTTAACAATGCTTTGTCCTTTCATAAATTTTTAAAATTGTATTAATATTAAATAATCAATATATTTGAAACATAAGGTTTAAAATTTCGATTTCGTATACCTACATTTTCAATGTCGGCAAACTGATGTCACTATTCTAGGCTTAATTAACTATATAGAGTGAACTATTAGGACCTAACTTTAGACTAACTACACAAAAAGTAAAACTTAACTTGAAAATTTTAACGGATGTGAAATTGCGCAGGCGCACGATCACTTCCTCTGTAACTCTACCTCTATGCTTCCCAAGACGGCGGGAACAATATTTACAAAGGTGGAGTCAAGCATCCCTTGCCTCCCCCCAAGGATATTTCTAACTGCTATGTTGATTGTCAGCTCAATAGAGCCGACGAAACAGCCGGCCGGATGCTAGCCTGCGCCCACTGCCGTCGTAGGTTTCATCTAGCTTGTTGCGGCATTCACCACAAAACCAACCTCTATTTCCTGTGGGCTTGCAAAGACTGTCTAGATTTCCCGTCCGCCCTCAAAACGAAATTGGCCACCTTTGAGAAGAAACTCACGGCTGCCGTAAGCCGTATTCAAGCGCTTGAGACAGAAAATAAGAGCCTCAAGCAGAAGCTGCTCTCCGCCGCTTCTCCAGCCACGGATAATCTACAATCCAACTTTAAAAAGGTGCCGCACGATGCCAGACACCCTGATCGATCGGAACCCAATCCTGAACGTAACTCCCTGCCACTATCTCATGGCCCCCTAATCTCAGCTTCTCATGACCCAACTCCCTGGACCCAGGTTGTCCGAAAAAAACCACATAAGAGGCTTCCCGCTAAACCACAACAGCACCAGGTCACTGGCGTTGCCTCTTCGTCTTCTACCACTTGCCTCCAGGCTGCGCCCGCCTTGACGGCCATCTACATTCCTCGGCTTCACGAAAGCCTCGCCTCCAAGGATCTCGAGACCTACATCACCGGTCTCGGTACCAAGCCCTATGGACTGCGGCTCTTAGCTCTTCGCAAGCAAGGCTTCATAACGGGCTTTTTTGACGTCGTAGCACTGGACGTCCAAGCTGCACTTGACCCTCTTAACTGGCCCGAGGGTATAGTCATCTCCCGGAGTGAACGTTCACCGACTAAGCGGGAGCCAGCTCTCTGGGGGCAAAAATCCGACCCCTCTCACGCCTTGCTTGTCTCCAAAGTAGAAAGGAGTCTCCTTGTGTCTCACGCACACATCGACACCACAGTCGCTCAGGTTGAAACCCACCTGCATCAACTCGATCTTAACCCCCTCGCCGTTCAGTTGGTACCGGGCTCTGGGTGGCCCAGTCACGCATCCTTCAAAATAACTCTTCCAGCCCAGGAAGTGAAACTAGCCTACAGACCAGAAAATTGTGTCAAGGGCATAACGATAGGCCCATTTCGTCTTTCTATCACCCTACAGCACGCCGACAATCCTCCTGAGGCGCCAACGCCCAGTTGTTGACGCGACATGAGGAACCAACCAATCCTCTATACTAACTTGAATTCCAAGTGTAACAAATTCTACGGTCTAAGAGCATATATTGACGCCCACCAACCCTTCGTCGTTGCAGCTACTGAGACCAAGGCGGATGACTCCGTCTCATCCCTTGAAATGTTTGGTCCTTCCTTTACGGTTTACCGGAAGGACAGGAACAGACATGGTGGAGGTGTCTGCTTAGCCATCGACACAGCCTACAAATCCTATCCCCTTGATCTCAAGACTACAGTGGAAGATGTGGCCGCGAGAATTAACATTGGCCCGTCGTGTCTCTGCATTTGCTGCGTTTATCGCCCACCATCTGCTAAACCTACATACACAAAGCGCCTGAACGACCTAATAACTCGCTTGGCTACCATCTCCTCAGACCTCCTTGTTATCGGCGATTTTAACTTCCCATCAATCAACTGGAATACCCTCTGGAGCTCTTCCTCTGAAGCTACTAGCTTCATTCACACCACCCTGGCAGCTAATCTCTCACAGAGTGTTATGGAGCCCACCAGAGACAATGATTCTGGAGGTAACCTTCTAGACCTGGTACTGGTATCGGATCCCGATCTCATAGACCGGGTCGACCATCTCCCCGGTATCGCGGATCACGACTTCCTTTTGTTTAATGTCAGGAAAGTGAGCCCACCTCCCCGCAAGCCACCACGTAGCGTTCCCAACTTCAACAAGGCCGACTACCCTGCCATCTCGGCGACCTTATCACAAGTGACTGTAACTCAAGCCACCTCGGTTCATGACGCTTGGGCCACTATCAAGGCGGCCCTTCACTCTGCTGTACTCTCTCACGTCCCTTTGAAGAAACTATCCTCACGGCATAACCTGCCTTGGGTAGGTCATTCTCTCCGCCGACTCATTCGCATCACGAAGCGTCGCTATAATAGGGCTCGAAAATACCCTTCCGCTTGTAACCAGCAGAAATTCTCCCATCACCGCTCCATTGTCAAATTCGCTCTTCGTGCTGCACGTACCCATCACATGGACCGAGTGGCATCAGATCTCACTAACAACAGGTGACAGTTTTACCAGCTTGTTTCCCAAAAAGCCAAGCACTCTGGTATCCCTGATCTTAATGGCCCGGAGGGTGCTATCACCTGCGCAGAGTCTAAAGCCAAACTACTGGCCGAAACATTTCAACGCACTTTTCCTGTTCACACATTTGAAACTGTCTCCCTTCTGCCGCCGCGATGTCCTGTAATGCCTCCAATCATCTTCACGGAGCAAGGCGTACAGCGTTTGCTGCAGAGAGGCAAGTCTTTTAAGGCTGCGGGCCCTAACGGAATTCCAGCCGCTGTCTTGAAGAACTGTGCCGTGGCCCTGGCTGCTCCCCTAACGCGGCTTTTCCAACTCTCGTACGATTCTGGGAGTATTCCGGCTGATTGGAGTACAGCTAATGTGACTCCCGTTCCAAAGGGCGGTGACAAATCAAATCCGTCTGAATACCGCCCGATTGCACTACTTTCCCTGGTGCTCAAGGCTGATGAACATATCGTGGCTTCGGACATAACCTCCCACCTTCAAGCCCATGATGTTCTGCAGCCTTACCAACATGGTTTTCGCAGCGGCTTTAGTACGGAAACCCAACTACTTTGCTGCGTTGAAGATTGGTTCGACGGGCTGGAACGCACTGGACGTGTTGACATTATCTTCCTCGATTTCCGTAAAGCATTTGACTCTGTGTCTCACGAACTCTTAAAAGCCAAGCTCCACTCCTATGGCATTAGGGGCCAGACCTTGCTTTGGCTGGCTGCCTACCTTCAAAACCGGTGTTTCCGTGTTGTTATTCCAGGGGCTGCGTCCGACTGGCTTCCTGCGGCCTCTGGTGTTCCACAGGGCTCAGTCCTGGGCCCCCTTTTATTCGTCATTTTCATAAACGACATTGGGGACTATGTTATCTCCCGACTGTATATCTTCGCCGACGATGTTGCGCTCTCAAGAACCGTTTTCGCCTCCACCGATGTTATTAACCTACGATAGGATCTAAATCGTATTCTGTCTTGGAGTGACTCTAACAGGCTACCTCTAAATGCCTCCAAATGCTCAGTCTTCTCCCTTCACCGCTCAGGGCAACCAGCTCACTCTCCCCACTACACTTTGGGGGATGTCGAACTTAAGTCCTAAACCTCCCAAAAATACCTCGGGGTAACGCTATCCTGTACCCTTGATTCGAATCCCCATATCTTGACCGTCACTTCCAAAGCCGCCCATGCCCTAGGTTTTGTGCGCCGACATCTCTCACATTGCTCCTTCCAGACAAAACCCTCGCTATAAAAACATATGTCCTCCCCATTCTGGAGTATTGTTCCCCAGTCTGGTCCCCCAACACTGCCAGCGGTATGCATACCATTGAAACCATCCAACGTAAAGCCCTCCGTTTTGTTGCCAACATCGGTTTCTCTTGGAGTACAAGCATGACGCGAGTCTTGAAAAACTTTAAATGGGATTCCCTCTCGGACAGTCGCCGCGTCAAACGCCTCGCAATAGTAAACAGTGTTATTCACCGCTCCAACGGAGCCCTGGCCCCGCTTACGTCCGCCATCTCGTCTTGGCGTCGCGCTCCGCGTGGAATGAAATCTGCGGCTCTCATTCTTCCTGGCTTTCGACTCTCCGTCCGCAGGCACTACTTCCTCCCCTCTTCGATCCGTGACTGGAACTCTCTCCCGGACTTCCTAAAGTCCATTCCCAACCCCAAACAGTTCCGCAAGGAGCTAACTGAGTTCCTAGAACTTCATATTTAACTCGTTTACATGTAATAATGTAATATATAACTCCTTTATTTTGTTTTATTTCCCTTATATCTCCCTCACATTGTACTGTTTTCCTGTACATACAAACTGTATATATTTTTTCTCTGTATATGTATAATTTGTATTGTGCACTGTCTTAACGTGATGGGTCTTAGACCTCTTGTTGAGCAATAAAAGAACTAAATAACTAAAGAACTATGCATTATACAGCCTGACCCTGTTATTGGCCAACTAACGTCCGGCCAAAAAGAGGGGTTGAAAAGACCGCGAAAAAGAGTGTTTAGATTGACTCCGAAAGTAAGTTGGTGAAAATAGTCTTATAACCGTCAGAGTGAATTCTCACTTACCCTACGTCGTAACATCTCGTCTGTTCCGTTATTTCCGTCATCATCCCTCCCATACTGTTGGTTTTAAACAATGACGTCAGAGCAGGCGAATTTTGGACGTAGGTTTATCGCGGTACGAAAATCTTCGCCCTCTGACTTTAGCAATCGACCTACAAGTAGAGGTTTTACAAATCGCTTCAAGGTTGTTGATATGCATTTTTGAGTGTATTATCGCCGCTGTAAGTAATATCAAACACCAATTTTGCATGTAATGTCAGAAATGTTTTAATGCGCTATTGAATGGGATGAGTCATCTTCTCTGGGGTCTCGACGCTTCGCTCTGCAAGGTCTGCTGTTCACCTTGTTTCAAAGTTAAGTCGCCATTTCAGGCTCATCCTAAAAAGAGTTTACGTTGAGAAACAGTGGTCCCGACGGACGGACGGCCGGGGAGGGGGGAGGGGTACCTGAACCTGGTTTCGATATCAAGGGCTCAATAAAACTGATTGGCATGCGACCTTGATTTGGAGGAGAAAGTGAGATATATTTTAGGCTAAAGGAAGCTCTTATGAGAAAGGTAACCCATTTAAGAATTTGGCTGAGTTTCTCGAAAAGACTTTGTGATTAGTGAAAAGAAAAGACGGTAGGGGACGCCTAGAACACACATACGTAAAACAATCACGAAAAGGTATTCGAAATCCGCAAAGGTAAATTAAAATTATTTTAGAGGACGTTTCTGCTCGCGTTTAATGTTTTGAATTCCAGTTTTCCATGGTGATTACGCTTGTAAAAACTTATTAGAGGTTACTAAAAATTATATTTAAAATGTGTCGCTCTTCAATCTTAATAAAACAATTTTATTTTAAATGTATACAAATAAAATCAGGGTAAATATAAAATGAGAAAATACTAAAAACATATGTGATAAAATTACAGTTAAAAGGTTAAAATATAAAAAAAAATCAAACTAGTATGATAAATCTAAACTCTAAAAAATTATGAATTTATATCTTAAAATTTTATCACGTGACTACGTTTAAACTTTAGCATTGTATAAAAAATTATAATGAAACCCATGATTGTAATACATTTTCTAAAACGCAAATTAGAATGAATTTAGATTTTAACTAGTTCGGCTGCAAAGTAGCGCGTTCTGCAAAGCAGATATAATTGTTTTTTAAACGATTACTCCAAATGAGTACAATTGTAAATATATAAATAAATAAGTATTTTAATTTTAGTGAAGTGGAGATTTATTTAACACTTGCAATTAGTTTACAAGGAAACAGGTCACTGTCGTGGTGTTTCAGTCCGCCACGTATAGTTGAAAATAAGCTCTCCCAGGCCGTGCATTTTTCGCGGCAACAACGCTGTACGTTTACGTTAATATTTCGTTTCAGTTTAATTTCCGTCACCTTTTTACGCATGTCTGTTCTAAGCTTTACTTAACTTCAGTTTCTTATCGAAATGACGTATTAGGTTATCTGGACTAGAAAACTAGTCAAAAATGTCTTAATGTATTATTGAATTTGCAAATGATACATTCAGTAGTTAAACCATTCTATAAATACTAGGGATGCAACGGTTCCACGCTTTTGGACTATCTCGGTTCCGGATTCGGTTCCGGTTCCTAAATTTTTGCTTTATCGGTTCCGGTTCCGGTTCCGGTTCTTAAAATTTTACTTTATCGGTTCCGGTTTCGGTTCCGGTTCTCAAAATTTAGAACTGATCGGTTCCGGTTCCTAAACGGTTCCTATACGGTTCCAGTGTGTTTAGTATTAAAATTAAATACACAAGCAATTCAAATGAAGTTAAAGATAAATAAAATCCACCACATTTATTTATTTAGAATATAAAATTTGTTTTTGATCAATTATATTTTAAAAATAGTAGCTTTCTCAGTGACGTAGCTATGGGTTCGGGGTCCTCCCGCGAAACTGTTTTTGGGGTCCCTTATAATCATTAAGGCCGAGTCGCGATTATCGCCATCTAGAGTTAGGGCTAAAATGTATCGCCTTCTACAATTAGATTTAACGCGTACTTGCATGTTAAATATATAAAACGCTTAAAAATGTCTTTAAGCCCTAAGTGGAACGATTAAGATAAATCACGGCAATCAGCGTCTGGAGCATTAAAAACAAAGGATCTGGTCTGGAGTTCAGACTCCCAAGTCCGACCAGAATCACGATCTAGATGACTTAATGTAAAATAATTTAAAAAACACATTGCTACTATTCTCTCGTAGGGAACTCATGTAAGCGCGTTATTTGTTTACTCCATAAAGTAGGGTAAAAATGAAATCTTATATTTGAAAATTTCCACGGTTTCATCGTTTCAAGATGGAGGGGGCCGAAGAAACGTTTTAGAAGTAAGAGGGGGCAAAGATAAACTAAACGGGGGTCTAGGAGCTTAGCCCCTGATGTAGAGTGAGTAATCGGTCGCGAATATCATTAAGGCATTAACAGTAACAGCAGTTATCATACGAATTGTATTTTAGTCTTTAGAGTCGTTTATGAATTTAAGATACACAAATCCACAATAAAAAAATGAGAATGGTTTTGAAATTTTAAAGGAGTATAGCTTCACCGAATGCATGTGTTACTGTTTGACTACTATGTAAATTGGTGGGAAAAGACACAGTTGAGCTTCTATAAGCTTTATATGCTTTTAAATTGAGAATTTGAGCTTTGGAAGATTTCAAGTGATCAAAAAGTTGAAATGGCAATAACATTAGTTGCCCCTCCCAGCGAAATTCTAGGGAGGGGCATTGTCCCCCTGGTTCCTACGCCCCTGCCTAATTTCATTGGAAAATATAAAGACGGGATTTTTATGACTCGTTTTTATTTCAGTTGAATATATCGTTCTAAATGGAGTCCATATTATTTCATTTAATAAGCATTGTCATTTGTGAAATGTAAGCAAATGTATAAGTTGAAATTTTAGATATTCTAGACAAAAACTACCCAGGCCAGCGATTATATTATACAAACGAATTAACCTTACCTTAAAAACTTTAAAATCAGAAATACAACTTAGTTATTAATTTACAAGGTTTAACGATCTGCTATAAAACACGTGTCTCGATACTCTTCAAACTTCAGTATTTTTTTTTTACTTTCATTATAAACTTGAGTTGACAAGAGCAAAAACTAGACGAGGCCTCGCGCGGTTGGACTGTACACAGTCCCATAGGAGATTTGGGGCCTCTCGATGGAAGCCCCCCCCCCCGCATTGCGGAGTCTGCCGGGGCGTTATTTACGCCACTGGTTTTTCTGCTGTTTCTCCTCTTAGTTGGTTGCGAAGAGGATAAAAAATTATGCTTGCCCATTGCCCCACAAAATAATTGCTCGGAAGGCACACTAGTAGCAGTAGAGGACAAACATTTTTTGTGGCCTTTGCTACATTTGTGAAATTGTGCCGAGTTTTCCGACTGAACACTGAGAGAAAAAACTGTAGAATTTACAGAAATATTTTACAGCACCTGTTCTGTATTTTTTTAAATAAATTACTATATTCAAGAAATATTTAAAGTATAAATTACAGGATGTTTTTAGGTATTTAAAATGCAGGGGCTTCATGTAGTATTTATCGTTGAATAGTAATATATACATACATTTTCAGTATATATTACAATTTGTTTTACAGTATAAATTACAGGATGTTTTTTGGTATTTAAAATACAGGGGCTTCATGTAGTATTTATCGTTTAATTCTTATATATACATACATTTTCAGTACATATTACTATTTGTTTATAGTAAAAATTTGAGGTTTGTTTCAGATATTTGTAATAAAGGACAGCCATGTAGTTTCTATGGTAGAAATGTTATTTATGTACATATTTGTTCAATAGATATTACTATGTATTTACAGTAAAAATGAAGACGTTTTAAGGTATTTAAAATACAGGTAGTTCCTGTAGTTATTGTGCTCGACGTTGAATTCCTACCAAACAGTAATTATCCATAAAAATTCATTATTTGTTGTAAATCAACTAATATGAAGAAAATATTTTTCGTGACATCTCGTAAAAGCACCAATGGAGTCATATTTTTAATTACCCATCAAATTAAAACAAATTGATGTTTATAAATTTAAATGCAAATTGATCACGTTAGTGTTTGTGGTTTGAACTAAGTTTTAACACGTGTCTGGATTCCAAGCCAATGAGTTGTATTACTATGTTGTACACGTGTTAATGTCTTTTGCTTTGGACTCTAGTTCTGCTGGAGCTTATTGGTATATATTTAGCAAATTTGTTGAATATTATTGGTTAAAAATTAATTACGGAAATGTTTAGTATACATAAACTTATTTAAAAAAGGGTAGTATGAGCAAATCCAATATAAATACTTCCTGGCTATATTAACGCAGCTTTTAAATGTAAATTCCGTAAAATTTACAGGCGTGTTAGAAATTTTAATTATTATTTCAGTTGTATACAATACAATGATTCTGGTTGAAAATTTTACTATGAGCTATTTGTATAAATTACGGGAATCTCAAGTAAAAGATATTTACGAAACTTTCTGTAAAAAATACAGAACATTCCTGGCTACTGTGCGTCCAGGAGTTCCATGTAATTTCTACGCAATTAAAATAAAACTAAAACTATCGCGGATTTCCGGATGATGCCAGTTTTGAAAGCAAACATTTGGAGGACGAGCCCATTTTCAATTGAGAATACGTAAGTGTGTGTCAGTTGACAGTTGTGTAGAAACCCACATAGAGTTATCTGAGATAGGATAAAGATGAACTTATATGAAAAACTAATAGTAAATTAGGAAGTTTAATTACTTAATTTTAACATGTGCTAAATGTTGGTAAATAAAGTTATAGAACCGTTTAAAAACCGTTTAAAACAATGAAAAACTCGGTTCCGGTTCCGATTTCGGTTATAATTTTTTACAAATATCGGTTCCGGTTCCGGATACGGTTATCAAATTTTTATATTATCGGTTCCGGGTTCGATTCCGGTCCCTAGAATTTACTCGGTTCTTCTCGGTTCCGGTTCCGGTTATCCGTTGCATCCCTAATAAATACTACTATAATGAAAAATATATTTAAGCCTATAGGTCAATTCATTTTTAAAAAAGCCTTTTAGTTTTCGCTTCAGTGTTACGCACCTAAGAAACCTGTGCCTCTAGTCGGTACCTTCGGTAACCGGGTCGAAAACGGGAAACACGAGAATAACGTTAAATCATCAGTGTCATACCGGGCGGTTACTGTATTTACATCACATCTACCGAGAAGATAGCGATACGCACTCCAAAGCACCGCTAAAGACCTATTACCCTTGATATTATATTACCTTGAATGTTCCCATTACTTTTTGTGACTCGCTTTCGTAGTTAGCCATGAGGTTCATCTTAAAAACTGTGGCCATTTGTGTTTCCGATTCAGCGGTTTCAATATTTTTTGGATTCATAGATCTGAGCAGGGCTTTAAATGCCGGATGTTCATCACAGTAAAAGGTTGGTCGGTTTCGGCCACCCATCGTGTTAAACAATCATTTCAATTGTCAACGGCGACTTTACTTGCTACGCGAATTATTTTTATTATTATTATATAATTATTATTTAATTTATTTCTGCCCTTAATGCCTTTTGTTTTATATTTTACCTTCGAAATACCCAAATCTCCAACCAAATCCTGGTGTTTTGTTACCAAATGGTATTTGATATTTTAATTTTTAATTTGGTACTTCCCCCGACATTGATAAATTATGTAATATAACAAATACATATTTCACAGGCGTTAGAAGTACACAAACACGAATCCTAAAAAAGGGTTTTGGTACTTACATCTCCCAATATTTACAAAGAATCATGTCGCCCACGACATTGTTATTTCCCCACACTTCGCTTCGCTGATTTCGTTTCCTCTCGGTGTTACATTTTTCATTTTCATCAAACGAATTTTCCATTGTTACTTACTGCCGGTGTTTTCAAAACGATATCAATGATCGACAATGCTCGTGTACCTCTCCACACGATATCGCAGGAATCACTACGTAAATCACATTCAAACTGCGTAAAAGTAAACTACAGTGTTAGAAACTAGTACAAATTAATGTTCTAAGTATGAGTACTGCTCCAAGCGCTTCTCTTGAAATACTATTCTCCCGATTATCGTTTTGTTGAGGAAGTGGCTATTTTGGGTGCCTTTAGGCTCAATCTTAATGGTTGGTGGAAGCCTAGTAACTGGGATAGTAGTCACACCAACTCTATTGGCACTTCTCTAATCCGCTTCCCATGTAACTGCATAACAGTCCATAGGTGGTTTGAATTATAAGTAACTAATCCATTTCCAACAAATGGTCCGTAGCTTACACCTTGACTAACCTTTCGCCGTGACCTTTCCGAATACAATAATAAGTGTCTTGGCACCAAGGGTCAAATTGTTTGTTTCACTGATGGGAACAAAACTAGCTTTGGCGAGGGTTCAGGAATGTATTTCCAGACCAGTTATTTTGACTATACTTTATATTCGTACCTAGTTTCTTGAAAAATGTGTGTAACTCTAAAACACGACTTATTTTATCGATAGTTTAAAAATATATTTTTAAATTCTTAGACATAGGCTCGGTTTTTTTCCAAATTTTTCAGTTTTACACTAACACAATTTCTTAATTACTTTTATTGTATTTATAATGGTTCATTGTAATTTAATTCCTTTTAATATACCTAGTATTATAGAATTTTTTATATTGTTTCTTATATTGGCTGCGTAAAGAATTATACCTTGTTTTTGTGTCATGGTAATTAAATGTAAGTTTTATTGAAAGAAAAGAGTCATTTGGTAGGTTTTTTAATTTTCAACGCGCTAGAGCCCTAGCTTTACTCGGAATATCGAAAAGAAATCGGGTGATACTGATTATACAGTGCAGTCCACAAACCTACCAGGGGAATAATCGACGGATTACTTAAACCATTTAAAAAGGAAGGTTTTTTCCTTTATATTGATTTACGTATATATGTTGTTTATTAAATATTTAGTGAAAGATGAAAACCATTTAATTATGATTGATCGTTGTTTATTATACATATACATGTACCAGTATAGACAAATAAAATTATTTTTCTTTTTAAATTAAATCCATTGAGTTGGGAATATTAATCTAGAGATCCAATCAAATCTGCTCCCCGCGAAACAAGTTTTTGAAAATTACGAATGTGCCGTCTACTCTAAAATGACGAGAAAACGTTATCATATGACCTGTGGCGCCTTGCATTATTTTTGAAAACAAAATATATATTTTTGCTGGAAAACGCGTCTTATTTGAACGAACCATAGAGAGATAGACGGCGCCACGGGTAGAATGATAAAGTTTTCTCGTCATTTGGGAGCAGAAAACAGTATTCTTATTTTTAAAAAAAATGTTTCGTGAAATACTGAAATCCGACGGTTTGATTGGACCTCTAGATTAATATTCCCAACTTAATGATTAAATCCGATTTATTGGAAATTTCTATTGCTGAATTATTCGTATAATAATTGCTTAACAACAAATGTCTTGTTTCACATAACAAGACTCTTAAATCAGAAAATAGCGAAGAGAAAACTAGTTTACTTATATAAGTCATTTAACATAATTTTATTTGAGTAGGATCGACAAAACTGATTAGTGAAGTTCTACGTGGATAAGTTTTGAACTGGGTATACCGTATTGCATATAACGTAAATACTATTAACAAAAAGAGGTACCTCTTTATATATAATCATGTGGAAGTTATTAATATTATTCTGTTATAAGTGTATACTTGTTTATAATACTGGCTTAAAAAATTCAACTTGGCAAATATTCACAAGTAAAATACAAAATGTTTGCTTTCAATTCAATTATAACCAGCGCCTGAAATATTATATTTATAATGGTATTTAAGTTAAATTACTTTTATGGTGGGTGTGTGTAAGATTGACCACTTACCAATGTTTGGCAATAGCAGAGTGACTATTGACACACCCTCGTTTTGACGTTAAGATAATAAGTATAATAAACTTAAAGAACGGTGATATTTGCATTCTTATCATGCCGCGGAATTAGTTTTCTGTACAATTTACAGCTGTTTTTTCTCTCAGTGAACATTCTGCATCGACCCGAAAAGGAAAGTCTAAAATTGGTAAGAAAGGCGGCGGTGGGACAGTGACTTTTTTGGGAGATCATCAGAATTGACCGTTTGCCCTCGAGCATTTCAATAGCTTTTACGGCGGTCACTTAAGTCGGAAATCATTTTAGCATATGAAAAAGGGGAAAAATACAAACTTTCATGATTTTATAAACAAATCCACGATTTTATTTCGTATATCTGACTATAAGCACCATCTATATATTTTTTCCAACTTTTACTTGTTATGTTACTTATGGTTTTATGTATAATTAAAGCCTACTGCTAGAACACGAATTAAGTGTTTCATCCCTGCCATAAAAACCAATAAACCTTAACCGTTACTCCTATGTTGTTTTAAAATTACTATGAAATAATAGAGGCTCTGTGAATTTCTGAAAGCTTGATCGAAGATTAACTATTTAAGTGTATGTGGGAAAAGACTCATATGTTATCGACCAAAGTTTCTCGCATTTGTGTTATGAATGTCGCGAGATATCTCACGTTAGCATTAGAAAGCAACATAGGTTTACATAAACACTGCAAGAGTACAGGTCACATATTCATTCTTCTCTTGCTACGGAATATCACACAGGACGCTATTGAATTCGTTAATATATATATTGCTTCTTCATAATTTTCAGGTAAGATAACGAATAAAGTTAATCGGTTGAAATATAATTGCATTTCAGATAAATGAAGGAAATGGTCAGCGACCATATTTACATTTTACTTAATGTGTTATTAAATTTAATGTAAAAAACATCTTATATTTATGGCCTCTTAAAAACGGACTATAATAAAATATATAACCGCTAATTAATTCTAGAGTCTTTAATATTTAAAATAATGGGGTGATCAGAGGTTTGTGGTTTCTATAGAAATTGAATTATCTGACATGCCTTGATTCCAATCTGAACTTGCATGATATTAACGGAATTTTAAAAATGTAATCTGCTCGAGTAAATTTAAAATAATGGGGTGATCAGAGGTTTGTGGTTTCTATAGAAATTGAATTATCTGACATGCCTTGATTCCAATCTGAACTTGCATGATATTAACGGAATTTTAAAAATGTAATCTGCTCGAGTAAATTTAATATAACCAGATAAATTTTCGCAATATGTCACTTAATAGTTGGAAAACGAGGTAGTCTATAGAAGCACCGTATATAAAAAGTCTCAAATGGACAGGATAACATATGCTAACAAGTTTTTTAATGGGTTGATTTAAATTTTATTCGAAACGAGCAACCCTTGTCTAATTAATGGTTAAAAGCTTTACGTTTGAAAATGGTTTATTACAACATAAAACTATTTATGGTTTACTTGATAAACCGTGAATGTTTTGGTTTGATAATTTATTTATTTATGTTATGATATTGAACTATAAACGTTATGTTCGGAAAATATGACTTGAAATTTTTATGTTCTGATATCAGAACTGAAATTTGTAAGATGCTCATTTTAAACCCGTTTCGTAATTTCTTGAATAAAATTTAAGTATTTCCATATAAGAATTAAAATTTAATGTTTGGGTAGGGCTAAGATTCTAATTGTTAAATTTAAAGTTATAGTTTCTGATCTTATAACATATATCTTTAATGTATTTAATTAGAACGCCACACTCTTAAACGTTCTGTAAAAACATACACCAATTGACGCATTGTAACCGGGCCACCTGAGTTAAAGGCTTCAAAAGTCGCTTGATGAATAAGGCCTAAGGTGGTGCCTTGGGTATTAGCCTAGCTGATTATTATTATTATTATTATTATTATTATTATTATTAATATTATTTCTAGCAAAATAAGGTGAAAAATTTAAATGTTCTAATAATACCGATGAAGACAAAAATGTTTGATTTGATATTTTTCGTTTCGCCTTTCTGTGAAGCAACGTGGCCGTTTTGTTTAAAGATAACTCATACATCACAATTTCTTACTTTAGCAATGCAACGAGTGTAAGAATCTAAATTATCCCGCGCTTAAAAATCACTCGTGCCAAGTTTATAAAAATATTTACACCAATTACATGCCCATGAAACTGAGAACAGAATGGGTTAATCCAATATCGGTAATCAGTTAAGTAACCCCTTTAGTACAGTCAAAGGTGCATGCTTGTATACCAAGTGATCGCAACTCGTTGGCTCATACAAGTAACGCTTCATTTTGAGACGTAAGAGCTATATGTTATATTTACCACTTTTTACACACCGTCCAACCTACTACTATGTTCCTCATAATCTTTCCAAGAGTGAATGGGTGAGAAGTGTAAAAGATACAAAAATCTTAAGGGCAGCTAAAGGCTTGTGATCTATCAATTTTAGCTAAAACGTTATTTAACTATTTTTAGTTTACATTAAAATTATTATCGTATTTTCAGTAATACAGTAATTGTTTAATGATAAAATAGGATTTTTTTTATCATAAAATGCCCATATTGCCAAATTTTATGTTGTTGAATTAGAAATATTTTTGAAAAACCTTTTTCGAGCTCTATTCTTTAAAATGGATAGCAGTTTCATGTTATACTAACTAAAAACCATAATTTTAGGACACCAGTTACTCATGCATTTATTAAAGTTAGTTGGGAAGATATTTATCGTATGAAGATCCCCATAAGATATACTTTTTTAAATGCAGTTCAAATTGGTGAATCTTTTTCTGTAATGTCGCTGACTTACTAATTATCTTTTGGTACTAGGGATTGGTTTCTTGATAATAAAATAATAGGATAACTTCAAACATGGTTAAGTTACGCCGCTAACATATTAATAGTTTTCCTTATTTTTTTCAGTAGCACCGTATTAGTTCCTTGGTAATATAATAAAGGTTTACCTTAAAAGTGTTTTCAGCAGCATAGTAACAGTTTTAATAAAAATAATTTAACTTGAAACTGTTATGGCATTTTATGCAGTATTGCAAAGTTTTCTTGATATTATAAGAACATTTTACCTTTAAATCATTAGGTATTTTCAGCAGGACAGAAATGGTATCCTGATGATAAAAAGATATTTTAGCTTCGAACCGTTATGGTATTTTAAGCAACAAAATAATAGTTTACCACTTATATACAAAGAGATTAATTTCGAAAGCATGGTGTTAGCAGAATTGTAGAATATTTTTTCATTTTGAACCATTCCCAGGTAGCAAAGGCACGTGTTGTAGTGGTGTTTGGTGTTTTTTTTTCACGTGGTCTACACGTGTGTGATAGGATTATCATCGCACGACGTTCATATAGTGTTAATGAGCACGTGGTCTGCGCGTGTTGATAAAGGAGACCATACGCAGGGTGATATTCGTGTACACTTACACACGAGCGACTAACCCTTCTGCCAGGCTTTCATAGACAAAAAACAGCTTCGGCAGTGTAAACTAACAAAGCGGACAGTGGGTATCTGCACTTCAACCAGTTGTCTTGATTAATTAACTAGCATTAACTTCAAAATACCAATGTTGATCAAGTTGGCCATTATCGAGCAAATCCCAGCCAGGGTTATTTTTATTTTTTTTAAAAATGGTAGCCATTTTCCAAGATGGTGGAAAATCTTGTGGAAAAAGTGTCCGTATACCGTAATGTTCATTTTAACACCACAAAAGGGAAATTGAGAAAACAATAGTTATAGCTCCTATATTAGATAGAGCAATCATTGAAGCAAATCCAAGCCAAATTTAAATCAAATGAAAATATTAAAAAAAAACTGAAGCATATTTACGAAAACCTCTGGTTTTTTTAAATATAAATTCAAAAAAATGTCTGTAAAATTTTAATGAAAAGCAAGTATTTTGAGATCTAGGAAATGCTATTTTTTCACAAATTCTTCCTTTATTCTGTTTGAGCAGGAAAAAAAAATTGGAACAGAGACTTTTCGACAGGCCCACAACTTTGCATGTTATAACATAAACAAAAATGTTTTATTAGTTTATTTATCTTACTTTAAATCTTGGCTTTAAATTATTTGTAATTAATTGCTTCCCAGGTTTTCTTTTAGATTTCTATTTCCTGCTTTTGGTGTTTGAACGATGCGCCTGACGATTAATGTGGAACTGTCTACCGATCGATATAACCGAAAGTACAGAGTACCAAAGATAATATATAAGCGAATATCTCGAATTAAATTCGTGATACGTCTATGCTGTTCATTTTTATGCGTGTACCAGCTGTGCGAATTTTTACACTCATATTGTATGTTCAATACATCAGTAGATGCGGAAGTTTTAAATTACCAAATGCCGAAATTACCCGGAACTACAGTCTGCTACAGCACTCCGTATGTTATAAATGCCTTTTATAAAATTATTGATAATGCATTTATTTGAACTGAGGGACAATAACTATGTTGAGGCAATTTTTATCGCTGCTCCTTGTCCCTAACACGATCGAAGAAAACTATCCTTCCCCCAAAAAAAATTAAAAGTGGCCCGGTTAATCATTAATTAAGTTTATGAGAAAAAGAAGAAAGATCCATATTAATGAGGGAGCAAAAAATGTTTAACCCTAACAAAATTAAAATAATGAAAAAACTTATAAAATACTCGCAAAAAGGTCTTCGAGAATAAAAAAAAAGCGTGAAACTTAGTCCAAATAGATCTTCAAGTCAAAAACAATTAAACTGGAATTAAAACAGCCAGAATTTCCAAGGGGTAGACTGGTTTCAACCTAGTTGAAGCTCATCAGTACGGTGCAGGGAATCTGGCTAGCGACAACTAAACCGAAAAGATAAGCTAATCCTAAACGTAAAAAAATTATTATCAAAGACCATTTAGTCCGATAATTTTGTTATTTTTTATCATTAGTTTATATTTATTAGGATTAATGGACTTTTCTACCTTTTCGCGTAAATTAATTGCATTATAGCCCATAGGTGGTTTTTATCAATTTTAACTTACGTCTTCTGACAAACTTGAAGCACACGCAGACTTTTATCTTGGCCTTCACGTGGCAAAAGGAAAATCGACCATGATAAAGCGGGATCTTGTCAACATAGTTGTGTCCCTTAAAAATAAATAGATTAATGCGTTTTTGATTTTATAAAAAATTTCGGAGACCTGAAATTTCTTCCAGATATTACTTAAAGTATAAGATGTAGATTTATATGTGTTATTGTGTTTGAGTAAATACAATTTTACGTAGCAACATTAGTTTATAGTTATGATTCATATAAGTTTGTAAGTTTCAATGGTTCATGTTAAATGTTGAAAATTATCACGCATTTTTGATGGGCTTCGGACTTATTCGACCACCTATGCCAGTCCCAAATATATCCTGATTTCGTATTTAATTGTGGCATCAGAGAAGACTTAGTTATAACCGCATATCTACAACGGAAATTACACTTAAACACGCCAGACAAAATGATCTGTATATAAGACCTATTAAAGTCCTATTTAAAAGAGTCAATAATCAGTAGCCCAATGAAATGCGGTTGGAACACAAAACTTATTTCTACGAAAATATGTTCAAAAATAACGAATTATGATTGGTTATTTTTTGACTCGTTTGTTATAAGGAAACATGTCTAAATATGGTCACTATTTTGTTTAATTTTGGTTTTTAGCTAAGAACTTATCATTTCATGATTTACACCATTGTTGGGTAGAATTCAATATCTTATCATCTTACACATCACCTATTTACCCTAAAAATGACATGTGCATATAGAATGATACTTTGAAAATGTTACCAAGATGAAATTTCAAGCTAATAGTTTCGTGAAAATAGGTTTTGATATATTACAAACTGAAACATCGCTGAAAATTTGTTAATTTTTTAATTTGGTAGAGACGACTGGGAGACATACCAATTTTGACCAAAATAAATGTTTTACTTTTACTTTTGAGTAAACTGAAAAACAACATACAGGTCACCCTTTTTTTCTTCCATATAACTTAAAAAACACGCTTTCGATCACCAATCGTCGGTTTACACGGATTACGACTTGTTTTTACCGTAACCAACGCCAATAAATACTCGCTTCTGTGGAACCTAGCGGCAGAGATGTGAAATCCGTTGATCCACCTTAAGTATGGCCCCTTATACTCCCTTTTTGTAACCATAAACCCAATATTAATTTAACTAATATGTAATCATATATTTATATTTAACCCACTTGCTTTAAAAGGCCGCTATATATCGGCTGAAAAGGAAATAGTAATATAAAGAATCATTGGTGTTGTATATTTGGTTAAAACGTCGATGTATTTTTTTATCAAAAACCACGGTCTAGGTGTTGTAAACAATTGTTGTTTCCATTACGGTTGATTTTTTTCAGTTTGCTATGATATAAACACACGGCGTCAGTCATCAGATGCTGACAGTAAAAAATACACAATTTACGGTAGCCTTGGAAATAGCGTATGAGTGTAAAGCAAAAATCTAAAATATATTCCAATTTATTTCCTTTGAAAATTAATTATGCTCTCAAATAGGTGTCCCATCTTCGCCGCAGTGAACTGACACGCAGCTACCTTTATACCATCTTTTTCCTTAGCGTTGCTGAGGTTTTTCCTATAATATATGTTCTTTCTTCAGAACTGCAGACAGTACTTTAAAAATTATTTTTTCTTAGAAGTATTAATTTATTTAAAATGTTAATAATACCATAAGTAACATAACAACACTAAGTAGGACAATCAACAAAAATCATCACTGAACTGATTTTCAGAGTTCTTGCGTTATCCAGGTTTAGTTCAGCACAGAGACCCCTAGTGCGTTAAACATGCCCAAATCAAAAATACTTTTACCAAGGACGATAATATTCTACTAAGATCAGTTTCACGTTCAACTCGAAGCTGCGCGAGAGTGTCAGTGTCAAAAATAGGTTCCGATAGAAAATTTGCCTTAACACCCCAGGAAGTGTCATACTTATTGTTATTATTTCACTTATGATAATACCCAATACCTCATCATATTTCATATTTTAATAGTAATATATAATGAATCATATTAATAAACAGCTCTTAATTAAAAACTGACTTCTAACGTTTGAAGAATGTGACACTATCTAATAGAAAAACAAACCAAATAGTTTTGATTCCGATGAAGCAGCAATATAAATATAACTATAATTTATAACCCAGTTTGGTTTTGAAAAAAACAAAACTTTAACTTATTTCGAAAACATAACACTGTCACAAAACATCTTCGTTAAAAATTCTGACTGTACAATATGACAAGCTAAACCCGCATTTTAAAGTAAATGGCAAAATAAAATGAACATTAATCAACATTTTTATCCGACTACAGTTACAAAAAGAAACCTTCAGGAATCCTAACAAGAGTATAATTTATCAACACTCACCCCATTGGTTTTCCACCAAGCACCTATTTCATAAAATAAATAAGCAAATATCAATTACACTAACATACCAATTGTTCAATACATAAATATGACAATAATCCAGATCCAGACCGTTGGTTCTTTAACGCGACATTGTAGTGAGCACTATTGCAGCCTAGCCCAAAGTGAAGAACAGCATTAATTTATGCCATAAATTTTCACATCATCAGCAGTAAATTGTGCAATTCGAGTCTAAATTTTAAACCATTCATCACCTCTGTTATAAAATTTTGCTAGACTTTAAAAGAGGTATTGACTAGAAGAATATAAAATCTTTCAACGCTCTTTCATTTCAATTTGACATTTTGCATCCTTATTTTCAAACGGTTCCCATTTTTCAAGCAATTTGCAAAGAACTAAATAAGGGGCCAAGGTTTCTGGACAGTTTGGGTTCTCAGGTGCTCGTGGAGGAGGAAAATTTACAATGTTAACATTAGAAACTTCAGTGGAAAATTACGTTAAATTGCTGGAGAGCATTTTATGCATTTATCTTGATAGTGAATGTGATGTGAGAATGATTAATAACAATATTTTCACTCACCAATTTTCCCAAGAGATCAATTAAAAATTCCACTGGTACTTCTTGAGTGTCACCATGAAATCGCATATGAAGGGTTTTCCTCACAGCACTGACTTTTAAATGTGTAATTTTAAGATTAGCCCTGTCCTTCAACAGTTTTTGCAGCAATTGTTGGTCCTGGTCAGGAACGTTAAATAGAGCTTACAGAATGGGAATTGCAAGCGTTGTCATCATTCAAGAAACCTTTCGCCATAAAATTCGAAGCTTTAAACTGAATAGATGAAATTGCAGACTTAGCATAAGAATCATTTACAACACATGAGCAAGCTTCGATACACATTAGTTTCATCAACTATTTTGTCAAACACCGATAAAGTCACTAGAAAATTGGTCATCATTCTTTTTCTAGGAAAGCACTTATTTTTAGGCAAATCAGGCCTAAATACTGCTCTAAGACGGTTATGCTTTAGTATTGCTTGATGATCACCATAAATTTGGAAGGATCAAAATCAAGCAAATGAAGAACATCTGAAGACGGTACTCTTGAAAGTGCCACGTAGGCCATGCCACTTTGAAAAACACTTGCTCCAATGTTTAGCATAGCACATTCTACACTCATACCTTGGCTCTTATGAACAGTTACTCCATAAGCCAAAACCACAGGAAATTTAGCTTTCGAAAAAAATATTTGTCACTATTTCAAACTTGACGCTTACTCTTTCAATTTTCACTTCAGTATCGTGGTTAACAAATAAAACCATGAACTCTTAAATAATTCGATATGCGTTTTTCCTATATCCATTCACAGCCCTTTGTCCATATTGAGATTTCTTCGAAGCATCATTCGTGTATCAATTCAAAGTAATGATCTAGATTCCAAACCATCTGTAGAAAAGACACAACCTTTCAGTTTCTTAAACTGATCTTTAACAGTTTTTTACATTTCCTGGTGTCCATGAGCTTTATCATCACTCAACACATCAAAAAAAGGATTACCACATTTTTGAAGCAAAATAATGTTTGTTTTATAAGCTCTTTTAAGTTTCACGTAGATTTTTGTGTCAAACAATATATACATAATTTCACTTTAACCTAAAATTACTTTAGAGTTATCGCTTTATCAAGTGGATTATATTTCCGGTGGACATTGAAAAATCCCTGCCTTTGTTAGTAGTCTCAGATAACAGTGATCTCTGTTATATCATATTATTTATCTACGTACATCAACTAACGAACATAAATAATTTTTAAAATCCCTTTAAAACACTAAATTTAAGTGAAAATTAATAAATATAATCAAATGATCTAGTTTATACTCGAATTAAGGTTTGTTTAAAATTTGAAAAGATTCATGCAAGCCGTTTTCAAAGTATAACGAAAATAAATTATTTGATGTCACATCGTTATTCCATAGAGGCCAGATTTCTACTATTAAAAATATGAACCCAAATTTCCATTTAAAAATTATTTAAAGGTAATTCACTAATAATTATTGAAAATTATGTACGATCATAAGTCACATAATAACAATTAGTATGAAGGTGGAAGTCAAGCATGTTTACGAAACTAGGGGCTTTGTGCTGATAAATTATCTTGATTGCGCAAAAACTATGAAAATCAATTTTAACGTCAATCTTGTTAATTTCCATGCTTATTGCTCTGATGTTTCTTATGGTACGATTTGTATCCACAAAACTACTATATCTGGAACATAATACGTTTCCCGAGTCTATGACATACGACGGGAGCTCGCCGCGCTTATTAACAACAAGGTGGATTAAAGGGAGAATTCGAGCACCGTACAATTTTATTATCTACGTACATCAAATTACCGATATTAAACTCATGGTTACGATTGCTGACGATCCAAATATTGAAATAAAATAATAAGCTTAATAAAAAAATATGTTTACTTATTAACAAATAACAATTCAATTAAATCTTCTACTACTAATTACAATTTGACTATTTCGCCGTTCGTGTTTGTCCTTCTCTTGTGGGATTTTTTTATTTCCTAAATGTTCCTAGTTTCGCGTTTTTTGATTATAAATGGTCCGGATAGCTTTCTGAGTTCTTTTCGATTATGCTCGGCCGCTTTAAATTAAGTTTTTAGCTTACTCTTGCTTCTCGCGTGGCCACCAAGGCTTAGCCCTTATCTTCTTTTTTCTACTGGGGAGGCTCTCTCCCGCGTCGACATCATCGCTCAGGAATGTTGCAAAACCAACCCCACTCGATAACGTAGCCGCGACCGGTTCTCCCTCTCAGCCAGCCGCCGCCCCGCAAACTGGCGATGGGAAATTTCCCCCCTCTGTAGCGGATGCTCCTCTGGATTCCCCGCCGGCGCTTGTGCTGCATTGTCACGTTGATTGCTCGCTCGGCAGGAAAGATGCAACCGCAGGAAAGATGCTTCTCTGCACGTACTGTCACGGCTGGTTTCACATGGTTTGCTCTAATCTGAGGGTCAGTCAAACGTCAACTGTCTCTGGGAGTGCAAGGGCTGTGCAAATCTGCCCTTTCTCCTATACAATAAGCTCCTTACGGTGGAAAAGGACCAATCTGCTATGCTTAAACGGGTCCAATCCCTCGAAGCCGAGAAAACAGAGCTCCGTCGAAAAATCTCCTGCTTACTGCTGTCACCGGCTCCACTCACTCACCCCTTTTGTGCGCCGCGGCTGATTTGCATCTCGGGCCAGAGCATGCACCCTGGAGCATTTTATCCAACCCTCAGCAACACTCTGTCACTGCTGTGCAGCAGCTACTTCCGCCTCAGGAACCCTCTTCCGCTCATCCATCAGCCCAGCCGGGTATACGTGCCAAGACCCGTGATAGGGTTGCAGACGAGCCGCCCAGCGAGCGGCACCAGAAGCGTCGTCAAAAGCCTGCGTCAGCCAGCCAGTAAACGCTACAGTACTATCATTGGAATAGCAACTGAAGGGCTGCCTAGTGGCCTTCTTGCCGCGGACCCCGCTAAAAAGATATACATCTCTCATCTGCACATAGCAGTTAGAAGTCCTGACCTGGGCGCTTATGCCAAGGGGTTTGGACATCACTCCGTCCGGCAGCCAGCTGAGCAACCTGGGCAAAAATGACTTCCAGACTGCGTTCTTTGATGTCGATCCAAAGGATGAGGACACTATTCTTGATCCAGTGAATTGGCCTGTCGGGGTCGTTGTCTCGCCCAGCGAAAAGGCCAAGTCCAGACGCCCTGTGGCTCACTAGGGCACGAGAGACGATCCAGCATGGTCTCATCTAGCCACTTAACTCACCAAAACCCTCCTCGTATCGAATGCTCACGTGACATCCAGGGCTGCCCACGTCAAGGACCATCTGTTTAAGCTTGGGCTTAACCATTTCTGAAACTCAGTGTTGGAGGCCGGCAAGTAGCAAACCTTCAGCTTTTTCAAGGTCGAACTCCTGGCCCAGGAGGTCCGCCGGACGTTTATACCTGATAATTGGGCCAAAGGCATCACGGTTGCCTTCTATCGCCTTTCCGCTAGCATGCAGCCTGACTTGCCCAAGTTCCACCCACAAGAGTGACTTGCGACATCTGGGATCACAATATTTTTGACTAATCTGTGTTCTCTCACAAATAAGCATCACGTCCTCCGGACCTTCACTGACACTCTCCAACCTTCTATACTTGCGCTCATTGAGACACACCTGGACACCTCATTCTCTTCCCTTGAGCTTTTTGGCCCTACGTACAACGTCTTCAGAAAGGACAAATAAAAATGGCGGCCGGGTTTGCCTTGCCAATGACAGTGGGTTCCGCTCCTTCCCACTTGACATCCACACGGAAGTTGGGGCTGTGGCTGCCAATATTACTATTAGCTCTTCCTGCCTCCGGGTCTTCTGTAACAATCTCATCACCCGTCTCTCTGGTGCCGAATTAGACCTCATTATAGTCGGCGATTTCAACTATCCTTAAATTGAGTGGACATCCCTCACTAGTCCCGCCACGGAAGACACGAACTTCCTTCACGCCATGCTGTCTACCAATCTGAAGCGGTGTATCCTGGAGCCCACACGCGACAACATAAACGGTGGAAATATCCTCGATCTTATCCTTGTCTCGAACCCTGGCCTTCTGGGGGAAGTCACTCACCTTCCGTGTATTAGCAACCATGACTTTTTCCTCTGCCCTATCCGAGGGGTTAATCCACCAGCTCTGGTACCGCCTCGCTCGGTCTCGGACCTTAAGCGTGCCGACTTCACGACTATCTCCACTCAACTCTTCACCGTTCAGCTCCCTCCTGTGGTCCAGGAACCTTGGATCACCCTGCGGTCAGCCATTGAGGCTGCCACGATGGCTCATGTGGCCGTAAAAAAAATCTCCTCGCGCCACAACTTGCCCTAGGTGGGGTCTTCGCTTCGTCGATTGATTTGCCTATCTAAACGCCAATACAACCGAACCAAACTTCATCCTAGTGCCGCTAACAGGATGCACTTCTCGCGGCACCGTGCAATCGTAAAGTTTGCGCTCCGGGCTGCGCGCACTCGCCATTTGGATCTGGTTGCCTCGGACCTAGATCCTAACCGGAAGCGTTTTTCCCAGCTCGCCTCTCGGAAAAACAAGACTTCTTCTGTCCCAGACCTCAAGATGGGCACGACTCTTTACACATCTGCTGCCGATAAGGCTAACCTGCTTGCTGCTTTCTTCCAAAAAATGTTTCATGAATATACCTTCGACTCGGTTGCTCTCTTGCCCCGGAGGTCCTCAACTATGGACCCTGTCCAATTCTCTGTACCTGGTATTCGGGAACTGCTCAAGACGGTCAAGCCCTTCAATGCCCATGGCCCCGACGGCATCCACTCTGCCCTCTTTCGGAAGTGTGCAGACGCTCTTGCTGCTCCCTTGACTGCCCTCTTCCAACTATCGTACGATGCCGGCGCCATCCCCTCTGACTGGAGTAATGCAACCCGGTGGAGGTGATACCTCTTACCCATCTGAGTACCGCCCGATCGCACTCCTCTCACAAGTCCTCAAGCTAGATGCTTCCCAGATCACCACGCACCTCTCTACTAATGATACCAGCCCGTCTTCCGCAGCGGGTTCAGCACTGAAACTCAACTCCTCTGCTGTATTGAGGACTGGTCTGCAGAGCTGGAGTTAGTGGGCCGTGTGGAGATAATCTTCTTTGACTTCCGAAAGGCCTTCGAAAAGGTTCCACACGAACTTCTAAAGTCCAAGCTTCACTCCTACGGGGTCCGTGGAAAAACCCTTAACTGGCTGTCGGCTTACCTTCAAGACAGGAAATTCCACGTTGTCCCCCCTGTTGCTACTTCTACTTGCCTGGCAGCCTCATCTGGGGTCCCCCAGGGTTCAGTTCTTGGGCCACTTCTTATATACATCAATGACATTGGCGACAAAGTAGTCTCCACCCTCTACATCTTTGCCTACGATGTGGCTCTTTCTCAGGCGATCCAGTCACATCACGACTGTGAGCTGCTGCAAGGGGATCTCAATTTCATCAATGCCTGGAGTGTGCAGTGGAATTTTCCCTTGAACACTGCCAAATGCACCTCAATTTCGCTTTGGCGCTCTGTTCAACCACCAGTTGTGCCAGACTATCGCTTTGATGGTGTCGCTCTCAAGGTCGTCACTTCCCAGAAATATCTCGGAGTCACCATCACGGACACGCTGGAGTGGTCTACTCACATTGCCGCGCATGGATTGGGTTTTGTCAAACGACATCTGGCCCACTGCTCTTTCAGCACTAAGTCTCTGGGTATCAAAACCTACGTTCTCTCATTCTTGGAGTACTGCTCGGCCATTTGGGCACCCACCACGGCTAGCGGTATCCATTCAATTGAGGCTGTCCAAAGACGGGCTATTCGGTTCGCGGCTAGCATCGGTTTTTCGTGGAGCACCTGTATGACAAATGTTCTCACTAACTTCAAGGGGAACACGCTTGCCTCTCGTCGCCGTTTTAAACGCCTGGTCATAGTTAACTCGGTCATTCATCGCCAAGGGGGCGCCCTAACGCCTCTTTACGCTGTTGCTTCTCAGTGGTTAAGAAATCGCCGCGGTCATCGCACGGCGTCTGTGGTTCTCCCAGGTCTTCGCATTGCGTGCCGCAGGCACTCGTTCCTACCCTCTTCCATCCGGGACTGGAACTCTCTGCCCGATAATCTCAAGGGCATTTCCAAGCAAATTCAGTTCCGAAAAGGAGCTTGCGAACTTTATTGAACTCTACGAATAAGTGTCCAAAAATTGATCTTAACTAATTTCAGGTTATTACTTCTCTATTTTCGATGAATGTATATAATTCCATTAATTGTTTGTCCATATTTCATTTCTCGATGTCTTGAGGTGTTGGGTCTCAGACCTTTTGTTAAGAAAATAAAGAACTAAAGAACACGCAGGATGAACAAATGAACGATTTAAACCTCTCGCCCATTACTGTCAACAATATTGTTACTATTTTTAATTAACAAAAAAAGCGATTAACCTTGGAACTAGTACATATTTCTTATATTGACCAAGGCCTAGGTTAAATGTGAGCCAGGACATCGCAAGCAACTATTTTATTTTGGTCGATGGCCTACAGAAATAATTGTAAACAAGCCGTGGAAATTAATACTAATATATATACTATCCAGGCAGGTAGGAAATCTGATTCTACACAACAATGGCCCGAATCAAAAAATACCATCTTTAGCGGTCTCCTCGTTAATGGTTTAAAATCCAAATATCGGCAATTTTTAAACATGTTCTCCCATGACAAAATTAGGCAACCTTTTTTCCAAAATATAGTTCGTTATGATTAACATATTTCCGCAGAAATTATTTTGTAACAAATTAATTCCGGGTTTGCGGCCATTTTAAGCTTTCTTTACTTGGCTTAAACTGAAAACTACAGATTTCATTTGGTTTGATTAATTTTAATTATTTTACCAGAATTATAAATACATTTTTAAATTAAGACGGGTTTCACTTAAAAAATTAATAAATTTGACGTTAATTGTAAACTCCTGTTCCAACATTTTCGTTGGATAAAATTTACTAATTTTCTTTGCTTTTAATGAGTCGTGTTATGACTAAACATAACTCTAATAAGACAATATTTGTAAAACTGCAATAATCATAAATTTAGACTTCAATTTCGTTTAAATATACAGAACACAGAAAAAATAAATTAACTTAGTCTTTAATATTCTTATTTAATCCTAAGAAAATTATGTGGAATAGATAGTTAAAACTGCCTTTTACACTCAAATAAGACTAAAGTGTTCAATAGATCTAAAATGTTCAGTTACAATACACATTAGAACAAGGAAAAAAGCTTAAAAAAGACTGGAAAAAGAGGTAATTAGGGATTAAAAGTCTTTAAAATGAAATTAAATACCGTTGGAAATAGGTACTTTTAAAGAAACGTATTTATACTGATAACGCTTAGGAAGGCAAGGAATTTTGTTTATGAAAGTTAAAAGAAAAAGGGTCATTCTCCCTACACCATTTTAAATGTAAGGTAATTAGTAATTTTACTTTATCAGCGGTTCTACTGCTGAATGTTTTACGTAACAAATGTGTGGAGTTTAAAACTCGAATTAATTGCTCTGTTTTGTTATTTATATTTAAGGCTTATGGATACTTTAATGTGCAAAAAGCATTCAGAGTACTGCTCAATTGAAGTAAGTAGTTTATTGCAAAAAAAATAAAAATAATACAATCTTCAATTCGTTCTTTAAGGAAACACAAATATTTTAAACACGTATTACCGAAACAAAACACTCAGCAGAGCTGAAAATGTCTAAAGGCATAGGAGTAAGCATCCAATATGTTAATCCTTTGGGAGCGGGCAAATGTATTAGAGGGGAGTTTTGCTTGGCTTAAATTCCAATTAGTAATCCCTAGTTTCTACCAACGTTGAAATAATAAAGTATGATTATTAGAAGATATAGCACAGATTTAAATATGTAGTAGTTTTTAATAATATTCTTCTTTTTTCTATGATTTAAATTAAATTTCTTTTTGTGTCCAAACACATGTAAAAAGTGGTTTGTTTGTTGTAAAGGGGTAAAAAATTAAAAAATTACTGTAATTACATAATTATTTTTAATCTAGGGAAGGCCGAAAAGCTCAGATGCGGTCGCTTTTTTAAGTAAACCGGAAAACCGCGAAAACATTTTGCAAAAATGTATTTTAAGAAGTAGCAATTATAGATTCGACCACGACAATTATATATCTAAGGATGAATGCCTCAGGTCAGTCACATTTTACTTTTATTTCAATCGTTATCGTTAATTGAATAATAAACTTAAAGACCAAAGCTCCCGAGCCATTGTCCAGGGTGTTAAGAATACGAATGGATACGCGTGTTCTATGATTCCCAATGAGTACCAAATGTCAAATGAACATCCTAATGTGCTTCGTTTCAGAGTTATGGGCATCCAAAAAACAACCACATAAACGGGTACACAGAAAAAAATTAATCTTTTCCTGTAGGAAATTGAAGTAATTCAAATCTAAAAATTTGATAATTGAAATCTAAAGGATTAATATTTTAAAAAAGCGTGTATCCCTTGTAAGACTTTTTTCTCTCTAAAAATACAATAAAGAAATTTGTTATAAATTTTATCACTAATAAAAAAAAACTGATCATTTAAGGAAAACATTTTGGTTCAGCTAAGAATAAATTTCGTAATAATAATAATGATAATAATAATAATTTAAATAGTTTTATTCATCAGGTACACTTATTGAGCCCTGAACACGCGAACAGAAATGGGCACTGTTATAATTTTTTTTTCTCCCGTTGAGACCTTGTTAGCACCAACCTCGACACTTCTCAAACGGGCCTTAAAGGCAGACACGGAAGAATTTATTTTCACAGCGGAGGGAAGACCATTCCAGACGTTAATCACCCGTTGGGTAAAGAAGGTACGCTGAACCGCACTAAGGCTACGCCGTTTAACAATGTTGGGTGCTTTGCGCCCGGTCCATTTAATATCAAAAATTTGCCCAGCAGGTACACTCTGTTTAATAAGTCTTCGACAGGTGAAATTTTTGCCCTGTTTTTAATTCTGCTAGAAAACTTTAAAAGATAGCTCGATGAAACTAATTGGAACTATTATTTATTTTCCAATATCTTTCGTTCTTTATCGGTTTCGTCCGCCAAAAATTAATAGTTTGGCGGGAACCGTCAAAACTCATTTTTGACAACTTTTTAAATATTGGTTCTACGGCACTGACTCGCGCGTTTTTAATTCACAGTGGTTGCTTCATATTAAGAAAGTGGAAAAATTATCCCTCTACAACCAACGGTTGAGAAGATATCGCGTTTACAATCTTTTGTCGAAACTAGGAAACACCTAAATAGCATCAAGCGATTATAAATAACGCAACTTCGACCAAATACTACAGCAATAGTCTAGGTGAGGCCTAACGTACGTACGGTATACAATTTTGAACGACTTTTATATGAGGTGAGAGAATGAACGTCGTAGTATGTATAGTGCACGTATGCTGCGGGCCGAAGCCACCTTGCTATGCCCCAAGCAACTGGCCCGAGAGCATGCCCCCTAGGTCATGAACCACCGCATGAGCCTCAATTGCATTGCCGCCCAACTGATACTGAAAGTTGGAATACCATCGATTTAGTGGAGTTGAAGCTCATGCCATTGAAGGAAATCCAGGAATCGAAGGCAGTAATATCTCTCTGGAGGGCTTGGGCATCAGGAAGGGAAGCGATCCTTTGCCCAACCTTATTGTCATCCACAAAAAGTTTCAAGAGACACTCCTGGGCTGCCCGGGGGGAGGTCATTCATGAAAATGACGAATAGAGTGGGGCCAGGAATAGAGCCCTGCGGGACGCCACTTCTAACCTCAGACCAGGCGGAGTACACTCCCCCAAGTACTACCCGTTGGAGCCGACCGCTCAGAAAGTCAGCAATCCAGTTGCCTATCAAATGTGGTACTTCGAGAATTTCCAATTTGCGGATAAGCAGTGAATGAGGGACAGTGTCAAAGGCTTTTCTGAGGTCGAGATAAACGAGGTCTACCGAGTCCCCACTATCAAGCCATTGATTAACATCTTCCAAAGTGGCCAGGAGGTTCGTGAAGCTAGACCGTTTTAATAGAAAGCTATGTTGGTCATTGGAGAATAATGAGCGCTTAGAAAGGAAGGAAACCACCGTATCACGAACGTTAGTTTCGAGCTCCTTACAGGGGAGGCAGGTTAAGCTTATCCCGCGGAAGGCATCATACGCATTGGAGTTGGGTGATTTGCGAATCACCGCAACATTGGCTTGCTTCCAGGTGGCCGGCAGACGACCGGTGTTCAAGGAGCATTTAAAGATAGCGAGAAGGGGTGCAGCAAGGATTGACGAGCCTCCACGTAAAAGCTGGGGATATGACCATCCGGTCCCGGGGATTTTTCAATCTTCAAACGCCGGAGATAATTGGTATACGTTAAGCCAAAGTCCAGGGGGACAAATTTTCTCGTGCAGGCGAAGTTGGGACATCGAGGTGAGAGAAGAAGTCGCCCAGAAAAACCGCCTCCTTGTGTGGTTCGTCGGTGAATACTAAACGGAAAAAGTCATTCAGTGTTTTAAATATTGCAGCGGGATACCGTAGAGTTTCACCGGCCTCATTAACAACAACCAAGAGCGGCTTTTTTTGGTACATCATCCACAAGGGAGGCTTCGTATTTGTACTTTGCAGAGCGGATGTGCGAGATCAGTTTGTTACGGTGTTAAGCAAAGTCATGTCTAGACTCCGGAGACGGAGACGACTGAAACTTCCGAAAAGATGCCCATTTGGCCAAGATAAATTGTTCAGTCTCCCCAAACCACCTAGGTTCCCTACGTAAACCAGACCTTTTAGTGGCAGGGCTGCAAACCAAGGGAATGCTGGCACCTCTAGCCTCATTTACGAGAATCAGGAACCGGCTGACCATTTCTTCCAAGAAATCAGCCAGCTGTACACCACTCCAGTCTCTAGTCAAGAGAGCTGCACGGAAAAGGTCATAGTCCCCGAGGTTATACGAATATCGTACTGTTACAGCAAGCGGGTCCGGAATAGCATTCTTCAGTTGGAGATAAAAATATAGAACTTCATGGTCGCCCTTCCCCAGAGGCGGTAGGTGGGAGAGATCAATTACGGCATTCCAGTCATACGTGAGGACCAGGTCCAGGAGGGAGGGTCGATTGTCTCCCCTTTGGCGAGTGGGAGATAGCACATGTTGGCTCAATGTAAATACAGAGACAGTATCTAAGAGTCGTTTCTCAATAAAGCGCACCCCTTTACTAGTAGAAAAGGAGACCTAATTTATGTCAGGTGCATTAAAGTCATCTATTGCAATGAGACGAGCGGCCAGTTTGCTAGCTCTCTCGATGGTGCCCAGAAGCCGCTTCAGAATATCAAGTGTGGCGGACAGGCTGCGATAACAGCAGAGTACTAGATAAAATTGTCCATCCATTTTCAGCTGGCAAACCAAAATATTTGGAGAGGTAAGAGATCGATTGAGGGTTGCAGCTAGAGCAGATCGAAAATACCGGTTTGAAAACCAGTTTATAGGTTTGGGTTGGAAACGAGGAGGTTTTTGGTAGGTCTGAACCGTTTGGAAGCGAGGTGGTTGAAGTTGGCCAGGGTTGTGGAGCAGCTGCTGTGGCGATGGATATCGCGAATAGAGATAGACAGGTTGGGCCAGGGTTCATCTTTGCGATAGTCTTGTGAGGAAGGATTTGGCGCTGGGATGGGGCAGCGGAAGTCGTAGCTGCAGCAGCATTAGGGATAACTTTTTAGTTCCTGATACAGAGATTACTCTCACCAGCAGAGACGCGGTTCTGCAGATCACCCACTGCTTTTTGGTACCGAGACTGTTGTGCCCGAGTACGGTCAGGGCATGTCACCAAAGGGAAACTTTGATCTTGCCTCCTGATGGAGATATGCTTTAAAAATTCCTGCTTTTGATAGTCATTATGAAATATAATTTTAATTGGCCGGGGATAAAGGCCAACAGGCTTAGACAAAGTCCTTGGTAGCTCAAAGAAGTGAATGTGCGTTGGGAGGTTACAACAGCGAAGTAGGTCCCGGACACACTCCTGACCGGTAGTATCGTCAGAGTTAGCAGTATCCTCCGGCACATTTAGCAGTAGAAAATTATTCCATCGGAGGGTTTCTTGATGCAAGACATCTAACGCGTAAACCTTTGAATGAACTTTCTCCAGGCGAGACATATCCCTTTTCTTTAACATCGGTTCCATCCTTTCGAAAAGGTTATCAGCAATGGTAGAAGCATCAACCTTATTATTGAATAATTCCAAATATTTCCGTTCCTGCTGCTTGAGCAGTGGGTCAATTAACGACAGGACAGTTGCCTCAACGGAGGGAACATGATTGTCGAATATCTCTTGAAGAATATATTGTCCCTAGCAAAACTCAGCTTTAACAGCAGCAAGTCCAGTAGTCAACAGAGCGGTCAATTTATCCAGCTAGGTTGTATTCGATATTACAATTTTATCAAACTTCTGTTCAATGCCATCAATTCTGGAGATAACCACACTATCATAGAGTCGCAGGGAATCATTTTCACCCCGGAGAGCTGCCAAGTCAGCAACCAGGGTAGCTTGAGCTTTGGTTATGTCACAGAGTTTACAGGTAAAAGAAGTTGGATCGTCTACTTCCGTAAAAAGGATCCGGCCGCTTAGAGGATTGTTTTCAAAAAGTTCTCAGCGAGAGCAGGTAACACACTGGGTACAGTCAACATTTGAAGTTAAAACGTCCCACCTTTTGCGAGTAGTGGGAGCCATTGTAACAGCAAGGCTTAGGGCAGGAATACAAAACGTGCTCGTTTGCACCACTAAAGAAAAGCGTAACCGAATAGTTAGTTACATCTAAACGACGAGACGGAAAAAAGTGTAACCCGCGTGCCCGTATGCATCAAAACTTAAGTTACAACGCGGAAATTTGCCTAGGCTTAAACGTTCGGCGATAAACAACGACTTTAAATACAACAGAATTAAAAAACAAATCAATCGAGAAAAATAGACTATGCACTAAAAGAAAACTGAAGGCTTCCAACAACCGAAATTAGGAAAAAGACCGTCCCATAGAGAATATAAACTAAATGTTTACCGAAAAAGGAAGGATCGAGATAACATGTGCCGACAAATGAAATTCTTGGCGTATTCCAGCAGTGGCGTAGCTGATGGTCCGCAGGGCCCGCAGTGCGGTGGGGGGGGGGGGGGCTCGAGCTTCGGAGGGGGGCCCCGCTAACGACAAAAAAATGAAAAAGGGGGGCCTCACAGATTTTTGTGGGGGGCCTCTGAGTTCTCAGCTACGCCACTGTATTCCAGTTTTAATGCTGTGAACCCGTTTGTGTGGTTAATTTTTGGAAGCCTATATCTCTGAAACGAGGCACTCTAGGATTATTGTTCATTATACATATTTGCTCATCGGAGCCGGGAGCCCCTGGAATTTTTTACCTTCTTATCCAAAACAACCTTTATAATCCTTGAAAAAAAAAGAATTTAAAAGAGCTCTAAAAGTTGTCATAATCAACAGCATCAAAATAACTAAGTAGCATTTGAACCGTTACCTCTGTGAATTGAAAGTGTTGTTTGTTCGTATATTAAAAATACACCAAAAATTGGATTGTTTAAATCTATTTCCTCAAAGACTCTCCAGCGAAGACTTTTCTTTCGATTTAAGACCAATTTGAATGAAACCAATTACCAATTTAACTATTTTTCGATTCTTTTTTTGTCTCTTTGCAGTTCTTGGGTGTTTAACGGATACGAGCCTTGTGTTGTTATAAATACTGTTTGGGGAAAACCGCTTAACATTTCCCATGAATATGCAGGTACGGATTAATCAGTAGTATTAAACCATGATTATGACTATGACAATTATGCTTTCTTATTAAAATATTGTTTACTATTAAGTAAAGAAAGTAATTGAAAATTTAAAGAATGTTTCAAATTTAAATTAGCTGAAATTTGCGTTCAGCAGCACAAAACATTTGATATTGAAATGTTTCATACTTAAAACGGTTAAACCAATGTAAAGTATTTACACGAACCTTTTAGCAGTGCTGGGCTTGTTCCGCTCAATTAAGGGCGGGCAAGAGCAATTGGAGTTTTAAATGTAACATTATAAAGGGCAGTTCAAAATCACATCTTTATATTTAGGTTTTATTGATCTAAGAATCCATATCTTTGCTTGGTTCAATGAGCATAAATCGGAGTGTTTATCAATTGGAAGGTGAGCGGGTTAAGGGTCATGGTACTGAAACGATCAGAGATATTAGATGCTTCACCCAGAAAACGATTGAGCAGGAGAAGAGCGAAATTGACAGTTTTATTTTTAAACTCTCGACAAACAGAGACGGGCCAAAGCTAATTAGCATAAAACCTGTGTTTCTGGGCTATGAAATATACACTATTACTCGTTATTTTTAAAAAGCAAATTATTTTGATACATGTAGTTCAACAAATTATTTTGTTGCTGAAGAGGTAATATAATAAAAGTTGCTTAAGTCTTCAGTTAGTTAAATTAGATTTTTATGCTAGATGAGCCATTTGATTAGATGAGCATTTTTGATTTTTCTATTGAACTGACTGCAAGAGAGCTTTATATTTAATCAATGTCATAATGAGCGAGTCAGAGGACATGTAGTTTCTTTAGAACATTGAGTGTGAAACCGAGAAAATCCCATGCTTTTTAAATGTAGATTTTTCATTTTAAGTTGTCAAAAACATTTTCGGTTGCCATAGCAAAACGGAAGCCCAGCGTAACTTTTCCCATGGTGAAAATGCATGTTACCCCAAGGTCATCAAAATCGGTGATTTACACCTCGGGTACACTCCTCGTTAGCTTAAGACAAAGACCATATCTGCAACGGCTTGAGGATATCTTATGTCCATGACTATAAAAAAAATTAAATATAGGTGTTTTATAATTATATTAATATTGTTGCGTTAAGTATTACCATATTTACTATATATAATGAACGTTTTTATTTTCAGAGTTTATGTTTGCGGTAGATTCCGGAATTGAAGAACCAATCATTAAATTTGGCATCGATGTGTACTTGCACAGCGCTTACGCCATTCCTACCAGAAATTTCAGATCATTTTTCCTTTTGTTTAAAAGCATCTACAAACTTAGCTTTCAAAAGGTAAAACTTAAATTGTTTGAAAATTAATTTTAATATTGAATCTGTTTGCTTCTTCATAGATTGTATCTATTTTTATAAAAATCTAGAGACATGTCGTTTTTATTTCAGCAGCGTCTTAAAATAAACCCCTACGAATTTCGCCAACCAACAGCTACCTACACCCACTATTACAGTTGCAGTTTTTATGGACAAAAACACTTCTTTTATAGCTGTTCACTACCTATCATTTTTAACATTTCCATTCCACTGAAAACCTATGTTGATAGTTAAAAATTGTATTGGAAAAACAAAAAGAGTACTTTAAAAAGTTCTACTTCTCATATCATTGTACTACAAAACTAAATTAACTTTAAGAGAAGCAACAATTGTCACTTGCATCAGAGGAATCTCTTTTCGAAAACGATAATATATTTTCGCTTTGAAAAATTTGAGTTTTCGCGTTTCTTTGAATTGAGGTTATCTGCTCCTTTAATTTGGCAATAAGGATGTGCGAAATATTTAGTGGTACCAAAATATTCGGTCGAACACCAAATCAAAAATTCGAATCATAAAATCGAATAGCGTTTGTAAAAGTACACTAATATTCGTTTAGCCTGGGGAAATAGTTCAATATTGGATATGGATGGTAGAAATTAATTCGTTGAACCTGAATTTCGAAAAGTAGACCGGTTTCGAAATTTTGGCGCTCATCAGTACTGTTAAAGAACTCTGGCTTTTCTCAGAAATCTGCCGATATCAGTAAATTTAATATAAATTTATGGTGACCTACATGTGAGCAGCCACATATTGGGCACCATTGATGTATATTTTGGCAGAAATTATTTGGTATTTGTAAATAGTTAGCAAAATGATGAAATTATTTCAGTTGATTTTTAAATGTCTGGCCCGTAAAGAGATTTTGGTTTTTTAAATCGCCGTTTGCTGAGGGTTTGTCTTATGAGTTACGCTAAATTTTATACCATAGCGCGCTCGGGTTTTTTAAAGAGCCTATTCGGAAAGCTACTAAGAGGCCTTAAGGAACGTGATTATAGGTAGAAACGTATTAAGTATAATTTATTTTCATTTTACGCTATTATTTAAATACGAACCAAATTTTATAAGTTATATTAAAACTTTCGTAAAAGGATGAAAATATGAAAACCGGTCGGCTTTTTAGTTTGAGCTTTCAATTCCATTAGTTATTTTATTGAAAAATATTATCAAAAAACCATATAAATGTTATATAAATTGACTACAATCAGTGATGGTATTTTTTTTAAATATTAGTGTTTTTATATCCATATTTTTTACCTATTTAGATAATTATTTGGTTTTTCAAATGCTATTAGATATGATACCTAACTCGCGTTTTGGCACAAAAGCTTTCGAACAAATAAGAAGACACTTTGAATATTTATTTTAGTATTTAACGTTTCTCGAAATTCAATAATAATAAAAATGCGATTCACTCCCTCAAAATGTAATTTCGTTATATCGCGACAGCCGTGACGTGTCCCTGTTTTATAAACTCAAGAAATTCGTTTTTATAAAATTTTAACATTATAATAAAAATGTTTTAAACCATGAAGTATCCGTCGTGTTTCACTTGATAATTGTAGTATAGAATTAATACCATCGTTAAGAAATTAATTATTTCTGTTATTTGCATACCTCTACTTGAAATCGACTGTTGTAGCTGCAATAATAGGCTACTTAACGTTAAAATTAAGGGTTGCGGATGATAACTCCTCATTTTCCCGTGCACAACTTGTCCCTTTGAAAGACCGCATTTTGAACAAAGGCTGTACCAAAAATTTACCCGTGACGTTAAGTTAATGAATTTCAAATATAAGACTAAAGTTAATATTTAACGATGTCGAAATGCGAAAGAATGGCGTTTCTTAAAAAATAAAATATAGGGGAAAGTTATTAATTTAAATTGAAGGGGTTTCGAAATTGAATTAGAACTAACGTTAAGATGGAGGTTTACCCTTGAACAGGATTAAATGATAAACATTTCAATATACCGGCATTACACTTAAATTATAACAGAAAATATTGTAAATTAGACAATAAGCAGGAAACAAATGTTAAAATTATGAGTTTTATAATCTTGAAAACAATGACAATTTTTCGAAATCGGTTTTGAAAGGATTCCATACCAGGTATAAAGTGGTATCATTACAAAAAATACACAGGATATTAAATTAAAATAGAATTATAAGAAGACTTAAATATATTTGTTCTTACGGTCATTTCATATCATAGGACCATCATGTTACAGTTCTTCTATAAGCGTGATGTTATTGGTATTTTTGCATAGTTTGACTACTTTATTGGATATGATGAACAATCCTTATTCGCCCTTCTCCACCCAGTCTCTGACTCACAGATACGCTTGAACACCTAAACCGCGGACCATAACTGTTTCGAATCTCCCTAGTCAAGTCTGAGAAAAAGCGCTGTTTGTATCCGAGAAATTAAAGACCCACTTTCAGTATAGGAAGCAAAGTGCTGGGATGTGACCGATGGATTAACGCTCCATCCGTGTTTTTCTTGCAGACGGTGGTCTATGGCCTCGAGTCTCCTTTTAAAACAATGTGTTTCAATTACACCAAAGAATATCAGAAGGCAAAAAAATTTGAACAAAATAGTCAAGATGTGAGATTTTAAATTAAACTTATCCAAATCCTTTAAATGCGTCAATATTTGAATGATGAGCTTATTTGGTTTCAAATTCAGACTTGTTACTACGATTGTCTGTGGAAGATATTAAACAATACCTGTGGCTGCATTCCAATTCCCGTTGCTTTTATAAATGAAGCGCATAAAGCGTGTAACAGTTCAGAACAATGTAAGTATTAAACAGAGTACGTTATTTGGTTAATAAATTAATATTATTGCTCTTATAATAGATCACGATATGATTTTGCCAAGAAAGAATTTTCTTCCAATTTAGTATTTGATGAATTATTTAAAATTATTTATTGAAATACAGTTATTTATACATGAAAAATGTATAAACATTTATTGCTGGTAAACATAAAAATTTAAATATAACCGATTTAACATTAGTGATTTAATATTTTCAGTAGTACATAATTTGGTGACTACAGTTAGGTCAAGCGCGGATTTAATAAGAATGTTGTACAACGGTACTTTTCTAAGAAAAAGACACAGTACTCTAATTTTCTTAATTTTAAGAGTTATTTAGAGATATTTGTATATTTTATCTTAATTTAACCGTGAAAATATTATTTACTTCTGGCTAAAATAATAATAGCAATTACTTTATTATTTCCCAACTGAATAAATACAGAAAACGAATTTCTTTCGACCAAATTGTTATTTCAATAGAAGAAATGTCGCCTTAAGTTATCATTAATCCTAAATAAGCAACCATAAATTTTACTATTTTATTCGTTGTTAAATGTTATTTTGAAAATATAGTTTATTTAAATTCCCATTATTTAATTCATTTTGTGTGCGTTTCCACCATTTGTTTAACCGTGAATAATAAACTTTGGATAATTTTCCATTATAATTCACTAACTATTTCACCTAATTCATGAAATATTTTACTTACAGATACAATTAACTGGATTAATATTTAAATATTGCATAATACCGAGTTACATTTTTGAATCTATGCTCATTTTTTATATTATGTAAAATAATATAGACTTATAATATCCAAACAAATTTTATTTCTGGCATTTTGTTTTTTTAACCTGTATTAACGGTTAAGCAAATGCGGATCTATTGACACATAAGTATATTTATCTAAATGATATTAATTTTAATGGTTTTTAGATCAATGCAAAATGTTCGAAAATTTTAAATCATGGAATAAAGAATGTGCAGAGAATTGCCCTAGAGCATGCAGGTAGGTTGTCCATTAAAAGATTTATTAGATTTATCGTTATTATAAATGGTTTTCAGTTAATTGATTTTTTGTTAGATGATCCCAAATTTAAATAAACATGCATGTGCTAGAAAAAGCTGTTTTTACTAACGTTGTGGCAATTTTAGTAAAACATTTTAAACAAATTGACGCCGAAACTATTGCCGGTGAAATATTCGGAGACTTGAGCTTGCATAAAAAAAACGTTTTTCATCTCTCAATTGAGAGGAAAAAGAGACAATAAGAGTTTGAGGCAAAATAGAGGAGCAGCTATATGGTGTCCCAAATAAAAAGAACGACAAATTCCGTAGGGAAATATTTGATTCTTCACGAGGGTCATTTGGTCTTTAGTAGAGTCGTTTCGATTTAAATATCTGTAACTATGATTTGAATAATCTGACTTGACCACCTCTGATTAAACATTATCCCTTCCGATAATCAAATTGTATTACAAATTATATCCAAATTGGGTCAGATCCATATTCCTCTTAAATCGAAAAATATAATACCAAATATATTATTTTGATTCATTTTCAATGTATGAAATTCAGTTTTATTCCGATTTGATCAAAAATATTAGGCTTAAACATGATTTAAATTTAAATTTGGGCATTGAAACAATTTTTTAAAGGAAAGAGAGAGAAGAACTTTCTGACGCTCTCAATAGTTGATTTTATAAAATGTATTTACGCTTGCCCAACTTGTTGCAATGTTGCCCTGGAATAGTTCAGACAATGCCTAAGAATGAGTTCATAAACTCTTTAGTTGGAGAGAAAACGGATCCACAGCTGAAGCGGGTAGGCAACATTTCAACAATATGGCCAAAGGTATTTTATAAAAAGAACTATTGGCCCTGAGAAAACAATAATCGTGAAAAGAAAATCACCCCTTTACATTTCCCGCGATTTATCTCGTTTTTGAGGATTTGTGTTTCGCCATGTGCTTATTTTTATCTTTCTTCCCTCCTCAATCAAATTTAACTACATTGCGCTTCACTATTTTTAGAGATTAAACCATGGTAGGTATCGAAAACCATTTTCAACTCTCGGGTCCACAGTCAGAATATAAGGACCATTGTTTTTGAAAAAAAATTCGCTTCTTGTACTTACATGGAAACAAATATTATAGCTAATTACACTAGAATAGAAAATTTGTTGCAGATAAAAAATAAATCTAAATATTGTATACTCTAAGAAACTACGAGTAATAAAATTAAAAATCGGCTACAGGAACGTTAACCGGTTAAAAAGCGTATGAGGTAGTGGTAAGCTTTTCATGCCACGTGAGCCAATCGTGTCCCTTAAAATTACTGTTAAAATATATATTAGTTTATTTCTTAAATGTTTAAAAATAAATGTAGTCAATTTTTGTCATCTTTCCATAAATTGATAAACATATTTTTCGAATGTAAATATATATATATTTGAAAACCGTTTGCTTAAAGGAAAAGTCCAACTTTGGTAAAACTTGGGTCTATTTGAAAGATCATGTCTAAATATACTCAAAAATATCAGTCGTAAAATTGAATCTTTTTTAATGACGATAAATTAATTATTAAACGACTGAAATCTACCCGCCAAGCGAGCTGCCATTTTCTTTCGTCTTTCCTCAGACAGACCGCAGGCGGAGCAAGCGCGCGCAGGGAACAGAGCGCTGTTATAGCGCGAACAGCGCGTTATTAAAGTCCTAAAACGTCACCGCGAAACAAAATGGCAGACCGCTTGGCGGGTAAATTTGGCTCGTTTAAAAATTAATATCTCGTCATTAAAAAAAGATACAATTTTTCGACTGATAATTTTGAGTATATTTAAACATGATCTTTCAAATAGATCCAAGTTTTAACCAACCTGGACTTTTCCTTTAAATTTGAGCCTTGAAACCGTAATTGTAAATTGATAAATTATTTCAAGGCTCAAATTTAAGAAAAGGGTTCGATCCCAGCTTGTGACACTGTGAGCATTTTGGGTTTAATTATATTGTCGGTCATTTTCTAAAGTCGTTCAGTGAGGTAACAGAGTGGTTAACACATTCGCCTCGCAGCAAAAGGAGCGGGTTCGATCCCAGCTTATGGCACCGGGAGCTAACTTGGCCCTAGTTCTTCTGCGTTGGGTTTACAAGCTTTCTTCGTTCTGGTTAATAAGTTCTTTACGAGCTCTTTGGTTTCCCTTTACCATAAAACCTTGTAGAGGTGATTGGTTTGAGTTAGTGTAGGGAGCTGTTGGTCCTCGTGTTATGAAGGGTCTACCACCATACTCTTTCGCATTATAGCCCGGCCACCTGTTTAAGGCATTAAAAGTTACTAGACGACTTTATTGGGCTTAAGCTGGTGCGGATTATCATTATTATTAAACAACCTTGAAAATTCGTGGAATGTTTTAATACTTAGAAGGTAAGATTCAAACAAAAATTGTTTTTCCTTTTTCTGAAAAAATTAGACTAAGTTTAAACAAATTAAACCAAAATATGGGATTTATGCAACGAGGGCGCATCTCTGGAACTCGTTTTTGAAGAGAAAGTCGAAACGCGAAGGGAGAGCAAGCGGGTGATCTGACCAGTGACGTCACTGGTCAGATTTGGAAGAGAGCGATTTTAGGGGTGGCTGCGTTTGTCTCTTTCTAAGTCTGTCTTTCAAAAGTTGCCTGTTAAAGCTTCTAGCACTTATACGCACCTTTGTATATGACTATGTAGTGCTTTTAGTGCCTATACGAAACTCAACCTTTTTAATGCAATAATTTCTTAAATAAAACTTTTATTTCAATGCCACAATTTGGGTATGGAACAAAATATAAATATTAAAATCTTTAAAACAGCAGTCATGCGACTGTAAGAATCAAACCAACGTGCATTACCATATGCCTATGTTAATTATATATAATTTGCCACTAGATTTTTACCTTAACTTAATGTACCAAATCCTATAAAATAAGATATAAATTTTCCTTCGATTTTAATACTGTATTTTGATAGCCGCTGCTTTATTGTTTTTTAGAGATAAAAAGAACTTAAACCGAAGCCTGGAATTCAATACACGAATATAAATTAAAACGTAGATATTATATTAAAAAAATTAAATTCATTGTTAAATTCTTTTCTTACCTTAAAATTTATTATCAATTTACCATAAGTATATAATATTTTTCCATATGTTTGTCACTTTGGGGAATATTTTACTAAGAGCTAGTAAGGGAGTGACGTCATCACAAGAAGAAAATATCCCCATATCGAGCCGCTGTCAAAGACTTCGTGTGACACGTTAGCAAGCGGACGCCAAATTTTGCATGTGAAGAAAAGGAAGTGTCACACTTATGTAACAATATTATACACTTATAGTATTACTAGGGAAATAATTTTTATATTCAGAGATATTGATAAAGAAATTTAATTTTTAATCATTTGGGATTTAAGTTTTTAAAAATCAACTTTTTATTTCTATTGTAAATTTTGATTTAAGGTTCAGTCGAGCTTTTTCTCAGAAGGTCTTAGATTTTATCATTTTTTACAGGGAGGAATATATAGAATACAACGTATACCGAACGAATGAATTTTCGGATTTTGGAAACGCGTAAGTGTTAATTAATTACTTTAAATTTAATGTCGAAGTAAACAAGATTTTAAACTAGGTTTAAAAAAACATTTTCTTTAAAGGGCCGCTCTATTTTTTCACACTCATTTGAGCAACAAAATGGATGGTTCTCTCTTTTGGAAAGATTGTTTATGTTAGAATTAATGTTGTTCCTTTTCGCATTTTATATCATTATCATGAATCGTCATATTTTGCTAGCATTAGGAAAAAAAGATGATTTTAAAATCTTTATATGGGTACAGAAATTTAAAATAGGAGCCCCTTTATGAGAAACTAAATTGAAATTGGCAACTCACTAACAAATAAAAAATTAAGTTACATTGACAAGTACTTCCCCTGTAGCACAAAGATTTGATTTAGGTTCGGGCTTTGGTCGAAAAGTCTCTTTTGGGTCCTGGTCCAAATGGCGACTCTAAAAGTCCTACACGTTTTTGAGATAAATCAGCGTGAGTATGTATTTTAACCCTTTTAAAGTCGGGACGGTGAACTTACATTTTGAACTACTTGCTGGCTTTAAAAAGACCAAGATTACAATGCTTAATATTAATTTATAAGAGTAAGCATTATCTGATAGTAAATAAGCATAAATCGAAAAGGTAGCAACTAAAAATTATTACTTTACTTCCTAAAATACAAATTATGTATCTCCATCGCGAAAAGTATCTCGAAAATATAATTATATATTGTTCTATTTCGGGTATTAATCGATTTTACTCAAAATGGAGTTGGGCCGACGTCGGCCAAAGCCCTCAAATCGCTAGACTGGCCGACCTTCAGTATTACAGTCAAAATGTACAATCTATATATATATAATGCTATATAATAATCTTTTTATAGCATTTACATTATTATACAATTGAAATTTGTATATCATTTACATTTTTTTTACATTTTTATATCATTAAAATTTTTACTTTATTTAAATATTTACGAAATTTTTATTTTTACGTAATATTTTACATTATATAACTATTGTAATATTACATTGTATTGTATTGTATTATTTTTATAATGTTTTTGTATTATTTTATGGTATTATTTTTCTCATATATTATTTTTATATTAAAGTACGTTATATTACATTACATTTATATTATATATTTTTATATAGTAAAAATTTATATCATATTTTTTATTTTTATATAATTTTATATAATTTATTCACTTAAAATTTAAAATATCTAAATTAGGTCGGGCCTTGTTGTTTTGGTTTTCATTAACTGTGCGGCGGAAACATATTCAATCAAATCTACTAATCCACTGCTTTATTTTTTAGGAGTGATAATAAAATTATAGAAGTCTACGAAGAATTAAGAGGTCACACCATTTTGGTTTTCCGACATAGACCGCAAACCACAGTAATAATAATTCAATAAATATATTGTCTAAATTAAATTAAGTGGCGTTTTACCACCGTCCCTTATTATTATGAATAACCAATGGTGCTTTACTACTGTAACTTACCCGGTGGCCTTAAAGGACTTCTAATTATGACTGTTAGTGAGGTTTTGTAAACGTTACTTTTGACTTGCCAATGGTTCTTTACAACCGATATTTGAAATTAAAATCTTTATAAAAGTTACACAGTAAAAACTTTATGAATTAAAACAAATAGATAAAAAATATTACTTTGTTATTTAAGAAGTTTATATTTTCTTTTAAATATGCACTTTTCTAGTGACGCATATAATAATTATTGCAACTATTACCACCATGTGATAAAATGGCATTTTACTACCGTCCTGTACCAGATGGCACTGTGGCCTTCGTAATGGAATTCTAAAGGCGTTTTTCTTTTAATGCACTTAGAGCCAGAAATTATATATTTTCAATTAGATATGGGAGTTAAAAAGTGATTTGAGAGCGTATTTGAATTGTATTTCAGATATAACGTAACATTCTATGCGAAATCATCCAACGTTGTTGCTCGATTTGAACAAAATTTATTTGTTTGGTTTATCAACATCGAATATGAAAGCCTTAGATGTTCACAAGGGTAATTTCATAAACAAAAAGATTTTCTCCAGATTTTGAGTATTTAATTAATATTTTATTAAATATCTTGATTGGTTATGACTTTTAAATGTAAAGTTTGGAATAACTAGCGAGTTTGATGTATTAAAATTTGTAATATATTTCACTCGCTGGGCTCATGAGAGCTCATCATAGTTTTAAAATTTTTAAAGTTTTCCCGATGCACATCTTAAGTCTTCATATTAGAGGTGAACGTTAGGTTCAATTTTGCCACTAACAAGCAACAACGATTAAAATCTTTAATGCAATTACCTTTATATGAGTTTGTCATATCCTCTCGTGAATTAAAGATTGCATTTATGGTACCAATCGTATTGCTTAGCTCATTAACTTTTGTTAAGATAGGTAATTTATTTATTATTCAATCCTCTTGTAAGCTGACAGAAAGAAAAGCAAAATAAAGGACTGAAATAAAGCATTGAATGTAATAGTTATATTTTTAAAATAAGCAAAAGTGTTTAGTTCAATTCCTTAATGTACGTTTTTTATTTGATATTTTTAATTTAAAACGGAAATAATCTTAAGATTGACTTTTTTCAGTTTCTTGAACTTTTTGGTTCTGTTGGAGGATACATTGGAATTTGGCTTGGCATTTCGGTACCCCAACTTCCGGATATAATTACTGACATATTCGTGTTGGTATATATTAGAATTTTTATCGAGTATCGATTGTCAAATTGTAAGCTACGGATATAAATTTAAGAAATAAATTGAACTGTATTTACTATTAAGGCTATCTTGAATATTATAAATCACCAGTTTTAGAAAGTACTAGTTTCGCGTGAACGTGGATATAATATGCTATTGCTACGGTCGATAGAAGTAAACGTAGTATTACTGATAATTTAAGCCAGTTATATTTACAGTAAGTTTTTCTAATCAATAAGCATTCGATAACTTACCACTTCGAATGTTATTGAGGAGCCTTGGAAAGATTAGGTAGAAGAGTTATAACATTTTACATATAACTATGCATAATTAAAATAATTTAAGTTCAAGATATTTTTTATTAAAATCCTATTTTAAAACTATTTAATCTATTAGTACGGTATTGAAAATGTTAATTTTTTCATATATAAATTCGGCTCTCAATTAAAAAGAATGAAATATAGAACATATTTTAGAATTGGAAACGTGTAAAGCGAGCGCTTAGTGAAAATGCTTTGTGAACAATCCTATCTGTCTTTGGTCGCCTTCAACCACCATTTTACTAAAAATAAATTTGCATATTGGGAAAAATGAATAAATTTTCTATTAATATAAGATAACCTAAACATGTCGAAGGACAACCTTTTACATAATAAAATACATTCAACTAGTAAAAGACCACTATTGTACAATAAAAGTTTATTAAAAACTGCTACGGCCGTTTCGACGCCAATACTAGCGACGTCGTCAGGCAAATATACAATGTAAATTTGGAAAATCGTTGAAAAGCTAATATATTTATTATATTTATCGCGACGATTTGTATTTTTCTCATATCAACATATTGTGTTCAAGACCAGTTTGTTTTACGTTATCTTTATCTCGAATTTAAAAAGTGACGTCACGAGACACTTATATGGTACTTGAACCTAAGTAAAGCATATATGTTCAGGTTCAGCTTGTTTCTCTTTATTTCGCGTTTAAAATATCGTATATAATAAGTTGAGCATGTATTGAAATGATGTAAGTTGTAAAGAGTGATATTTTGTTCATAACCTGGGTGGGAGATAGTGAGTGCGCGCGATTCCCTCGCGCGTTCGCGGATTACCCGGGACGCGGTTAATTTAAATTTAAATGAAAAAATGTATTTGGGTTACGTCATGGAATATTCGAAGTAGTTGTTAAAGTGACGTAGAATGGAAATATTTTTAAACTTCATTTTAATATCATTAGCGTGTAAGTGGTACTTAAATATGCTTGGCACTTGAACCTATATCACGAGTATTTCTTAAAACGAATATCTCAAGTTTTAGTATGAGAAATATATCGTTCTCAAATGATACTTGAATATGCTACAAAAAGGGTTGTAGAACGTTGTGAGGGTCATTCCACGAGTAACTGCGGTAGCTTTATTCAAGATGCCTAAATCTCAGTATACGTGTCCTACGTGCGCGAAAAGTTTTTCTATCAAATCATCTTGATAACCTGGGTGGGAGATAAACCTGCTACATTATTTAGGAATGGACTGAAAGTGTTTCCCATATCCCAAGTTAAAGGTACCGCTGTTACACCGGATTGTGAAATCTTTTTCGGAACAATAGATGGGAAAAATGGATTAAGCTAACGGAAGAAAAATTACATCAATTATGAATGAAACGGGAAGAGATTTCATCGTTCTTTCAGGCTGAGGCCTCCCAATGCTCTACGTCGTTCGAGGGATAAACGACCAGACAAATAGATCTGTGTATTTTTCAAAACGTAAAAATTATCCGCATACGAAAAATGTGTAACAGGCTGAATCGCTTTACGAAACGCTATTCCCCACTAGAGAGGGCTTTGCGATCACGTATTCATCGTGGGAGAAATTTACCGAAATTTATGATGAACTTTTAGTAAATTTTAATGGGGTTAAACGAGTTCACAATCTTATTAGTGATAATATCGAGAATCATTTACGTAAATTTATTCGAAACAAGTGTTACGGGTGTGAAATATCGCACGAGTCTAAATTACAACATGACTTTGTAATGATGGAGTGGTATCAAAGAGTTGATTTACACTTTTTAGGACGCTTAAAAATAAAATTTACAGATTTCTTACCAAAAGTAAAGGAAAGAAATATAAAAGAACTACCAAAAATTGTCCTATAACGACAGCATTCATCGCACGATGGGATTTAGACCTAGTGAAGTAACCCTAGCCAATGATCATCTTGTTTGGCAAAAACTATTTGGAAAGAAAGCGAAAAGAGAGGAACCGAAATTCAAGATTGGCGATCACGTGCGCCTATCAAAAACCAGCAAAGTATTTCGTAAGGGATTTAGAGGACATTGGGGCAAAGAGTTTTTTACTATATCGAAGGTGATAAATAAACCCCGCCCACTCTACCATATCAAGGACAAGAATAACGAGAAAATATTGGGGTCATTTTACCCCGAAGGAGTTCAAAGGGTTTTGCCATGAATACTTTTCAATTGGACGCCTTTTTAAAATGCGACCCGAGAACCAAACCTTTCTTCTGGGCACATTTTCCAAAGATACTTTACCTCGAGATTGTCCGAAAAAAAGCCCTTTTGTTTGGTGGCCAATGTACAAGACTCATCCATGCCGGGAAGCCACTGGATAGGAATCTTCGTCAGTTCTAAAAATAGGAAAGGACAACGCACGGGACATTTTTTTGTTCTTTCGATCAACATTTTGATGTATACGGTTTTAAATTGGATCATTTAGCTCAGAAATTGATTTATAATAAAAATATAATTCAAGATATGAACGAAGTAATTTCGCTATTGGCGTTGTGTGTACATTTATTTAATCACGAAAACAGATTTTGTAATCAATAGTGTTTAATAAACATTCTTTTACAAAAACATTAATTTTCCCATTCATTAATATCCCAGTCATTAATTTAACGATCTTTAGAATACGCCCGGCGTCTTTCTTTGCGATCTTGGCGGGTTGGCAATTCTTTTCTTGTCAAGAGCGGTCCTACGAAAGGCAAGGAAACAGGTTCGGTCGTATTACGAAGGCTTGATGCCGAGGACTTGTAGCTGCTGTCTTTGAAAGTTGGCGTGCTATATTCGTCGAGACTCGTTTCGCTTCGAGATTTACGTATCTCAGCTTGAACGGGAAAAGTAAGAACGTTGCTCGCGCCGTTCTTCCATTTCCCATTTTGGTAGTCTGGAGTACTCGCAAAGTCAGGCTTGAATGGAATATTTCATGACGTCACGAGATGCGGTGGGGCTGCAATTACAGTTTTATGGGCGTAATCGGGCGATTTAGTTTCGTCCAACCCCGAAATGCCGGAGACACTCTGCCATGGTGTAGAAATTCCAGGATTTATCGGTGATTCTGGGAGGGGCCTATTAATAGCCATTTCCAGTTTGCGGAGAGGTTGCTGTACGTTGACGGCTCTTTGCACCTGTTGTACGGGTGGCGTGGCCAACAGTTGATGGAACTGATTTGGCGTTTGGGGAGGCAAAAAAACACTTGGCGAAGCGAGCGGCGGGTTACCCTATAAAACGTTAGGTACAGCGGGAGGCTGGTAGATCGCACCGTGTGGCAATTGTATCGGCGCTAACGTACTCGAAGAATGAGGCAAAGGGGGCGGTTTTATTTGAACGGCTGGAGCGCCGTAGTAGTCTTAAATTCTGAGGTACCGCGCCAACATTGCCAGATATTCTCGTAGTTTTTCTTTTTCACTACCGTCTCGAACGGATTTGTTAAGAACACTATTCGTGTGTTCTTGTATTAAATTTAGCATTTTTTCGGTATCGGATAAATAGATATCAGCGGGTAGCAAGACAAATTTCTTCATCGCGCCGGATTAATTATACGACCCAAGATTGGCGGGATAAGCGAATCGAGAATCGTCCCCCAAAAACCGCCCGTTTGCGAGACTAGAATTCTTCATCGATAATTATCACTGAGTTCTCTTTGATCTAGTTTTCTAATAGATTTTCTTATATCGTTGCAATTGCCGTCATTTATTCTCGCCAACGGGTAAAGCTCCGCGGCAAATATTATGACAGATATTCGCGATCGAGCCAACCTGATCTCGCGTGGCGTTCTTTAGTAGAAATCTTCTTTGATTTGGGGAAGCCTTTTTCAATAGAAATAGATACGGGCGGCTTTCTGTAATTGACCTAGGCAAAGGCATTTTACAGAATGACGTTAAATTCGAATAATCACTTTGTTATATATTCTGATTATTACAATAATGTACATTTTCCTCTACCAAAAAATATAGAATAGCTCGTAATGATAAATACATAATACATAAAAAAGTGAATTTTCGGTAAATACTAGCATCGGTCCTTCCTCAATTGGGCATTGCGTTCTAACTTTTAGAAATTAGGGAGTTTTTTTGTAGGTCAACAACCACGTTAGAATAGGGCTTATCCGACGTTACGTAATTATAAACGTTGCTCAGAAAATTAGGGTTATGCGGAAAAATCTGTCGACTTAGATGTTTTATTTGTGATGGATCACGGGGCCTTCGGAACAGGACTATAAATGAGGCGTTAAGCGAAATGTCGCGCGAAAATCTGCCCTGACCAAAGACGTTCTGGCATAAGAATACAATACTCAGATTCAGATGATGCGAACACACGCGAAAAAGTTCGGATACCAGTGCGTTGTTTAAGCACTCGCTCGAAAGGTCGTCTAGCACCAAGAGGTTGTTTTGTCTTTTGTCAAACAAATCTGCGGGTTTTTCGCTAAAGAGCCCTTTATGGAATTCAATTTCGGGGACGAGGGTTTTTAATTCGTCAAATTGATTGTTCCAAAGATTGTAGCAATATAAAATTTTTGGGGTGGATTTCAGGAGATTAAACGTCCAGTGACTTTTTCCCGACTTACTGGGGCCAGCCAAAAGAAAGGTACAGGGAGTTTGAAATTTTAGGCGTTTGAGGGACATGAATATCCATAGGGAATAGAAGTACCGTCTTTGAAAAATATACGTTTCGTCGACGTAAATCCCACGACTTTTTCGGCTTGTCTGAGATACAAGTGCCCGGTGTTTTGTCTTTTCCGTTAAAGGGAATCTCGACTCGGTATTTTAATTCGCGGTTCTCGAGCGCCAACTGCTTTATCGTGTCAAAGTTTAAGATGGTCTGATTTTTTTTAGTAAGAGTGACGCCTTTTATCTTGGTTAAAATTTTGCCCGATTCGAACAAGATAGAGTAACCCTTGGGGGCTATCGTGGTAAAAGCTTTAATGGGGTCATTAGGATATGCATCCGTAAGTCCGCCCAAGCTGCTTGATAAAGTTAAATCTAATTTCTTATCGTGTATCAGAATACAACTGTCCGTATCGCCGTAGGCCAAATTAGGCCCTATTTTAGCCATAAGATTATATAATTCAATACGCCCATACGAGGCGACAAAAATGCCCACAGTTGGCGAACCTTTACGATAAGCCGGGACGTGGTCTTCGTGATCTTTGGTCGTCACGAGAGCCATTCCATTTTCTAGGAGTTTTAAATCGGTCAGCTCTTTCGTTTTATCAGTTAAAATTTTAACCAAGTCGGCGTAGGATTTTATAAAAGCACTATTATTTTGACGTAATTGAATTAGGTGGCGCCCCCAAAGCTGATTAAGGGAAAGCTTGCCAAGCGCTTTGAGAGCCGGGTTAGAGCAAACCTCTACTAGGCCTATTTTTATCCCGTCCTGTTCCCAAAAGTCGTTTAAATATTTTTGTTTTTCTTCTAAGGAGTCAAAGTTTTTAGGAAAACCAGCGTATTGGGTTTTCATTTTATAAAAATCTCTGACGTAATCGTCAAATAGAGGGCATTCGGAGTCGAAAGTTTCGCGGTAATGCTGCACTTCGTGAATTTCTAAAACTTTATAATTATATTGAAGGGATAAATAAAACTCGGGGGTGGTATACGTGTCCGTAATCGCGCGGTCCGCCTCGGTATGACGGCAGCCGGCTAGATTATAGAGGACGCACGTTCTGCAAAGCGTAAACATTAATTTATCGCCAATCAGGGAGCCCAAGACGGGGAGATATAGATCTTGGGGTGGGAGAAGAGTCGCTTTGATAAGCCAGAAATAGAAATCGAGTTCGTAATTAAAGTTGCTAGTTAAGATTTCGGGGAGCCCTTTGGGGTATCGGTAATTTTTGTACATTGAAACGGAGGGGTACATGCTGTTAAAGTCGTAAAATTTAATAGGCCTCTCGGGGGTGGATTCTATATACAGTAAAAAAAATCAACGCGCCCGCCCCTCAGAGCGCTTCGCGAATTTATCGGGTCGGAGAAAGCCAATTCGTCGCAAAAAGAATTTATTTCGGGGTGGTCTTTTAAAAAAGCGTCCCATTCACACTCCCATATGGTAATTAAACGCGCGTTTGGGTAATTTTGACGATAAATCTTGATTTTGTCGAGAGTTTTTAAGTAATTATTGATATTAGATTCTTTAAGTTCGTAATTGTACCCATTATGGTCATTGTGATTGGGACACCCGTGCCAGAAACACCCGAAAAATTCCCCAATTATTAAAGGGTCAGCGCTGTAAATGTCGGGGTGGTAGGGGGCTAAAAACCTTTCGCCCTCCAAAGATCGCGCCGTTTGAAACTTTACGTGCATTTTTTGCTCCAAGTAAGCCGCCCATCTGAGAGCTTTAACGGAATGCTTACCACTGTACCCTGCTGGCGGGATAATAGCTACGGTATTTGGTTTCAGATACCGACTCAAAAATAAATCGGTTAAAGCTCCAGGTAGAGTCACGCTTTTTCCCGCCAAAATGTCGAAATTGACCTTTTATCTAAAAAGATTTCTGAACCGGTCAAAACCCCTCTGTAACAGCTTGACGTCATCAATTGCGTATTTTGTCAATACTTCTTTTAAATCTAAAACGATAAATTTTAGGACGCGTACCAAGTTTCGAAATTTGCCAATTGTTCGGGAGTGAATTTATCTACTTCGAAAAAAGATTTTTGAGGTACAACGCCGATATAGTCTAAGGTGTCTTTTTTAAGGTTTTGGAGAAGCTTCTGAGAGGGGCTGGAAAATAAGAAAAGCTATCTATAAATCTTATATTGTATTTGGACAGAAACATCGCGAGAAGTTTGCAGACTTTAAAGATAACTTCGGGGATTATTGACCGGGTCCGAACACCTTTTAATACGAGTAAACTGTCAAATCCAGACCCAAAATGCGAAATGCACGTAATGTTTTTTAAAAGTGGTTCGACCTTTGAATATTTTGTCTAACCCTTTTTTGCAACGACCTGACTCTCCAATAAGTAATCTAAAAACGTCTCGACGCAATTAAAGCCGGTAAAGGTTCGGTAATCGTACGTTTCAGAGTAAGGACATTCTTGCATAGCGGTAATTAGCAGAACGGGCTTAATCTCGTCGTTGTCGACTAAAGTTTCAAAATCAAAGTAAAGGATTCTGGTGGAATTTTCTGGTAACGTGATAGGTTGAACAAAACACGAATTTTTCGGGTGCTCAATTTTACAGTAGGGACATATCAAATCGCATACGTGGTCCCCTTCAAACTCTTTCCCGCAAGTCAGGCAACGTTTGAGTTTGTCGCACGTCCCTAATTCTATATGCTTTTGGAAGCACGTATCCCCCGAAAAAATATCTATACAGCTGGCGCAACGTTTACTAGGTTCGGTATGGGAAACATTCGTGTCGAGACACCGCTTACAATTAACGGGGCCCTCGCAATTGTGCTGCTTTTTAACTTAGCTATTCGTAAAAACTTTCAAACAAAATGGACAGTACCCTATTCCCCCAAACAAGGCGGCGTAAGACCTCACTACGTGGACGTGGTTTCCTTATTTAAGGAGAAAGATTTTTTTGGATTGAAAGTGGCCTACATAAATGGGGTCGAAATTGGAATCGGAGTCGAGTAAGATAATTTGATAATATGGCAAGACATTTTGGAATTTAGGAATATCTTTTATTTCAACAGGACCTGGGGGAACTTTTGGCAATCTGTGTAATGCCAATGCCGCTTTTTTGTTTTGGATGGCTGACATTACGAACGTACTTTAGATCATAGCTATTAAAATTTTTGGATTGGCCTTTATTTTTTAATTCTTGGTAGTCAGCGAGGCATTTTCCTACCGCTACAACCCTGACAAAACACAGATTATCAGAATTGCGAATTGGAATAAAGGTATTGTCGTGTTCAATGTAATTTTCTAAGCACTCAATAGTCCTGCTACGAATACTTTTTCGAATACCACTCATATTGGTGTCTTGCAGAAGAATTATGTCGAATTTTAGGGGGCTTCAAAGTATAAATTCTTATGGGACTGGGCTACCTGATCGATACCGCTTAAAATTCTATCGTCCGTCAACTCGTTTAGGTTCATAAATTGGAAAATAATGGGCTCTTCGAGTTCGTCCGAACTGAATGCTATTCTGATACGACTATAACCCTGATTTTCATCGCTAATTTCGTTTAATAAGGATTGGAAAATTTCGTTTAATTGGGTTTCTATTCGCGCGTGGTTGAGGTTGTCCAAGTTTTTAAACTCGCACTTGAATTCTAAAGTTTTACATTTGTATTTTTTGGAAGTCCGAGAGATAATTTTAGTAACCGACTAATAGTTCTCAGGTCGAAACCTGGTACTTAAATCGAGAGGGGCTTCTTGAGTCATTATAATTTACGAATTTCGTCGTAGCGTTGAGTAACTTCCCTGAATAACCGCAGGACGTCGTGAATGTCTCTTCTTCCATATGAGGAACAGAATTTTTGGTCAAGCAATTGTGACCGGTGGCCTGGCTATGGCGAATTAATAATTTATCGACCTCAATTAGGTAAACGGCGTCTTGGTCCTTGACGTCTAAGGCTGCTTTAAACTGGGGTCCTGATTCTAGTTTAACGCATACACCCTGTTTAGTCGGTTGCGGACGACTGGATGCTACGTGCGTGGCGTAACGCCTTATATCTATATATATTTTTTGGTCAAAGGTCGTTATTTTAACGCCCAAATCTCCGAGCTCGGAGAATTCTAATACAATATCGTGCCAAGTGGTATTAGTTGTTTATTTTTCTATGTCTTGTTGAGCCGCTTTCCCAGCGAATAATTGTCGAGGTTTAATTTTTTTATTTACTTCGCCGACTTTTGATTTCCTAGCGTATACTACGGGCAACTGCACTGGTGCTGTTGGTGGGGTGTCATAATCGAGCTTAATGTCGTCTCGGGCTGCCTAAGACATATAGAGATTAAAAAACTAATCTCACTTAATTTTTTTTTCAAAAACATAATTACAATCTTGCTGATTTTCTTGAGTCGTCGGGGAGGGCGATTCCGGTGTTAGTCGCTTCTGCGAAATTGACCGTTGCGCGATTTCTTTTATACTGGCAAGTTAAGGGGGGGTAGGAACAAAATAATCGCGTGACAGTTAACAAATGAGTCATTTTAACAGGTGTATTCAATTTGAGCTGTCAAAATGATTAATTACTTAACGAAAGGGGAATGAGCTAGTTTCTACCATGACTATGCGAAAGTATTGTTCACTAACCCGGCCATTTTTCCAGCGAATAAAACTCGCGCGACCTCAATTTGACGTAATAATTCGAGAAATATGACATAATTAATAGGTGTTTGCGATTCTCTCGGTATTGTCACCAAAGGTATTTGCGTCGCTAAGTTATTTCTACACCGAATAACATCTGCTCTAAATCTATCAAAACCTGACACAACGTTAACAATGCCCGAGTATAGCGAGCCTGGGAATCCATTTAAAGGAGCACTGACTCCCTTTCCCGCCAAAACACCAAATACTCAGCGCCATTTTAAATCATTTCGCGCCAGCCAATCAGCGCGAAGTAAACACGCTAGCCACCTGGCGGGAGTAACCCCGTGGCCACGCCCACAATGTCGACCCCCCCCCGCGCCACCTGCCGGAAGGGGGAAGGAAGCTGGAATTTCCGGTGCCGACTCCCACGTGTACCTCTACATGGAAAACTGGCAAAGACGTTAGGTCATCCTACTGACATCATCGAGCCTCGATAATTCACCTCGGATTACAGGTATTTCGATGAAAAATGATCTGGTTCACACTTCTCTAATTGTAACTAATCTAATCATTCTAGTAATAATTTTTAATGACCTTGACGACTTGGTTCAAGGTCATTGTATTTTCGTTATTCAGTGACCCCCTAAGCGAGCTATGCCACATGAATAGTTAAGGTTTTTCGTGAATTTCAATATCTCTCGTTTTAGTGTCCTAAAGTTAAACAAAGACCAAATATTCTAGAGGGTGGTCGTTATCTGGGGAGTTTCACCCCTCGGACGCCGGAAAATGTCCTCCCCCCTTATTTCACTTTATTTAATGAATCGATTCCCGTTTATTTTCCCTTGTTTATAATTTTTTTTATGTTAAATCCTTATTTCCCTGAACTAATATTCATTCAAGATGTCTGACAGACAATCCGAAAATTAGTATAAGACGTGTCCGATAATAGGGTTTTAATTACAATACGAAATCGAATTGTTTCTTTGCAATAAGAAAACGCAAAGCCATTTTTGCTTTAAAAATGTATAGTGAAATATTCAGTCTTTTCATTGATACCCAGAATGTATAATTAACAACTACTAAAGCACTTGAAAATAATATCCAAAAACGGAGGGAAAGTAATTTCCTCTCCCCCTTCTTAATTTAAAACAAAGAAAACTTAGTGACCCTGGTTCGATTCTGCTTTCTTCTTGCCACAGGGGCCCGCACCCCTGTTAACTATTCTGAAATATAAATGGAGATACAACCTATTGAAAAATGTATTTTGTTTGGTTTTTCTTTCGCGGGATTTATTTGTATAATATTAAAAAGAATTCTGTCCGATAATAGGAGCGTCCGATAATAGGGGGACTGACCCTATTGAGCCATGATTGAAACAAATTAAAGGCCCAAAGACATCTCTAGGTTTTATAGAAAGACTTCCAGGGGACGGCCGCTGTAATCGTCATCGGACGTCTGAAAACTCGTCCCCGGGATGTACTAAGGATCTGGACAAATCGGACATTTGGTCGTCTTTTAACGTCCAACCGACGTCAACCCCGAATTTTGGGATGTCTTATGGACGAAGGCAAGATCCGAGTGTAACGTCTATCGGATGTCCAAAGGACGTTTTTGTGTTTGCGGGGAGGAGTAATTATTCTTTAAGTAGAGTAAATGGCGTTACCTACTTATGCTCAAAATATTTTGTGGGTACAAATGGACCAACAATACAGTTTCCAGACCCACTTAACGATCATTCTGTAAGTATAACTATTAACTATTAAATTTTCCTGAAAACTAAATAATGGGGTTTTCTTGTTTAGGAATATGTCTCTATACTGACACGCAACACTACAGCTATGGAGTTCCCCATCGAAAAGGAGGATGTCCCTGCACCTTACAATTTAATGCGTCGCAAGACGGAAACACATCAGCACCACTTATTAAAAGATCAGTTCCTAACAATGACATCATAAATATTAGTGGTGTCTCAAATTTGTTAAACATGAACGCTTTAAACTTGCACGATCTGCTAGAGGGTTGCATTCTCCCAATAGAGTGGGTAGCGAGTCAAGTACCAAATGGTTTCCAGCCATATGGATTTAAGAAAGGGACTGATTCTATAATATACTGTATCAAATTGGATGAAACAGTTACTGCAAAGTATGAGGTATTAGGAAAATAACTTGAAAATATAGATACTTACAAGCTTCCTCTTCAAGTAAACTCAAAAGACACTTTGAAAAATGATCTTATTTTGTTGGATGGATACAAACCTTGCGGTGGGAATACAGAAAAAGATATGATACATTTTTTTAGAACAGGTCCCAAAAAATGGATTTCATAATCTGGTTACTGGAGGTATTCATAATGTGAAATGTAATGTATTAGTTATGGACGGTCTTCGAAACAGATGTTTTTTGTGCGAATTAACGGCTAAGTCTTCTAGTCACAATAAGTAGAAAGAAGGAAAAGACTGATTCCAGTATAGCTAAGTTCTCAAATCTGAGTTAAGGGAACCAACGCATAAATTGCGAAAGAGTCAAACATCTGAAGATCTAGGTAAACGGAAACTGAAAAGCCTACAGCAAAAAAATGGAAACACAAATCACCAAAAAAGGAAAAGCTATAGAAGTATCTGATGAAGACCACAAATGCCTTCAAAAATATTACAGGACGGGGTCTCTTTGGGACATGATTAGAAAAACACTGACTTTTAACGACTGTTTCTGAGGACCCGAAAAATATAAACAGACGGAGGTGGCACCCTCTTGTAATTCAATGGTGCATTTTTATGTATTTGAAGAGTCCCAGTCTGTACAAATCTCTTAATGAATCCGCTGTCCTGATTCTGCCGTCGAAAAGTACCTTGGTATGAAATGCTGACAACACTGCTGCAACTCCAGGTTTTCATAACAATTATGCATTTGATAAAATGAAAAAAGATTTTCAGGCGTCAGCAAAGAGTAAAGATCATTCTTTTTTGTCGTAGCTGATGAAATCAAAGTCGAAGAAGACTTATTTTACCTTGTCGAGACTGGTGATGTATTAGGATATGCTCATTTGGGGCAAGTTGATCAAAAAATATACTTCAATTTATGGTCAGAGGGGTGACCAATGGCTTTCAGAGACCCTTTGCACACTTTGCAACACATTCTATAACTGCCGAAACTTTGAACAGTCTTCTATGGGAAGCAATACAGAAGCTAGCGTTATCAAGGTTTAAAATCTTAGGTGTAGTTAAAGATGTGGAAGCAAACATCAGAAAAAGCTTCAACATGTATTGCAAAGAACAGCCATTTAAATGCCCAAATCCATTTGATCCAACCACAGATTTTTTTCTTTATTCGTGATGTATCTCACTTAATTAAAACTGTGTGGAACTGCTTAGAACAAAGAAAAGAGATTGGTGGCTCTCGCATCATGCAAATAAATGGTGAAAAATTGAAATGGTACATTTTACAAGATTTGTTCAAATGGACAGACCGGGCAATTTAAGAAATTGCATAAACTTACATTCGATCATTTGTACTTGGAAAATAGGATGAAAGTAAAATTGGCAACACAGATACTGAGTAACTCAGTGAAGAATGCCCTAAAGGTGGAATATGGAGAAAACCACAAAGAACTGGTCCGGTTTATTGGTATCTTCACTCAGTGGTTTGACGTTATGAATGTGGGACATCTGTACGAAGGATCCAGTTCAAGAAATGAAAACCTTAAACCGTTAACTACCAAAAATTATCCAAGATTTCAGGTATGCTTAAAATCATTATTATGTTACAAGGAAAATTTAATTTTTCACACTAGCTCTGGTTTTTTTAAGTAACTCAAGGAGACTATTCTGGGATATCTCAACGAATGGGAACCAAGTGAAAAGAACAAAATGTTACTTAGTCGAGAAACATTGTCTGGTTTAAGACCGTCGAGTAGGCAGAGATTGGCGCACTCTCAGCTCAAAAGAGTGGGAGAGCTCTTTTTGAGCGCGAGCGCCCCTCTCGGATGAAAAAAGAGGGTGAGCACGAGCTCCACTTTCGGATATAAAAAGAGAAGAGTGCGAGCGCGAGCTACACGTTCGGATATAAAAAGAGAAGAGCGCGAGCTCACTCTCGCATATATAAAGAGAGGAGCGCGAGCTCCCCTTTCGGATATAAAAAGAGAAGAGCGCGAGCTCCACTCTCGGGTATAAAAAGAGAAGAATGCGAGCGCGTCTCCACTTTCGGTTAAAAAGAGAAGAGTACGAGCTCCGTTCTCTTAAAAAAAGAGAGAGAGCGAGCTCCAGCCTGCCTTTGATAAAAAAAAAGAGCGTGATCTCTGACCTCTGAGTCAGAGGTTGCCAGGTCGGACCATCGAACCGTCGGAGATGATGGTGGTTTTTCTTTATCTGACCACGGCCAACTAGCGCAATAGCGGCCAGCCCATTCATTGAAGTTTCTATGTTAACCTACGATCAAAACTATCTCTCGGCATCGAACGCCCCTAGCGGATAAATATTTTTAGAGTAGTTTTTGCATTGAAGCTGATATAAAAACGAGCTTTGCGCTGAACGCCGCGAGTTTATAGTGGGGAAATCCTGGTTCACGGAATTTCGGCGAATGGGTTGGCCGCTATTGCGCGAGTGTCAAAGTTGGCCATGCTCTGACAGAGAACGATAAAAATGCGGGTTTGGTTACGAAATTTGAAATTCGTGTGGGTCACGTGGCGGGACCTCAAACTATAAAAGGTTTCACCTCTCATAGTCTTTGGTGGGAGACAGAGATTTCATTCACATAAATCACGCTACCTTGCAAGTTGCAACAAGCAGTAGCACGCAGCTGTGGCGGGAAAAGCCGGGAAACTACATGCTTACATGAACGATTTATTTCGGGCTTTGTCCCTTTTGAAAATCGGTGTTGAGAACTTGAGGCAACGTGCCCTCGACTCCTCGAGGAGATCTGGACCATTTCGGCCAGCAAGCCTGGGTAAGATTCATTATCAATAATTTACTAAATCAAATGAATGAGTTTTTTGTGTAAAAGTTTTATAATGTCCCATTTTTTTCTTAGCACTTGAATAGTGATTCGAGAGTCACAACTCACAAGTAATAAATTGTAAATCATGGAGAAGTTGGAGAACCCTGAGAAGGATGAAAATCAGCGTAATAAAAGTCTCCGAAGTGTCGACAGTGATTTAGATTTAAACAAAGTCTCGAGTCAGTCACTTGACTGAAAGTCAAAATCCTTGTCCAACTCCTAAACCCAAATTGTCCAAATTGATAGTGCCACCCAATTATAAATTTGCCAAATCGGCATTTTTTCAATCTGTTGGAGAATACTTTGATTATGCAGTTCACAGAGATAAAACTATTATTTTGTACTGCAAGTTTTGTTCGAAAGAAATAACGGGTTCAGAAGGAACTAATTCCTACAATTTCCATAGACATTTGGTAAGTTTTTATTCTGAATTTCTATAGTATGGCATGCTGCATTGTTAGTCTTGTAGAACTTACCCAAGCTATGCTTCTAACGTATAATACTATCTTTCATTTAGAAACTTCACGGAATAAAAGCAGTATCTAACCCACGGCAATCTAATAGCTTTCCATCTGCTTTAGCTTCGGTTTGTACTACTGACGCTCCAAAAGAATCTAATCAAACAGAAATTTCTAAGGGTGCTTTAGAGTCACACAAGACCAAAAAGAAGAAATGCTCGCCTTGGATCCAAAAGAAATATAGAAAAGCTTTACTAGTACTCATAGTATTAGAAGGATTACCTTTGCGTTTAGTTGAATGTAATATTTAACTTAGACCTTAACTAGTTCAAAAAAATTTAATGCATGATGTATCCGATACAATTTCTTATATATAGCACCAGGATTTAAATATTTTATGAAATAACTAAACCCGGATATCCAGACCTTATCTCGTAGGACGATTGGAAGGGACTTAATGAAAATAACGTGTTACCTAATGTTATGTTAAAACTTGGCAAAAATGATGAAGCGGCGATACATTTGACCTTAGATATATGGAGTACGAGGGCTAGAGAAGGGATTATTTGGTATTAGGGTCCATTACATAGATAGTATAGGAGGTAAGCTAGGTTATTGAATAATCAAACTACAATTTTCTTCTCCTAATTGAACATATTCCTTAGGAAAATGGAGATGGGATTCCAAAACCATCTTGATGAGCCATTTTTCTGAGCGCCACACCGGTGAGAATATAAGGGGAGAGCTCTAAAATCCCTAAATATTCATCCTCAACAGGTAGTTCTTTTTTCTATCTTTGGTTAAATCTACGTAATCTAATGAAATGATTCTGAAGATAGGAAAGGTCGAATATAACGAAGGCTTTCAGTTCACAAGAACAGTTTAACGAGCATTATATGCTGGTAAAGCAAAGAGTGCAATTATTGGATAACGGTTCCGTAGATGAAGAATTGGATGCCAACAATTAGTGGATGTATTTAGACAACATTAATATTGATACAGACGATATAGAAGAATTAGACAGTAAGTTAAGGGTAGTTTCGTGATTAAAAGCAAAATAACGTTTTAATTTCTAAGAGCTGGATGAAAAGCAAATCAATAACATCATATTCATTTGGGAGACAATTTGGTGCATGGCCCATTCCTTACAACTAGCAGTAAACTATTCTATCGAAGAGGATGAGGCAGCGTCAAGGATCATATCTTATGTTACAAAGATCATTAATTTCTTCAGACGATCGACCTACTACTCAGTATATTTGGGTTTAAATAGAATCAGAGAAGTAAATTCCTATTGAGACTATCATATAATGAGTGGTTATGATTTATAATGCAATATTCATATTAGGGAGAGGTTTTTCTTGGATTACAACAAGTCTTACTAGAAGCCAATAGTCAGAAGGAATTAAAAATCAAAATAACCAAAAATTTTACTAATATGTATAAAGGTTTTATATGTGTTGTACTATGGTATTTGGTCATCATTGTACGTGTATTTAGGTGACTAATATCGGAGCTTTCAAATTTTGTTCGACCGATTGCAGTAGCGACGGACCTAATTCAAGCAAATACAAGTTGGCAAGCAAAAATATTTCTCTCCTCGGAAGAATGGTCCCTAGTGGTATTAATTTTTCGAGACGACCCTTAAAGATATCTCCGCAATTCAGAGTTATTTACTAAAAACGTAATCCCGGTTCTATCCCACCCGGTATAAAATTTTAATTTTAATTTAAATAATTGAGACGAAACAACCGAGTTTAATTTATTCAGAATAATATAAATTAAGTAGTTACAACAGCGAGTTAGAAGTACTAAAACAATGCACAATTGAATTTAACCCTATTTACAGAACAAGTTTATCAGTTAAATATAATACGAAGCCAATTTTAATGAAAGAAATATCTACAGAGGGTATTTGTATTTTTCTCGCTTACGAAATACTTGCCGCATCTTTAACGCTCATTTTATTTCAACACTCGCCCTTGATGAAGATACCGTAGAATAGCTTTATTCGATATCTGGTAGTGGACGACTATTAGACTTCCTATTGACGTTGTGACACATACTGAATGAAAAAGACCATTACCGTCCAATTTCCAATATCATATAATGACTCGCACACCCAGGAAATCAATGACTGCATTAGGAATCGTAGATGTCCAAATATCCACACCAATAAAAAATGTATTAACAAGAAGCGAAAAACTTACCATCACAAAGCACAGAAAGCCACTTGACTAAACCACAGCTGGTATATCAATAAATGACCGTAGACGGAATAGTTATTGCGACACCTTACCATTAACAAACAGGAATTTTCGACGTTATTATAATGAAACCGGATAAGCTAAATATTACGACGTACACAATATAAAGTCTCCTGCAAAACTGGACGTTTTCGTGGACAAAAAAAAATTCAAAAAGCAAAAGATAAAAATTTAAGATCAAAGAATATACAAAAATAACATTATCTCGATCAGTAAAAATAACATACGACCCTTCCTTTGCCTAAAACCCAGATACATATTTATTAAAAAAAGAGTATCCAAAAAAACTAAACCAACTGACAATTAAAGAGTGTAACAAAGTCATTGAATAATATATTACAGATTTATAACACAACGTAAAAGGAATCAATAACACAGCGGCAATGAATCAAAGTCCTAAAACCGCGCTCCCGGTTCAATTACCGACAAAATAAAAATAAGTTCACAAAAATTAAAAAACAAAATTCCATAAAAAATATGAACATATATTGTATTCATCCGTTTAGTAAAAAACCCCGCCTTATCATAATGGTTCCTTTACTCTAAAATTATTTATATAAGATTAATATAATTTAGGAATATATTAAATATAGGATTAATATAATTTAGGAATATATTAAATATAGGATTAATATAATTTAGGAATATATTAAATATAGGATTAATATAATTTATAAATATTTAATTAAATATAAGATTAATATAATTTAGGAATATATTAAATATAGGATTAATATAATTTATAAATATTTAATTAAATATAAGATTAATATAATTTATGAATATTTAATTAAATATAAGATTAATATAATTTTAAATATTTAATTAAATATAGGATTAATATAATTTAGGAATATATTAAATATAGGATTAATATAATTTATGAATATTTAATTAAATATAAGATTAATATAATTTATGAATATTTAATTAAATATAAGATTAATATAATTTTAAATATTTAATTAAATATAGGATTAATATAATTTATGAATATTTAATTAAATATAAGATTAATATAATTTATGAATATTTAATTAAATATAAGATTAATATAATTTTAAATATTTAATTAAATATAAGATTAATATAATTTTAAATATTTAATTAAATGTAAGATTAATATAATTTATGAATATTTTATTAAATATAAGATTAATATAATTTATGAATATTTTATTAAATATAAGATTAATATAATTTATGAATATTTTATAAAATATACGATTAATATAATTTATGAATATTTTATAAAATATACGATTAATATAATTTAGGAACATTTAATTAAATAGAAGATTAATATAATTTATACATATTTAATTAAATATAAGATTAATATAATTTATAAATATTTAATTAAATATAAGATTAATATAATTTATAAATATTTAATTAAATATAAGATTAATATAATTTATGAATATTTAATTAAACATAAGATTAATATAATTTATAAATATTTAATTAAATATAAGATTAATATAATTTATAAATATTTAATTAAATGTAAGATTAATATAATTTAAAAATATTTAATTAAATATAAGATTAATATAATTTATAAATATTTAATTAAATATAAGATTAATATAATTTATAAATATTTAATTAAATATAAGATTAATATAATTTATAATTATTTAATTAAATATAAGATTATTATAATTAATAAATATTTATTTAAATATAAGATTAATATAATTTGAAATATTTAATTAAATATAAGATTAATATAATTTATAAATATTTAATTAAATATAAGATTAATATAATTTATAAATATTTAATTATATATAAAATTAATATAATTTATAAATATTTAATTAAGTATAAGATTAATATAATGTATAAATATTTAATTAAATATAAGATTAATATAATTTATAAATATTTAATTAAATATAAGATTAATATAATTTATAAATATTTAATTAAATATAAGATTAATATAATTTATAAATATTTAATTAAATATAAGATTAATATAATTTATAAATATTTAATTAAATATAATATTAATATAATTTATAAATATTTAATTAAATATAATATTAATATAATTTATAAATATTTAATTAAATATAAGATTAATATAATTTATAAATATTTAATTAAATACAAGATTAATATAATTTATAAATATTTAATTAAATGCAAGATTAATATAATTTATAAATATTTAATTAAATACAAGATTAATATAATTTATAAATATTTAATTAAATACAAGATTAATATAATTTATAAATGTTTAATTAAATAAAAGATAATATAATTAAAACGTTTTGATCACGTATTTATATTTCTGTATTAATTTAAAAAAATTAATCGGAAAAACGATGTTTTTTTCGATAAAAAACTCAAATTTTTCGAATAATACATGGTTTTTAATCATTTTCCGAAATATTAACTGGTAAATTTCTTTGTTTACATTTGTAACCCGAAAAAAATTAATTTAATCATGGATAATGATTAACCGACGTGGAACGGCTCTTCAGCGTTGCAGGAGTAGAAGGTAAGTCCTTTTAAACATGTAATCCAAGATGGCGGCCGATAGCTTTGAACAGTGCTTATGTTCCCCCCTGGTTTTTGTCCTTGTGGCCACACCCTTGTTTGGAATGTGGTAATACCTTGATTGTTCGAGAGACCCATTCAAAAATGATGACGTCAATTTTTTTTCCAAAACCAGTTTTGACCTTTGAAAAAACATATTTTAGTTTTAACCCTAAATTTGGCCTTGAAGATTACCTTTGACCTCGACGCTCGAGCACTGTCCACCACCCCTAAGCCTCGGTCTATCACCCAACAAGTTGGGACACGATCGGACAAGGTCGACCCGAGATATGGTTGGTAATATGTGACCCCACCGATTACGTCAACTTATTTACTTTTGGTGTCACTTTTTTCGTTTTTTCGCCATTTAAAATGCTAATTAGTTATTTGCGAGATGGGGAAACGAATTCGCGACCTTCGTTTTATATCCTTGGCGGTTTTCGCCCCACCCAAAATACTTTAAACAACTAATAAACGAATATAAACTTGAGATAATAACTATTTCTATAAATAATAATTGTTTTTACATTTAAAAGTCAAAGGATATGTGTAAGCGTAAGACGTCTCAAAAATCGAGCTCTTTAAAGGTTAAAAAAATGAAGTTATTTATGGGGAAACCAGAAATTAAATGCAAATCTCCTACCGAGAATCCTTGTTATTACGAGGAACCATGTCGCAAACACGCGTTTAATTTTATAAATAGTTTTAAATTTAGTGTTAAATGTTGGGTTTGTCAAGCTTTATTTCTGGAACGAAGAGTTTTTAAGATGCATCTGCTGAATCATTTGACATCTAGTTTTTCTAATAAAACACTTCTTAATATTGATGTTTGCGATTGTCTTCATTCAAATCAACCGAAATACACAAGCGAAGAAGAAATATTAGACGACCAAATTATTGATTATTTGAACGAGTTTAACGTAAAAAATCAAGAATGGCTCGACGAGTTTGTTAATGGTAATGGAACTCCAAAGAAAATTCATCGTAAAAAAAAGACAACTGGTATTAAGAGTGAAGAAACTTTAAATTCAACAAGGAAATCAAATGTTGTATTTCCACCGGACTTTGTCATGCCATCTGATGAACAGATGGAAGCTATTTTTTTTCAAGAATATTGTAAAAATAATCAAATTTTAACTCTTAATCAAGTTGAAACGCCCATCGAGGTTTTAGAAAATCTTGAACAAACTTGTCAAATGATTGAAAATATGTGAATAAATATGTTTTCTAATAAATATATTGTGCTTATTTTTTTCCTACGTAAAAATAGATAATTTAACTCTATCGTGTTAAAGTTTAGCGTGGTAGATCGGTAGCGTTGCAGGACGTTATTCAAACAGTCTCAAGTTCAACTCCCAATCCTTTCGATCTATCACGCTAAATCTTTTATTAATATAAAACGAGATGTCGCCCAACAAAAACTGTCATTATAAAGATGTCAAGTTTCGTAGGATTTCTACCTTCGAACGCATCACCCGATATTTACCCGGAAAATACGCCTTCTAACTTTAAAGTACAGTTATCAAAACCTTTAAATTTTAACAATGAAAAATGGGCTTGCTCATTAGCAGAAATAATTCTTCCTGAAACTTATTCGAATATAAAAAATGAGTATTCGCATTTCCAAGTAGGGCACGTGTCAGATGTTATTTCACCCGAAGAAAATCATTGGGATTATATTAAAGAATTTCATTCCCTAGAGATCTACAGATGGCCTTCACCGGGAGGTTAGCAAATATTTTTAATATAAACGCGCCAGAATTTCAAAATGGGGTAATTTGAGTCAAAATCCTTTAAAAGTGTATGAGGAAAAATTTATGTCAGATGAGGAATCTGTTATAGATTTTAGGTATAATAAAAATTTTCCAATTGAAGCCCCTAACTGGGAAAATGACAGTTATACGTTTGAACGTAATTATTACGAATCTGATAAGGCTTTAAGTGGTAATTTTAAACCGTTATCTCTTCATTTCAAAATTTTAAATGAACTTCAAAGATATTTTGATTCGCATATCTCACTTAAGGTTGGATTTTTTATTTTCAAAGAAAATGGAAATTATTATTTTCAAATTGAGTTAATGAGTGGGTTGGAAATAAAAATATTCGGTCCTCTAGCAGACCTCTTACAAATTGAGTACAAAGTAGATTATATCTCCTCAGTTTATAAAAGCAAAGCATTAGACCCACTTCAAATTAGATTAGAATTAGATAATACGGTTAATTTTATTATTTTTCGAAACGATTTAAACAGAGTTGAGAATAGTCGACGACAAAAACGTGATATTGATTTCAACAATTACGAACATGGTAAAAATAATAAACTAAATGTTGTAGACAAATTCCATTGTCGAATTCCAACTGGTTTTTACCACACTATTGATGATGTTTTAATTGCGATGAAACATTTATTACCACATCAGAGTTGGGCTAAATTCGAGTTTAATTTACAACTTACACACAACACAGAGCTAGAAGGTTAAATTTTAAACGTAACAAATTATACGTAACAACGATTGATGAGACATTTATGGCAGATTTATTAGACCTCCCTATTTTACAAACTTTTAATAAAAATTACCGTTATTCGTTATTAGTTCAGGATATCTTAAGCAAATTCGTTTTTATTCTGCCAATTAAAAATAAAACCTCGAGCGAGATTGTGAAGGCTTTTAGAGAGATTTTCAAAAAACGGGTACCCCTTAATTTATGTACCGACGCAGGGCCAGAATTTCGAAACGCCCCATTTCGCGCTCTCTTAAAGCGTTATAACATCCACCATTACCTCACATACTCTGAGAAAAAGGCTTCTATGGTTGAGAGACTCGTTCGCACGGTAAAATCTAAAATTTTTAAAATAATTACCAAGACCGGCGATTTACCGTATCTTAATAAACTACCATTAATTGCAAAATCTTATAACGCTCGAAAACATTCAACAACGGGAATCGCCCCTAAAGATGTCAATAAAAACAATGAATCGGCAATTTGGGGAAAAAACTATGGCAACCTTAGTATGATTGGGAAGTCAAGTTTAAAAATTGGGGATAAAATTCGATTAGCCGTTGCAAAAGCAACATTTGATAAAGCATACAGAGGAACGTTTACATACGAAATATTTGAAATTCATAGAGTAATTACGAGAGATCCCTGTATGTATATTGTGAAAGATTTGACCGGCAATATAATTAAAGGGGCGTTTTACGCTCAAGAATTAGTTAAAATTCAAGTGTAGAGCGCTAAAGTCTTTATTCAACATTTTGTTAACCATGGGTGAAGTACACATTCTCCTGGGTCTCGCGATTGTAATATTTGGCGTTAGTGCAACAATAGTAACATCCGCGATGAAATTTAAAAAAAGAAGTCCCGAATACAGGCTAGATATTGGAGTTTGTGACAAAGCAAACGATCTAGGAAGAGACACGTACCTCGTAAAATGTAACGAGACTTTCGACGTGCGACATTTCAAAAAAGAAGACGGGAGTTTGAAGCCATCTATCAGGGGAATCAACTTAACAAAAGATCAATATGAAAAATTGTGCATTTTGACAGTGACGTGAAAGATGAACACTAATCAAATCCAATCTATACTTAAGTGTGATCCCCGCTCGAGAGATAAATTTATCGGAGTGTTTCCCGCTAATAGATTACCAAAAGTTCCAATTAAAAAAAATCATATTGTTTCGTAATCAACACCGATCCTGATACGCTTCCAGGCTCTCATTGGACGGGTGTTTACAAATCGGGCGACACTCTGGACATTTTTTGTTCTCTAGGAAGATCGCATCGTGAATATGGATTTTTGCTAGAGCGATATAGCAAGCGTATTCAATTCAATACTCATAAATTTCAATCAAATAAAAGCCAAAACTGCGGACCTCATGTAATTTATTTTATAACCTCGAGATGTATGGGGATTTCTTACAGTAAAATAATTAACGAATTGTATAATTTCGATTTAAAAAGAAATGATAATTTAGCGTTGTTGAATATATGTATTCATTTGATGAAAGAGTGGAAACGAAATAAATCGATTTGTTTAAAATAAAAAAATGTTTATTTATTTCACACAATTATTTTTACACATTTTTATTATTCTTGCCAACGAGAAGGAGGCCGGGTCTGTCTTTTGGGCCTTGGAGATTTTTTAGGGGATGGTAATTTTATTTTTTTTTGCGGCGATATTGGAATGCCACCAACAGCACCCTCCTCCAAAGATAGCTCTCGATCCCAATCATCTTCCTTGCTTAATTGACTTCCAATATCGGTATTTTCTAAGTATTCTTCAAATATTTCATTTTCTCGATTTAATCCTTTATGCATTCTATCATCAGTAATTGTCTTTTGTTGCTTAACAATTGGCGTAGATGCTTTCCTTTTCCAAGATTCTACAGTCTTTAAAAAACTCGGGAATTTCCTAGTTTGTTCGTTTTCTCTCTCGCTGAGATAGTCTTTTATATTGCGTGTCATAGTATTTAAACGCAGCTCCGCAGCGTCGCCAGCGTTAACTCCCTCGGGAGTTTTGAAGAGTGAATAAATTTGCGAGGTGAACGGGGAATTTAATGGAGCAACAGGTCCGGGTGTTTGAAAGTTTGTAATTTCAACTTTAGGTACCGGTATCGCTTTTCTCATTTCCCGGGCCTCGCTCAGTATTTTTAGAAATTCTCGTAATTTAGAGCGGCTGTTTAAATTAGAAGTTAATATATTTTGCAACTCATTATCTAATAAGTTATAATATGTTTCCTGGGGAGAAACAAGCTGTTTATTTTCTTGAGATATTTGTCCGACACTCGATGCGGGAACTAAAATCATTTTTTCATTTTATCTTTTATTGAATAAATTGGCAATTAAAGGAACAATAGATCCTAATAAAGCCGGTATGAAGAATCCCGTACCTTTCTGAATTATTAGAGCACGCTTCTTTTTTTGCGAAATTTACGGACTGGCTAAAAACCGTATTGCTTTTTTATATTTAGATAATTGTTTTTTTTGGCTTTAGATAATATAATTCCACCCCCTTTCAAGTTTTTGCAAACGGTCTGTAAGGCTTTTAATTGCGTTGGAGAACTGTTAGCTAATAAATTTTTACGTATCCCTCCTTTAGATTTATACAATAAATTTAAATATGGATAGTGTGTTTGAAACCTGTCAGAGGGATTTGCAATAGGAGTCGTTTTTTTACGTACTGTCTTTTTTGGTGTCATTTTCTTTAATGAAGTTGCTAATAATATAGTAAATTATTTATTATTGGAAAAAACTACCATTTGTGGTCCGTTTTGATTAAATGTGTACGATCTTAATCGTAAGCTATCTGGAGTGGTGACAGATGTGTCTATAAATAGGGAATTGTAAGGTTCTCTAGTAGCCATATCGTAGGCCATTTTAATTATTTTTGTATTATTTGGAGATATTTGATTGGCCAGATATTGGATTTGACTTAGATCTCGAGGAGATTTAAACAGATTTAGATATGACATATTAAGAGAGATTAAACGAGATTGTTTGCCTCGGGGAAATAGGGTTTGTTAGATTAATACGACTGAAATTTCATAATGATGACTATCGACAGTAACCAATTTAGCAATTTGATCATTTTTGTAAAGTTCGTCTGCTAGATCGTCAATAATAAGTAAAGAATTTCTATTTGATTCCCAGAACTCGCTGTCCATTGGAGGAAGTCCTTGAATAAACTCTATATCGGTTAAAAAATGAGATAAATCATGGTAACCTGATTGCCAAACCGAATAACAATAAATAATTTTAATAGGAGGTTTATCGATTAATTCATTCCCCCATCTAATTAGTGAGTTCGTCCATGCTGATTTGCTCGACATAGTAGGTCCTGACACCATCATTCGAAACGGTGAAAGAAATTTTATATAAGACATTACTGTTTAAACAAAGACAACATACTACGTATTTTGTTAGTAAATTGACTGATTTATAGAATATATGAAAATATAAACAAACACATTTTTAAATTTAAAAAATTATTTTATTAAAGAATAATGTTTCTTATCAAAACCATTCCTTCACCAGTTTTATAAACTTCATAATAACATACAAAAATAACATTTTTGAATAAAAAATAAATCATAATATCTCTTTCACCAAAAAAAATTATTAATTCCCGTTTTTTAGTAAAAATTCAATTTTGGAAGTTAAAAGTTTAAATCTTAGGTTATTTAAAAATAAAGTATTTACTCGATTTTCGGAAGAGATTTCATTTACGATAACTATGTTGTTAAATGACACCTGTTTTGCAAGTTTTTTTGTTACATGTTTTTTAGATTTATAATTAAAAGATGACAATTTTATTTTACAATTCACCATTTTCACATTCTAAATAGCCGTAGGGGACACTAGAAATATTATCTATTAGAACACGTTTACAAAAAGTTTTTTTGAAAGTTTTACTTAAGTTGCCAACACGTAAAAGCATTTTGTACTTATCTTTTATTACGTTAAAGGGAATTTTCACCTTAAACTCGGTATTTGGTACAAAAATCATTTATTTGAAGGCGTCGAAATGTATGATGTCTGAATTTTCCCTGGTAAGAGTTATCCCTTTAAGTTTTATAATTGTCTGATTATTTTCAAGTTTAAAACTGTAGCTTTTTGGTCCAGTTGATACGAATTTTGTGATATATGTATTCGGAGTCTCACACGTAAGTTCACCTAAATTACCACCGAGGGGGGTAGCCACTCGTTTGGTTGATGTGTAAATTTTACTCCATCCGTGTCATAATAAATTACACGCTTTTCCAACTTATTAATTAACTTATGCAGATGAATACGCCCGTAACTGGTGACAAACGAAGCAACAATAACATTACCTTTTGAAAATGTTGGGGCTAGCTCACTTTTTTTATAGCTTACCATGGCAACATCGTTGTTGATTAAATGAAAGTCTGTTAATTTATTCGATGTGTCTACTATAATCTCGGTTAATTGGGAGTCGCGATGGATAATTTTAGTTGATGATTTATCCATTCTTAACGCCATTCTACCATATAACGAATTTTGCGCCAATTTCGCGGAAGTTCTTAAGGATGGGTTATCAACAATTTCCTCAGGCTCTAACCTTACTCCATCAGCTTCGTATATCGCGTCTAAATACTCTTTTTGTTCTTGATATGTTTTAATATTGGGTGGAAATCCTGAATTTTTAACTTTTGCTCTAAAAAAAATGTCAATATATGGTTTGAAAAAATTTGTTGTAATATTGTAATGGTAAACTTCGAAAATTTCTAACAGTTTGTAGTTACACTCTTTTATTGAGTAGTAGATTTCCACCGAAGGTAAAACTACCGTTATAGCTCGTTCGTCAATACTGTGGGTACATTTTTCATCATTATTTATTACACAACTTCCGCATAAAGGATAATAAAGTTTTTTTATTAAATCGGTAGGGAAGAACGGGTAAGTAGAGGTCTCTGGGGGGGGAGGATTCGACAACTAATTATTCCAAAATAGACGTCTGGTGCATAATCAAAGTTGTGTGTGATAACTTTAACATTTTTACAACCGTATTCCATTTTTTGTAAGCAATACGCATACAGACTACAAAAATCAAAATATCGGATTTGTTCTCCAATTAAGGGTTCTACTTCATGGTACAGCTTAATTGTTTCTACACGCCCTCCAACTAAAGAATCTCTAGGGTTAATTTTAGGAATAATTTTAATTATATTAAAAAATGCTTTCGCCTCGACATTCTTTCTCAACAGTTCTAATATCTCACATTCAAAAATTTGAATATATGTGTGGTTTGGTAAATTTTGTTCAATAAATTCTTTTCGATCTAATTCTCTTTCTCTAATTTCTTTGAATGTTTTTCCGACAATTGAATTAAAGCTCGAGCCAGAAAAATGTTTTGGACAACCGTGCCAGAAATCACCCATTACATCAATTACTATGGGTGGATTTTCACAGTAACCATCTACAAAATACGGACCTACAGCCTGTTCCCCAGCCGCGGATCTGACAGTTTGCAAAATTAAATTATTTTCCTTCTCGTACCAAGATAAATATTTTAAGGCAATCTCGCTTTGATTCTGTCTACTTGCCAAACCGATAGCCGGAATAGTACACAAAGTAAACGGTTCAAGGAATAGGTCGATAAAAACATTGTTAAGGGCTCCTGATAGAGATATACCGTTATAATTGGTAATGTCTATCTGAACCAAATCCTGATAAAGCTGTCTAAATTTTTTAATTGAAATTTTTAAAAGATTGCAATCTAATAAACAATAGGCTTTTGCCTCTGATTTAATACAATAGATTGGCTCCAATTGTTTCTGCATATACCACTCCTTAAATTGTCTATATTCTGGTTCTTTCATTTTATTGGGTTCAAAGTATTTCTCATCGGGAAGAGGACCCAAATAATTTAAAGTTTCACGCGTCTAAAATATGTATGGAAAAAAGCCTTTAGATTCGGGGAGAGAGAACATTTTAGAGAAACTTCTTAACGGCGCGTTTATATAATTCAGAGAGTCTACAAATCGAATATCTACACTCTTAATGTAAATACTTAAAATTTTCGCTCCGTCGTAAATAACCTCGGGGATGACACGTTTAATTAATTTAAAAATAATAAACATACCGTCGAATGATCTTAAATTATGCGCCATAACAATGGCATTCGAAAATTTTGACCTTATGGTTGCTCGTTTATTTTTTCCGTCATTAATTGCAATTTTCTCATATTGAAATAAATAGTTTAAAAAACCATCCACACAATTTTCACCTTCAAAAATGTTTGTTTCAACTGGTTGGTCAAAAAGCTCGGTTTGCGAAACAAGCAATACGGCCTTATGAACATTATCCTGAACAACAGTTTCAATGTCAAAATAAACGTAGGATCGCGGTTTATTTTTAAAATTTGAAGATTTCACATAGTGTTGGTTTGGGTCGTGTTCCACTTTACACATTTCACATTTAGTTTGACATTGATGAGGTTTTGTCGTATCTACTGGCTTAAAACACAGAGTGCATCTGTGTAAGAGTTTACAAGTGCCGTTTTCTATATGAGTTTCGTAACATTCACCTAATTTTAAATAGCGGTTGCAATCTTTGCAACGTTTTAAAGCTTTGTCTGGAATTTCATGGAAATTGAGTCCCGAACATCGTTTACATTTAATATTTTGCGGCGCGAAACAATGATGTCTATCACGGTGTTCTGATGAATAGAATATTTTTTCACAATCCACGCATGAGCTTTTACCACCCCAGATATCATGCAGATTCTTTGCTACATGCATATGCGAACCAATTTTTACTAATAATATTTTAAATTCAGAAATGATGTTTCCCTTATAATAGATTTGAAAATTTTCCCCAGCATCAAACACTATAATTTGGTATTTTGGGGCTAAATATTTTTGAAATTTTTCTATATCTGATACACCAACTGCCCCTTCCGGGATCCCAACGGTAGTGTGTAGTTCTTTCGCCTGTTTAGTTTTTTCTCTACTTCGAAAAAAGGTTAAAGTGCGATACTCCTTTAAAAGGTTTGTTAACGGTAATTTAAGTCTTTTAGCATAAGCAATATCAGCCAATTTTTAAGCAATAACAATTGATCTCGCTACACACAAATAATCTTTGTTATTAACATAGTAAAAGTTAGTTTTGGTTTTCAGAAATGCATCTATATCGATAATGTTCCTATTTCTTAACGAGAAACAATTTCGTCCAATTTTTTGGGGCTCTTTTAGAAGAATCACGTCAAATTTTAAATCACCATCCACTAATAAAAAGTCTTTTTTTGACTGCGCAATTCTTGCGATATGGTTCATTACTCGCGAAACAGTCAATTTGTCAATTTTTATAAATTTTATATTAATGGGATGGTCTAAGAGTTCCGATTGTATAGCGAACCGCAAGTATTCGTAATCGCTAGCTTGACTTTTAATATGGTCTCTAATTTCCTTTAAGATTCTTTTAAAAACCGTAAAAAACAAACGGGCTGGAATTTGTTTTAAATTAAATAAGGCTAGTTGTACGTCAATTTGAAAACATTTCCACTTTCGGGATTTTTTTGGAGTTAGTTTTTTAATATGATAAAATTGTTTGTAATTAAAATTGTTTAATGAAGTGAAATCTAATTCACTATCACTTTCGTAGCTAGATTCGTCGTCTGACGACATTGTTTTTCCCGCAAATACACTCACACAATAGATGTTAAAACCAACAAAGTTTATTTATTTTTCTTGATTTGTAACATGGATTTTTTCTCTAATTGATTCTCTTCCATTTCTAAAATAATAAACTAATTTTAAAATCTGAATATTATACTCAGATTTGGTTTAAAAGAAATCAACTTACATTGGATGGTGGTAAAACAACCTTTCCCTCGGTTTCTTCAATAACTCTCTTAAGTCGATTGCCCGAGTTTAAAATTCGGATGACGTCTAGAGAGAGATTGCTGTCTGATACATATTTAATTCTTTTATGATCTGCTCGCCACACTTCATCCTGGGTTTGATCTTTAATGGCGTTGTGAGAGTATATTTGAATATCGAGATACACAGCTCGATCTCCAACTCTTTTGCGTGGTGTTCTGGTTTCGTACGAAACTCCATCTTTCTTCACTTTTACAGATTGTTCAAGTCCAATATTGGAGATTTTTGACATTCGCTGTACCTCACCAATAAAGGTAATATCATCGTCGAGCTCTTGAATTAATACTTATTGATTCGACTTGGAGGTAGATGGTTCGTCAGCATTGATAACTGAGGACATTTTGTCCGTTTGGTGATTTTACATCGAAATCCTCGCCTTTTTATTCGGATTGTCAAAACATGTATTATAATTATAATAATAATAATTTTTTATCTGACAACGCCCTTTTTTTATGTAAAAGGACGCACATGCAAAAATATTAAAATTTGAAATATAATTAACATGTAATAAATTCAAGGTTACGTTACAATTTAAAAAAAAGTATAGTTCATTTTGTTTAAATTTGAAAACACACTTTTTTAATATACAAAAGAATACGTATTTACGAGAATATTGTATAATTAACATTTAATATTTTAGATACAATGTTGATTATAATTATAAATCCGTTTTTATTTGGTAGTGTTATAAATTTTCATACTCAACTGTCTTAGCCCGCGGGCTATCTCGGCGAGAGAAAAACTGTTACGCTAACCAACAAAGGCCAGCGGTCTATCGGAAGAAAAAGTCTTGAGGAAGGACGGTTAGAAACGCCCCGCGCTTTTTCTATTAAAACATTCCTGCACGTTTTATACGATTTAGCTAGAACTAAAGTTACTTTGTTTTACAACCGTTACGTTGTATTACTTATTAACTCGTCAAAAATGGTGTGTTTTAATAACAAAAAAGTGTATTATATGTATTATTTCTTTTGAAGAATTCGATTGAAAATAATTAAAATTATTAAACTTAATTTTGTTTTAATTTAACCACAAATAAATACCCGTTCGTTTACTGTGTATAGTCATCGACCAATCAAGCCCATTGTAAGGTTTTATCATATTAATTGTGTATTGATTGTTTTTGATTGTTTATTATGTAATAAGTTTATTATTTAAAAAAAATGTTTTATTTGATTATGTTACTTTAGAATGTATTCGTTTACTATTGAAAACCAACAAGCTATCCTATTTGGGTAAAATTATACCTTTGTATTCCAAATGTAAAACATTGTATCTCCAAAAGTAAATACATTTTATTTTGTTTATTATAAACAAAATTGGTTATATCTCAGGCGGATATTGACCAATCAGAGCCTTTGTAATTTGTTTTAAAAGATGTCTTGATTGTTTATTATGTCGTTATTGTATTATTTATTTATCTCCAAAAGTAAATAAAGTTTCATTTCAACAGGGGTAAAACATAAGTTAATGGGTGGATATTGATCAATCAGGCCTATTGCAACTTGTTGTGTTTTAAAATATGTATTTTATTTCGACAGGGTAAGTTGGATAGCACGTGAGAGACAAATTTGTCAAGCCTGTAAAGCGAAGGTCGCGAATTCGTTTCCCCATCTCGCAAATAACTAATTAGATTTTAAATGGCGAAAAAACGAAAAAACGAAAAAAGTGACACCAAAAGTAAATAAGTTGACGTAATCGGTGGGGTCACATATTACCAACCATATCTCGGGTCGACCTTGTCCGATCTTGTCCCAACTTGTTGGGGTGATAGACCGAGGCTTAGGGGTGGTGGACAGTGCTCGAGCGTCGAGGTCAAGGATCATCTTCAAGGTGAAATTTGAGATTGAAAAAAAAATATTTTGTTGATGTTTTCCAAGGTCAAAAATTGGTTTTTTGAATTTTTTTTAACGTCATCATTTTTGAATGGGTCTCTCGAACAATCAAGGTATTACCACATTCCAAACAAGGGTGTGGCCACAAGGAAAAACCAGGGGGGAACATAAGCACTGTTCAAAGCTATCGGCCGCCATCTTGGATTACATGTTTAAAGGGACTTACCTTCTACTTGCAGGACCTACACTAAAACCGGATACCATTTAACAGATAATTTTATGTAGAGAGCATTTTAAGTCAACTATAATTAATTGATTTATTATCTACCTCATTGTTTGTGTTACAAGTACAGTTATATATATTTTATTTGAAAATTTGTGATAAAAACTAGTTAAAGTACCTAACACTGTAAAAAATGTTGTTAACTATGTTTTAGAAATGGGTAATTTTACTACCTTGGGCACCCTATATTTTTAGGTAACTCTGAAAACTTGTCACTGGAATTTTCGTGGAGATCCGTCCAGTAGTTTGATAGTTACGCCATGGTCATTTTTGGTGAAATTAGCTTGACCCCTTATATTGAGGGAGCGATTTCTTAGCCAAATTTGATTAAAGAAAAGCGTACAGGTATTAAATATTGTTTTTCTCTTAATGCGGATGAACAACGAGTAGTGTATATTTTTACACTCTTTTTTTTATAAAACATTTCGTTATGAAATCGATCCCTCAATATTAGGGGTCAAGATAATTGTGATCACAAGAGATCTTACATTATACATCGATTCTATTCAAGTTGTGATAGTTTCACACACTTCAACCGATTTTTACTACTATCTTCCTCAGATGACTCACCAGAACTTAACACTTAGCTTTAACCATTTTAGTATTGAAGTTTTTTGTCATTAAACCATTGTCCAGTGAGAAAAAAATGATCGATTCCAATTTCTTTGTCAAAATTCGAAAAAAAAAACAAAAGTAAAATTAAAACAAAAAAGTGGATCGATAAAATTATAGGACTACCTTATTAGCCGAGTCTTTTTGAATAATTTCATTTAAATCAGATAAAAAAATCGATTAACGTTTATCATAGATATTGTCATCTCTTGTTTTAGTAAAGAAATCTTGGTGTAGTGGTTTTAACTCAACATATATTGGATTATCTTTTTGTATTAAATTCACCCATGAAAATTTTTTTATATTTTCTTCATCTTCGCTTAGTTGCTTTAATTCCTCTAATTATCGGATTTCCTGATCCCACGCCGGTTCAAAAATTTGTTCATAAGATATCACTAGAAAATTACAAATAAACCAGTCATATATCAAAAGATAGTATAACTTTACTAGCTATCAGGGCTGATACTCAAATCCATCACTATTTTTAGTGTAAATAGTAACTAACCTCTTCCAAAATGGTAACCAAAGAGTAACTTAGAAAAAACTTAAAAACAATCTTTTAGACAATAAACAATTGTGGCTGCCAAATAGGAGTAGACATAAATTGGTTTAGGGAGCTGCCGTTACATTTTTATGGAATCCGCTGGTGACGTCCTCTCCCGCTAGTTTTGCAACTAAAAAAGTTAGCTGCGTTACAAATGAAGGATATTGTTAAAAGATAACCTAATAAATTTAAATGAAAAACTTTTAGTAATAAAATTAAACAAATTAACTTTTAGTAACCAATTTCAAAAAAGTAACCCAGTATCTGCCATAAGCTATTTATAAACCTTACCAGACACTAGGCTAGTTGAGTTTTTATTTTTTTTTCGTGTTACTTTCTTTGAAACATTATCTTGTAGTACGTTAATTAATTCAGATTTTAAAGAACTTTGTTCATATGTTTTGGAATGTATAGTTGAGTCTAAACAACATAATTTTAAACATTATATTACAATATAAACAACTCAGGCCCGGATGGGCCATAAGGGCACTCGGGCGCGCGCCCGGTGCGCCCCAAGGGTAAAAAATGGCTCGGCGCCCCAAAAGGGACAAACATAGTTCCCCCGATCGCGGATCGCCCTATGGTCAAAAAGGTTCGGGCAGTGAAAATATTTGACAAAAACTCGAAAATAATAAAACTAAGAGTAGCGGCACCAGGATTTTTGGGGAGGTAGGCCAACCATTTGGAGGCCCCCTCAAAATAAGGGAGGCCCCCATTACAATTTATTTTAAATCGGTCCACGTCGAGTAATTATTTTTTTAAGCAAATGGTGGAATTTTTTGGCAAAATGGGTACGCGACGAAAAAATTAGAACTTATTATGAATTTAAACATAACTAAAACAGAGTGTGTGTTGATCCTTTTTGTGTACCGATAGCACTTAACAATTGAGTGGTTATTTACTTATTTCTACAGCTGAATTCCAGCCTATCAATTTATATTCATTACTTCGGTACTTCGCATGTACGTCCCTTACATCAGAACTTTCAACTTTACGAAAATGAATGTACGTAGGTACACTAAGTAAAGTAAAATTAAGAACCATTTATTTGTAAAGATAAAATTAAAGATATGATTTGGATATAGTAGCGCTCACGAATAATTAAAACTAAAAAAATAACTACTGACAAAGGAAAGGTTACTCGTACCTTTGAAATGAATAAAAACAGCAGTGTCGTTAAACGAATCAGTCGCATTAAATATTGAAAAATTAATAAATAAATAAATACATAATTTCGCAAACAAATTACAGAATTTTCTGATATTAAATAATTTGAAGGCCCATATATTAAATTTTGGAGGCCCCTTAAGATGACTTTTGGAGGCCCCTACCAAAATTTCAAGTAGGCCCAGGCCTACCCCGGCCTATTGCTAGCGCCGCTACTGGCTACTAACGTAATAATAACCGTGAGTTAGAAGTCCGTCTGACAATTGGATACTCTGTAGTTGCCTCTGTATGTAGATCATGTAGCGCTAGGTATCCCTACCTATACCTAATCAATAATACTAATTCGAAATTTGTAATAACTTAACACTACATTTGTCGAACAAAGGCTCTGGCCCGGGGAACCGCGTCACTTTCTCTATTGCGGTGAGTGATATAATTATTAAAGTTGTCTACGGGATTTATTAATGATAAATTAAGGTCAGTTATGGTGTCTAGGGGTAAGCTTGAAATATAAATTACAACTGGTTAAGATTTATTTATGACGAGAAATGGCGTCAGAGTAGCGGCCATCATAAATTAACGAAGTTGACAGGGCGATACCAATTATATTTTCGCCCTGCCGAATGGGTAGTGGAATTTCAACGAACCCTCACAAAATATAAAACATGGCAAAAGGAATATATTGACAACAATATGGGCAAATCTTAACGGGAAAATACGAAGCACAGAACCTTTTAACGCTAACGAAGTGGGGAACACTATCAGCCCAATAAAGTCGGTGCCGCGGCTCCGCATAGATTAGGAAAGTGAAAGGGGACAATGGCCAGTATAGTCGCAGAACGACTTTCGATAAGAAGGGGGGTTTAAAATTTAGAAAGGAAGGGGTAAGCTTATTAGCCTGCCACCTGGACGACCAGGGTCCAGGTAGGTAGATGAGTTCGTGGAAGAGAATTCGTAACCAGAGCCATAAATTTAAGAATGTGAGAATTGTTTAAAAAAAATCATCGTACTATGTGAAAAAGAAGGGATTGTCTAATTTTCTGAATTTCTGGACGTCTGGACCGCTGAATTTTGAAGGATTCCTCGTACATAGAAGCTACTATCTTATAAACCGTCGGGACAAAATTGACTAATTTGCTGAAGTGTTGAATTTCTGGCGTGAAAAATTTTACATTGAAAAAAAAAACAAGCTGTCCATAGGGGCAAATAAATCACGTTAAAATATTAAATTCCTTAAAAAAAGTACATGTTATTTACCAAAACGCCAATTTAGGCCTAGAGTAGTAGTATTTAATGTGAAATATTTTTGTTTTCAACCATTCTCTAACGTTTATTGAGTCTCATAAACATGCCACTAAATTATTCTCGTGATCAGCGTGCTTTTATGGTCGAGTTATTTTATGGTGAAGCCAATCGTAACCCGCAGAGGGTTAGTGAATTGTTCACCGTTCGACACAACAACGCTCTTGGAGCTGTTCGCGACTTTCAGACTTACGGACACATCATTCCCAGATTTCGTGGACCAGGTCGTCAAAACATCAACATGAAAAACACCGTTCTAGCCTATTTTGTTGCGTATCCTCGAGCAAGCGTCAGAGGTGCAAACGACGATATCGGTTTAACGACGAACTAAGTGTGGACCACTCTTCACAATCACAACTTCCATCCGTATCGAGCAACCCTCCACCAAGCTCTTCACGAAGGAGATATGGAACGTAGATTTGATTTCTGCAACTGGCTAATAACCATGTCTGATGAGAACCCAAATTTCCTCAATCAAATGCTGGTGACAGACGAGTGTTCCTTTTGGGAGAGATGGGCCTTTAAACCCTCAAAACACAAACATGTGGTGTGACGAAAATCCTCCCTGCAGTTTTCCTCACCATCATCAACAACAACAACAACTCCGATTGAATGTTTGGGTGGGTTTGCTCGGGGAACGAGTTCCTGCCAGCTCGTCGTAATGGACAACACTACTTGGCGCTTTTGCAGAACGAAGTAGCAGAAGCTTAAGAAGATATTCCGCTGGAAGCTTACAGACAGATGTGGTACCAATATGACGGCGCACCACCCCACGTACCTAGATGTGTAGTGGAGCATCTTAACAGCGAGTTCCCTCAGCGTTGGGTTGGCAGGAACGGTCAGGTTCGATGGCCTGCGAGGTCTCCGGACCTAACTCCGATGGACTTTTTCTTGTGGGGGTTCATCAAAGCACAGGTTTACGTGGCGCCCGTTCAGAACATCGAAGATTTGCGTCACCGAATCATTGCAGCCTTCGAACTTGTCACTCCTGATATGATCAGACGCTCGTTTCAAAACATGCTTCATCGTGCCCAAACCTGTATCGTGGCAAACGGAGGTATCATAGAACCTCACTTGTAAAGTTCTTATGTTTATTCGAATAAAACGTTCAATTAAATCTTTTAGACATTTCTTTCGTTTACGTACAAAGATGCGTAGGCTATTGGCCCCTATGGACATCTTTTTTTTCATCAGCTCATATCTTCGTGAAAAAGTTTTCTTTTCCAATGAAACCAATTTCTTTGAACATTTTCGACAGCACTCTACAACTTTCTCATATAAACGTTTTTTCTAGCACCTACTAGCGAAAAATATTTTTTACAAAAACCCGAAATTATTTCCGATGTTTCTGAAATTTAGGACTTAAAGCGATCCCATACTGGAAATAATACCCTGAAAATTTCGCAACTCTATCTCTTGCAGTTTCCGAAAAAAATGCCCAGTTAGAGAAATTCAAAACACCCTGTATTTAAAACCAGTTAAATAAGAATTAAAAAAATATATTCTAAAAGACTGGCAATCATTTAGACCTGTAACAGCAGAAGTCTAGAATAATTTAATAGTAAACGCCCGGGGAGGGGGGTATAGTAGAGTTCTGATCAAAGATATTGGCGCCCTTAGTTCCCCCCCTCCCCGGTGCGCCTTTTGATACCCAGTCCGGGCCTGAAACAACTTTAATACAAGGAATTGTTTTACCATTAGAAACATCTTCAAATACGTTAATTGGTGATTTAAATTTGGCCTTTTCATTTTTATTTTCACAACCATCATCTGAGACATGCCCCGCAAGTTCTTCCCAATTCAAATTTCGGAAATCATCATCTAAAAGGAAATTAAAATATTATTGTATGTTTAAAGGCAAAATTTCGCAGTTTATTAAAGTTTAAATTAACGTTACCTAAGCGTTAAGATAGTCTTTTATAACACTGCTATGGGTAAAATAAATTTAAAATATACAAACTTTACAAAGCGAACTAAGCCTTGGTTTAAACATTCACTTACAATTATCAGAGTTAGTTAATTAATCGTTTTTACTCTTCTTTTTTCAGGGATATTGATAACCAAGCTTCAAATGTATGGGACGAAAAATTCATAATTTAAAAAAACTACTCCATGAAATAACTTTAATCGTGGCAGCTTAATTAAAGGACTAAGGGGATACATTTTTCACACGTTTCTCAACATTTTCCTTCTCCTTCCAACAATTTCATCATCTTGACTCAGTTTGTCGGTAATGCCGAGAAACGCCGGCAGAGCGCACATTTAACGATCGAAAACCGCAAAATATGCTATGGAAATCGTCCTTACGTTTTGTTAGTACCTGCTTTCAACCTAATAGTTTTCGGACAATTGAATTTTTATTTTAAAAAATAATATCAGTACTCAAGCTGGTAAGATTTTATTATGAGTGTTAACACCAGTAGAGGCCGCAATTTGGTCATATTAATACATTTTGATATTCCGTAGGGTATACGAAGATACAATTATTATATTTAGACCAAACTAAAGAATGTTTAAAACTTCAACGGATTTTTCTTGTGTATTTTCTTTATAATGTTACCATCTAAGCGGGATCAGGTGTAAAATTAGGGGATTTGGGTAGGGAGATATTTCCTTGATTTGGTTTATATTTATATTATTAGTCCCTCAATAATGTCGGTTTTTGGCGTTTTGAGCACATGGAGCACTTTTTTTAGCATTTTCTAGATTTTAGGCAAAGTAGACGAATATTGGGAGATATCGTAGGTCTCATAGGGTTTTGACCGAAAATATCGATTTTGACTATTGTGTATTACCGTTCTGCAGCTTGTTCAGTTTTGTATATAGTAAATTTTCCCACGATGATTCGCATCGTTTCTCGGCCTTTAGGTGTAGAGTAAATATTGAGTCAGTCAAGCTCTCGAGTACCTTATCGTAAAGTGTAGTATCTGTGACATTGTAGAACGCCTTTTTGACCGTATTGTATAAAGTGTGCAGAGCTCAATTCGCTAATTTAAGCATACATTAGCTTGAATTAACATACTATCGTGTAGGTTTTAGCTTTATTTCGGGTAAGTTATAGCTTATTCTTATTGGGTAGGTTATAGGTTCGGGTATTTCTAACTCATTTTAAAGGGAATATAACCTCTGGTATTTCTGTCGCCCTCCGAAGGTTCCAATATTGTCCGCTGCCTCCCGTGGCTTTTCATACATGCGGCGCTGATAATCGCTGATTGTGAAGGGAATAAAGGAAATTGATGGGGTCTTCCATAAAGAACGCGGTGGAGGTTCTATTCCCTTTAAAGTATGTTTTTCCTTATTATTGAGATATATCATAAATAGCATGAAATAGAATAACTTAGAGCGGGATTATTATGGTTTGGTCAATACGGGCAACACTTAAAAACAGGCATGTGCTTTAAATTAGTATACTTATATCACATTCGAGAAAAAATTTATCTTGAAAATGTTCCTAAAACTTCACGTGCATCGCGTGTTCCATGTGCTCAAAACGCAAAAAACCTACATTATTGAGGTTCTAATATAAATATTAACAAAATCAAGGAAATATCTCCCCACCAAAATTCCCTACTTTTAGGGGTTTTTAACATTCTATAATAATCTGACAGCCTTAAAACAAGAATTATTTGCGTGGCCATTGATTGTAATTCAGTTAAATTTGTATTTGATCACGCCTGTAAATTAATGCTAGACTTCTCCGAAATATCCTGTATATATAATTTAATTGTCTTAGTTCAAAAATTGTTATTTCACAAATAATAGATATCACTGTGTGAAATATATTAAAATTGTTATATTAATAACCTTAATCAGTAGTTTAAATGTATTCTTTTGTCACATAATATGTTCATTTAATTTATAAATTTTATATTGTGTGAAAATTTACTTGACTTTCAAAATTAATTTAGAATTTAGTTCGGGAATTGTTCCGTATTTGATTGAATTCTTATCAATCCACGAAAGAAGTAAGAATGGAATGTATTTGGTGAGTAAGATTTAGATAATGTAGACAACTAAGTTCTGAATAAGTCTAAGTGACATCGGTAAAAATTTGGTATACCAGAATTCCTGCACAGTACAAATGAGCGGTAAAATTGTCAAAGTGATCTACCGCTACAGTTTTTTCCTAATATTTTCACTTTTGTACCAATAGATAATTTTTAATAACCGATGAATATTTTAGACAAAACGTCTTTGTGTAAATGTTTATTTTTTAATTTATTATTCATGTCATTTGTTTTGCTAATAATAAAAGAGTTCCAATAATCACAACGCCATCTATCGGCTTTAAAATTAACTATTAGCATGTTACTTTTTACAACAAAGGGAAGCCTTAACTGACGTCATAGGTCACTGAGGTAAGACGTCTTAATACCATTATTAAAAATTGCTTTTTCATACGAAGAAAATTCCCTTTTGATCTTGTTTACTTGCCATCTGCTTTAAACGAGAACAAACTGCTAATATAATACCAACAAAGCTAAGCTGTTTAAAATTGTGTTAAATAAAATTTATGTATAGCGTAAACATATTATACATCTCAAAGTAGTGCTAGCGTAATTCGCTCGAAACATGAACCTTGGGAGGCCTTCGTTGTTGTTGCAACAGTCGTGTCGGATTAAAATCGAGCGAGCGGAAACATCACAATATTTTTATAATCTTTACATTCAAAATATTTAGTCGAAGTTATTCACGCGTTAATTTCCAGCCGAAAATTCGTAGCCATTTGAAAGGGATTCACTATTATTTGGCTAAACTTTTCAACCGTCTGAACTGCTTAACCCACTGTTAAAATCTTCTTTTTATTTTGCTGAATTAGGAATTTCTTAAACAAAAATGGTGAAGTATTATGAATTTTAATGACGAATTTTAAAACATTTATTAAAGAGCAATTGTCATTAAAAAAATTTGTTAATATTTTAAAAACATTTTAATTTTATAGTGTATTATCGTTTTTTACTCTGTTAGTCGCTGGTTTAAACATTGATATAAATTGTCCTTTCACCCAATTTCTTCTTGATATAAAACATCAGAAACTCTTTCATAATTCCGTTCCTTTCAAAAATTCGAATTTCAGGAAAATAGTCCAAAAATTTCAGACTTGGAAAATCGTTCAGACGGCGTGTGGTTTTTTCATTGCATTCAGAAATTCTGCCATTAGTCCCATTCCAGTGGGAGAGAATTTCCCGTCATGACCCCGATGTGAAATTAACGCGTATATTTCTTCGACTAATGATTTTAAATGCAATTATTACCCTCCTTTATAAATATAACAATAATCCAAACATATTTTCTCGATGGCATAAATTCAGAAAAATACTGTGTTGTTTTCGCTCTCATGTTTTCTTCCTCGAAACGACTGTTGCATCAACAAGGTTCATGTTTCGAGCGAATAACAAGCATTATCGCAAGATGGATTAAACAAGATCGATAGTGACTTTTCTTTGTACTGAATTATTATGAATTGTATTGATCTCTTTTAAATAAATGATTATTTAAAATTAACCGAAGTAAATTTAAAATGTTTAAAGATGGAAAGTTAAATCCTTTAATGGATTTGGGATTTATCTATGATTCGTAGTCTCGTTGCTATAGATCACCCGCAAGGGTCTAGTGTAAAAATAGATTTTTTAATACATTTTTACCTCTCATCAAACTATAATAAACAATTTATATAAATCAATTTTAATATTTCTAGGTAGTTCATTATTTAAAAAAGTATGTACGTTTCCCGTAAGTACAGTGATTGTCTTTTATTATGGTGAGTCCACTGTTATTTCTATCAACATCAAACGAAAGTGTTGGGTTGATCGTAAACAAACACCACGGCTAATGAGAGTTCTTCGGTTTTTCTTTATTTGGCTATTATGTTTTTGCGTTAGAACTAAGATCGATATTTTGCAGAGGAAACGGTAATTGCGGAAAAATTATTAGACGCGTGAGAATAAACCGCGTGATCAGTAGTTAAAATAAATATAATATATATCGTGAGTTTTAAGAGAATTGGATTCGAAATTTATTGAACCATATTTGTATATACCATTTATTTGAACGATGGAAAGTTTTGGGTAAATATGAATTAAAACTATTTAGTATATTAGCGCAGTTTCCCGTTAGCGCAGTTCCCATTTGCGCGGATTCCCAAAAGCGCAGTTCTCAAAAGCGCAGTGTCGCAAAAGCGCGGTTCCCAAAAGCACGGTTTCGATTATTACGTATATGTATATAAAAATTAATGAAAATAAACCAAAGGAAATTTAAAGGAGATTCCAACCACCCATGGTCTCGAGGTAAATCGTCCGAGTGCTGTTTAGGAAATCCGAGTTCGAATCTCCGTTGGGGAAAGTAAGTTCAAAAATATTTTGCGATAATTTCGATTAATTATCCAAATTTCAGTGTATATAAGTAGAAGGAAAGTGAGTGTGTGGCGCCGATCCTAGGGTCGAGGATCCAGGATTTTAGGGATGAAATGGGGAAAAAATCGTCGAAAAGTCAATGTATTTAGGGTATTTCTCGCGGCGATTTTTTTATCATATATCAACATATTATATCCAGGCCAACTTGTTTATTTATCTCCGCTTATCTCGAAAGACACTTGAACGTATATCTTATCAAGTTTTATCGTACGGAATAAGTGGAAATGATGTAAAAATTGATAACCTAGGTGGCGCGTGCGCGGATTCCCCCGGGAGGCGCGGTTAATTTCAATTTAAGAGTGTTTTGACGTCATGGAATATTCGTGGTTAAAGTAGAATGGAAATATTTTTAAACTTCATTTAATATCATTGTAGTACTTAAATATGCTTGGCACTTGAATCTATATCACGAGTATTTCAAACGAATATTTCAAGTTTAAGTATGAGAAACGTATCGTTCTCAAATGATACTTGAATATACTATAAAAGGAGTTGTATAGGGTTGTGGGAGGTCATTCCACGGTTAACTGCGATAGCTATATTCAATATGCCTAAAGCCCAACATATTTGCCCTACGTGCGCGAAAAGTTTTTCTATCAAATCAAATTTAAATCGGCATGTTAGAGAAGTACACGTAGATAGACATAGGTTTGTCTGTGAAGTATGTGGTAAGACTGTTGCTAGATTGGAATATTTTAAGAATCATCAACGAACTCATGACTTGAATGCACCCGGCCCTTCCGAACCCATGGACCTGTCTCGCACACCGTCACCAATGCAACGTTCGCCAGCATCTTCCCGTCCACCGTCAGCTAGCCTGCTTCAAGACATTCAACTGGAATCTACCCGTACACAGCCATCTACATCAGCTTTACCTAACAACCTAACACCATCACCTGTTCCCGCATCACCAATACTTGATGAAACGCCACCAGCATCCCCAAGTATGGTCCAGGCCTTGAATGATAAGCTAGCATCTATCCGTTACAATGCCGAAGACTATGATATTGATGCGGGGATGTTTATCGGACGTTACCGAACCGCTTTCAGTAAATTTCTAATGGAAAGACTCACCAGTAAACGTGGAATTAAATGGTTCCTACTCGTAAGATCAGCCTATATGAGACCTTTAGGGGGTGCGGAACAAAGAGCGGAAGTACGACCCTATTTCCGGAGCATTATGCAAACAACATTAACGCCCGACGTCATTGAAAGCCAGCTGAATTGAAACAATACAGTCAGCAGCGGAAAAATTTGAAGCGACAGGTATGTACTTAAATTTGTAAGTTATATTTTGAACTAAAACATTATATTTTTGATAGGATCGGGTTGGGTAATTGACCGTGTTCTGTATGTAGAATTAAATGTAGCATCGTACCAACCGTTGCGGGGGTCATCGTATATGGAACTACCAGGAAAACTATCTCGACGTCACGCGATTCTTAATATTAGAAACGACAATTATGAGAAATGTTTTCTCTGGTCAATTCTAGCTAAACTTCACCCAGTTTCTAAGCTTCATCACGCTAACAGGGTTTCCAAATATACACCTTATGAAAACGAACTTGATACCACTGATATATCTTTTCCTTTCAAATGAAACGCTACGGAACTTAAAAAATTTGAATTAATGAATAATTATCAATATCTGTTAATTCAAAGCTTTGTAGGACTTCGTCCAAAGCTTTATTCTATTAAATTGTACGGGGAGTCTAAGACCACTGAAGAGATAGAAAAGAAGTTGCGATTTAGGAAATCTTTTAGTCAATTTTAAACCATAAAAAGGTTTGTAAGGGCGTTGCCATGAACGTAATTAGAAACGTCATCCGCCACGAAGACTATGAACGTTGTCTTTTTAATCAAGAAACCATGTCAGCCGAGATGATGCGTTTAGCTAGTTTCAAGCATGAGCTATTTACTTTAAATACTAGAAAACTTTGTTTATCACCAAATGATGATAAGAGATATATTCTACCCTGCGGGGCTCGTACATTAGCGCACGGTCATAAAGATATTGAAAATTGATAATGAATGCTTGTATTTATGTATATATAAAAAAACTGCTATTGCTATAAATTATAAAAATTATTTTATTGAATACATTTTGCACATAAACTCTTTAATCATTTTATCGTTTACATTTTTATCTTTCTTAAACCTAGACACAATGTTATACATTTCTATTCCTTTACACCTGTTTATAGCAAAATAAATACAGAATGATCCACACGTATTACTAGAATTACTCTGTAATTGATTAGAATTAAAAGTAACAGTTTTACTGTTTCGTTCAATAAAGTCATTAAATTTAAAATAATCTGGCGGGTTTTCAAAGGAATCCATGAATTCACTATTTTTATGTTGAGAAAAATATATTAGAACCCAGTGTTCTCCCCCCAGCACTCGTATCGGTATTTACAATAAATAGCGAAGGGAATATTTTAACATATTTAGGTAGCTTGTCAGCCGCGAACACGCCTCGAAATATACTTTACGTACTTAAATCTTTTTCAAGAATTTTAGTTATCTGTAGCGAATCCATTAATTACTGTAATCGAAAATCACGGTTCGATTTTTATCAATTTCAATCAAATTTTGATACTCAGCGTAAATTAGAATGGAAATCGTCTCCGGTAACGGTTTTGCAAATTTTAATTCTAATCTCAGGTTACGGTTTTTTACAAGATGCAAGTGATTAGCGTTGTTATTAAGATCCGAGGTTAAATTGTACGCGAATAAACAATTTCCGTAAGGGTAATCTTCCCGACTTATCTGATTCCCTTCATCTACGTTCCACTGATTAGTTTGAATGAAAAGATTGCAATACGCTTGAATATATTGATTTTCCTCAAAGTTTAGAGATAATGCCTTATGAGGGACGCTGCTACCGTCAATGTACAATCCAATGCTTGATAAATCGAAATGTTGAAAGTTGTATACGGTGATTTTTTCAAATCTCCTAGAAACGCTTTTTGTTCCACAAACCCGATAACAACTTTCTTGGGTGCTTGTTCGGTAAATAAATGATCTTGCACACTAGCCATAAGACCAGCGGGTATAGAAAATGAGGTGCACTCCGAAGGAGTTACAGGATATTTAGCGGTTCCATTTTGTAGCGCCTTGGCTTGAGCGAGCGATAGTTCCGGTATCACTTTAACTTTCCTCAGATAAAGGGAAGCTGATAAAATCCCCACTTTACATTTTACGTCGGAGTGAACGCAAAAAGCTGCTCTATTTTTATCGAATTTAAATTTCAAATCAACCATATTTAATAAAAAGCGTGGTTGTTGACATAAATCAGTATGGACTACGCCTAACAAGTCAAACGCCCCTTTTTGCGCTAAACTCGCTCGTTTAGAGAAACCATCGTTATCGAAAAATGAATCGAACTTCCCAGGCGTATCCCGATAGAAAAGTGAACTCGTTAAATAACTTTTTTTCGCAGAATCTCCAAACGTTAATAAAGTTTGTATCATACTTTTATAAGCGTAATTTTGACTGGAAGGTGTTACTGATCTTTCATTAAGAAATACGTGGACGTCGCTAAAAAGCGAATGAAGAAACAAATTCTCGGGGGCGATATTGTCGGCTGGATTTCCGGCGTCCCCACCCGCCACACCTGGAACCGCGGATTGCGGTAGTTGACCATTATCTTTAGTTACCTTAACTCGAACGTGCAACAAAGTTTGTGAAAGGTCTATATACGTTTCAGAGTTACCGTTGATAGAAAATGTAATTGATGCGTTATCAACTATATTTGATATTGGATTATATTCAACCCATTCTCCACAAATAATCGAAGATTGTGTCATAGGTACTTGAAACAAATCTAGCCCGGAATTTATACATTCAACCGAGTGCGGGTGTGAAAGGGACATTATGAGAATATATCGGAACGTTTAGGGAACCGTCCTTTCGCTATCCTGCCTGCTGTTGAAATGGCGCTTTTCGACTGAGTTCGTTTCCTTTTATTTCCGGAACCCATCATTCTTTTAATATGATCCGTAGCTGAAGATGTTAGTCTCATGGCTTCATCAGCTGCTGAAGCTAAAGTTTCCCTTCCAGCGTTAATAGAATGCGATTTAAGCGCTGTTTTTATTGGGACTCCGCTAACAACATCGGTCGCTACTTTCGCTCCGGTACTTAAAAGTTTTTTTCCCAAGTACGAAGCGCCTTTCTTCAGTAAAGGTACCGCGAATCTAAACGCTGAAGATAATATATTTCCTTGTCCATGTCCTCTTTGCACAGCTAAACCTCTGTATACAGGTATTCCACCGAAACCAACCTGGTTTAAATAGTAACTTTCATAATCAGTTCTTGAAGGTAAATATTCAGACCTCATAATGTTAATTGTTCGCTCTCTTAAGCTAGAATGAGGGTGTGTCCTGAATGATTAAAGGTTTATAGTGAAGTCCACATTTTACGGGGTTTAAAATGTAATACAACGTGAGCTTTTCCACTATGAAACTGTATTGGCTCACCTAAATCATATGTTATATTAATCTCTATAGTCTTAATATTATTACACACGACTGGTAGGTAATGAGGTTTTGAAAATATTTCTGTAGCTGTTTTCCCATTAGACTCGGCCTTCTCTTCGACGCTTATGATTCTTAATAGAGGTGCTTAACTATCCCCAACAACGCTATTTTCAACCAGATCAGAATAAAGAATAAGGAATGTAGCCCAGCATTCATATCAACTGGGTAGGGGTTGTCATTGAATTTAAAATGGTGAAATCATTATCTCTTCTATCCTTAAAACCTAGTAAAATCGATAGATCGGGACCAATTAAGGCTCTGATTTTCGGTTGCAATTTAACTTTAATTCGATTAGAATAATTTAAATAAGCGAATGTAACTTGTTCTTCTTGGTTGTGGACGTTCATAACATGTAATAGTTCTTCCGGAGTTTTATAAATACCCGCGGGAACTTCAATTATTTTATCATATTCGAGAGGGTCTTTAACTAGAGGGTTATCAGTCATTTTATCATATTCGAGAGGGTCTTTAATAACCAATAGATTAGGTTTTCGAACGTTATGCCATGTCCGAGGATAGCTTATTTCCGCTAACCCAACTTCGTACTGTTCCTCAAATCTTAACGGTTCAGCTAAATACGTTCGAAATTTACCAACGCTATTATCTTGGTAATATAATGACGAGGAATCTGAAGGTAGCGTTACGTAAAAACTCATTTTAAATCCACTTCTTGTATCCAAGAATTAAATGTAGGGTCGTAATCTAGCCACTTTACATACAGTTCTACGCGGCCGTCCGATTTTTTCCTTTTTTTTATTACTTTTTTCGATTATGAAGTAACAGTCTTTTAAATCTCGACCAACAATCTGAACCTCCTCTCGAAAGAATACTCCTAAAATGGGGTTAGAATTTAAATCCATCAGCTTATATAAAGGTGGGTCACGTGGTAGTCTCTGAGCTATTTTAAACAATTCTGTAGTAAAATTCGGGTTATATTTTTATCGAAAATTGATAAATTTCTACTTATTCTACAAATATCTCCAATTTCAAACGCGTATGTTAACGGAGGAGAAAAATTTACCGAACCGTAAAGATTTTTCCATAATTTAGCAAAGTTATCTAGAGTAACTTCCGCGGGTTTACATTTAATTGATCTGTGATAACTATTGTTATAAGCGTTTATAATATCATCTAAAACGTCGATATACAGGGTCTTTTTTTTGCTCGGAAAAGTGTTTTTTTTCAAAAACTATTTATAGTACCGATTTCAAATTTGGAAGGTCAATTCTCTATACCGGGGGACATCAGTTTGAGAAATTTGAGCGTTTTCGGTAATGTTTTTCACCAATTTTGAAAAATTATTTTTCGACCACTAGGTGCGAGATAAAAAATTTCTATTATAAAGTTGTAGGCCGTCATCGAAAACCCTTAAAAATTGTTCACTCGACGAAAAACAATTTATTTATCAGTGAAAATTCGAGCTTGAAAAATTTACAAGTTGGTGAAGCCAAATTACGATTGTTTGAAACGATAATTGAAACCGAATTACCTAATCCAGTTGAAACTTTGGTTAAAAAAACGACCGTATTTAAAAAACACGAGGCTATAGGTCAATCCTAAACATGCATTGGGTATTTAAAGGAAAACTTTGGGAGATTATTATCAGTGTTTGATAATATTTCGAAAAATGCCTCGTTATTCAGTAGCTGAGCGTACCGAGATAGTTGCCATTTACTATGGGGAAGCAGCGCAAAACCTTAGAAGAGTGACTGAAATCTTCGCAGAAAGACATCCAAATGGAGCACCATCTGTAAATACAGTAAGACGAGCAATTCACGATTTCAATCAAATTTGGTAACTTGCAACCTAGGTTTCGCGGATTGGGTCAACCGGATTTAGACTTCGAGAACAATGTACTCGCGTACTTTGTGGCATATCCTCTTCACAGTTGCGCTAACGCCGCTGCTGATTTGGGTTGTTCTGCAAATCGTGTGTGGAAAATTCTTCGTAAGAATCGCTATCACCCATACAGAGCTACGCTCCACCAAGGACTAATTGACGGAGACCATCAAAGACGTTATGAATTTAGCAACTGGTTACTAAATGCTGTCCAAGAAGATAGACAATTTTTGCGCCATGTTTTGTTCTCCGACGAAGCGTCATTTTCTAGAGATGGGCCCTTTAATCATCAAAACAGCCATCTTTGGTCTGACATCAACCCACATTGGGGTTTTGAATATCATCACCAGGTTCAATTTGAACGGGTAAATGTTTGGGTTGGACTTGTTGGAAACCGTTTGATTGGTCCCTTTTTCCTGCCGACGAACCTCAACAGCCAAAGGTATTTACATTTTCTACAGAACGAACTGAGTGACGCAATCGACGACCTTCCATTGGCTGAAAGACGTCAGTTGTGGTTTCAGCAAGATGGCGCCCCTCCGCATTTTTCCCGGCGAGTAACTGAGCACCTCAACAACGAGTTTCCTGAAAGGTGGATAGGGAGAAATGGTCCAGTGCATTGGCCAGCAAGGTCACCTGACCTAACACCGCTGGATTATTTTCTCTGGGGATTCGTTAAAGCAAAGGTATACGCCACGCCCATTGAAACTAGGGAGGAACTCATTAGACGAATAATCAGTGCTTGCCAGGACGTCACACCAGAAATGGTAGAGAAAACGTTTGAGAACTTAATTGTCCGCGCACAAACCTATGTTGCAGCCAATGGTGATATTATTGAAAATGTTTTGTAAAAATTTATGTGAATAAAATATCTGCATTCAAAAACCAAACGTGTACATTTTTTCAAGTGTGAAAACTCTACTACGTTTGTATTAGACTTGTTCCCTTTTCAATTATCGTTTCAAACAATCGTAATTTGGCTATACTAACTTGTAAATTTTTCAAGCTCGAATTTTCACTGATAAATAAGTTGTTTTTCGTCGAGTGAACAATTTTTAAGGGTTTTCGATGACGGCCTACAACTTTATAATAGAAATTTTTTATCTCGCACCTAGTGGTCGCAAAATAATTTTTCAAAATTGGTGAAAAACATTACCGAAAACGCTCAAATTTCGCAAACTGATGTCCCCCGGTATAGAGAATTGACCTTCCAAATTTGAAATCGGTACTATAAATAGTTTTTGAAAAAAAACACTTTTCCGAGCAAAAAAAAAAGACCCTGTATTTAAGGGTGTTATTCTGCGTGAAATAGCGATATAAACGAGATTTAAAACTTCTAATGAATCTTTCAATAATGGACGCTTTCATTTCTGATCGAGTAGCGAAAAAGTTAATACCCCTTCGCTGTAATTCACTCTGCACTTCTTGACAGACAAATTCGTTTCCATGATCACTTTGAATTCTTTTCGGTTGACGGCCTTTTTCAAAAACGTTACGTAACGCTTCTAAAATTGTTACACATTTCTTATTTTCAACCGCTACAGCCATAGCGTATTTGCTAAATATGTCAATAATACATAATACGTAGCGAGATCCTGAATTATATTTAGAGAGCTACTGAAAATCTGCCAAGTCCGCTTGCCACTGTTCGTCAATTCCATAAACAATAGTTCGATTTCGTTTGAATCGTCTTCTAGCAGGTTTATGCAGCGTATATGTATGCTGCTTTATTAGAAATTGTTTTACTTTTTCCAATGAAACCTTTAAACCTTTATGTCGAGCTGAATTATAGAGCGTTCGAAGATGACAAATGTTATGAGATATCCATCTACATTGTCTTTTATCTTCGTTTGAAAGCTCTTTGAAAGGGCATGGAGATTTGAAAGTAAACACTTCCGATTCTTCAGTTTCTAATACTACGTAAGCTAATTCTTTAATAATCCACTCTCGATTAACCCTAAAAAAATCCCTTCTGTAATACACTTCATTTTGGAATAAAGACAGCCGATTCTTCACCCGGTATTAAACCTGTTCGTAATAAATACTGATCTGGGGTGTGAGGTTTCAAGTCAACTAATAAATACCCAAACTTCCGTGACGTAGCTTGTTGAAACGCATCAATAACGTATTTGCTATTGGTTGGAGATATCTGCCTCGCGAGATGATAAATTGTTGATTTATCTCGTGGTGATTTAAAAATAAATAGATAATGAGCATTTAAATTTAAAGTTCTAATTTCTTTTCCGGGGTAATAAAGGTTTTGCATTAAAATTAGTACGGAGGTGTTTCTGTGATGAGATCCGCGAATAAATAAATTAGTTACATCTTTATTATTAGATATCTCGAATAATAAGTCGTCTAATATAACTCAATTCCTAATTTGCGGGTTTAATATTTAACATCGAGTAACCCTTCGTGAAACTCGACTGAAGGTGTGTGTTCTAATATTGATTGAAATAGTTTTGGCTGATACTCGGTATAACACCATATTATCCTCTCCGGAGGAGGGGATATGCAGGTCTTCTTATATTGAATCAACCGTCCCACCAGGAATGACTTTCCGCATTGGGTGGACCCGGCTACAAGCCCATTCATTGGATGTTGTAAGCTTAAATCCATAATGGTTAATGAGAATCGGAACATTAGTGCAATCAATTTTATTAGTTTTTTAACAAGATTTTAGCATTGCATATTATTAGTGACATTAGATTATTTAAAATTTCTTTTGACAATTCACAGCGAATAGTAAACATTTCAATAATATTTTCACAATCTACCGACATCATTATTTCATAAAAATGCAAATCTACACGCTTAAAATAATCCGTCATGATACAATCATGCTGGAGTTGAGATGGATGATCAATTTGACAGCCATTGCACTCTTTTTTAAGAGCTTCGTGATTTTTTTTAATTACAACGTTACTCATCGCCTCCTTTATTTCCTTGATTTGCTTTAAACACTTCTGAATAGACTCGTACTGGTCGAGGAAATTCAACCAAGAAGATTGAGCGAAAGCTACCTCCTCTTTAGTCGGTAACAGTTTTCCATAGTTTACCCCATTACCATGGTACATTTGTCTAACATCTAAAACAGTTTGTTCGGCAAATCTATGAACCGAAAACCGTTTGGTTTCAGAACCTGTGAAAACCCATGAAGTTTCAGCTTCGTTATTGAAATAAGCCTCAATAGCATCTTTCTTTGTCCATAGCTCTTGCAGTTCCGCTTCTGTTAGTTTGATGCCCTTTGTTAAATCTAATAGACCGCAGTAGATGGTTTCATCTGCATAAACGATTAACCCTTTATCACCAGACACAGGAAATGAACAATTCCTATAAAATAAATACATTAAGATAAGTTAAGAATTATCACTGAGTATTCCTACTTACATTTTAAGGTTCCTCGGAGTCACTTCCAATACAATTCAGATGGTGAACTTTCTAAATATGGTCTTACTATTATACGGTTTTCCCTTTTTATACTCTGAAATTATTTATCTTCGATATGTTATTTATTAAAATGGGTTTAAAATTAATTACATTCCACGTATACGCATTTTGAAGTGTATCGCGTTACGTATATAGGAATTTACCCGGTCCTCATACGGATTCACGTGTACAATTACAATACTTGAGAACGATACGTTTCTCATACTTAAAATATTCGTTTGAAATACTCGTGAGATAGGTTCAAATGCCAAGCATATTTAAGTACCACTTACACGCTATTGATATTAAAATGAAGTTTAAAAATATTTCCATTCTACTTTAACAACAAATATTCCATGACGTCAAAACACTCTTAAATTCAAACTAACCGCGCCCACTCTTAAATTAAAATTAACCGCGTCCCGGGTAATCTGCGCGCGCGCCGCCTACGTTACCACTTTTTACATCATTTCAACTTATTCCGTACGATAAAACTTGATAAGATATACGTTCAAGTGTCTTTCGAGATAAGCGGAGATAAATAAACAAGTTGGCCTGGACATAATATGTTGATATATGAGAAAACAGATCGTCGCGAGAAATACCCTAAATACATTGACTTTTCGACGATTTTACCCCCATTTCAACCCTAAAATCCTGGATCCTCGATCCTCGATCATAGGATCGGCACTACACCCTCACTTTCCTTCAACTTATATAACTTTGAATATTGAATGACTAGATTAGGGTAGCCGGGCACGCCGCAGGCGTGTAGGCACTGAAGGTTAGGTTTATTTTCATTAATTTTTATAAACATATACGTAATAATCGAAACCGCACTTTTGGGAAACCGCGCTATTGGGAAACCACGCTATTGCGAAACCACGCTATTGGGAAACCACGCTATTGGGAAACCGCGCTATTGGGAAACCGCGCTTTTCGGAACCGCGCTTTTGAGACACTGTGCTTTTGGGAAACCGCGCAAATGGGAATTGCGCTAGTGGGCATAAACCAAATTTTCAAACATAACTGCGTTGGGATCATTTATATTAACACGAAACATACGGGATAGCTTATATTGTTTATACTATACCTTAGGTACAGTGACAGAAAATAAGGTTTACCTCGAATAGAGTTGGCAAAGATGTTGACAATGCGTATTGTATAACACGCTGTATATCGGGCCGAAGGCAAAAACTATATTGTATTTCTAAAACACGCTTCTAAGGACTATCACGTTATTTTTAATAAACTGCAAGAAATTGGTGGTTTAAATATTTTGTAAAGCGAGCAAAAAATGCATACCTTTTTGGCTTCTGGATAGTTAAGTTTTCTATCGAACAACCGAACGCTGTTTTCGAGTTAAAAGCTTAAAATTTAAAAAAATCGTAGATATTTATGGTTTTAAAGTTTTTGCAAACTATCTTTAAACTGGTTTTGAGGAAAAAATATTTCCCAATTCCTTTTTCATCCGAGATTTTTATAGATGCATCTGGAGCTAAATCATTTGAAAAAGAAAAGTTGTTTAAATCTAATCGAAAAGCGAGAATAATGGTCTAACAAGAAATTAACGCCGTTTTAGTAAGCTGCCGTTGCGTTAAATAAAAACAAAATAAATCGGAATTGACGATACAAAGGGATAGCATTGGGAAAAGGAATCTGGCTAAAACTGGATAGTTATATGCAGGTCTTTATAGCTTTTGAAAATACGAATGGGTATCTTTAACTAAATAAAACTTTCGAAAGATGTGTACGATATTAAAATCACTCTAATTCATTAGTAAAACAATTTTCACAATCCTAAGGTTATGGTATTTTGAAGTAAAAAATAAAATTTTATTTATTTTGAAAAAATTTAGCCTTAGTAACAAAAAATTTGCTAAACCATAAGCAATAGCTGTTCGACAAAGAAATTCTTTTTGGGCCACGAAACAATTTGTGGTTTGACCTTCATAGATCTGTTAACCGTGTAATTTCCTGTTAGCAAATTAATCGATTAATAAAATTCAATAGATAAACCTTTCTTTTCTGTAAAAGGTGTTACTGTGAGAAGTCCTACCATTTACCGTTTTAAACATCTGATTTGAATTTAAACGGTTTTATTTACAGATCAAATGCCAGTGCAAATATGGTGTTTGGCTACAGCATGGTACGTATTGTGAAAATTATTCATTTAAATGAAAAGGCATTATGCTTATATTCTAATAGTTTTGACGAGGTTGGCTGTGGCTAGATGACTTGATCCTAAGGTTGTGCCTTGGAAATTAGCCTTGTTGATTACTTTTTTATATAAATAAATATAGTACCGTTTCGACTATTTCATTTGGAAACACTAAAAATAAGTTATTTATTAATAAATGTCTTTAGTTTTATCATTGTAAGATTATATGCTTTATTATATTGCTTTTTCTTATTGCAGGGAATTGATTATATGAAAAACGAAAAAAAGTTGTTAGATGACATAGCTGCCTTTCTTTCGTCCAAGTTGGGAAACGTGTAAGTATACTCTGCAACTGCATTATGTGGTGTCGCACCGTCTTGTTGAAAACGTTTTCGTTTGTTGTTAGTCAAACGTATTTAGCTATTTCGTTCTGCCAGAGGGTATGTTCCCATTTCACTTTCCCATTTCGCCCATTGTTTTGTCGGGTATTTAAACGAATCTCCAAAAAAATGAGTCTTGTTAGAAATAATGACAAAGTATTTCTTTGTTTGAACTGTTATAAAGCGAAAAAACCCCGTAATACGTAATATTCGTTTTATAACTATGACACCGACGATAACGGTTGTTGGTTTCAAAAGAATCATGTTTAATATGATGGAGAGGTGCTGCTGCGTGTTAACTGTCCGGTTGTGTTTTTATTCCTTTTAATTTTCGTATTCTAATTTGTCCGTTTAGGGGTCTGTAGTTTAAGTTATAAGACGCGGTTGGGTTAAGGGTAGGGTTAGGTTACTTAAGGTTAGGTTAGGTTAACAAATGCAATTTTCGCAACTTATTTAATAACGTTTTGGGAACAAATAGGTATTTAAAGTGTTATTGTTTTAATTAATACGTTTCATTTAAAACTAATTATCGTTATCTTCGGTGTCAAAGAAATAAACTTAATATTGTGTAATACGGGTTTTTTTTATTTAGTACAGTATAAACAATGAAATATTTTGTCAGTATTTCTACCACACTTCATTTTTTTGTAGATTCGTTTAAATTTTCGACAAACAATGGGCGAAATGGGAATTTGCCGAAATGGGATTGGGCGTATTGGGCAAAGTGGTCGTAAACCTGCCAGACCGCTAAATAATTCTAACCATTTAGACGTTTGGCGTAAACCGATGGTCGCCACACAGTCCCACCCTTACGTTATAACGCAGTTCTACTTGATAGTGGTGAGCTAAACCGAATAAAAGATTATCGTAACTCTACGTACGGTTTTTATGGTGGTTCAAAGGTCTATCGTCTAAAAGAATGAAATTTGATTCGGTTTGCCACCAGTGACGTAAGTATATACCTGAGAAAAGTAAATTTAAAATACTCTACAACTAGTTTATAGTTATAGGTAATTTTTGAGCCCGTTTACATTCAATTTATTCCGACGCAAGCACTTAATTTTCTAGCTTAAATTCATAATATACTTTTACATCGAGGTTAGGAACATTTTGTTTTACTGGTATATACATTTCAAATTTTGTTTTTGATAATTTTTAAATAAACGATATTTGCATTTGGTTTTTTTGGTACAAAATTTGTGTAAATTAAAAATTTAAAAAGTGTAAAAATTCATTAAAGGGAATATAACCTCAGGTATTGGGTGTGGGACACCAACGTTTGCAGCTCTGGCCGCTCTTGCTTTTGGATTTAGAAATCTTTGGCGCCACTGTACAGGGTAATTTGAAAAATTGAAGGGGTCTTCCATAAAGATTGCTTTGAAGGTTATATTCCCTTAAGCATCCCAAAAATAAAATAGTCTGGAATGGGCCCAAAATCTCGATATTCCTAGTTTTCTTCTGATTTTTAATGTTAAACAACTCAAATATATCCAGATATATACTAATGTTTTTGAGATAAACTGTACAATTTAGATCCAACCATTAACAGTGAAATTAGACAGATCAAGCTTACGCAATTATCTAAGAATTAAATTGTCATATGCTGTGTCATAAAATAAATTACCAAATCTCAAAAATCTCGGAATTATTAATCTGTATAAAGCTTCACTTACAAGAGGCGAAGAATATACGCTGGAATAAGGCCTCGCGATAAACTTATCTTTAACAATTGTTTCACCTTTTACGCGTATTGAAGTAGACCAGCCATCACAAGCATTAAAAAGGACCCTTATGAAATCAATAAACCAGCGCAAGAAGGTCAAGATTTTTTTAATTAATTTGAACTACGCGTGGGAAGTTTAGTTTTGATTGTCGATTGTAGATACAAACTCTGGGCTTAATAATGGGTTTTCCCCAATCGCAAATTCCATCAGATTTTTATCCCGCATTTGGATATTTTTGATAAAAAAATAAACTCTTCCCTGTTCGTATCAACGACACTAACATATCATATTGTATCCGAAAATTATTTATAATAGAACTTTTTTTGAAATTCTTTAATAAAGCAAAACCATGTAATTCCAAAACACTCATTACTTTAACAGCTCTTCCCTAATACGCATTAAAAATGGGTAACGGCATCAATTTGTTTCAGCCATGAATGATCAACTCTCTCATTACGTTTGGTCCATTCTTTTAAAGTGAAAGGTCTAGCCTATTCACCCGCGACCAGCGAATCCACGTGAAGAGCCCTCAACTTCGTCACGTGTTTCTATCCGGGGTTAGAGGTAGCGGTAGTATTAAAAATGCTCACCAGAGTTTCGAAGATCCGATCTCCACCCTCCGACGGTGCTGGCGAGAATGCGGAAAGCCAAAATATTTTTACACTTTCAAAAATATTTAATGTAGTTAATTAAATTAAACACATTTAGTAGTAACTATAATACGTTTTAAAAAAGTTTTATTAAAAATGTTTAACCCTCGTATTTTAATAATACATTCAGGAGCGTAAAAATTCGGTCAGGTATCCTGAGCGATAAAAAATAGTTTTAAGAATTAAACATAGTACCAACACTTACCAAGAACTTTCACTTTCTCAATAGAATACGCTTGGTTGGAATACCCTTGGAAGAAATAAAGGAAATTAATAAACAGGAGGATTTCAAGGTGTTGTAACATTTTCAAACTTATTTGAATGCCTTAATATGATGTTCACCCTTTTAAAAAATCACTCAAATCCCAGATAATTTTACAAACGCTTTGGCTTAACTTGATACTTTCTGAATATTTAGGAGATAGATTTCTTTTGGTTTTTTGTTCAAATGGGAATTTTGACTTCACGTATTAAAAGCAACTTCACCGCTTTTACATCTATCGCTGACTATTCATCGACGATCATGATGTCTGCGGCACCGGAAAGAACAATCGTCTCTTCAATGGAAGTGCTCAAAATCGATTTTAAAGTAGTTAAATTATCTTTCACTTACTTTGCCTCTATCCATCGTGTTACTTTTTGATCGGTACAGGTCATTTTCTATAAAATTATTAGTAAGAGAAGGTTGGAATTTCTTAATTTTAGAAAAAAACGGAAATTCTATTGGTTTGGAAATATTTTTCTCCGTTAAAGATTTTACAGAACACTGAAACATATAAAAAGGGCGATTTTGTTGAAAAAGGCCTACTTTTCACTTGCATATTAAGTCATAAAAAGTTGTTTCTCTTTATAATAGCTTTTTTTGAGTCATGACCTTCCAATAATGGTTTTAAATTTATAAATATAAGAAAACTAACGAGTTCAGGGTTTCTTTAATTCACATAAAACTTAATCAAATACTTTTGATCTTGTAATATTTTGAGGGTATCTTTTCTCTATATTTTTAACCGTTCTTGCTAGCTTGTTATTAATATCCAGTGTGCCTTGATATTATATGGAACATCAAAGCTTAACAGCCGCGAAACGACACTTAGTTTTGTAAGTGGCCTATTTCTAGGGTTTTTGACCGTCACCATCACATCCATATCAAGCCCCCTTCATCAAGTATTTCATGAAGGGGATATGACACTTCATAGATTGCCGCTGGATAAGCAATATAATAAACGAAAATGCAATTTTTTTCAAAATAGATTTAAAAGACATACATGTAGCTGATTCTGAATAAACGAGGTAGAGAAGGCATAATACCAAATTCTTTGACCAAGCTCCGGCATTTTAATTCTTACACCAGCACATAAATGTCTTGATTTTGTCGATGAACAATGTTTTTTGGAATTCAAATAACTGACAAATATTTTGTTTTTTTTTAATCAAACGGACAAAGGGGTACCATGTGTGATGGCTTTACCAGGTTGTCGGGTTACAGTCGTTGTAAACAATAAGGGCTGTGGCACACTGGGAATGTTAACCTGGGTTAAATGGTCTACCCCCAACTTCGGTTTGAAAATGCGTAACTACATCTGCGGAGGCGAGAAAGTAAACCAAGTTAGGAAGCGCCAGCTGCTGTCATTAATATTAACACCTCGTCATGTTACTCCAATGACTGCTACTCTTAGTACCCATGCAATATTGCATGGAGAAATTAATGCAATATTATTGAAAATGACAATGATTTCTAGTCAAACATTTGAGTTGTTAGGAATTACATCATGTTCAAGGACGATGAATAATGGAAAAGATACAAATACATTGAGAAATGGAGTATTTAGCCTTTTAAAAAAATTTAATAATTAATAACAAAAATAACACAGATGTGGAGAAGCACAATGTTTGATCCCCAAGTAAAGACAAAGGCTTAAAGGATGGCCATGATATTTATTTTGGTAATGAAGATGATAAATTCTATATTTTCTTAGATTAGCCTTTTAATAAGTTCAGAATTTGTTTTCAGATGAATATTCTGCGAAGAAAATGATTGTATACTTACAAAAGCATTACCAACTACATGTAGTAACAAATTGTAATCAAACGCTTTGAGGGAAACAGCCAATCCAAATATTTTGTACATAAAATTTTTCACATCAATTTAGGTAGTAATGAGAATGAATTAACGTTTACTGATAATATGAAGGCAGTACCCTGATCACCTTCACCCTTTTTGGAATAAAAGCCCCGCCTCTAATCTACGGCCAGCTAAAGGGGGCAAACAGTCATGAGGGATGATAGGGCACGGTCCGGCTGTTTCAGGCTCTCTCTCTTAGTGAAGGTGGATAATATATTCCGAACAGGACGAGGGCAAAGGCTACAGTTGCTCTTCATATTTTCAGTTCCTTAATTCATTCTTGGTAACAGTTACAAAACTTCTCAATAAGATAGCAGAAAGTTAAATTGCAGAAGAACTGTTTAAAAACTAACATTATATGTAGGGTGGTGGAGAGTAATTCCGTACCCTTTTTGAAAATCGATTGAAACACAACTCAAGACTAATTTGTGTGAAATATTTGACAGTTTATCCCGTAATTTGAACTTATGTTTAAGTCTTTTATTTCGTGTCAAAGAAGTAGAAATGACCTCTCTCCCGAAGCTTGAACCTGAGTCTAATTCTGGAGGTTTGCTTCTTTTTCCGTCTAAGTGGCTCTCAATTGCGACCACTGGGTTTTTTAATGGTCCGACCCTCCAATTCTTATTATCTGACAGCCCTCGTTAATGTCCAATCACCCAGAAATCGATGCGAAAAAATGACCCTTGTTTGAAGGTCTTATAACGATCTAAACCATTTATTTTATAAGCCCAGGTGTCAAGAGTATTAAAGTATTTAAAATAGTTTAAATAAAAGTAATTGTATTGTCATTAAGCTAGATTAAGATACGACTTGATATATTTTGTATTTTTTTTAAATGACCAATTAAATACCTTAGCTATATAAACCTTGACTCTGGCAATTTTTCGCTCACCTCTCCCGTAATACAACAAGACGGTTATCCGAATCATATAAATTTCGGTTAAAAACGGCAGACGAGTTGAAGGTTCATTAATTTATTTGCGCGGATGTGCTGAATTTAAAACAATGTAGATCCCTCCTACATATTCGGCACGATTTTCAATTAATTTTCGCCCTAGAACTGAAACGTCGTTATAGCCTACAGACAGACAAATTGAAAATAAACAAATATAAACAAAAGTTACCAAAATTACACGCCACCACTCTGCCAGTATTTGTTCAAGTTATATTGTTAATTTTCAAATAATTATTTTCAGAAAATATTTACCCTTTCATGTTTAAAACTATTTGAACACTTGTAATTCCCAAAAATTGAGGGACAATCAAAGAGCGGCTTCAGTTTTAAAGTTTGTTGAAAATTTTCAATTTATTGATCAGATTTTTTAAAAATCACCACACACAACTTTAAAAAAATTCTACAATATAGAATGACAAAGATAAGCTAATTGTAAGCTACTGAAAAACCACCTGTAAGTTAATTTCTAGCAATGTGCGAGTCTTGATTTTAGGATCTCGAGCCGAGTCGCGAGAATCTTAAATTTTCCTTATCGATTTCCGACTTGAATTCTACTTCTTTTCGAGTACTCGAGTATTTAGGCTTAGCAAAGACAATGATTTCGAGTACTCATTTAGCTTCCAAGAACCCTAGTGGTACGATTTAGTTTTCGAGTACTCAAGTGACGTTCGAAACTTCGAGTTTTCTGATAAGCAAGATCAAGCACTGATACAGGGCTATTCAATACTCAAATTTTTACTTTAAATAATTTAACTTAAATTTACATTTTCCTAGAATGTGATGAGCTATAAGTCACTGAAAAGAGTATGGCTTTAAGCATTATGTTAAACAACTTATTCAAATGCGAAATTTTCCATGGTTCATATGAATAAATACAACACGAAGACACAGTTCCTGTATAAAAGAGTGCGCTTTGTACTACATATTTGGAGAAATCTTAAATAAGCTGTTGAAACCTAAACGTTCTGAATCTTGTAAAAAATTGGTAACGTGATGAGGGAGAACAATTTTGAAAATGTCCCAAAGGATGTTCGATCATGGAGTGATAAATAAACAGAAAAGCATTAAAATATCCAACAATTGAAAGATCGGAAGTTACGAAAAACGTATCTAAGCATTGTAACTAATACTATAAGGCTTTAAAATACATATATGTGGATAAACGTTTGAAAGTTAAATGGAAAGAAATATGCAAGAAAGATAATGTTAAAGATGGATCTGTTCAAGCTGTCTTTAATATTGTCTTCATTCCTGAAGACCATTGGCAAAAATCACACTTACGGATTAAGGAATGGGTGAAAAATAAATAAAACAGAAAACAATTGGACACCGAATTTCAAAGTAAAGCTTAAGCCATGACAACATTGTACAAATAGTAAAAAACAACTTAGCTAAAATCAAGGAAGATAAAAGAATGGAACGCCAGTCTGGCGGAATTTTGTAGCTTACCTGTTCAAGGAAATTTTAAATAGTGGGGATAAAAAGGGGAAAACGATCTACGATATTAAGCAGCTAACGCCATCTACTTTTGGTTTGAACCATATGCCATAGTAATAGGAACGAAATAAATATTTCCAAGGAAGATTGAAGAAGATCAATTACAGATACTTTAATCTTTCTTGATATTTCTTACCTTTGGAAAGCTCCAAATCTTCCTTCGAATAAGTATGATCTCGTTAAATCGAATATCTGATATCACAGTTTTGCTTCTGACTAGATTTTGGGCCTCTTTCATACGGACCTGATGATGTCACTAGTTCCGTCAACGATCACTTTCTATATTGTATCTGAACTGAACTAAAGAGTGCCCCCCCCCCCCCTACGAACCTTGAACGGGTAGGCTGCCAAATTCCTACAGAATGGCGTTCCATTCTTTAATCTTCCTTGCTATAAGCACAATCTAGTATCGTTATTAATTTTCGCCCTAGAACTGAAACGTCGTTATAGCCTACAGACAGACAAATTGAAAATAAACAAATATAAACAAAAGTTACCAAAATTACACGCCACCACTCTGCCAGTATTTGTTCAAGTTATATTGTTAATTTTCAAATAATTATTTTCAGAAAATATTTACCCTTTCATGTTTAAAACTATTTGAACACTTGTAATTCCCAAAAATTGAGGGACAATCAAAGAGCGGCTTCAGTTTTAAAGTTTGTTGAAAATTTTCAATTTATTGATCAGATTTTTTAAAAATCACCACACACAACTTTAAAAAAATTCTACAATATAGAATGACAAAGATAAGCTAATTGTAAGCTACTGAAAAACCACCTGTAAGTTAATTTCTAGCAATGTGCGAGTCTTGATTTTAGGATCTCGAGCCGAGTCGCGAGAATCTTAAATTTTCCTTATCGATTTCCGACTTGAATTCTACTTCTTTTCGAGTACTCGAGTATTTAGGCTTAGCAAAGACAATGATTTCGAGTACTCATTTAGCTTCCAAGAACCCTAGTGGTACGATTTAGTTTTCGAGTACTCAAGTGACGTTCGAAACTTCGAGTTTTCTGATAAGCAAGATCAAGCACTGATACAGGGCTATTCAATACTCAAATTTTTACTTTAAATAATTTAACTTAAATTTACATTTTCCTAGAATGTGATGAGCTATAAGTCACTGAAAAGAGTATGGCTTTAAGCATTATGTTAAACAACTTATTCAAATGCGAAATTTTCCATGGTTCATATGAATAAATACAACACGAAGACACAGTTCCTGTATAAAAGAGTGCGCTTTGTACTACATATTTGGAGAAATCTTAAATAAGCTGTTGAAACCTAAACGTTCTGAATCTTGTAAAAAATTGGTAACGTGATGAGGGAGAACAATTTTGAAAATGTCCCAAAGGATGTTCGATCATGGAGTGATAAATAAACAGAAAAGCATTAAAATATCCAACAATTGAAAGATCGGAAGTTACGAAAAACGTATCTAAGCATTGTAACTAATACTATAAGGCTTTAAAATACATATATGTGGATAAACGTTTGAAAGTTAAATGGAAAGAAATATGCAAGAAAGATAATGTTAAAGATGGATCTGTTCAAGCTGTCTTTAATATTGTCTTCATTCCTGAAGACCATTGGCAAAAATCACACTTACGGATTAAGGAATGGGTGAAAAATAAATAAAACAGAAAACAATTGGACACCGAATTTCAAAGTAAAGCTTAAGCCATGACAACATTGTACAAATAGTAAAAAACAACTTAGCTAAAATCAAGGAAGATAAAAGAATGGAACGCCAGTCTGGCGGAATTTTGTAGCTTACCTGTTCAAGGAAATTTTAAATAGTGGGGATAAAAAGGGGAAAACGATCTACGATATTAAGCAGCTAACGCCATCTACTTTTGGTTTGAACCATATGCCATAGTAATAGGAACGAAATAAATATTTCCAAGGAAGATTGAAGAAGATCAATTACAGATACTTTAATCTTTCTTGATATTTCTTACCTTTGGAAAGCTCCAAATCTTCCTTCGAATAAGTATGATCTCGTTAAATCGAATATATGATATCACAGTTTTGCTTCTGACTAGATTTTGGGCCTCTTTCATACGGACCTGATGATGTCACTAGTTCCGTCAACGATCACTTTCTATATTGTATCTGAACTGAACTAAAGAGTGCCCCCCCCCCCCCCTACGAACCTTGAACGGGTAGGCTGCCAAATTCCTACAGAATGGCGTTCCATTCTTTAATCTTCCTTGCTATAAGCACAATCTAGTATCGTTATTAATTGTTCCTAATGATTGTCACTATTTGTGATTATAGCTGCTAGATGTAAAGATTTTATTAAAATGTTATGATTTGGTATTTGTTCCTCTTTGTTTTAGTTAAACGCGACATTCTGCGAGACACTGAATTGTGTTATTGTTAAGCGAAAACTGATAAACTGTAACTGTTCCCATGGGTCTTAGTTTAAATGGGCGGTAAGAATAAACTTTACTATATCCATTAGAAGGAACGGTATTTATTTCTATCTGGCTGTGCATTTATGAAACGTTCCCAATCATCGAAATATTATACAGGGCATTTTTTGGCTCGAAAAAGTTATGTTTTTTAAAATCCATGTTTTCTAGAAAGTTGAAATTTTTATGGATGGTACGTTATACATGCCGGGGGACACTTGCTGACAAAATTTCATAGATTTCGGAAATTATTTTCACGTTTTTCCAAAACTTAATTTTTCACCGCTAGGTTCTAGAATTAATTTGTCAATAGGAAACTTGTAGAGCGTCAACAAAAACATACGAATATCGCAAGTTCAAAAAAATTAAACGAATTTTTACCAAAAAACATGACTTGAGAAAGTGACAAATTGGGCTAGCTAAAAATGTATTCGCATAGTGTCATAGATTAAATTTACGTTTGTTGGAAAAAGTCGGATAATTGTTTAAGTTAAAGTTTGGGAAGATACAATAATTAGATATCGTTTTTCCAAATACGTACAATAAATAATTTCCAAAAAAGAATCAGAAAAATCAATTTATTGAACAAAATGCGACGAAAATTATAAGAATGGATCAAATATTCCACCATCAGCTGCGATAAGAGCTTGAGCGCCAACAATGAAGTTGTCAAAAGCATGTTGAATAATTTCTGGGGTGATTTCCTGGCAAGCGCTTATAATTCGTTGAAGAAGTACTTCTTGCATTTGAACGGGAGTGGCGTAGACCTTATCCTTAATGTAGCCCCAAAAAAGAAATCCATCGGTGACCTTGGTGGCCAAAGAATCGGTCTGTTTCTCCCTATCCACCATTGCTGAATTTCATTGTCGAGAAATGCGCTCACGTCTCTGTGGTAATGAGGCGGGGCTCCATCTTGTTGAAACCACAACCTGGCTCGTTGAGCAAATGGAAGTTCGTCGAACAGCTCTGCTAGTTCGTTTTGTAGGAAATATAAATAATTCTGCCCATTTAGATTTTGTGGCAGAAATACAGGACCAATAAGACGGTTTCCTACTAAACCAACCCAAACGTTCAAGCGTCCAAACTGAAATTGATGACGGTGTTCAAACCCCCCCCCCCCCGTATGGATTTTCGTCTTGCCAAAAGTGATGATTCTGGTGATTGTAGGGCCCATCTCTCGAAAACGAAGCTTCATCAGAGAATAAAACGTTGCGGATAAATTGAAGGTCGTTATCCACAGAATTCAGAAGCCGGTTGCGGAAGTCCAGCCGTCTTTGAGCGTCTCCATCTACTAAACCTTGGTGGAGCGTAGCTCTGTAAGGGTGGTACTTATGCGCACGTAATATTTTCCATACACGTGTCTTACTACATCCCAAATCGGCTCTTGCCGCGGAACAACTTCTACGCGGGTACGCGACAAAGTACGCCAACACCATGTTCTCCTCGTCGTTATTACGCTTCGAGATTTAGGTTCTACATTACCATACCGCAGAAAGTCATTGCATTAAAGTGACAAAGGTCTAACCTCTGAATAAAAGGTGCGTTTGACGAAACTGTCAACTGTACAGTACACTCTATTAAATAAGTCTTCGGCCGTTACGATTTTGGCACTTATTTGCGATTATCTCAAAAACTATGAATGATAGCAAGTTGAAACCAATTTTATTTTTAATATTTTACTAATATCTTTCATACCTATGTCTTGATTCACGTGTAGCATTTCCATATCCGCCGGAAACGCCAAATATCGTTTTTGACAATTTTTTTAATAATGATGTTACGCCCCTGAATCCTGCATTTTTGGATTCATATTTAGAAAGTGCCATTGTTATCCGGCTACGTCAAACGGCTGCTAAGATATGGTCTATCGAAAATTCGGGTATCATTCGAAACATTCTAAAATGCCTAATTAATCAATATTATTAATCGGACATATAACCACACCGTTCCAACAACTCGTTAAATCAATATACAGGGTCTTTTTTTTTGCTCGGAAAAGTGTTTTTTTTTCAAAAACTATTTATAGTACCGATTTCAAATTTGGAAGGTCAATTCTCTATACCGGGGGACATCAGTTTGAGAAATTTGAGCGTTTTCGGTAATGTTTTTCACCAATTTTGAAAAATTATTTTTCGACCACTAGGTGCGAGATAAAAAATTTCTATTATAAAGTTGTAGGCCGTCATCGAAAACCCTTAAAAATTGTTCACTCGACGAAAAACAACTTATTTATCAGTGAAAATTCGAGCTTGAAAAATTTACAAGTTGGTGAAGCCAAATTACGATTGTTTGAAACGATAATTGAAAAGGGAACAAGTCTAATACAAACGTAGTAGAGTTTTCACACTTGAAAAAATGTACACGTTTGGTTTTTAAATGCAGATATTTTATTCACATAAATTCTTACAAAACATTTTCAATAATATCACCATTGGCTGCAACACAGGTTTGTGCGCGGACAATTAAGTTCTCAAACGCTTTCTCTACCATTTCTGGTGTGACGTCTCGGCAAGCACTGATTATTCGTCTAATGAGGTCTCCCTAGTTTCAATGGGCGTGGCGTATACCTTTGCTTTAACGAATCCCCAGAGAAAATAATCCAGCGGTGTTAGGTCAGGTGACCTTGCTGGCCAATGCACTGGACCATTTCTCCCTATCCACCTTTCAGGAAACTCGTTGTTGAGGTGCTCAGTTACTTGCCGGGAAAAATGCGGAGGGGCGCCATCTTGCTGAAACCACAACTGACGTCTTTCAGCCAATGGAAGGTCGTCGATTGCGTCACTCAGTTCGTTCTGTAGAAAATGTAAATACCTTTGGCCGTTGAGGTTCGTCGGCAGGAAAAAGGGACCAATCAAACGGTTTCCAACAAGTCCAACCCAAACATTGACCCGTTCAAATTGAACCTGGTGATGATATTCAAAACCCCAATGTGGGTTGATGTCAGACCAAAGATGGCTGTTTTGATGATTAAAGGGCCCATCTCTAGAAAATGACGCTTCGTCGGAGAACAAAACATGGCGCAAAAATTGTCTATCTTCTTAGACAGCATTTAGTAACCAGTTGCTAAATTCATAACGTCTTTGATGGTCTCCGTCAATTAGTCCTTGGTGGAGCGTAGCTCTGTATGGGTGATAGCGATTCTTACGAAGAATTTTCCACACACGATTTGCAGAACAACCCAAATCAGCAGCGGCGTTAGCGCAACTGTGACGAGGATATGCCACAAAGTACGCGAGTACATTGTTCTCGAAGTCTAAATCCGGTTGACCCAATCCGTGAAACCTAGGTTGCAAGTTACCAAATTGATTGAAATCGTGAATTGCTCGTCTTACTGTATTTACAGATGGTGCTCCATTTGGATGTCTTTCTGCGAAGATTTCAGTCACTCTTCTAAGGTTTTGCGCTGCTTCTCCATAGTAAATGGCAACTATCTCGGTACGCTCAGCTACTGAATAACGAGGCATTGTTCGAAATATTATCAAACACTGATAATAATCTCCCAAAGTTTTCCTTTAAATACCCAATGCATGTTTAGGATTGACCTATAGCCTCGTGTTTTTTAAATCCGGTCGTTTTTTTAACCAAAGTTTCAACTGGATTAGGTAATTCGGTTTCAATTATCGTTTCAAACAATCGTAATTTGGCTTCACCAACTTGTAAATTTTTCAAGCTCGAATTTTCACTGATAAATAAATGGTTTTTCGTCGAGTGAACAATTTTTAAGGGTTTTCGATGACGGCCTACAACTTTATAATAGAAATTTTTTATCTCGCACCTAGTGGTCGAAAAATAATTTTTCAAAATTGGTGAAAAACATTACCGAAAACGCTCAAATTTCTCAAACTGATGTCCCCCGGTATAGAGAATTGACCTTCCAAATTTGAAATCGGTACTATAAATAGTTTTTGAAAAAAAACACTTTTCCGAGCAAAAAAAAGACCCTGTATATATATATATATGCTTATTGTGTTGCCCGCAATGAAACGACGAAAGTTGTTTTTTCCTCAACAATAACCCTAGTAGCACAAAACTGGCGTTTTAGAGTCGGCAGTGAGTCGCGGAGTCCATATAGCGTCAGCGTCGTTTTGAAGTCCATATTTTTCGGTTGCCCGCCAGTTGAGACGATTAGACTTTTTAGACGACGGGAAAACACCCGATTAGCCGCCACCTGCACATTTTAATTATAACGCTGATGCAGTTTTGAATATTTTATGCTATTTTAACTACTAAACGATTACGCCAGGCGCAATAAGAAAAATTAATCTTTAAAAATTAAATATGTCTGATATTTATACAATCATAAATTAAATAAAAATTAAAAAATTTATAATTTACCGTCGGCTAAAAAATATAATCGTTTCAATCGAAAAATATGGACTTCAAAACGACGCCGACACTATATGGACTCCGCGGCTCACAGCCGACTCTAAAACGCCAGAGTTTTGTTTGGCCGGATTTAAAAGCATTATTATTTGCTAACAAATACGTATTTTGCAGCCACCAATATTTAAAGGAATTAAGCTTTGAATTTTGCGTGTAACATCATATCCCTATATCCCCTGTAGCACAGCCGGTCGTATTAGAGTCGGGTTGTAGTCGAAAAGTCGGTTTTAAGTCGAAGACAAAAAGCCGACTTAAAAAGTCATTAACGTTTTAGCGACGAAAATATGTAGCAACGCTTGTAGGACTTTTTGGAGTCGGTATGCCGACGCAAAGCTGACTTCAAATAACAGTTCATTTGCTGACTTTAAAACGACTAAATTTTGAATTCTACTATCGGAGCGCCATCTTTGGTCCCGTTTCGTAAATATTAGAGATAAATTGTTCTCCCGCTTTCGGTTGATTTACACGTGCCGTACCGGTTTCTAAATATTTTATATGAAATATTTAACAATTTTATGTAAAACATTTAAATTATGTGCAAACAGTATCAAGATAATCTTCTAAGGTAAGCTTTTTCATTGACATTTCATTTTAATGTAAGATAATCTTCTTATAAGTAGAGGATTGGAATAGAATATAAATTAGGCCTTGGTTTCCTTTTGTATTAACGTCATATTGACTAGCAGTGAAGCCAGTTTAAAACAATAAAATATACCAATAAGGTCCTAGCTTTTGTTTACAATGTATAGTGACTAGCTAAATTAAATTGATCTGTGAATTCGGAATTGCAGAAGCTGTTCGCCCATTGCCGTAATATCGTAAACCTATTTGACATTGAAGAAGTTATGAAATCTTAGGTAAAACACACATTTGACGAGGGATGATAACTGTGATTTGAAGTACATGTAGAACTTTTAAGAGAACTGAGTTTTTCGACGATAGCTCTGATTTGAATAATGGGAACTACATATTTTATTATCACATTGCATTTTTTTAACTGCCATTTAACGCTACGACTTTAAAGTTCCTTTATTAAAATTATAAATATTTGGATATACATTATACATGTCCGTGCCTCATATACACATTCAATACACGAATTATTTAACAAAAATTATATTTTCCATTTGAATAAAAGTCGAAAGATATGTCTTGCGTTTTGTTTACTACTTCATTTCATTTCAACTTTAATGTGAATTTTATCACAATTTTTTTTATATAAATAGGACTGCATGGACTAGCAGGTATAACGGTGTTTTTTTTATATTTTGATAGAATGCCAATTTGTTTTCTAAAAATCGTTTACCTTAAGCAAAATATCATTGTTTAAATTGGTAGAGATCAGAATTAGAGTTCGCAAACAGACGGGTGAGTGGCGGCAATTAGGCGGGGGAGAGGCGGCAAACAGGCGGGGGAGAGGCGGCAAACAGGCGGGGGAGAGGCGGCAAACAGGCGGGGGAGAGGCGGTAAACAGGCGGGGCAGAGGCGGCAAACAGGCGGGGCAGAGGCGGCAAACAGGCGGGGGAGAGGCGGCAAACAGGCGGGGGAGAGGCGGCAAACAGGCAGGGGAGAGGCGGCAAACAGGCGGGGGAGAGGCGGCAAACAGGCGGGGGAGAGGCGGTAAACAGGTGGGGGAGAGGCGGCAAACAGGCGGGGGAGAGGCGGCAAACAGGCGGGAAAGAGGCGGTAAACAGGCGGGGGAGAGGCGGCAAACAGGCGGGGGAGAGGCGGTAAACAGGCGGGGGAGAGGCGGCAAACAGGCAGGGGAGAGGCGGTAAACAGGCGGGGGAGAGGCGGCAAACAGCAAAACGGGTGGTGGCCCGATAGTACATTTCGACCCCTAAAAGAGCGGTTGGCCAACACTGTCGGCGGACTCTTTGCCGACGGCCGACGGGCCGCCACTTTTGTGCTACTAGGGAAGATATTATTTCTCGGTCGCCTTTAGAATTTTCCGAATGAGACCCGAGTTTTCGATAGGCCATATCGAAGCCCCTGTAGCACATGAAGTCGTTTTAGGGTCGGGGAACGGTCGAAAAGTCGCTTAATAGTCGACGACCAAATGCCGACCTAAAAACGTGCGACACTAAAACCGTCAATCCTTTTTTGGGACTATTTATGGTCGGTATGCCGACCATTATCCGACTTAAAATAGACTTTACATTTAATTATTACCCCTGTAGCACAAAGAGTCGATTTTAGGTCGCGCTTTGCCAATTAATCGCTCAAAACTGCGAAACTTTGGCGATTTAATAAAACAAATTGAAATATTTTTCAAATAACTTCCTTTCTGTATTATATTTTTTCGAAAAAGATTATATATTCAATCCAGGGAGGTTTTTAACTGTTTTTCTTTAACTAGTTCATTCAGAAAACATCCATAGTCTACTTCCTATAAGGGTTTTTAAAATGTTATTAGATTCTCTTACGTTGAACTTTAAAGTTTGAACTTTAGTAAACAGAGCTAAGGCTTAACATTTCACAAACATATAAGCAAAATAGTAATTCTACCTTTTCTGATCTCTTTCAATTAAACGTTTTTGTCTCTTTTTGTTAACGAGAGCCTTAAATTCCTATATGGGGTTGCGGTTTGTTAGTAACTATAAAGTTGGTATCCTTTCCGGATCAGTTGGTTCCCATCCGGGGTAGCAAGACATAAAATGAAAATCGTTCGGCTTAGAATCTTTCCTGTTAACTATCTTCGCCCACAGATGTTTTCTTTTTTTCGGAAATCGATGAAACTTTATATCGGGCGTTGTAATTTTACTTTTACAACCAACAACACAACACACAACCATATTAATTTTAGAATTAAAAACTGCATCTCTACGTTTCTACGAGAAATATAATAACGAAAATATTAAAATGGCTGAATTTGAAAAAACCTCGGAAAAAACGTTGCTTTGCGCATAATCAGTCCGTCCGCCTCTTTTCCCCCTTCCTACCGTCGAATTGGCTTATAGCGAATCCAACATCTCTGCTGTTAAGGAATGCCTAGGGAAATGTGCAAAATGATATTTGTAAGAGCTTCTAGGGCCTTAAAGCATAAACTGAAGCATACATGTAGGTGTTGCAACAAGCTTCTATTTTGATGATGGAGATTCCAAATCTGCTTAACTTTGTTGCACTGAATTTATATACGTGTATCCAACACCCTCACCAGTTCTAATTCGATATACTATGTCTTCTTCAATTTTAACTTCATCCGAAATAATACTAATATTTTCTGGTCTTCTCTATTTAGTTTTTGTTTCTGTATATCGTCTTCTTTTTTTGAAGAACCTTAGAATGAAATCCAGGACTTGTTAGAAGTTTTTTGGAATGGCGACGTACGCAAGATTTTGTAGGGAGAGTCACAATTCCAGATACATTTACGATCCGGCACAGTGAAGATGATTTGCTGTTCATATATAGGCACAACTTTATTACCAAATGGATGTCAACTTCGCCCATTTTTCATTGTCTTGAGCATTTGTAATTGTGTTGCTTCCGGGAAACCAAAGTTTGTGGGTTCCAGGGGAAGTATGGTTGCAAAGCTGAAAGGCACCACCTGGAATGGAGCCTGTGGCTTAATTTGACTCAACACGGGAAAACTTACCCGGCCCGGACACCGGAAGGATTGACAGATTAAGAGCTCTTTCTTGATTCGGTGGGTGGTGGGGCATTGTCGTTCTTAGTTGGTGGAGGGATTTGTCTGGTTAATTCCGATAACGAACGTGACTCTAGCCTACTAAATAGGTGACCCATCACTTGTGTCCGTTTTCGTTCTTAGAGGGACAGTTCTCTAATGCACTTAGATGTCCGGGGCTATACGCCCGCTACACTGAAGGAATCAATGGGTGTGTACCTCTCTCCGGCAGGACTGGATACCCGATGAACCTTCTTCGTGTTAGGGAAATTGGCTTGTAATAGCCCCTTCGAACTAGGAATTCCCAGTAAGCGCGAGTCATAGGCTTGTGTTGATTACGTCCGAGCCCTTTGTACACACCGCCCGTCGCTACTACCAATTGAATGATTTAGTGAGGTCTTCAGACTGGTGCTCGGAGTGGCTTTTCGGTCGCACCGCCGTACCAGAAAGTTGACAAAACTTGATCATTTAGTAAAAGTCGTGACAAGGTTTCTGTAGGTGAACCTGTGGTAGGATCATTATCGATACTGCGGTTAGGATAACGTTAGCCGAAGCCGAAAAAGTTTATTCTCGATTAGGCTAAATAAACGTTTCACCTTGAAAAATTTAAAGTTTCGCAGGGGTTTTCGCGGAGGCGGTTGCTATGTAAAAAATTTTACCCGTTGGCTTCGGAACTCCGAGACAGTAAGTACACGAGTCACCGATTGTAGTGCGTTGAAGAACGATCCCGAGAAAGGACGGGCGCGTTGCAGTTGGAAGCCGAGCCGATCGAACCGGTACCGACTAACGCCGAAAGCACGGGAGTGTGGCTAGGGTTTCTCGGGATCCTACTACGGTCAAATCTCGAATCCAATGATTTTCCTTCTATGGAAGATTTATACAAAGAATGCATGGTCAGTGGAACCCTTGAAGCCGAGTACGCTCTTATGTTTTTATGGCTTCATTGTTTGAATTGGACCACTGAGAAGATCGCCCAAATTTCCGTGTCCTATTTTTCGTTGCAATTCCTGTCTTCATTTCTCCAAATCAACTTCGTTGAAGCCGTTCTTCATCACCTCTTCAATTTCTATAGTGTTTGAGAGGCAGATCTCGGCTTAGCACTTCCTCTTTAAGCCGCCATATTGTTCGTTTTTAACAAAAACAAATAACACGACTATGTCCAATTTCATTATTTCGGATATTTGAAATGCCTAATTAAATTTTACTCAGTTTATTCTGTGTAGATTAAGATTTGCACCATATAAATATTTTTAAAAAAGTACGTTATCAGAGATACACAAGGTAAAAACGCCTCTGCTATATATGGCAATTAATGATGATGTTAAATCTTCCGGAAATTGGTCCATGTTTCAAAAAGTTTGCGCGTTCCTAAGCTAACACCAATTATATTTGTTAATTTCAGGCAGCGACACTTCTTACGTTAATTTTCATTGTTGTCGTTGGAATAAGAACGTTTGACGATTGGGTGCATCATCGTTTCCCAGTGAGCAGGAAACATATCATTTTGCAGATATGTCTACCAAATATATGGAATACGTTTACGACACTCTTTTCAAATAGTAAGTAAAAAAATACCACCATGCGTTAGTAATTATGAAAATATATGGCAAGTAGGCCCATCTTTGTGTCGTGAAAATATTAACATATGATTTACAACGCAAAGACCTTTACAATATAAATTCCTAGTATGCTGTCCATTTAAGGGTCGTTTTCGCTACGAAAAATTAGTTTTTGTGTGCATCAAGTGTCTTTGATCACCTGTGGATATATCTTGGTGTTTGATTATTCTATGTTTAATAAATATTTTCTTAGTCTAACTAAACAATGTTTCTGATTGTTATTGTTCTAATTGATAATAGGTTCTACAAGCAAATATATTTCTGGAAAGATAATAAGCGTCACCTACTCTTTATTTTCCATGCTGATGGTCATGCACATATGCAATGAAATGCGCTCTAAGTTCTCTGAAGTGTCGTACAACCAAATTGACAATGTCAGATCTGTCATTGAGCAAAAGGATAAAATTCCTTTCGTAGTCGAAGGTTCACCGAGTTTAAACTTACTTAAATTAAAGGTTAACACGTTTTTACTTTAATTTTTCGTTTTTTCTAAGTGTCAAACGTTGTTTGTACGAATTAAACCCAATTTGTGCCACCAATAGAAAATCAACTAAATAAGGTAACGCCGAGCATGAGCGCTTAGACGACTTATATCTTAATTTTATGGAGAAATTTGCTTTGAAAATTATTAACTACTAATAAATTAATAATTTGTTAAAGATTTTTATTTAACCTTACATCGAAACAGCGCCCTCTTTTAAAACTTGGACGTATGTGAATCGCTTTATCGGAGTCCCTTTTGTGTATATGACAGCTCGGACACCACGTGATTTTATTCGTAAAATCAGTATTTGAAATTTATTTATTAAATCTTCCGGGGAGTAGACCTGTGGTATTCCTATATTAAACAAGTTGTAACGGTGTAATTTGAGCTCAATCACCCTGTACATTGAAGTTTTAAGCGCACTCTAACGATCTAAGTGTAAATATCACCAAAATATCACCCGATTCACCCGATCAGTACAATAACTCAATTACCCTGTTATTAATTAATTGCCACTAGTTATTGACAACCAAAGAGTAATTACAACAAAAATTAATTACACGCTTGATCAATTACCTGGTTCCCGAGAAACGATATTTCCATCACCCTGTGCAATAACTTGTACAGCACACAATAACAACCTAAAAGGAATTTTTACCAAAACAGTACTTTTGCATTAAGAATGATCCTTATCACCTTTTCATTCATACAGTGATAAATCAATTTTATCACAATGAACGTCATGTTCTTTGGTTATTAACATACACCATCATGAATATATCTAGCTATGAATATACAATAGCAATAGCCTCTCTAACCTCCCGCTAAAATTTGGGTTGGGCTTATCTAGTCACGTGATCAATCACATCTGCTCCGACCGAGTGAGGAGCATGCCGTCATTTCCCTCAGTCTCCTGATTGGCTGAAAACGCTTCACTGGTCTCTAAAGTTGCCACCCAAATCAAATCGACATGATAGAAGGGCTATATCGTAGGGTTGGATATTCATAGCTAGATATATTCATGACACCATGTATAAGAGAATGGGCACCATATAAATAATTTCTGCAAACAGGCAATATAGCGAAGTCAGAACCTTGAATAGCAATACCCAAAATATAATAACATAGCACAGTCAACACTATCTAACTTACAATAGTCAAGTAAAATAGCACGCCGAAAGTATTCAACGCCCTGTAGAAGATTGAAGTGGGCTCAAAGGTTGAAGGTCAAATATTGGGAGACATATGGATCTGGTATTCTAAATCTTGAATTGGTACGAAATTCAAATGTCACTACCGGGCGAACGAGAAATCTAACTGAAAATTTAAATTTCTTAATGCAACCGTAAGCGAAGTTTGGAACTGATCAACACAAACAAAAATATAATTTTCTACTAAGTGATCGGAACTTCATTTAAAATTATATTCAGTTTTAAATTTTAAAAAAGCCAAAGATCACTAAAACGGAAGAGTCACTTACTTCTAGTTGTCCATTTTGATCATTATTAATAGTGGCAGCGAGGGTGTGATATTTCCTGTCGATTGATTTATCATTTCAATACAACCAGTTCATTAATTAGTTATTCAGACTAGCATCTAAACAGAGATATCTATTTTTGAACAATTATATGAAGTTTTTGGTAGTTGAATGTATGTTTTTACCTCTCGGAGGGGACAAAGTCCCCTAGGAGGGGTTAAACAACGACCGTGTCTGTCTGTGGGTCTGTGGGTGGGTCTGTGGGTCGGTCTGTCTGTCAGGACTGCGAACGCGTTCGCATTTTCGGTGCAAAGTGTAATCACTGCGTACGCAGTTTCTCAAAGGGTTGGCAAAACCACCGTGTGACGGATGCATTTGCGGTTTGGTTTGGATGGTGTTTTTTCGCTCACCGTCGTGACGGTTTGGTGTATTACGTTTTTGTAAAGTTTATGCGTAGGTTGTGAGTGTTGAATTTGTTGTGTTTGTGTTCTGATGGTAGTGCATGTTGAGTCTGTTGTGTTTATATGGGCGTTTTCTCTCCAACTTCTTCTTAATGACTTTGGGACGGACCGAATGCTGAGTGTAATGCTACCTCTCAACGTCCAATGGCAGGGTTTCCACCAGTTGTACACGGTATTCGTCTTAGTATCAATTTGCGATCGCATCGGGCGGGATTTGAACCCGAGACCTCCTGATTGACAGGCGGACGTTCTACCACAGAACCACCGACACTTGTTACGCCTTATTGAAAATTAGACCTTCAGCTTTATCGGAAGCGTATTTAATAGAGTACGAAATTTTGGTTTAATTGAAATAGAATTGAAATTGAAATTATTGCATCGAAGAAATTCTAATTTAGCGTTTCTCTATTGATTAAAAACAAATGCGCCACCCAGGTTTCGAACCCAGACCATTCGGCTTGGCAGTCGAGCGCTCTACCACAGAACCACCGATAGCTGCTTAGATTCACTGAAATTAAGACAGGCATCGTAAGCATAATAGGTAATAAAGTCTTTTTTTATTAATGAATTTATGAAGGCCTAATCTGGTATTTTTTAAAGGTTAAATCTTGTTTTAGCGCAGTCAGCCGAGATTAGAGGGTTAAAGGGTAGACCCTGTGGGTGGTCCACTTTCTTAACGACCTATATATAGTTCTGTTAATTCAAAGGAGATAATTTAACGTTAATTGCTTTAAGAGGTGGTGGTTAGTCAAGTGGCTCTCTCTCTTTGTTGATGGTAAGGTTTTTGCTTCTTGTAAATACATTTGGTGTGGATATTTGGATATCTACGATTTCTAACGCAGTCAATGATTTCTTGGGTGTGCGAGTCATTATATGATATTGGAAATTGGACGGCATTGGTCTTTTTCATGTGGTATGCGTCACAACGTCAACAGGAAGTGAACGAGTCGTCCACTACCAGATATCTACGGTATCTTCATCAAGGGCGAGTGTTGAAATAAAATGAGCGTTAAAGATGCGGCAAGTATTTCGTAAGCGAGTAATTCCAAAAAGCCTCTGTAGATATTTCTTTCATTAAAATTTGCTTCGTATTATATTTAACTGATAAACTTGTTCTGTAAAGGGTTTAATTCAATTGTGCATTGTTATAGTACGTCTAACTTACTGTTGTAACTACTTAACTTATGATATTCTGAATAAATTAAAATTGGTCGTTTCGTCTCAATTATTTTAATTATAATTAAAATTTTATACCGGGCGGGATAGAAATGGATTAATATTTTTAACAAATAACTCTAAATTGCGGAGATATATCTTTAAGGGTTATCTCGAGAAATTAATACCACTAAGGACAATTCTACCGAGGAGAGGTATATTTTGGCTTGCCAACTTGTTTAAATGTTGTTTTGAGCCTTAGTGAGATAGGAAATAATGTTTACTTTTTTTACACGTTGTTACTTTTCCATTAATCAATCAGCAGTCTCTGCGTTAATGTTCCAAGTAAGCTCTACCGTTAACAATCGAGAGGTTAGATGTGAATATAGTCTTATTCTATAAAAAAAAATCAGTTTAATAGTTACAATTGTTTAAAAGGCTTAGTGAAATATTGAATGATAATATTTATTTTAGTTACATAAATTACCTCAGATAGGCTTTAAAGATTAAGCTCACCTGTGCCCTTAAAGCTACATAATATACTCAATTTAATATTAAACGGTCTAATATAAATAAATTAAATGTGAAACCATGACAGGCTCAGGCAAGCCCAAAATTCTGGGACGATTTAAGCCAGCAACATAAAGTACCATAATAAATGAAATTAATATAATTTCTATTACTGTTAGTAAGAATTGATCTCAGGCTGGCCTAGGCTGGGTTTTAATATTAAAATAACTTAATATTAAAAAATTAACCTGAACCCGATCCGACAAGACCAGAAACCCCAAAAAACATATACGATGGTATAAAAATATTAGTTTTCGACCAATATTAAACTGGAGATAAAAGTACTTTTGTTTTGTATGATGGAATTGATGGCAAAACCAAACAAGTTTTGAAAACTTAAATTTCTTGATAAACACCCTGTGAATAAAGATGAGTTCTAATTATATCACACTGCATAAAACCAACAGATAGAATGACTGCATTCCAATTCAATAAGATATGCATTCACCCCACATCACGTTTTACGTAATTATTGGAAGTTTATTGGGTGAAATCAGTAGGGTTGGGATGAAACGTAAAACTGACCGGTATGTTTTGACCACAACCTGAACCCAAAAGCTAATATAAAGCGTTCAAAATCGATACCGCCAACCCGAAAGTTACAAAATTTCTTGAAAGAAATCTACTCACGAATTGTTTTCTTGAATAAATTACATTTTTGAAAGATTTTCGTAATGAAAATTGGTTTCATTCCCAAAAACTAAACATATTTTTTTAGTCTGTAGGTAAACCTGATGTCAAGGAATTAATTAAAAGGATTGAATTATCGAAACCTCTTGTGCCCGATGAACTTTTCTTCGAAACGCTTTACTCGGAATATCCCAAAAACAAAGTTCTTGTTGTAACCGAAACGTACCTATTTTTGGGAATTTCTTTCTGTTTGGAAATGATGTACGAAGAAATACCGAAAAAATATTTCTCGAAACCGATAGCTGGGGACTATTTGGTTTATCCAACATCGTTTCGTCTAGCATCGAATAAAATCCTCATGGATAAATTCAATTTTCTGTACGTTTTTACAATCAGCTATATATTATTTTAGATTCTGTTATTTATCTTATCTCGATTGACATAAACCTCAAACCTGGGCTGGGTAGTACAGACTCATATCTCTGGCATTATCTGGTGGGTCAAGCTTAAAGGAATCAAACACTGCTCAAAGAAAGTTCCTTTAGTTTCTTTAAATTTTGCAATTTTGTTCTTGGAGAGCGTTTAAATTTAGGGAATCGGATTGAAACCATTCACTACAATTGTTTGATTGAAAACGTGAAATAACTAGCATCAATAATTTATTCTGAAGTGCGAAAGAACTTATATTAAAGAAGAATCTTTTATTTCAAATAAAAAAAGACACTTTTTCGTCCGAAACAGAGCTAGGTAGTTTTTTTGTCCGTTTTACAGTGGTTCTGGTGTTGAATGCCAAAGGATACCGTTAAAACCCCGCTCGTTCTTTTTTCAATCCCCAAAAGAGAAAAGAACTTAACACGCGTCTTGGTCCCGTCATAAAACATATCCACAAACAATACGGTATTCCCTTGCCTCCCCTGGCAGCCATCACAAAAGATTGCTCATTTGTAATAACTGAGTGCAAACAAACCATCATTGAAAGTTCAACACGAACTCGATGTGACTATATCACAGATAGGTCGAGTCTATGATTTAAAAGAACCAGAACACACAAGCTCCGACTCAGTGAATAAAGTTTGCGAAATAGTATTTCCTAAATGTGGCTGGTTTCCATTTGTCCATTTATATTTGAAGCGAAGCTTTTCGCTTATGGCTCTAATGGAGCTTTGTCGGTGCCACGATTTTCTATATTCCGCTAACTTTTTAAATAATTTCTTTAATAAGGTTATATGGAATTTTTATTTCATAGAAAATACTGCTAACGTGACATAAAATCAGAATTAACCTTAAGGAATACGTCTTATTTTAAAGGTATAACATAGAACTGTTTATAACAATGGGAATATTTATTACAGAGTGACTGATTTGTTTGAGAGAAAATGGTACAAGTTTCGTGTACTCACTCAACAATTTATAATAAATGAAGTAACTTGGGTCCAGCCTGAAGAAACTCTCATTTTAGGGTTCAGTGACATCCGTGGTGTCTTTGAACTGTACGCGTTCTTAATGGCCTTTACAATTACATGCCACTCTCTCAAATTCTTGAAAATGATGCTTTGATTAGTATAATAGCTGATTATTGTTTTTTCAATATCACCGCTCGTCTTTTCAACAGGTTTACGCAAATTAAATTAATTATCTATTAATTATTAACAAAGAAATCATATCAACACTCTGTTTTACCACTTAAGCCTTTGCTTGTGTTGAATGAATAATTTAATAATTTATTATATTGTAAATATTTAATAAACGAAAGCTAGATTTACTTATTTAGAAAAATATGTTAGCTTTGTTACAAAGACTCTATTTAGGCTACTGAGAATGCAGTTACCTGTTTCCCATGCGACATTTGCTATTCGTGGTAAAAAAAATTGTTACTGTTTTCATATAAACAACTTTAACAAAAACTTTTAATTAAGCTTTTGCAACTTAACTTAAGTCTGAATTTAACAGTTTTTATTGTCTATTATAAAGTAAACCATTATTAAATTTTAATTTATTAAATAGTTGGTAAGATTGTAAATTGATAAAGTTGTATTTCTGCTAGTCGTATTTCACTTTTTAATAAAGTTTATCGTTCATAGATGACAATATTTAGTATTGAGAAATGGTAAGAATTTAATTAAACTTCTAAACGTGACTTAAATATTCATTTAAAAAGAGAGGCTTACCTTTATATTTCATTGCCCTGGGGTAGGGGGGGGGGAATAATTACATTTTGAGGAACTGATACTCTATGAGCCGCGGATTCCGTTGCCACCGCAGCCGCTCAGCGTCTTCGAAACAAAAACCGTGATGGAAACGGGGACCGTAACAGCAATTTAAGAACGATGTGTACTTCTGCACAGAAAACTTCCTTTCGCATTTTGAGGGAGGGAAAGGATAATTTGACCTTGGGCGGCCAATATATAGTTGACCCGAACCTCATCTGCTTTTGTTCTAAGCCTGTTTCTTAACCAAGAAGCTACTCTCTCGTTTATCTGCTTCTAATTTTAAGCCTGCTTCTTTGTTTAGATATTGTTTTTTTTTTCTGTTTGTTTCTATTTCAAGTCGTATTGCTTCGACTTAAAAGGTTGTGTTTAGAGTGTTTACTTTAATAATAATGTATGTTATTGATGAGTTACGCTAAAAGGATTGCGTGATAGAAGTTTTACACTATAATAATTACTTTTGAAGAGATTTGCAGAGTAAAAAAATTTGACTTACGTTGCCATTATAGGTGCTTTAGGTAGTATAGATTTATTTCTTTGATAACAATATTTTGGCACTAGTTCACTCCATCGGTCGGAAAATTTGGGAGGTAACCGGCGAGTCGCGTTCCGTTGAGTCTCTTATGCAAAGGATCGCGATCGCTGTCCAAAGAGTCAACATTTTTCTATTGCACACTAAATTCATTCATTGTATCTACTTTATATATCCAGTAATAAAATTGAATTGAATTGAATTGAACCTATAACTTAAAAAAAATATTTTGTGAAGTGATTGAAGTGTTACAATAAACGAATCACGTACGTTATTGAAGTGTTACGCTCTAAGGATAATGTTCTAAGGACAACCTGTTAAAAAGTTTTCGAGGAGCTTTGGGAATAAATCCCTTTTGTTATTGGCGACATAAAAGATCGGTATAGTTTAGTTTCATTGTGACAACTATTTTTCTTCATATTATGATAACCGGTTCTCTCCCTTCCCAAGTTATTGAAGTATTTAAGGGGTTCAGGTTAATATTTTAGTGGTTTTTTCATGTTCATTTTAAAGGGACCTCCAGTTTGAAAGGATTTGATACAATAGAGAATAGATAAAGAAAGAGGGTTTAAGATAGGAAAAGGTACGCGCGTTGACCATAAACTAACTTCATCTAACGGAACGTACATTTAGTTTACCCAAGTGTTACACACGTTACTGAAAGTAATTTTAGAGATACCAAACGTGTCCGCAGAGTCTTGAACAAATAGCCCTAGTCTTAATCATATGAGAAGCATAAAAATTGATCCAGAGGTTGTAAAACTCTAGGACGACCAGCCATAGTTGAAGTTGTTACAGGTGTTGAGTTCATTCCATCATTCTCCTTCCCAGTTTTTTAATAAATAATGTTTTAACCATTTTCACCAGGATGTAGAAATTAAAATAATGCCAAGATCCTCTTGTAGTTGGGAAGACCGGTATAAAATTTAGTAGCATCGTCATCGTCTTTAATATTTTCTTAACTTGGTTTCCACTATTTTGATTTCTTTTGAGACGATTCCCACACTATTATTTCTTTTTATTTCGTTGCCCCTATATATTTAAAATCAGTCTTATAAATAAGATTAATAACCATCTCAGATATTTTGAATAAGGTGCGATTAGTTGGAAATCAGGCCCTGAACATTGAGTTAAAATTTTAAAGCTGACCGTTCTCGAGTTTTTTTGGAAACATGACATACAAATAAATCTTAAAGTTTGACCTTTTATTTATTTATTTAATACCTGATATGCTTATTAATCTAATTAAATTTTATTTTATCTAATTCAATTTCATTTTATCTAATTTTATTTCATTTTATCTAATTTTATTTCATTTTATCTAATTTTATTTTATTTTATCTAATTCAATTTTATTTTATCTAATTCAATTTTATTTTATCTAATTCAATTTTATTTTATCTAATTCAATTTTATTTTATCTAATTCAATTTTATTTTATCTAATTCAATTTTATTTTATCTAATTCAATTTTATTTTATCTAATTCAATTTTATTTTATCTAATTCAATTTTATTTTATCTAATTCAATTTTATTTTATCTAATTCAATTTTATTTTATCTAATTCAATTTTATTTTATCTAATTCAATTTTATTTTATCTAATTCAATTTTATTTTATCTAATTCAATTTTATTTTATCTAATTCAATTTTATTTTATCTAATTCAATTTCATTTTATCTAATTTTATTTCATTTTATCTAATTTTATTTCATTTTATCTAATTTTATTTTATTTTATCTAATTCAATTTTATTTTATCTAATTCAATTTTATTTTATCTAATTCAATTTTATTTTATCTAATTCAATTTTATTTTATCTAATTCAATTTTATTTTATCTAATTCAATTTTATTTTATCTAATTCAATTTTATTTTATCTAATTCAATTTTATTTTATCTAATTCAATTTTATTTTATCTAATTCAATTTTATTTTATCTAATTCAATTTTATTTTATCTAATTCAATTTTATTTTATCTAATTCAATTTTATTTTATCTAATTCAATTTTATTTTATCTAATTCAATTTTATTTTATCTAATTCCATTTTATTTTATCTAATTCAATTTTATTTTATCTAATTCAATTTTATTTCATTCGAATTTGAACTTTCGCCTCTTTGCTTTCTTTATCTTTTTTTCGGCTGGTCTCAGCTTTCAATTTTTTTTCTCGACTTCCACCACATTGCTTCCCCGACACATGTGGAAATTAGGAGTGGTAACCGAGGTTTTGACGGGAAGGGCTTATATGAGAAGCCAGTAGGCTCTACATTGTCGGACAGGTAGAAGGGGTCGAATTAAGGCTCTTCAACGGACTTCTCTCTCTCGACTATTGGATATTTCAAAATAAGAAGCCCGGCGATTGGGAAAACCCCGTCACGGGTCATCTTTGTTATATCTTTTTTGTAAAAGAAGACACGAAAGTAAAGCAGTTCCTTTGTAAAAGGCCAAGTGAAAGGGCTCAAAAATTTAGGTCTCTCCCAAATGAAGAAATAAAATAAGTCTCTTTAAATGTTATCGAAGGTTTAAATCTTAGTTAGCTTTTCAGTCGGCTAATTAAAGAACAAATTCAAAGTTTTCTGAAGACGGTATTGTTATGGTGCCGTACTTTTATTTCAGCGTTTACCTTTCTTACGTACAAATCAGATCTAATTCATTAAAACTAAGACCCAGGGTGAAGCCGGGTATTAAACCTAGTAAATAAATAAATAAATAAATAAAAGGACAAACTTTAAGACAGCCGGCCGAGCGGTAAAGTCTGTGCGTATGGGTGGGGCCCCCTCTTTTCCCACGCTTTTCTTTATTTGTTGGGAGTGGTTCCCGAAATATGAATATTAATTTTCCGTTAACCATGTCCGATATCGGCGAACGAGCTCAGTGGGCACACTCACGTAAGATCGCTCGCTTGAAAGTGAGTACTCGAATAATCGAGCTCGGTGGGCACACCCACTTAAGATCACTCGCTCGAAAGTGAGTACTCGAATATATGAACTTGGTAGGCACACTCACTTAAGATCACTCGCTTGAAAGTGAGCATAAGCAAAATCGTAAATTTATTTGATTATCGCACAAATATCGTGGCTTAGTGGGTATAAGCAAAATCGTTATTAGTTTTTCGAAAGTTTAATTACACTCGCACCGTTGCAAAATTGTTTATATTATGTTTTGGGAAGCTTGTGGTCAGCTTGTCGTGCTTAAGTGCTTACCGCCTCTGCTAGAGGTAATGTATTATCCCACCCAGAAACACCTTCTTTCCTCCAAGAGCCTACCATGCTAAAACCAGGTAAATAATTTCTTAGAGCTAAAACCACGTAACTATCAATTTCGTTCAAGTCTATGTCAACCATGTTTAACTGTAACACGGGCAACGAAATAATAATTTCGCCTTCTTGGTGAACTTGTTTTAAAAGCTGTTCAGCTTTTTAAAGCTTGAAAGTTTGTAGTCTTACCTTTTTGTTGGCTTTTTACAGCGCCATATCTAAGAGTTGTACTTTTTTGCGCAGTTCTTCAAAAGTTCACATCAGAATTTTCAAAGCAAATAGAATTTGGAATAAAACTATTACGTAACCTGTTACGCATATTTTGTAGTGTATTATCTGCATTATACTTTTATCCTCCTGAGAGCGCCACTAACGGATGAGGTCATTTTGGTTTGCATTTCTATGAAAACAAATGCATTGTCAATCACGGTTGGAAATCTGAAGGAAAAAACGAAACAAAATGCCTTTTTCCGATTAAAAAACTCCTTCGTCCTTTCCTTAGGTCATTCCATACAAATTGCCTTTAAACAACTTCAAAATTAAATTGTCCAAGAATATTTTAAGGAATTATTATTTTTTCTAAATAATTAAAAGTAGTACATGACTGTTCATAATGGTTGATAATTCAACGTTACAATTTCAACAATTTATTACTGGAATTTAATTGTTTTTCATAATTTAGAAAAAGTGGAGTTTTCAAAGCCGAGATAAATTTGCAATTTAAATTCTGATTTAAAACCTATTTTTATTTGACATGAAATGTGCATAACTTCTTTTCTTTACATAAGATATTATTATTATGTCCCCTAAGAGGGGTTTTTCAATCACCGTGTCTGTCGGTGGGTGTGGGTGTGTGTGTCTGTCTGTCTGGGCTGCGAACGCGATCGCATTTTCGGAGCAAAGTGTAATCATCGCGTACGCAGTTTCTTGGAATAAGGGAAAAGGTTTTGTGCAAAAGAACCCTTTTTTTCATTGGGTGTATTATAACTTTTTTTAAATTTACTTTAGCATCGGTCGGTTTCCGAACCGAGCTCTCCTACATGGCGGGCGAGCGTTCTACCACAGCACCATGGATACAGTTACGCTTCACTGAAAATTAGAAACTTTTCCGAGGAGAGGTAAATTTTAACTTGCGAACTTGTTTTTAATAATAATAATAATAATAATCAGCTAGGCTAATTTACGAGGCACCACCCTAGGCCCAAGTCATCTAACGACTTTTAATGCCATAAACAGTTGGTAACTTTGGACCAAGTGAGAATTATCGAAGGTCTTCTCATTCTTCTGAAGAGAACTCGTGAGTAGAGACAACGGCACTTCCTGTGAGAAGGACTATCAAAACTTTAACAACATTGTGTAGTTGGTTTAGATAATTAATTTTAATGACAGTTCAAGTTTTAACGAATAAATGCACGATTTATCTCAGATAGTGAGCAAATTCGTGCCATATGTCTACAACACCTTTCACAATACCCATTACATTACTTATAGAATTTTTTACCATGTCATTAGCATGCTCTTTAAGAAAAATAGTGATAAAACATTTACTTTCGTATAAAAATAAATTGTAGGTGATACTAATGAGCCAAAACCCACGATAGTAAACGATAATCATTCGTAATTTATTATAATTAGAGGATTTAATTGTTCTCAATGTAAGATTTTGAAATTTTCATGGAATTTATGGGAGAACCAGCCAGAAATATACTTTACCCCATTACCTTCGAATACAGATAGGTCTGTATTTTATTAACCAATAATATTTGGAACGTTTTTAGGGGAAGATCGGGTGTGATGTTAGGGTTCAATATTGATTACGTTATTGGTTTTTAAACTTTTAACCCTTATAATGGTGTCAATAATACTGGGATAATATGGAGAATAACTTCTGTTATCACATTTGATACGAAATATTATTCATTCCCTTTAGAGACAGTATTGGTGCTAGCCTGTACTCACTAATCACCCTGGATTTTGCCCAAACATTTTCATTCCAATTCAGTATAAAGCATTGAGATGTGTTGGGTGATCGTCTTGGCCTTCTCTCGTTTTCAACTGACAAAATAAATTTTCCAAACAGTCCTGATTAAGGCGGTGTGTCAAAATATAATTAATTCCATTTTGCCTATTCAATTCTAAATATAAATCGGACAAAGACTTTGTGCAAATTATTACTTCCTGCTGAATTTGATGTTATGAGTACTCAGATTCACCAGCACATCTCATTGCTTAAAAAATTAACTCCATTTCTTTCAGAACCTTTACTTGCTCATTATAATGAACGCCAAATCCACACTTTAAGGTTTTAGAATTGTTTATGCGGTTGCTATATAAAATATCTTAATGTTTCTCCAGTCGGTCCATAATTTAATTTGCTGCAGAAAGTGGGTTTCTTGGTATGGACAAAATTAAGGAAAAGTTCAAAGAACTTGTGACGGCTATAAATCAAATCATTTTAAATTATTGTACGTTTACAATTGTTAGTGATTTATTTGTTTTCATTTTTCCTTAGCTTTCCATATTAATTTTTATTGTGTAGAAAAAATCTTTAAACAAACGTGGAAATATTTCTTTAAGTATATTTCAGATATTTAAAAATGTTTTAGAATGTAGCTTTTTGTTAACTTAAGAATGTAAATATGGGGATATAATATTGCAATATATAAATTTAAAACTTGTGCCAAAATAAATGGGAGTCACATGCAACTATGGCCTAGTGTAACCATACTATAGCGAGAAATCAAAGCTGCCCGTACTAATGTATTATAATATAGGCCTAATTTAATTTTTGTGTCCTGTCAACGCTGAGTGAATTTTGTTATTCAGAACGCTCATCGTCTCCATATAGTTTCATTTCGGAATAGTTTTGCTTTTTACCATTTAGATTTAGTTTGCCTCGCCGGTTTGTTAATATTCAAAAGTTAATAAATAATTATAACTTATCGAAGCCGTGTATGGCCAGTAGTATTAAGTTAGTGTGGCATCTACTTATCAAAGCCGTGTATGGTCAGAAGTATTAAATAAGTGTGGCACCTACTTTTCGAAGCCGTGTTTGAACAAAAGAAAACAATAGAGTTGCACCTACTTATCAAAGGCGTGTATTGCCATAAGTAATAAATAAGTGTGGCAGCCGATTTTTTCAATGGCATTCAGAAGATTAATATAAAATCAGTAAATACATTCGTAAAATAAATCGTTAAATTTTAGAAGAGAACCCCACCAATTAAAATATTTCGTCTCCAGCTTGAGTGGAATTTTCAAACGCGTTTAGGCACGCTATGAAAATTCTTTAACCAAGGCGCCAATTACATTAAATAAAGTCATTGCTTAGGTTATTTATCAGTTTTTACTTATTAATTTCTTAACAATGAAATACAGAGCCATTGTCTGGGTTATTTATTTATTTACAATAAATAGCATAACTTATTTTATCTCTTTTTGTGGAGCATTCCAAGTTTTTTCTTTATAAATTGCTTCACAATCTCCTTTGGGGTCAAGAAGAGATTTGCTATTCTTGATACAGTACTTATAAAAATTCTTTGACGGTATACAATGACATCTATGTCTGCAGAAATTTGAATCCTTATGAGATAAACAATTCGGAACCTGTCCAAACTTTAAAGTGAAATTATTTCTGCAAAAGGCACCAACACATTCATCCAAGTTTGCACATTCTAAATAAAAAACATATTTTTAAAAATTAGAGTTAGTTTTTCCAACAACACAGATCCTCGAAATTTTCCGCTAAGTAACCTCAAAATCTTAAATCGGGATTATGATTTTATTATTAAATCATGTGACATATTATCCAATGTAAATCAAAATATTGGAAAAAGTTACATTTTGTCCATTTTTAAATAATGTATCGAAAGAAAAATTTAAATGGCTTTTAAGGTGATTCCTTCTCAAACTCAAAAAAAACATAAATAGCTCATTTGTCGTCAGATATATTTAGTTAGTCAAAACGTATACAAATTACTTGGTGTTATAACGGAAGCTATTATACGTTTCTACAAACTACGCCTCCCAAATAATTTTGTAGTTTTTTTGTTAATTATAAAGCCGGGTTGAGAATAATCCTGAAAAACGGACAATGAATTATTTACATTAGACATATAATAAGTAGAAATAAATTAAATTTCAAAGTTATCATTATGTGTGTGGTTCATTGAAATATGCCATTTTGTACAAAAAAATTAAAACTTGAAACAATCCTAAATGATTAATGATTGAGCTCAAAATTAAAGTGAAATTAATTAGATTAAAATGCATTAGTTTATCTAAATCACCTAATAAACTACTTTTTTTACAAAAAAAATATTTTAAACGAAAATTATTAATCGACGGAATCTGGCAACTTAATATTATCATCATTATTATAAATAGTTAAGAATTATTTTATCATAAGAATAATCATAAGAATAATATTTATTATTAGCTAAGATAATGATTAATGATTTGAGGGTTGAGCTACATACGTACCTTTTAATAACTTCTTTGCTTCGATACGTATGATCATCACAATAACTAATGTAATTGTTAAAAAGATTGTCCGTTTCGGTTTAAAGCAGCCGGATAATATCTGAAAATATGAAATTTATTTAAACAGTTTAATTGAGGTGTTACGAAATCGTTTCTATAAAGGGTGAAAATATTTAAAATGGCGAATTGGGCTAATAAGGTTATCTTGAATTTTAAAGTTCTGTTCCATGGTAAATTAAGGATATTGTTAAAAAAAAAATTTTATATTTTGATTAAAATATTTCGGAAGCTTTCGGACTGAAGTCCTTCATCAGCCGCTACGTACATTAATTAAAGACTGTTAAATCGTACCCCTTAAGTGCATTTGAAAGGAAATGTTTCCTATATTTAAACCGGGATAATTCTCTAGCTACGATTATTCCAGTTCTTCACAACGTTTAGTTTAGATTAAAAACCTGAAATTTCTTTTTTACATTATTTGAATGGCTAAAGAATATTAATCTTTCCCAATCTGTGATGTTTTTATGGACAATAATAAAAGTAAAAAATTATCCACTAAAGTTTTGGTTTAGTTTAAACTATTGAGTGCATCATTATTATACCCTGAATTTGGTCTAAAATCAGCCAATTTTATAGTCGTTCTATTATTTATTTTAGTATGGTACACAATAACACCGTTTTATCTAATTTCTTCATATTTTATTATTATTATAATTCAAGAAAACCTTTTGTTGGGATTTTGTACTTTTTACTTCTATTTGTCTCGTTAGTTTGTTTTTTCTTTCAGATGTTTGTAATATTCAACTTTAAAGAAGGGAATTCCGTAGAAGCAGTGCCTTTAAGCGGGTGTAAAAGTGAACGATCATGCTTTTATCCACCGCAAAGGCTGCGAAGTAAAGTGGGAAAATTAATTCGCGACTGCGCCAAACCCGACAATGACTGGATTTTGTACGAGGGCAAAATTCTGTACAAAACCCTATGTTTTTTTTAATTTAAATTATTTAAATTTATTTTTGGCTGGAAAAGCCACGGAGTGAAACCTACTGAGCAAGAGAGGATACAGTGGTGGACTGTGTCTAACATTTTGTGCGGCCAGGAGGCAACTAAATGCCTATCATGTTTGAGGGGGCCCACTTCATGAACGGTCCGTGGGGCCCACCTGCCATCGGGCAGGTTCACTCTATGGCCAGTCCATCACTGAGAGAATATACTACTTATTTTGGACGACTATTTCTTTTTCGCTCGATGATTATAATCGAGCCCGAGAAAAACTGAACCAATCGGAGATTACTTCCGATTTGAATACAACGGATAACGAGCAAATTAAACGCAAGCGACGGAATTTCTCCAAGAAAAAGCTCTGACGGTTTGTTTAACTCTTTTTTTGTGAAATGTTCTTTCAAAGTTTATTAATTTCATTTTTAAATATCTAACATAGATGAACCTTTTTTGTCTAAGAAAAAACCTAAAATTGGAAAAAGAAAGCAACTTATAATTGCCCCTCTACCAAAGCCCAATCCAATGCCTTTAGATAACCATATGATTTATTTACTATCCTAACACGTTAAACAATTTAGCCTTATAATTATACTTTTCATCTTAAGAAGAACTCGAATTGTTTTGCTTTTATAAAGCTTGACCTTAAAATAGGTATTAACATCGAGTAAATTATAGTCAAATAGCATTTCTTTCAATTAATTGTCTTTATTTCTCTAATAGAAACTGAAAACTGTTTGCAAAACACTGATTCTAATTTGGCTTCCCAAAGCTTTCTAGAAAGTAAGCATTTCAATTGGTTTTTACACTTTAACATTTAGCCGCTAATCACTGGAAAAGGTTTAATGGTTTTTCACAGGTGGAAAAAACTCTAAGGGTAAAAAAAATAATCCACACAAAGCTACTTTTGGTTCACTGTCAGACGAAAGATCATCTACTTCCGCTGTAGAAACTGCTGTCTCAAAAAACAATTCTGTTATCATGCCTTCTGAAGGTTCCGGAGAAGTTTCTAACTCTGCTGGAAGTTTTGAGGATACAAATCAAAAACTGGTTTTGCCTTCAGAAAGTGTTCAACCGGGAGAATCTGCACTGTCTAAAAAAGATAATACGGCCGTGAATTTTGATGAACAAGGGCCCAATTTGCTGTTTAATGATAAGGGATGCGAGTTATAGACCAAATCTAAGGAAGAAGAGTGTGTGTTCTTTAAGAATTCTATTGGACAAGGAGGTGAATCATCAACTAAGCTATATGAAGAAATTTCGTCTTCTTCTGAATCTGAAGAACCAATTAAAACTACTGACTCGGAAAACACTTCTAACTCTTTACATTGTCAGAATACTAGTAGAAGTTTTTCTTCAACCATATCAAACAGAGGAAGAGATTCCTTTAGAAACGTCAAAGCCAATCGAGAGTCTATTAACAAAAATATAAAATCAAATTCCTAAAACAAAGACCAGTTTTTGAAAACCACTAGTGCCAAAAAGATAACCATATCACCCACCAAGAAATGTTTGATGAAAAGTTTCAGAGATAAAAGTCCAAGGATGATCTCTCCATCAAAGCAAAACAATTCAACACAGCGCAAAAGTTTTAAAAATTATTCACATGATGAAATTGATAGGCTAATTTCTTCGTCCAGGAAAACTGTTCTTTCAAAAGGTAGTGAAGTAAAGTATATATTAAATGTAAAAAATTAGGCCCATGTTAAATTGAAATGAATCGAAGTTATTTAAAATTTTAGAAGATAGTGTCGAAGAATTCCAGAAGACTGTAATTCACATGTTAACCGACCTTAACACGAAAATGGACTTGGTACTAGTACAAAACAGAAAAGAAAAGTTTGGAGGAATGGCTTCGGAAATACCAGAAATTGAAGGCTTTCCGAAGTTACCGATCTGTTCACTTGAAGAACTTCGAGATGCTGAGAAAATGCTTGAAAATGACGAGTTAAAAAAGCAAGCTGTAACCCCTATTTCGTCTTAAAACCATTTATTTAACAGATTAAAGTTTTCTCCTGTTATGGAAGTAAGAAGTTATCGGACTGCTGCAAACGCTTTTTCAATAAAGTAATTATCCACGAAGTCGTGCTGCAGTTCAACTGGGTTGGTTCGAGGGACAAATATCCGTTCTCTGAGCTAAAACCCAAAGACGTGTTAGTAGGTAATAACAAATAAAAATGTTTGAAAATCGCTAATGAAAGTCTGAAATCTAAATTCAGCGATTTATAAAAATATTTTTTTTTACACAGGGGCAATCCAGATGAACTTTAAGGGCGTTTTAAGAGTTTACTGTGGAGGCTTGGGTAAAAAAACAATTATTAGAGGAGCTCCAGATAGGCAAGATGGACGGAGTCGAAGAGAGAAGAAAAACACAGAAAATTAATCTTTCTCTGAAACAGATTAGGGCACTACAATAAATGAATTGAAAAAAGCTTTGGTTTTTAAATTATTCCACATATTTTAAATATATCTGTACGCCAAATCTGGAGGGTAATAAAAAGTATACCAAACGTTTCCTTATTTTAAAGTAAAGCTCTTTTCTCCAAATTGTTAGTCACCCTATTTCTTAGCGTTTTCTGTCGTTACACTAATCAGCGTGAAATTTAGCAAATTTTAGGCCAGTGAGTGCGAGGGGTAAAACACTCTGCGAACTCAGTGTACACTGCTGTACCTTTGACAGTGCTAAATGGAACTCGCGAACTTTTGAAAAAATATGTAACTTTAACAGTGCTAAATGCACGAACTCGGCGTACAGATTATCTGAGACTGTCTTACCCCTTGAGTGAGTGGAACAAAATGATACCATGCAGGGCAAGGACCTACTAATGTGTTGTGTTCAAGCAATAATAAATTAATTATTAGACTAGCTAGATGGCGCTAGAATGCTACACCACCCACTAGGGGGAGTGCCATGATACTGTAGAGTTTTAGTAGTCTGAGCTCTCTCTTATTCGGGACCTCCCCAGAGGTAGACCATGTAAATTTCATTCTTAATTCATAATTGTAGTATTAAACTTTATATTCACTAATTATGCCTAATTGGTGATCCTACGTTAAACACTACAAAATGGCGACGGAGATGGGATGTTCCTGAGAATTCTACGAAACGAATAACACTCAAGAAAAGGAAGAAAAACAACCCAACAAAGAAAACAAGGCTTAGGAAAACCGAAGAGAGCAAGCGAGCAAGGCACTCACGAATCCTTCTCCATCCTGAAAATTCTAAAAGTTAGAATTGTTCTCTCAGGATCTTAAAGGATGTCATCATTCCACTGTTTCCTGTTCTGACTTGACATTAGAACCGGAAACTGGTGGAATTAATACTTACACTGAAGTAGAAGCCGGGTCTAGACGCCTTTTTTTTGCCGAGTAAGATCGGCACCACCGAAGAGTTTCCCCCCTGAATGAAGGATTGCGTTTTTTAGAGGCGTACCTTTCCCAATCTTGAACTTTCTTTCTTTCTCTACTGTCAATTGAATCCATTCTTTTCAAACTGAAAATCCCTTTAAATGGAACATGAGAAAACCACTAAAATGTAATCCTGAATCCCGTCAATACTTCAATAACTTGGGAAGTAACCGAACCGGTTATCATAATATGTAGAAATATAATTGGTACAATGAAATCAAAGAATGCTACTTAACTACCTGATCTGAACAATCGATTACGGCGCCAATAGAAAAATGGTTTTATCCCCAAAGCTCTTAAATCAGTTAGTCCTCAGAGCATAACACTTCAATAACGCCATCCTTATAGTGTAACAATTAATAACGTACGTGATTCGTATATATTGTAACAATTAAATAAGTTACGTCATTCGTATATTGTAACAGTTCAATCACTAGACACAATAATTTTATCAAAGGGATAAATCAGTACTACCTAAGGCAGCTAATATACCAACGATAGCAAAAGTGTTTTCACCGCCTATTTCTTCAAAACCGTTGTATGAAGTAATAATTATAGTGTTAAACCTCAATCACACAATCCTTTTAGCGTAACTCGTCAATAACATACGTTATCCTTAAAGTTATCATTTTAAACACAATCTTTAAAGTCGAAGCAATAAGACTTGAAATAGTTGCTAACAGAGAAGAAAGAACCGAACTTTCTAAACAAAGAAGCAGGCTTATAAGTAGAAACTGAAAAAAGAGTAAGCAACGTCTTGGTAAAAAAATAGCTAAAACTAAAAACAAAGAGGTTGGGATCAGCTACATATTGGCCGCCCATGGTCAAATTATACTTTTCCCCGTTTCAAGTTGAACAAGACGGCCCAGGCCGTAATATTAGTTCCACATCAGTGTATTCGAGTGGGCAAACCCATACACCCTTAGTAGACACAGGTAGGCAAACTAATACAAAAACTGTTGAGGCTACGTGATTTCTTATCGTTGGACAGAGCAGATATTTAATATGGATTATTAACAACTGCATAAATCATATTATTGCAAGAATGTATTTATGTACTAAGAAAATGGCAAGACGGAGATTCTGTCCCCATGGTCGCATACTTTTCAGCTTAAGGGCCTCTAGCCAAAGTGCTAGCCCATTGAACTTAACATGTTTGATTCTAGCAAAGCAGACTTTTGCAACACGCACTAAGTTCGACTGCTTTGGATTTGTGGTCTCACTCATTCAAGTAGACGCTAGCGTAGACGATCCAATCTTTTACTTTTATTGTTCTATGAGACCAAATTGTTTTTTCGATCACTCTCCCTTTAAGGGGGTTCTTCGGAGGGGGCGGAAATTAACGGCACTGCGTGCGCGTCAAAGAGTTCTATCGAATGAGACCAACTTGTTTTTTCCCGGTCACTTTCCCTTTAAGGGGGTTGATCGGAGGCGGCAGAAATTAACGGCACTGCGTGGGCGTCAAAGAGCTTTATCGAATGAGACCAACTTGTCGGTCACTTTCCCTTTAAGGGGGTTGTTCGGATAGGACGGAAATTAACGGCACTGCGTGCGCGTCAAAGAGCTCTATCGAATGATACCAACTGGTTTTTTTCGGTCACTTTCCCTTTAAGGGGGTTGTTCGGAGGGGGCGGAACTTAACGGCACTGCGTGCGCGTCAAAGAGCTTTATCGAATGAGACCAACTTGTTTTTTTCGGTCACTTTCCCTTTAAGGGCGTTGTTCGGAGGGGGCGTAAATTCGATAAGAAAGTGCCACACTTTTTTATTACTTCTGACCATACACGGTTTCGATAAGGGGGTCGAAATTCGGGCAGGGGGAGGCTAAGTTAGAGGTTAACTTGACCCTAAAACGCCGTAAATATACGTAAAAAAACCGGAAAAAGGAACGAGAATTGCGACAACTTAACTTTACTAATCCCCCCCCCCCCGCGTTGCAAGGAAAGACTAGATGTTTTGAGTTGAAACAGATCCGAGCGGTGTGGCGAGGTTGGTAGAGGCGTCGGGTTTTAGAGAATACGCGGCCCGGAACTACCTGTGATCGAGTCTCAGTGAGGGCCACTAATAAAAATTATTTTAATTAATTATTTTTCGCAGCCCCATCTACCGTGTCGTTGCTTGCCACAACAAACAATCAAACAAACAAACAAACAAACAACAACACTTAACGACATTCCGTCCATAGCAATAGTCCCACTTCGATATATATCTCGATTTTATAAGTACAGAAGTACACATCGGTCTTAAATATTTATTTCTGTCCCCGCTTTCCACCAGCTGGACTCTCCCACTAGCACGTCCCCGACACGCTTTTTGGTTCGACGACGGGGATTGGCTGCGGCGGTGGTGGCAAAGGCGGCACCCGAAGTGTCAGTCTCTTAAAATTTAATTACCCCCTTTCTAACAAGGCAATGAAATCAAAAGTTAAGCTTCACTTTTTTTAAACATTTTATTAAGTTATAATTCATAAATGATTTCTAACTGAAAGCTTTTTATTAATCGATAATTTTGGTCATGTCTAGAAGTTTGATTAAATTCTAACAATTTACAAGTAAACAATAACAATCTAACCAATCAAGTTAATTATTAAAATTAATTAATTATAATTAACTTCATAAATGATTATGAAAAAAATGTTAAATTCAGACTTTATTAAGTTGTAACAGCAAAATTAAGAGTTCTAATTATAGTCGTTTTAAACTAAACCGTAAAGAAAATATTTTAAGCACGAATTACAGATTTCTCGTGGAAATTAGGTAACTGCGTTCACAGTAACCTATACAGAGTCTTCGTAACAAAGCTAACACTTTTTTCTTAAGAAGTTAATCTAGATTTGCTTTATAAAATATTAAAAAATAATAAAATATTCATTTATTCAACACAAGCATTAGTACAGGGTATATAAGCATTTGGAAGGGAAAAAAATATGCTGTTTCTGAAAATTTCAGAAATGAAAGGTGTTGTGGTCCTACATCATCCCCCAAAAGTCCCCGCCATCTTGGTACGCGTGCGCTACACCGGATGTAGTCGTAACTTTTGAATTACTTAACCGAGTTTGATAAAAACTGGTCTCAAAATGCGTCTTCGGATCTTAGTAATATGATAGTATATTAATTTTGCCGATTTTAAGTTAATCATTTTAATTAAAATTAATTTTAAAATAATTTAAGACTTAAAACTATAGATTTTGATAAAAAAAGAATTTCATAATAGCCTCGTTGTGCTAAAAATAAAAATGTTTTAGTTTTTTATATCGGTCAAATACAATTCAACTTATTAAGCGGTATTTAACACCCCACCACGGAAAAAAAATTCAAATTTTATTTAGTGAAAATAGTTAATGTGAAAAGTAATGAGAAAGAATTATTAGGAAGTGAGTAAGTTATTCATCATCTTCTATGTCTACTTCCGGAGTATTGCTGCACGAGGCTCCACGACAATGGTAACACATGGCTGAACAATGAAGTCCAGAATTTTTACAACTACAACGTTTGTTGCATCCCGCTTTACATTTACAACTAATTAACTCCAAGAGTTCATCCGGTGCGCATTCTTTCAGAATTGGGATTGGACAGAGCCCCGAGTTAAATTTGCCAATTTCAAGTTAATCATTTTAATTAAAATTAATTTTAAAATAATTTTAGACTTAAAACTATAGATTTTGATAAAAAAAGTAAACAAATATATTTTTGAAAATTGTTTTCAAAATAATTTCATAATGACAATGGATAACAGAGATTTCGATATTTTCAAGAATTGGCTAGTAGACCATTCACCGTTTAGCGTTGAAGAAACAAATTTAATGTCCTTGGCAACTGGTTTGGTAGCTGACGATACAGTAAACTGCTATTTGGTGGATGTAATTGGAACTAGTGCAATTTCAAAGACGATAGGACAAAACTTTCTTGATCTTAAGTTAAAGAGAACGGACAGGGTTAAAACAATGGCACTCCTGAAAAACTCTTAAAATTCGAAAAGAAGATGTTCCGTTTAATCCCGAACAGTTCTTCAACAGAATCGCCTGTGTAATTAATAGCAAGCCCACTGGCCTTGAAAATTATATGGCCTATGAACTCTCTCCTAAGCCAGCTTCTTTGTTTGACGATTTATCGATGCGCAAAACTAAAAAATCTGTTCTTATTGAAATATTGGACCCGTTAGCACCACCAAGTGACTGTCTACCACCAAACTCAAGATATGTCGTTGACGGCGGCTATTTATTTCATAAAGTGATATGGCAACGACCAGCTACGTATGGAGAAATATGTAAAACATACTTGTCTTATGTTTTAAATCATTTCGGAAATAAAACTACGGTCGTATTCGACGGGTATGGTTCATCCTTAAGTACTAAAGTCGTTGAGCAAAACCGCAGAATAGAGTGCTTTCAATTCGAAACTCGCGACGTCACCAATGTAATTCGCCTATTGATAAAAAACGGTCACTGTCATGGCGGCCACTATTAACACTATAGCTGTGACGTTACAAGTCGCAACCGCATTAAATCTCAGTACAAATAACAGCGATGAGAATATAGTCTTAGTGGCAACTGACACTGATATCCTAGTAATCCTGGTTGCACTGTGCGAATCTTCTATTTACATGTTAATACCAGGTCTGCCAGGAAAAATGGATAAGGTATTCGCCGTAAAAACATTGAAAGAAAACCTAGGGCCTTTGGCTAGTACATTGAGGGTACTTCACGCAATATCAGGATGTGATACAACGTCAGCGTTTTATAAAAAAAGGAAAGAAAACTGCCCTAAAATTATTGAAAAACGACGAAATTATTCGAAAAAACTCTAAATTTTCAATTCTAACTGTGCCACCCAAAACGAAATTACGGAAGCTGGAGAATGTTTTGTCCTCGCGCTCTATGGTCAGAAAGAATTGAAAACTCTCGATGAAGCTAGATATTTTTCTTATAACCGTATTGTAGCAAATCAATCACTGTCCGCGAAGTTTTCTTTGGCAGATCTACCACCAACATCAGACGGAGCGCGACTGCATTCCTTAAGAGTATTTGCAGGTAACGATAGCTTTTAAAACTCAAACAAAATAATGTTTTTAGTAAAACTGTGGTCCTTAGGTGCAACAGAGGCTTGGAAATAATTTGTCACCCAATTCTGAAAGAATGCGCACCGGATGAACTCTTGGAGCAGTGGCGGATTTACACATTTCCCAAAAGTAGGCTGTTCACATTTTGCCGCCCTTACCTTTACAATTGTCAGTTCCCATTTTTTTTTACAATTCAACAACTTGGTTGAAAGCGCGCAAGAAATAGTTTTTGGGTATCTATTTTTTTAATAATTAAATAGACTAATACCTTAGGCACCACCACAGGCCCCAAGTCGCAAACGACTTTTATTGCCTTATTTACGAGTGGCCCTTCATGCCACGCGAGCTTACCGTCAGCTCCCTACACTTACTATTACCGTTAAACTCCGCAATTTTCCGGGTTTTAAAAAACCCGTTTTTTTTCATAAAACCCGGATACATCGGGTTTTATTGAGTTTTATTAAAATTTTGAGTGGTTTTTTTTGTATGGGTTTTTTTTTATTTCGAACCCTGCTTACAATAATTTAAAAAAATAACAAATTTAATGAAGCTATGAAAGTTTCTTACAATACCTAAAGTGCACATGTGATACTGATTAAGCTTTTTTAATTTTTAAGAGAATAAAATTGTTTACACGTGTTTGAATTTTCGGTAAAGAATAGAGATAATAACTACAAAGGTGTTAAAAATATATTTTGGTTTAGTTTTACTTTCGGGCGTTTCGGTTATGTAAAATTTTCGATTTCGAAGGTTAATTCGATATGAATAGTGAATAAACTTGGTTAACAATAACAAATACCTATATATATAAATGCCATGTAAAATTAATGCCGTAATAAAAAATACAGAAAATAAAAAACTTACAAATTTAAACGTCAGTGTCAAATGAGTGATATACACAGTGTCCGTATAATCTGTGTCCGTTTGAGTCCGAAGTCCGTTAATCTAAAAACTACACACGAACGGCTAAAACTTCGACGGAGTAGCACGAACGGCTATTACTACGTTAATAGCCGCCTGACTCGGGAAAACAAAATTCGTATTTAGAATCTTCGATAATACTAATACAGATGCATTTATATTTATTATTTAATTTATTTATTATTTATATTTTACTCCGTAACTTAAATTTTTTAACTTGTATCAGATACATTTTGCAGGATAAATGTTTCTATTTGTTAAATTAAATTAAACAACTTCTCAACGCTGCCACTGCGCCAACTAAAAAAATTTGCTTACCTAATAGTCCTAGAATTTTTTGCACCCCAAAAAACCCTCGCGCCCGTACGCAGTTGCGTACCCTGCGTACCCTTTTTCGCCACCCCTGACCAGTAGTCGGACTTGTATGAGTGGGGGGTAGTGTAAAATATATATGCCGCAATTGTGTTCTCTTCTCACTCATACAAAGTACAGGCAGAGACGCAGAAGCCGATTACTGGTGGTGGGCCGGGAACTGGGTGTTTTAGCATAGAGCTTATAGAACTTATAGAAATTTGCGGTACGTTGAATGTACAATGAAATTGAAAAGGGAAAAGTCACCGGAAAATGTATTTAGTTGCAAGACATCAGAAAACCGTCTCACAGAAATCTTTTTGATTTCTGTGAGACGGCTAAAAAAATTCGGTCCCCAAATTGCCGCCTCTAAAATCTGCCGTCCTAGGCTCCAGCCTTTTCAGCCTTATGGTAAATCCACCACTGTCTTGGAGTTAATTAGTTGTAAATGTAAAGCGGGATGCAACAAACGTTGTAGTTGTAAAAATTCTGGACTTCATTGTTTAGCCATGTGTTACCATTGTCGTGGAGCCTCGTGCAGCAATACTCCGGAAGTAGACATAGAAGATGATGAATAACTTACTCACTTCCTAATAATTCTTTCTCATTACTTTTAACATTAAATATTTTCACTAAATAAAATTTGAATTTTTTTCCGTGGTGGGGTGTTAAATACCGCTTAATAAGTTGAATTGTATTTGACCGATATAAAAAACTAAAACATTTTTATTTTTAGCACAACGAGGCTATTATGAAATTCTTTTGAAAACAATTTTCAGAAATATATTTTGTTACTTTTTCATCAAAATCTATAGTTTTAAGTCTTTTATTATTTTAAAATTAATTTTAATTAAAATTATTAACTTAAAATCGGCAAAATTATTATACTATCATATTACTAAGATCCGAAGACGCATTTTAAGACCGGTTTCATCAAACTCGGTTAAGTACTTCAAAAGTTACGACTACTTCCGGTGTAGCGCGCGCGTTCCAAGATGGCGGCGAAAGCCGGCTTCGGATTCTTGGGGACTTTTGGGGGATGATGTAGGACCACAACACCTTTCATTTCTGAAATTTTCAGAAACAGCATATTTTTTTCCCTTCTTTGACCAAAAAATGCTTTTCTACCCTGTACTACATAGGCTTCAATTGCAAAACAGATTGTTGATGTGATTTCTTTGGTAATAAGTAAAAGCTAATTAATGTGATTAAACCTGTTTAAAAGACGGGCGGTGATATTGAACAAAAACAATCAGCTATTATTTTTTCCGTAATATGACTTATCGTAGCATCATTTTCAAGAATTTGAGAAAGTGGCAAATGATTGTCAAGGCCATTAAGAACGCGTACACTTTGAAGACACCACTGATGTCACTGAACCGTAAAATGAGCGTTTCTTCAGGCTGGACCCAAGTTACTTCATTGACTACAAATTGTTGAGAGAGTTTTCGAAACTTGTTCCATTTTCTCTCAAACATATCAGTCGCTCTGTAATAAATATCCCCATTGATATAAACAGTTCTATTTAATACCATTAAAATAAGACTTATTCCCTTTGGTAAGGTCTGGTTTGATGTTGGGTTAGAAGTATGATCTATGAAAGAAATATTCTATAAAACTTTGTAAAAAAGGTAGTTATTTGAACTTGGTTCTGATTTATTTCAGTTCAAATACAAGGTAACTCCTCGTAAGCTACTAAAGAAAATATTTGCTTTATTGGGATTCTATTCTTCATATTTCTGCCTGTTTTACTGGAAGCTGCTAGAAATCACAATTCCGCTTCGTTAAAGTCAATCAACGAGCGCTTTTATATTAAAAGTTATTTATCAAAGCAATTTTTGTTAAACGCCACAGTTTCGTATGAACTATTTCTGTTAGCACCGCTATTTGGTTGATGATGCTTCGACAGCAGTCCGGCATGGTAATGGACCTATTATAATGGGAAAGCAATTTGAACAGAAGATCTACATGGAAGTACACGCATTAAGGCCCCCTTTAGAAAAAAATGCCACTTGCGTGGATAGGCAAGTACAAAACTGTAAAGGAAGGCAGAATATTTTATTTTTACCTAGCTACAGCAAAAAATTACATTTTGCTTCGTATTTTTCTAAAAAGAGAGCGAGAAGTGTGATTTTTTAATACAAAGCTAAAGCTTACGTTAATAGACTATTGGTATAACTAGAACATTATTATTTATAGAATATTATCATAGCACTGAGATATCGCAATTTTCTTATAAACTTGTAAATTACAAGGGAATGGCTATAATGTGTCATCAATATTTCCGCTCTTTACACTCAAAATGGAAAGCAGTGCAGCAGTGGAAGATGATTGTATTGACAACCGAAAATCTTCGTTGGGTGAGAAATAATCTCTTTCATAGTGAGGAAACCATTTATGAAGTTGGTGTGTTATAGAAAAATCGTGGCACCGACAAAGCTCCATAACCGTTATAACGTAAAGCATCGCATCAAAAATAAATGTTCAAATGGAAAATGGCCACATTTAGGAAATACCCTTTCGTAAACTTTATTCACTGAGTCGGAGCTTGTGTTTAGGTTCTTTTTAATCAGAGATTACACTGGACCTCACTGTGATATAGTCACATCGAGGTCATGTTGAAATTTCAACGATGGTTTGTTTTAAATCAATTAATACATCACGCAGGGGAATCGAAAAGCGAAAAATTTCAATATTTACTTACCAACTTCGGTTTTAAATTTGACATTTTTGCAGTTTCCTTTAAAGTAAAGATTAGTGTGGAAAGGTAAAGTAGACTACTTTGCCACTGAGGATTATTTCTTTAGCAAACCTTTTGTTTTCCTTGGAACCGAACACTATCAACTCGCAATTATAGCTTTCTCTTCGCTTTTTCTTCTTTCGATTTATATAAGTTTAGTTGGCCGAATATATGTCAGAAGAGAGAGCAGCGTGTTTCTTATCGTGCAGTTTAAAGCTACGACTTCTTTATTGTTTTTTTAATGCAAACAAAAAATAATTGTTTTGTTCTTTGCATTGTTATTTTTCTGTTTTGATGTTTTTCGAAGAAACGCCCGGAGATATTTGTATAATCAAATAGCATTTTTTTAAATATTTAAAACTGATTTTATTATTATTTTTATCTCTTGCTTAACATAACTTAATAAGAGTAGCCAGTTTCTTTCATTGATTTTATAAACGCCTTATTCTGGAATTTTAGCTAAAATGCTGAAAATAAATAAGAACAATAATACAAAGATATATTATAATTTTGTGGAAGAAGCCTTTCTATATGTAATTTAGCTGGGTACTAAGGGGTGTTAAGAAACTGCTAAAATTATATAGTTTGTTAAATGTAAATACAAAAATGATAAAAGTAGAACACGGGATGTTTTCTCAATTTCTTTAAATTATTTTGTATTTTTAAAATCAGTTCGTTTTCTGTCGCGAATGATGAATTCACAAATGTTGTAGATTTCCACTCCTTGGTAAGGATAATAGCAATCTTTTGTGACGGCTGCCAGAGGAGACAAGGGAATACCTTATTGTTTGTGGATGTGTTTTACGATAGGACAAAGACGCGTGTTAAGTTCTTTTCTCTTGGGGGGAGTGAAAAACGTACGAGTGGGGTTTCAACGGTATCCTTTGGCATTCAAAACCAGAACCACTATAAAATTTACCAAATAAAACAACTTATCTCTAATTTAGACCACAAAGTGTCTTTTTTTATTGTAATAAAAGGGTCTTCTTTAATAGAAGTGTTTTCGCAGTTCAGAATAAATTATTGATGCTAGTTATTTCACGAATTTTATCATACAATTGTAGTGAATGGTTTCAATCAGATTCTCTAAATTTAAACGCTCTCCAAGAACGAAATTACAAAATTTAAAGAAACATAATGAACTTTCTTCACGTGGTGTTTGATTCCTTTATACTTGTACCTCCAGATAATGCCAAATGTATGAGTCTGTACTACCCAGATTAGAAAAATAACAGAATCTAAAATACTATATAGCTGATTGTAAAAACGTACAGAAAATTGAATTTATCCATGAGGATTTTATTCGATGCTAGACGAAACGATGTTGGATAAACCAAATAGTCCCCAGCTATCGGTTTCGAAAAATATTTTTTCGGTGTTTCTTCGTACATCATTTCCAATGAGAAAGAAATTCCCAAAAATAGGTACCTTTCGGTTACAACAAGAACTTTGTTCTTAGGATATTCCAAATAAAACGTATCTAAGAAAAGTTCATCGGGCACCAGAGGTTTCGATAATTCAATCCTTTTAATTAATTCCTTGACATCAGGTTTACCTTCGGACTATAAAAAAAACAATGGTAATTGTTTTGGGAATGAAAGAAATTTTCAGTACTAAAATATAATTTATAACGTTCAAGAAAAGTATCACTTTTGGGTAAGCGGTATCGATTTTGAACCCTTAATATCATATGTAGGCTTCTGTTTGTGAACAACAAATACTAGTAATTTTGACTATACATCTCGACCCTATTGATTTCACCAATAAACTTCCAAAAATTGCTTGAAACATGACCCAGCAAACACAAACACGTCCTATGGACATCCGATAGACGTCACACTCGGATCTTGCCTTCGTCCGTAGGACATCCCAAAATCCGGGGTTGACGTCGGTTGGACGTTAAAGGACGTCCAAATGTCTGGTTTGTCTTTAGACGTAGTACGTCCCGGGGACGAGTTTTCGGACGTCCAACGGCGATTACGGCGGTCGTACCCTGGATGTCTTTCTATAAAACCTAGAGATGTCTTTAGGCCTTTAATTTGGTTCAATCAAGGCTCAATAGGGATGAAACTAGGACGTTCATTGGATATCGTATTCTGAACAAATAATTTAAAAAGCCAAACAAGATATTAAAATTTTATTCAAAACATTAAAATACAAGATAATGGAAAAATCCAGCAACAAGTGTACAATTTGATTGTAATAACACGAACTCTGCAAGTATTAGCAGTTAACATATAAATTACAAAACTTATATAGTTATTAAATTTTTATAAAACAAAATAAATTTCGAACTAAACTATTAAAAAATTAAATAACCTTCCTTACACAAATGTAAAAAAAAACCATAAAATTAATTTTTAAATCAGAAGCAAAATAAAACTAAGCCATTTAATACTATTCCTTAAAAAAAATTAAGACTATCGTATGAAAAATGTACTCTAGAAATTACTGTTTCTCGAAGATTAATTTTAATATCTATCCAATCTTACTTTTGGAATTACAATTTAACTATATAAATTATCACAGTATAAAATAAAGCTTTAGGCGAACCGTTCAGTGAGAGTAATGAATAAGAAACTTAAAAAGTTAAATTGAAACATGTACAGGTCCAAAATGAACTTAAAAAACAGCGAACCTTCCCTAACATTCGGAGAATTAAACGCAAATCTTACTTTTGGAATTACAATTTAACTATATAAATTATTACAGTATAAAATAAAGCTTTAGGCGAACCACTCAGTGAGAGTAATGAATAATAAACTTAAAAAGTTAAATTGAAACATGTACAGGTCCAAAATGAACTTTAAAAACAGCAAACCTTCCCTAACATTCGGAGAATTAAACGCAAATCTTACTTTTGGAATTACAATTTAACTATATAAATTATTACAGTATAAAATAAAGCTTTAGGCGAACCACTCAGTGAGAGTAATGAATAATAAACTTAAAAAGTTAAATTGAAACATGTACAGGTCCAAAATGAACTTTAAAAACAGCAAACCTTCCCTAACATTCGGAGAATTCAACGCAAATCTTACTTTTGGAATTCCAAATCCAATATATAAAATATAACAAAATGAAATAAAGCTTTAGGCGAACCACTCAGTGAGAGTAATGAATAATAAACTTAAAAAGTTAAATTGAAAAATGTACAGGTCCAAAATGAACTTTAAAAACAGCGAACCTTCCCTAACATTCGGAGAATTCAACGCAAATCTTACTTTTGGAATTCCAAATCCAATATATAAAATATAACAAAATGAAATAAAGCTTTAGGCGAACCACTCAGTGAGAGTAATGAATAATAAACTTAAAAAGTTAAATTGAAAAATGTACAGGTCCAAAATGAACTTTAAAAACAGCGAACCTTCCCTAACATTCGGAGAATTCAACGCAAATCTTACTTTTGGAATTCCAAATCCAATATATAAAATATAACAAAATGAAATAAAGCTTTAGGCGAACCACTCAGTGAGAGTAATGAATAATAAACTTAAAAAGGTAAATTGAAACATTTACAGGTCCAAAATTAACTTTAAAAACAGCGAACCTTCCCTAACATTCGGAGAATTAAACGCAAATCTTACTTTTGGAATTCCAAATTCAATATATAAAATATAACAGTATGAAATAAAGCTTTAGGCGAACCGTTCAGTGAGAGTAATGACCAATAAGGCTATTTTTAACAATAGGTACTTTTGGTTTTTTTGGGTTTTGTTTATTTTTTTAGATGTATTATTTGTCAAGGATTACAATAACGCAAAAAGTTTTAACCGCAATTTATTATTTAGAAAGATATGATAAATTTAAAATTGTTACTTGCCAGCAATTTTTACCTAGGAAAATACGACATATTTCGAGATTTTTATACGTGTTGGATGAGGTAGGACTGATGACGAATTAGATTAAACGACAAGATATTACTAAATTGTTAAAACGTGTGCAAACCGAAAATGTGTTTACGGCTTTTTTGGTTTTGTTTATTATTTGTCAAGGATTACAGTAATGTGAAAAGTCTTAACCGCAATTTATTATTTAGAAAGATATGATAAATATAAAATTGTTATTTGCCAGCAATTTTGGGTTAAGTGTAGAATAGCGGCCCCCCACCCGATTTTTTTATATATATTTTTTTGGATAGAGGACAAGATGGGGATTACTTTAATTTTAATTTTTTTTGGCGGAAATGAATATTAACAAAGATATGCATTTTTAAACATTGGCCTTTTGCAATGAATTTTCCCTAGGACGATGATGACGAAAAAGAAAATGTGGAAATGCAAAACATACTAACTTACTTTTTTATTTCAGGTATTTTCGCCGTATTTCAATGCATTTTAGGGGTTTTGGCGGGGATAATAGGTTAGGTTATTTATATTATTAGGTTGTATTAATATCGGGTTGATGATACTTGGTGCGTCAGGCTTGGTACTGTCTTCTAGGTTGCGTTATAGATGGCCCATAGCTTTTTTTAGTATGGGGTTGGGGAGGCGCCGCGCGCCCCCAGCGCTCGAGCGAAGCGAGTGCGCGGCGCCGTCAGGCGCCAATACTTAGAATACATTCGACGTTGTATAAGTCAACATCACACAGACGACATCTAATATGGCATAGTATGGTTAAAAAAGGCTAAAATGCGTTGAAATACGGGAAAAATTCCCAACCCTTAAAAGTTGGTACTGTTTTGCATTTCAGCCTTTTTCTTTGTCGTCATCAGTCCTTTTTTATCCAAAAAGTATTAAAATCTAGTAATTTAAAGAATCGTCCTCGTCATCAGTACTACCTCATCCAACACGTACAGATATCTCGAAATATGTCGTATTTTCCGTTGTAAAAATGGCTAGCAAGTAGCAATTTTACATTGATCATATCTTTTAAATAATAACTTGCGGTTAAAACTTTTTGCATTACTGTAATCCTTGAAAAATAACGAACCAAAAAACAAAAAAAACAAAAGTACCTATTGTTAAAAAATCCCAATAAGAAACTTAAAAAGTTAAATTGAAACATGTACAGGTCCAAAATGAATACTTTGATCAAACATATTTTCTTCCTACCTCTGTAAAAGACACATTAAAAAATCGAGTTAAAATCATTAAAAAAATCAAACAGTTTTTTAATAAAATACTTACTCTTATGATATATTATCAGCGATACTAGAGATTACTATGTTATAATCTTTAACGTTTAAGTAGAACGCATTATGGACTTTATGGTGACCGATTCCAAACTATCGAGTAATGGCGTCGTACAAAAGAAACTACAAACTGGGCTACCAGATTTTAGCGCGGCCAACTTAGATCCGCTTTTTCGCAGTAATTGGCTGTGATTGTAGAAATAATTCATCAAATGAAAATAATGGAAATAAAAATTAAGAAAATAATAATATAAAAAAATATAAAAATTAAGAACAGATAAAATTAATTAAATAATTAAGTAGTTTTGATTTAACACGTAATTTCATTAATTCACGTTAAATAAACTCGTAAATTTAAATAATAATATTCTTAATAAAATTAATATTTTGTGGTTCATTAATCATTATCAGCTCAAATACAAATACAGGTGAAAAAAATTAAAATTAATTGCTGATAAAAGCACCTCTAGATAGCATTGATGGACGAAACCTTTCGGACGAATAGTGGAGATCCATGCGACGTCGATTGGGCTGAATATCGGATGTCGCGAAATTGGTTCTACGAGGACTAAAATGGGGCGTCCGTTATTCGTCCCGTAGGACAAATTTTGGACGGGACCAAGCTGGGCTCTATGGACCATGCTGGGACGTCCCAGGGACGATTTGTGTTTGCTGGGGATGAGGGTGAATGCATATTTTAGGGAATTGGAATGCAGTTATTCTCTCTGTTGTTTTATTTGTAGTCTTAAAATCGAAGGACTGTTTTTGCGTTGTGAAATTATAAGAACTCATCAGTGTTGACAGTGTGTTAATCAAAAAAATTATCATGTTCAAGATTGAAAATTTGGTAAAATAAAATTTAATTATCAAGATATATTTAAGACACCGGGGGATAAATTTCTAAAAATTTCCGTGAAATCATGTCTTAAATCGGAATACCACAGATCTACTCCCCGGAAGATTCTAAAACAAAACTACTAAGTTAAATAATGATTTTTCGGAACTATATCACGCCTTTTCCGAGCCGCCATGCTCCCAGACGGGACTCGAATAAAACTATTCAAGTTCGTCCAAGTTATAAAAGAGAACACCTTTTCGCTGTTAGGTAAAATAAATAACTTAAAATAGTTAATAAATTTATGACTTATTATTAAGTTGCGAAACACATTTATCTATAAAATTAATTTATTAGTCGCGCTCGACGTTACCTCTTTTAGTTGATTTTCGACGGTGGCACACATTGGTAATCATTCGTACAAACAACGTATAACTTTTAAAATAAAGCACAAATTTAAGTAAAATAGTTTTTACCTTTAACTTAAGTAGTATTAAACTCGTTAAACCTTTGACTACGAAAGGAATTTTATCATCTTGCTCAATGACAGTTCTGACGTTGTCCATTTTGTTGTACGACACTTCAGAGAACTTAGAGCGCATTTCATTGCAAATGTGCATGACAATCAGCATGGAAAATATTGAGTATGTGGCGCTAATAATCCTCCCAGAAATAAATTTGGTTTTAAAACCTATTATTAATACGAACAAAATCAATCAGAAACATTTAAATTTAAGGAAACATGAACTAAACATCGAACTATCAAAGACCAGGATATTTCCACAGGTAATCAAAGACACTATAGGGGTACACAAAACTAAATTTTGGTGGAAAAAACGCCACCAAAATGGCCAATATATTTCGAATTGATACATTAAAGGGATAATGAAAAGTATATAGAAGTTTTATTTAATCGATTTTTAATCAAAAAATAAGTACGAAAATTATACCCAAATCTTTTTGACGATTAAATTAAATTTTTTATTATTTAAAAACTTCGGGGAAAATGCGCCTTGACTATTTCGGCCTCGTTTCAACTGTATCTTCCGCGCTTTCTCCATTGGTTAACTTAACCAATCTGAACAAAATTACATCACCTTTTCCGCAGCCAATGAAAAATCGAGTCTCTTTCTATTTCCGGAAGAGCGAGTCAGTTGAACAACATTTAACTTTTCTTCTATGTCGTGAACAGCGAAATAAAAGTCGCGAACTTTTCCGACATAAAAACCGGTAAACCTTTTTCCTCTTATTTCAAAACAGAACTGGCCGTTAATTTATTTTTACACGCGCAAAATAACACCTTTTTTAACAGCAACCAAAAACTCACTTTCACGCGCGCGTGCGCTATATAAACATTTGAAAACGAATATAGGTAGATGTACTATACAAAATTACGATGTGTACAACCGAACATTCCGCCCGCCTTGAAATAACGAATTTCAAATGAGATAGTAAAAGTCCGAAAAGTTACATTTGCATACATAAATAACCCTTAGTAAACAGTTTGAATACAATTAAAATCAGTCTAGTGGTAACTGGCATAATTTAACTACGGGTCTTTTCAGTGATTTGTCAGAGGTTCTGACAGTTACGACGCGAACTTGATTGTCTTGTCCTGGATGAAGTTCAGTGATTCTTGCCATTCTCCACTTGGTTGGAGGTAAATCTTCATCTTTGAGCAAGACCAAGTCGCCGACTCGTAGATTCGGTTTTGGTGTAGTCCACTTTGGACGTTGTAGAAGGCGAGAGAGGAATTCATTTCGCCAACGGTTCCAAAAGTACTTGTTGGCCCAATTACCAACGTGACAGGCGGTTGACGTTTTCAGAAGTGAGATCGGGTTCGGGTATTGCGGTGAGTGCATCTCCGATTAGGAAATGTCCAGGTGTCAACGCATTGAAGTCGTTTGGATCCGAGCTTAACGCCGTTAAAGGACGTGAATTTAAGCAAGCTTCAATTTGGCAAAGAAGCGTTTGCATTTCTTCAAAGTTTAGAACCATGGTGCCAAGAACTCGTTTCAGATGATACTTGACGGACTTCACCCCGGCTTCCCAGAGGCCTCCAAAATGTGGCGCTGCAGGCGGGTTGAAGTGCCAATTAATTCCTTCGTCTGCGAGCCATCGTGATACTTGATCGTTGTTGTTTGTAGAGACTATGAATTTGATGAATGTTTTCATCTCTCGATCGGCTCCTGTAAAGTTGGTTCCACAGTCGCTGTAAATGTCGGCGCATTTTCCTCGTCGAGCAACAAAGCGTTTCAATGCTGCCAGAAATGCTTCGGTGGTCATGTCACTGACAAGTTCAAGATGAATTGATCTTGTGGTAAAGCAAGCGAAGACGGCAATGTATCCCTTAAACCTGAAGTGACTTCGTCCCTTCATTAGTTTAAGGGTAAATGGTCCTGCGTAGTCGACTCCACACTTCAAAAATGGCCGAGCAGGATTTACTCTCGCTGGTGGTAAATCGCCCATAAGTTGCTTTACAGTGACTGCCTGCTGTCGTACACATGAAACACATCTTCTGATATGGAAACGTATGGCATCACGAAGACCGACGATCCAATAACGTTTCTGTAAGACAGAAGTTAGTAGTTGAGCACCTCCGTGAAAATGTTTCTCGTGCTCGTGTTGTATTAGAAGTTCTGTTAATTTGCTCTGTCTCGGTAACAGTGCCGGATGCCTTTGTTCGTATGGTAAGTTGGAGTGGCAAAGTCTGCCACCAACTCTAAGAATCCCATCTTGATCGATGTACGGACGCATCGAAAGGATTTTACTTTTCCGTGGTAATTCCTTGTTTCTTTTAAGGCAAGCTATCTCTTCGTTAAAACTGTTGCTTTGGACGACCCGAATCCAATGGGATAGCGCCTTTTCGTTCTCTTCCTTCGATAAAGGTCCAGTAATCCTCAATTCTGTCGCATTTCGCGAATTGAAGACAAAACGTAGAATGTAGGCGGTGATATGAATGAGTTTTTTAAGCGCTGAAAATTTGGAAAGGAGCGTGAAATCCATTTGATGATGTGTTACTAACGAAATAATTCGTCTTTCCTCGGATAAACATTCATTTGGCTCTGAGAGTTCATGTAGTTCTTGCGTTGTTGCGGCGAAAATAAGGCACTGCGGTCCATGCCACCAGAGACCATGATTTCCCAGTTCGCTCGCGGATATTCCTCGAGAAGCGCAATCTGCAGGGTTGCTATCTCCTGAAATGTGATGCCATTGCGCTCTCGGTAGTTTCTCGTGGATTTCTGACACTCGATTGGCTACGAACGTTTTCCAACGTTGCGGTGGAGCTTTCAACCAAGCTAGGACGATTGTTGAGTCCGACCAGCAATGAACATCAGCTATATCCAATCTCAATGACTCCCTGATCAGTTGAATCAGAGAAGCCAAAAGTAATGCACCAGATAATTCCAGTCTCGGAAGTGTGATTTGTTTGAGCGGAGCGACTCTTGTTTTCGCAGCGATCAGTTGTATTTTGATTTGTCCGTTGTTATTCACCGTCTTCAGGTATACGGCAGCTGCGTACGCTTTCTCCGATGCGTCACAAAATCCATGCAGGCTAATGTCTGTAGCATTAGCTTGCGAAATGTGCCGTTGAACCTAATGTTTTCAATTTCTGGTAAATCGGTTCGAAACGACCTCCATTTAGCTTCAAGTGGTTGGGGAAGTTGCTCATCCCAATTCAATTTTAGCTGCCACATTTCCTGTAACATCAGTTTCGCTCGAACGGTTACTGGTGCCAACAGTCCCAGAGGATCGAATATCCTTGCTGTATCCGAAAGAATCGTACGTTTAGTGATTGAACTTCTTGACGCTGGAGAAGTAACCATAAACGAGAAATTATCAGCCGAAGGAGTCCAATATAGGCCGAGAGTCTTGACTGATTCGTCGTTCTCGATGCATAGTGGCTTTTGTAAATCCTTCATGTTGGCTGGTAGTGTATCCAATAATGCAGCTTCATTCGACGCCCATTTCCTTATTTCAAATCCTGCTTGAGATGTAGCTTGAATGATTTCTGACTGAAGTCTTAAAACGTTCTCAATCGTTTCGTCTCCTGTCATTAGATCGTCCATGTAGAAGTCATTTTGTAAAGCCGAAGATGCCAACGGAAGTGTCTCTTTCACGTCATGGCCGAGTTGCTTCAAGACTTTAGTTGCTAGGTATGGCGCTGATGCGGTTCCATATGTAACCGTTAGCAAACGGTATTCGAGCAAGGGTTCGTGTGAGTTGTTTCGCCAAACAATTCTTTGAAGATCGGAGTCGTCTGGATGTACTCTAATTTGACGAAACATTTTGGCAAGGTCTGCTTTCATTACAATGCGATGTTGACGAAAGCGAATAAGGAGGTTGACCAAATCATCTTGAAGTTTTGGCCCCACTAGCAGATGATCGTTTAGGGAAACTCCAGTTGTAGATTTGGCAGAGGCGTCGAACACTACACGAACTCTCGTGGTGGTACTGTCTTCTTTGAATACCGCATGATGAGGCACGTAGTAAGATGGATTGGTTTCGATTTTTATTTCATTCGAGGGAATGAGTTCCATATGCCCAAGGGCAATGTATTCCCCCATGAACTTGCGGTACTCCTCATAGAGATTCGGGTTAACACGTAGACGTCGTTCTAAGTGAGAGAATCGACGGATTGCCATTTGTTTAGAATCTCCAAGTTTTGGTGCATCGTTTATCTTTGGTAATCGCACAGTGAATCTTCCTGTAGAGTCACGTGTATGTGATTCTTCAAAGTTCTTTTCACATTGAATTTCTGTTGGAGATAGTATTCTTCGAGGCTGGATGTCTTCTAGCTCCCAAAGATGTTTCAAATCTGCTTCCAATGTACAATGGTGGACCTTTATTTTCGAACTTCTTCCGGACATCAGCAATGGACCGGAAACTGCCCATCCGAAAAGAGTATTAAAGGCACCTGGAAGACCTTCTTTCCCCTTGCAAATGCCATCTTGTAAGAGCTCTAGATACACGTCAGCACCTAGTAAAATATCCACTTGTCCAGGGCTATGAAAAGTTGGATCAGCAAGTGTTAAGCCTTTCAAGTGTAGACAATTTCCAGAATCGAACGGACTGTTAGGTAAATAATCCGTGACCTTTTTCAGGACGATTGCCTCGACGATGACCTCCGACGTGTTAATGATATTTGACTGAATATTCACCATGACACTGCCTTGAGAGGTGTTCATTCCGGTTGCTCCAATTCCGTCAACTGAGACGTTGAAACGTGTTCGCTTCAATCTTAGTTTCCTCGTGAATTGTTCCGTGATGAAACTGGCTTGAGAACCCGAGTCCAGAAGCGCTCGGGCTGGATAAAGTTGCTCGTCAAGTCCCTTGACTTGGACCATTGCGGTTGCCAAGATAACTTGGGTTGATCCAATTATTTCACGAGATGGGCATGAAACTACACCGGAGGTTGCCTTCGTCTTCGTTAATTCCTTCTCTTGATGTAGAAGAGTGTTATGTCGTGCGTTGCATTTCCTACAATGACCAGATTTGCAGTCATTGCTTTGATGACCGGTTCGTAAGCAATTGAAACACATGGCACTCCTCTTGACCATGTTCCAACGCTCGTCCGAAGATGCATTCAGAAAATTGGTACATTTGTATACAGAGTGTGTTTCGTTGCAAAAGTGACACGTCTCGCTCAGAGCACCATGATGAGCCTTTGTACTCGGTCTCTGATGTAATGGAGGCTTCGACTTGATTGCAGTAGTTGTAGGCGGAGCTGCTGCTAAGGCTCTGGCCCGTTGTTCAAGAAATGTAACGAGATCCTCGAAAGTTGGTCTTTCGGTCCCCCTCAGGGAAAGTTCCCATTGTCGGCGAGATTCTGAATCCAGTTTTTCCTTTACAAGATGAAGTAATATGGAGTCCCAATGTTGTACTGGTTCTTTGAGAACCTTGAGCGCCCTTATGCATTCGGCGGTGGTATCGATGAGCGTTCGTAAAGCGGATGAAGATTCTTGGATGACGTTAGTTTGACTGAAGAGACGTTTTACGTGTGCATCGATGATTTCCCGGGTATTGTTGAACCGATTGTTTAAGATATCCCAAGCTTCCAGATAATTAGCGTCAGTTACCGGAATAGATTGAACTAGGAGCGCTGCTTCGTTTCGTAATGATGACTTCAAATACTGAAACTTCTGAGCTCCGGTGAGCGATTCGTTGTTGTGTACGGTGCCCGTGAAGAGATCGTGAAATGGAAGCCAATCGACGTAACCACCGCTGAATGATGGAAGTTCCAGCTTCGGTAAACGTACATCACTAGCTGGTCTGACTTGTCTCACTGGAATGTTTGCTGCTCTTTCATTCGATTCAGTGACGAGTAGGATTGTCAGATCTTCGAGTCGAGCGATTAGGGGGTTGTATTCATCTTCGTGATCCGCGAAATCGTCGTCGTCGGGATCGATATTTGCAACTACGGCATCGTGAACCTCATCCAAGTCTTTCGATAGTTTTTCCACCTTGTCTACATACAGCTTCAAGGCGACGTCAGATAGATTCGTTGCTGTTTGACCCACCGCATTTTCAATCCTGGTGATCTGTCCCTTGATAGCTGCTCTTCTTCTCACCAGAACATCCATGATGACTTATGTTGATTCGTTTACGATCGGGATATGATCGATGGTTTAAACGGTTTCCAACGGAGAATCCACGCTAATTTTCACTGTCTCTCACGGAAAGATAGCCGATTCGATGATTAGTTGAGGAACATAATCAAGTTGACGAATGTATCCGGCTCGACGGACCAAAAAATGTCGTGAACAGCGAAATAAAAGACGCGAACTTTTCCGACATAAAAACCGGTAAACCTTTTTCCTCTTATTTCAAAACAGAACTGGCCGTTAATTTATTTTTACACGCGCAAAATAACACCTTTTTTAACAGCAACCAAAAACTCACTTTCACGCGCGCGTGCGCTATATAAACATTTGAAAACGAATATAGGTAGATGTACTATACAAAATTACGATGTGTACAACCGAACATTCTACATTCTTCAATAGTAAGTACATCTGGCCATTTATTTATATAATTGGCTATTTTTTACGGTTTATATTATAGTATATTATATTGTAAATAGTTATTGTTTACATAATGTGTTAGTTCTTCTCTTAAACCTTTACCCAGAATGAAAATGTTTATATCAGCTCAGCTGTTACCTAATAGTGTTGATAATTTTCCTAGCACTTATCTTTAATGGACAAAGTAGATTTATTTATAACGTTAATTAATATATTCATTTTATTTTATTTAATATCAGTCAATATAATATTTGTATTTCTTTTAAGGTTTTTGTGATATAACTACAACATGCTAGGAATGTACTGTTGCGTGCCGCGGTGTAAAATGGTGTTGGGAAAACCAAAAATAAAGTATCATATAACTGTTATCCCAACGATGTCAATTTTAAATCTTTGGCTAAAAAGAAATGTGAAAACCACAAGAATCTGTTCCGCTCATTTCAGAGCTGATGAATATGAAAATAATATGAAATTAAAACCAAATTAACACAAAAAACCCGGAATTATTTGGAAAGAAAAACAAAAGTTCCTTTTCTGAATCTGGTAGATTGTGAAACGTTATTAGAATATAATTCTGACAACAGGTGGAAGGAAATCTAAAACAATAACGGAGAATCTTCAAAATACAAACAATGCCACGAAACTAAGAAATCTTCAATCAAATCCTATCAAATTCTAGTTATATTACTTAAACTTAAGAAGTTCATGATATTGTGCTTAATAACGACGTACACTATGTTCAAAAAGTCTTTGCCCGTGGGAGATTTTGAACATTTTCGCCCGTCATTTCTTGTATAGTTGCATCAAGTCGAAGCAGACATCGGTAATAAGTTAGTAAAATTTTTAGCTACAAATTGGCCAAAATCATTATCTGGATAGACTTATAATTTGGCCTATTTTGGCCTAAAAGAGGGGGGTGTCAACTTTTTTATTTTTTATCTCAGGTCATATTAAACCCGATTTTCGTGTTCCCCGGGGTTGATGGCCCGGTGCAGAGACATTTTTAAGAATCGCCAAATTGCGATTCATCGCCAAATTAACAGAAAACGCGCGTGCTATCGAACTTCGCGCCGAATCGGTGTGCAGAGACATCTCGCTCGCAAAAATAACAGGAAGTCGCTCTGTTTATTTTGCTAGTGGTCTTGGGCAGTCGCTAGCCGCCGAAAAGCTCGCAAAAATAATGGCAGATTGTGTTACGTAAAGAGCTCGGGAAATAAATTGAGAAGTAAACGCTTTTTACCTACTTTAATAAGATACATTTTACAACACGATAGGTCAGAATCTTTTAAATTATTAAAATTTGAGTTTCTAGCTCATTATCGCTTCCCGAAAAATGTTTTTGTCGAATTATTGTCAGAGCCAAGGCCTAACCACAATCACGATTTACGAAACACTAAAATAAGACAGCCACTCTTACAAATTTTACAGGTAAGAATAAATTATAATAGAGAATCTTATACACTACTACTTTGGGTGTATTCAAAGCCTTGGTTTATTTATAGATCCTTATTTGCTGGTACTGTATGCAGTGGGTTTTAACTAATGAGTCGGTAATGACATGGTGAATTGGTTCAGTGTATCAAGGATCTTAAGCTATCAACCAGCGTTTATACCAATTCATCTACCGAGAAGGTAGACTAGGGAGTTGCGTTAAAAGATGTATTGGAATATTCAAGTTTATTTGGCATGCATCAAGAGCTTACCGAGCCAATAATTTGATGTATTACCTTAAAAGTGTTCGTCAGTTAATTCTACACGCTTATATCATTTGTTACAATTTATACCTGGATTAGGCTATGTAAATGCCAGATAATTTGGTAGAACAATACTAGGACCATTGTTTTACGTGTGATCAATATAGGATATTTCGCTAGAAATTGCTTTAGACAATTACCATTTTTTGTAACCTCGTGAAATTGCTGTTTTTTTATTTATTGATTTATGTTATAACTAGTTTTATTTTAATTGCTATCAGCTAAGTTTTTAAATAAATATTTTACTAAAAACCAAATGATACGGCTCATTTTCTAACAGAGAATCATTTTCAGAAAATGTTGGCTTATAATAGTAATGAATCTTTTTTTCATTCGTTATTTTATTGATGTACCAACCATATTATAAAAATATATCTTTAAAATAACAAAACCATTAAACTGTGTAATAAATGCAACCAATCTAATAAATAATAAGAGTAAGAAAATGATATAATCAGAAGAAACTAATTTTCATGCACTATTTAAGGCTTTAAAAAGATTTTGGATAACCTCTCATTCTTCAGAAACTGTTTTGCTTTCCCTTCGTGGCTATATTATATAAATTTATTTTAATAAAATAACGGATTTAACTATAAAAATTATAAAACCTAATAATATAATTAGAGTTAGGAAATTATTAATTAGAAGAGCCAGGATTTCATCGTCAAAATACAAACCAAACATAACCACGTGATAGCTTTTTGCGTCAGAAATGGAGCTCTCCCATTGGTCCGTTACTTGGTTAAAAAAAATTGGAAAAATAACAGCGTCGCCGATTAACAGGAATCGCTAAAACGTCTCTGCACCGCGATTTCGATTGCGAGGATCGCCAAATAAACAGCTCGCTAAATCTGAATCGCTAAATTGCGATCGTGTTAAAATTAACAGGAATCACAAAACGTCTCTGCACCAGGCCCTTATATTTAGAAAGTATTGGAATTATTCAAATCGACGCAAAGATGTTTTCACAGAAATTGAGAAATATCTAAACATCTCACCAAGCCATTTAATATAATAAATATTGACGGGTTTTGTCACCATCTATAGTTCCTAGAGGTAATCTTTTTTGTTTAATTCTAAATATGTAACAAATTGAAGGTTAACATAAATATTTTCATGTGCTCATTTGAGAAACGAACAGGGGCGACGCCATAAAATATTTAGATGTAGGAAAAAATTATTTAAAAGTGGGCTCCTTGTTCCTCAAATACTTTGAAATTAAATTTTTAGAAGTTTTTACGATTTTAACCTGTTACCTTAAGCGCCTCTCACTTTTCAGGCTGTAGCGCGGAGATTGGTTTTCGTCGTCTTAAGATTCCTTCACGCGCTGCTGCGGCATAAGTTAAAATTGTAAAAGTTTAAAAACCGCAACATTATAAAAAATTTATAAAATTTCCCGACTTTTCAAATTTGTATCTAAATTAAACACTATATTTAAAATTTATATTTTAAAGTTAGTTAACACTTGTAAAATAAATTTAAGACTATTTTCAATATATAAAAAAACTCTTAAAAAATTAATTTTAAGAGTTGAGGAACAAGGAGCCCACTTTTAAAAAATCTTTGCTTACACCTAAATATTTTCTGGCGTCGCCCTTGTTCGTTTCTCAAATGAGCAGATGAAAATACTTATTTTAACCTTCAATTTGTTACATATTTAGAATGAAACAAAAAAGATTACCTCTAGGAACTATAGATGGCGACAAAACCCGTCAACATTTATGATTTTAAATGGCTTGGTGAGATGTTTAGATATTTATCAATTTCTGTGAACACTTCTTTGGTGAATATCTTTTGAACCAATGCGTCGATTTGAATAATTCCAATACTTTCTAAATATAAATCAACCCCGGAGAACATGAAAATCGGGTTTAATATGACCTGAGATCAAAAATAAAAAAGGTTGACACCCCCTCTTTTAGGCCAAAATAGGCCAAATTATAAGTCTATCCAGAAAATGATTTTGGCCAATTTGTAGCTAAAAATTTTATTAACCTATTACCGATGTCCGCTTCGACTTGATGCAGCTATACAAGAAATGACGGGCGAAAATGTTCGAAATCTCCCACGGGCAAAGACTTTTTGAACAGAGTGTACCTGATATTGTGAATCTTATCGAAGTTCCGAGAATTACTGAAACCAACATTGTTACGAGTAAAGTTCCTAATATCACGGAAACATGCAAAATTTATAGTTTTACTGAAAACAACCCGAATAATCCATCTTCCTCCAAGTTTAAATAATACTTCTGACTCGATTTTTTCTTCCAATTTAAAGAGTTAAAATATTGACTCTGGTTTTTCCTACAATTTAATAAGTTCAACTATTGACTCTAGTTTTTCATACATTCAAAATAACTCGACTAGCTTTTATCCAACCTGAGTGTTTTAGCTATTGAATCTAAATTTTCACTCAATTTTATGAATTCAACAGGTGATGGAAATAGTGAAAGATGGAAAAAATTAATGTTTTTACAAAAACATAAAAAACTTCTGATGCGCTGCAAAAAGGACGAAAACCATTACAGCAACGTAAGATAACAACTAAAGTTCAAAACCAAAAACACAATTTTAATGAACGGCTATTACTCGAAAGAATCACTAGTTCCCAATTAAAAACAAGATGTGAAACAACTTGTCTGAGGTAAAAGAAAATTTTAGAAGCTGTATTAAGAAAGCCAGTCCGTTTTACACAAATTTTTTTGCCAAATAAAGCAGCTACTGGGGAAAAAGTAGGTTTACCGGAATAATGATGATCTTGCTAATGCTTTCACTTTGCGTTACCTTAGTAAAAGGGTATCTACATATATACTTATGAGAAAAATGTACCTTGAATTCAGGTATTAATAAACATGACTGATAAATCAATCAAATAATTTAAAAATTTTCACAAGTTATTTTGTAACATGTATTTTTATTAAGAACTGTAATTGTGTAAATGATTGTAATTGGAAATTAATACATTTTAAATCTTATAGGAAATGTTTTGTTAAGTAATTTTACAATCTCATTTGATTGAAACGTACGCTTAAAAGTGCATTTTTTTTAAATTACTAAAGATTTAATATTATCTGATGAGCACAACCATAAGGTTTTTATATTACAATGTACTCTTGATTAAAAGGATTATAAACCAAAATATAATGATGTCAAGCCTCATTTGTAAACATACCTTAAACCTAATTAAAAAACTATCAAAATAATAAAAACCATTAAATATAGTTAAAATTATTATGGATGGTATAGAAAAACAGTATATTAAAATAAATAGTATATAATAAAAAAATAAAGATAAATGGAATATAATATATAATAAAAATTTAATATAATTAAAACGTATATAAATGGTGCATAGTATCTATATAATTGTTCCGTGTGAAACAAGGCATACTTATGAGTTAAGTTACATATGCTATTACAGATATATATTAAATAACTTATAATATAGATGCTAAGAATAACTATAATACTTTAATTTAAAATAATATATTAGGTTATAAATAAATATTTAAAAAACATTTCCTAATAATAATGTGCTTTGGCTGATTATTTGGCTTTTGACTGACACTCATATATAAAAATAGGCTACCCCATCAATGTGAGTTGCCCCGTATGACGTCACTCTATCTCTCCCTCCGTGCCGTTTCGGAAAATCGCCTAATACCCGTATATGGAATGCGCCCCCTTGAGTCCTCGAAACCGATTTTACCTCGCTTAAGTCTAAACCGCTCGTTTGTAAATTTCTACCACCAAGTTTTCCAAAATATTATTTATTTTTACCACCTAGGGCATTTTTCCAACAATAATCCCCCCACAAATTTATCTACGTGAAATTTTTACCCAAACGGATTTCCTCCCTCACCACAAGTCAGCATTGTAAAAAGGTTGTGGATGCCCAGGCCTTAGCTCGCCCAAAAGATTTTTTCAATCTTGAAGATTATCACAAATATTTGGATTTTTACTGTGAGATAATTTGTCTTTTCTTGAAATCGTAAATTGTTATATTCAGATATTTTTGTTTTGTAATCGTTCCTTCAAGTTTTTGCTTGGTGATTTTACTTGTTTTTTTTTGTGGGAGTTGAACTGTTTAAGTTAGTATGGAAAAGCAAAACTTTGGCGCGCAACCATATATGTTTGAACCCAGGTTATCCCAAGATGATGAAGATAAGAATGTTGTTAAGGGCAGTAGCGGCCCCAGCACGTTTTCTGGTGGTGCGAGATCTCATTGTGGCGCCGTCTTTCGGGCAAAAGTTATTGGTGCCGTCGTCCCGATCCCGTTTCGGCGCCCCCATCTATGACGGCGCCCGGTGCGGTCGCACCGTTCGCACCGCCCTAGGCCCGGTGCTGTTAATGGTGCTCCAAATAATGAAAGTATTTGAAATACAAACTGGTTAGTAATTATGCTAAACGTTACTCGTATATTATTTGCAGTAAATTTAAGAACTAAATTTCTTATCATAAATTTAAAACCAAATAGTTGCAGATGCAACAATTGCACACCAATGCCTACAGCTACAGAAAGTCTTTGTTGCAAGGAGATTTGGCCGATAAGGGAAAAAGCAGTTGGGCATTCGTGTATACAAACATTTCAAAAGTTTGTAAAAGACTGTACTGACATTGATGTCTTAGAAGTGAGCTACAGACAATATGCACAGCAAACCAATGACACATTAATGAGTTAGTTACTCAGGAAAATAATTTTTTTATCAAATAATAATCAAAAAATATTAATACTATATATAGATTAAAAGCAGGGCCGCTTATCCATAAGGCAGACTAGTGCCTAGGGCCTACAAAACATTTCGGAGACATTAGGGCCTACGATTCCATATAATAGGGCCTACGAAGGTCCGAGAAGTCGGTAAATGAGAGATTTTTGCCTAAGGCATACGGAAAAGTTAAAACGGCCCTGATTAAGAGCATGTAAGGAGATAAAATTTTGCTTTTTACTGAGTTTTTAAATTTACTATCCGCACTCCTTAAAATTCCCCCTTAGTCCAGTACAGGTTTTCTGGCACTGTGTAATAACAAAGAATAATATTTCGGTAGCAAGAATAGATATGTAGCTTACCGAAACTATATCAATGTTGGGCATGGGGAAAAAAGGAGGACGCCTAAGGGAGGAATATCCAGAGGAATCTGGTGAATACACGGTTATCGAATATCCAAGATTTTGAGATTTTTATTTTCATATGTTTTTGTAAATAATAGTTTTTTAATTTTTCTTAAAGCCTATTAACACGATTCGACATTTCCCCCCAACTTGGTTTGTGAGCTTAGTTTTCATTCACAGGCTCCGTGAAAGGTAGTCGACATTAAAGGAATGATTCCAAAACAAAAATTATCACACCGTAAAAATCCAAAATATTGTGATAATCTAAAAGATTGAAAAATTCTTTTGGCGAGCTAAGGCCTAGGCATCCCCAACCTTATTATAATGATGACTTGTGCTGGAGGGAATCCATTTGGGGACAAAAATTTCACGTATATGAAATTGTGCGAGGATGGAGAAATGCTCCGAACCGTAAAACGTAATCATATTTTTGAAACATTGGTGGAAGAAATTTACAAACGAGTGGTTTAGGCTTAACCGAGGTAAAAATGGTTTCGAGGATTGACTCTCTCTTCCGGAAGTAGAAATAGACTAGATTTCACATTAGCTGCGGAATGTTATTTGGTTCTGATTGGTTTAGTTAACAAATGGAGAAAGAGGCCGAAATGGCCGAGGCCCATTTTCCCCGAAGTTTTTAATTATTTAAAAATTGAATTTAATCAATATAAAATTGTGAGTATTATTTTTGTATTTCTTTTTGGATTAGAAATCGATTAAATATAACTTCTGTAGGCTTTTCGTAATCCCTTTAAAGGTCTTTATGATTTAAATCGTAGGTTATTAATTTGACAACGCAAAGATGGGCGTACTTTCCATGTATTTTCAAAGTAACTACCCTTATGAAAAAACCAGCAGATTTTCCCCATACGTTTCCAATGGCCCTTTTCGCAAACTGAGGGGTCGTAATGGGGGATAAACGCTTACGCATGCGCAAATAGCTGTTGGGGGCCAAGTTATCAGTCGATGGTTTCTTATTGTGCGGGAATTTAAAGCCGTTTGATAACGCTGCGTGACATTTTAAGTTTAATCGTGTATATTTATGTTATATCAACAAAGTTTTTACTTAAATAAATGTAAATATATTGTTGTCGTGTTATTTTTAACTGTTTTCAAAAACAATTTTCACAGAAGTTCCCAGAAGAAGTTGTCATAACTAAGCCTTCGAGATATGCCATCTTGCTGTTTAGTGGAGATAGTAATATTAAATTTCATCGAATTCCTGTAAATTGTGGCAAAGACTAATTAATCGTATAAAGTGGAAAGCTGTACGGGATGATAAAGTTTTGCAGCAGGCATTTTGTTAGTGGGTATCCAGGGTGGGAAGCATCGGATGTTTACTGGGTACCAACACTTTTTTATGAACACTATTATAAATAAAGTTACCCATAAAATGCTGTATCTGAAAACACGGTAGAGAACGATTCTTTTAAAATAATGAACCCAACTGATGACAACCTGAGCAGTAAGGTCTTAGAGCGCTCACGAGAAATTAGATACGAAAATCGGATTAAAAAGAAAGTATGCTTTTATATCTCTAAATTATTGACTCGAACTAATTATTAATTTAATATTTTATAGAGAGAATTCGAAAGAGTTATTTGATAGAACAACATTTTTCTCTTCAATCATCACTATCATTTCATGACTATGTGGGAGACAACCAGTCTGAACCTGTATTTATTGAAAATAATGAAAAATCCTTTCGAAGTAATATTTAAGTTGTTTCCATTAAATATCAATAATCCCACTTATTTATTTTGTTTAGGCTTTGGAACACAAACCATGACTGATCTTCTTGTGGAAGAAAAAGAAATACAAGAATTGAATAATATCAATCGCAAAAAAGTTGCTATGATGAAAAAATACAGAATGATGATAATGTTATGAAATTCTAAACTTTTGGCTAAAATAAAAAAATTTGAAACTCGAATTCGACTCGGTAGCCAAAAAAGTGATAATCACACATTAACGTACTTAAAAAACCATAGAAATACAGCAAAAGTAGGCATTCCTGTGTAGAATTTCGTAACATTATCATCATTCTGTATTTTTTCAACAGACCAACTTTTTTTGCGATTGATATTATTCAACTCCTGTATTTCTTGCTTCAGTTTAACATTTTCTTCCACAAGAAGATCAGTCATGGTTTGTGTGCCAAAGCCTAACCAAAATAAAGAAGTGAGATTATTGATATTTAACGGAAACCACTTCAAAATTACTTCGAAAGTATTTTTTTATTATTTTCAATAAATACAGGTTCAGAGTGGTTGTCTCCTACATAGTCATGAAATGAAAGTGATTTTCTCTATAACATAATACATTAATAATTAGTTCGAGTCAATAATTTAGAGGTATAAAAGCATACCTTATTTTTAATCCGATAGTAATATCTACTTTCTAGTGAGCGCTCTAAGACAATACTGCTCAGGTTGACATCAGATGGGTTAATTATTTTAAAAGAATCGTACTCTACACTGTTTTCAGATACAGCATTTTTATGGGTTACTTAATTTATAATAGTTTTCATAAAAAGTGTGGGTACCCAGTAAACATCCGATGGTTCACACCCTGGATACCCACTAACCAAATGCCTGCAGCAAACTTTATCATCCCCTGCAGCTTTCCACTCTACTATGTCTTTGCCACAATACGACATTTTACAATAATTCGATGAAATTAAATATTACTATCACCATAGGTAGAGTGACTTTTGCAACCCACAATACAGTAAGATGTCATATCTCCAAGGCTTAATTATGATAACATCTTCTGGGAACTTCTGTTCATTTGCTTTTAGAAAACAGCTCAAAATAACACAATAACGATATATTTACATTTATTTAAATAAAAAACTATGCTGATATAACACAAATATACACGATTAAACTTAAAACGTCACGCTGCGTTTTCAAACCGCATGAGATTTCCGCCCAATAAGAAACCATCGTCTGATAACTTGGCCCCCATAACTGTACTGCGCAGGCGTCCATAAAATTATGAAAAGAGCTATGGGTCCAGTATTAATGGTCGCATATGTGTTTTCGGACATGTATCCAGTTGGTTTAAATTGAGTGGCGTCACTGGTTTTTCTACTGGGGTCCTATGGATTAGCCCAGATGGGAATCACTGGTTACTAGTGGTGTACAACAGATGAAGCCAGATGGACATCTAGTGGGTCTCCCTCTGGATAAAACCAGGTGGTTCCCACTGGTTTTTCAAATGGTTCCCTAAGTTTTTTACCAGATGGTTCCACTTGTTTTTCAAATGGTTCCTTACGATTTTAACCAGATGGTTCCAAATGGTTCCTTACGATTTTAACCAGATAGTTACCATTGGTTTTTAAAATGGTTCCTTACGTTTTTAACCAGATGGTTCCCACAGGTTGTCTTATGGTTCCCTAGCAGATGGTTAGTTTAACTCTATTGGTGTTCTAATAGGTGTGGAAGCTGTTTCCCTAATAGTTTCCAATAGCTTACCATAAGGGTTTCGTTGTTAATAGGCAAAAAAAACTACTACCAACACCCTTGGCAAGTATATCGGTCTCAACAACTTAAAATAACACAAACTCTGGCAACTATTTTAATAATTGTTACACTAGAACAAATCTCTAGTACATACACTAGAACGCTACGAAGCATGTTACTTGTTGTAGTTGGAGAAAACCCAAGAATCCAATACGATACTCTTGTTGTAGAATTATTAATTGTAAAATTACCTTCCTTTCGGTAGTACAAGTATTAGCAAAAATTCCAACTTAATGGAAACGACCGGTTACTTAATTGCATGACTAATGGGCTCGACTAGGGTTCTAATGCCTAATGCCTTCAACCGTGCGAAAATATTAATGACTGAAGAACCATTCGACGCAACTGGGCTTCTAATAGAGGCAACTGGGAACCTATTGGAGGCAGCTGGGGATTAATGGTCTCGAATGGGCACCTAGGGAATTAATAGTCTCTTTTTTTCAACTTGCCAGGACGCGCCTTGCTTCTATTTCGTATATCATTTTTTGGAATAAAGGGTGTGTGAATTTATGATAAATTTTGCCCGCAGAAAAATACCATAACAATTTCAAATCGTTACCTAGGTACGGCCAGCTTCGATCCCGTTAAAAATTGAAGTTGGACGTACATTTATAGATTTAAGATTTATTGGTAAACCCATACAAAGTACAACCCCTTGAAATCGGGGCGGCGTCACCAAATTAAAGGGAGCACGGTTTAAAAACAATACACAACATTAAACTAAATATATAGTATAGAGTACTGGAAAGTATCAAATATAAGTTACAGAATGCAACAATAAAATTATATATATAACGAATAAACATTTAAATTCCTAAATATTTTCACGGCGCCACTTATCTTTATTAGCCCTCCAGGTAACCAGAATGTGTTTCACTATATACAAGTGATGAAAATTTCTCGACAATCCAAGGGCTTCCTCTAATGAGATTTCCGGGTTCCGCACGCACCATTCAAAGATATCTTCATCGCTTTCACCAAGCGGACAATGAAAGAGTACATGGGCGATGTCTTCATAGGCATTCCCACACAGCGTGCAGGCCGGTTCAAAACCAAACAACTGATGCAATGTTGCCTCTCTCCCGTCAGAAGGCAGCCCGTTCTAGCGTCGAACAGGAGGCCACTCCACCAAGAACCATCATAACACGATTCGGTTTGTGGCTTCTATTTCACTTGGTAGAGCTTCAGACTATTCTTGCTTTTGACATCATTACGCCAACGCCTCTCCGCCGCTTCATGAACATCTCGCACTACTACAGCAGCTTATTCTCTCTCGTTCGTCGCTGTATTCCGGGTCATGCCATTGCCATAGACACGATCAAGCGGTGCCATACGCTTAAGTAGCCTGGTCTCAACTCCTTGAAGCCTCAGCGATCTAAAAACTATGCCAGGAAGCATGGACGCCGGCATAAGTAACAGCCGCCCTAGGTATTTCAGCTTATTCGTAGCTTCACGTTCCTCCATGCTGCTCCAACCCATTTCACCTTTAATTGCAGCCTTAGCTACGAAAGGGCCCGCCGAAAGTGCAGCACGGCCAACTTCTCTCTGAGCATATTCAAAGGCTGTGATTGAGACCCGGGAATACGGTAGAACATCGTTTGCATACGTGATGGTGGGTACTGCCACAGCTTTCCACAAAGTCCTCGATACACTGTATTTGTTATATAATCCATCCGCCATATTCTTGACCGCCCACCGTAGACGGGTAGCTTTAGCTACAAGGTTGCGCTCATGATTTTCCATATAGATAGGCTTTGAACAGAACAGGACACCAAGATAGCTTTACTCTTCCGCCACTTCCAAAGAGGCGTTTTGCAACGTAAAGGGGACCGGGCTAGCTTCCTTTGACGTACCAAACATCAAAACTTTTGATTTCTCTGGGCTAAACCTTAACGCCTTGGAATCAGCATAAGCGGAACATCTATCCAACAGCTCCTATAAATCCGCCGCAGAATGTGCCAAAAGAAGAATGTCATCTGCAAACAGTAAGCAAGGGATCGACACTTTGCCAACAGAGGCACCTTTATCCTTCTCCACCTTTTCGATCTTAGCGCCAACTCCCGACTCGGACAAACTCACCGCAAGGCCATTGATATAAGAAATAAACCGTACGGGGGACAGTGGACACCCCTGACGCAAACCTACACCACACCTCAACGCCTCAGTAGTAACACCTTGGGCTGTGTATATATACGAGCTATCGGCGTACAGTTTTTTAATTTGGCGAACGACACTCGGGACAAAGCCAAAGCCACGCAACGTTTTCCACAACTTATCATGATTGACACTGTCGTACTCCTTGTGAAGGTCAAGAAACGCAAAATATATAGAGAGCCCCTGCTTCTGGTAGAGTTCAACCAGCTGAGAAAGCACAAAAATATTGTCTGAAATCCTTCTACCTCTTCGAAAACCATACCGAGCTTCATCGAGCAAGCCGTTTAATTCCATATACCCGCTAATGCGTTCTTTCCAAAGTATGGCATACACTTTGTAGAAGACCGACGTTACTGCTATAGGACGATAGGAACTGAGTTCTTCCTCAGCCTTTCCCTTTCCTTTGAAAACCATAGTAACACGTGACTCTTTCCAGCTACCCGGAATATCATCTTGATGCATAATTTCGTTAAACAGAAACTAAATACAATCCTTTGCCGGTACAGCCAACTTCGATTTCGCGTGTAATCGAAGTTGGCTGTATCCAGGTAGCGCCCCGGTTCTTTTTATTTTAGGACTACACCACTGCGAATGAGCACCTATTGGAGTCAACTAGAATTCAAATGGAGCCAACTGGGCACGGAAGCGAAGCAAATGGGAGCAACTGGAGAACTAATGATCTCGGATATGAACCAATTGGAGGAAACTGGGGAACTAATGGTCTCGAATGGTCAAATTTTGGAGTCAACTAGAATTCTTATGGATGCAACTGGGCACGACTGGGGACCAAATGGGAGCCACTGGGGAACAAATGGACTCGAATGGTCACCTATTGGAGGTAACTGATGGACTAATGGAGGTAACTGGGGTACTAATGTACTCGCATGGTCTTGAATGGGACTATAACGGAACCATTTGTTTCCCATGCATTCCATTAAAAACCCAATTGAAAACTAATGGAAATGTATTGTGTCTTGCTTTTTTTTTCATAAGGGTAATGCATTATCATAATTACTTACTTACTATTTGCAAAAAGTGTCGTAAACGTATTCCATATATTTGGCAGACATATCTTCGAAATGACATTTTTAAATCTTACTGGGAAACGATGGTGCACCCAATCGTCAAACGTTCTTATTCCAACGACGACCATGAAAATAAACGCGAGAGCTGTTCCTGCCTGAAATGTACAAATTTTAACGGCACTTAGAAATCTTTACAATCACGCGTCAGTATTCTATTTTTAAGTTTTAACACACTAGGATTCCTATTTCGGAATCATTTAAGATCAAGATAACCCAGAAGTTAACGTTTATAGTGAGTGTTAGGAGCTGTGGTCTCGCGTAGCATGAAGGGCTTTCTAACCAGGAACCTAAAATAAGGCTTTAAAAGTCGCTAGATTCTTTAGCCTGGGGTCTACATGCTTTAAACCAAGTGATATATTTTCCCGCACGTCTTCCTTGAAATTTTCGCATAAGCAAATATCAATTAAAATTACAAAATCAAATCGCAGGCTTATAATCTACCTTGCATCGTGACGCGTGAAATATAGTTCGACTTAATGTTGTTAATCTCATTTTAGGCGCGGACACGCGTGATGCTTCCTATAGCACACGACTTTAACATTTATGTTTGAAAAGGAATTAATATAAGCGGCTTAGCCTTAGAAGGACAAAATTCTTGATTCGAGCGAACTTTTGAAAAACATTCAGACGTATTAAAACGCACAGTCCTATTTAACTTCCGATTAATCCGCGAGACGATTGAAAATATTTGGAAGTTAAGTTAGAGACAGAAGAGTACCTCGGATATTATAAAAATAAAAACATTTTGTTTCTAGATGCAAATAAAACCTTTGAAGGTCATCGTATTGCCCACTTTTATTTTCTTATCTGGTCATTATCCTTAGAGAGACTTGGTCACATCCTTCATGACCAAATATTTGAAACATGTACGATTTCAATTTTTTATATCAGGTCAGACAAGTGGCGTAGACAAGGGGGGGTTTTCCAGTTCCAGACCCTTCTTTTGGGCCTTCATTTGACTGTTCTAAATTTCCACCCCTTGTCGACCCCCATCTTAACAATCACTTAGTTCGACCCCCCTACTTGAATTTCTGGCTACGCCACTGGGTCAGACCAAATGTCAAATATAACATATTTGAAGTCAAGTAACGGTTATTTAATATAAAATGTTAAATATAAACTTTAAAGACAATGTATACGATTTCTGTAGATGAAAAATAAGTAACGGTTTTTATAAAATGTAAGTTTTTGTTATATAAACCTTTATGTACACGTAAACGATTTATGTTCAAGTACACTTAATTGTTTTTCATAAATACATTGTTACCATATATAAACTTATTAATAATCTCTAGAAGTCCGTTAAAAATCATATAGGGACAGAATGTTTATAAGCGCCCACGGACCAAATATTTGGGACATATTCGATGTTAATTAATGGTTTTTACCTCTCCGAGGGGACTTTGTACCCTAGGAGGGGTTATACAACCACCGTGTCTGTCTGTGGGTCTGTCTGTCAAGCCTACGAACGCGTTCGCATTTTCGAGGCAAAGGGTAATCACTGCGTACGCAGTTTCTTAGAATCAGGGAACAGGTTTTTCCAGAAGCGCCCTCTTTTTGTCATTGGGTGTAGTATATTTTTTTAATCGGCCGGGATTCGAACCCGAGCCCTCTTGAACGACAGGTGAGCATTCTACCGCAGAAAATTAAAAACTCTTCCGAGGAGAGGTATATTTTGGCTGGCCAACTTGTTATAAGATGTATTTCAGGTAATAAGAACATGTGTTTGAGAAAAATGTTAGTATACTAGTTCTTATGTAATTCTTAAAATATCCATAGATACTGGAGTTGAAAATGGCCCAAGCCCAGTGGTGAAAACTGGCAGTATTTTTAAATGATTGACCAGTAATCAAACTAACAATGATAGCCACACTTGACGCAACGCTGATTTAAACAAACTTTTTATAACATTTATAAAGGCCAGGGCGGCCAGAGCAGCAAACGTTGGTGTTCAACAGTAAATAACCGAGGTTATATTCCCTTTTAAACCATATTCTTCATATAGGAAAAACTAGTTTGAAACCGCTACCTCGAGGTTAAAACCATAGCCGTGAACGTTAGAAAATGGTCATGGATCTATTAACGTATTTAGCAATTGATCTATTAAAGTACAATATAACAATAAACTAAATATGAAGATGCCGAAACAAACAAACTTTAGATTCCTAACGGTTATTTCTCGTGATATATGGCAATAAAATAATTTAAAATATATCCGTTACAAAGATGGCCACTGAAATGTCAATAAGCCTTTATTAAAATGCACAAACCACATGAAATCTTTAAGCACGGATTCTCTAGTTAAATTAAATTAATCAACAAACTTTACCCCGAACAAATAAGTACTTCTCGGAAAAAACCTTGAGCGTAAAAATAACTCAGTGTTCCATTTACAATACACCCCTGGTGGGACGCTTCAGATAAAAATTTCCTAACGGTTATTAAAAATCTAAACAAAGATGGCAACGCTTGGCAGGTTATTAAACCTAATTAAAATACACCCTTTTTAAAAACACACGAGGCATGTAGAAACTAGTTAAATAAAATTCTTCAACAAAATTTAAATACGTTCTTCTCAAAAACTAGTAGGTCATTAAACCCATGCTGAACAATTTTTACCGTCAAAGATGGCCACCACTAGTATGTTACATATTATTAAAACACATTTTTACGTAAACACGTAAATTTTACCTTCCCTTACTAATAGTTTTTCAGAAATAGACTTGTGCCGATCTAAAAGAAGCATGCCGGTTAGAGGAAAAGTAAGTGGTATATATTTTAACTACTTTAAAATCCATTTTGAGCACTTCCATTGAAGAGACGATTGTTCTTTCCGGTGCCGCAGACATCATGATCGTTGCTGAGTAATCAACTGTAGATGTAAAAGCGGTGAAGTTGCTTTTAGTACGAGAAGCCAAAATTCCCATTTGAATAGGAAACAAAAAGAAATCCATCTCCTAAATATTCAGAAAGTATCAAGTTAAGCCAAAGCGTAAAATTTTCTGGGTTTTGTGTTACGGGAAAAACGTGTTGTTTATACCATTGAATTGTAATTAGTTAAAAAGTTGAACATCATTAGACCTTTAAATAAGTTTGAAAATGTTACAATACCTTGAAATCCTCCTGTAGATTAATTTGTATTATTTTTTCTAAGGGTATTCCAACCATACGTATTCTATTGGGAAATATTACAAAAAAATTTGAGCAAGAATTCTTAATAAGTGTTGTGACTACATTAAATTCTTAAAACCATTTCCAATTTCTACGCTCCTGAATGTGTGATTAAAATCTGAGAGTTTAACATTTTTTAATAAGACTTTTTTAAAACGTTTTATTTTTACTACTTAATGTGCTTAATTTCATTTTGTTTCGTTAAATATTTTTCCATATAATTCAAATATTTTAGTTTCATTATTAGAAACTCAAGTTGAACACTTTAAACATATTTGATGTAGAGAAAAGTATTTTGTCAAATTTTATTTCAAATAAAGATTTTTTTGTTAATTCGGGATTCGTACCTACAAAAACATTTAAGCTTTGCAGCTTTCAGTTTACCAATATGCGCCATTAATTGCGTCAACGCAACGATAAATATAAGGCAATTGGTAACATGAGTTAATGTTGTTTTTCAAAGTTTTCATTTGATCATATTCGGTTTGGTTTCCCGATAGTTAACCTAGGGTATAAGAAAAATATGATGTAGTTAACCTCGCTTACTATCTAAGTTATTTTCAGCAGCGTACTAAGCTGCACTGTTGAAGTGTTTTAAGATGAAATTATGCCATTAACTAACTTTACCTATAGGGTACTTAAGAATATATTTATTTTTACTAGGAGAAATAACTTGGTTGAGACGATCCACGAGCATCATCGTTCAAATTTCCCCGCCATCATAGGTTCTAAGGATAAATAAGCTTACTCTTCGAACATACGGTAGGTAGGGAGCAACGCTGAAAATTGTATCAACATAGTCATTTCCCCGAGAGTAAGTAAGAATACTTAAAAAATACAGGTCCGAGAACAGAGTCGGGTGAACTTACGCCGATGATTATAATTCCCTGTTCCTAATTGTAATATTTTATAAAGTTTTCTTCTGAATTTGCTCTCAATAGCCATTTTATCCAAACCTTTTTAATATAAAGATTTGGTAGGATTTGCGTAATACGTTAATATTACTTTAATTTAATTTGTAATAATGGAAATAAAAATAAAAATCTTTGTTTGAAAATGTTTATTTAGACAAAAAGTTCCATGAGAAAGTTGTAAACCGTACTCGAAGAAGTAGATAAAGTTGGTTCTGTATAAAACTGGCACTTCTCACTAAGATACGAGGTCATGAAAAATTACCAGTTAGTACGGTGAGGCAAAAGGTTTTTTGTAAGGATGAAAAGAATATATATCTTCTTCAGCATTTTTATCAAAGAACAAATTAAACCTTTAAAAAAGGTGAGTCGAGTATTTCATAATAAACCTTCCACTTTAGACCTACTGGATTTTTTTGGCAAATTACAGATTTAAATCTAGTATTTAATCGTGGTGCACTTTGTATTAGAATTTATTCTGAAGTTTTTCTTCGAGTCGAATCATGCCTGTTTATTCTCGTGATCAGTGAGCATAAAATGGTGCAATTATAATTTGGTGAAGCTAACAGTAATGCTACTAGAGTTGTTCATTTGTTTAGTGTTAGGTATTTGATCAGTAATGGGAGCTGTTTATGACTACAACAACATTGTAAATGTGAATCGAAGGTTCCGTAGAGTAGGCTGGCAAAGATTTGATATGGAAGTCACAGTCTTAGCCTACTTCGTGACCAATCTTTGATAAAGCATTAGATGCGCAAGTGACACAAAGGCTTGTTAAGGGACTCGGCTGTCTCATGGCAAAACCTTTTAACCAACACGAACGTAATTTTGAGATATTTGACTTTTTCAAAACCTAAGTTAAAAGATTTTAACGTGGTTTTTAATGCGAAAATTATAAAATCCAAAACCATTTTTAAGTTATAAATATTAAAATATTTATGACTTTTACCTAAAACTTTTACAGTACTTTTGTACATGCCTTAGTAATACTGATGCGTAAAAATCTAATTTTTCAAAAATTTGTTGGTTACAAGGTGTTGCCATGGGGCAGCCGGACTATGTCTGGAGAACTCTTTACCACCACCGTTTTCATCCGTTTCGCGTGTCCCTACATCAAGGACTTCATGATGTCCATTTTTAAGGACGAAATGAATTCTGTAACTGGCTTCTTATTATGTCCGATGAAAAAGCGAATTTGCTCAATCTTCTCTTGATGTCCGATGAGTGCTCCTTTTCCAGAGATGGACCTTTCAATCGTCAAAACAACCGTACATATAGAGTGATGCTAATCCTCAATTCGGATTAGCTCACCACGATCAAGTAGAACTTCGTTGAAACGTAAATGGGGGATTGTGGGGAGATCGATTTTTTGGATCATCGGTTTTAGGTCAAAACGTCTAAACTGTTAGAATAATTTAGCGCTCTTTCAGAACGAAATAGCGAATACGTCTGACAAACAACGGACGAAAACGTTTCCGACATAATGCAGTTGTAAAGTATTTTAACGCTTACTCTCTTGACTTTTCGCCTACAACACCTAAAGGACTTAATGTTACGAGCCTCAAAGAATTCGGACAGAGGCATTGACTTCTTCTACTTTTGACATCCATTGCTTATTTATCGAGCAGTTTGATATTTTCTGTCCAAGGTTACATTCATACTTACACGTTTCCTAACTTAGACGAAAGAAAGGCAGCTGTTTCATCTAACAACTTTTTTTCGTTTTCTATATATTCGATTCCCTGAAATTATAATATAAGAAATATAATAAAACAGATTATCTTACAATGTTAAAACTAAAGACATTTTTTAATAAAGAGCTTATTGCTAGTGTGTTCAAGTGAAATAGTTATATATATATAATAATAGTTATCCGTTAGGCTAATATCCAAGGCATTCCCTTAGGCTCAAGTCATCTAGCCACAGCCAATCTCGTTCAAAACTATAAGAATATAACCATGCTTGCCTTTTCATTTAAATGAATGATTTTCACATTACGTACCATGCTGTAGGCCAAAAGCATATTTTCACTAGCATTTGATCTGTAAATTAAACCGATTAAATTCCAATCAAAAGTTTAAAAAGGTAAATGGTGCGATTTATAAGAAAATAACTTATGTTACAGACAGGAAAGGTTTATTTGTTAAATTTTATTAAAGATTACATTTTTAACAGGAAGTAACAACGTTAACAGATCTGTGAAAATCAAATTATTAATTGTTACGGGGCCGAAAAAAATTCATTTGTCAAATAGAAATTTCTAATGTGTTGCCATTTTTTTTTGTAACAAAGGCTACAAAGTATTTTACTTTTTTACTTGAAAATATCCTAAATGTGAACAATTTTTACTAATAAATTTTGAGTGAGTTTAACTTCAAACCCATCTTTCGAGAGTTGTATTTAGTAGAACATACAAAATTTTCAATAGCTATAATGCCCACCGTAAACGTATACAGTTTTTGCAAATAAAACTATTTTCCCAACGGTTGCTTTGTATCGTCAAAACCGATTTATTTGGTTATTATTTTACGCAACGGCAGCTTACTACAACGGCGTTAATTTCGTGGTACACCATTTTTCTCTCTTGATGATTAAATTTAAACACCTTTCCTTTTGAAAATGATCTATCTTCACAAATATCTATAAAATCTCGGATGAAAGAGGAATTGGATAATATTTTTTATCAAAATCAGCCTAAAGATAAATATCCAGGACTTTTTTTTAAATTTTAGGCTTTTCACTCGAAAACAGCGTTTGGTTGTACGATTGAAAAATTAATTATCCCCAATCCAAAAAAACCAGGCATTGAACCCGATATACAGCGTGTTATATAATAAGCATTGTTAACATCTTTGTCAACGCTATTTGAGGTAAACCTTATTTTCTATCACTGATCCTAAGGTATAGCATAAACGGTATACGCTATTCAGTATGTTTCGTTTGTATATAAATGAGCCAAACGCAGTTATGTTTGAAAATTTCTACGATAATAATACTTTATCAATTTCTACACTAAATAGTTTAATTTCATATTTACCCAAAACTTGCCATAGTTCAGATAAATGATCAATAAATAAATATCGAATCAAATTCTGTTAAAACGCACGTTTTATAATATATTTAATTTAACTACCGATTGCGCTGTTTTATCAAAAGCGTCTAATAATTTTCCCGCAATTACCGTTTCCTTTGCAAAATATCGATCTTAGTCCTAAGGCCAAAAAACCAAAAACAAATAAAGAAAAACTATCATTAGCCGTGGGGTTTGTTTACGATAGCCCAAACACTTTTGTTTGCTGTTGATATAAACGATAGTGGACTAGCCATGGTAAATGTAAATACTAATTCTAATAACGTGAATTTACATGGAAAAACTAAAGTATATTTATATGAAATGTTTATCGAAGCAAGTCATTATAGTCCGATGACGTACGGGCGTGTGTGGGATCGATGTTTTCACGTTTTTTCATTAGATTTGCCTCGCAAACTGGGACCAGCATGGGTAGCTTAAAGCCTTGGAAATGACATTGTACACTTGATCTTTCCCGGTGATCTAACAACGAAGCAACGAATCGTAGAGAAATCCCAAATCCATAAAATTTTTCCCGATATTCTAAACGTTCTATTTCTCAACATTTTAAATTTATTTCAATTTCAATATATTAATCATTTATTTAAAAGAGATCAATATAATTTTTAATAATTCAGTACCAAGAAACTCACTTTCGATGTTGTTAGTCCATCTAGCTATAATGCTAGAAAATCATGAGAGCAAAAACAACACATTATTTGTCTGAATTTATTACATCAGGAAAATGTGTTTTGATTAATGTTATTTTTATTTAGGAGAGTAATGTTTGTATTAAACATCGTTAGTCGAACAAATACAGGGGTTAATTTAACATCCGGGTCATTATATCCCACTGGAAAGGGACTACTGGCTAATTTCTGAATCCACTGTAAAAAGCTACACGTCATCTGAACGATTTTCCGAGTCTGAAATTTTTGGACTATTTTGCTTAATTTGGAATTTCTGAACGGACCGTAATTATGGAAGAGTTTTTGAAATTTGATATCAGGAAGGAAAAAACGTAAGCTAATATAGCTGGCTAAAAGGGCAATTTATTTCATTGTTTAAACAAGCAATGCCCAGAGTAATAAAAGATAAAACAGTATAAAATTAAAATTAAATAAATTGAAATGTTTCTAGAATATTCAAAAGATATTTGAAAAGACAATTGACCTTTAATAAAAGTTTTGAAATTCTTCATTAAAATTCTTAAAACACCTGAAAAATTCGGTGGTTCATAAATCAAGGCAATAATATAAAACCCTAGGACAAATACTCGCATAATTAATCAGGCCTTCAATTAAATAACTTTGGTATTTTCGCTTAAGAATTTCAAAAGTCGGCAAAATAGTCAGAAGGTAGTTTTTTTACTTATACCAGCAGTTCAGCCGGTTGAATTATTCAGGCAAATACTTTCCAATGGCTGCGAATTTACGGCCATGAAACGGATGTCTAAACCGCATCACAGCTTGAAATTAACACGTAAATTTCTTCGGCTTAAGATGTTAAATAAAAATATTCCTCTCGTTAGTGGCTGTGCACAGTAATATATCACATTTTCTCGATGTCATAACTTTAGAAAAATAATGTGATGTTTCCACTCGCTCCGTTTTCATCCGAAATGGCTGTTGCAACATCAACGAAAGCCTCCCAAGGTTCATGCTTAGAACGAATTACGCGAGCACTATCTTGAGATGTATGATATATTTTCGCTATTGTTATTTTATATCGTTTAAAGCAGTTGGCGAGTAAACAAGATGAAAAGGGCATTTTTTTGGTGTGAGTAGGCCAGTTTTAATAATATCTGACACATGCGCAGTAAGACTAAAAAGCAGACGAGGATTTAACTCTGACGTCATACCTCATTGAGAACTCGGTGACCTATTACGTCAACTTAGGCTTCCCTTTGTTGTGAAGATTACTTTCGTAAAATTTAATTTCAAAGCCGATAGATGGCGTTGCAGTTCTTGTAACTCCCTTATTATTCTGAATACAGGTGGCGTGTATAATGACTTTTCTAATAAAAGTAATATTTACACGAAGTCGTTTTGCATAAAATATTTATCGGTTATTTTAAATTGGGCCTTTGCTATTTACCCCCCACTTTCGAGGGCAAATAGAAATGACCGCGCGGTCCAAGCTATTTTTGGGGTAAATAGTTTGTATTACGTGAGATATGAACCAATTTTATAATAGATTTTCTGTACCTAGGGATTGTATATAAAGGCGAAAATGTGATATTATATTATATTTAGTTTAAAAAGGATTAATTTTAGATTATATGTTTTTTGGTTCGTCATGTCGTGGTTTTATATTTATTTAACGAAACAATTAGGCGAGTCTTTAAAGGTCGAAATGTTACATCACATTTATTGATAATTTTTAAAACACCTTTTTTAAAAGAAAATAAAAGAGGAAGTCTATTAAGGTGGATATGTTATGTTACGTATATATAAAAGAAATAATAATCAGCTAGGCTAATACCCAAGGCACCACCTTAGGCCTAAGTCGTCAAGCGACTTTTGAAGCCTTTAATTCAGGTGGCCGGGTTACAATGCGTAGGAGGGTGGCGGCAAGCCCTGCATGCCACGCGAGCCAACAGCTCCCTACACTGAATATTACCGTTAACCTCAACAAGTTTTTATGGAAGGGAAAACCGAAGAACTCGAGGGAAAACCCCTTAATCCAGTGGGGAGATAACTTGCAAACTCAACGCAGAAGGAGTTGTTCCGAGTTTTTACCCAGTGCCACAAGCTAGGATCGAACCCGGCTCCTCTTGCTGCGAGGCGAAAGTGCTAACCACTCTGCCACTTTCACTTTAAAATCGACGCCATATTGCTAAAGATGTCATGTTCTTTCACGGCCAACTTCGATCTACTCACGAGTCTCTACTCAAACGTATAGTTGGCCGTGGTACTTTGCAATATTTAAGCGCCACCTATGTTGTAAATAATCCAAAAGGGTTTTTAAATTTAAATTAAATGTATTTGTTAGACTACATTTAATCTTAAAAATATTAAATCATAAATGGTACCATACTCTTTAGTTTTATTTTTGAAAATAAATTGTAGAACTGCTAACCTACTAGATGTCAGAACCAACAACCATCCTAAAAGTTCCCCAAAGTTGAAACACATTGTGTAATGCCTTGTAACCAAATATTTCTTTTCTTTTGCCATCTTTGGTTCAACTTTTTCTGTAAAATAATCTGTTTAAAAGAAAGTACAAATAGCCTAAGAGTTTTAATTTTCATTCCATACACCCGGGTTAGGGATACTATAATTTTTTTTAACCTTATGAATTATATTTTATAAAATTTAAGGTCTAAAGGCTATGGAAAAACCCTCCAATAATAAGACGGGCTTGCCTATAAGCCACTGTTCCTGTTTTTCGTATGTAAAGTTGCTCGAATATGGAATAAGACAAGTTGTCGGACTAAAGAATATTAAATACCTTCAACATACCCACTTGAATGATTTAATAAAACACACAAATATACTTTGATGACCAAAGATAAGGAAGAATACGTAACTGTATTATTTCTTGGCTGTGAGTATATAGTTTTAGTTTAATTCTTGTTTTCTAGAAAAAATGAAGTATATAAGCTGGTATTATGATATAATTGAAAACGAGGTAGGCCAAAAACGACTGAAAATGCCTAATTCGAAATATCTGACGAACACACCCGACAATGATAAAGAAAAAATTCCAAAAGTTCAAGAATGTCACAAACAGAAAAACGGATTAACTAAGATTTTAAACCAAAAGTTGAAGCTTAGTGCCCAAATTTTCAATCAGGTAACGTTCTTAATATTAATGGTTCCCTGTGTTATGTTCATAATCCAAGGAATTTTTTTTATATTAATAAAAAAATTTTATTCTAAGAATTCCGGAAGATTTTTGAAGTCCGTAGAGAAACATATAGTAAAATCCAAGGGTGCGGATTTGGAAAGCAGAAGAAAAAGAAAAAAGGTGCTTTACATTCCTTATAAGGAAATTATCTTATGTTTAAATCTCGTTAATTATTTTTATTTCAGAAAATTAACAGTATTGACGAGGAATCTAAACGCTCAAGCAGCGGTAAAAATAATAACTTCTCGGTTCTAAAATGCGACTAAAATGATGATACGTGCCATCCTTATAAAGTACATAACAATTTTTGGCCTTCGTGTTTAGAAAATGGAAAAGTCACGGCTGATAATGGTATCTAAAATCCCTTAGTAGCTAGTTGATTAATTATTACATATTTTATTATTGTTGATTGATATTTAGATTATTTTTCTGGGCCGCTCACAAAACCTGAAGATGTTGGTATTGCATTAACACAATGCAAGCAGCAATGATGGATATGTTTCTGATTATGGCAAGTTATAATTGTTAATACACTAAAGAATGATCTTGTTAAATCAATATTTATTATTTTAATAGATGGGAAAATACCTCCTTTATTTGCAGAAAATAATCGTTCTTTCCTTGTCATAGGATTTGTATTTGGTAATCATGACCGAAATAATGCTAACTTTACTATTTTCAGACTATACCCCTGAAGGGCTTGCCACGACCCTCCTACGCCTTGAAACCCAGCCACCTGAATGAATGGCTTTAAAAGTCGCTTGATGACTTAAACCTAAGGTGGTGCCTTGGGTATTAGCCTAGCTGATTATTAGATATTTCTCTGGAATGATGAAAATCTCTCAACATTAAAAACCTGGGGTACTTTCTGATAAAATTCTATGCCTAAAGCTAAGTAAAACGCATCGTAGTAACAGGTCAAATATTTAACCAGAACTGAACTTTAAAAACGATATACAAATATATATATATATATATATATGCTTGTTAAATCAAACACCTCACGATAATAACAATATAAATTTAACGATAATCAAACGATCTGTTTCAGGGTATTAGATAAAATAAAAGAATGAAGTAGACGAACATATATTTTAGGGAGCTGGAGCTATTTACGTGAGCACCCCTTCTATACCGCGACCGGAAATTCTCGATTTGGATCTTAGGTACATTAATTTCTCCCTTGACAGAGGTTTTGTTAAAATATCAACCGTCATCTCTTTTCTTGGACTTTAGCAAATATCAATGGTACCGTTCTCCTACATGTCCCGTAATAAGTTATATTTTACGTCAATATATTTAATTCTCGAACTTGTCTTTTCATTTTGTCTCATTTTTATACAGCCTTGATTAACTTCATATATCTTTGTAGGCCCAGTAGCTTTACATCCCAAGTCTCCAAGTACTTGTCTAAGATAGATAACCGGTTTATCCATAAAGAGGTCTTCCTATATGTCACCGTGCAAGAACGCCATCTTAACGTAGAAATGTTTTACAACCATTCTCTTGGCTGCAGCGACAGAAAGCAGGATACGAACCGTTTCGTACTTGTCGATTGGAGCAGAGGTTTCATCGAAATCTTCCGCATATCTCTGCGAATAACCTTTAGCGGCAAGGCGGGCCTTGTACTTATCTACTTCGCAGTTTTGATTATACTTGACTTTTAAAATCCATTAACAACCGATGGATCTTAGCTGCCGCTGGAACGACCGACTCCTTCGTCGAATAACACACTTCTACTTAAGTGAACCATGTTGGTTTTCGGATTTAGAATTCTGTAACCTTTAGTTGCTAGGCCATATCCCACGAGAATGCCTTCCACAGCCTTATCATCCCACTTACTCCGTTTCTCTTTGGGAATGTTTGATAATGTTTTACATCCGAAGACTCGTATATGTCCTACCCGTGGTTTCGACCCGGTCAAAAGTTCATTCGGCGTCTTCTCAATGGCTCTACTCGGTAATCGATATTTAAAGGTAGCACGCCGTTAACACCGCCTCTCCCCACCAACGGTCTTCTAGATGTGCGTCTAGTAACATGGTTTTTGCCATTACAATTAGTGAACGATTCTTTCTTTCGGCGACGCCGTTTTGTTGGGGAGTGTATTGAAAAGTCAATTCGTGTTCAATACCCTCTTTCTTCAAGTAACGATCAAATTCCGTTGACAAGTATTCACCGTCGTTATCCGTTCTGATTTTTGAAGGTTTGCGTTGAAATTTGTTGCTTATCAACGCTATGTATTCTTGAAACATTCTTGGAACGGCGTCCTTAGATTTGACCAGGTATACTTGAGTAGACCTTGAATTATCGTCAACAAAAGTTACTAGATAACGATTTCCACCGGGCGTAGGTTGCTTCATGGGACCGCATACGTCGCTATGAATAATGTCAAGTGGGAGGTTGCTTCTTGTTATAGATACTGGAAAGGGCACTTGGGTCATCTTGCCTTTAACGCAAAATTCACAAGGTGATGGCGACTGCTTATCTTTCAATATGATTTCATCTGCAAGAGCTTTATTATATAGAGTCTTCACTGCTAACGGATCACGATGGCCCATCCGTCTGTGCCAAAGGTGTAGACAGTCTTCGTTAGCGGCACTCTTCACCATGCAGACGCTCTTCATTTATACAACGACCCATCCATTAGGGCTGTAGCAATTACTTCATTTCCTGCGTTGATGCTATAGTTTTCACTGTCAAATATAACTGTGTGACCGGTTCTCGTGAGCTGATGTACGGATAAGAGATTGCCGCCGTGCCTAGGAACATACAGCACATTGTTCACAGGAATATTTCAGGTATCGCCCTCAGGTCCAACGCACTGGAAAATCCCATTGCCGATATATTCCGCCTTGATCTTAAACTCGTCAGCAAGATGGATGGTGTCATTTCTTGGTGTTAACGTATTGCAGAATGTTCGATTACACGTCATGTGGCTAGTTGCCCCGGAATCTACAGACCAGGCTAATCAATGACTCCCCAGAGTTCGTCTCGAGTAAGAATCATAATGATTTTGAATTTCCAGAGGGTGTAGTTCGTACTGCCCAGCTTCGTGAGGGATAATCTTCCATCTCCACAAGTAGCCATTTTTGTCGTTTGAAACGATACTGAAGTTGCAGAGCCGGAGGTGAAACTTCTAAACTAGCTAAGCTGACAATAAGAAGAAGACTACTTAAACTGTGCGCGGTGTTGAAGCGTAAACTGCACCCATAACCTGATGAAATTCTAGGCCTAAAGCTAAGTAAAAAGCATAGTAGTAACAGGTCAATTCTTTAATCAGAACTGAACTTTAAAAACGATATACAATTATATATATGCTTGTTAAATCAAACACCTCACGATATTAACAATAAACAAGTTGGCCAGCCAAAATATACTTATCCTCGGAAGAATTGACCTTAGTGGTATTAAATTATCGAGACGTCCCTTAAAGATATCTCCGCAATTCAGAGTTAATTACTAATTACGTAATACCGGTTCTATCCCGCCCGGTATAAATTTTTTATTTAGTTAAAATAATTGAGATAAACAACCGAGTTTAATTTATTCAGAATAATATTAATTAAGTAGTTATAAAAGCGAGTTAGACGTACTAAAAAAATGCACAATTGAATTAAAACCTATTTACAGAACAAGATTATCAGTTAAATATAATACGACGCAAATTTTAATTAAATAAATATCTGCAGAGGGTATTTGTATTTTCTCGCTTAAGACATACTTGCCGCATCTTTAATTCTCATTTTATTTCAACACTCGCCCTCGATGAAGATACCGTAGAATAGCTATATTCGACATCTGGTAGTGGACGACTCGTATACTTGCTGTTGATGTTGTGACACATACCGCGTGAAAAAGACCAATACCGTCCAATTTCCAATATCATATAATGACTCGCACACCCAGGAAATCAATGACTGCATTAGGAATCGTAGATGTCCAAATATCCACACCAATAAAAAATGTATTAACAAGAAGCGAAAAACTTACCATTCACAAAGCACAGAAAGCCACTTGACTAAACGACAGCCCGTAGACGGAATAGTTAGGGCTCTTAATAAATAAAACAAACGAACCCAATTGATGAACTGCATTAAACATGTCCATCAGTCTAGAAAACGATTAAAATAAAATACGAAGTAATGACGACCCAGTTAAATTCCCAGAGCAAGAGCACGATGTAAACAACTCGATATTTTCTTTCTTAAATGAACTATTACCCTTAAAAACTAATATACTTAACACACAATTGACTAAAAAAAGACTGAAAAACGAAATAAATTACAAAAAAATAACGGGTTCTACCCTTTAATCGTCTTATCTGCGGACTGCGCTAAAACAAGATTTTACCTTTAAATTTCCATACGAAAAAAGTTAGACGTTAAAAAGTTCACAAAAATTAAAATACAAAGTTCAATAAAACAATATCCACAGATATTGTATTCATCCGTTTAGTAAAAAACTCGCCTTATCATAATGGTTCCTTTACTTTAATATTCTCCCTAAGGAAGTCAATGGCTCTGCGGTGAACCATGGGCAAACTACTACAGGACTCGTAATGTAAGCCTATAAAACTTCGTCTTCCAAATGTCGCCTGGAAATTTTACGCGACGGGCAGCGCCATCTAGTGAAGTTCTTTGAAATTAAAAATGGAGTTGGAGATTAGATTATTGAAAGGTAAAATTAACGCCGAATTTTCATGTTAAGTTATACTAATCTATTTTATTAACTAATATGATAAGAATGTTTGAATATCAGATATTCATGAGAATATATTTCAATCTAATCTTTGCGAAACGGTTGAAAAATTAAACTAGGAGGCACAAAATAGCCCTCGTAATGAATCTTCTAAAAGGCTTACATAATATCGAATGGATATTCAATAGAAAGAGAACAGCTCAAGACGTAATATTAACTTCATTAATTACTGGTAAAGCTAAATTTTCCATGAAAATGGGCATTATTCTTCAAAATCATTATCTTCAAATAACATTTTTCGGGGCCATAGTTAAAAAAATATTTATAAACTCGTAAATCAGGCTAGGGAGATACTCTCCATTTTGTACCAGATTTTTAATTCTCGCGAATTACGCACGGTAGCGCTCCAGTCGAATAGCGCGACAGTTTGAAGAGAAATACTCTATGGGAGCTTAGTATGGAATTGCGAGTCCTGTAGTAGTTTGCCCATGGGTGAACTATCCGCATGGTAACGATGCGACCCGATTTCAATTTTGGTCACGATCAAATTTCCCATTAAAATACTTAAATATTTCATTAAATATAACATTAATATAATTTATAAATATTGAATTAAATATAAGATTAATATAATTTATAAATATTTAATTAAATATAAGATTAATATAATTTATAAATATTTAATTAAATATAAGATAATATAATTTATAAATATTCATTTAAATATAAGATAAATATAATTTATAAATATTTAATTAAATATAAGATTAATATAAATTATAAATATTTAATTAAATATAAGATTAATATTATTTATAAATATTTAATTAAATATAACATTAATATAATTTATAAAAATTTAATTAAATATAAGATTAACATAATTTATAAATATTCATTTAAATATAAGATAAATATAATTTATAAATATTTTGTTAAATATAAGATTAACATAATTTATAAATATTCATTTAAATATAAGATAAATATAATTTATAAATATTTAATTAAATATAAGATTAATATAATTTATAAATATTTAATTAAATATAACGTTAATATAATTTAAAAATATTTAATAAAATATAACATTAATATAATTTATAAATATTTAATTAAATATAAGATTCATATAATTTATAAATATTTAAAATGATGAAGAATAAATTACAGTACCTAACGTTATAACTTCGTAAAGGACATTTCAAAAAACACCGTAGCTTAACAAGCGTCGGTGGCTCAGTGGTTAGAGTAAATCTCTTGCACGCAGCAAACCTGGGTTCGATTTCCGGCCGGCGTCAAGAAATCGCAAATTGATACTAAGACGTGAAAAATTGGTGGAAACCCTGCCATGGACGTTGAGAGGTTGCCATAACACTCAGCACTCAGTCCGTCCCAAATGTCAATAAGACGAAGTTGCAGAGAAAACGCCCGTACACACAACCAACAAAAACCCAAGCACAAACACAACAGACTCAACACCCACAACCGTCATAACACAAACTCAACAAACTGAACACCCCAAACCGTCATAACACACAAACTCAACATTCACACCCTACACATTAACATTACAAAAACTAAATATATAATCAAACTGAATTAAAACTGTCGCGACGGTGAGCGTTACCGAAAAAAAACCATCCAAACCAAACCCAACCGCAAATTAATCCGTTTACGCTCACCGTCGCACGGTGGTTTTGCCAACCCTTCGACCTTTTCGTCAACGATTTGGCCGTTGCTATTTGGGGGAGTGCCACTTTTAAAGGGAAGAATGCAAGCAAAAAACTAGGAGCATGAAATGGAGTGAATGCCCGTCCACCATTGACCTTTTCAAAACGAAAAGCAATAACAGGTATAAATAATTTTGTTGACAAATCTTTCATTTCCTAAAAAACGTTTTAATTGCGCGGTTAAAACTGCAAAACTTTGTAAAAAGAAAAGCATGTGATGTAGCAGAACAATGTTTAGCCGCTAGCGAAAAAACAAAGCAACTTGAAAGAAAAGTGGCCGATTTTCTTTATTTCGTCCCTAATTTTGTTAATGTTTGGTATGTACATGCAGATTTTAAATATTCCCAATTGTGACCATTTGGAAGGAACCAATAGAAATGAAAAATTTGGAGCATTGTAAACCTTCAATTAATACCAATTGGAACCACTAGAATTAACCAATAGAAACTTCTAAATAATACCAATTGGAACCAAGGAGATATATTCACGGAATATCCATTTAAATCCAATAAGCAAACCAAATTGAAACCAATAATCTCTAAAATTTGAAAAATTAAATATCCCAATTAGAACCAAACAAAACCAATTTGGATCAATAATCTCTTCAATTGGAAAAATTAAATATCCCATTTAGAACCAATAAGCAAAAGCAATAAACTCTACAATGGGAAAAAGGAAATATCCCATTTAGGACCAAGCAAAACCAATTGGTAACACTAAGCAAAACCAATAAACTCAACAATGGGAAAAATTAAATATCCCATTTAGGACCAAGCAAAACCAATTGGTACCAATAAGCAAAACCATTAAACCAATTTAATCCATCAACAATACGAAGTGGAAACAAATGGGAATGGTCCAAAAATACCAGTGCAACCAACTAACCCTTAGCAATGAGAAAAAAACGAATGGTCTCTATTGATTTCTTATAGGGGAGGTAATTAACTTATGTCTAGACATAAGTTGAATAATAAATTGGACTTGCTTACCTGTTTCATCGGATCCTAGATCTGACAAAAGCCCTTTTCCAGGAGCACAACCACCATTATCTCTACAATGTTGGCCATAAGCCATACACGGGCACCCACCTCTGGAACCTTTATAATTTCTACCACCTTCGGTGATTACTGTCGCAGTTCGCGTACAAGAGTTCCGGCACATACACGATTTTGAAGTAATTAATTGCTTGTCAAAGGTACACTATTTCTTCCATTAAAACAATTAAATCTTGTTCATTACCGAAAAGTTTCGGAAAAACCGGTATAACACGTGGAGAACATGTGTCAGATTTATAGCCCTGGAACCCGGCAAGATTGAAACCACACCACCGGAGGTCTGTCATCATTATGCCCTACGCCAGCATCCACAGACCCGGATAGGTGACAAAACCAGCATGGGTAGAAGAACCCCACTACTGAAGGTCGCACCCTCGACGCAAGCCACTCAACCCAGCAGAAGGTGCAGCAATGGGTCGACCAACCCCCACTTCGCACACAGCAGTGGGAATAAGAGCGGATGCTCTGGCAATGCCAACCGAAACCCTACCTAGAAAGGTAGAGAGCCAAGCCCTTTGGAAGGAGCGCCTAAAGGGTTACGGCGGGCACACAGCAGCCCACATAACCCGGCACAGCTGGCACCGGATATCCCGGTGGAAATCCAAAAGGCCGGGAGATGGGTCCGCCGTGCCCTCATACAGAGGCCCGCAGCCCCACAGCAGGCAACTCAATCCGCCGAGACGGCCAGTTTGCCCGGCCCCTCTCCGTTAGCCTGGGCCGAAGCCCAGTGCGCTACCGCCCGTGCTGGGTTACAAGAGCCGGACCCCGACTCCCCGGTAAAGCCACCAGTTATTGCACACTCCGACCCCTCGTGGGCCATAACACGTGGAGAAAGTGGAATTAACGTATAGACAAAAACATCCGATTATTTTGGGACAAACTAGCCGTTTCACCTCCCTCCGCGTAGAAAGAAACCACGCCGAAGTGCTACACTCCGATGTCAACAGCATAAGCGCTTAAATTCGTGAAAAATATTGGGTGATATCGGGTCGTCAGTCAGCTAAACAAGTAATAAACAAGTGTTTCGAGTGAAAAACGGGCAAAATGTCGGAAGCCCGACTACTGAAAGTTGGAATTGACGAAACACCTATATTCAATACAGTAGACAATAGGCATAGAATATTGTGGCCCTCTGTACGTGATTAACAAATACAAACCAAAAACAATGGAGAAAGCATACGTTTGCTAGTTTACGTGTAGTGTGACATCTTGAAATAGTCGATTATCTGCCTACCGAAGACTTGTTCTTAGCTATACGGAGAATGATCACGAAAACACGAATTCCTAAAATAGTGTTTAGCAACAATGCAGCTACCTTTCAAAAAGCAAATAAAGATCTAAAAAAAATTTGTTAAAATGTTTAAAATTGCGAAATTTTAGTGTTTTTTTTTGTTAAAAATGGAATATCTTGACGTTTCATCGCCGAAAGGATGGCGTTGTGGGGAGGTAACTGGGATCGGATGGTTCGCACTATCAAAAGTACCTTAAAACAGGTATTGCTTAATGCCCAATTAAATTTCGCCAAAATAATTTCATTAATCGCGGAAACCGAGGCAATGATTAATTCCAGACCCATTACATTCCTCTACAATGACGTTAACGAACCATGCCTGCTCACTCCCACTGACTTCTCTATTGGTAAGGATTTACCACCTTGCCAAATCAAAAATTTATGATTTAAATGAAAATGCCACGTGAATGGATTTAATTGTAAAATTTAAACACAGACAAAGGGTACTCGGAAGATTATGGACCTTTGGTCAGCCCATCACAGTAAGGTAATTAATCAGGACACAATATTTAAAGTTGGCCAAATTCACGATGGCAACCGACCCCGTCAAAATTGGAAATTGGGCTTAAAAATAAAAATAAAAATTGGCCGTGATGGAAAAATACGCTCCCGTTTACTTCGTACTGGAAATGGAAACATCATACGACGTTTCATTCAATTACTGTATACCTTAGAAATTGCTAGTGAATGAAATTTAAATTTAAAATGTTTAACTAATTACTCTCTTTAATTTGAATAAAAACTGTAATTTTATTTGTTTTGAAAATACTAACGTATTTTCCGGGGAGTGTTAAATATCTGGTTTTATTTTGTTAATTACTTTAATTTTGAAATGTATTAATTTTGTTTAAATATCGTATTTTTTATGTATTATCTGTTAAGGAATGTAAAAATATTGGAAATATCCCTCGGAAAATAATTTTTAAAAATAATAATCCTTAAACAATAACTATGTGAAATCAGATAATTAACAAACTTTACCCTGGGAAAGAGTTTGCTAATATCCAAGGGCATAATGGCAATGGTGTTAACGAAAACGATATTATTGGATTTATCTTTTTATCAGAGTAGACGATTTTTAAACAATCTTGTTGAATACGATTTTGCACATATCACACACAGGCTAAAATGAAAAAAAATTGCGCAAATTTTTTGGATGGTTTTGAAGACCAAAACTCACTAAGTTAACGGTATAAGATTGCACAAACCCTCCTAACTTAAAGTTAAATAAAAGTCTGGTTTTGCTGTTTTTGAAATGGTTTTTAAATTAATTTTTATTAATAATCTGTTACATAAGATAAATAATTGAAATTATCATTAATTAATCAACACAATTCTTTACGCACCTACCTCTGTAAATGAATGTCTTGTGCCGTCACACACTTAAAGTAATACTTTTATTTCTTAACTCGCTTATATAGGACGCGTGTGCTTTTAAAAATTCCAAATGAAATTTCCCACTAATCCAAATTTTCAAACAAATATAAAAATGAACAAACAAGTAAGAACAACCATGACAATAGTTCAGAATTTCTATGGAGAAGGGTTCTACTTAACGAGCACGAGTGGGATTGCTAGCAAAGCTAAACATCATCTTAACATAGTCCTTTTATCAAAGTGTAATTAATAAAATATTTGTAGGAATAAGCACACTTCTACTTATTTATAATGTAATTTTGGCATTTTTTATTGTGTTTATTGCATAACCGTTAAAAATCAAATGAATAATAAATAGAAACATTTAAGTTCAAGGCAGAACACCGAACTTTACATTACTGGCTATTGCGATGTTTTGGGACCTTTTTGACCCATTATAATCCAAAGAACACACCATAAAATTTATGACATATTTAAAAATACTATTAATAAACAGCTAGGCATATAACCAAGGCACCATTTTAGGCCTAAGTCATCTAGCGACTTTTAATGCGTTAAACAGGTGGCCGGGTTATAATCAGAGTTGGACAAATGGCACTTGTCTCGGCATTTGACTACTAAAATAAATGCTCTGGTTATTGAAATTAATCGAAATCTGGGGCCCACTAGTCAGTTCGACTAGTGAAATTTTTTACTAAATATTAATAAGTAATGGTGAGTATGGAGTATCATAAATGCATCATTCATCAATCTCATTTCATTTATAAAATCACAAAATGCTTGTAGAGCGTGTACACAATCAAGTGTCAAGAGAGCCTACTGCCCCTCATACAAGTTCTGATTCAAAGTCTCTATCTCAAATTAATTTGATGATATTATCAATGAAAATATTTTAAACTAGTTAAAGACGTCGTGAACAATTTGTGATCGGCCAAAGTTAAGTAATTTAAGTGATAATAAACTCCTATTTTATTTTAATCCCCTTGGGACATTGTATATTAATATTGTACTTTTCAAACACGCAAAACGAAAGGTTTTAGAGGAGGAGACTACGGACCCTTTTACATTTATATTAATGATGCGTAGTTCAAACACGCACATCTCATCAAGAAACCGTTATAAGAATATCAACAGAGCCTTAAATTTCATTAGTTATTTATTACTTTCACTGTCAATTTGAATGTTATCAACTATGAAATGATAAGAGGATCTTCGCGAAAACCGCCTTCGTCTCAACAAACTTAATTCATTTTTTGTACTACTCTCATATTTTGTTGGTTTAAGAACGTTTTTGCTTCATGGGGATGAATCTTATTTCAAAAATCTTTATTTAAAGTTAAATGCCTTGTTAAAACTTTTGCGTTAATGAGAAAAGTGGGCGATTTGAGCGTATTTAAATAAAAAAAATATTTTACCATTAATCGAATTTTTAGCTTTTGATGATAACCTACTATTGTCTCATCCCGGCATTTCATCTTTTAGCCTTTTGAGAACATTCATTACTTTGGAGTAAACCCTATTTAATTGTCGTTAAACAAGGTGAGCCAAAATGTTTCAGTCTATTTATATATTTTTTAGTTGTCTAAGCGATGAGGTAATTGTATATTTATTGTAATTCGTGGTTGAGGTCTGCTAAACTTACTGCAGATAAATTGCAAGATTGTTTCTGCGAATCTTCGATTAGATTCTACCGCTCCCTGTTTCTTTTTGATAGATTTAACAAGCTGAAATTTAGGGTTTCGGATGAATATCAGAACTATTAAAGTTAATCTGGGGATGCCATACGTAGGACTTAAACCTCTAATTTCGTTGTTCTATTTAATAAACTCCTTGTAATGATTTAATTTTAGGATTGGTATTGCGGGGAGCTTGGAATCCTGTAAACTCAGCGTATTTAAAATGGTCCTTTTTACCCGAAAGAATATACTCTAGAATTATCAAATTTGCAAAGTATATTTCGTCCATATGAAGTTTTTCATTTGAATAAATTTTGCGATTTTGTAAGGTTTTTGGTCTGTGTTCTTATAAGACGCCCCCAGAACTGGGGTATTAGTGAAGCGTCTGTTCACATTGAAAACCCCAGACCGCCTTATGAGAAGGATGGTACTCCGGTTTTGAACAATAGATTGTTATCAAATTTATTTTGTTGGCATGTGATAGAAATACATTAAAAAGGACATTTACAACCTTGAGCTTAAGTAATAAACAAAGGTTTGACAAAGATCACATTTTCATTTAATAACAGTTTTTTAAAGCCAATAACAGCGAAAACCCTAACAGTGTTTCGGTTCCTTTACAGATTTAAAAGCAAAGGTTTTATTTTTTATTTAAGGCTGATGTTAATCATAAATTGAAATCAACGAAACAACTAGCTTCTTATCTTATATCGCACTTAAAAAAAGGTGAGAGATTTGGATATAGAAAACAGAATAATTTTATTTTTTTATAATTTGTGAGTTATATATCTGTTATCTGCAGTGAAAAAAAGGTGGAAACCACTATACAAAAAAATTATCAGCTAGGCCTAAGTCATCAAAGGTGTTTTAAAGCCAATAACTCAGGTGGCCGGGTTACAATCCGTAGATTCCACGCGCGCCAACAGCTCTGTACACTAACTATTACCGTTAACCTCAAGTTTTTATGGAAGGAGAAACCGAAGATATCGGAGGAAAACCCTTAAACCAGTGGGGAGAACTAAACGCAGAAGGAAATGTTCCGAGTTTTCACCCAGTGCCACAAGCTGGGATCGTCCCGGCTGCGAGGCGAAAGTGCAATCCACTCCACTACCCTACCTATATTTGAATAACTTACCGATGGACATTGTTGATACTTTAATTAACAAAACTTATATAATTGACTATTAAATTTAATTTTAAATTTAAAAAAAGAGCAGCTTCGAAACTTATTTCGAGACGTTTTGTACTATATCATTAAATGGGATTATCTCGGTTTCACAGGGTGGCTACTTGATGAAAATTTTTGAAAACCCAAAAAAAAATTAAAATTAAAAATTTCAACTAAAGTGCAAAATTTGAACAATTTGGGGTGAAATGCATCAAGTAGAGCCCCCCTGTGAAACCGAGAAAATCCCATGCTTTTTTAAATGTAGATTTTTTCATTTTAAGTTGTCAAAAACCTTTTCGGTTGCCATAGCAAATCGGAAGCCCAGCGTAACTTTTCCCTTGGTAAACATTCATGTTACCCCAAGGTCTACATACCCCACGAGTTTCATCAAAATCGGTGATTTACACCTCGGGTACACTCCTCGTGAGTACAGTATATGGTTAATCCAAAATCGGTTATCAGTTAAGTAACCACTTTAGTGCAGTCAAAGGGGCATGCGTGTATACCAAGTAATCCCAACTCGTTGCCTCATACAAGTAACGCTTCATTTTGAGACGTAAGAGCTATATTTTATATTTATAACTTTTTACATAATCTTTCCAAGAGTGAATGGGTTAGAAGTGTAAATGATATTAAAATCTTAAGGAATAATCAAACCATCGCTATCCTATATATTGTCGCGATCCGGACTTGCTGGGCAGCTTAAGGCTTGTGATCTATCAATTTTATCTCAAACGCCATTTAACTATTTATAGTTAACATTAAAATTATTTCGTATTTTCCGTAATACAGTAATTGTTTATTTATAAAATATTTTATTTATAAAAAAATGCATATATTGCAAAATTTTATGATATATTAGAAATATATTTGAAAAACCTTTTTTGAGCTCTAATCGTTAAAATGAATAGCAGTTACATGTTATACTAACTAAAAACCACATTGTTATGACACCAGCCACTCGTGCATTTTTTTAAGTTAGTTGGGAAGATATTAAGTAAATGATAATCCCCGTAAGATATATTTTTTTCATTCAGTTCAAATTGGTGAATCTTTTTCTCTATTGTCGCTGAATTTCTAATTAACTTTTGCTACTGGGGATTGGTTTTATGATAATAAATAATAGTATTTAATTTATCCCGCCAACTTATAAATATTTTTCCTTAAAAAAATGTTTTTTTCTAGTGGTTTTAAGGGATAATTCCATATAATAATAATATTTTTTTTCGTATGTAGACCCTAAAATTATCTCTCCAAAAATGTATTTATATCAAATATTCATATGAATTCTCATATTTAAATTAAAATCAATAACTTTGTTGACTCGCCACCTTCGGGACGTTTTACGAAGCACCTATGCCGAGTCAAACTCGGCGCGTTTCTCGTGAAGAGAAAAAAGATTTGAAGGTTTATTCCAAATGGTAGTTAAACTTCTTTTTTTCTTTAGGTGCTTCCGTTTCCAGATTCCGCTGATTTTGACTAGTTTTCTCGCGTTATTTCAATTAAAAAAACGTTGTTGGCTTAATATATCTGGTGGATAATGATAAAGATAGTGAATCTATAGTTACAGACAGCCATGTTCAAGTCTGTTCTTCTTACCACTCCGAGGGGACTATGTCCCTATGAGAGGTTTTACAATCACCGTGTATGTGTGTGTGTGTGTGTGTGTGTGTGTGTGTGTGTGTGTGTGTGTGTGTGTCTGTGTCTGTGGTTTTTAACGAAAATATTTTGACGTTATAGTAATTTTAGTAATTAATTAGTGTTAACGAAATTACAACAAAATCGAGAATGTTTTATATTTTACTTTAAATACCTTATTTTGTAGGTTTTCTTCAGTTTATCTACTTTTGTTCCTGCATCACTTTTGGTAGTTTGACAGATTTGTTTTAGTCAATTTCAATTGATTTAAGATGATTCTAGTCGAAACTTATTTTTTATCCTATTTTGTTCATTGTAAATACAATTAATTCAACACGATTCAAGTCAATTTCATTTAATTAACCCAAATTTTAATCGTTTTACCCATTTGTAGCTGATATTATATGTTTTAACACAATTTTATAAAATTTTTGTAATTTGGACAATACCCTATTAAGGTAAAATTTTGCAAATATTCCTTTATTTATCCAATTCATTGAAATTTTCCCAATTTTACGCAAATTTGGATGAAGTTTACCCAAAATTGATGAATTTCACCCAAAATAGTTCAAATTTAGCATTTTATTTGATATTTGAAATATTTTTTTTTGATTTTTTGAAAAATTTCAAAGTACCCTGTAAAACCGAGAAAATCTTATGCTTTTTTAAAGGGAATATAACCTCTGGTATTTCTGTCGCCCTCCGAGGGTTCCAATATTTTCCGCTGCCTCCCACGGCTTATCACACCTGCGGCGCTGATAAACGCTGATTGTGAAGGGAATAAAGGAAATTGATGGGGTCTTCCATAAAGAACGCGTTGGAGGTTCTATTCCCTTTAAATATAAATTTTTTTATTTTAAGTTGTCAAAAACATTTTTGGTTGCCATAGCGAAACGGAAGCCCAGCGTAACTTTTCCCTTGGTGAAAATTCATTTTACCCCAAGGGCTACATACCCCTCGAGTTTAATCAAAATCGGTGATTAACACCTCCTGTACACTCCTCGTAAGTGAGCTTTGAATTCCGCTAGAAAAGTTTTCCGATTCTTTAAGAAGTCACACTGGAGTTCATGGCACACGTGGTTTATTTAAAAACAGTCCAAAAGTTAGTTTTTCAAAGTATAATCACGCACAATCAAAATATTAATCAATACGGAGCCATTCTTTAAGTTCCTGTAGCGTGGTAGAAGGCTTCAGAAAATCACACTAGCTGAAATAAAAATATCTGCATTGCTGGTCATGTTGAGAGGAATGGGAATGTTATCTTGCAAACAGATCAATATCTAAATAAAACTTTATAATCATGAAACAAACACGTGTAGGCCACGAGTATTTGTGAATGAATTTCGTTACGTGTACGGTAACCGAAACCAACACGTGTAGGCCATGAGTATTTGTGCATGAGTTTTGTTACGTGGGCGGTAACCGAAACCAACACGCGTAGACCACGAGTATTTGTGCACGAATTTTGTTACGTGGACGGTAACCGAAACCAACACGCGTAGACCACGAGTATTTGTGCACGAATTTTGTTACGTGGACGGTAACCGAAACCAACACGTGTAGGCCACGAGTATTTGTCCACGAATTTTGTTACGTGGACTTTAACCAAAACCAACACGTGAAGAACACGAGTATTTGTGCACGAGTTTCTTTACGTCGACGGTAACCGAAATCAACAAGTTTAGGCCACGAGTATTTGTGAATGAATTTCGTTACGTGTACGGTAACCGAAACCAACACGTGTAGGCCATGAGTATTTGTGCATGAGTTTTGTTACGTGGGCGGTAACCGAAACCAACACGCATAGACCACGAGTATTTGTGCACGAATTTTGTTACGTGGACGGTAACCGAACCCAACACGCGTAGACCACGAGTATTTGTGCACGAATTTTGTTACGTGTACGGTAACCAACACCAACACGTGTAGGCCACGAGTATTTATCCACGAATTTTGTTACGTGTACGGTAACCGACACCAACACGTGTAGGCCACGAGTATTTGTCCACGAATTTTGTTACCTGGACGGTAACCAAAACCAACACGTGAAGAACACGAGTATTTGTGCACGAGTTTCTTTACGTCGACGGTAACCGAAATCAACAAGTTTAGGCCACGAGTATTTGTGAATGAATTTCGTTACGTGTACGGTAACCGAAACCAACACGTGTAGGCCATGAGTATTTGTGCATGAGTTTTGTTACGTGGGCGGTAACCGAAACCAACACGCGTAGACCACGAGTATTTGTGCACGAATTTTGTTACGTGGACGGTAACCGAAACCAACACGCGTAGACCACGAGTATTTGTGCACGAATTTTGTTACGTGTACGGTAACCGACACCAACACGTGTAGGCCACGAGTATTTATCCACGAATTTTGTTACGTGTACGGTAACCGACACCAACACGTGTAGGCCACGAGTATTTGTCCACGAATTTTGTTACGTGGACGGTAACCAAAACCAACACGTGAAGAACACGAGTATTTGTGCACGAGTTTCTTTACGTCGACGGTAACCGAAATCAACAAGTTTAGGCCACGAGTATTTGTGAATGAATTTCGTTACGTGTACGGTAACCGAAACCAACACGTGTAGGCCATGAGTATTTGTGCATGAGTTTTGTTACGTGGGCGGTAACCGAAACCAACACGCGTAGACCACGAGTATTTGTGCACGAATTTTGTTACGTGGACGGTAACCGAAACCAACACGCGTAGACCACGAGTATTTGTGCACGAATTTTGTTACGTGGACGGTAACCGAAATCAACAAGTTTAGGCCATGAGTATTTGTGAATGAATTTCGTTACGTGTACGGTAACCGAAACCAACACGTGTAGGCCATGAGTATTTGTGCATGAGTTTTGTTACGTGGGCGGTAACCGAATCCAACACGCGTAGACCACGAGTATTTGTGCACGAATTTTGTTACGTGGACGGTAACCGAAATCAACAAGTTTAGGCCACGAGTATTTGTGAATGAATTTCGTTACGTGTACGGTAACCGAAACCAACACGTGTAGGCCATGAGTATTTGTGCATGAGTTTTGTTACGTGGGCGGTAACCGAAACCAACACGCGTAGACCACGAGTATTTGTGCACGAATTTTGTTACGTGGACGGTAACCGAAATCAACAAGTTTAGGCCACGAGTATTAGTGAATGAATTTCGTTACGTGTACGGTAACCGAAACCAACACGTGTAGGCCATGAGTATTTGTGCATGAGTTTTGTTACGTGGGCGGTAACCGAATCCAACACGCGTAGACCACGAGTATTTGTGCACGAATTTTGTTACGTGGACGGTAACCGAAACCAACACGCGTAGACCACGAGTATTTGTGCACGAATTTTGTTACGTGGACGGTAACCGAAACCAACACGCGTAGACCACGAGTATTTGTGCACGAATTTTGTTACGTGTACGGTAACCGACACCAACACGTGTATGCCACGAGTATTTGTCCACGAATTTTGTTACGTGGACTTTAACCAAAACCAACACGTGAAGAACACGAGTATTTGTGCACGAGTTTCTTTACGTCGACGGTAACCGAAATCAACAAGTTTAGGCCACGAGTATTTGTGAATGAGTTTTGTTACGTGGGCGGTAACCGAAACCAACACGCGTAGACCACGAGTATTTGTGCACGAATTTTGTTACGTGGACGGTAACCGAACCCAACACGCGTAGACCACGAGTATTTGTGCACGAATTTTGTTACGTGGACGGTAACCGAAACCAACACGTGTAGGCCACGAGTATTTGTGCATGAGTTTTGTTACGTGGGCGGTAACCTTAACCAACACGTGTAGACCACGAGTATTTGTGCACGAATTTTGTTACGTGGACGGTAACCGAAACCAACACGCGTAGACCACGAGTATTTGTGCACGAATTTTGTTACGTGTACGGTAACCGACACCAACACGTGTAGGCCACTGTAATGTTTGGTGGTGGTGATTAACTATTTCAATTAGCAATTAATAATAAACTTTAATACATTTTGCGGAATACAATTTAACAACATCTTGTCACTAGCCAACGTATCTATCTAATGGTTTCTTTTTAATAATAAATCCTCGCACGTGAGAGTTAGCGCGCGGTACATTTTAAATAATGAAAATAGTATAAACATGACATCTCCCTTTTCTTTAAGAAAATGTCTTAAGGTAAGGTACTAAATATTTATCACATAACAAAACCCTTTAAAATTTAACGATACAATTAAATACGTCTTTCATTGATGAGCCGTCGAGGTGGGCAATATTCGTGGTCTCAAATTGTAGCGTCTGGGAGTACCTTGTTCGACCGGTGGAGTGTCAGATCTTGCTTCGGATAGAACTGGCGTTCTAGGTTCGTTCAGTTTTTTATCTGGTAGTAAGACTGTAGAGGGGGGTGGAATAATTTTGTAAAAAGATGAGTTTCTGGTAATACGTTGTCCATTTTTTTCAGCTGTTATCATGGAACCATTTATGGCTACGATTTGGTAAAGTTCCGGATTAAAGAACGGTGACATTTTGTTGGTCCGATTAGCTTTCACTAATACGTGATCCCCTATTTGAAATTGATGTGGTTTTGCACGGTTTTTTTTGTCATGATACCTCTTCATCTTTTGTTTAGCAAGAGCATCTCGCTTCTGTAACTCAGTATGTTCTGAATTTGATGAAGGCAAAGATGGTAGTTTGCTTTTGACAGTCCGTCCAAAGAAAAGTTCTGATGGTGGCTGACCAGTAGTTGAGTGAGGGGTATTTCGGTAACTTATTAAAAAACGTTGAACTTCATCTTTCCAATCAGTTCCTGTGACTTCGGCTGCGCGAATAGCCTTGTTTAATGAAGCCATGAAGCGTTCAGCTGTACCATTCGCTTGCGGCCAAAGAGGTTTAATCTTTCGATGTTGAATTCCAAAACTTGAAAGATATTCAGGAAACGCGTGTGAATTGAATGGTGGACCATTATCAGATTTGATTACATCAGGAAGTCCAAAAAGAGCAAATATTTTGTCCAGAGCTTTTGTGGTTGCTTCAAATGAAGTTGACAGAACAATTTCAGTCATAGGATAACGAGAATGTTCATCTTTAATGACTAAGAGATATTTTCCATTGTTAAATGGGCCAAGGTGATCAATCGCTAGATGTGTCCACGGAGTTTCCGGGAGCGAAGTCATGAGTAAAGGTGTTTTCGTAGTCTGCGGAGTTACCGCGAGACATGGAATACAGGATCGGTCTACTTGATCGACTCGAGCATCCATATTTGGAAACCAAACTTTGGTTCGCAAAAGTTGCTTAGTTTTCACTAAGCCTAAGTGACCTTCATGGCTATTGCGATCACTCTGTCCTGCAGAGACGTAGGAACGTAAATTCAGTGCCCACGTACCAAAATTCCATCCATAACGGAAAGTTCATACTGGACGCTTTTAAATCGTTGGAGAATATCTCTGTTTATGCTGGAGTCTTGAAGTTGCCAAAGATTTGTTTGAAGACACTTGATAACTGCTTTGACAATCTTGCCATTTTCCGAAGCTTCCTTAACTTCCTCATAAGTAACTGCTTTTGGTATAGCATAGTGCACGATCATATTGACATGATTCTCAGTTGCCGGAGATAAGCAACGTAGATGTTCGGTGATTTTATTCGGATGTTTGGATAGATAATCAGCTGGGTTCAATTTTCCAGGCTGATATACAAGCTTTAGGTCATATGGTGCTAATCGAAGGTTCCATCTCTCGATGCGAGCAGAGGTTTTCGCCTTCGGGTTTTTGAGTAAGGTTAATAGTGGAAGGTGATCAGTTACCACTGTAAACTGAGATCCATAAATATAAAGGTGAAAATGTTCACAACTCCAAACAACTCCTAAAGCTTCACGTTCAGTCTGAGAATAACGAGTTTCAACGTCAGTTAAAGCCTTACTGGCAAATGAGATGATCGTGATTTTGTCTTTGAAGCCTTTTTGAGTCAATATTGCACCAAGTCCAGTAGGGCTGGCATCCACGTAGATAATTGTAGTTTTAGACGAATCAAAGTACGATAGAATAGTATCCTTTTGAAGGTGAGATTTTAGTGTTTGAAGAGCTGATTCGTGATCCTTTGTCCAATTCCAAGGAGCATCTTTCTTGGTTAAACTCCTCAATGGTAACATGAGGTCAGAAAAATTTGGTATGAAACGCGAACAATAGGTAGCCAGACCCAAGAGACTTCTAATCTCATCAGGAGTTTTTGGTTGTTCGATGTTTTGCAATGTTTTGAGTTTTGTTTGATTAACGGATAGACCTGCTTCTCCAAACACATGCCCGAAAAACTTTAATTCCAATTTACGAAATTCGCATTTATTGGCGTTGAGGGTGATATTATTTCCTTCGAGTCTTTTCAGAACTTGTGTAAGGGCTTTATTGTGGTCCGCCATATCCTTTCCGAAGACTGAAATGTCGTCAGAAATATTAAGCGCATTCGAAATATCTTGTATAATGCAATAGATGGTGTGGTGAAAAATTTCAGCTGCTGAACTAATTCCAAAACTAAGTCGCTTATATTGATAGAGACCCCGATGAGTGCTGAAGGTCGTAATTGATCTTGATGATTCGTCCAGCTCAAGCTGGTGATATCCTTTATTTAGGTCTAGTTTCGAAAAAACGCTAGCTCCATTGAGCTTCTGAATTACGTCTTCGATAGTAGCCATAACGTGACGGATTATAATTATAGCTGTGTTGGGAATTCTCATGTCAACACATAAACGAATTTTCTTAATCTCGTCAGTTAAAAGAACATCTTCAGGATTCATTATTTGATCTTGTGAAGTTGAGATGTCCTGATTAGACATTTTCGCCTTCTGAACTAAGACGACTGGTGAGACCCAAGTCGTAGGACCGGTTACTGGTTCAATCTTCCAATAGTTGATCGAGCTCTACATCCAATGCTTTTCTCAGATGAAAAGGAATTCGGCGATGCGGTTGAATAACAGGTTGCACACTTGGATCAATGTCGAGTTTGACTTTGATATTTTTAACTCTGCCGATCCCGTTAAATAACTTAGGATATTTAGATACAATATCTTCATTAGTTAGTACGTTGACAGTTGATGGAAGGCGATTCGGTGATATGACTTCTAATTCTCTTAAAGTTGGATAGCCAATGATTGATGGTGATGATTTCCCTTGATCACGGGTCACATAAAAAGTTGAATAAGTTCGATTGATATTGGTGCGTATGGTGGTTCGAAATTTTCCGAGCAATTTAAGTGGCGTACTGGATCCGTAGGAAAAAACCGATAAGGTGGTTGGTTCAAGATGCGGTCTGTCATTCATATTTTGATAGGTACGGTTATTTAAAAGGTTTATACTTGCTCCAGTGTCCATAAGTAATTTTACTTTATTGTCTCCGATGAAAACCTCCAGTAGGGGTAATTTACTAGATAGTTGATCAGAACAATGTGAGATGGTAAAAAGGAATTCAGACTCGTCATCCTTTTCTGATGTATGCCCAGATTTAATAGCGTTGATTCTACTCTTTGGTCGCGAAGTACCAGAGTTATTTTTCGGTAATGGTGGTTTATTATTATTGAAAGGCATGGAAGTACTTGAACGGCAAACGTTACTGAAATGATTTTGTTTTCCACAACGTCGACATGTTTTGCCTTTCGCTGGGCACGGAGAGTTATTTGGATGTGGGTACGCACCCCCACACAGGCCACAGGTTTTGAGTGAAACTGTAGAAGCTTGACGGTTTATGTCACGGGAATGATGTGATTGATGAAATCTACTTGGTTTGTTTCTTAGATGATTGGCAACTCCTTGAGTTGGAGTTCCATTATGAGCGATTTTCTCAATTGTGGTGGCCTGTTTTTCTGACATCTCCATTAGACGTGCCTTTTGAAGTAATTCATCCAGAGTTAAAGATTGATTTTCGAAAGCTAACCGCCGTAGCTTCTTAGATTTGCAAGTTTGCACGATATGCCGTTTTAATTCTAAATCCAGATCAGTGAAAGCGCAAAACGTTGCTAAGGCTCTTAAACGAACGTGGTAATCGTCTACAGATTCATCTTCGGTTTGTCTAGATTCTCGAAATTTGAATACTTTAAAATCTTCATTTTGTTTTGGTGCAAAATGTTTAGTTAAAAGAGCCTTCGCGTCTGTATAGTTGGCGGTTAGTTTATTTCCTGCACGAATTACTTTACATAGACGGTAACCGAAAACAACACACGTAGACCACGAGTATTTGTGTACGAATTTTGTTACGTGTACGGTAACCGACACCAACACGTGTAGGCCACGAGTATTTGTCCACGAATTTTGTTACGTGGACGGTAACCGAAACCCACACGCGTAGACCACGAGTTTTTGTGCACGAAATTTGTTACGTGTACGGTAACCGACACCAACACGTGTAGGCCACGAGTATTTGTGCACGAATTTCTTTACGTCGACGGTTACCGAAAACAACACGTGTAGGCCACGAGTATTTGTGCACGAATTTCTTTACGTAGACGGTAACAGAAATCAACACGTGTAGTCCACGAGTATTTGTGCACGAATTTCGTTACGTGTACGGTAACCGAAACCAACATGTGTAGGCCACGAGTATTTGTGCACGAACTTCACTTGGTATACAAAAAACCCCAGAAACACGTGTGGACCACGTGTAAAAAATATCTACACGTGCTGTTGCTACCTGGGCTATAACCTCACACCTATCACTTATCACATACCTCCACCAATTACATTACACCTATTAGATATCACATCACACCTATCACCTATCACTTCACACTTATCAGCTTTCACATCACCAGACGTAAATAGGATAAGTGGACTTTTCTATCTTTGGCTAGTGCAAGACCTCCATAGACAAATAAAAAATTTAAATAAGAAAGTAGTTCTATTTTATTTTTGGCTCTATCTATCTTGATATAAACATCAAATGAAACTTTATTTGCTATTGATAATCCCTGAATGAACAAATTTGAAAATTAGACGCCTCTCCAAAAGCTAGAAGAGGGCCGCTTCTTATACTTAATTTTGCTATCCCCTGTACGTCATCTATTACCTTTTACCAATCACTGTACCTATCATCTATCACCTCACATAACCTAAACAATACTTTAGTCGCAAGGAAGTCACTTGGGGACATAGAAGGTGACAGCAAGGTCATAAGTTAAGTTAGAAAAAGTAAGTCGAGTACGTGGTAAAAATTTCAACATGCTACCTAGCAGCGTTTAAAAGTTATTAAATGGACAGACATACATACATACATCCATCCATACATACAGGACAAACTGAGAAATATATTATAGATATTGTAATAATAATCAGCTAGGCTAATACCCAAGGCACCACCTTAGGCCTAAGTCATCGAGCGACTTTTAAAGCCTTTTGTTACTGTATTATCTAAATTGACCAACAGGCAGACAATTAAAGAAAATAATGTTAAAATAGGTATATTTTACCGTTTCGGTTTGTATGGAAAACCGCTGTGTGTTTCGTGAAAAAAGACGGCAATCCAAACAAAGCCAAATAAACGCTCACGTAAGCTCGGAAATATAGTGTTTCGAATACAAATACTAAGTAGGAAATCTTTATAGACGATCCCTAATTGATCACCGAGCTAAGCCCCCAAATCTGATAGTTCAAGATTAGAGGTCGGCGTTTGGATAAAAATTAACCGTTTATTTGGATAATATCCAAAAAACAAAAATTATCCAACAAATAATCAGTTATTTTTGGCTTTTTCCCATTTTAAATCGTTTCTATCCATGGATAATATCCATGGATAAACGGTTAACCGCAATTTTTATGATTAATTGAAATTTTGCCAGTTAACTTATCTGTTACGCCGATCTCTATCAAGATACACTTGAATAAGCTAAAATGAATAATGTTAATTAATTGATAATTGATTAATAATAAAACATATAGTAACATTTCGTTCTATATGAACAACCCCTAAATTTCTAGATAAATACTCGTACACAAAATGAGCGTGTTTTTTAAATGGACGAACCAAACCGTGACGAAAATTTATAATATTAACCAAAGTTCGTCGAATTTTAATCAAGATTTCATCGGTTAATTTCTGATCATCAATTGGTCAGATTTCAATCAAACCCTTTCTTTTGGATAACAGAAACTACCAACAGCGACAACTTAATCTTTAAAAAGTACCCCTACTTGACTACATAAGAAAATGGAGAATTCCCACCTTGAAAACATTTATTTCAAAATAAAATAAGCTGATATCGATAATTTTATCAAAAATATATGGTAACCTTTTGGTCTATATGAACAATAATGGACAATGTCGAATGATAAACATTTAAAAATCTCGCGTATTATAAAAATGATATTCCTGTAGGTTTATATTTACATATAAACATATAGCATGTTTTTCTTTACAGATGACCCCGGCTTTAATTTCCATATAAACCGACGCTACTAGTAGCCAGAAATTAAAAAAAAATACATATATAATAAACTGAAATTAATAATAATCGTATTATGAAAGCGGATTTCTATATTTATAGATAGATAGAGGCTATTTACCACCGAAAATCGGGGTAAATAGACAGGGCGTATAATATAACATAAAAGACAAAGCAATTAGAGAAATTCATTATAAACATATATATGATTAGTAGTTCTTTAAATCATTTAAATTTGTATGATTCGGGATAATAGCATCGAATGAATTATTAATTGTTTCCTTTAATGTTCTAATTTAACCCGTTCAAACAAACGATTGTGTGCAATATGGGCAATATAATTGTACCAATAAGGTTAAAAAACTTAATAATATAAATACCTAAAATTTGATAATTCCTAATTTTAATATTTGTAGTAAAATTACTAAATAATTATAAAATTCGAAGTGAACCATAAGAGGACACATGATCTTGAAAACCATCCCTTCATTGCATTACAGATTGTTCGACGTTTGGCCTATTATTGCCTTTATTAATTAAGCAGCGAGTACTTGCACTGGAACGTCATTTTCATTAATAATGATTCAGCAATGAAATAACCGGTTCGGTTTCGTAACAAATCTGGATTGCGATAGCGGTAGCACCATCTGGCGGTCTACTGTGAACAAAATTATCTTAAAATATAGAAATTTTAAACCAAATTGAAATAAAACCAATCGTTAAGTAATTCCCCAAAGTGCGTTTGAAACGAAACGTTGTTAAGGTAAAAGTGCGCCAAAACAATTGTGACGTCACAACTATATTTTTAAATCCTATACCTTTGTTCACAAAATTGAGTAATTGTTTTTCCATAGCGTGACGAGCTCTGTATTATTAAAAAATTCGCATAGTCATAAGTACTGTCAACTAATCTTGGTAATAATTAACTTATATTTTCTGTTTATTCTTATTTATGGCGCTATTGTGCTAATGACTACTACACCTTATACTTTGGGCATCCGTGCATTCATTAATAATATAGTTTGAGTTCGTTATTCTATTAATATTGTTTGGTCGAAAAATCCAAAAACATTTTCCTCAAAATACCGATATTAGAATACCAACCGTGAATTCTTTAATTATGACTTTCACTGGCGACTGGAAGGCGCTTAAAGTAGGAACGGTATATCCGCGGAAACCAACTACGGGCCAATGAAACATTAAGCACTTTCATAATTATTTGGTATCGTGAATTTTTCGGAACATTTTTGCTTCAGAAAAATAAATTTAATCGGTTTAATCAAATTCCAGGCTTTAGATAATATCTTACTACATATGTGTAATAATCTACCTTTGCTAGTCAAGGTGAGCAATAACAAAACTTATTAGTTAATTTATGTTTCTTCGAATACTTACACATTGTTTGTATCTTTCTTATTTATAGATCGCTCGGGAAAAGGAATATTTATATAAAATTCCTCCAGATAAATCTTTAACAAGACAACCTAAGTGGATACTGACCCCCTATGTTCTTATAAATCTGCCGAATATAAGGTATTCTTTATTGAATAATAAAACATTTTTATTGAGGCTCTTCAAGCAGGTTTTTTTTGTGTTCGTTTTTAATTTTTTTTTGAAAACCCATAGAAGCGTTGGTTAATTTACGTCCAGTTGATTCGATGAGTGACTTCGCATAGTGGCGTAGATTTTTGAATTTCTACTGAAATTGTTGTAGGATTTCGCAAGAAAGACAATTATTTGTCTCTGATTACGATGAGGAATTGTACGATATATATATGGAGGTATATTCTTACACAGCGACAGGTCTAATAGCTGACGCTAGCGAGGTCTTAAGATCAAGGAAATTATAAACATTTTTATTCAGGACTTTTAACAACATTTTCGAAAACAAGACTTGGCGTATTGATTTTGGTACCGGCACTGGCGAAAACTTAGTCTCGACTATCGCGTGTAATAATTGTTTCTTTCATTCTGAGCATTCAGAATTACAGGCAAGCCACGAACGGAGAGATTATTTTAATTTCACTCTCTTAGTTTCGCTGTTGCGTTACCACGTCTTCGTCTTGCCTCGTCGGCAGATTTCCTCGCCCTAATCAAGGTCTTTAAACCAGTTCCTTGTAATTATTTTTTTCTTTAAAGTCAACTTAAATTGAAATTTAGTTGAAATACTATTAACAATTTTAAACCATTAGTATATGATATTTAAAAGGAAATGAAAGCCTACTACTAATTGACTGTCTTAATTTTTCACACTATAATTGTCCATTTAAATGTATGTAAAGAAGCAACGAGTGATATTTCTGTGGACCATGGCTACTCAATAAAATCTAAACATGAAGTAAAAATAATTTTCAAAACCCATTTAATGTCGTCGATGCGGTGAGAGAAAAAACCTAAGAAAGAAAAAACAAATCAATTCAATTCAAACTTTTTTATTCTGTATAAAAACATGTTAGTACAACACTTTTAAAATGTATACAGAGTTAGTTAGTTTGTTATATTAATATGTATTGTTACATTGAAAAAAATAATAATAAAAAAACCCAATGATATAAAAGTGAAATTGCACAAAAAGTGTTGCATTTGCTTGTCAAAGATTTTACTTAACAATAAGTATTTAAAAGTTTAAAAGTTTAAAAACAAGTTTTAACGTTAATTTCTTTTAGCCGGCCCATTATGTTAGATTTAAAGGAGTGGAGGTTTTGATTTTACAGGTCTAAGGGGAAGTTTTGGTTATCATTACCCAATTAGTAAAAATTACTTTGAAAGCGAGTGATCGGGTTACTAGATTTTTAATTTGTGATATAAAACATTTCCTTGTTACGCGTGTTATTCTTAGGTATTCTGAAGTTTAAACATGATATTAATTCCGAACAGCAAACTTGATTATTAATGAGTTTATAAATAAAAACAGCTTCTTGCAGGTTAAGTCGGTTAAATATCGTACTAAGTTTACATTTTAACAAGGTTTTATCATAATTAGTATCACTCGATTTACAAAAGTTTTTAGTGTATAAGTAAGCAAATTTTCGTTGGACCCTTTCGGCTTGTATTTTAATGTAATGACTGCATCCCCTCAGATTAATGAACAATACTCTATTTTAGAACGGATTAGCGAGACATACAGTTGGATAAATAGTTTCGGAGAGTTAATCGATTTAGCTGGATTTAAAATCGCGTACAGTTTAGAAGTGCATTGAGCTTTAAAATTATTAACATGAGTATTAAAATGAAGTTTTTTATCAAAAATTATTCCCAAGTCTTTTACAAAGTTCTCTCTTTTTATTAGTACGTTAGCTAGTTTATATGAGTGATTAACTGTATTATGTTTTCGAGTAAATGTCATTTGAGTGGTTTTAGCGCTGTTCAGGGGGATACAGTTGTTAATGCTCCATTTATTTTCTTTTTCGAGATCGCTGTTCAGTGCCAGGCTGTCGTTAATATTATTTATTTGTCGGTACAGTTTGTTATTATCAGCGAACCCCTTACGACCCCGGGTGGTGGTGGTGTTAATGTTGTTTATTTCCAGGACCCAAAAAATGTCGTTAGCGAAGATTATGTGCAGTAGTGGTCCCAGATCGGATCCTTGGGGAACTCCCACGTTGGTTACGTAATTAGTGTTGGTTAGAACGCCGTTAACTTTCAAATGATTAGTTCGATTAGCGAGATAACTTTTAATCCATGTTAGTATACTCCCGACAAGGCCGTAAGCTTCCAGTTTGGAGAATAATGATAGAAGAGAGATCGGTCTGTAGTTAGTCTTGTCAGTTTTGCAGCCTTTTTTGAAGATGGGGATTACTATGGCGTTCTTCCAGAGGTCGGGGAATACTCTGGTTGTTAGTGATAAGTTGTAGATGAAATTTAGTACCGGAATGAAAGTGTCGGAGCATCCTTTGACGATGGCGGCTGGTATATGATCTATCCCGAATGATTTTTTAGGTTTTAGTTTTTTATGGTCTTTTTCACGTCCTCGTCGCTGATGGTTAGTTGGCAGAACGGTTAGTTTTTTACTTTTAAATGTATAATCGGCACGAGGGTTTTGACCTGGTCCTAGGCTCGTGAATTGAGACTTGAAAAGTTCGGAAAGTGGAGCTGTGTCGGAAACCATGTTGTTATTATCCATTAGTACTATGTTAGAATTGTAAGGCTTAAGCCGGTTATTGCAGTACTCCCAGAGTTTTTTTGGATTGTTTTCTATTTCGGTTTTTAAAGCTTCAGATTGTTTGTTACGGTCACGTTTTAGTAATAGTTGCGCTTCTTTCCGGATAGTTTTAAATTTTTCCAAGTCATCAATTTTGTTAGTCCTTTTATAGTTCTTGTGGTAGTAGTGCTTCCGGTTAGGGGTTTTTTTAGTTCGGATGAAAACCAGTCGGGAAATTTCGTCTTCTTGTTGTTCTTAGGGCGTTTGTTATTTATTTTAGGAATGAATTTATTGATGGCGCTGGATGATGCATGATCTAAATATTTTACCGCTTCGTTAACGTCTGTAATATCTGCTAATGGTGCCCAGTTGTAGTGTTTTAAATAGTTGTATAGGTTGAGATAGTCGCCTTTCTTAAAGTTGAAGCTGTGTGGAGCGTTGTTAACGGGTATATAATTTCCAGCGGAGGGTGTGGGACGTCGATTGGTAGTAGATTAGTATCGTCTACCTGAACCGAGACGAAATTAGTGCTTGGGATGACTAGGTCGAGGATGTTTCCGTAGATTTTCTTGATGGGGTTAATCTGTAGAAGAGTTAGCGTGTGGATGAGTTCGATAATGGCCTCAGCTTTTGGTTTTACGAGGGAGGTACACATGTCGGGGCTGTAATATAATTTGGCATATTCAGCGTAACAAAATTGTAAAACAAATGTATATGATAAACAAAATTGTAGAGAAAGAATAAAGCACGTGTAAACGGAGCGGGTTGCGAGCGCGAGGGGAGTTTTGAAAACGGAGGCGCGTGAAGAAGTCAGTTGAAGATTGAATTTAAAAGAGTGTAGATGTGTAAAAAGATTTGGAAGAATATATTAACAAAGAGTTACGTTTAAAGCCTAGAGTCGTTTAATTTTACCACACTTATTCTACATTGGTGGCAGCGGTGGGATATTCACCATTTACCGTCGAAAATGCCACGAAATCGGCAAGAAATTCCACCCGTTATTTTCCGTTCGAACCTAGACGCTACACCGGATAAGTATGACGGAGAAGGTGACTTTGGACTATGGATGAGATATTTCGAGGTTTGCGCAATTGCGAATGAATGGGACGACGAGAAGAAGCGCATACTTCTTCCAACGTTTCTAGTCGGCCGAGCTTTCAATACTTACGATAATTTACCACAGCAACAAAAAGACAGGTATGATAACCTGGTACAATCATTATCTGACGCTTTTATTCAACCCGAACGTCAAAGAATCCACGTATTGGGATTTCGCACAAGACTCCAGCAACCAAATGAACATTTGGATGATTTCTGCCAAGACCTTCGGAGACTTGTCGAACGAGCAATGCCAGGATTAGATGTCGATGCGTACGAAATTCTGGTATTCGAGCAGTTTCTATACGGATAACACGCCAGCCTTCAAGACGGGGTACATCAAGCTAACCCTAATAGCCTCTCTGAAGCCTTGTCAGTGGCGAAACGTTTACAGGCTCTTCAAGAAATGAGACGAAACGATCCTCGTTACTGTCGACCAGAAACCCTTCAAGGTGTAGCTAAAACTCCGCTACCTACGCACTCAACAAACTTGACAGACAAAGAAGAATTAAATTCTTTGAGAACCACCGTGTCTCGACTAGCCACGGAGGTAGCCGCTTTACGTCTTCAAAGACACCAACCAGATACGACCACGATTCACGATACGTACCATTCGTCGGAATCGCCTCAGCGCCAATCGGCAAGTTACTACGTTAATCCATACTACCCTTCGCCCCAAAACAACCCACCTCGTTTCGCGGCTCCTGGTTATTATTATTCGCGGTATGGCTCGCCACGTAACAGGAGTTCCCGGTCATATCGACAACGTTACGCCGCCCCAGATTATGGTTGGGCTCAACCGGAGTATTTTGATTCCAGGCCAACGTGTTTCTTTTGTCAAGAAAAGGGTCATTTTCAGAGGGATTGCCATCATCGTTTCAAAATGGAAGAAAATTTAAGGGAAAACCGTCATGGAAATACGCATGCCACGCGTAAATATCGCCAAGAGGCTTCAGGGTTTTCCACTCCAAGAGACGACAACTCCGCACCAAACCGCCCGAACCACGCGATGCAAGTAAAGGGTCACTCTGGAGTTACCTACTATTCACCGGTTGAAATCAATAATCGGCAAGTTTCTAGCCTCATAGACAGTGGATCTTTGATTAGCATTCTTCGAGCGTCATTGGCTCGGGATTTCGGATTAAGGTTTGAGCCCCACAACGAGGAAAGTCAAACTAAATTATTCTCAATAACTGGAGAAGCTATTAAAGTTTTAGGAACCACGGAAATCGAATACGGTTTTGGATCAATTAAACAAAAATGGGTCGTTTACATTGCCGAGGGTCTGGTGAACAATTGCGTAATTGGTTGCGATCTCCTGGATTTTATGGAAGTACAACTTGACTTTGGGAAGAAAGTATTGCGTATAAAAGACATAACGCTTCCGTTGCTCAAGTCCCTTCACTCTTCCGATTCAGTGTTGTGTAGAATAGCCCTAGCCGAAGAAGTTGAAATTCCGGCTAATCACGAAATGATTGTAAAAGGGGCAATAACTCAAGACTCTCGCCATTTTGAATTAAACCGTCTCAAAAATTGGTACGGTTTGATTGAACCAGTCGAAAGTTTCCGTCAATCGAGTACTCTGGATCTGGGTAGGAGTCTAGTAAATTTGACAAGTGACTCGTTATTTATTAGACTGATTAATACTGGCCCTACTCCAAGCGTAATCTATAAAGACTCTATAATTGGTACGTTGCACGAGGTCAATGAAGTTGAAGATGTCTCGAAGAAACACACCGCAAAAAATGGAACCAACCACAGACTCGCTAGTGGGTTTGACCTTGAATGCACTTCGATAGAGCCCCAGGAGAAGACCAAACTGGCAGAGTTACTCCAGCGCTACGACCACATATTTTCGAAGAATGTATATGATTTGGGACTTGTAAAGAACGTTCGACATACGATCAATACGGGCGAAGCCCAGCCAATCAGGAAAAGACCATATCGTGTGCCTTATTCGCAGAAAGATATTATTGACACTCAAATAGACTCTATGTTGAAACACAACATAATAGCTCCCAGCCTTAGTCCCTGGGCAGCGCCCATACTACTTGTGAAAAAAAAAGACAACTCCTGGCGTTTTTACGTTGACTACAGATCTCTAAATGACGTTACCAAAAAAGATGCCTATCCTTTACCGCTAATTAGTGAAACGCTTGACTCTCTATCGGGAGCGACGCTCTTTACCACGTTAGATCTGGCTTCTGGGTATTGGCAAATAGACATGGATGATCGCGATAAAGAAAAAACAGCTTTCATTACCAATAAAGGATTATTTGAATTCAATAAAATGCCATTTGGGCTCTCAAACAGCCCTAGCACCTTTCAGAGGCTGATGGAATGTGTTCTGCGCGGACTTCAATGGGAAATTTGTTTAATATATTTGGACGATGTTATAGTGTTTTCATCTACATTTGCCGAACATTTGAACCGACTGGAAAAGGTCTTCGTCCGATTCGAGGCCAGCGGTATTAAACTGAAGCCGAGCAAATGTTTTTCCTGCAGGGACGAAGTAGAATACTTGGGACATTTGGTGTCTGGCGCGGGCATTCAGACTAACCCGAAGAATACGTCGAAAGTGGTGAATGGGCCAACACCCACTTCTACTAAGGACGTGCAGTCATTTCTCGGACTCGCATCGTACTATCGTAAATTTGTCAGGGGATTTGCTCGTATCGCAGCGCCACTCCACGCTCTTCTCAAACCAAAAACTGTCTTCAGTTGGACGACGACATGCCAGGAGGCTTTTGAAACACTAAAGCGTCGATTAACCAATCCACCGATCTTGGCATACCCTAACTTCAAAGAAGAATTTAGCGTTGAAACCGATGCGTCGGGCCATGGCATCAGTGGAATACTATCGCAAATTCAGCGGGACAAAGAAAGGGTTATAGCGTTTGAAAGTCGCTCTCTCAACAAGAGTGAGAAGAATTATTCAACCGTTGAAAGAGAAATGCTGGCTGTTATTTACGCCATTGAAAAATTTCGCCCCTATCTTTTCGGACGCCATTTCATCATAATCAGCGACCATAACCCATTGGTTTGGCTTCGGAATATGAAAGAACCGCGCGGGAAATTCGCAAGATGGATATTGAAATTGGAGGAATACGACTACGAAATACGATACCGGAGTGGGAAAAAACACGCTAACGCCTTGTCGCGAATGCCTGACGGTACGAGTAACGTCACGGGGGGACGACTTGCATCAAACGGTTAACGCCACGTTTTACTGCGAATCAAAAATAACCAAAGAACAACTCGAAAAACTACAATCGGAAGATCGCAATATTAATAAAATGACTCTAATATTGCAAACCGGCGAGAAGCCAAATGCGGAAGATTTGAAAGGGGACGACAATCGTCGTTTCCTATATCTTTGGAGAAACTCTAATGATTTGTACTTAGAAAAAAGGTTGCTCTGGAGGAAGAAACGAAAAAGCACTTATCCTCAAATCGTCGTACCAGAGAGTTTAATTCCAGAACTTATTCACGAGTTTCACGACGCTCCGTATTCTGGACATCGCGGGAGGGAAAAAACTTTAACAGCAATTCAACGTCGCTATTGGTGGCCCTTGATGGCTGACGATGTTAGCGCGTGGTGTAACGAATGTATCCCGTGCGCTCAAACAAAACCTCCGCATCATTATCAAGTAGCGCCGATGATTAATATCGAAAGTTGGAGTTGACATCGTTGGACCGCTTCGCAAAACCAAGAGAGGCAATATGTACGTTCTCACTGTCACCGATTATTTGACGAAATGGCCCGAGGCCTACGCGTTACCAGATCAAAAAACAGAAACCATAATAGTGGCTCTTCTACAATACGTTGCTTCTTGGGGTTTACCATTGGTAATTATCACCGATCAGGGCCGAAACTTTGATTCTGGAACCTTTCAGGACTTTTGTAAAAAACTTAGGATCAAACGAAATCGAACATCACCGTATCATCCTCAGTCGGATGGGCTCTCTGAGAGACAAAACCGAACCTTGGAAGAGAAATTAACAATGTACATTGCTAAAGAACCAGACGATTGGGATGACTGGCTACCCTACATGCTTATGTCAATGAGAGGGAGCATCCATAGCTCGACAGGAGTCACTCCGTACAAATTAGCTACTGGGAGAGAAGCGAGGTTGCCTTCAGATACGTTCTTAGAAATGGATAACGCGCCTCTCCAAACCGAAGAAACGTACTTACGCGCTACAGAGAATGAAATGGCTAACGTCAACTGCGCCGCCCTCAACCAAATCCGCAAAAAACAAATGTACCAAAAGAAACAGTATGACAACCGCGTTAAATACACTCCCTTCCAAGTCAACGAAAGAGTTTGGCTTCACAATCCGTATTGTCCGCCAGGGCAAAGTGAAAAATTTCTCAGGCCGTGGACCGGACCGTTTACTATAAAGGAAAACGTCGGACCCGCGAACTACAAAATCAGGCGAGATAGTGATGGAAAAGATTTCATCGTTCTACACAACAGACTAAAGAGATGCTATTCTAGCGCGACAACATCAAGAAACGTCTCCATTGTCGATCCGGAACCCTCGAAAAACAAAAACGGTAACACTCCTCAACCTAAATTACGTCATCACATTGAAGCGACTACAGATGAAAACGAAGACGGCGTTGCAACGGCCTTTTAAGTTTCGGACTGTTTGTAAACACGAGGACGTGTTTTTTTTGTAGGGGGGGAGGTGTGTAATATAATTTGGCATATTCAGCGTAACAAAATTGTAAAACAAATGTATATGATAAACAAAATTGTAGAGAAAGAATAAAGCACGTGTAAACGGAGCGGGTTGCGAGCGCGAGGGGAGTTTTGAAAACGGAGGCGCGTGAAGAAGTCAGTTGAAGATTGAATTTAAAAGAGTGTAGATGTGTAAAAAGATTTGGAAGAATATATTAACAAAGAGTTACGTTTAAAGCCTAGAGTCGTTTAATTTTACCACACTTATTCTACAGGGCTATTATAGGTCCAGTTTACTCCAGGAAGGTTAAAATCGCCTAGAATTAGTATGTCGTGGGAGTAATTTATTAGTAGTTCTTGCAGAGATTCCAGATAGATTATTAGTTCTTTATTTGGCCTTGTTTGAGGGAAGTAATGGTTGCCGATTAGTAGTTTCTTGGAGTTGGATAGTTGAATTTCGAGCCACACCGTCTCGCCAGTAATTTCGAGGTCGGTGCGTCTCACGGCTTTGATGGATTTATTGTATATTATTAGCGTACCTCCCCGCCTGGTCATGTTAGTTGGATCGGCGTACCTGTCTGCTCTCTCGCACACTAGGTTAGATTGGATGAAATCTGTGTTGAAATACGCGCTTTTTAAATTAGTTTAAGTTAGACAGACGATATCCAGCTCCTCGTCTAGTAGATTAGTGTACAAGTCATTCAGTTTGGTGCGCAAGCCTCTCACGTTTTGGTATTTAATTTTTATATTGGTGTGCTTCATAAATAGTCTGATGTTAATAGCGACGGTGATAGGACTGATTATGGATTTAGTTTTCTTCGTTAATAGACTGGTTAATTTCTGCGAGGCTGGAATTAGAAATTGTCGCGTTAGTATTGTCTTCAGTTGAACACTTGTCAATTATCTGTGAGTGGTACAGTCGTCCTTTAAATTCCTTGACCTGGATGTTCTGAGGCCAAGTTGAAGGTGTTAGTAATTGATGGAAGTCGGAGCATCTTGTAGAAATGTAGAATGAAGCGTAGTTGTTAAATTTGGTTTTTAGTCTGTAAATATTCAAGGATCCGAGGTCTGTTTTGCTTTGTATTATTTCTTTGATGTCGTTAGTCGTGGTATCGGGCTTGAATCGAGGGGCGAAAACGGCTGTTTTCTTTAGTATTGTTACTTGTTCCGATTGAGGTGCTTGATAGGTTGGGTTGTCTGAGTTGCCGATAATGATGTTAGTCCTCAACGGTTTGTGGTGATTAGGTACATTTTTTAGTCCGGGTTTAGTTTTATTATGGCGTTTTCTTGTAACTTCGGACCAGGTCTCTTCCTCTCGTGTTTGAATATTTCTTTGATGATCTTTAACTACGGTTTCTGCATTGTCTTCAAGGGGGGCTTACGTCTTCCTATTATTAACGGTTTCCAGAAGGGCGTGTGAAATGACGGAGTGATTGGAGTTTATTTGTTCATATAATTTAGATGATTGTTGATGGTTTTCTTGGACGGTTTTGTTAATACTTGAAAGGTCTTCGCAGTGCGTAATTAGTTAATCGTTGACTTTGGAGGTTAGGATTAGATTCACTTGAGAATTTTTGTTAATTTCAGAGACAGTTTCCTTTAGGCTGGATAGATCTTCAAGGTTAGAATTGAATAGGTTACTCGTGAGGTTTTGTAGAAGGTTATTTCCCTTTTTAATCTCTTCCTTGGTTGATAATTTCAGATCGCCCACCTCCGATTCCAGGTCTTCGATTTTCCTTAGAAGCTTAGTATTTTATTGCCTACCAAATGAAGCTCAGATTTGACTAATTCCATTTCAGATAAAAGATTAGCTATTGTTTGTCCCAGATGTTCGAGAATAGATGTTTCGTTTCTTGTCTCTGTTTCTCGCTTCTGAAGCTCTGTTATCATATGGAGTAAGGATGAAGGTATATGCTGAGAAAGGACAGGGGTTGAATCTTTTGGCTCCGTGATGAATAGTCATTTGGCAATTCTATCTTCACTAGCAGCCACAATAGAGACTTTGTCATTTAATCGTGATGTAGTGACCTGTTCCAAGGACTGCTTTTGTTCGGAAATTTTGCACTCATTGCATGTGTAGTTATTTATCCCGGTGGTTTTGTCGTATATTTTAGGTAAGTCCTTGTAAGATATCCCCAGACATTTTAGGGAGTGAAAAGATTCATGGCACGGATTTTATGTTGTGCCCCTTTAAACGACTCATTGCAAATGGGACACGTGTTATGGTTGCCGGACATTATTAATTATTCAAATTTCGGATGAAAACAGCGTCGGAAAAATTTTACCAGTTATCCAGACTTTGACGTACAAATTTTAGTTTAAGACGTAAGGAATACCACTTTGAAAGGAAAGCCCAATTAGTTTAGAAAAAAAAAGTTTTACGATGAGTGAAATACACGCAAAAAATTGCTTAAGTAAAGCCAACACATATATATATATATAAATATAAAATCACCCGGAAGTCCGCGAAGTAGGGTTTTCCCTTTAAATTAAAAAAACAAATAATAACAGGTCCACACGTAAACAACTTGACACCAAAAGTTCATATAAGTGTGCCACACCAAAAATTCAAAAATAGTGAAAAAGTTCAAAGTTTCCGCAGATTGCGTTTCGATACTTATATTTCGGTGATATTGAAGGTCTTGAAAAGAAAATGGAAGGTATAACAATTAAGTTGAAAGAATCACAAAGTAATGAACTGGTTGAAATTGTGAAAATTATTGGCAGACATTTTTTAGACGTTTTAGATCAGATTTTTGAAGGTAGCAAAAAGAGGAGAGTTTGGAAGAAGTCTGGAAGGTGGACAGGCGTAAGATTCACCAAAAGCAAAACAGTAATTTTTTTAAAGAACAATTGAAAAATTGTACATTTTAGCTGGCTAATTTTTAACCTTGGCCCACAGCATCAAGTCTTTAGAAGTAAATAATTTTGCCAATCTTTTAAAAACAGCCTATCATCTAAATAGTGGTTTAATTTCTCTAATACATTTCCTTTGGTATTTTCTTTAGCAAATACGCGATTATTAATATTATTGTGTGATGATGCCAAATTATTAGTAAATTTCCGATTTTTGGCAGACGAAGCCCTTCTTGAATTATTGAAATTCAAAAATTCCTGTGTAGATTACGACGTCGAATGCCCAAATACGAAACCCCGTCCTTTAAATTAAAAAAAGTAGAACTTGACACCTAGAAAATATGGTTCCTGGATCCTTCTAATACATAAATAAGTTCTTCGTCTAAGAACCTAAATTACTAAATTTAAATCCTTGTATACTATCTGACAAAGTAATTTGGTTTCCTTTCAGAATAACACGCATTGACGCTCCTGCAAATTTGTCTCAGTTTAAACAAATGGTGAGTAAATACTCCAATTCAAATCGAAACACTGGATAGAATGGTCTACAATTTAAGCTCTTCCTCAAATTTGAGATAGGTATTGGTTTAAATGATGTTAGGCAGCTGTGTGTTCCGAATGAAAGGTGTTTAAGAATTTAGCACGTAACGTGCATAATTGACATAAAGGCGATAAAAATTGTATAATTAGTCGAACTTATAGAAGTTATTTTGGTGTAGAATGCTGACGTTATGAAAATACAAATGAGAGCTTCTGAGTTAAAAGACGAAATAGAAAAAGTTCACATCACTGAACCAGTTGAAATAGATGGTCACTATATATACAGCTGTTTAGACCGACAAGGAGAGAACGACCAAGTACTTTTGCCTCAGGATGCACTGGGTAGCACCATTTGGATGATTCTCCTGATGATTTACTTATCAATTTGCCTCTTTACGGTGGTGACTATCAAATGGAGAATATCCCGCTATGGAATAGGAGGAAGGACCAGCGCTTTTGGGACAAAGCTCTGGGACAGTTGTTTCTTCTATTACTCTCATCTCGTCTTGAACCGTAAATAGAATCGCGCACTACTAACTCGGCCGCATTTGTATGCTTTAAACTTTAAAAGTACATAAATGCCATTTCGCTTATTACAGAAACATAACAAATGTGGTAATAAATTAACAACATTTCTATTGTATTAAACAAATGAAATATAGCTTTAAAAACCTCATTAATAAGAAATTTATAATATAATGACGCTAACAGGATTTAATCAAAATCTTAATTTTTGATAAATCAAACTTCGGTAATCATTTTTTAAAATTAGCCCCAACCAATCCCAAATAGAAGTGTAAGAACCCACTAGCAACCACTAGTGGAACTACATTTTTATCATAAAAATATTAGTAATCGGAAAATAGGTTGCACTCTAGGACGTTCTTCTCTGGAGGTAGACTTTTCATTATAATTAATTATTATTTTTAATATTGGGATAATATTATATAAATTAAAAATAATGATCAACTAGGCTAATACCAATTGCACCATCAAGGCACAATCCGACTATTTTAAATCAAGTAGCCGGCGGAGGATGATGACAAGCCCTTCATGCCACGCGAGCTACAACTTCCTAAACTTACCTCCATAGGTTTTTAAAACGAAAAATCAGAATGGATAAGGCTTTCAAACTCAACGTAGAATGAGCTGTTAGTCGTTTTTACCCAATGCCTTAAACTGGTATCGAAATCTGGTCCTCTTGCGGAGAGGGGAAAGTGCAAACTTTCCGGCTACCACATCTTATACCTTTTTTCATTTCAGGATACCATAATATATTAAAAAAATATTTCCACGTTGTTTTGCGCTGACTTGAAACTAATTAGCGAGGTGCACACAACCAATAATTCGGTAACCTTTTCAATAGAAGATTCTTATAAAAGTTCATATACATAGGGTTTTTGAGTTACATATATATTATTTAATACATTTACTTTCAACCTTCATTTCGTGAACGATATCACGTAAAATGGGTCTAAGGTTAACTAACTTTTCAAACGTGCCTACACTCTTGATCTAAATTTATCCTAATTTTCTGTGGGTGAATCGAAGGAGCAATTTGATGATTTGGAGCCTTTTTGAAAACAATACTCAGTAAAAATAAATCTACAGTATTAATGCCCATAATATCGAGTGGAAGCCATACAAAACTGCCTACATTTAACAAACTTCATTTTAAATCATAAGACTATAACAGTAATGGCAAAGCTGAATTTCTTTGGCCCTTCCTTTTTAGCTGTCACGAGTTCGACCCATCGGATTATGTCCGGGAGATTTATCCTCGGTGGTTGGATTATCGGTGGGTTCCTCTTGACTCGATTATATTTGTGCAATATGAAGGGTGAATTGGCCATGGCCAAAATAAGCTTCATCGACACCATTCCGCAACTTCTAGCAAGGGCAGAAATCAAACATATATATTTACCTACTAAACGCCTTGGGAAAATACCGGTAAATTCTTCGGCTGAATTCGGAAAATTCAAGTTTCCGTTAATACTCACTCTTGGAGCTATGGTCTAGAAAAAAGAAATAAATACAGCGGGGTATAAATTTTAGTTATCATCTATACCGTCACTCCAAGACTCATTTTGATGAAAGCTTGACCTTCCTTGCTAGTTTTAAACTACCTTTATAAAGGACTAAATAGAAGAAATATTCGCTAAGTTCTCTATTTTTCGCAGATAGAGTACGATGGCACCGAATGGACAGAATTTTCCAAAAGAGCAAAGATGATTGAAACTATCGCTCAAAGCGCCATTAATGAGGACTCGGTCTTATTTTCTGACGAAACAGATTTTCGAATCTCACTGAGCTCTCAAGAGGGTAAGCCATGTAAAAATGTTTATCAAGGACAAAATGAGTACTTGGTGTTCTCGAAGAACGTGGTTCTCTCCGCCAGCCTTCCGTTGTGGTTCAAGGAGATCATCTATTTTCGGTGAGTCTTATAAATAGGTGTCGTGCTTAGTTAATATTTTGGGCACAGGTATCGCCACCTACTGAGCGAGCTTTAAATTGAATATATGAAAGCTGTCTGCTTGTTCAAAATTATCCCTGCACAACAGCTGAAAGTTTCAACCGAAAATACAACAAAGTCGTCTGATATTCCTTCACATATTAATTTGAAGAATATTAAAGCAGATAGCGCTTTGTTTCCAAAGCTCGAAGCTCATAGTCATCTGGTTATAGTAATACAGATTGCGCTAGTGCCTACAACAATAGGTTATCGTTTTTTGGCTTTAACACGAAATCTTTTCAACTGTAAGAATATCAGATATAATGGTTTAATCTGCAATTTTGGATCATTAAGTAAACATTAAATAACCTCTAGTTATATTTTCCAAATATACTTTTTGTCATAACAAAATGCCAATATGATATTGCTTTAAATTGGTCGAAGATTGCGGTTTGATTAAAAAAAAATTATAAATAAAAAAACGAGATCAGTTACGTATGCAGGTATAGTCTGATGGAGGTAGACCATTGGATTGAGAAAGAAATTGATCTGCTATTTTATCTGTATAAAACAAGAGTAAGAGAAGAAAATACCGATATTTCTTAATAGAAAGAAAAGTAAATCACAAGATGGCGCTAGCTCACGGATAAATATTTCTTACATTCGTAGCTCTCGTTTGAAAGTCAAACTTTATTAAAATCATATGCATATGAAGTGGGGTGGCGGAGTGGCTAGCACTTTCGCCTTGCAGCAAGAGGAGCCGGGTTCGATCGCAGCTTGTGGCAGTGGGTGAAAACTCGGAACAACTCCTTCTGCGTGGAGTTTGCAAGTTCTCTCCCCACTGGTTTAAGGGGTTTTCCCCCGAGTTTTTCGGTTTCCCCTTCCATAAAAACTTGTCTCGGTTAACGGTAATAGTTAGTGTAGGAAGCGGTTGGCTCGATCTCGTGGCATGCAGGGCTTGCCACTACCCTCCTACGCATTGTAACCCGGTCACCTGAATTAAGGGCTTCAAAAGTCGCATGATGACTTAGACCTAAGTATTGGGTATTAGCCTAGCTGGTTATTATTATTATTAAATATATGAATTTTACCATTTGATATAAATAATTAAAGGAAATATATGTTTAAAATTTTAATCGTGATACAGAACATTTTGAGTATATGAATGTCGGTGATATCAAAAGTAAATATTGGGAAGAAAGTCTTCAACTTGGGTCGTTTAGCGCGACGACTTATTTCAGGGGCAAAAATATTTTCAAGATTTGGCTTCCATCCCCTAGTCGTGTTTACAGGGATTTTTAACGAAACTTTGTACTCCGCCTCAAAAAAAAATAGTCCCATTATTTTCGGGCTTTTTTAAGGCAATGCTTAATGTATAAGTACCTAAAAAATTGCCTTACACAGTTTTTCATCCCGTCATTCATTTCTACTGCTAAAATATTTCGGGTTTTAATGAAATTAAATGAAGTCAGATGATTGGCTAATTTATCATTTTCTTACCACAACAACCGACCGTGGTTCTTACAAGGGAAACCGTGATTTCCTGATGGAAATGGCCAGCCAAGGCTTAACTGTAGATTTATTATTAGGTAATTACAGTGACGACTTTTTTGAATTAGATGAAGATTTTAAATCGATTTGCGATACCTTAAAGGAAAACGGTGACCTGCAAAAGCTATTAGAAAGACAGTGCACCTATTACAAAGACAAAAAAAATATTTGAAAAACAAAACAATGGATATTCAGGATTTCTATGGGCCTACAGCTATAACTATGCTAAAAGTGGAGGTATGTTATTACCAGCAGTGGAACTCTACCCAAGAACCCATATATAACTGAAACTTCATAATTGTCGTTGAAGAATATAAGAAATGGACGGTGAGTAGCAATCCTTTAAAAGGAATAAGTGAGTATTTTTTATTTATTTTCTAACAATTTTATTTCATGATAAACAAACTTAATGTTTCTACAGAAGAAACCGTTGAGCGCCTTAAATCTGATCAGAAGGTGAAACAAATGTTTCATAAAGCTGCCACTACCATACCAGCTGTGATAAAATATGGGCATACGAGTGAAGACCTGGAGAAACTCAGAGTTGTATTTCAACGAAAATTGGGTCACGCTAAGATATCTGATTTGATCAGAAGTCAAATAAATAAGAGAAACGAAAGAAGAGGCCGAAGAGGAAAGGGAGGTCAAACTCTTCGTTGTACCTTGTACAACTTCAATTCTAAGAAAACCAGCAGGAAAACCAAAAAAAAAAACATGAAAGAAGATGGTACCTTGGCAAAACCTTTTACTTAAAAAATAATGCGAAAAGCTAAGAAATTGACGGTTTCAGTCAATGAACCAGGAACTGACTTTGTCCTGAATGGAAAGAGACCTAAAAGGCCAGCCCCAAAAGCTCGTGATGAGCACAGCTCTTTAGTTAAAAGCCCAATTAAATCAGGAAAAAATAAGAGATATATTCGAAAAAAAATTCCTTTCTTGAGAACCTTAATGATGAGAATTAAATTTAAAACTAGCCAAATGTGATGCAATGGAAATGTACAAGTTTTTAAAGGTCTTTTTAAAGTTTTTGAAATATTATTTTAAAACTAGCCAGAAATTTAAAACAGACTAGTTAAATAATCTTGAAAAAAATTAGAAACTTAAAAAGGTTTTTTAATAAGTTTTAAAATTTTTGAAAATGTTTTTTAAAAAAAACCTAGTAATTTCTCAAGATTTAGTGCTAAGTTTTTTAAAAGTGTATTTAAATTTTTGGATACGTTATTTTAAAACAAATTAAAACCTAGAATTTTTGAAGATTTACTGCTAAGTTTTTTAAAAGGGAATTTAAATTTTTGGAAATGGTATTTTAAAACTAGCAGTAAATTACAAATAAATAGACTAGTTTAGTTAAATAATGTTTCAAAAATTTAGAAACTTAAAAAGTTTTTTAAAAGGGAATTTAAATTTTTGGAAATGGTATTTTAAAACTAGCAGTAAATTACAAATAAATAGACTAGTTTAGTTAAATAATGTTTCAAAAATTTAGAAACTTAAAAAGTTTTTTAAAAGGTAATTTAAATTTTTGGAAATGGTATCATAATACAAATTAAACTAGTCAACTGTTATGTTCAGGAAGAGTACAAAGAATAAGAATTGAAGTTTTTAAAAGGATATTCAAATTTTGGAAATGTTATTTTAAAAAAAGTTAAAACCTGGTAATTTCTCAAAGATTTAGTGCTAAGTTTTTAAAAGGGTATTTAAATTTTTGGATACGTTATTTTAAAACAAATAAAAACCTAGTAATTTTTCAAGATTTACTGCTAAGTATTTTTAAAGATAATTTTAATTTTTGGAAATGGTATCTTAAAACAAATTAAACTCGTCAACTGTTATGTTCAGGAAGAGTACAAAGAATAAGATTTGAGGTTTTTAAAAGGATATTAAAATTTTTGGAAATGTAATTTAAAAAAAAATTAAAACCTAGTAATTTCTCAAGATTTAGTGCTAAGTTTTTTAAAAGGGTATTTAAATTTTTGGAAATGGTATCTTAAAACTAATTAAACTAGTCAACTGTTATGTCAAAAAACAATATTTATTGCATTGTTAAAATTTTGGCTTTTAAATTTCTTAAAATTTTATTTTAAAACAAGTTAAAATGATTTCCGGTCATGTTCAGGAAAAGTATAAAGAAGCAAAATTTATGTATTTTTAAAAGAATTAAAAAAATAAGAAATTTTGGAAATGTTACTTTAAAAACCAAAATTTTAAACCTAGTCAATTTTTTAATGATTTAATGCCTTATTTAAGAAAAAGTACACATTTTTTTTAAATCAACTTAGCAACATTTTTTTAAGACTTGCGGTCATTGTCATGTTAAAAAAAAGACCAAAATTAATGTTTTTTAAAATTAATTTTTTAAAAGAACATTTAAAAAACTATTAAACTAATCATTTTACAATCTGACCGGATACTTGAGGGCTATTTTTAGGGTCTTTCTAAAGAAAGTCTAATCCTACTGGAACTTTTCTATATACAGAATCTGCATTTTGCGACGTTTTGGTGCAACCATTAATATTTAAAGCTCTTTTTGAACTTCTGTAATTTGAACTCATTAATTTCCCCCCAGATATGTATTTTAATTGACTGAAAACAGTTTCCACTGCAGATCCATTTATTCTTACAGGGAAAATATAATGGTTGGGATGTCTGGAACAAAAATCTTTAACCAGACCCACAAAACCATAAATTGATATTCTAAGAAGCTCCCATGTCTGCCAGGCTAAGCATTTTTTGTTGGTTCCAATATTTCCATCGTTCTTAATTATTTCGGTAGCCCATTCCTCAAAATAATTCAAACCGTTTAGCATAGACATAATTGGTGGGGAATCACCAGATTTGGCAGGTTTATGGGTAAGCAACCCTTCTTCAAAAATGTTATTACACGCTTTAAGGTATATGTAACATTCCATTACACTACCATAGTCATCTGGCCTCTCTTCATACATAGGGTTTGCATAGTTGTACAACTCTCCCAAAACAGGACCTTGTTGCATAATTTTCGCGGGCGTGACGTTGAGCTTACACCATGAGTCTTGGTCTATGTGGGACTGTAGTAGGCCTTTGACTTGGGCAAGTTCATCATTATCTCTCCGATCATCCTCCCTTTTTTTCATATCTTGAATTTGTTTCCATCCGAATCGAATACCTTTCTGAGTAAAATCCCTTGTGCCTTCATCTTGAGAATGTTCGAACGCGTTTATTAAATTTTTCAGTTCATGACTGGGGCATACAATCCAATGAACCCAACCATCTTTCACATAAGGATTTTTGAATTAAGAATAATTTCGAAATTTATGGTCTCGCCTTTTAAAAAGTGAGTTGAAAATCTTTGAACTCCTAAGCTTTGCCTTAGAGCTGCAACGTTGTTACTCCCACCATCACAAACAAGACCAGTTGTCACAAGGCCTACAGAGTGTAAGGCCCACATAGTTCTTAACACCGTGTTCGATATAAATGATTTAGAAGCTGGCTTGGAAGTCATAAAATATGGACCAATTATGTCAAATTTAAAGCAAATACTTCTCCATAAAAAATGAAGTACGTATTCCCCTTCGAATATTACTTCAGACAACGTACAGTCTTTGTAAAGGTCATTTAGGGTAATCCTCTGGATCTAGCGTACAGCCTTCAAATTTTCCACTCCGTGAATTCCACATTAATTTCCCTATCACCTTCACTTCATCGAAGATTAGCACACCTTCTTTGGGTGGTCTTTTCTCTTCCGGGATGTCATTCAGTATTGCATTGAAACGGTTTGCTTAACTTTTTAAAAACTTTAAATCAATTCCTTGGTCACAAGGCAGCTCTCGCGCTTTGGCTTGAAGCGTGCACACACTTGGGAGTTGTAATATATCAAAGGAAGCTAGGGCATCGTAAGCCGCTGGAAAACGGGAGTAAACGCTTAAGGCAATTCTGTAGGTTAAAGGGCTCCATCTGTTGCCATTATGGCCTTTGATATTTTTAATTTGGTCCCTCATAAAATCATTTCTTTCTTCTAAAGGTCTTGTATCTTTCTCCCAAGCTTTTTTAAAAGCAACAACGGTTAATTTTATTGAGTTCTTTTTGACCTTTATGGTTGACTTCAGATACTAGAACTGACATTTCTACAGCTTGTTTGTCAAGTAGTTGGATTTTGGTTTTATCCAATTGTTTCTCTAGCTCCTTGATTTTCTTATTCTGGTTGTAACGCAGGCGCCGGTTCTCTAAAAACCTCTTAAATCTCGATCTTGATGTTAAATGAATTATTGGACAGGTTGATATAGCAGTACGTCACTTCAGTTTACGTCTCGGAGTTAGTATCTCTCTTTTTATCTTTTGGTCTCTTACATACCTAAATTATGAAAAGGTTAAGAGCAACTAAAAAGGTAATTTCCTCTTGATAGGTTATCTAACCAATTTAAAGCACGACAACTGCCACACTGATATTTTGTTTCCTGAAGTTTGGATATAGCAACATTCCTGGGCGGTTTGTACCAAACTGAACAGTTCAATGACTGGTACCTTTCCAATGGAAAACTAAAACTACTCAAGTTTTTGGTATTCGTATTATCACAATCAACCTGAAAAGAAAATCACTTCAAGTTTGCATGATTGACATAGGTAAATTTCCGTTTTAATATATCCCACCTTAGAAATTCCAGGACAAAAAACACACAAGGGGCTTAGGAAGTTCATGGTTTCTTTATTAAGAGATGGGTATGCATTTGTGTCACGATTCATAACGTATTTAAAGTCTTCAGCTGTCTTGAACACACTCAATATTGTGAGACTTCCATTAGCAGAAAATAACAATCTAATAGGAGTATCATGATATGAAGAAACTGCAACTAATTCTTCTGGCGTAACTTTTTCTTTTGCCTTGTCTCACGTTATATTTTAATTTAATATAACCTGGAAAATACAAGAATCACTATAATTAGATATTCTCCTTTCAGTACATTAGGTAATAGAAACCCACTTAAGTCTTTGGTGGAAAAGTAATTTTCTACAAGCGATAGCGCAAATGGAATATCAGTTGTCTTAATTTTTTTTGGTAAAGAAACTTCATCTGTTATTGTAGCCTCATCACTTCGATTTATTTTTATCTTTCTAATAATTGTATAATTTCTTGAAGCCACAAACGTGTTCAAATCATTCCACGCCGAAGAAGGTATTAATGTTCCCATGATTTCCGTTTGTGATTCTTTATTTACTTGGGCCTTTGACTTGTTCTCATAAGCTTCTTGTAAATAAAAGTTGCATTGCGTTGTTTGGACTTTGGGGACAGTGTTTAGTCCCAACGGAGGAAGCGATTTTTTTCGAGGCATATTAATACGTTCAACAAGCTAAAGGAAAAAAGTACTTAAAACCATAAAAATAATTGCTCAAAACAGCCGAAACGTGATTTGCAAACCAATAACGCGACGACGCGAAGGAACAAGCTTCAAATCGCTCGCCTCAAATTCCTACCCAGAATCCTCTAGAGGAGCACTATTTTTGAGAAAAGGGCGCGAATTTCTAGCAATCCTATTGGCTATCTGATTCAAATGTTTTCCAGCTCGTTAAAAACATAGCAACCACAGTGGAACCTACAAGAAGGGGGCAGTGCAAGACTTTCTCCCCAATATTTACTTTTGGTGATATTACAAGAACACTATTCCCGTACAAATTTATGGCCCCTGAGGGTTAATGTAGGTTTAATATAAATGCATCATAATTTTAACTAATAATGATATACTAGTTTCCTTGTCAAAACCAAAATCATCCAATTATAAAAAAATATAAATAAAAAGTGTACCTAAGTTTCTAATCAAAAAAGCCAAATCGTAAACTATCACTTTAAATAATATTTTCATAAAATCATTGTTTTAATAAATACATATTTGTCTCTCAATATTTTGTTTCGAAACGTTTTCAAACTTTAAATAAATGATAATTCTAAAACGTTTGAAAGTCCGTGTTCAGAGAATTTAAGGGAAAACTTAAGGGAATTCGATTTGTTAAGGCCAACTCAAAATCGTTTCATCAAAAAAAGAAGTAAATTAACACAAAAGCCTTTCTAGCCAAACAGGAAGCGATCTGTAACCATTAGGTAAACGTAAATCACAGATATTTTTTTCAGAGTGTTGCGTTATGTGGAGACGAGACAAGGACGGCGACTTGATATACATAACAATTTCCCTTTCCGGAAAATGCTCTATGAAGACCACTGTCGAATACTCCCTAAGAAGACATCCTTCCACTTTGTGGCGCCTGTATTGAAAGTGTACATTTGCGGAATACTACTTTCCGTCGCCGTGATGGCAGTCGAAATCGCCTACCACTATCTCGAAAGGCAATATAAAAAATAAATTTTGTGTTAATTAAATAGTTAATTTATAACAGCTTAAGTCATGTAAGATACTTTGATATTCTATAGTCATGTCTAACAATTTTGTATAATTTTGTTCATTGAGAGTCTTACCTTATCAAACTTTCTCTTATTCTTCATTAATTAAAAATAGCAAAAGTTCTTAAAATCTGTACTAATTTGTTCATTTGATGAAACGGAGTATCTGACCAAAAATTCTTTGGCCTCGACAATATTATTTCCCCGATGCATTTTGAATTATACAAATGGATATTGAATTCGTTTATTTAGGTTAATTTGAAGGCTTCACTGTTTAAGTTCATTCATTATATAAAAATTTACTTATTACCCAGTACTTAGTTACCGTTAAAACTAACATAATAAAATATTTTCTTCAACTACTCTTGTCACTGAAATAATATCTTAGAACATGATTGTTGGTATTACGAAAATGTAATAGTAATGTTATTCACGCGTATTTTATTGTCAGGTATCCGTTTTTATCTGCAAATATGTTATTTAAGTAGTAATTTAAATCTAAAATTTGTACTAGATACAAGAAATTCAATGGAATGCATTATTACACGGTTACAGCATCTTAAGAAATTCATCCATACGTCAAGCTCGAAGTCTATAGGTTTCGAAAATCCAATTTATGAATTGTTAATTAACTTTTTATTATCACGAAGCGTTACGCTGTTATCTGGATCATCCAAACTCGTACAACACAGAAGCTTTGAAATTTTCAGAAGTGAACAAACATTTTGAGCGCTATTTTATGAAAATCATCTCGACACGAGCGAGCACTTGAAATACGAAGGTCAGTTGATCTTGTTCTTTGAGAAATTGAAACTGAGCAAGCTCAGGGTGAGCGGCGCAAAGTTCGCACAGTCGGCGATTGATCACAGCGCGGTGAGCGAGATCGGATGATTATTGAAATGTATAATCCCGATGAGCAACGGGATAGTCTGTTTCTCGGAATTCATTCATACGTCGGTGATATTTTTTTTACCTCTTTCGGGTAAAATTATACTATGGGGGTTTGGTACAAAAACAAAGTGTTTTTGGTCATTTTCTTATTGAATCACTTACTATATCGTCTTCTAACCCGCTGTCTCCAGTTTAAAGAAAGACGACGGAACATACGACAATATGACCTGTGGAAAGAAAGTTTTTCAAAAATAGAGTAACTTAAATTTTCGTTGAGTTTAATCGCGAGTGAAATAACGCTTATTGTAACCTAAATATTTTTCTTACATATCACGCATCAAGGTTGAAGTTTAACCACGGACTGTAAATTTAAGAGGACCAGTATTCCCGAGGTATTTTACGCCCCGTTCACCGATCCGGCTGACGGAAGTCGCTCAAGGTCATTAAAAAAACTAAAGTAAACAAAATGGCGCTTGTCTTTCGGTCGGCCAGATTGCCAGATAACATGCGTGGAGGGTGATGAATTTTGCCAGTCAAAAACAGGGGATCTTTATGCGTGGTACAAATGAGCTTGACGGAATCTCTCTGTATTTCGAAGTGACTGATGCACTGGGAAACCGAAATTCTACTAGTCCTCTAAAATTTACAGTCCGTGGTTTAACAACCAGTTTCTTTGTCTGCCATACGTCTTACCAGTGGAAAAGGCTAAGTACCCGGTTTGATTGGAGTAATGAAAAAGAAGAATCAATTGATGTTATCTTGGTAAATATCATTAGCACAAAATAATTATGAATTTTTAAACGTTGCTTCAATACGCTATTAACAATTAAAGTATTTAATTGCATCGTTTGGCAAAAAAGTAGAAATAAAAGTGTTTTATGTTAAAACTATCTGAGTCGCGAGACAAAGAGTATTTGATAAAGAAGCAAATGAATTACACAAAATGTATATTGCTTTATGTATAAATGCTGTATATAGTTTAAATTAAACGTTTTAGTAAGTGTTATTAAGAAGATTTCTTACTTTTTTGAAGTGTATAGCTTTTAGGTTAGTTAATTGTAATTATTGTGGGGCAAAATGAACTCCATAAATGAACTAGAAAATTGTAGCTTATTTTTCTATTCCCTAAATTTGACCGATATAAAAACTGATGTTCATTAGAAAATCTGTATATGTTAACGCTGCGATAGCTTTGTCAACGTTTAAATTTAAAGCAGTAAAGTATATGTAAATGTGCAATTTAATAAAATTTAAAAAGGTTTTGAAGATTTTATTGAAATTAATAAATCTGACCTTTGCCTATACCAAAGTATATTTTAAATTACTATATATGCGTATTATCTTAAAATATAATAATTACTGTGCACAAAAGTACAAATTTCGAAGTTATCATTATGTTAAATCTGAGATCGACCGGCCTCCTTTCTATAATCTATGCTAACTACGTTCTATCATAGTAGATATTTCTACTAAATAGTATTTTACTAGTCTAGGCTTTGAAATGAATTAGCGGAAAAACCACTGATTTTACATTTTCTCTTAAACGCTTTTAATAATTTAAGAATTATTTGATAATATATTATTTAATACTAGCTTTTATACCCGGCTTCGCCTGGGATCTTAGTTTTAATGTATTAGATTGGATTTGTACGTAAGAAAGGTAAATGCTGTAGCAAAAACGTAACATGCGTAGCAATAAGGTAACACACGTAGCAAAAACGCAACACGCCTAGCAAAAATGTTACATGCGTAGCAATAAGGTAACACACGTAGCAAAAACGCAACACGCCCAGCAAAAACGTAACACGCGTAGCATAAACGTAACACACGCAACACGCGTAGCAAAAACGTAACACGCGTAGCCAAAAGTCCTCGTAGCAAGAACGTATTACACGTAACACGCTTAGCAAAAAACCTGAACTACTTAAAAATTCCAACTAAACTTATCCTTATACGAAGTCCCTTTCTTTCACACTAACTTCTCTTCTACGAATACCAATAATAATAATCAGCTAGGCAAATACCTAAGGCACTACCTTAGCCCTAAGTCATCAAGTGACTAACCCGTCAAAAAAGTTAAAAATTCGGGTCGGGCGCGAAGAACTCAAGAGGGTGATAAAGGAAGAAAAGGGGTGGAAATAAAAAAAAATAAACAGAGAAAAGCCGTAATTGGAGAAGGGAAGCAACGAGGCGAATTTCCGAAGTCGAGTAAAATAAAAATAAAATTGAATGAAATTAAATTAAATTAAATTAATAACTACGTCTGGTATTTGGAATTAGGCGCGTTTAGTTGGAAATTAGGCCCTGAACATTGAGTTAAAATTTCAAAGCTTTAGAGCTAACCTTTCTCGAGTTTTTAAGAACATGACAAATAAATAAATAAATAAAAGGACAAACTTTAAGACTTTTAGTTATAGTACTATAAAATCTAGTAGTGCAAACACGCATTCACCGTCCTAAATGCACACTACTATGTACGCTTACGTGAGCTTTATTGAATTGATTTGCATTTCAACCTTTTGGCTTTGGTTATAAACCAGGGCTCCCGAAAAAGAAATATAATTTGACTATGCTACTTAAATAGTAAAAAGCGTATAGTATAAGACTGCAGTTCGTTTTAATCATCTTGTAGTTGAAACAAATTGCAGGCCATACTCATTAGGACTAGTTGCTTTTAAGGCTCGTATGAATGCTTTGAATACTCTAAAAATCAAATTTCGTTAAATTTTCTTAGGAACAATTATGGTCTGGGTCCGATGGCCCGAAGACCAACCGATCGAATAGGGGTCCAACGGACCGAAATCCATCCAATCGAAGGAAAGCACTAACCGACCGAAAATTAAAAATTTCCTTTTTTATGAGTGAATTGCAGAAGGTTTCAACGGACCGAAATATATATTTTTAAAAAGCTGGAAAAAAAATCACTTTCGTGGAATAAGTACACTTTAAAAAAAACTACTTTTAAAAAGTATATATTAAGGAACTCATAATTATCGTTATCAGCAGAATGAATTCGACTCGCGATTATCGGACCCTAACGTCTAACGGTGGGAAACTTTTAGAGCATGAGAAAAAATATACACCCCACAAGAAATTGAACGCGCGCGCGTTTTGGTTTTTCACTCGAAGGCTTTTTCTTTCGAATAGTAATTAAGAATAGTAATTTAATGCAATAATTTTGCTTTAGGCCCATTCGACCGAAATCCAATACGTTTGGAAAACGATTTAACATTGAGTTCCAATTGATCGAAAATACCCCAATTGTGCGGTTTACAGCCCAATTTTGCACCTTTATATTTTTTTTAGTACATCGAATTAAGGTTTTTTTTATAGATATATATAAGTCACGGACGTATGCAATGGTGCCTACGCGCCTTCGGCGCGCGTTTATAACCTAACCTTTGCGCGCTCCGCGCGCTTACCTAACCTAACCTACCCTAACCTTATCTAAAACGTTTTTCGCGTACCCTTCTATATCTCGGGGCAGAAGTACAAAACAAAACAGTAAACTTGAACAGTGAAAAAGTTATTTTAATTTTTATTTAACGATATACAACTTTTCGGTCCGTTTAAACATTTTCCCTTTTGTTGCTATAAAAAACGGATGTTAAATTTCGGTCGGTTGGTCCTTTTTTTTCGGGCCGTGAGTTTTCGATCCGTTGGACCCGTTCGATCGGTTGGTCTTCGGCCCATCGGACCTACCCCACAATTATCCATTTTACGCGACTCCCCCCTTAAGTTTCGTTTAAAATATCTTTCCTGAGTTTGAATGCTGGCCGTTCTTTCTGACGATTGCTATGTTCTCATTTGGCCTCCGCGAATGTGCCCTTAGGCACTGTAGCAGAGTCGTCCCTAAATTGGTTTAGAAGATTAGTGCGTATAGTCTTTTTCCCCCGACCCTGTTTTTTTGTCCTTGGTCTGATAGTTCATCCCCTGTTTTGCTTTTGAGGGATTGTCATAAGCCGCCCGTTCCCAAATGTTAGTCCCATAAAGTTTCTTCGTTTCATTATTAATTTCGAACTCTTATTCCAGGAATTGAGAATTGCAATAAAACCAGTAATGTGTGCATCGGTATCGATGCTTTCATGTTAAAGAATTGTTTTGTTTTATTTCTTTTAAAAATTGAATGTTTTAAAAAAAGAGTGATTTGTAGAGCAGAGATATCGCATATTTTGCAGGTGAAGGGTGTGTCATCGTCAATATACAGTACCAAATAGAGAATAGTTGTCAAATTGCTCCCAACGAAGACAGGTGCATCTTATCCAATCCAAATTCGACGTTATAATATCACGTTGAGTCCTATCTGTTTTGTCCATGGCCATAGTTGCTTTGTCTATACAACGGCTACTCCGCTAACCCTTCTGATTCAGCTTTCCTCCCCTTGGCACAGTCAATTTGGCAGTATATTTTTTTGGAAGACGTATCCATTTCACAAGAAAGATAAAACTGCTCAAATGACGTAGAAAGAACGTTATCTTCGAAACACAAAGCCACTATATTCAGCGCGGTATCGGTAGACAACTCACTGGAACCACCCCTTATTATCGTGGTGCCGCGTTTTTAAAAACATTTGAAATCCACAATAAGAATATGGGAAAAGTTCTATGTTGCATTGTAATATTTATATGGTTAAAGTATTTTATTTTCTATAATTCATTTTTTATTTAAAATGTAATACTAAATACTTTTTAAAAATAATATTTTAAATAAAATACTGAATATTTTTTAAGAATAATAATTTAAATAATATACGAAATACTGAAAACGTTCCCTGCCCAAAAAAATTGTAGAGGTTAACTGTGATAGTAAATGGCATGTAGGGCTTTCCACGACCCTCCTTCGCATTGTAATACGGCCCCCTCTTAGAGGCCATAAATTCGCTCGATGATGATGCCTTTGCTGATTATCATAAAAATTAAAGAAAGGATTAACCATTATAGTAGAAAACCACTACCGTTAACACTTCCATTTTGAAGTTGGTATTTGTTAAAGAAAAACAATTTTAGATGAGAAAACCAAACAATAACATGCAGATAGATCTTTTTGTAATGATCGTCAAAGTTCCAAAAATGGGCACGGCTGTTGTCAACGTACTGTTAAAATCCTAAATTTTATATATCATTACAACACAACCGCTGAACCTATTTCAACGTGGCTAAGATTTAACAGTATGTACGGTCAATTGGTGGTTTCCCTTTAAGTTGATTTTTCTAACTGCGGCACTCATGGGTTTTGATAACAACATAAAACACAAACGGGCAAAATAAACTATTATAGTTAACTGTTTGTACATGTACCTTGATTTTTGGTACGTGGAATCTTCGTAGACGAAAGGAGTTTTATCCTATTGCCAATGATAGATCTGAGATCGTCCACTTCATTGTAGAACCCTTCTACAAGCTAGGAACGCATTTCATGGAAAATGCGCGTGACAATATGTATGGAAAATATAAAGAATTTGATGCTAATAATGCTTCCAGAAATAAACCTATTTTTGATTAAAAGCATAACATTTGAACTTAACCGTCAAATTAGACTAGGAAAATTAGACCAAATATATCAAAAGAACTAGCTAAGGACCCGTTTATTTTAAAGATAAAAAAGCACTATATAGTTGCGCTTATTATAGCTACAAAAAAAAACAAATAAGTGAAGAAAACTGATTGGAAAAATATATTTGTAAGTCATCGCGATTTAAATCGCAGGTAAATACTATCACTTAGGAGCCACAAACACACAAGAAGAACGCAGCTAGCCTTTACACGGCCTAGCTTTTTCTGGCGTACAATTTTCATTGGATGTGTTTTTTGGAAAATACTTTTACTGGTGGGGGGGATATGGAATTTGAAATTTAATGAAAGCTTGGGGCAAAATTTACGTCCATTAGATGAATTTGTAGCTCTTACGTTCGATGAGGTTGAAATAAAATCATTATACGAGTACAATCTATTTTATTTGAAACTATAACAGAAATTAATGTTGCTGGGATTTAATTTATAGCTTGCATGTGTGATATGGGTGGGGAAAATAGGGGTTTGTGGCTTTAACTGGGTGCGAAAATTAATATAACATTTATTAATGTAAGCCCAAAAAATGTTGTTTACGTTTTCGCAGATGTGCCCCATTAACAAAAATTAATACGTTACTGG